>NC_058497.1:6968329-8218329 GCF_020382885.2 Scatophagus argus | reverse complement strand
TTATGAACAGAATTGTTGTTAGTAAATTCTTTCTTTGATGATATTCTCTATAAATATAGTTGATCAATTCTGCAAACTTGTTGAACCATACATAAGTAATGTCCCCATAGCCAGAGTTTTTGTCCAGAGTTTGGGTTGCCGGGATGACAGCTGACTATCAAACTGTGTACAATTTAGATTAAAAAGTAAAGACACTATAGCAAATTTAGTTGTACATTAAAGTGCCGAGTAGGCAAACTATCTGCAGCAGAACAGAGCTTTGCTGCAGACTGTATTTGCACATAACGACATTAGAGCAGGGCTGCCTGAAGATGTGGGCTGCTACATACTTCTAGTGTAATAAATAAATAAATAAATAGTATCCATTGTAGTTTATGCTGTTTTATTTTTCATTAGGTAAAAATGCTCTTGTGCAGGATCCTTAATTATTAAATATATTTTTTATAATCTCAGCGTGGTGAATAGAGTGACTCTTTGCACAAGAAGTCTGTCAATTAAGGGAACTTGGGATCTGAGAGTCATTTTGTATCTAAACAGTCAGTACAATGCAATAGTGTCACGACTTGTGTTTAAGCTATGCTTTGTCTTTTGGTTTTTAGTCCATGTGCCATGTTTCATGTCGTCTTGTCATGTGTTTCCATGTATTAGGTTCTAAGTTTTTGTCATGTCCTGTTTTATTTTGAAAGCGTTACTTCCCTTATGTGTCTGTTTCATGTAACTTTGCTTTGGTTTATCATGATTGCTTTCTCCTCCCTAATGTGTTTCACCTGTGTCTTGCTATGTTGTCTATTTAGTCCGCGTCTTCCCTGTCACTGTTGTTGGTGTGTTATATTGTCTTCAGGTCAGGAATTACTTTACCTTCATGCCATGTTTTTTTGTTGTCACAGTAAGTGTGAGGATTTTGAGTTTTCTGATATATTAAAAGAGTATTATTTTGGACCTCTGCCTGCCTGTCTCCCCTGCCTGTTTGTTACTCTGCATTAGGGTTCAGCCCTCTGCGTCAGCAACGCTTCTTGACAAATAGGTGTTTAATCATTGATGTTAACCTGTTCTTCACTCAAAGGGGCACATCAACCCACTGCAATGCACATGATTTTCCATGAGACAGAATAGGCTGTATATTTTGCAAGTAATGGATAAGCAAAGCAGCAATTTGCTGTTTTATTATTACAGCTTGTGCACAATTGTAATGATATCCAAAATGTCTCAGATGTGGAATATGTATATATGTAATATGTATCAACACTTCACTCCTAATTCCAGAGTAGCAAAGACTTAAGGGTTACATTCAAGACAGCAGGTTTCCTACTAACACAGATCGTTGGTTGGTGATTTTGTTTCTTCACTCACTGCTATACCTCTTATCTCCACACAGTGTCACTGTGTCTGGATTGTGGCACGTGGACAAGGACCACTCTTCCTCTGTTCTCCCAATTCAAAATCTGAAACAAAAACAGGGCATTTATTAATATTTACTTTACCATTTAGCCAATGACATACTCCCCTCTCGCACTCGTTCGGCAACAGTACTGGTGGTTACAAACATGTCTCTGTGTGTGGAGAACCTCTACTGAGACATACTTCACAACGATTCTGGTAACTCACCTTTCATTACATTGCTATAAATTAAAAATGCTTTTCCACTGAGAAATAGTTTATGCTAGAGCTGCCATCCATATTGCATCAGTCTGGATGATGTTTTTGTGTTTATCATTGGATCTGATGTCATCCAATGCCTGTACATTCCTGCTTTACTTCCTCTGTGGATACTTTATATTCTGTGCACAAGAAAAAAAACATGCCATAGTATTTCTAAATTATATATTCACATATAACAAGCACAGCAGTGGTCTGTAGATCTTCACACTCACATAATTCATAATTTAAACACTAATAGATGTACTCATTGCATAAAGTTAATCATCCTTTTAAGTGATGCTGCATATATATAAAAAATAAGGAATGCATAATGAATGCTGCTATGGTCTTAAATCCTCATTTTCGTTTCTTTATAATGATGAGTTGAACCCATATGTTGACATTGACGAATTTGTTGAAGGTAAAGCTGTACCAACTCGCTCAGACACATTGTTCAATAATTTACACGTTTTCCATTGCAAACATACCTTGCCTCTTCATGCGTTCACCAATTCTCCTCGCTATTACATGCTGGCCTCCAGTTCTGCTCTTTGTGTAACACCAAATGTTAACAGGCACTTGGTGGAGGAGTTGAATATTTTATACATTACCATAAAACGGAGCTCTATATAGCATTTCAGCTAATCCATTCTGTACTGAAGATGACTGCATTTGTTCTGTTTTGTGAAGAGCATCTCAACACACACACTCACACTCAAGTTCAGACACACAAGTTTCTCCATTATGCCCTTGTAGTGATATGTTTACTGTGGCTGTCCTCTGATTTCCATTCCTGCTCTTTCTTGTTCCGGGCTGCTTGTAACAATGCAGTTCATCGCAGTGCCATAAGCTCTGACAAGAGGATCAATCAGAGCTAATGAAGCCTGGGAGGTGGTGAGAGAAAGCGAAGAAGGATGAAGCCAAGGAGAAGTGAATGGGAGAGTTAGGCTGAGAGGGTGGGGGAGCATAGGGGTTGCTGGAGGAAAAAGAATACTAGAGCACAGCAAGGATTAAGAAAAATGAGACTTTCTTTACACCTCCTCACATCATGCATGGAAGAGTTCATTCCTCTTTATGACCTTTGAAATGATCACTACTTCACCTGATGGCCATGGCCTGACACTATGGGGTGGGAGTGCTGCATAGGGTCTACACTGACTCTCTGATACCATTATCCTCTGAGATGTTTCAGCAGTATGTGAATATCATTTATTTGCATCGTGTATTTCTTTTGGCCTGGTCTCACCAGTGGCATGTGAATAACATGCCAATGCTTTTTTTGCATGTCATTCAACATTGTCCACACTGAGCATTTCTCATGCCATCTCAGGCACAATGTCATAGAGAAAAAAATGTCAAGTGATCTAGCATAAAGAGCAAGAAAGCTCATTGCACATTGAATAAACACAGGACTTTCACCCAAGAGACTAGTGTTAGTGTCCCATGCATGGACGTATAATAGAAGCCAATATGCTGCCTATTCCTTCCAGTGGGAATAGCTTGTCTATCACAGATGCCAAAAACTTCCTGGGAGTGCATTCTTCTGATTTTTCCTGGTAGTGTTTCTTCCACTAGCCCAGCCCACAGGTTCCTATGTGAACTTGTCTGCAGTCCCAAGTGTCCTATCAACAGTTTTACAAATGTGTGTTTTATGAGGGTGCTCTTCGAAGAAAAAGCTTTTTGGACCACAAGCACCAATTCACAACAAAAGTTATCTCATGACACTTTCCAATTAGAGCAGGTCTAGACCAAATTCTTTAATTAAACTGTATTATAGAGAACCCAACATTCCCCCTTGAGCAAGCACTTGGCGACAGTGGCGAGGAACAACTGCCTTTTAGAAGGCAGAAACCTCGGATCAGACCTCGGCTCAAGATGGGCAGCCATCTACCTTGACCGGTTGGGTTGAGAGAGAGAGAAAGAAAATGAGAGAAAGATAGACAGACAAAGAAAGAGAGGTACAGGGGGGTGGGGCATGAGAGAAGGAGCACACAAGCAGAGATGCATAGCAGCAGTAATAATACCAGAAGTATTTGAACTGTAGATAATGATAATGACAAAGAAGTATACAGAAGGTACTATGGTGATTACGACAGAAATATTAGTAATAATAATAATGGTAGCAGCTGCAGCAGAGTAGTAATAGAATTAAAATACATTATGACTAAACAGTAGTAATCGCAGAAAGTTTTGAGCAGGACTGCAGCAGGAGGTCCGACCACGATCCATGGGAACCTGACGAGAAAGCACAAGGACTCCAGGGAAGGAGTTGGGTTAGTGGTACATATTAATGGGACATAAATGTGTGCAGAAGGAGAGGGAGAGGAAGAAAGAGCTCAGTGCGTCATGGGAGGTCCCCCGGCAGTCTAAGTCTATAACAGCATAACTAGGCGCCGGCCTAGGCCAGCCCTAACTATAAGCTTTATCAAATAGGAAAGTTTTTAGTCTACTCTTAAATGTAGAGAGGGCTTCCGCCTCCCGGACTGAAACTGGAAGATGGTGCCATAGTAGAAGAGCTTGATAACTAAAGGCTCTGGTTCTCTAGGAACCACAAGTAGCCCTGCATTTTGGGAATGCAAAGCTCTGTTGGGATAAAAGGGAACTATCAACTCTTTAAGATAGGATGGTGCCTGAGCGTTCAGGGCTTTATATGTGAGGAGGAGAATTTTAAAATCTATCCCGAATTTTACAAGTAGCCAATGTAGAGAAGCCAATACAGGAGAAATATGATCTCACATGCTGGTTCTTGTGAGTAATCTTGCTGCAGTGTTCTGGTTTAGATGGAGAGTCTTTATAGATTTAATGGGGCAGCCTGATAGAAGGAAGTTACAATAATCCAGCCTGGAGGTAATGAATGCATGGACTAATTTTTCTGCATCTTTCTGACTCAGAATGTGCCTAATTTTTGCAATATTGCAGAGGTGAAAGAATGCAGTCTTTGAAATATTCGATATGTGTGGGTTAAAGGACATGTCCTGGTCAAAGATAACTCCTAAATTCCTTACAGTGGAGCTTGAGGCCATGGCTAAGCCATCTAGCATTGTTATATCACTAGATAATTTGTTTCTAAGATGTTCAGGGCCCAGAACAATAACTTCATTTTGTCTGAATTTGAAGTAGGAATGAAGTAGGAAATTGCAAGTCATCCAGGTTTTTATGTCTTTAAGACATGTCTGAAGTTTGACTAGCTGATTTGTTTCTTCTGGTTTCATTGACAAGTACAATTGTGTGTCATCTGCATAACAATGAAAATGTGACTAAGGTCTAACAGTACAAGGACAGAGATAAGTTCCTACTCTGCTGCCAGTAGGAGGTCATTTGTGAATTTGACCAATGCTGTTTCTGTGCAATGATGAGCTCTAAAGCCAGACTGAAAATTCTCAAATACGTTATTATTTTGAAGAAAGTCACATAGCTGATTGGCAACTGTTCTTTCAAGGATCTTGGAAAGAAATGGAAGGTTAGATATTGGTCTATAGTTGCTTAAAACCTCTGGGTCAAGTGTGTGTTTTTTAAGGAGAGGTTTGACTACAGCTACTTTAAAGGACTGGGGTACATAGCCTGTTATTAGGGACAGATTACTCATGTCTAAAAGACAGGTGCTAAGTAAGGGTAAAGCTTCTGTTCTCTTCTCTTAGTAGGGATGGGGTCTAAGAGGCATGTGGTTGGCTTGGATGAATATATAACTGAATATAGCTGATGAGGGTCAATGGGAGAAAAGCAGTCAAGATTATTATCTGTTTCTATTGTTGTTTCTAAGGTTACAGTGTTTGGATGTTGATCGGTACCAGCTGAGGTCAGTAGGTGTTGAATTTTGTCTGTAATGTTTAAAATCCTATCATTAAAAAAGGTTATAAAGTCATTGTTGCTGAGGGTCACAAGGTTCGATAGCACTATGGCTCTCTGGCTCTCTGAAGAGAAACCTGGGATTATGCTTGTTATCCTCAATTAATTTCGAGTAATAGGCTGCTCTGGCAGTCCGTAGGGCCTTCCTATATAATCTAAGACTGTCTTGCCAGATTGAGCGAGATTCAATACGTTTTTGGACATAGTTTTTACAAATGTACAAACGACTGGCGCAGTCGGGAGTCATTAACGCTCATATGTATTACTATTTTACTATATTTACACTTATCCTTAGCCAGCAGTTTTAAATAAGATTCAACATCGCCCGCTCTGACCCCAGAGCAATTCTGCAAGAGGCCAATGGGCAAAATTAGAAGCAAGGCTGAGGGTTACTTCATATTCAGGTTTAAATAATACATTCATAGTCCCATGTGAAACTGAAACTTCAACTAACATAAGTCAAGTAAACCTAACAAAATACTTTTAGATGGGTGAAACAACGTGGGAAATGTCCTTAAAAGTGGCTCACTTTTAATATGTCATCCCATGTGACCACATTGTTCCCTTTTACAATCTCCACTCTTATAGAGACAGTTTACATGCTGCAGTGAGAATTTCAAGAGCAGCACATAGCCGCATTGAACATGGCAGACAGAGCTTAATTTATTTCTCATGGAAATCCCTGCATAGATGAATATTAAATCAGACTCAAACATATATAAGACCTCACTATTTGTATTAGGTGTCTTTATTGTGCAGTTCACCTCAGTGCGATAATCCACGTTCTGATAAATTCTTAAGTATCATCTTTCCAAGAACCAATGAAGAGCCTATCATGTTGTGCTACTGACACTTAATAACATTATGCAAATCGATCTACACTTTCCAAAAGTTTCCTTCAAGCACTTGTAATAATGAATGTGTCAAGAAGCTTTATTAATGTGTGATGAGTGTGACGTAGTACAGTCAACTGAATGGATTTCTCTGCAGGAATGAAGAGGCAATAAAGTGGAAGAGGCTCAGGTTTGATCAATAATGGTGTAACCTCGGGAGGTGGCGCTGCTGCCTGAAGAAACTGAATTGTTACAATTAAGAACACCAACACTCCATGATCACTGCAAAGATTAGCACCACTCCCCCAGGAGCAGGTATGAGCGTGGCCCAGAACTCGTATCCCCGAGCCGAATCCCAAGCTCCTCATTATTGCAGCTTCATTCCTTGATGTTCCATAATCCGCTGTCATTGGCTCCCTGGCTGGTAAAAATTAAGTATCTCCCTGCCATCTCGCTTTGGCCCTGCGACTCAGCAGGGGGAGAGGGAGGAGGAGAAGAAGGAGGAGGGGGCTGCAGAGTCATAAATCTCCTCCCAAACTCAATGCAGGAAGTACATGAAGAGGCTTTCTGGTGATCACTGCTTCTGTTGCTCCTCCTCTACTTATCATCATCTCCCTGTCTTTCTCTTTCTCTCTCCCTCTTTGCTCTCACTCTCGTTGCTCCTCCTCTAATGTCAAGCTTACATTCAATTTTTTCCATGCCTAATAACATCTCAATGCCAAGTATCCACCACTCTGCTTTTGTCTGTACAGTATTTCCTCTCATGCGTACACATTCTCCAGTCACAGGGAATGCATGTTCCTGTGGCAGTTACTGAACAGAATTTAAACTATGGGGAACAAATGAGCCCACACACTCAATTCTGCTGCTAAGCTCTATGAATTCATTTTACATTTGAACCATGTGATATTGGCACACTGCCCATTATCTTGGTTGATGTGAAGCTAATGTTACCAACTTCAGGTTAATCCACTTTCAATTCAGCTCATTCAAGAGGCATCATTCACTGTACGTTAGGAATTGCAGTTGCAATTGGTGAAATTGACACCAAACCTGATTTGCACTTCCAGAAATTCTGGCTCAGAATGTCCCTTTTCCCGTTATCTCTAACTACTACTTCTTTGTACTTACTCCCCTTTTCCACATCCATTGCAGTCGTTTCTTCCCCCTCCTGTCTTTCTTTGTGTTATTGTCTGATTTTTCGAAAAGACTGTCTATGATTTCAGTTTATATCTCTTTCAAATCCTTGGGGCTTTTTCTTCAGTGGCAGTTTTAGAGCAATTGATTATATTCACACCTCCTCACGATCTTCTTCTTTCCCCGTCTGCACTCCCAACACACACAAACACTCTCTCTCTCTCTCTCTCTCTCTCTCTCTCTCTCTCACTCTTTTTCCTACCCTTCACTATACCACTGTACTTGTTTTTTTGTGATTGCACACATTTCTATTCGCTTTTGCAGCAGAGACAACGGAGCCATGTGCTGGAGGTATCTGCACAAACAGTGATACAGAAAATCTGCGCAAACAGGCATAAAGACATGCTTTTATAAAGGACCAATCCTGAGAGACAAAAGGTCCAAACTCTGTGTGCAAGTGAGAGGAGGGGAACATTCAAGAGACAGCACACATGTATTTGCATCCTTTCCATCTCTTCTCTCACCCATTCTGACTCTGCCTCTCTCTCTCCTCTGCCTCTTGCCCTCACACACACACACACACACACACACACACACACACATGCACAGACAGACCCCCCTCTCACACAGGAGTAGATAGAGAGCGGTGAAGAGCAGAAGGAGCTGGGTGGCAGGAGAGAGGCAGGAGGGCTGTTGTTGATTGAACAAAGCCAGGAAAGGAGTGCGCAGTCCTAGGGAGAAGAGCAGCTGTGAAATGCCTCGAAGGGAACCTTCCAGCTACTCCTGCAGAGAACTGAAGGTAAGCCTTGTGCACTACTCATGAGATAAAACAGGGGAAGAGGCAGAGGGTGCAAGGCAAAAGGGGAGGAGGTTTTAAAGCCGCCGATGTATGGTACGACTGTGGCTCCACATACAAGCTGCCTCCTCTTAATGTCTGTGGATTGCATCGCATGCTGTGATTGCATTATGTGTTTCATCGCACAGCCACAAATCCCATCTGGAGTGGCTTGCCAAGTAAAAAGGTGTACTGTACTTAAAGAAGGATCAAAAACTATGAGATTCTGATAATGAGAAAACACAAACACAAGGACAGAGAGTAAGAGAAATTAGGAGATAACGGAAGGCACTTCAAGAGCAAGACAGCAAGGAAAGGAAAGTGATGATGGGGAAAGTGGCTAGATTACCCTCCTGTATCAGTTGCAATCTTTATTATGATCACCTCTTGCCTCCTTCATCTTATGTCACCGCAGAGATACATAGATCATCACCATGCATGTCCTAGTCCGCGTGTCGGGGGCAGGGTAATCAAAAAGGCAATGGATTTCTCTGACGCAAGCAGAGAAAAGCCTGTCAACACTCCCGCTGTTTGCGCACACTCGTGTGCCATGCTGTAGTTCTCTCTGTGCAATGCAGGAGTTTAACAAGCGCAGCAGGAGCAAACCTGGCATTAATGTGCAGCTGTGTATTGGTGTGTTACTGTAAGTCCGTGTGTGTGGAGGAGGGGGTTGTGTGCCACCAACACACAGTGCAGTATGTTTCGGCTGTTACACGTTTTCATGCATTCAATAAAAGCAGGAGATAAAGTTGTGGATGCCTTGTAGTGATAGCTGTTAGAAGTGTTTCCATGAATATTATAGTCTACATCAAAAGCGCTGAGATAAAATCATTTATATTGATTTCCTTGAAACATACTTGCCGGGCTGAGGTTTAGGGCTACAAGCTTTAATGTCTGATGTACACCACTATTTTCTCCCGAACTGTAGCTGCAGTTTAATGCACTCATCCCGGGAGTTGTCGCTGTAAAACTTTGATGACAATGCAGTGAGCTTTGCAGCCACATTAATTCTCCCCAAGCTCCTGTCCTTCCTGGTATTGCCTCATCAGAGAATGTAAAGACAGCGTCATGGCAATGAGTGGACTCAATCATCATTTTTTAATATCTGTTCTCTGGAACTGCGTGGAGGAGGTGGAAGTCATCTCATGTTCTCATCATTAGCTGCATTTTTACATATGGAACACTCTTAACACAAACCTGCTGGAGCAAAAGAAAAGGGAAAGCCCAGTCTGACAGTATTAATACTGGCTTTGCAGCAAAACCTGCCAAAATTTGCCACACTTCAGCTGTTTGAACTGTGACTGGCTATTTAAAGAGTGTAGAGGGATGCGCAAACAGATAAGATGTGATGGTTTTTGATGGATGGCCTTTTGACCTTATTATCAGCATTGTCATTGTAGCCGCAACCTAGCGCTGTGCAACTCTTTCATCTCCTGCTCAGTTCTCATCCATGTTCTGATCTCCCTAACAAGTGGACAAAAGAGGGCAAAGGGCAGATGTAATCCTCAGCAGGGGACTCTCAAAAGAGAGGACACTGTGAATAATTAATTAAATCTGTTTATTTAGTCAAGACTCAAGTCAAGACAAGTCTCTAGGGGATTTAGGGAACGCTCAGCTCTTCAAGCAGATCCACATTTTCTAATACCGCATCAGCGCATTTGTGTCAAGAGAGTAGCCAGGCGTGAAGTTTTATTTTGTTTGTTTGTTTGCTTTTTTATTTAGTGCCCTGGGAAATATGTGTGCATGTCAGAGTACTGTTTAAAATATAGTATTTTTGGAATGTTGATAGACCTACATGAGGATGCTTTATTCATATGACTTTAACTTGGTGTGTATTTCAAGTCATAGCCTTGCACTTTGTAAGTTGTTCATGAATACAATCCAATCTCTTGGTATTTGCATGAAACAGACAAGCAGCATAAAATTTCTTACATAGTCTTGTCATCCTCCTGTTTATGTTTTCATAAATCTGTAATCAATGCAAATACAAGCCATTGTGTTTACTGTATTATCAAGTGTCACCCACAATACCTGTGTATCAGATTTATGGTGTGACCCACTGATTCAGCAATGACTTCACAATGTATGCAATTGCTCTACAGACTTGTCACGTATAAAGTTAACACAGATCACGGTGCTGCTGCCTCCATGCAGCAGGAATAAATTCTCAGTTTGGCAAAGAAACGACTTTTTCATCTGTTTCACCTATTTTTTCTCCGTTTGCCCATCACACCTATACTAGTGTAAATGGATATGACAGTACATATGTACATGCATACCTGTCTGTACCCTGTCATGAATACAAGACAAGAACATACAGTTTGCTGGCTCTGTTTGGCTTCTTGTAGCAGCCTTCTGTATCTAAAATTATCAACAGTTCAGTAAAAATGGCTGCTATTTCAGGTCACCTTGCTCTTAGCATGTCAGCATCTTCAACAATGTAAATAACTTTCAGATTTGTGAGGAATATCATTTATGTAACAAAACTACTCTTCTAGAAAGACTGTTTGGTTGAATCTGTCATAGATTATATTTCGACAATTGTGAAAATGCATTCTTATGCATTCCAGGTTGACTGGTTCTCAACAATCTTCAAATGACTCATGTTCTTATCTGTCAGCAGCAGGTAATGTGGGTTGAAATGGAAGTTTTACAGAGTCTCCTGTCTCCTCCAGCTTAGCCAGTGGGCAGTGGGGCTATACCAGCCACTCTGTAGTATTCATGAGGACTCCGTTGTTAAGCATGACACACAATGGTAGAGATGCAGTGATATCTCTCATGTCCAGCTGATAAGTTTTCAGGTCAGGCAAGTTTAACTAAAGCACATGAGGGCTTTATATTTATTATGTTATGGGATTCTTGCATTCACATAGTGTTAAAAACTAGGTATCATACACAGAGGATGATCCAGATATTAGTTTAGTTAGTTAGTTTAGTGAGTTTATTTTTATTTGTAGGAACCAAATGCATATGGAAATTAAACACAAAAATAACATAGCTATAATAAATCATTTCCTTACGGTATTCAAAACCAAAAACAAAACTGACCTAAAATTCATGTGGAGTGAGTACAATTTAGCTTCACGTACAATACAATTAGAGCACGTTCAGTACGGGCACACACACGTCATTTTGAACATTTGATAAAAAGCAAGGTTGCTTATCACTGCACTGTCATTAAGATGTAGGAAGCGAACACATTCATCTCTAATACATCTAGAGGGATTTTTTTTTTTTTTTTTACGTAAGCATCTATGAAGCGTGAGCATCCATCACCCTGGGGAAGCACATCCCCATAAATTTGCAGTTCATTAACACAGATAGAAAAGAGAAATACTGTTTTTTTTTTAAGATTAAGTGATTGCTGAGTCCTTTTGCAACACGATCTTAGACAACTTGTCAGAAAATATGCAAGAAAGAAAGTAGAAAGAAGGGTGGTTTACTCAGCTGATTTGCCCAAAAAGCTGGTCTGGGGATTTTTAACATGCAGCTGTAGGGCTATAATCTCATTTTATTCTGACCGGCATGTGATGATTGCGAAGGAGGTGGCTCCTCAAAGGGACAAGCACGGGGACACAGTGAAGCATGTCAGGAATCCCAATCAAGACTATTTGACCTTTGGCTCCTCCAGCATTCTCCATGCACTCCCTGGTTCTGCAGCCCCACCATGTTCATGGCCTCCAGTCCTCCCTCATCCCATCCTCTCCAGCTCTTCTGTCTTCTACAGTGGGGTGAAGCAGAAGATTAATAAACCAGTATAGCAGTATTTGTGTATTTCATTTATTTACAGATTAGTAGTGTCAGTAGTGTGAAATTGCACTATGTTTAATGCAGATTATTGTGCTCATCTGCATGTACATCCCCCTAATTCCATTTTGTCCTTTGGCATAGCCATCACTGCATAGAGGTGGCATAGCAAATGTGGGATCTAAAGCTGTAAATCACAGCAAGAGCCTGACAGAAACGCCTGATAAGAAAAAGAAACAGGGTGTTGGGGAGCATGCCCAGCCACCCAACCTCACACATCTCACATCACTTCCCTTTGTCTCACTCCATCATGTCTCTCATGCAGCAGACCAGCATGCATGAAGAGGGTGTGATTTGGATCCAGTAGGTGTCGGGTTTTAATCCCATCCAAGCTCCACTCAGCAGCACATATAAAATGTTGGCACATCATATTTTTCTAGACATACCCATCTCAGTGGAATAGCAATACAGATCCATATAATAAACTAAAGAAACTATAGTGATTCATGGCTCGGGCAAGGGTGTGTGCAAAATGTACTGTAACATGTGAATTGAGTGAGAGAGAAAGAGCTGTGTGTGTGTGTGTGTGTGAGTGTGTGTGTGTGTGTGTGTGGGGGGGGACGTACTGGACGTATCATTAGGGAAATTGTTTCTCCAGTGTGAGTGGAACGTCTCGGTGCAGCAGTGTCATTCCAGAGAAGGTCATTCCAGAGAAGGACACAACTGGATACACTCAGCTCACTATCAGGCATAATGGGGAAAGAGGAGGGAGGGGCGGTATGAAGTGTATGTGTGTGTGTGTGTGTTTTGCTGGGCCTGAAGCCAAACTAGCGGGGGACGTTTTTAGTCATTTGACCCGCCCGACCTCAAAGTGTCATAAGTGAGCAGAGATAGGGTTGAAGCCATGTTATTTTATGGGCCAATCTTAGCCTGGGACATAATCATGGCCAGTCCGGTAACCATGACTCTTTGCTCTCACTCAAGGGGAGGAGTGATGGAGTGTAGGAAATCAAGAAAACAGAAAGTTCTACTGCTTCTCTGACCAAGGAACGGAGACAGCAGATAAGCTGGAAGAACTGTGCCAGTGTAGATATCTGATGGAGTGATTCAATAAATATAGTTACTGTTTCAGTACTCTTAAAAGCTCACCTCTACTGCAGATTTGTCTGTTTTTTTCTTTCTCTCCCTTTTTCTTTTTTCCTCTTTCTTTTTTGCCTCTGACTTTTCCATGTCAGCACTGTAACTGATGAACCGACAAAAAACTGCAAGCTATGACCTAAAAATGTATGGATGAGTGCCCACTTATAGTCAAATTTGTGTTGTAAACTGAAGGGTACTGCTGAGTTTGCAACATCTTGCTGCCATTTGTAACCCTGTCATGCTCAGCCGCATAAGCAGTATTGTCAGGTCAGAACCAGGTTACTGAAATGCATTATATGCTATATACAGGATATTTACTATGAATATCAAATAATATTTTTACTCCTGAAAAGTTCACAGTTTTGGAGATATGAAACTTGTAACCGACAGGAGCGAGAGGCATTCTCAACATTTGCAAAGCAAGCACGTTTGCACAAATTTCAAGCAGGAAACAGTGTTTCTCCAAAGGCTAAAAAACCTAAATTGATTACCTCCATATAATGGGGGAAAAAGCAACTTAGAGAAGAATGAAACAGTTTACAATTACGTTGATCAAGTGAGAATTATAATTTAGGTACTTAATCTGTTGCGGGGGCAATACTAGAATGGTGATTAGTATTGATAAAATCCCTCTCTTGGCTCAGCTCTAAGACAGCTTTTACCTTTCAGAATTTCGTACAGAGCTGACAATACAAGTTTCTGAAGTTCTAAAAATGGAGAAAATTAAATCCTGAAGCAAGTGCTATTCAGTACAATTCTGGCCCTGGGGGGAAATTATAGAGCTTGCCACTGGTTATAAAGGTAAAAAGCCATATTCTGCTGTGCTCTGCGCAGATTATTGTTTACATCATGCAGCGTCAGCAAATAAGGGAAATATATGTCCTGTAGATATCCTTTAGGAAGCAAGTTTCTTGGTTTACTAGTACCCCTTGGCTTTGAGCACGACATATGAGTGCTCTTGTTATCAGGACACAAGCACAATTCAGCCAAATCATGCTGTCACTCTCCCGGTAACAAGATAAATGCTTGTTACCCTCTTAAAGCTCTAAGATAAAACACCCCAGCTGGTATCCATGTTCAAACACCTCTCATTTGGGCTTGTTGAGATTGTTGCCGCGAACAGACAACACAATCACAGTCTCGCTGAAAATACACACAGGTCTGGAGTTTACAAATCTCCAGGGAGCCATGTTTAATTCATGAGAAAACCTAAAATGAGTCAGAAAGCAAGGCCTTGCAACCCCTTTAATGTATTCAGTGAGGTTTTTTGGAAGCTTTGTGTGTCCCGCGCCTCTGCTGTCCATCTGTCTGTCTTTTCCCTGCTCAGATGCCTGTCACGTCACTCTGCCCTTTGCTTTGGACCATCAATGTCAACACTACATTCCTGTGTGGATCCGATTTGTGACGTGGTCCTTTCACTTCTCCACACACTCCTTTGCGTTTCCTTTCCTCGCCTCGTCAGCGATCAAATAGAGTAACATCAAAGACAGATGACAAAGAAATGTCAGATGTTGTTAAGGTCAGGCACAAGCGTAAAACAAGTAATTTACCCATGTTCTTTTGCTTGGTTGGTTACAAGGCCCTCTGTATTCTTTGCTCTTTTAGTAAATTAAAAGTAGCTGATTTTCAAACGACACCCAGGAGCTCTATGAGTTAATTGCCTCTTGTGGAGTAAAAGGAAGGTGTTGTAAGATTGCTGCTAAAATTAGGGCTTTATCCTCACTAACACACACCCCCGTCTACCACACAGAGACTCACACTCCCCTCTGTAACTACAGCAGTGGCTGTTATTAAATCCCATATCATTCAGGAAACATTGAAAGCTTTCCTTTTCTAATTCCACTGTCACTTTGTACCTCACATAGCATGTTTAAAAATACCTGTTTCAGCATGCAACTCAGAAAGCAGAGAAATACTCTTTAAAATCACATCACACATTGTGTAGAATGTCAGCACATCACCTAGTCACGGTAGCTGAGCTAAAAACAAACACAAAGATGGTATGTTTTATGTTAACATCGGATAAGATATAAAGGAAAAGAGGTGAATGAATTACTCGTGATAGTAAGTAATTATTTCTCTGTCTCCAGATGATTAAGAAAGAAATCAGTGGCTCTGATCTGTATGACCATGGTGGAGAAGTGTAACAGCAGTGCGTTTGTACATAGAGAGTAGTGTGTCTGCACATGTGCATGTCTGCATGTGGGCACATGTAGTTGGAGCAACTGGCAATTCTGGCAGTGATGAGCCTGCTCTTTTGTTAAAGACACTGCAGCTGAGCCTGCTTCATTTTACAGGCAAATCAGCCAGCAGTGGACACTAGGTTATCTCCCATGTGATGTTAACAGCTAATCCCTTACTTAGGTTTTCCAGCAGTGCTCTTTAATCATCATATTTCATTATATTTGCATATAGTAATATATTAGGGACATACAGATTTTTTTTTTCATGGTTAGTAATAGAGGAACTCTACACTTGAAGGACAGGGCTGCCAGATGGGAAAAGATTCCCTAGCATGGGCATAAAATGGCATTTTATGTTTGTTGTTATGTTTTTTAACATTTATGTGTTAATATTTCATTCAGGAGAGAGAAGGTTGAATCGTCTATTGGTCATTCAGGCTGTTCAGGTCCACTATTCATGAATTTAAAACAAAAATGTACAACTGATTACTTTTGCCAAACACAATCTGAGGGAGACATAATTCCTGGAACTGTTACTTTTTGTACCACATGCAAGTTGTCACAACCTCAGTCTCATGTGTGTTTAGGTTTAGGCAACAAAAGCCCACATTCTGCCTTGTGATTAAAGTCAATTTTGACACCAACTGTTCCCTACACTTAACTGGTACTGTGAAAGTCTAAACGTTACTATGAAAACATAATTCTTTGACGCTACAAGCGGATATTGTATTGCAAGTGTATATAACACAAGTTATGTACATCAGCAAACAGACAGCGGTGTCAGTATCAGCATTGACAGCATGGGAAATATGGTCATGAACAAGACAGCCATGGTAATGGTTCTGGGAGGTTGTTCTTGAGCACAGCAATGTTATATAAATAATTCAGCATTCTAACACACATTTAGCAGGTGTTCACCATCTTAGTTTCTAACATTTGCTAACTAGGATTACTGTCATTCGGTTTGAAGGTCACAACCAGAGTTTGATAAACAGAAAGAATATGTGGACCATGAATGTCTGAATGAATGAATGAATGAATGAATCAGATTTCCTGGCCCATGTGCAAATATCATTAAATTAAACCAAAGTCATTAGGATGCTCCATCTGGAAACATTGCCCCCACATAATTTGACAATCCATCAAACAGATATTTTCAGAATCAGAATCAGAAATCAGAATCAGAAAAGACTTTATTGCCATGTAAGTGAAGAGGTTTCACATTACTAGGAATTTGTCTTGGTGATTGGTGCATACATAGAATGTAACAAGTAACATATAATTGGAAGGATAAAATAAAAATAAAAATAAAAATAAAATAGAATAAGGTAACACAAAATAAAATAAGTGAAATAAATATTTTTTTTTTTTGCTGTATAAGTGAAAAGCTTGAACTGCCAGATGATCATCTAAGTTATTAGAATTTATCCTCAAGGGATGCTGAATATCTGTATCAAATTTCATTACAATCTATTCAATAGTTATTTAGATACTTCACTCTGAAATGCAAATGTAAACAAAATGATCCTCTGGGGACCATGAATGTCCATAGAATGTTTGCTGGCAAGTCATGTGACCTGCTATAAAATACGGTCTGGACCAAAGTGTTGGAATAATAGACACTGTCATCCTTAGCCATGCTGTTAGTGTGGCTAACAAAGTTATTGTGTTTGTTATTATGCTGATAAAAATGTAATTCTGATGATGTTGATTCACGTTCTCTCTTGAACTTTGAACTAAACACTGTTTTATTGATAAGAAGAGCATGAAAGTTGGACTGATGACATTTGGCAACTGTCCCTTTTGACTGACCTCCCCATTATGTGTGAGAGAGAGAAGTGAATGAGTGAATCTGAACCTTCAGTTTTAATTGTTCTCATTATGAATGTCTCCCAAAAGGAGGCATAATTTTTTGCATCATGATGATTTTTCATAATTTACTAAAAAACAAAATGATGTTTTGTATTAAGCAGTAATATCATTTACTGAGCAGAGGCTTGTGAATTTCAAATTTCTTTTATTTTCCAAAACTGAACATTGATACCTTGTTGAAACAGTTGAATCCAGCACAGAATCTACTTAAAGTTGTATAAAAGCAGTCAAACATTCTTCACTTACCCTACAACACTATTGCTTGAGTTCACAGGTGAAATGCCATAACAGTAACTCCCCGGTACAGTATACAGTATACTTCACACTAATCCTTCACACTACTGAGACAAAAATATTACAACAAATGCAAAGGCAAACCTCTTACTATGTTGAAGATTTTACCTTTTAAAGCATTTATTTCAAACTGCCCTCATGGATTTCTGTGGGTTCTAATTACACCAGCTGGTAAACATTGACATATTGACAAACGGAAGCAATTTAAATGACAGGTAGAAAATAATGTGCCTGGGGGGTTGAATAATACATCAACACAACATTGTTAACATATACATGATGCATGTACTTTTGAAAGACGTTGTGTGATAGAGGGTTAAAAGGTTGAAAGGTCTAATGGATAAGCTTGTGCATGATATGAGAGCACTGGGCTTTGACTTTTATTTCATTTTAATGTTGGTTATCACTGAACTGAAGCTGACTGTGCTACTGTACATGCCAAAAAATAAGCATGTTTCTTGTATGTTTTAAATCCTAAATTGAATAGAGTATTGTACTTCCTTATGTCTCACAGGTGTTGAGCTTCAGCTGAGGATGGCAGGAGATTCTCGAGTCCTCATGGACCACAACATGGAGATCGGAGTCACACCTGCACAGGTAAACTGTGCAGCAACTACTGGTCAAACACTGTACAGATCACTACAGTCTTTGCACAGCAGGGAGAGAAAAAGTGTGAGACATGAGAGAGAGAGGATGTGAGAGAAAGGTGTCATGGTGAGAGAGCAGAGGGTGAAAAAGAGACGCAGCAGATACAGAGAGATGAGGATGATAAGTAGGGACAGAGCTATTTGTTTGAGGGAGAAATACCAGACAGCTTTCAAGAATGGTGAGAATAAGGAGGATCAAAAAGGCTGTTAGATACAAATGTGCTGCACACACACTTTCTAGATTCAATAAATGTTGCAGATTATAGATCAAGCTCGCAAAGTGTAACCAAACTTGTTTCTCTAGTTCAGGTAAATATATTGTTCTGTTCACTTATCGGTAGAGATAGGGAGACAATGAAAATATGCCCTGCTCACTCCCAATAACAGAATGAGGGGTTGCACTGGTTATCTGTCCTGATTCCACAACTGATTGGAACATATACCTTCTACCCAAGGGCGGCCAGAAATGCTCAATAAGAGAAAACACCCACCACTTACTGCTGCCACACTGATAGAACAAATGAATTTGTTTACTGACCATCAACTCCATAGACCATATTGATTCTAAAGGCCAAAGACTGCGTGGCACTGCTTTGACAGCTTCATCTATCACTCAATTAACCTCGTACCAAAGTGTGGAAATGAAGGGGACTCTTTTGTCTCTCATTCATTTAAAAGCAATGCAGTAGCCATTAATAGTATTTTTTTTTAACAAAAAAAAAAAAACAAAACACACACACGCACATTAACCCATGTTTGCAGTGAAAAGCTTCAATCTATGAAATTGTGGACTGACTGTGTTCTGAATCTATACTTGATCCAATATCCCTGAGCACAGTCAGTAATAAGGGAGACCATTGACATTTGGTGGGTGCATCGTCATCAAGCCACTAATTGCAATGCCGGTCAATAAGCATTGTCTTTCAATTCTTCTTTGTCAAAACGTTCCTTAAACAGGGATCGCTTCAAATCAATATCTGTAAACTCAATACTGTGCATGGAGGCCTGACCAAAAGTGTGTGTACATGGGGCAGCAGTGAAAGAGCACCTGACTTCTCAAGGAAACTATCCTGAACAAACCTGTCCGAGAGACTCTATTATCCTGGCTCTGCAATTGAAAGCACTGGTATTGTAGTGCCTTAGAGATAGATGTCCTTCCTTGGATACGCTGTGAAAGTGATCATTTTTGTGATAGCGTAAAAGAGCAATCAGTGTAACCACAATAGTATGTAACTTTCCTGGTGATGTGAGTATGACTCTGGAGAGATGGACCGCAGGTGTCCGATTAGCAGCGAGAGATTCAGAAGATACAGAGGCTGTTATCTTGCTTTAACACAATGCGTCTCAATTATCAACTCAAACTGGAAGGTGTCAGTCTGCTGCCAACATGTTCTTGGTCTGTCTGAAATGTGCCTTTCAACTCTGTCCTGTCTCTCTCTGTCTGTTTGTCTGTATGTATGTATGTGTCTGTCCAAAAAGAGGAAAAAGCAGCTGGCACCTGGATATCATGTAGGAATACGTTGTTGGGCTGTGTGGCAGCTGTGTGTGTTTTTCATCACCCTAAATGTTCAGAAGCATATAATATTACAATCCTGCAAGTTTTGTATATGCGTGAAGGCTGGTTTCTTGATAAGTGGAATGTGTGTGCGCCCAGGCATATGCCACTCTGTTTAAGGATGCCATAAGGCTCTATTGGGGAAGGCTAGAGGATCTGTTCCTATCCAGGCTTGCCAATGTCCCAGAGGGCGCAAGGGGAGGAAACACAGGGGACAAGGAGGGAGGTAGGGCACAGCTGTGGGGCCAGATCGCCTCGCTGGAGCTGGGCCAACACAGACAAAGACCTGGGTGTCCTTGTGTTCTTGTTGTGTCCTTACATTCTCTTTCCCTCTGTATATGTGTGCATCCGCTAACACTCACAATGTCATTGTGGAGCAGCACAGACTGGTGACATTATAACAGCTCTTAATTGACTGAAAGAAAATCTTATTAAAATGGTTATGCAGTACGTAGTTTGATGAGAAGAAATCAGTGTGCTTACATTGAAGTACACACATGGAGAAACTTAAAACTTAAACTGATATTGTTCTCTCTCTTTTGTCCCCTTCCTGTCGTTGTTTGCTTGCTTACTTTCACCCCCACGCCCCTCCTTTTTTTTCTTTCCTTTGCCACGTAGGTGAAAAAGCTTCCAAAGCACTTGAGGGATGCTCAGATCTCGACAGAACGAACCCACTTGATTTCTGACCCGGTGAAGAAGCCACGTCAGCGATACGTGCAGAAGGATGGCAAGTGCAACGTTCATCATGGAAATGTGCAAGAGACCTACCGTTACCTCAGTGACTTGTTCACTACGTTGGTGGATCTACGTTGGCGTCTTAGTTTCTTCATTTTCACCTTGGTCTATGTAGTCAACTGGCTTTTCTTTGGCTTTCTGTGGTGGCTGATAGCGCTCATCCGTGGGGATCTGGTGCATGCTGGAGAGGAGGGCTGGACCCCCTGTGTGGAGAACCTCAACAGTTTTGTCTCAGCCTTTCTCTTCTCCATTGAAACAGAGACCACAATTGGGTACGGTTATCGCGTGATCACAGAAAAATGTCCTGAAGGTATCATACTACTTTTGGTGCAGGCCATCTTGGGCTCCATTGTTAATGCCATGATGGTGGGCTGCATGTTTGTCAAGATCTCTCAGCCAAAGAACCGTGCCGAGACCCTCATGTTCTCACACAATGCTGTAATATCGGTGCGAGACAACAAGATGTGCCTGATGTTTCGGGTGGGGGACCTGAGGAACTCTCACATCGTGGAAGCATCAATCCGAGCAAAGCTGATCCGCTCGCAGCAGACCAAGGAGGGGGAGTTCATACCACTCAACCAGACCGACATCAACATCGGCTTTGACACAGGAGACGACCGGCTATTCCTGGTGTCACCGCTTATCATCTCTCACGAGATCAATGAGAAGAGTCCCTTTTGGGAGATGACGCTGGCTCAAATGGAGAAGGAGGAGTTCGAGATCGTGGTTATCCTTGAGGGCATGGTGGAGGCCACAGGTATGAAGTGTGTGTGTGTGGGGGGGGTTGAGAGAAGAAGGTGAAATGGAAAGACATATGTATAATGGGTAGATGGATAGAGAGAGAGAAAGATATGAATTGTGGAAAGTAGGCTGAGTGGGAAGGATGGGAGGACTGATAAATGGATGGAAAGACAGAAGAGGCTCACATGGTGAGATACAATGGAGGGATACATAGGAGAGACAGGGGTGAGTACCCGTAAGTGCTGCAGATTGCAAAAGATAATACTGTAATGGATGGAAAGACAGAGAGACAGATAATTAACTCTCTAAGTGAGACAGCATTTCAAAGTTAGTACAGGTTTTAATGAAGATTTTACTCTGACAAATGTTTCTTTCATTAATTCCTCAACTAGAATTCTGTCTTCATCAACACATCATTTCATCACATTTCCAAGTATTTGTTGCTTCACCTGAGGCAGACAAGTGAAAGCAGCCTGCATTTACACTGTTGCTACTTCAAGGTTATGTCTTTGATACTGTTTATTTCAAAATGAATGAAGTGTAGCTACCCACACTGCTGGTCTGTGTTTTGGGCAAACGCCAATGCAGTCCTGAAAAGTGCCCCAGGCTGGACTTGACCACGTGTTTCTGTAAAGTTCCACAAAGCTCTCATTGCCTGGCATCAGACTGTTTTTAAATGAAGTATCTTCAACTCAATGATCAAATTGAGAACATGATGTCCATGTGTCCTACAAGGGATTTACAAAAACTCTCAGTTTCCTTTTAGATACAGTTTTGTCTTTTTTGACAAAACCTTGTATAAAACATCAGTGCCCATGTCAGTCATAATTAAAATGTGATGAATACAGAGACATTTACAGCTAGCTGTTCCAACATGTTTTCTGTGTGGTATTGGCTAAATCAAGTATTGTTTAAATGCATAAGCTGCATTGTTTACTGGCCTTTGTTCAAAGACTAATTATAAGCCACTTATTTTAAATACAATGCATTATACATGTTACTCATTTACTTTACTGGTTATCAACATACTTCTTTGCGTCATTAAATGAGACGAAGTGGTTCATGAGGAGCATTTAGCCTCATGTGCACAGTTGTCTTTTAAAAAAGTCATACAAACCACCAAGCGCCCTAATGCGATCAGGCATGGCTTTGCATGCATCTGAACATTTCTGCTCTATTTTTTTTTTTTTTTTTCCCTCCAAAGCACCAGTAGTCATCATACTTCCTGCTCACGCTGCTGGAGACTTGACTCAAGCATTAAATCACCTTTCGCTTCACTGAAAGAGACCATAGCATCATGCAGGGGTTTATTTCATCACTGTCCTTGACCGCTAGACAATGGATCAGTCTGACCATCCAGTAGCCCTCCCCTCTATTGTACTTCCAGTCCCTGTTAACCTTAACAGTTCATAGAATGGTGGTGGCTTACAAGGATAGCTCAAGTTATAGTATTTTCTACCTTTTCTCATAGTTTTTGTAATCATAACATTTGTGGACAAATTTATTGTCAGCTTTAACTAAATATTATATAATATGTCTTGACACACGTGGTGAAGTCAGGATGCCGCAGAAAAGACAAACCCTCAAACTATTTATATAAAACACTATTGATTGATGATAATTGTGTATTTCTAAATGGTATAAGGAGGTATAAGGTCACCAACAATCAAATGTATAGCGGTGTCGTTGTAGTTACATAACAGTGAATGGATGGCCACTGCCATTGTATGCAAAAAAATCTTTTTTTTTTCCTGGTTCAACAGGAAAACATATTAATATTCTAAAACCTCCATAAGAGATAGAGAACAAACAGCATTAGCGGGAGACTAAACACTTATTTTGTGTATCAAGCAAGTAATGATCTCATGAACAAAAAAAAAAAGCCACTGTCAACAAAATATGTATCACATCACAAATTGGATGCTGACACAGTGTGGAAGACAGAAAGTGGGAAGTGAAATGGCTTCATATTCTCTTTAATGGAGGCTGTTACTTGTATCCTCCATTGACACTGAGCTTGTGGTTTTAAGGATGATTGTGAGTCAGGCTCTAGAAATTACTCACAACATTTGTTTCTCTTGGGCACTCCCACAGCATTTGAATAAAAAGGAAAACAAAATGATGACCTGCTAAAGAACATTCTGCCCTCCTACTTGATAACACAGCTAAACTGCACTAATGAATATTTATATGATAGGAACAATAATACACTCATTCACATTATTTCAGTTACTGGGTGCAGAACAGATAACGGAATGGAGTATATTAAACTATATATAAAATAGTGTTTACGTTTCCCAAGATCAAAATGAAATTAACCCTGCAAGCTGTAACTACATTTGTAAAGGCTGATTCAAATAAATTACAGACTCCTCAATAGCATCATCTTCAAAGTAGTTGGAAATTGGTAATTTCACCTATTAAGCAGCTGCACAGTGAGAATGTGCAGAAAGTGATTTCCTTTTTCCCTCACATATTTAATTTACCAATCGATCTGAACATTTTGCTAATTTCCTCAGATTTGCCCTGTATCACTTCCATCTTCTATTCAAAGCTTTCACTGATTAAAGGACTAATTCCATTTTACAAATCAACTTAAACAAAAATTGCAAATAATGGAAAGCCAGAACTTATTGCAAATGTTTTGTGCCCAGTTTACGCTATAATAAAAATGATATAGAAATTTCACTTTTAGTAAAAATTTCTTGTTTATTCAATTTCTCCCACAGATCAATAAAGTGTTTCTGATTCTGATGAATACATTTCAAAGGTGGTAAACATTTATCACAGGTGTCTACAAATAGCTGAAGGATATAGACTCAAGAAGACCCTGTCTGTATATTTTGTTCTATTCATTTTTTCCCCCTAAACAAAAAGTAATTTGCTGCAGTTTATTGTGGCAATTCTAATACTTGTACTGCTGTGCCTAAGGCCCTGCCACGTGCTCCAATGTAGCTGACAACAAACTTTGTTTTCATTATTGAAGTGTCTCTGAAGACATCAGCTTTAAGGCTGCTTTCTATTCTTTACAGTAAATTATTTATGTATGAAATAAGGCCTGCTTTATTCTATTTCTCAGAATACAGAAAGCATCTCGCATCATTATTGTTGCTGTGTAAACAAGAGTGTCTGCAGCCATGTTTTTGTTATACACTTACAAGGAAAATCCAGGAAAGAGCTTGGTTACCAGTATGCCTGATATATAAATATTTCCTTTTAACAGCAATAGTGCTGGGTATAAGATAACCAATATATGGTAAATGCTGATTATATGTCACCAATTGTTTTAAAGTTAATTAAGACGTAAACACACTACAGTCAGATTACACTCATTTGAGTTCAACGTAACAAAGCTTTAATTTCATTATCACTTCATCTAGGATCAGCTATTTCCATTCCAAACCATTCCATTTCCACTGATTGAAACACAGCAGCTGTGTTCCTTCTGTCTTCCCAGATTGTCCTTGTCGTTCAGCGACGAGAGTTGATCTTAACCAGATTGTATTAGTCCACAAAAAGAACAAAATAATTTGTCATGAGGCAAGTTTCAGGTACCTGAAAGAAACAAATTTGAGTTGCCACTGCACATGCTACATGCTAATCCATACAAAACATCACCACAAAAGATAACATCAGATGGAGAAAGAGAAAGAAAAAAAAAGTAAATAAATAAACTTACTTGGTTTTCTTTATACCTTGCAACTGCTTGCATGGATATATCAGGCTTAACATATTGGGCACTGGGTGTGTGACACCAGACGCCTTTCCCCAAGTGAACCTCGAGTAACACTCAGCAGGTAGTAGCAGGTTGGAGGTCATAAGCCCTTATGAAGCACTATATGAGAAACATCAACATGCGATGCAGCAGTCACATCTGCAATGACGTTCTGACATTGTGACGTGTCAATATGAATAAGGCAAAGGTGTAAATAACGATATTAACAAGGGCTCTTTTCCATTTTAGTGTGCCAGTAAATCAACTTTCACAATGCCATGGCCCTGCAACTGACACATCTACATAGAAAGCAGCCATTATTCAAGTTATTTAATACACCTGTGTTTGAAAAGTCAAAATGTCTGTTGCCTATTCTTCACTTGTGCATCATTTGCATTCAAAGACTATGGCGGTGTTTTTTTATGTTTTATCCTGTTTACTACATTCCAAAGTGTTCTGGCAACTGCGACTGCTTCTGTGACGCTAAGCTGACACGTGCATTTACACGCTGTGGCAATCCCCAGCTATGGCTTTTGTAATGCAAGAACCTTCCACACTCACATTCATAATCCCTTTCCTGAGACCATTGTCTGCTTGTTGTTTTTTGCTTTATCACTGTTGCTAAGTTGGAGAGCCACAACTGAACATAATAGTATTATAGAAGTCAACAGTTAGAATGAAAACTACTTAGGTGGAGTTGTATTTCCAAAGTTTAAATAATGATATAGATAAACAGTGTGTTTGTGGGAGCTGCTCTATGGCTATATGGTGGCATGATGTGTTTATGTGCTACATTCAAATCCAAAGTGTCAAGTTTTATCTTCAGAAAATCAAACATGTAAATTATACATGCATATGCAGTTGAGTAATGCAAATTCTGTAGTGGGTATATATCCTCAAGTACAGATTGTATATTGTATTGAAAAACTGTGTGTGTGGGGGGGTGGGGGGGTGCAGATGGGTGGTGGTACTTATTTGTTCATATTTGTGAACTAATTCAGCATCTTGAACAAGATGTTCATTTTGATCTAATCCCTCAGGAAATAAGTGCTATCAAAATGTGTTTTCATAATCACAACAATCCACACGCAACAAATGCATTAGCAGCATACTGTAGCAGCGTCTGTGAAGAGTCTCAGTCACCCTGCTCATCAGACATTTAGAGGTATGAAGTCAAAAACAAGTTAACTGTGACAAATCTTAAGAAAAATGACAAAAGTAGGTGCAGCATCTTTTAAATGCTAATAGGATGAGATACTAATAGATCTTCACAACTTAATGGATCTGGACTGTACTCTATTGGCTAAACCAAGAATTTAAAACCAACACATCAAACAATATGCCAACACCCTTAATAGACACTATAGAAAATCCTTCTCACTGGGACTGAAAGACGCTATATTATCTTTGATGATCTCAACACAGAAATAACAAACATTTCACAAGTTAAATGTGGAAACTAGGACACTCATATCCAGAGGGAGAGCTGAGGAAAAGGTGCAAAAGCCCCTCCTCTCACCGTGACATTAGACACCATATCAATTTGGCATCTACATCTATTTTAGAGCACTTGCTTGATATTATTAGTGTGCATGAGAGAGGCACAACATTGTGTAACTCAACAGCTGGGTGTCCAAGTTTAAAGTGATAGTCCACCCAAAATCTTTTGAGTATGAAACACTCACCTGCTGTTGGCTTGCAGGCTGTAGATGGCTCTATAAATTTGTTGCTGTCATTAGCATGTGGCTAATTTGACAAATAGAAGTGTAATTAGCCAAGCGCAATACACCTGTTCACCTGAGCTTGTGACAGAAAACACTGCAGGAAAAAAAACCAGATGTAACAGTAATGATGAATGTTTAGATGAATCTGTTCACTGTCTGTGTTGTGTTGCATTACTAAAAAGACCACACTTGATGGAAGAGCAATCATGTCATTGGTTTCACTTGTGATTTGCTTGCTGCTATAATTCAAGCTGTCACACCTGTGACACCGACAAACCACCACTTTTCCTAAATAGATGGAAAACTGCACGAGCGTGCTTCCAAATGTGAATTTTTATATGACTTACTGGGGAAGAAAGGACTCCTCACATTGACACTTTCAGTTGTGTGTAGATGCTGCATGTATTTTATCAGCCAAACAGATCCTATTTTCTAAAAGAAAAACAACCAAAATCAAAAACATTTAGATATGTAGAGTTTTTTACCTTATCATTTTCACAAACATGATGGAGGTTTAGGGAAAACACAGGTGCAGGTCTTGGCCTTTTCTGTGTGCAGTTCCTGTATAACCATGAATAATTTACTAATGCAGTCTCTCTTTTTCCTTACCTTCCCATCTGTGTGTGTGTGTGTATGTGTGTGTGTGTATATATATGTTTGTTTACATGCTATGATTATGTGTGTGCTTGCTTCTTTTCCTACCTCTTGTGTAACATACTGATTTTGTGTGCATGTTCGTGTGCATGTGAACACATCCGCCCATCCTAACCTGTGACAGGAATGACATGTCAGGCACGGAGTTCCTACCTGGACACAGAGGTGCTTTGGGGCTATCGCTTCACACCGGTTCTCTCCCTGGAGAAGGGCTTCTACGAGGTAGACTACAACAACTTCCACAATGTGTATGAGACCAACACCCCCACCTGTAGCGCCAAGGAGCTAGCTGCTAAGCTTCGGGAGGGACCACTATTGCCCCAGCTTTCAGTCCTCAGCCCAGAGGCCAAAATGCATACTTTTGACCCCCTAACCCACCAGTCCAAAGCAGACCCACTCAGCCAGGATGAGAACATGGAGGAGAAAGATTCAGGGGGTGACAGGGGAGAGACCAATGGCTCAGCTGCTGCTTTGGAGGAGCCGCCCCTCGCTGACAGACTGCCTGACTGATGGCCGCATAAGCTGAAAACCCAGGAGACAGGACGAGAGGGCAGGACAATATAATGCTTCATTTAGTCAATGGCTAGCTTGTTCCATTGCAATGCTTGGAGATACAAGGCAGCCCTCGACTCATGCAATACTTCTCTACTTAGAGTGTCAATCTATAGTATAGATTGGTTTTGTAGACATGTAAGTACACATACACAGACACACACATACGGTATCTATATCTACACTTAAGAGTCGGTGGCTCATATTGTCTTTTTATAAACATTATGACCACTTACTGCTATAACAGCTCAAGTTGTATAATGTAAACTTGATCTGAAACTGGTAGCCATGACAAGAGTACCATGGGCTTATTATGGATACTCCAATATTCTCATTTTAGAGTGTGTTGATTCAGCTTCATTTGGTCAGAGTATCAGTCTCATCACCCAGCTAATGTGTCTGACAACAGCTTTTGCGTGGTAATGGAACCTTGTTATTGATTTTTTTTTTTTTTTTTTTTTTTTTTTGAATGTAGGGGTTTATTATTTACTTTCTCTGTCAGTGTTGTTATTGTGTTAGAAACTGAGTTCACGTAGGAGGAAATGTATTAGGCTTCTCATTGCCATAGACAGGAGAAGAGAAGATGTAGGAAATTGTTCTATAAAAGGCAGCGTCTACTGGCAACCACTATCCAATTTGTTTTTCTTTGTTCACACCGTCCTCATGGTTGTATTGTCATAAATGGTTTCATTGCATGTGTCTGATTGTCTTACAGACATACTGGGAGCCTTGACCCAAAATAAAACCAGCTAGTACCTCATTTTATACTCATTTTCAGGGTTTTAAATTAACAATAAAAACATGCTGGTAAAACTTGTACACTATAAATATACTACTGACTGACTATTTTAACCAATTTCTTGACTGGTTAAAGATTTAATTCCCCTTGCTGCTGAACCAACTAAAACATTAATTCCGGGCCCTTCTCTTGGTCCGTAAAGCACAATTTACACACATGAATATTTCAAATGCTCCACAAGCAAAATGAAATAGTTCATGTATCCTTTCATGTTTGTTTTGTTTTTGTTTTAAATATTTAAAACATGGTCAGTCTCTTTCAGCTACGTAAAAGTCTAGCCATGATTTTTCAATTTGCTTTTTTGCAATGATTTCTTCTTAAACTTACCTTCAGCTTTCACCTTTTGATTTGAAGCTTTCTTTGTCCACATACACTTGGTTCACTCTGCACTTTGGCCCTGTTCCACAAACTGCCCCTGGGCCTTTTGTTTGATATAGTTTATGGCCCTTGTGACTACTGTTTTGGAAGCGGACACCTGTCCTGTGACGGCCATAGCCTACAGTATTATTTATTTATTTATTTTACTTTGAAAGGACACATGTCAGAGCTTGCATGCATGAATCGATCCCTATGCGTCCCATTGCTGAGTAACTTTAATACTGTAGGAAATACAGGGTATTTTCTAGGCATGCAAATTATGAGATTTCTACAATATATTATCAGATAATGTATCAATATTCAGTATATCATTTGTTGAAACAAAAATGAGATTCCTGATTATTTAAAAACTCCCGCTCCCCTATTAAATGTTTAATTGTTTGTTTTATCTTTTCTGTTTTTAACAATGTATTTATTTTCACTGTGGCATTTTAGCATCTTACTACGTAGTCTATTTGAGAACGATAAGTTTGTCATTAGAGAGAGAGAGAGAGAGAGAGAGAGATCATCTTTCATTGCTGGAATGTCATCTGTTTTCTGTGTGTTCTCATGGGAATAAACATAATATGGCCGAAAGAACAACATGTTCCTGTTAGATAATGTGTGCATGCATGAGCGAGTGTATGAGTGTGTATGATTGTGAAGTTATTTTGCACATAACTTTGCAACGGAGGATTATAAAGTACCTTAATTTAGCGTGTGTCACACTGCAGCTGACAGTGCAGTGTGACAACAATTGTGTTTTACAAACAAGCAAACTGAAAACTGGGTTTGTTCTAAACTGGATTTGTATCAGCTTGTGAATATAGGAGACTTCAATAACCTTCAATTATCAGCACAAGACAATCTTATGTGCTCGAGGCAACAACTGCTTCATGCATGCTAGGGGAACAATTATGAGGGATAACATCGAGAATGCTGTCACCCCCTCTCCATGTCTAAATTTACTAAACACTGAAATCTAGCGGTAGTTGTCCACGTCTCTAAAGGCAAATTACCATTTTTCTCTATTCAATTTACATAACTGTGACTGCTGGAGTCCTCAGACACCTGAACAGCATCCCCGAGTCAGCTTTGTCTGTTAGGAGACTACAATTACACATGCACACACAGTAAGACACAATCACAGAAAACAGCTGGCAGACTGATTAAGGCCACCACAGCCATTTACTAGCCTCAGAGAAAAATCAGCAGAAGTCACAGGGGTCATCACATTTATCCAGCATCTACAGAGTACAAGCAGTCAAAAAATGAAACATGATGTTACATTTGGTGGCCAGCATGTCATTGAAATTCACTGAATCACAGCAATGTGCTGTCAAGGCTATTCTTGACTAAGCTATTAAATTTGGAGGCTGGATCGTCAGCAAGCTGACAGTCCCTGATTCAAATCTGAATAATGTACGATGATGAATATAATGCATCCATTGAATGGTGCATTGAAATGGGTACCCAGGGCAGGTGCATGTGGGTGAGCAAGGGTGTGAGAGCGAAAAAGAGGAGGAGAGATATAATCAGTCATCACCACCTCAAGCCAACGGCACACTTGAACACACAATATCACCCACAAGCACACAACAAAACAGAAAATGTTTTGCTGAGTTAGATGTGCACCTTTTACAATAAGGAATATGAAAGAAAAAAGAACAAAGACAGATAAAATTGCTAAAGCTGATGAATGGCACTGCACCAATAGAGTAACTAGCTATTGTTCTTCCTCTTTCCATAGCTAGCTAATACTCTTCCCGTCTGCTTTAAATAATGCATGCTCATGACAAAGAAGGAAGCACATAGGTCATTAACAACTGCGTAGTCAGAATAAAACATCCTGTACAAGAAAGAGGATTACAGTCACAGGCAATAAAGCAAGTGGGAAGAATTATACTCTGGTACAATAGACTTGTACAGCGCTTTCCATGTTCTTGCTCCATCCTTGGACTCCCGTTTTTTTTTTGTTGTTGTTGTTTTTTTTGTCCAAATAAACAAAAAAGCAGGCTGCCACACTCATTGTTTTCTTTTTAGCAACTGTGACTGCTTGCTGCAACTTTACATTTTATTACGCAAATTCACTCTTAGATGGCACTGTAATGGTAACCCTGTCTTTGGTCCCCTACAGCTCCCACTAATAAAAGAAGGCTTTATGTATGCCTTTTGTTTCTTTTCTCTTTTTTGAAGGTTGTAATTTAAGTCGTCCCAAGCACTTTAAGGTACTGCTGCATAGGTTGAATCCCTTTTGCACATGGCCCTTTATGTTCAGCTCTCTCTATGTGCCAAAAGACCTGATGGGTTTCCTGGGAATCTTCACCTTGCTCTGTGTTGGTCTGAACAAAAGCTTTAAGCCTCTGGAATCCAGCAGCAAACACGTTACAGAACCTTATGTAACACAGCTTTACACAGAACAAGTGAACCAATCGCAAGCATCTCTGAGGTGACGCACAGTATATCTAGACATAATAGGAAAAAATGTCTTCAGAAATGTCTAAAATTACAGCAATAGGCATGAGCTACTCATTACTTTATATTTCTTCTAGAGCAGAACTATTGCATGCTACCATACAGCCTTGCGGTAACATACAGCCTCACAACAAATTTCTTAGACTGTCTTGTCACATGTGAAAGTTTCACAGCTAGTGGCTAGAAGCATGAAAATGGAAAACAAGAGCATCACTAGCACTTCCAGGCAATTCTGAGTGGTTCTGTATAAAAGTAGCTTGAAAAAGGATCTTTTTCTGGTGTTTTGAATGGAACAGGCAGACAGATGCACAGACGCAGAGATAGAAACCATCGCCTTTTCCCAGCCAGGAGACAGAGGTCTGCCCTTTGATGTGTTTGGATGATGGCAGCCTTTGATGACGATTTCTATGGCCACAGAGTGGCCGTGGCTCCAAATTGAGCTGGCTGAGGTTCACCTGCTGGGAAGCACAAGCTGACTATTCTGAGAAAACAAGAACATTCAGGGATGACTGGCTGTATAGTCAGTGCCAAAGTCAAAGCATTAGTTCACTGTTAACATTCTTATTAAGCTTTTTTCCATGTCTGTACAGATAATACCGCCATCAGAAGTTTAGCTTATTAGCATGAAAACAAGACAATAAGAAAGCCAGCCAGCCAGCCCATCCTTGTTCAAAGGTGACAGAAGCACTGTTAAAGCTCACTAATTAACATGTTATATCTTGTTTGTTTAGTTCAGGCAAAAATCAAAGTGTAAAAATGACAAAGTGCGGTTTTAAGAGCAAGCCGTTTCCCCTGCTGTCAGTGTTATTCCCAGCTATCATAGCCAGCTGCTGGTTGTAGCTTCATACTTACATACAAGATTGCAACCTTCTCATGTAACTTTTGGCAAGAATGCAAAAAAAAGGTCCCATCACAGATAATTATACCCAGACATACCAAACAACTTAAAAAAAACTAGTGGTGACAAAGGCTGACTGTTAGGTCACTCCATGTCACCTTCGCCTGGACCAAAGAGTTGCAGTTGTTACACATACTACAAAGACTACAGCCAATGACAAAATAGCAAATATACTAATATATCATTCAGAAAGTTGAAGACAAAGGACTACGGATATGCCGCAGATTAAGATACAGCAACATTCCTCACCTTTAAGACAGCTTCAGTTGTTCCTCAGTTGCTTCATTCTAGCTGGTAAAGGGGTTGTGAAAATATTTGTGTATTTAAATGACTGATGACTTGATGTTTGCTTGCTTTCCTCATTTCTGCTTTTCTAATTGTGCACAGACAGCTCCACAGCAAATCAGTGAGTGATTTCTCTCAGAAACAGGTGCTCTCTGACAGGCTGACTCTGGTCCACAGTGGACCATTGGCCTGGTGTATCAGGGCCACAACAGACAGGTAAAAAGAAATTATAAGGGAATCTTCTGGGTCTGAACATTTTAATGTCCAATTCTGTCACCTCATGCCTCATTTAAACTGTACAATTCAACAGGGCATACAGGGCTGAGTTAATTAATGCTGTCTTTTTACCATCAATGAGAGCTGTCACTTCTACATTTTCGCTGCAGTGGAATACAAACTGAATTTAGAGATTCTGCAGGAGGTGCAGAGAGGAGTTTGTAAAGCACAGCCACTTTGGAAGATTAGTGACTCACGATCATGGCACAGCACAGAGCATTGCAGCAAATACTGGATGAGATTTAAATAAAAACATACATTATGGTGGAGGTTTGTTTGATTTTCTTTTGGTTTATTAGACAAACACTGGGAGTCTGTAGGTGTTGAGGAAGAGCAGGGGTGAGCGAGGTGAAAAAACATGGAAAGTAATTGGTAAAAGAACTTTCTCCCTTCGCTATAGTTTCAAAATTTTCAGAGAACATTCTGCCAATAGTTAGTCACCTGTTTTCTTTCTTATGTCAGTGTCTCTTAGTGGAGAAGAGAGGTATAGATCAAATAAATGATCCTTTGGTTACCCGCCAGTCCCGCCAGAACTAAAACAATGGTCTTAAGATGGTGCAATTTATAACTGCACCATCTTAAGACCATTGTTTTAGTTCTTCACACATTCTGGAGTATTTTACACTCTGTTATGACATGAAACATTTTTCCAGTCACTTATTTAAATACTGCACTGTTTATGTGTATGGGAAAAAAGAGGTTGGAACTGAAGCTTTTGAGCTTGTGGTGGATTTAAGCCCACTTGAGAGTCTTTGAATGTGTAGGAGAAAGCGAGAGAAGTCTGTGAGATGTGAGAGATTGCACATCAATGGTAGAGATAAATCAATAGTTCTGCACCATGGCTCCAAATGAAGGCATTGGTTAGCTTTGTCTGTGAGCTCTGCTACCAAGAAGTACTTTGTTCTAACAGACCTGCTTTGCGTGTTGGCAGTAAACGTTAGTCTAGTCTGCCATTCAGAAAAGGTCTACCATTTACTTTGTGTTGAGTGGAATGCAAAAAAGAGCAGACGATAAAGACAGATAAACACCTCTACAGCTTTATTGATTTACTAAGAGCCAAAACAAAACGGTGTCTGAATCAATACCAGGCCAAGGAAGCAACCTCCTGTTTCTGTGAAGATCATTAAATTATAGCAGGGTCATTCATGTTTTTATTACTCCTTACAGCGAGGGTAGTGTATGTTGTAGTTGCATAAACTCTGGTTTTATTTGCATAAATCACATATGAGAAACCAAATTACCTCATGCAGATATAAGTTTGTCCGCTCTATATTTATTTTTTCATCTCACTCTCTTTCTCTCTCTATCCATCTCTCTCACTCATTGAGTGGGTAACCTCATGACTCCTCTCCCACCTACAGACCAAAACAATACTAGAACAGGAAAGTGCATTGTCCAGTTTTCACCTACCTGACGATGACTAACCCGTTTCAGAGCAAATAATCATCACAGCACTATACTCAAGCATAGACCCAATTACAAAACATTCGCCCACATCATAACAATCAATAGGCAATTTAAAATGTATCATGATACTTCTTTTGGGTGATTTTGAATATACCAAAATATCACTCTGCTCCAGGTACTAAAGCAATGCATCAGCAAAAAGGTGTCTGAAATTCACTGGTTGATCATACAGTGGAAATTGCTGAACAAGTGTTCTACTGTGCCTCTGACGATGGCAAAAACTTCAACATTTTTTTTTTCCTCCAAAACCGGGCCTGGTTAGTGCTTTTGCTTAAAGTCTGTGTTACAAAATACAGCACTCTAATAGCTGACACAGTAAGTGACCCGCCAGCCAAATCTTTGCCTCTTAAAATACACACTGAGTTATTACTCATACAAATCACATCGCTTGTACAGTACGAACGATGCCTCACTTCAACTTCTGTGGGCTGTTTGAGTTTTGAGAGAAATATCAAATATTTATAGGTGTGACTAAACTACACTCTGTGTTGAGCTGTACTGAATTTAAGCATTTTCAGCTAGGGCTACTGTGTCCTTTGGGTCCTGGCATTTACATACATCTGTGGGCTTCTTTGTACTGTAACTCCTCATGCATAAGGCAGTCATCCTTTATGAGTCATACTATAATCACATCAAGCACATACAGCAATACTCATGCATTGCTGCTGTGTCTTATGCATTCACAGCAGGCTACTGTGAGTGCACCGCTGAGGGAAACGCTTCCTACATCTTTTGGTTCCTTTATGCAAACTAAGCCGATGAGTCTAAGACTCTTGAAGTCCCAGAAGCTTTATGCATCTTCAACACATGCTTCCTTGTCACTGCATGTCCTCCCTCCAGCCAACCTAGTTGTTTTCCCTGTGACCTTTTAGCAGATTCCCCTGGCATCACTGCAGCCTGCAGTCATTTGCAGTGTGCTCTGTCACAAGCAGCATAGTAAACGTTTCCAAAAGGGTCATAAACTGTATGTCAAGCATCAGAGCCTGGTGTTTGATGATTTTTATACAGATTGTGCATGTTGTCATCAAGATGAAAAATTTCAAGGTTGAAGAATCAGTGATATGCTTCCCACACATGCTGTGATTTGTTTGTTTGCCCTTCAGCATTGGATTAGACTATATTTAGACGAATGAAGTATGCTAATGAGCACCTAGCTTCTGGAAGGCATATCTGACAGCCTCCACCACATGCTCTGCCAAGTCCATATTCTTTACCCTAAATCCCTTTTTTTCTCAGCTTCTGGTTTTTTTTTTTTTTCTTTCTCCAGTGATCTAATTGTTAAAATGCTTATGGAGTTGCATTACATAAGTTTGGTTCACATGGTCATGGGTGAGAAGGGCAAGGGGAGTTCTCACGTTTATTAGTTGCATCTTAATTTGACACTTAGCGAGCCCCCAGAGAAAGAAAACTCTTGCATAACTGTGCTCTCTTAGATGGAATAAGAAATGTGTCCCCTGTCAGGAGTGTGCTGACTGTCCTGGTGAATCATGCTCATGCTAACATACCTTTTTGTGTTAATTCCAATAGCCAGATCTTACTATCAACTAAAAATAATTAGCCTTATTTTCAGAGCTGTTTTCCATCAGAGAGTTGCTACTTGCTCTCCAGAATAAGAACTAAGTGCAAACAAGCAAGGGCCATCATCAGTATGATTTAAATCACCAATGAAAACTTGAAATGATGAGGTGTCCATTAAAGAAAGAAAGAAAGGAAGAGCTGTTCACTGTTTCTAATTAAGAGGAGTTCACAGAATTCCTCAAATCAATACTTATTTTCAGCACTAAGCTTTTACACTTCTGAAATCAATTCTTGGTAAGCATCTGGATTAGTCTCAAAAAGGAAACTTGAAAGGAATTAAGAATTTAAAAAAAAAAAAAAAATAGAATTAATTATGTGAGCAAAAGATGAAATCTTCCTTTGTTGTCAAAACCTTAGTTTTACCTGATCAGCGTGTGACTTTGATGGTTAAAATCTTTGGAGTTCTTCTTATCCACCAAGTGAATGACACTCGGCTGGGTAAAAACAGTATAACTGGTTCCATCAAGTTCATGATTTAAAAGTATTACATAAAATATACTATAAAACCTGTCACCAAAATTGGTGGCTAATAGTTTCAAGACCAACATTCTGAAATATTCTGCTCCAAAGATTTAGCATAACTCAAGTAATGATGGGTCCATACATTTTGTAGGTTACCTACAAAATGAAACTGAGGTAGCATTAAAGTAATGTTGTAAGTCTTTTGCTGATGCATATGTACGTTATTTACTAGTTGATCAGTTTTTCAGTAAGCACGAATCACGTGTATCTTGGCAGTATCATGTTAATAATGACTTGAAATGAACTGCATTTCCATCAGCACTTCTTCAAATGTGTGGTAAAATGTGATCACGTCACATTTTGTCTTTGGTCTTGTCTCAGTGAAATGGAATAGGCAGAGGTGTGAGCACAGAGGTGTCAGGCATTATGCAGTAAATGTCCTTTAACCAGAGGTTTTGTTCGAAAAACAATACTTGTGACACCTGAGGCCATAAGAAATAAGGGTCATGTAAAGGGAAAAAAAAGCCATTCTCACAAAGATAACATTTTTCAGAACTTCCCATGCTACCATTAACTGTTTCCTACCTGCTTCACAGCTACTTAGTTTGCCCATGTGACAAACTGATGCAGCTGTATTTTGAATGGGTTTTGACAACAAATGTATACACCAAACAAGTCTTTCTTGTTTCTAAATTTCAGCACAGAAAATGTTATTTCCCAGTTACTCATTATAGATTGGTTTTTGCCCAAGGCAGTGATATCCTGGCTATTGATTCTTGGGGGTCACATGTGATTACTTTCCAGTCGTCTGGTGGTGTAGTGCAGTTTGTAATCTTGAACATCAAATAAGTGTCATTTTCTTGCTGCTCAGCAGATTAGGGCAGATGTGGGCCAATCAAGTCATGCGAGTCCAAGTTTTCACATTTGTTGCATAATGAAACCTCATCCCTCATATCTCCTGTGCCCACACTCCACACCACCTAATCAAGCGAAAATCCCTCGATACCAATGTCATGATGGCTCTCAGGAGATGATGAATAATGTTTAGTGGATCCTTCCGTCCACTGAAGTGTCATTTATTAGCATGTTGCTAAAGTCGTGATGGGCTGCAAAATCAGTTTTTTTCCCTCTGAGGCTACCATAATATGTTGAGTTCTTGGCACATCACAGATGATGAGGCAAGGCAAGAATGATTTTCCTCCAAGATGATGTTTTTCACTTTCATGCTAAAGCTGGGGGACATCTTAACCAATCTGTGAACACACAATGCAGCAAAACACTGGCCGAAGTCAATCATCTACAAAGACCTGAAATATATGAATAAAGTGCTTTTATTTAAAACCTGTGAGGGCTAATATTAAAGGAATAGTTTTATGTTTTTGGAGAACATGCTTACTTCACTTACTCGTGAAGATTGAAACTACAATGTGAAGCTATTAGCATTAGCTTAGCTTAGTTTAAACACTGGAAACAAAAAGAGTAGCAACAGTGTGGCATTTCTTTCACGCTTTCATTTTTGTATGGATTAAACAAACAAGATGTTAATTAGCCATATAGGAGGAGATTTTTACCTTTCCTCTCCAGTCTTCATGCTAAGCTAAGCTAGCATGCAGACAATGTTGAGATGTTTCAGATGTTTTTATTTTATTTGCTGAATTGGAAACACGCTGTCAACATTCACAGCAGCACTAAAATACATGTTAAACCGGAGGCAGAAAAGTGGTGTTTTCAGACTTTTAGCCCTTGTAGATGTGTGCCATCATGGCAGTCAGTCCTGGCCTTGTCTGTGGTTTGTGCATGTGTTTGCACCGGTCTGTGCATGGCTGCCTGCATATGTGTGTCTGCACATGTATTTATATGAGGACTCAGCTGTAAAAGCTCTTTAATTAGGACTGGATGGCTCCTTGTATTATGGGTATTCTCAGCTCTTACACAGGCAGACCTCCTGTGGGACCATCTCTCCTAAATTAGAAATGGAGAACTACTTTTCACTGAGATTTATTCAACCATTCCGTTTATTCATTAAAGAGCAAAGGCCTCATATTTTCCCGTCATTGCATGTCATGCATCTGAGGCCATCTTGCGTCCATTCAACTAAAAATATTTTAATTAATCTCCAATAAAAGATAATGTCTTGAAATGCTTCATTATGTTGGAGTTCAGAATGATGACAAAGCAACAATGGTGTCACATGATTTTGTAATTTACAAAACACTAATGCTCTATCTGATAAATGCCTCTTGATGGCTCTTGTTAATGTCATTCTTAATCTGCACATATTCCCTCTGGGTAGATGTTATGAGGGAAGGGGATGTCAGCCATCTGTCGTATGGCAGAATCATCAAGAGAGTGTCATGTGACTTGATGAGCTCAAGTGAGACTTTGGTGACAGTGTGTGACACATTTTTGAGACACTGTACCACTGGACTTCAAAGGGAAATTCTAACACTTAATATAAATTGACAGTTTCTATTTAGTACAGAAACACTTACTTTGGATCATAAGGCTTCATTGTTTGTTGGTAACTAAGATTTTGGAATGTTGTGGAAATATACATAATATTATATAAATATAAATATAAATCGTGTTCATGTGAGTTTGTTTTTTTTAACTCTTTCATGCTCTTAGAGAGTAAATCCATTTTTGAACTGATCACAGATCAAACCAGACACTTTTCTGCCAGCACAGACAGAATGATCGCATAACTGTCTCTGCTCCTTGCAGTTGAAATGGTAATACTCTGCAGTCTGCTTCACTCAGTGTGCCAGCTGTAAATCTGTGAAATGCATATAGCAGTTTATAGCAGTACTGTGATATCTTATTCATGAAATATGTGATTTTTATACTTTTACTGCAAGTTCCATCCATCCATCCATCCATCCATCCAGCTTTATCCGAGGCCGGGTGGTGTGGGCAGCAGCTTGAGCAGGGATGCCCAGACTTCATAATGATATGAATCATTATTCCTGAAATAGAACTTTTCTGTGAACAGAAGAGTAAGCTTTATACCACTCTTTTATGGGAAAATCCAGAAAATGGTGGTGGGGAAAGGGATAGGGAGAGTCTTTCAGAAGGGACTACGATGTAAAGAGTGTACTGACAGTAAGAGAAGTCTTGTGTAGTTCACTCTGAACAGCATGGCACTGACACTCCACCACTGTAGTTCAGAATAGCTGTCTCTCTCACTTCCTCTACTTTCTCTACTCACATCCCTCTACTCAGAATGGCAGGTGTGCTAAAAATATGTTAATAATAGAGAATAGCGGCTTTCTACAGTAACAAATAAATGGACAGTATCTGCAATATCTCCATTATGAAGCTGCTGTCTTTTTTTCAAACAGATAATTAACTACTTGGTTCCTATCCGGCCAACCTACTTCTGCTTGTGCTTGCTGAGTTGAACAGTAGCACAGAAAAGGCTAAACTCCCCCCATGACACTATCATTAGCTGGACTGGAGCCCAAGAGCTACAGCTCATTCACATTTTATATTCAATGATTCTTTTGACACCAGCATCCCTCTAACAGAGTCAATTGGCCAAAGAAAATGACAGCCTATCTCCTATTTTTCTAATAGTGGTCCTCCCATTCTTAGTCTAATTAATGGATAAACCAGCTACAGCTGACAGCAGCCCTTTGATGTAGGGCTATCAGGATGTAATATGCCCCTGCGGCTGAGTTTTTATTAGCCAATGTTTTCATATAGTGAGCTGAGCTGAGGTTAAGGGGCTCCTTTGGCCCTGCAGGGAGTCTGTCTAATAACCCGGATTTCACCCTCCCCTCCATCCTAATCCCACAGACAGCATAGCTGATGGTCAATGTATATTTTCTCCATTTTCATCTACTTCTGAATTTTTGTCTTTCCTATTATGTCCACCATCTGCCTCTCTCTGTACTGTAGTTCTTTCTCTCTCTGCCAGCTGCCCATCACATGCAGACAGATGGTAGCTCAAACTGAGCCCAAATAGAAATAGGAAATGTCTGAAACTGTGCACCCATGCCAGTTCTTCCCAGTCGACTACCTCTGAATGTATGCTGTGTGTATACAAAACTCAGAAGTAATTGCAGGTGTCAGGTGAATGAATGAGTCGGTGAAAAGAAAGTACATCTGATATCACCAGAAAGAACTACTACTTATTCAATTTGTAACATTTTGACTGTCTAACATTGATAATTTAATCTGAATATTAAGACCAGACTAAATTAATATTATCTTGTTGTTATTTACTGCAAAAGCCCAAGGAAATGAATTTTTAAAAACTCTTTTCATACAAAAACTTCAAATAAACTTGTTTGGTTCCTCATCTACAATATTTAGTTGTAGTCAAGTGTAAAATTGAATTTCATGTTACTGCCTTGTGCAGTAACCATTTCTCTTAGTCAAAGCCTTGTCAGGTTTCCCTCCTGGAGAACTGTCTAGGAAAATACCTCATTGATCCTTTCTGCACTATAGTTTTTTACAGCAGTTAATCTTGCAAGGCTGCCAGAATGCTGTGAAAAAGGACAGTGCTATAACACAGACTGCCAGACACCTGAGGCAGTTGACAGCAGGAAAAACAAAGCGATATGGTATGGAATCAGTAGTAGCAAAAAAGGAGAGTATGCTTATTTGATGCAGATTGCATGTGCCAACATGGTCATTACTGCAGGCAATGCTCCCTTAATGAGCCAGGATCTGGAACTGGTACTATAACTAATGGCAACCCATGCTCCTTCCATATATAAAATGCAGTTTGAAGGTTTGGCAGTATTTTTTAAAAAAGAATTTGTGTGATGCTGCCACATGACAGCATTGTTATTTTGGAAGAGTTTACAGGTCGGCATGAAATTGTCTGCAAACAACTTTGGCGTTCAGTCTAAAATCATATACCAGAGGCAATTTTTACTACAGAGACTTAGACACAGCCAACATAAATTGGTTGTACCACACAAATGAGTCCTTGCATAAAGCTTGGTTGTGGCTTACATGCAATAGCTGGAGCCAGTTTTCCAGCTTACTCTTCGGAGTCTGTGGCCATGCTGATCGTTTCAATTTAGTTTGGAGTTCTGAAATACAATATCTGTTGCTGTGTAGTGCTGGCCAAAAGAATCATTTAACAAATCTTTTGAATTGTGACTCTTTTTTTAAGTAAGTAAGGGGAGGTGCAGCAACAGAACTGGAAATAACATGCTATTCCTTAGAATTAATTCAAACACAACCCACACTACTCTGTATTATAAAACTGATATGGTTTCATTCACTTCACAGAGAAAGAAGTAACAAGAAGTAGTCTAACAAGCTGCCAGCTCAAATGATGTTATCCTCACCTGTATTTCCTCCATTCTGTGTGTGTATGTGCCCCGAAGTCTCACTCACAGTGGAGAGGAGAGAAATGTTGCACAAAATGACAATGACATCAAAACACAGTGTAGAATTTCTCACTGAGCTGGAATGAAACAGGTTCACAAGGAAAATAGGTAAATAAAATCTCTTTTTCCTTCAGTGGAGGTGGGTATAATTAATATTATTATCATCATTAATATTTAATGGTCTTGAGATCATTAAGGTGTGCATGAGCACCTCTGTAGTGATTCTAAAGCTGCCAGTGTCTAATATGTGACTTCAGATGTGTTGTCAGTGTACTGCTTCATTTGTATTTAATCTGTGATGCCAAATCAAAAATCCTCCAAACATTTTTACTCAGATGGTGTGGTGTCATGATCATTTGTTCAATATGGCTCACTAGTTCTGGTTCAAAAAGAACATAATGATGTTCTCTTGTGCTGAAGCACAAAGCACGGCCTGTTGGGTTTATTTACTGTGAATGTTGTATTTGAACAGATAATTAGATAGCACTTCAGAGCATGCCAAAGTCCATGTACTAGAATCGGACAATCGGACACTAACATCAGACACACGGAAACACAGACAGGGAGAGAGACTTCCCTGGAAAGACTAGCTTTTGACATTTGACAGTAGAACCATTGTAGATGAATTTCACAAATATGTCTAACCTGTGTCTGTTTTCCAACATGTATCACAAAACTGTTAGATCCAAATATATAGTAGGTGACAAATTTTCTTTATTATAGCTTGAGGGTTTAATTTGTCCCCCCATCCCCACAGGAATTCCACCCATGTGTTAAATAGCCCCAGGACAAGCCAAGTTTTTCCTTCGAGGGTAATCAATTTTAAATACACTTCTCTAAAATTAATTACATGCCAAGAGGAATTTAGGACAGGAGTGATACATATAATGTTTATTTGAAGTAGTTAAGCCTTGAGGCTACATTTTGGACCAGCTGAGATGACTTAAGAGGGAATAGATAACATAAAAGCACAGATAACTTTCTTTAGGGCAGCAGAGCACAAGTAAATATTGTATTTTTGAGATATTTCTGAAATTGCTAAAGCCAAGACTTCAACTGTAACTGCCCTAATACATTAAACCGCACTTATCTGGTGTTCAAAGAAAGTGAAAATAAACCTGGTCTGAGTAATCAAATCAGTAAAGGTTTGAAACACTATATACTACAATATATAGTCTATGCTATGTGTGGGCCTGCACCAGTATGTGTAAGGGTGCGTGTACACGTCTATGTCCACACTAATTAACTGGGACAGGAATCAAGGGAGAGTGGACCTCCAGCTGCTCCTCCCCGCCTCTGTACCCCTGGGTTAACTCACTCCTCTGAGACCACGCATGCACTTGCTCTCTCTCTCTCTCTCTCTCTCTCTCTCTCTCTCGCTCTCTATCTCTCTCTCACACACACACAAACACACACACAAGAAATAAAGAAAAAGACAGAGAGAAGAGGCGTCAGTGGGAGGGAAAAGAAGAAAGGTTAAGACTGATAGTTGAGAGGAGGTAACATGGCAGTCAAAAGTGACATTTGCATCTGTACATGTCAACTTTGGGTCAGAATCTTACTCTGTCTCTCCGCTGGGATACTACTCCAGCAGCATAATACTCAATGTGATACTTCACTAGATTTACAGTGTTACATGATGATACAGTGACACTGACTTCTCGCAGGCCAGCTGTGTCTCAGATTTTGTTCAAGGATCTTCTTGTGGTGATGGCTATATGAGCCCATCATCACAGTATTTGGAAAATTTTAGATTTTGACATTTAATTACATGTTTTTAATAAGTTGATATAAATTGTCACAGAAATTGACCCAATTTTAATGCTCTTTGAGGTAAGAAGTTTATCTGAGAGCGGGGCACATTTAGGGAAGCATTACCAATTTCATGTTTGTTATCTTGTAGCAGAACAAAGCTGAAACTTGTGAGCAGTTAGTGATAAAGGACTGCCACGTGGCCCATTCTTCTTAAGGCCGTGCTTTGGGAAACATGGATGGAACACAGGTCTTTGGTGTCAAAGAGGTATAATTCTGTAAACTCTGTCAGCTCAAGATAGGTGATGACTTAACAACTAACACAGCCTGCTCCTGTAACACTGACAGGCCTGACACTCCAGTGAAGAAGTCTTCAAACTAACAAACTGAGACTGGTGACAAGTAAGCATTAAAGCTGACAGCTCTGACACAGACTCTGTAACAGCTAACTGTCAGCTAATACTCTGTATTGTACTGTATCTTGTACTTGTACTGATCTTCAGATGCTATAGGAAGTTCATAACATGCATATCAAAGGCCCTTCCAAAAATGTAATTATTTATTTCTAGGGCTAAAATTACATAAAAATTACATGCTTTTATTTTGCAGAGAAATCATAAAATGCAAAAAAGTTGCTTCTGTTTCCCAGTTCTCCCCAACTTTTGAATTTCCTTAATAACAAAACTCGCTTTACTGGTGATATAAGAAAATGTTGGATTGCAGAATACACTTAAATGAACAGATATACAATCAGGACAGTTGCAGAAAACAAGAAAGAAGTCACTTTTAGCTACAGTCTATTTGAGTAGTATTTTATTAATTCTTGACTGAATAGTATGACATTTTAAGATTTTAAGAAATGCTTTACAAGACTAGTACCCATAAATGTACTGTGAAGATTTTGATGCAAACACAGGTCGTCAGGATTCACTGGTGCCTGACAAGAGAAGGTCACCCTTGCATCACGATCCTGAATCACACCATAAGCAAAAGCTGTTTTGTAGACACACACAGCATGATTTATTGTTGCTTTGCTTTTTCATGGTTACATAACACATTGCATTGCATTATATTAGATCTTATTAATTTAGTAGGGCCCACAGGGTTTCATTTTGAATTCACTGATATGTAAAGCAATGCTGGCTTAAGGATTTATTCAAGTCTGGTCCTCTCTCTCTCTATCTCTCCCTCTCTCTCTATCTATCTATTGTGGATAGCTTCACATAAAAAACATGAAGCGGACAATCTTTCACCAAGGTCCTTTTCATTGCCACAAGAGACAGCTTTAGCATAGGGCCAGCTAATCAAGGTCTTGTCCCTCATCTGCTTACTGTAGCACTTTCTTCTCCCTCTTGAGCAGGATGGAATAAATTCAGGCATGTCAGACATGGTCTCCTTTTGAATAATCTGCAGGGAGGTAGAATATGTCACTCAGAGGCGAATGAATCACTAAGTATGTGTGGCCCTCACTCTACTGAGCGTATTGATGTTACCCCCTGGGCCCGATTCTTATTTAATCATGTTTGGCTCAGGCTAGTTCATTCTACCTTTCATGGGATTCCTGCGTAATCATATGAGAAATATACGTGATGTACCTTAGCTCAGATTGTGGCTTTTAGTACAGAGTAAAAACTACAGAGCTTGAAGGTGGTGAAACCATTGCTTTACAACAGTCTGCACCTTTTATGGAGCAGGCTAAAAAAAGGGGGTTAAGTTCACAGAAATCAGCAAATAGGGCCAGTAGATGAGCTCCACTGCTTTTAATGACAGCATCATCTATCACTGTCATTTAAAGGTTCAGGGAAAAGAAGGCTTGAATCATTCGGAAAGGTAGCCCCAGATGGCAGAAACTGAGCTTACAGCACAGTGAGAGCCTTGTTCAGAGTAAAGCTGAGACAGGGATAGAGAAAATAAATACAGAGACAGCAACTGTTATTATTAAATCATTTTAAATCTCAGATGCTCAACAGTGTAAGGCACACACAATACTTTGTTATTACAAATTTGAAAACTATGCTTTCTTTTATGTCCAGTGTGTCATCTGAAAGCCCAAAAGTTCATTTAAAATACAAAAAAAAAAAAGAAAGAAATGCTCTTGTGACATTTGCACTGTCAATCACCAAAACAGTGTAAAATTTGTATACAAAATAGACACTCTCATTACCGTGACAGTGCTGACAAGTGGATTTTGTAAAGGAGCTCTTTCGCTCCACTTAGAGTATTCGTCTATGAATATCATTTAGACAGGAAAAAAATCAATGTGAGGCATTACAAAACCGTCCATTTTTGTCAGTATTTCCACATTGTTTTATATGGCCATTACTCAGACTTTTGTATAACAAGCAGACAGAGAGAGGGAGAAAGAGAGAATTGACCTCTTGATAACGTGGGTGGGCATTACCACATAGAGAGGTGGTTGACAGGTACAAAACGCTTCAGTTTTCTCCAAAAAAGTCGATTGGATATTGAAAAAGCGACAATACATTATTATGTAAGAGCACATTAGAAGCCTAAAGAAGAAAAAACATTTTCCCATAAGAGTGCAATATAATTTCTAATTATACATGGCTGCTCTGAGTCTATACTGGAGAGGAAGATTGCGGCAGAGGCAGAAAATGATACGGCGAAGAAAACAAAAAAACAATATTTGCCTTTAACTTACATCATTAGCATGCATGCAAACTTTTATTTGTATATAATAATAACAGTAAGATCCGGTGCAGCATGGCAGATCGCATCATCACTCTAATCAAACCATTCATCTGAATTTACAATCAACACTAACTGACGAGTGAAGTGCTCCCACGTGTCAGCAAACAATTTTATTAAAGAACAATAATGGAGGAGGTATGAAAGACATACAGAGACTGTCTCTGTTGTAACCTGCTTTGTGCCATCATAACAGTAACAGTCACATGTAAATGTAGTATAAATGTATAATATAAAACTATTCAGTAGTGGAAGAATACATAAATACATAAATTGTACCATGAAAAGGTACAATGTCTCTCTTGGTGAGATGCTTCAAGCCATTCTGCTCCCTAAGCTAATGAGATGCAATGAGCAATGATATTGTGTAAAACTAGATATGATAGGCTAATATCATCGACAATGATGAGTCCAAATTAAACATCATATTCATCTCTCTCTTTCTCTAGCTCTCCTTTCCAGAGTGAGGAGGAGGCAGCGTCTGTCCTGCATTAAGTCAGCTCATAATGTGCTCCCACAGTGCCCATGTTAAGACCGTATTAAGTATTGTGGAGGTGGAAGGTCTGAATAGCTCATAGCTGGTCTGGAAGTTTACACTATTATACCAGATGATTTGCACTCCTTTACGTTTTTGTCTGGTTCAGTAAAAAGGCTGTTTCTCTACTGCATAAAGGAGGTTTTTATCTCTTAAGTTGCACTTTCTAAACATGTGGTTGCCTAAGCCCCAGGATGGCATTGTGACCACATTATTACAACTATATAAACTGGAAAATCAAATGGCCGTATTCAGACAGGGGAAATTAAATCCCATGTACACTATAGCCTGAGTAAAACTTAATATTGATTAGATTTAGTTTTTTTCTGAACTCTTTAGTCATATATTCATTTGTTCACTCCCTGTTTCTTTGCATATGTTACTTTAATGTGAACAGAGGGAAATTTGTCTTTGCATGTGGTGAAAAATAGCCTAGGCTTACTGAAAGGCCTTAAAGACACTGAAAATCTTCTTTGTCATCTTATACTGCAGGTTGCCTACACAAATACACATTTTCTTCCAAAGTTTGAACAGTTAGGGTTAGGCTAATTCTTATGAGAAATTTCTATATTTCTTAATTACCTGAATGCCTAAATGTAACCAAGTTACATTGTCTTTGTAACCAAGACAAAAGTCACCTGACTCTGTCCTTTACTGCAAGTCTAATTAGTATACTATTTATATGCAATATGTAGAACATATCAAAAATATAGTATGTACAAGATATGCACTTTATACTACGTAGTGCATTTGTTTGTAGTATATAGTAGGTGGAAAACAGTGTGTCATTTCAATCAAATCTGATCAAAGCACTCACACCTTCTTGATGAAGTAAATTAGCTGAGTTTTGAGTATGGAATTCTTTAAAAAATAATAACTTTTTTTTTTCTCTCTAACTTTAGTTTTAGTTGTTGATTATTTTGTCATTTGTTTCTGTTACAGATATAGAGTCAAAGTTTCACATCAAGTTTTGAGGGGGTTTATCGATGAAGGCTTTATTCTGCTTTGGAGTCTGTTCATGCCATGTGAGATACATCTGTGCCTTTGGTCCTGTCCTGCATTAGAGGGAACATCAACCCCATGCCTCCACCACACACACACACACACACACACACACACACACACACACACACACACACTGCCTGCCTGCATGCCCACACCACTCTGCCACTACAGTATGAAGTTGCTTGGTGCAACATATAGGTTTTGCAGCATGTGTGGGATCCTTTGACATCTCCAGCGACTCAAAATAAAATAAAATACTGGGTCATGTGTTATGGAGGAACTGTACACACTGCCGCCTCCTGACAGCCAGTCCTTAAGGACAAGCAGACAGATGTACCAACAGTCTGACAGACAGAGTGGTGCCAGTTTAAAACTCCACCCTCTTTGGCACAGCAGAAGGAGGACAGGATTGTCAAGTCACACTCCATGTGTAGAGCGGAATAACTGTGTTATAGAGTTTAGCGATACAAACAACTTAGCGATCTGCCCATGGAGCCAAAACAAATCAGTACATCCAAACATATATAAACATACATATTTTGTAATGCATCTGGAGGTCAGTCAGAAAGGGGATACCTCAGTGTTTAAGAAAACAGCTCCCAGTCTGTTCTCTGACAATACTTTATCTGTCTGTGACACTGCTATCAGACAGATTGTTGCATATTTACAGTATTTGTTGCTTAAATCATTTCTCATCCCATGTTTCTGGCAGAGCTATAGACTAAACACTTGGAACTGAATCAGACTTAAATAAGACCTGACTTAGATATCATTGTGTATTTAATCCTTGGGTCTAAATCACTCAGGCTAAATAAAGAAAATCAGTCGAAATGAAAAAACAAGGACACATAGCACTTTTTATTTAAGCACAGGTTCCTGCTCATTGCTGTAGATGATGATAAAGTTGCTGTAAATTTTCCAAAATAGTAAAATAATAAATTCCTGCATTTTGACACCTGTATCGTAGCAATAACTGTGTTCATCATTATAAATCATAGCCAGTAGAAGTGCAGACAGAACACTGGATGGTCGAGACAGCCATCTAACACACAGTGTGCAGAACTGTATGCACCTAGACCCTGCATCCCAGGCCTACCCACACCACAATACTGGACGTACGTAACCAGCATTGGCTCTGCTTGTTGGTTTATTTTGCCTGATTGGTCACACTGCTGTAGGAATATGTCATGCAGGTTCTTCTGAAGAGTTTGCAGTAGGAACAGATAGTGCGCACCAGCTTAATCACTGAAACGGGGAAGCTGTGCATAATAACTGCTTCCTTTTGTTTGCAATGGGGCACTTGTGATATGGGCACACATATTACAGGCATGAGATTATTACTTGAGCAGTTTGTTTAAACTATGTACAACTGCGTGTTTTTTTATGTAGCCCATTATTATGCATTACAGGGAATTTTTAATAACACTATTACAACAGCTTTGAGAGGAAGTGTTGAAATCATCTTGACATAGTGCCATGTCATTGTAGTGACCTTTTTACTTGCTCTTTTTTTTTTAAAGTCTGCAAGCGTGACTTGCTTTAACAGACTTGTGGCTCAGTTTGGACAGGTCCTGTTTCCTTTATTGTGACAAAACCTTCATAAATCGTGATAGTAAAACTGTCTTTGGAACTCAAATTTGCATCAGCAGCCCATTTACCCTGAAATCATGATGTTGTGTCAGTTTTAATGAGCTCACAGCAAAAATAAATACTGAGCTAACATAAAATGCTCCTTTGGCTGCCTGTGAGGAAACAATGATGGCGTGTTAGCCTTTAAATCAGCTGACTTGGCTGACCTTTTGGGCTGCGCAACAGATACATGGAACCACTTAGCATAAAGTGCTGTAAATTAGGCTGTTTCTTTTTTTTCCTTCTCTTGCTATTTTTGACAGTTGTCCTATCCAGTTACTGAAGAAAAGTGCATTATCTCCTGTTTTTTTGTTGTTGTTGTTGTTTTTTTCAGTCCAAAACATCTGGAAGGAGGAAAAGGGGAAATCATACTGAAAATCCAACATCACACAGGCTGTGGCCACATAGGAGTCAGGAAAAGGGGCTTTATGAAGGAAAAAGCAGCACTAGCAAATAAAAACTCACACTGGGGAAAAGCAGCTTATCTTTTTTTTTCTCACTCTTCTTATTTCCTACTCTCCTGGTTCCCATGGTAGTGTTTGCATGAGCACCTGACTCACGGCAGCTCTCTGGGCTGTGGGGGAGTTATCAGTGAGCCAAGCCAGATGCCCTCTCTCTAGGTAGCTGGCTGCACACTGTACCTCTTCTGCCTCTTCCCACACAAACTGTCCACTGGGTTCCTAACACAGACACACCATGGAGCCACATAGCATGTCTCATTTTTTTAACAATTCTGACAATAAAAGAGGCCTCAGGTGTCTTCACTAGATCGCTGTGTACCTGACATCATCCGTTCAATGACTCGAGGAAGAAAGCCAACACCAGCAATTTTTCGGCTTGTGGCAAAGTGTTCCAGCTCCTGATCCCTTTCGTGCAACCCTCATCTGCACAGAGGATGTGTTCTTTTCACTTTTAAGATTTTCATTTTTTTTTTACATATGCAACAATATGCAATACAACCTATGTGCAGAGTCTGCAACATCATGTGATCAGAAGATCATGACTAGAGCGTAGAACACAACTGCTTCAAAGTAAGATGTTGCAGAGAGCAGATGCTGTAATGAGATATACTGTAATAATGATCACACGTTCAGAGCCTCTGTCTGCATGGGACTGCCCTTACGCAGTGGCACAGCAATCATCACAGACCATGCATGCATTTTCTAAGAAATTGTTGCACTGTAAAATTACATTCAATGCATTCAGGGTCATAGTGTACTAGGGGTCCGCCTGAAAGTTCAAAGCTATGCATTTCAAATGAATCTTATTGTTTAGTGCAGCTATGTGCTCATTTGGTACACTGTTAACATGCATAAATGGGTTTGTAGGGCTCAGTTGGTTCACCACAGAGTGATCAGTGCCAGGGTTAGGAGATTAATTCACGCAGGAGCTACCCTGGCTAAAAATAAATGCACTCACTGTAGTGGAAGATGCTTTGGTTACCAGCACAGCACATACCATGTTCATTCTGCAGCATACTGATGTACACCCTGGATTTCGGGGTTCAAAGGTGTGCTTACAGTAGAATAGATTCTCCTGAAAAGTCTGACCTGATTTTCAGTTGTCACATAAACAGCCCGCAGATTCACACAAATCCTGTTCAATTATGTAACTCCCTGTTGTATAAGAATCCATCAAGTGTGAAGTGACGAGGCTCCTGCTACAACACTTCCCCTGCGTTGTTGGGAAAACAAATGCACATCATGCATTTAATTTCATATTTTCTGAACAGACAACACAGGTAAGATGCTGAGTAGAAATATGTGGAACAATGTGGAACTTCTTTTTCAAAGCATGTTTGCATGCATGAGCAGGGATGAAAAGAGATGGTTTTACAGTATGAGACAATACCCACTCCACACAATGGATGGCTCTCACATCGAAAATGATGAGCTTTAAATGAGCTGAAAAGGATGTTTTGTTTTCTGTCAGATTGGGTTTCAGTTGCAAGGAAATCAGTTAGCTCCAGCAAGTGACAAATCTACTGAACCGAATATAAGGGTAGGCGTATGATTGTGGTCTATACCCTGCTGCAAATAGGATTGTCCTCCCTATGAGCCATATGCAGGCAAAACACACATATTTAGGGCAGAACAGAACACACAGCTGTGAAAATGTACAACAGCAGAATTAGTAGTAAAAACCATTCACACTTGTAGCGGTGCAATGAGTTCAGACACCTCCACAGTATATCTTACTAACAAAGTACAAAGGTAGCTTTCTCACAGTCTGACCTCGAGGAGGTCTACATCACTACTCAAAAGACTGCACTCAAATGTGCACGAGATTCTACCTTAATAAAACACATTCACACCAGAATATGAGGAATGTGGGTCAATAAGCTATCCTACTCTTAGTAGTAGCTGTTGTAGTAGCATTGCAGCATCTACTGTACATGATAACTGAAAGCACAGACAATGTCTGCTGTCATTTTGATTTCAGTCGACAAACTGTACTTTGTCACGACTGATGTTCTACTGTATATACGTAAGGCGAGTTTGTATATGCCAAGGGCACAATTCCATTCATGTGAACACTAATAGAGGGCCGTGTGTACAGAGAGGAGAAACCATCACTAACATTTGTCGCTAGCGGCACATGTATGTTAGCCAATCTCAGTTATTAGCATTGTGCAATTTTATGGTCTTCCAGATGTTCATTCTATGTATGTGTGCCCTAACATGTGCATCAGTGCTAGCTTTGCTGCTACCATTACCCTCAGGCATTTTAATATGGGCTGCTGCATGACTGCACCATGTGAAGGACCTACTCTATAAAATGCATACAATAATGGCTCACTGCCACCTTGTGGCAACAGTGATATTGACATTAAGTTCACTCAGATCAACCAATGCAAGTGTAGTGATGGCCACAGATGCATGAAACCTTCAGTAATTCATGTGGGCATAAATAACAAAAATATGCATTATGTGAATGTTAAATGAGAATAAAATGAAATCATTTTTGATTTCCCCTTTATTAAAAATTTAATTCATTTTGTACAATAAAAAATATCCAGTGGTACCATTTACCAATATACTTTATGAAAAAAAATAATAATAATAAATTAAAGAAAACCACAACACAACTGATGTAAGTAAAACTCCAATGAGCAAAATATAAGTAGTATTTCCAGTCCAAGAAATCTAAAAGTAAAGTGACTCAAATCCAGCTAAATGTGTGAATCAGGTTTGAAATCAGTGAATTTTCCTTTTATTTAAACTAAAATATAGTGAAAGTGAAGGTCTCAAAAACTCCACATATGTGGCGTATACCACATGAAATAATCTGTGCTGATTAGTTTTACAGTTCAGTGATATGCATGAAATCTCTGGACAAAAATCAAAATAGAAAAGCTTGAGCTGAAATGCTTGATTCCTCCAACGTAACAGTCCTAAGCCCAAAATATCACACAGGTCTAAAAGCAACATCAAAGCACTGGAATGATCCAAAATCGCACATAACGTTTGCTCAAGCTGGGTTGTCACAAACACATAAATGCCTCACCACACGTGTATAGTTAGTGTCCTGAGAACTAATTGTGAAAGATGATTCAAAGCCCATAAAAGTTACAAACCTCTAAACCGAAAGCCATGATGTTATCAATGGACAATCTACTTGACAAACTGATGTAATGCTGTTTAAAAATTAGTTTAACTGCTTTTCTTGTCTTTCAGTTTTACACAGTATAAGGTGCTAAGGAGATAAAGAGAGCTTCATTCACATCACCACATGCAGCTTAATGCACCAGCAAAATGTCTTGTATCCCACTGCAGAAGGCACATTAAGATCTGATTTGGGTCAGGTGACCAAATCATGATTAGATTTCTTTTGATTGACTGGACAAGTGTGTGTATCATAAATGTGGGTGCAGGTAGAAAATGGCTCCTGAATCCTCCAGTTTTTTTAAGGCTTGAGCTTCTTGACTGAGGTCATGGTAGGAATTCTGCAACAGAGAGAAAAGGGACCGTCAGTATTCAGACAACCGAATGCTTCACCAATGTTCATGTTAAAACACAGACAATAATTGGCTTACTGTACATGACTTCTACCCACCTTCATTGACTTCATGGTGTCATATCCATAGTAATGGATAGGGTGCTTTTGGCTCTTTGAGCTAGGGTATCCAAAGCCGGCTATGTGTACCATATCACAGTAGTTGAGTGCAACAAACACAGCAAGGATACCTGTGGTAGGATGCACTGGCATCTGGAACAAACAAAACGTCATGACACCTCATTGCAATAACTGCGTGTGTCCTGACAATTCAAAGTAATCAAAGTAATACGCAAGTAAGATTGCAAAATTTCACCACACTCAGTTATTTTTCTACATGCAAAAACACCAGAATCATATACAGATTGCCCTCAGAGGGGTTTTAGCTTACTGGAAACAACAAATAGTTGCATTAATCAACAAGTATGGTATGTCATACTTGTTCTGTAGTGAAAACTGGTGCTAGTGAAAATTTGCAGACATGAATATGCCTTAATCACACTGCAGCCTCTCATTTCACCACTAGATGGCAACAGAGCACAGCAGAAACTGCTGTCTCTGCCCTTCACCTGCAGGTCATCAACACAAGGCTGTTTTATACTGCAGAATTGTTTTGAACCGCTCGTAAGACTTAAATGCAAACAATTGCTGACCACATCTGACTTTTTTCTAAAAAGACTTAATGCATTCATTGTAAGTTGTTTCGAGAATCTGCTTAATTAGTGTTAAGCGAAGTAAAACATCATGTTATGTTGCAAAACAAAGTGAGCGCCAAGCCGACCTGGCAAATTATTCACCCTCTTGAAATATCACACAAGGATAATCATAATCTTTAGTACAGCTGTTGACTCTTCGGAAAAGACTCCTCATTATCTAAATGTAATGCCTTGCAGCTCAGAGTCAAGGTAACCAACAATAGGTCAAAGCACAACATACTCGTGTACAATTTATAGTTTTAATGCAGTCATTGCTGACTGGTTCAGCACTAAGACACTCTTTCTTACACAGCACTTCCCACAATGCAAACTCATTGTTCATTCAACCCCTTGATCTTCTGAAGACAAGCACTGATCCCAGTAACAACTAACAACCTGCTTTTTAAGTAAAATAATTAGATAATTGCTGTACTCAAAGCAAAATAATTTATTTAAATTAAGAGCGTACTTGGTATGAAAAATATCGGAATAGAGTTAGACACCAGAAAAAAAGGAAAGAACAAAGTATGCTATTTTAGTGCTGTTGTACTGTAGTGGATCATTTGATACAGCGGATTACCCTGTCCACATGAAAAGGTTAAAAACATGACTCACTCAAGACACTGTTATTTTTGGGCAGTCGGAGAGTAATCTTTTGTTAGTAGACTGTTACTTCGCTGTTGTAAAACAAGCAGAAGAAAGAAAGAAACGGAGAAAAAGGAAAAAAAAAAATCTTCTAAATACTCTGGGAGTAAATTTTAATTCCATTATACTGATTAAAGCCATTTTATTTTCACAAGACAACACTAATTTCCTCTTGTTTCCCGATATCGCTTCACTGCTAATGATCTAATAAAGGTATAACAGTTCCCCACCCCAAACAGTAAAAAATAAAAAAGTCATCTTGAATGCACTTTCATTCACAACTTCCTACAGGAGAAGACTTAACCAAACCAAACCAAAACGTTCATTTTCTATCCCCGGCACATTGATACATTCAGCTGACTCTGATTCATTGTTCATTATTAAGTATTCATTCATCGTCTTTACCCCCTTTGCTAATTACAACCAATTAATTCCATTTTTTTGGCAATGATCAGCAGAAACCTCTTAAGTGATAAAATGAAATCTCTACAAAAATAAGTACTGACCTTCTTCAAATCAATGTTTAGCTGAAGCACTGTGTGCACCACCTACTGCTAGATGAGAGATGGTGTGGAGAGGTCAGCACGTCTCTTTCATCATTCATTCTCTCCACATATCTCACATCATCTTTCATAGATAACAAAGAATGGGAGATTATGCCCTAGGAGACATGTCTAAGACTGTACACAAATAAAAGGGCATCCTGGCATCATATGCATACCAAATTACTCCAGTTTGATTCCAGTTTGGTACCTTTGTTTCATGTCTTCCCCCTCTATCTGTTTTTAACATCTCATTTTGTCTCTATGTCGAAATGCTTACTTTCTAAGTAAATGACAGTGCCTTGTGCAAGCCCACAAAAAAGAAGTCTTTGTCCCAAATATAGGGCTACAGTCACTGTTGAGATCTGTCTTTGCTGAAAAAAATAAAATAAAACAAAAACAACAACAACAACAAATAAACTGGCATTTTCCGACCCTACTGGCTGCTTTTTAGAAATAAAACTAATGTGATATTTAATGAGGTGAGACATGTTTGTTATACTGTCCCTGGCGAGCTCTTACTGTGCACAGATTTTTCTGTGTTTCTTGCCATTTCCCATATGACTCTGTCAATGATTATCCCTGTTCACAGAGGCAAGAAAAAGAATCATTTCCACATGACCACGAGATACAAGAAACTTTCTGTTTCCATCTCTTCCCAAAATAGTGCACAGTTTCCAACCAAACTTTTCATATCTCTCTCCTCTTTGGCTTTCCATGTTATCATCAAGTATCCTTTGTGAACACCCTGTCTGCAAGGACATTTCTGTTGCACTTACCAATGTTTACAGCTGCTTACTTCCCATATTAACTCTAGCCAAGGTTTACTGATTGCCTCAACACTTTATTTTATACACAAAAACTAAAGTGCCCTTATTAGTTGACTATAAAATCAGATAAATGTATATCATTCATGTTTTATCATCATCTTATTATTCTGTCAAAAAGTAACAACATCCTTCTATCAACTCCTTTATAGCTCACTAATTGGCACACTACGGCTCATTTGTTTAATTTGTTGAAGTTTAACAGGGTGTTATGTGCTATTTTCTGACTGGTAGCAGTGACTTCCTCATGGCTCTGCGGGTTGTCTGACAACCTTAAAATACTGTTGGAGGGGGGGGTATTTTGTTACCAGAGAGAGGTCCTTATGCAAGGCTAAGCTAACCAGTGCATGTTTATCACTGCGTGCATGTTGCTAGGCCTAACTGCTCTCAAAGTTACATTTTATCAAAACAGGTCTGTCTGAACAACTGTGAGCTCTGCTGCTGTAGATACAGGAGGTGATCAGACCATGACAGACAGAAACTGAAACATAAGCTCAGTCCTGTTCTTTTCATTCTTCTCTAAAACATCACACTGGATCAATTTCCTACTGCACTGAGCGTGACTGTCTTTTTTCTTTAAATCTGAAAGTAAGGAGCACCCTGCAATGGGACACAGCTGAAGTTCTGTGTGCATGATCCTCATGTGGTCACCAGGACACAGAAGAACACCAGAGCTCTGCAACAGCCCGGCGCATAGTTTGGACAAAAGCCCATGGAGCCTTGGTGAGAGGGGGACGCGAGGGGCTGCATACTGTCACCACTGCAGGCCAGGCCTATGAGAACTCAACACAAGCCTGTGTTCAAGGAGACGGGTGTGAACATAAGGCTCATGTGTTTGCATGTGTGCCTGCAGGGCAAAAACATAAGGAAGGAAAAAGGGATGAAATGAGATGTGGTTGCGTGTGTGAGAGCAGAGTTTGTGCCTGTGTGCGTGTGTGTTTGTGGACATGTATTGTTGTAGTTGTGGGGACAAAAATCTGTTTTCAAAACACCCCCACAATGTAAATCGTTAAATATTAGGGCGAGGACTTGCTTTAAGGTTAGGTTGAGGTTAGCATCAGGTTAAGGTCAGGGTTAGGATTAAGCAACTAATGTTTATTGTTATGGTTAGATGGTGGCTAAGGCTCCAGGAAATGAATGTTAGTCTATGTAAATGTCCCCAAAGTGATGCAAACACAACTGAGTGTGTGTGTGTGATTGTGTTTTATTCAGCTTGTGGGCAAAACAAATCTGTTTACACTGTTACACGTGGGGACTCACCTTCCTTATGGGGACAAAATGCAAGTCCCCATGGGGAAAAGAGTAAATTTTAGTTTAAAGACGTGGTTTGGTTTAGGCTAAGGTTTAGGATAAGGTTAGAGTAAGGGTTACAGTTAGTGGTGTTAGGGTGTGTGTGTGTGTGTGTGTGTGTACAGTCAAGAATACCAAAGAAGACAAGACAGAACAAGGAGGTGAGGGAAATTCATCTATCCTGATGTATCAAGCACGATAAAATGCCATTGCTTAAGGAAAATATAGATATTTGCAAAGTTTAAATGTCATTCTCATTCTCCTTATCACTATGTCCCTCCATCTTTATCCTAGTGCTCACCACGCTCTACACTGCAGATGATGCAGAGCTCCCATCAGGGAAATCCATGCACCATCCAGGTGTGTTTGTGTTACAGTCCAAAAGGGTAACTCCCTCCACTTCTGACAGGAACAAACCAGGATCCTAACAATAATCAGGACTACTACAAAACATGGCTCAGGGCCATGTCAAAGATAATGCACACTAAGCACACAACAAGCCCCTTATGGCAGATGGGCTGTAATTAGACCATATACGCTTCATTCTACAGGAATACAAGCTCAAGTCAAAGTACAGGGTGTTTCAAAATCTGGATCAGTCAAAAGAGGACACTGAGGTCCAACTTGTCAAAAGCAAAACATATTGGTTGTACACAAACAAACAAACAAAAAAAAAAAAAAAAAAAAAAAAAGTCATGAGTCATGTTTTCTCTTAGTTAGCTTAGTTCCCATAGTTAGCCCATGGCTGTGTTTCCACTTTTGTTTGTTGTGTTTTGATTTGGTTATCTTTTTGTTTTTCCTTTACTTTGTCAAACAAACTTTCATATGCGTTTCACTGAGCCAAGTGTTATAAAACATACTCAATGAAGTGTAAACCCTGAAAATCATGGACAAACAGTGACGGTCACAAAAGTCTCATTCTTTTTCCACAGAAATAACTGGAAACTGTGCTTTTACTAAAAACAGTGCATCTGGATAAAATTTACACAATATTTTGGCTTTCCTTCAAAACTCAATTATTTCCCAGAGATTCGCTGTGCAGCCTAGAAGATGTGAGGAGCTTATCTTGTAATGAGATGCCAGAATGCCAAGCACAAGCTAATCTTTATCATGTTCTGCAGTAATCTGATCCACAAAATTGCAACTGACCCAGCTACTTTTCAAGAGAAATGCTTCTGTTTATCACAGCGCTAAAGACATATCACTTGAGGAGCTGTGGCTAATCAGTTGATGCTCCATCCAGCCTTGTTAACATTCATGGGGGAAGCAGTGAAAGGGCAAGAGGAGAAAAAAGGAGGTGTGGGAGAAAGGGAAAAAACAAGAGACACGGTACTGGTGGGAAAATGCAGTTGAGGATAAGCATCACCACCACAGTTATACACCAACAACTTTAGATTCATTAAGTTTGGTTTGATTAAAGACAGGGCAACAATTTAGTGTGAGCTTGATTCAAAATGTCTGGTTCTAAAACTGCAGCTGCATGACTGGAAAAAAAAAAAAAGAAGGGACACGATCACCCACCTGTTTGCCCTTGGGATAGAGAGGGATCTGAAGAAGTCTCTCTGCAGTCTGGTGCAAAAAGTGGGGGTCCAGCACTCTGATTTTATTGACATCCCCTAACCAGATTTGGGGAGGGGGCTTCCAAAAGCCTTTGACAACCTGGATTGCACACAGAAAGATAGAGAAAAATTAAGACACAGAATGTTATCTGAAAGGAACGAAAGGACACAAGGAGCGTAAAAGACTGCTGCTCATTAACACAAACAGAGATGCAACTGAACCTGTGACTCCCACATGTCTGGAGGAATCTAAATCAGTGTGCAAATTAGCAGGTCATGACCCCGCAACTATTAGCAGTTGGAAGCCGGAGGTGCCAGGAGCAACAGAGTGAAGGGTGTCTGCTATGGAAACTACATTTAACTCTGAAGGGCCCTGGCATCACTGAAGTTGAACCTTTTAAGTATTTGTTCCTGATATGGATGGCTGACAAGGGCTGGAAAAGAAGCTAAAAGAAATGTGTTTATGTGAGGCACAGAATAAAAGTGAGACACAGTGAGCTGGAAAGCGAGTGTGTGCGTGTGAGAGTGCATTCTCACACATATCCTGTACCCTCTTCTCATTATATAGGATCTCTTTCAGCCATCGGAGATCTTGCTGCTTGAAAGGTACCAGGACCATAAGAGTGCTGGGCTCGTTGTGCAGTCCAGGGTTGTTAGAAGCAGATTCGGGGTAGAAGAACCTCATGGTGGTCTTGCTCCCCACATCCTCCTCATAGCCTCTTACTGGGGCATCATTCAACCTAAGGCAGGGACACGATAATATATTCAAAGACAAGAATTTTCAGATCTTCAATTTTGGCAATCACTAATGCAGAAATATATTTGTTTTCTTTGATCACATCTATCATTAAATCATGACCTTTGTAATGTTGAGCACTGGGGTCTTATTCTCGTAACTGTGTCTATTCTGGCACATGCCAGCTTTGCATTTGCCAACTCTGCTGTAGAGATTCAGGAAACATGGCACCAGTAAAATACTGTTATTAGGGTAGATTTCCTCATAAATTTCAGTTTCAAAATATGCAATTTCAAATATACAGTACATTAAATACATATAGAAACCTAAATGAAACTGAAACTTTGAGGCTGTGTTTCAGAAATAAGAGAATCTAATTTTAAATCCCACTAACAGTTGTAAGTAAGCTAGTAAACTACAATCAAAAAATTGAACATTGGACCAGAGCCTTTCTCAACAATATGGTCTGTCAGTCATAAAAAAAAATATATAATCTAAAACCCAACACAACAAGACTTTAGCTTTAAGCTACTATAGCTAACAGCATAGACACTGAACTACACTGAACTGGATCTACTGGCTAACCAAGTTAGCTGTTTTCACTGTGACGATTCTCCTGCCTGGGTGAGTGGGAGTCATAAAAGCTTATGTGTCTTAAGCTAAAATTTGTTCTGCCTCTCTGCAAGACAAGGATTTATGTTGATGCCAAACTAGTATTAAATATATGCATTTCGACTGTGGTGTCCAGGTGGCCTGCTGCTGTTGGTTGTGCATCATTAAATCAGCAGACTGGATGTTTTTGTTCTTAAGTCCTCATTCACCCTCCACATTATGTCCTGTTAATGTCACTGTCTGACATTAACATGCTTTAAAATGAAAAAAACTTGGCAACTTTGAAAAAATTCTTGGTACAACATCATCACAAAACCTTATCATAACTCATATCTTTACCGAATAATTAACACAGTAGCACAAACTGAGACCTAGTTTGGTTCAAGATTAGTCTACACTTTAAGAACTTTAGTCTCAACAGGCTCCAACAGAGTCTGTTACTATGACAGAAAAAAACTTAGTGACGTCAAAGTCCCCGGTATGCATTGAATTCTGAACGTCAATAACCTTACTTTGCCTGGTCAGGGTACGATTAGCTTCCGAGAAGAGAGAGAGCAAGATGTAATAGAGAGAGGCGGAGGGGGGCAGAAAAATGCATTGTAGTCAGGCCAAAATCTGGCTGATTGAAAGAGGCTTATAAAAACTCAGAATCTCAGAATGCATGTGCTCATTCCAAGGTTGTAAAGACATATTTACAGAGGGCTTTTGTCTGTGAGTGAACTTTCTTTTCTCCTTTAAAGACCTTCACTTGACCTAAAAGTTTGCTAATTGCTAAGAGGACGGCTCTTGTCAGGGTCATATGGTCACTCAGTTGGATACTGTCCATCATTAGTCTGCAGCCAAGTGAATTTATATCCTGTTTTCACCACATTCCCTTTATGAGGTCATCTAGCAAGGCTGTCTGTTCCTAATTTTTCATTCCTAAGTCCTGAAAATGAAGGTGGTTATGGAGAGATCTTGGGTTTAAAAGTTGCATTATTTTTGTTAATGGGTTACAATTTGTAAGATATGAAAAAAACAGTACAATCACATCCTAAAAATGCACAAATGGGAGTGGAATTGAAAAGTGGAAAAGCAAGCTAAAGCTGCATTTTTTGATGTGAACTTCTGAATCATTCCTCCTCTCTATGTACAGCATGCAAAGGTGTTCTCCTCTGTGCTTACCGAATCACCACGTCGTATTTGTTGATGATGCTTCCCAGTGAGCTGTTTTTGATGGCAAAGCCATTGCCTATGACTACGCAGGTTCTGCATTCAAGGCTGTGGAGACAAAACAACACACACACAAACATACAGAAAGAGAGAAAGAGAGAGAGAGAGAGCTCATTTGTGGTTCGTTTGTGTTTATGCAGCCCTCCCACAGGTCCTGAGATGAGAATTTTGTACAGTCGGAAACAAAATGCCACCCTCTCTGACAACTAGAGCAATAGCATCAGTGGGTGTTTTCTTGACTGTTATGAAGAGCATATATAGAAGGTGCTACCAGCAACCCAAAATTATCCATTATCACAGTGCTGAAGCCACTGAAAATGTATTATAGCGTGTGTAGAGCTGCAATACATTTCCAAGCAATCACAGTGAAATATTTCTGTTGTGATGTTAGTTATTGGGCATTTGTTGCCGCCTGTCCCAGACTAGTATCTCACAATTACTACTATACTCTCAACTTCAATCATTAAAATAAAAAATAACAACAACAACTTCAAATAAATAATAGAAACATGGGTTACAGGAATAAAACGTTGAGCTTCAGTATCATGTTCCAGGTTGGCTTAAGTGTGCTTGCACTTACTTTTCAATGTTTGCTGGTACCTGGTGATTTGCAACAGCAAGGACTTTCACTAACAGCGGCTCTGGAGGAAGGGAAAGCAAGAAAATGAGCAGTTGAAAAGAGCCCGATTGTTTGAAAATTTCAAACACATGAGTGCAGTTCACACAGAAGACTGCTGACTTATGACTGTGTCAGAAATCTAATTTCCTGACTGCAGTAGATACATGACCTAGAACGAAGGTTTGTATTATTTTAATTAAAAGAAGAAAGACATGTAAAACATACCTCTTCAAACATACAACCAATAATATTAAGATGTGAGATGTGCTGTTTAAACTGAGCAGAAAGAGCAGAGGATAATGTAAAACCAACATACCACAGCCCTTAATACCATAAGGTAATGCCAGCTTTGACGGATGCTTCTGCCAGAAGAAATCCTCCAGTTTCAGAAAGAGCTCCGTCTGTCTGCTAATGCTGCATGAAATATGTCAGAGAGCAGGAATTAACATCATACTGCAGAGCACAGGGTTTCACTGTACAGATGAATTATATTACAGGAGGGTCTGCGGCTGAGCGAGGGGAGGATGAGAACCACACAATAGACAATACCAACTGTGATTCCAAACAGTACAGTGTTCATACTGGCACATGGAAAAGCTTGATGTGCACTTCTCCAAATGTTCTGGTATCTATTAAGCAGGTAAACTACACTCATTATAAGCAAACCACCCAATTACATGATGTCATTCAATAGCAATTTCCCTCATTAAAACCCTCTGTTGGCCTTTCTCTGCTCTGGAGAGGGAAAAGAAAACAGTAACATCACAGAGCCTATGGAGTGAGACAAATGTGGCAAGTTGTAATATGTGAAACCGTTACCCCTCTGTGTTCGTGGGCTTCAGACTCCAGCTGTTTATGACCTACTGTCTTTGACAATGAGTCTCTCAGACATTTACTACCCTCATGTGCCAGCTAGCTGCTCTCCAGGGAAGGATCTAATTAGAGAAATGTCACCATTATTGCCTGGAAGGCCTCCCTATAACTGTAAAGACTGATGTAAAAATCCATGAACAACCAACCAGAAATATAATGTGAGAATGCAAATCATGTTCTCTTACATGGGTAAACACAGAGAACATGAATCTTGACTGTTTAAAAGGTGAGAGGGCAGGCAGTGGAAGATCTACTGAGTTGAAGAAATAAACAGTGACCTTTGAGGAGGTCCACAGATGGAGACCATATCACTATTTTGTAACAGAACAGAGTCCACAAAAAGACCAACAGTAAATATACAGCTGAATAAACTGATAATGGAGCAAGAGAAAATAAATGAGAGGGGGCTCAGGGCAGTGGAACAATGATTACTTAACAAAGCAGAACCTGAGGAGGACAAACAAGCTATTGTCAGGCTCAGAAAAATTCAGCTTTATCAAGAGCTCCCTCCTAACCAACACTGGGTTTTCCATCAACTCTCCCTCTCAACCATTTCATCAATACATTCCACTTGACTTACTGAAACTTACTGTTAGATGGAAAATCGTTTCTCATAATAAGTTCTGTTCTTTCTCACTAAAATATGCTTTTTCTTCATAACTGGTAAAGAGCAGCCCAAACAGTTCCAAGGAGCCTGGCACCTTATGTTAAAATAAAATGTTGGCATGCCTTTCTCCCTTAATAAGCCATCCTCACACTCCCTACAGTTGGCAAAGAAAAAAACACAGACATGCCATTACTCACTTAAAATTAAGGCTCTCCCACTTCTTCTGGGTTAGCCAGGCACCACAGAATGACTTGCTACTGTTCAGAGACTTGCTGGTGCCTCCGTAGCTGAAAGACAGACAATCACCACAACTGGCATGAAAACTATAGCTGAATCCATAAAAACATAGTGTGCCAGTAAGTGGGTCCAGAACATTCAAAAAGTGCAAGAATGGGCATATGAGAAGGCCTAAATTGACCAGCAGCTCAGACCACTGGATGATCAGAATGTGGCTTGTCTTCTTAGCTTTTAGTGACTCAGCACTGCACAAATCTCATGCTTACATTTTACCAAAAATGGAAAGCTCTGTAATTCTGAAACCTCCACACGAGAGCAACTGAGAAAGGAAAAAGAATGAAAGAAATAGTTGTGTTAGTGTGTGTAATTACCTCTGAAGTAGTGCATAGGAACAGTAGTATGTGACAAAGGAAATGAAGAAGAAGAGAGCTGGGAGAAGCCTGAGGCACCATGCTGCAGTCAAAGAAGACAAAAACACAAGAATTAAAAAACAGGGTTGTTGGATTTTACATACAACACATTGTGATTTAAAAGTATTGGCACTTTAAAGTGAGATTTCAAATTTCCTTTTTTTCCTTTTTTACGACCAGATCCTTTGACAGCAGGCAATGTTAAAAATGGAGTGTGCTTTTCTTCAATGATGAATGAAAGCTTTGAAAAAAGGTGTGATATCAGTACCAGGCTAGGTTCTTAAACCGAAATGAATGCCAATGGATTACCATTACGTACTGGTATAAGATAAGAGGAACTTTATTGATCCTGCAGTGGGGAAATAAGTTGTGCTCCACCCATCCTAGTTTCAGTTTGATAGCAAAGAGTGAAGCTCACAAATTAAGTAGTCTTTGAAGTCTTCGAATTTAGGGACTAAAATGTTCTTCTTCAAATACCAGTCAAATTTAAATATTTGAGTGAAATTTAAAAACCCCATGTGGAGTTGCTCAAGGCAGCAAATGTAAATCTATAATCTATAGTCATTAAATTATCCTCAAGAAACTCATCTTCTCATTCTGTTTTTTCCATTTGCTGCACACTCTATGAGTTTCTGTGCTGGGGTAGCAGACCGTGTATCCAGCCAATGTGCAAAGCCTTCTTGCCACAAAGGAAGGACTGCCATTTGGCATCCTGAGAAGGAGACCAGGTTTGTGTACACTAAATATGAAGCTAGTTGCTGGTTAGCTTAGCAAAAGACTGGTAAAGGGCAGACACAACAAGCGAAACTCGTTCCAAAAATAACAGCAACTAACAAGTTATACCTTGTTTAAAAAAAAGAGAAGTTGTAGTGTGACTGGAGACTTTTCTTTAAAGAGACAAGTTACCAATAGTGCCACTGACATTCAGTGAACATATTTCAAACACTTAAACAAAATACAACAACCTTCAGTCCAAAGGTCTTTGTCTCTGGAACAAAGGCAAGGGCCCTTCTCAAAATCAAAAGACAAAAGCTTTAAAAGCATCAAGACAGCCACTGTTGTGTTTTCCCTTGATAATTTATAGTTGGCAGCATCGGGAGTAAACGACACTTGACATTTTTGAGTTGTGACTAAATGTTGTGTGGCTACAATCACAGCAACAAGACTGCTGTTGTTTGTTAAGATAGGGATGGTTACTGTGGAGTATCTTATGATGCTGAGCCCTGTCATTCTGCAGAGATAGTTTTTATTATTCTAATCTGTGACCTCAAGGTCAACAGTCTTAACATCGTGCTGGTATGAAGATACATATATATATATATAAAAAAAAAAAAAAAAAGAAAACAAAATGGTAACCAAAACATCACTGTGGTTATAATGCAATAGATCTTATCACTGATCAGTGACAAAGTGCATTTTGGTCTTTAATCCTCTTACTGTTGCGTGCAAAATAACACCCATATCAGATTAATGCTTTACTGAATATAAAGAGAGAGAAATAGTCCCATTCATGTAAACTGTTGTTGCTGCTGCTGCCCACAACAGATCAGAACAAAGCATCTCAATATCTCATTTAACAAAAATCTACAAATGTCCTCTATCACCCAAAGTAAAAGGGCTTACTTTTAGTTGCCTTCTGGGACATCTTCACATTCTCCTTGGTGCTCTCATGTCTACATAGTGCATGAGGTTATCCTGGTGACAGGTACAGGAGGAAGAAAGAGCTCATTAATTAAACTGCGTACTCCCATAGTCTACTACTGAGAAGATGACACCGTAAATATACACAACAGGTAATTGAGTTAAAGTTTGCATCCCATAAACACATGCAAATAATCTGTGTTGACTATACTTAGGGCAGATGAGGTTGGAGTAACTGGGAATGCTAGAGAAACAAAGTGAGGATATGAACTGAGGGACATTTGCAATCCCACTGCATCACATCAGCTTCAGCACTTGGTTCAGCTGTTCACAGAGTTCAGATTACAGTTTAAATCCGATTAAAAGGCATTTAACGCTACACACATCTTACTATTTAATGCACAATGTGGAGCTTATCCACATTGGCTTGAGCCATCCATATAGCCACTGGACTGAACAGGCCTGACACTGCTCCAGAACCAGCACCGACAACCTACAGTAAACTGCAGCGATGCACAGCTGAATATCTATTTTGAGATGTCAGTGTGTGCACATGGACTTGCTGCATTGCAACGGCACTAATGTACTCATACACACTCAAACTTGGAGATAGCAAAGTAGTGGAAACCACATGATCAATTAACAACACCACAGGGAGATTCTGCAGATTTTATTCTGCAATATGGACACGCAAGTGCCTGCCCATAAGCATAAAATATAAAAACATATTGCAGCCTCCTGGATTAGGGTTGAGTTTCCTGGTGCTATAATGCAGTGGGTGTGTGTTCATCTTGAGCCGGATATGAGGCTGGGCTGTGTTTGTTTCCAAAGTTATTGTTTAGGTAATGACAAAAAACACTGAAGAATCTGGAGGGGAGTAAATCTTGAATATGTCTGTTTTTGTGGTTGTTGGGTTTTTTTTGGTTTTTTTTTAATTTTCTGACATTTCAGTGACTAAATTCACAATTTCACAATTGATGACACTAATGTAGCTCATGCAGCTAATCAGCATTTGACTTCTTGAAATGCAGTTGTTGGAAATACACAAATCCTAATACACTTGCAATAATTAATATGTCTAAATACTGTAAAATGACACCTAATGGTAACCATACAGTCATCAATTACATAAACAACAAAAAGACTACTACATTACTACAGAACATCTTACCTTTTCCTTCTTTCATTTCCAAAGATTAAATCCTCAGTGATACAGATGTAATGAGACTGGGCTTCTCCCTGTAGTCAAACAAAACATTATCTGACATCTGCACAGTCAACTTGTCACTCATTTTTCCTACTTGTCTTCGTGCTGATAAGGAAACAGTAAACAGGAACCGCACATATATGTGATAAAGATTATCTGTGTATAGCAACCACACTTTGTAAGGTGTTCTGGAGTGAACGAATCTAGACTGCAGCTTCATGATTAACCCTTTGACTGTCTGCTCAACCATTTGGTAGAGCACATTTTGAGTCACTATATCTCACTGAAAAATTGTTGAATTTAATTCAGCCTTATTGAGTCATCTCTACCATTCAGTCAAAGTATGCTATGCTAAAAAAATCTAAAATAATAAAATAATAATAAATTATTATTAGTGCCCAACAACATGAAAAATACAAAAATTAATTTTTACATTATTTTTTTTTCTTGGAGTAAACATCAAAGGGTTTAACGGTATACACTGAAATATAAAAAATAAATAAAAATATTAACCATTTTGAGCTCTGGGAAACTTTCATAATCATTTTTCAAGATTTTCTGATACTGTATAGACTGGACAATAGTTAACAATAGACCTATAGCCCTCTTTTTGCATCAGTATAAAACACTACCTATCACCCTGAACATAATAGAGTTACAATAGCTGGATATACTGTAGCTTCAAGGAGTGAAGAACAGAACCTCCTCACAGACACGACAGGCAACACAACAACATAACACGTGGCTGTGTGTGATAAAGTGTGTGGAGCGGGCATGGAGGAAGGAGGGCTGGCTGGGACTGAGAGAGCAGAGGGGGGTAAAGCGCTGCTCTGTGAGATGCCGTGAGGCACGCTGGCCAACTGACAAAAGTCCTTGAGATGTCAGGGACCAACAGTGCACCAGCAGAGTCAGAAATACCTTTACCACAGAGGTTCTTTCAACTGCTTAGTCATATACAGTTACGGTAAAAGTTGAGTCAGGCAGCACAGTGAAAGTAACTCCAACAAAACCACTCAATGGGTAAATGCTGACAATAATTTACTGGTTAAAGCTACTTCCTTTCAAATTTCCAAGAAAGGTGAGACTTGACAAGGCTAATGTAGTAGGTACTTTTGCTAATAATCGATTAAGCTAATTTTTTGTATTACAGATAAGTATTTATGTCAACATAATCGGCTGTTAATAATACAAGTTGTGAACTGAAGGTGTCGCTGTGTTATAGCTTTAAATAAGAATGTAAAGAAACTTTATTTAATTATTATTATTATTTAGTTACAATTTTATCAATCAACTGATGTATGAAGTCCATTTTGAGATGTTGTGAGAATGTGTCTCTTCCCCCCCCCCCCCCCCCCCCCACACACACACACACACACACACACACTGCAATTGCAACATGTCTTTCTACAATTAAAAATCTTTGAATATAGAGTACATGGCCTAACATATTTAATGTGACAGTTATTGGGTGTGACCTTCTTCTTTAAACCCTTTTCACTTCCCAGCTGATTGTCTCTGAACCTCAGACACACTCTTTGAAGAAAATTATGTGGGTTATGCTCTTAATAGAAAATTAACACTAAAACACACAATCCCAGAAGTTAATCCAGTCAGAGGAGCTAAATCTGGTGCCCATTTATAACATTTTGACCACTTTTATGAAGAAAACCTTTCCAAAAAATTGCACGTTATAATCAACCTCCTTGGCTTACAAGACAACACCTTTTAGTTTTTGTGGTTCTAGTCCTTTGCAATGGACTGCAGACTGTGCTGCATCTATCTATTTTGTCTGCATGTATTATCTCTGTTGGAAACAGAAAGAACTAGAAAGAAGATTTCACTGACATGGCATCATAAAAGAAAGATAATGGCTATACACTGAACTCTGTTAATGAATAGCTGATAGAGCAGACAGAAGTAGATAGAATAGCAGATAGAAAGTAGAGGTTAGAGTTGACTTGGGGATGGTGTGCGGTGTTTCAGAGGGCAGTTTGGGAGGTCTGCTCCCAGTGTAAAGCAATAACAGATACATAATACATCACATCACGTTAGCGATACATCAGGTCCCTTATTGTTGTCTTTTCCATAAAGCAGAGGTTCTTTATCTTCATATTGAATGTCAATATTAAGTATTGAATGGTTAATAATCTAATCTGGAAACTTCATGAAAGTAGACGGTTACCAGAACACACAAGTGAACAGAGAGGAAGTTATGATTACAATATTCATTATTATATTTAAGGTGCTGCTAACCCATCTGGGGGGCTCTTCATATATCCGATGCTTTTATTGAGTAAAATGTGACAACATTAAACAACAATAAAATATTCTTTCTTTGATACATCCATGAAATGCTAGTCAAGGACTCGTGGAGGCCTTCACTGCAGTGCCCACTGCGCTACAGTATTATTACATTTCATTGAGATGGCTGTGAGGGAAGAGGTGTATTATTACACTTTTCAAGCCAGACACTGCAGAGGGCATATCATGGTGTTTCAGATGATATGCTCCAAGTTGCCATGTGCAAAAAATCTCTACGACCCATTAAATGCAACATCTGTGCAAAAGAAAAATCTGTTATGTAGCCGATGCTACAAATGAATTTTCTAAAAGTAACAATTTTTTTTATCTAGCGAGCTAGCTAGCTAGCTACACTATATAGATAAAAGAATTGGGACATCTGACCATTACACCAAGAGGAACTTTAATGACACTGTATTCCAAATACATAGACAGCTTTGCAGCTATAACAGCTTCCACTCTTCTGAGAAGGCTTTTCACAAGATTTTGGAGTGTTTCTGTGGCAGTTTTCGCCCTTCATGCACTAGAGTTATGGTATGGTCAGGCACCAGTGTTGGACAAACAGGCCTGGCTAGCTATCGCCATTCCAGTTCATCCCAAAGGTGTTCGATGGGTCATTACTCTGTGTGGGCCAGTCAAGTTCTTCCACACCAAACTCATCCAACCATGTCTTTATGGTCCTTGCGTTGTGCACTGGGCCACAGTCACGTTGGGTTTTCTCCGGTTACTCTGGCTTCCTCCCACAATACCAAAAACATGCACAATAGGCTAATTGCCCCTCTGCACTGCCTCCAGGTGTGAGTGTGTGTGTGTGGTTGTTTCCCCCTCACGACCCTGATGGATAAAGCAGGTATAGAAAATGGATGGATGGATGGTTACACTCAGCAGATACATGGGAGAAAACAGAATCTGAATAATTATCTCCATGGTAAATTTTGAGACCATTATTGTTCAAATGTTTAATAGATTTGTATTCCAGTATCAGTTCTTACTTTTATCTTGTATCACATAAAGTCTTTAAACAGGGTGAACTGGAGCTGTGACATGACTTTTTCCTATCTTATGAAACCACACTCTAATGTTGAGACATAAAAAGGGCAAGAAAACCCCATTTCATAATAGCCGTTGTTAGTTCTTCCCATACATCAGTGTTGATCAACTAAATTACATGAAGTCGTTCTTTGTCGTCCACAGAAACCAGCACAAAAGAGTTTCATTGTTTACAGGCCAGATGTAATTTTATCAGCTAGCTTATCTGCTTCAATTTGCCATGTTAAAAAATATTACAAAACTACACTGAATGCAACAGAAAAACAATACATAACAATATTCAGATTCATAACAAAATAAGTGATTATGACGATGATGGAGATGACGACGATGATGATGATGATGTAAAGCCTGACACAAACTAACACACAACATCTTTTTTTTTTCAGTCACACCACATTCAGGAGTATGTAGCAAATTTGCGCAAAGTGTAAAAATTAGAGATGTGGATTTATAATAAACAAAATATAGGAGTGGTGCATCACATTTACATTTCTTGATGAAAACAGCTACTACGTTTTTGACGTAACAGTACCAGTACAGCCCATTTGTCCCAGTGTAACCCTGTGTAACGTGGTTTTTAGAGTCGCTGAGAAAAGAAACCAGGAAGCTCCTGTCTCAGAGTATCTTAAATTCCCCGTTAAGATAGATCAACTGAACACATCATAACTATCTATGGTTACATAAATTCAAGTAATCCAGCCCCTATGTCATTATCCTATATCTAGTCTATCCAGTCAAATCAAATGTACAAAAAAAATAAATAAATAAAAAATAGCAGGAGACACACTGTCAGAGTACAGATCAAGGGGCGAGCCAGCCAAATTAAATTTGATATCTTGTGATTCAATGAGGCCAGTTACACCAAATCAGTATTTTAATGCCTCCCTACAAAACTCCTGACAGACTGCGCTGCTGTTCCGTGTTGGGGATTTGAGAGGTCTTACTTACCCGATAGATGAGGTTTAATCCGTAACTGCACAGTGATGTTGCAACCAAGTTCACGTTGTTTTTAGTGACAGTCACTCCGTGGGAAAACGAGAAATACGCGTCTGCCTACAGCAAGCACACACACATGTGATGTGAGCATCAAAGCTCACCCCCTCTGAACGATGTAGCGTAAGCAGACCCGCACAAGTACTTTCTTGGTGGTCTGACGGGCATGGAGTCCTCAGGCAGATATAGCGGTTTGCTGGAACGCTTTCTCTCTATTACAGCGAGTACCCTTTCCGCTCAACGCGAAGGCGCATGCGCTTAAGGGAACGCGCGCTGGGCCGCTAAAGAGAACAGTGCCAAATAAAATCCCTGCAAATATGCACAAGTTGAAACCTGATGGTTCTGCTGGCCGTTAACTTGAAGACAGATACACAAGTTATCGAAATCTTCCATGTGATATGCAGAATATTATGATTTTTAGTCGTGTGCCTCCTCAGTCCGCCTTGAACGGGACTTTTCTTCCAGAGGGAACAACATCTGGAAAGACTTTGCTGTTGGCTGTTTTCTTGAAGCTCTGAATGCAACAGATAACAGAGGGAAACACAGGGACAGGCAGTGGTGGAAGAAGTAACCACTCTGTTACAAGTTAATGTCCTGTATTGAAAATATTTGCTGAAGTATCATCGAATATAAAGTTAAAGTACCAAAAGCAGTTCTCACTTTGCAGAATATCCCATTTCACAATATCATAGTACTGGATCATAATTATTGATCTTTTAATATGTCAACATCACTAAAATATTCCAGCTGGTAAAGAGGGGTTTTAACAACTTTATATACAGCTGGGTAGCTTCATTTATGTAACAAAAAATGCACCTTGTCACTTACTTTGTGGATGATAGTCATAATTTGAATCTGCAAAGTAGGTATCAATTAAAGCTGTTAGTGGAAGAATAGAAATACTTGGAATTACTCAAGGAAGTACCTAAAATACTTCAAATGATGGAGTATGTTACTTGAGTAAATGTACTCCACCATTAAGGTCAGCTTCCATTATCTTGTGCATGAAATTGAACATAATCATCATTTTTATTTCAGTTGACTGAGCTCCTGTTTGGAGAATCTCTGTTAAATATTAACAGTGGCCTGATTTTGGTGGGTCACCTGACAGATACTCAGATACTCTTTACTGCTTACGTAAAGTAGTGGTGCATTTTATACAAGATGTTTATTACTTAACCAAACTATTCATATTTTCCCAGCCAGTTGAAAAGTCAGGGCTCTCACACTGAAGACCTGTTTGTTATCAAGCTTTATCCTGAGCTCCTGCAGTTTTGTTTTGTCTGTATGAGGCCACATCTGTGTCTGGGCAGTGATATGTCTGTCAGGAAGGGAGAAATGTCATGTAGCATAGTGATGCATGACAGAGACAGCTTGGCATGCTAAAAAAAAAAAATATGCCTTTTTGTTGGTGCCCACTGGGAAGTAGTAATTTGGTGTGAGTTCATCCCCAATGAACTTTAATCCAGGCAGATCTAGACACATCCAAACACCCTGCCTGCATGACTGCAGGCTGCCTTTGGGCTGAAACTGATGGTTGTGCTGAGGCAGACGGGTTAATGAACTTTTCCATGTCTGCTAATGATGATGATTTGCCCGATCCCTCCTCAGTGTGACTGCATGCTTCCCCCAGAGGAACAACATCTGGACACTCTTGTTGCTGTTGGCTGTGATTTTGTAAATCTCCATTTGTAAAGTAGATAACAGAGTGAACTCAGGGACAAGATGAACTTGAGCTTCTAGAGGACACACTTTCCAGAGAAATCCATTTTTTTTTACTTTTTACTGGTCAATGTATAGTTAAGACTTTCATAGTCTGATAAATAAAGCTGTGTACATTTCTTTTAAGGTCATTGTAAGAAAAAAATCCTTTCCCTTGGTTTATCTATACCTTTTTTTTCATTTTAGAACACATTATTTTTTGTTAACTTGTGAATAACCACTGTCTAAACATATCCTCTAATGTATCTCCTGGCAACAAAATTGTATTGCACAAATGTAAACATAAAGATTACACGTTGGACAAATGTTTGCTGACTCTGGAGCATGGTCATTGTTGGGATTCTGTAAATAACCTGTGAGAGCCTGAAGGGTACATCCGCCTTTCACAAGCCTGCTAATTCCACTGCAGCATTTCACCATCAAGTCATCATAACCTGCATGTCTCATTTAGCATACCACGTGTACTGTTCATTCTGTCTGGACCAAATACAGAAAATATGAAGGGAGAAATTTTTTATTCAAGACTTTCTTGTATATTCTGTTGAACTCTTGAGCTGCTTGTGTCTGCAAAGTTAAAAATATACATGTATCATTTATTCATTCATTTATTTATTTTAGAAGTATTTTTATATTTTTGGAAAAGCAGATGCAAAGCCGCTGCTCCAAGCTCAAAGAAAACTCATATTATATGTTGTGCTGTTGCGTTTGACATGCAGCCTTCTCATGTCTCATTGCACTGTATGGCTTAAATTCGCCCAAAACCCAGTGAAATGTTTGGTTTCCTGCTCTCCTTTAATTAATCCAGCTGGTGCTTCACTGTGACACCGCAAGCTGAATTTACTCACCACAGATAGAAACGTCCAGGTCTATCCCGCCGCACGCGGCAGAGACCGCCATCGTGACTAACAGCTGAGTGCTTTTCTAAAACTGTTGGTGGTCCAAAGCACATGAGCTCAACCCTGTGGCCTGAGCTCGCTCCTCTCTTTCTTTTTTAGCTTTGTGCTTAAATTGCTGGGATGCTGACACTTAGCATGCCTGGATTTTCAGTACTGAACCTGTGTTAATTTAACTTGAACACGTGTTGTATTTTAGTCAACGAAATCACTTAATTAGTCTAGTTTTAGGTCAAGAATAACTATTCTAGTCAAGTTTCAACAGGCTGATTATGATTAGATTTCATCCAAACTGATTTTATACAAACTAAAGCTGGAAGGGTACTGATCAGGCCTGAAAATGACAGTGTTTATAACAGTGTAAACACAACCATTTGCATAACTTTGGAAAGAGAATATTAAGAATATCTATATATCTTATATCTTTGCACAGGCTAAGACGGCTAGCTATTGCTCTGAACACTTAAATGTAAAAAAGAAAAAAACAGACATAAAATATTGTGCCTTCTAATAACCAGCAGACATTGCAGATGGATATTAAGCTTCAATGGAGCCATTCAAAATCAACAGAACGTAATAATCAAATGTTTTTTGTGTTCATGATATGCTTGCTTCAGCAAGGATGGCAAGCTTAATATTCCAGATTAATCATGTTTTTTAGCAAGCAGCAAGCAAATTTAGCTGGCGGGATATTGACTTTTAAGTCTGGCTGAAACTCTGCGCAGGCAGTGTCATATAGATACTGATGTTATTTCAGGTTTATAGTGTTTAGTTTAGTCAGTTTATAGTTATGGTTTCGCTCCCAACAACCCTTACATGTTCCATCTTTCCATGGAAATGCTTGAAAAATCTTGCTGTTACAAATTCATTTTGTCATCATTTTTGTTAGTGAAATTAACACTTATATACTCAGACCATACTCTGACAGATTGTATAGCTAAAGCTATGTATTCACGTTGATACTTATAGGCAACAGTATGTCTTGACTGCTGTTGCCATCAAAGTTAAAAAGTTACTTTTCATTTTATATAATTTATAGTTGTACATGTAAAACTGCTCTTCAGAAGTCAGTAAGCTCTCTCTCTGTGTGTGTGTGTGTATGTGTGGGTGTGTGTGTGTGTGTGTCATCTGGAGCTGGATTTGTTATGGTAACACAAAAGCCTTGAACATCTGTGCCATTCAGAGATTAGTCCAAATTTTTTATGCTACAATGCTGGCTTGCCTCAAAAGACTAGATTATCAAGAGTCTTTTATTGTGGTCCTAAATGTCTGCTGTTGTTTAGGGGAATGGGAACGTTTGGGAATGATACACTATCAATAAAAATCTGAAAAAGAGAACACATACCACTTCAGATGGCTGGCAGATGGCTTGCATAAAAAGAAAAAAACATACTATAGGATGACAATTTTTATGCTCCAGTTGATTCAATGAATATATATCTGAAATGAGACATTGCCAGTATGGTTAGCAAGAGACGGTGCTGCCAAGGACATTTAATCATACCGAAAAGGGAGCTGAAAGTTTTTCTTTGGTTGGAGGTGAAAGGGTGTTCCTTCCAGTTCTTCAGCATGTTTAAATTTTGCTCCAACCAGCTGAGCTAAAACAACTCAGTCAGAAACATTTTGATTTGGAATATTAATACCAGCAGACCTGATCCATTAGTGTTGTGTTTAAGAGACTTTGCAGACAGTCAAAGGAAGGCTAAATTTATGTCTTCGCTCAAAGGGAGTTACACTTCCTGTATGGTGAACAGGTTGTGTCACACTCAGGAGTTGGTTCTAACCGTGGCCATGGCACACACACACACACGCACACACACACACGGAACAACAGACACATACCACAGAAAAACAACAGTAATAGTACTGCAGCAATTGTTGTTCATGGTCAAATGTTAAAAATAGATCGAAAAGAGTTCACACCATCATGAGTGTCATCACCTCAGTGGTTACTCTACCCTCTGCATTACATTCATTCAGTATTATGTTCTGTTTTACTTTGATAAACAGATGATCACATGCATTTATGATACTTTAGTGCCCTTTATTAAAGTACCAGTAAACTTGACATTATGTGTAGTAATTCAACAGAATTGTGTGTAACTAGCTGGGACTGTAAACGCAAATTCTCACGACAAATTCACACTCTCAGTAATTGCAAACCACAGTTTAGCTACGTCAGCGCACACAGAATACACAGGAACTAAGCCCCTGTGCTGCTTGAATCAAACATTTCCTGTTCGCTGTATGATCATCCTCGTCATAGTTTATGAATAAAAAAGAGGAAAAGGGTGAGCTAAAATGTGGCTAAAATTCTGTTATCAAATATTGATATGATGTGGTGACATAATATATTAAAAGAAGAAGAAGAAGAAGAACACACAGCACTTTTCAAAACAAAGTTATGACTTGCTTTATGTGGCTGAACGACGGTTAAAACATTTAGGATAGAAACTAGGCAAATAAAACAATAAAGACACACAATAAGTGTTCCAAATGCCAATTGTGCTGCCAAGGACTTTTAATCACACCTAACAGAAAAGTGAAAGTTTCTCTTTGGTTAGAAGGAAAAGCAACACGTCAATACATTCAGACTTTGTTCCAAACAGCTGAACTAAAACCACTCAGTCAGAAATATTGTGACTTATATATTAATACCAGCAGACCACCAACAACAACAACAACAACAACAGATAAAACAGTAATAGTGTCGCAGTAATTGTTTGTTCATAGTAAAATCTTAAAAGTAGATCAAAAAATGATCACACCATCACGAGAGGCATTTCCTCAGTCACACTTTCTATTAGACAGAGCAGGAAAACACACCACCCAGTGGTTACTCCATCTGTATACAAGCTGAGACCATGAACACATTTCATGATACGTGCTCACTAAAAGCAGTAATTGCAAACTGCAGTTTAGCTACGTCAGTGCGCTCTGAACACACAGGAAGTAAGCCTCTGTGCTGCTTGGATCAAATATTTCCTGTTCATTGTGCGGACATCCTCACTGCACACCCATTGGCTATGAATAAAAAAGAGGAAAAGGGTGAGCAACTTCCCTGTGGCTAAAGTTTTGTTCAAACGTTCACTAGATGTGATGAAATAATTATAATTCATGGAGATCTGTGGCTGTGGTATGGTTTATAGGAGAGCAAGAATTCAGCAGTACAGGCAGGAGCTAATCCATAAACTGCCTTAAAGATAACCAGACTTGATGTTTGGGATGTTCTACAGTCCATAAAACATGAACGCATGACTTTTTGGCTATGACTAGTTTTTCAGATGAGAGGTTACTGTTAGAAGAAGAATCAGCTTTATTGACAGTATATATATTTTTACATACACACACTGAATTCATCTTCTACATTTGACCCATCCTTAGTTGAACACACACATGCAACACCCAGCAAATTACATGCAGTGAAACACACACAGGAGCAGTGGGCAGCGTCAAGCGCCCGGGAAGCATATTGGGGGGTTAAGTGCCTTGCTCAAGGGCACATCAGCCGACTAATGGAAGGGGAAGCGTTTTTCACTCCACCACACTCAAATTTTTCCTGCCCGTCCAGTGGGGGAATCGAACCGGTGACCCTCCGATCACAAGCCGCTTCTCCAACCTCTAGGCCACGGCTGCCCCAACAGCAGATATCACACTGCAGGTTTTTTTGACTGCAGGTTTGACCTTTGCCAACACTTTACTTCTGACAGACAAGATGATGACGATGATGATGATGAAACCTGTGGCATTATTAACATGAATGTACTGTTTCCCTGAGACTTAACCAGTTCTCAGTAAGCATAAATAATTCTACCAGATTTGCCAAAATTAAATAATTAGTTCAATAAAAAAACGGAATCATGTCGGATTTGGCAAAGATGTGCCATTAACAATCTGAATACTACGAAGTTATGAGATGAACATGAGATGAACATGGCCTGGGACTTTCAAAGGAGGCATGAGGTGAGGCTGTTTGCTTGACATAGACCATGTCTGACTGTTAGACATAGACTGTTAACATTCACTTTGCAGCCGCATTCACCAAAACTGATTTTGGTCAGCAGCAGTAATGTTTCCATTCTGAGCCTCTTGCTCCATTTCTCCTTCTTATTACTTCCACGTCCCTTCAGGGTCATATGTGCAAGCCATCAGCTTGTTCTTTTGTAAGGTGTCTTCTTCACTTAATCCGTCGCTAGAGCTGTCCACGTTACAGTCAAGTGTCTTCTCCTTTTTAACAAGATCTTCCAGGTCTGGAGAAGAAAACAAGCGGAGATAATTAAAGATGGCTTGCCTACTAAAAATAGTGGCATAATGTGAGTTTTTTTTTTTTGCTTGATTGTTTTTTTTTTACAGAGAACCAAAATATTGATGTGACAAATTCTGAGAGCAGGAAAAAAAAAACTTTTGGTTGAAAACAGATTTTAGCAGATTACATTTTAAACTAAGACCTCAATTTCTGTTTATGAAAGAGGCCTTAAGACCATTTTTTTTTCTATTACTCACACTTGAGCACAGTCTTGCTGAGGAGAGTATAACCTTGGTTAGGGTTACGGCTCAGGTCAATGTAGATGTAGAACTTCAGTTCCTTAGGATACCGAGAGTGGGGCAGATTCAGAACAAGGGGAATAATCCGACTGGACATAGGTGCTTCTGCCAGAGCCTGGTGCATCATGTACTGGCACCAGTCCTCCTGTAGGAAGTTGGGAGTGATAAGCAGAGCCCACATGTGGCTGTTCTGCACAGCCTGGCATAACTCTGTGGAAACTGCACCCCCTGGACAGTCGTCCCTCTGCGGTAGAAAGCACCGAAGGCTACGCGGTGAAGCCTCTAGAAAAGCGACCAGACGTCCAGCCTCTTCGCTATCACTGTGCACAGAGCTGTGACACACAAACACATCATACTTTCTCCTCCATCGCAACAGTGAGCTCAGAGCACTTTGTGACTGCAGTGGTTTAGAAGGGGATGTCCCTGGTAATGATGATGAGGACGATGATGATGATGAACAGAACGACGATGTAGATGTAGTTGGTACATTGTTGACAGAAGACTTTTTCGTGACTTTTGCTTCTTGTTCATGTTGTGCTGGTAAAGATGCTCTTGATTTCAGGAGTTTCTGGAACCAAACTGAGACAAGAAAAGACAAAATGAACATATTTCTGACTTGTTTATAAATTTTAATATCTTTTAATATGTTTGACTCTTTCCTTGTCCAGTTATAAGTCATATAGCTAAGGAAGCACGGACATGAATCAAAAGAAAAAGAGTGTGGAAATATACACAAATTAGAGTTAAACACGGCAGCTCGGCTTCTCAGTGGTTAGACGACATTATGTCACTCTTTCCTAGCCTCCCTTCACTGGCTGCCAGTCTGTTAAAGATTTGATTTTAAGAGCTTACTGATCACTTTTAACGCACTTCTGGGTCTGGCTCCAAGTTATATAACAGATTTGCTGACCCCCTATGAGCCAGCCCGATACCTGGGATCCTCAGGTGACCTTCTGGTCATGCCAAAGTCAAAGTTAAAGACTAAAGGTGACAAGGCTTTTGCTGTCAGAGCACCACGGCAACGGGAGTGATTTCTTTTAAATCACTTCTGAAAACCCACTTTTATAGGCTGGCTTTTATGTGATGTTGTCTTTTTACTGTCCCCTTTAGCTTATTGGTTTTAAACTATCAATATCCTTTTTATATATATATATATATATATATATATATATACAATTATTATTTTTTTGATTTGATTTGATTTTTATTTTTTGTTTTATCTTAAAGCTTCACCATTTGTCTTATCATATTTTCTTTATTGCATTCTATTCAGTGTACAATTTGTTGATTTTGTTTTTAATGATTGTTAAGCACTTTGTAAACCTGGTTTTTGAAAGGAGCTATATAAATAAAGTTATTATGAAAATCCAAAAATTGTGTTCAAACAAACAAAGCTGCAGTTTGTATTGAAACCTTAACTTACCATACATGTTGGTAACATCCTCATGTTTGTTCAACGGCTTGCCAAAATCCTTGGAGTAAATAAAGGATTTCTCTCCCCAATACATACATTACACAGAGACTAGAGACGGACAGCACTGTGCCATAATGCACCGGCTGTATCAGAATGTAACTAAGAACTTTGTCAGTGCTACTGACATAATACAGGGAAAAGAGGAAGTTGGTAATTGCTGCAAGTGACGCCCCACTGTGTGCAGTCAAACTTTGAATGCAAAGTCTGTCAAATTTTATACTTGAATGAGCTGGTAGTTAACCCTTTGTCAAAAGTGTTTGTATGGACAAATTGGTGAAGTTCAGGCATAGTGGAGTCCTACAAATGTTCAACAAACATTTCTTAGGCTAAGACTACTTTCTGATGGTAATATCCTATTATTAAAGGAGTAATAACAGGAAGGACAACAAAAAGTGTTGATACCCAGAACCACTGTGTATCACTAATTTGAGTTTATTACTTTACATTGTGTAGAGAAGTTTAAATTATGTTTTACAAACATAACTTAAGATATTTGCAATTATAAAACAATCAGCATTTATAAAACACACATCATATGCTGAAAGCATTCTACTTTTAGGAAAAATAAGTTAAGATACAGGTAGGGACCACATGTATGGAAAATTAAGAAGAACATCTATGCACCAAACTTTACTTAATGTGTAAAATAATTTCTTGCCTCAGCTGTCAGATAAATGTAGTCAGCAAAATGTAGCCTATACACAAAGAATTTCACTGCACATTGTACCGTGTATGAGACAAATAAACCTATCTTGTATCTTGTATCTTGTAATATGGTGGAGGAGAGCAGAGACTGGAAATATGTAGCATTATACAATTTTCCCTTGTTACTGACCAAGGACGTGTAAAAGACCACTTTTCAAGGACGCTGTGCATGTGTTCCTGAAGGTTAAAAAATAGAAGAGAGCGTCACTGCCTGTTATCGAATCACATCCGGTCTGATTAAGAGAATGTAGCTATGGTTGTTGTTTTTTTGCCATCTTGAGCCACACTCCATACCAGTCGGTGGCGGTAATGCATCACAACGTTGTTTGCCAACCGCCAATAAACGTCAAAAGAAGAAGAAGAAGCGCGTCACTTCCCGGTTCTGCATCTGACGTGTCGAAAACAGTTTAACACTGGTAGTGGATTTTACTCGTGGGGGATTTATTTTCTGTTGAAGTATTATCTGGTAAGATATATTTTGAAAGTAGACATTAGCATTTTAAAGGTTTACAGTGGTAATTTGTTTGTCACCAGGCTTTTCACCCTTTTCCCTCGGTGTATGTGTTTTTTTAACCTAGATACGTGGTGGCAAGATGCTAGATTTCTTCACCATCTTCAGCAAAGGAGGGATAGTGTTGTGGTGTTTTCAGGGAGCCGGGGTCTCTGAATCCTTCACTGGGCCTGTCAACGCTTTGATCCGCTCCGTGATCCTCCAGGTGGGACATAATGACAAGTCAAAATCCTGCGACAACTGTCTGTGTTTAATACTCGGTAGGACTTGGGCAGCTAATGCTAACGCTAATGGGTAGCAAACGTTAGCTGATGGCGTAACGTTAGTGTAATGAATAAGCGGCTTTTGAGGTGTGAATAGCCTAAGAATCACCTTACCACGAACTTGATTTTGATGCAGTTTATTTTACAGTGGTTTCTTTCACGTTTCTAGGATGACGTAAAAGGCTAGCTCTATCAGAAACAACGTGTGCTGTGTGTGTTTAGCTTCTGTTGACATGTCGACACTGTTTGTGGTTTTACAGGAGCGAAGTGGGAACAATTCCTTTACTCATGAGGCCCTGAGTCTTAAATACAAACTCGACAATGAGTTCGAGTTGATATTTGTGGTAAGTCTCTGGACTGCATACCAAATTAATTGCAATCCAACACAGTTTAGATGTACACTGCAAACCTGCGCCTAATGGTTACGTTCAAGACCACTCTTGTCTTTCCCCTGACTCTGACCAGGTGGGTTTTCAAAAGATCCTGACGCTGACGTATGTGGACAAGTTCATAGATGACGTTCAGCTCCATTTTAGAGATCGTTATAAGAATGAACTGGAGCAAAAGGGTGCTTTGAAGCTTCTCAACCATAACTACGAATTCGAGGATGACTTCAAGATGCTTCTTAGGTAAAGACAGTTTAATTCATGGAGGTGATTTACATTTAGTGAAGAATTTCATATTACTTCCATATAAATATAATTCACATTAATGAAGTTGCGTGAAAATGCTTCCTACACATACTACAATAAATTTTTTTGTCCTGTCCTTGCTGACATGTATCAAATATCTACCATAAGGGAGGCGGAGAACAGCAGCAAAGCGCGTAGCCCCGCCCCTATGCGGACTTTTAAGGAGTCCGAGAAATCCCAAAAAACTGTGAAGTCAATGATTGAGACAAAGAGTGGGGAAAAAGGCAAGGAACAGGGTGGCAAGAAGAATAAAAATACCAAAAAGGAGGGTAAGTGCTGTTTGAGGTGGTTGTTCTAAAATAGCTAATTCTAAATTGCTAGTGTGACATAATTTCAGTCCCGACTTTTATTATTCCAACATTTTCCAGCTCCTGCAGCTGAGCCTGTCAAAGTGGATCAAAGCAAGACCTCATCCTCTACGCAGAAGATGGTTGAGAATGGTAACCAGGGCTTGTCCCCTGATGAGATCATGCAGAAGAAGCGAGAAGAATTTTTTCGCAAGCGCATGGGGGTAACTACTGAAAAACCAAGGTAAGAGAAAATACACTCACAAATATCATACAAGCTATAGTTGAAAATGAATGCCATTCTCACAGTTAGTTTGATTTATTTAGCTGACTCACCAACAGCAGTGTAGAATGGCCATGCGTACACTTTGCATGTTGTTGACAGGAACACTCCGGTTGAATTTTATCAAGTTCAGTTCAGCACATTTTTGTATCCCAAGTGGATCATCGTCACTCTGTCATCCTTCTCACAGTAAGTCCCCAAGGCCTCAGAAGTCTAAGGAGAAACAAATGCGTGTTTGGGACATGGGTGGTAGCAGCACCAAGGACCTGGACTACAGTGAAAAGAATGGAGACAGTTCCCCAAATGGTGGTGAACAGAACCAGGAAGCACAAATAGACCTGGTATGTGCTGTATTATTCGCATTAATAATGTCAAAATAAAGAGCCTATTGCCTTGTTCTCAATTACCTGGATGTGTTACAGGGGATGCCGCTAAGCTCCATGAAGGGTGACCTGCAGTCTGTGGACTATGAGTCCAGTGAGGAAGAGGAAATGGAGGAGGAAGAGGAGAGAGTGGTTATCAGTGAAACAAGCAAGACAAGGTAAAGGAGTGTTTGTTTCATTATATTTCTTAGATGTTTATAGTATTTTTTTTTTCTGTGCAACATAAGCAATTACCCAATTTTTCATTGTTGATTTCAGCTCCAAAAAGGGTGGCGGTTTTGGGGGCATGTTTGGGATGCTGAAGGGCCTTGTGGGGTCCAAGAGCCTATCCCGAGAGGACATGGAGCCAGTACTGGATAAGATGAGGGACCACCTCATCGGTATGACTTCTCTCTCTCGCCCTCTTGATCCTCTGCAGTATTTACGAGTGCATTGTCTGCTATTCATTCTTCTCTCATTTATATCCTATAGCAAAGAATGTAGCAGCCGAAATTGCCTCCCAGCTCTGTGACTCTGTAGCCAAAAAACTGGAGGGCAAAGTCATGGGCACATTCACCAGTAAGTAAACTTTCACACTTATGTAACATACCCACAATTCATCCACCCTCTTTCATTATTTTCCATTTGGTGCAAGGATTAGTTACAATACAAGTGAGAAGCAGATAGCTGGGCCTGCAGTATGCAGAAGACAATAGAACACAGTGTCAAAGTGAACCACTACATCACTTGGCAGTGGAGACAGAAAACAATGAAATCGTTATTTTTTCGTCATTACAACCAACTCTGGTTTGGTCAGAATAAACCCTTAGTTCTGCGTGTTAGTTGTGAAAATATTCTGGCTGTACATCCTGTTTTCTCTCACTGCTTCTCTGCTGTCCACCTTCCCTCTCGATTCTCTCCCAGTATTTTCACTTCTTCCTGAGTGAATTAAGGATTTATTTCAGCTTTTCAAGTCAGACTTAGTGACTGTTGAAACAGTGGAAATACAAACCAACCTTGCTTTTGTGATTTTTTTATTTTGTCTCTGTTGAGTTTGGATGAACGTCAAATGGGTATGTTTTAAATATTACAGATTTTTCATTGGAATCTGGTAGATTTGGCGAGGGTGACATAGCAGCTGTTTCTGGTTAACCAAAAAGGATTTTTTTTTCTTCAGTAAAAAGGCCTGTCTCTCTGGGGATCCATTTTGGAATGTTGTCAGACATTTATAATAACAGTCTGATCCTGTCAGTGGCAAAAACAAGCAACTGAAGTGGATGTACTTTGACAGCCGAAATTGCCCACAGGGATTACATTGCAGCACATGTTTGGGCACTTAACTATTACCCGTTAGTCGTTTACAAACCAAAATATGTAAACACAGTGCCCACGTTTAACAATACTAGAATTCTCATTTAAACAGCAACACCGTTTCTGTAAAGCGGAGAAGGCCTTTTTTTCTGTTACAGTAATTGTAGAGCAAAAGTACCATGTGCATATGTTCAGTATACTTTCAGTAACTAGCACAGCATGGAAATGGTACTTAATTTTGAGGGGCAGGCCTTAGCTTAGGGTCAGTTAGCCCCCTCTATTTCTTAACTGAGATTTAGCATTAAAACCTGCCACTCTGTGCAATTTCCCAGCTATGTGCAGTTTGACATTCAGCATATTCTCAGTATTGGCTCATGATTTTCATAATCACAATAACAGGGTCTAAAAAAGAGTACATTCATTATCATGTTGATGATATTTATGTTCAGTGGGAGATCTGTGACAAAAGGCAGCAGTGGGGTGACCCTTGTGGTTCTTTCATTCTAGTCCAAAAGCACAGTATAATTGTTACTATATGAGATCATCTGTGTCAATTAATAAGTAAGTAAGGACAGCATGTAGAATTACCTTGACGACACCTTTGCTGTGTGTGTGTGTGTTTGTAGCTGTGGCCTCAACTGTAAAGCAGGCCCTGCAGGACTCGCTGGTGCAGATCCTGCAGCCCAAACGAAGGGTGGATATTCTGAGAGATGTCATGGAGGCGCAGAGCCAGCGGAGGCCTTTTGTCATTACTTTTTGTGGAGTGAATGGGGTTGGAAAGTCCACCAACCTGGCTAAGGTGAGTTGTCAATGTTAGAAATATAATGACATGTACCCCATATCCACCATTTTCCTGAAAGTTCAGCGATGCTCTGTGTTTTACCCACATACGCAGTCAGGTCTGGCCTTCGGGCTTCACTGTGTGGGTCTGACCTAGTTTTGTGAGAGTTTGTGGTGATGTATGACTCTACCAGTAGAAAATAGGAAATCACATGTGGGCTCCCTGTGTTTAAAATGCCTACACTCAAGCTGCTGAGAGTATCCCCCGAATTACGTTCTGATTCTTTAGTAAACACCTTAAACTTGTTTGTTTGGTTGGTAAGCCTATATATCATATCTGTCACATGTATAAGCCAATTTATACAGTTTTTTTAGATGGATCTTTCAGTTCAGTACTTGGATCTAAATTTTGGTGAAAAAGCTGTTTCTATTTGTTCTGGATATGTTTAATCATTGTCCATGTGTGCTTTGCAAAGTTTGTGAGGGGGTTCTTATAAAAGATCCGGTTAAATAATAATTAATATAATCATTATAAACACATTAGATAAAAGTTTAAACCCAAATATTCTAATGCGCTGTTGAATTGATCAGACTCCAATTATAGAATAGATTTTATGGAAGCAAATATCTGCATTGATGTTAGTGGTTGGTCACACAGACCAAATTAATAGTTATTAAATAATTATTTCAGCATTATGTTATCTTTGATAAATTAGTGTTATGATAATAAAATCTGTTTTACACATTTTGACTTTGAAAAACACAGGTGTGACTAATAACATTAATAATGGTTCTGAGCCTTTTTCTCAAAAGCATTTTACAGCTAAGATGACAGTTCATCTTACAGACGTTAAGCTTAAGAGGTGTTTCTGAAAAGCATCGTAACAGAAGACACTCTTTGAAATGATTGTGTATGAACAAGTGCCACCCATCCACTTGTAGCAGGCTCAGTGCATCGTAACAAGCTTTAGAACTAGTAGAAGGAACCAAAAATGACATTTTATTCACATTTTTATTGTCTTTGGTTAGTTTTAAGTTTGTACTTTTCTCATGGATACTGATGTTGTTTGATCAGTGAAGTTTGATGACAAATTAATTGAGCTACTGAAATTAAAGTAAACTGAGTTTGAATGTCCTGATGTGTTCTGTGAGAAAAGGCCCTCTGTTGAATATTTAAACACTCATAATTATATTGAATATTGGGCCATCTCTAGTTGTTGATATCCTGCTCCAAAGTGTAACTTTTCAAACATCAATGTTCATTTTTCATCCTTTCCCTCCCATCATGTCCACATTATATCCTACATATTTTCACATGAAACTGTCTCTTTTGTCTCTCGATCCAGATCTCTTTCTGGCTGATAGAGAACGGTTTCACTGTGCTGATCGCAGCCTGTGACACGTTTCGTGCTGGGGCTGTGGAGCAGCTCCGCACACATCAGCGCCGCCTCAACTCTTTGCATCCGCCAGAGCAGCACGGAGGACGGTTGGTAGTCCAGCTCTATGAGAAGGGCTACGGGAAGGATGCTGCTGGAATTGCCATGGAGGCCATTGCCTATGGTATGTTGAGTAAATGTTAACTGATGGTATTTTTAATGGACATAGCATTATATTCTCCCGGTAACCGGGAGCGTATAATGCTGTTGTTTCTTATTGATCCGTGTGTGTCCTGTTCCTCAGTTGTAAAGAAGTCATGTCGAGGTGATGATAAGATGTTCCCTGAATTTTGTGTATGTTACAGTATAAGCCATTTTAGTGTAATGATTATGACCCATGTGGTAATTTCACATGTACACCTTTTGTGTCTTCTCCCTCTAGCCCGCAACCAGGCCTTTGACGTGGTGCTAGTGGACACTGCTGGGCGTATGCAGGACAATGCCCCGCTGATGACAGCCCTGGCCAAACTAATCGCAGTCAACATGCCCGACCTAGTGCTGTTTGTGGGGGAAGCTCTGGTGGGAAACGAGGCAGTTGACCAGCTGGTAAGACCACTGACAAATTCATCTTATTTACTCATTCACATCATGCATTGAGAGGAAGTGTAATTGATGACTGACACTGAGGAGAAGGTCATTATTAACTTGTATGAAAAATGAAAATGAAATGAAAACCAAAAGATTTCTAGGAACTCTCCAAATCCTTCCTTTCACAGCTTAAGTCTGAAACTTTTGCATCATTACATTATACAGAATCATGTGATCAGCTGCTAGAATTTGCTATGGACTGGAGCAGGGATTGATGGTTATTGCTTCACTGACCTGCAGAGCAGCATTTGCATTACCCTCAATTTTGACATTAGATTTGGATTTAAGGACAGGTGCAGAGTTCAGGACACCCTTCATTAACAGTAATGACCAAATAGGAAAATAGTGAAATAAGAAAATGTTTATTCTTTAACTCTCCAGCAGGGGTCAGTGTTGTCCCAGTTAGCTGCTGTTATTTACCCAGTAACTTCAGACAGGTAGACAATAAAAAGTAAGTCAGTGACTTACTGTGACTTATTCAGTTTTCCAATTGCAGTTTCAGACTTGGCTCCACCTCCCAAAAGATTCTGAAAACTACACACAATAATTCTTCTACTTTAAGCAATTTGCACTTGAATATAGACCTTTATAATCTGTTATAGAAGATGTTTTGACAGTGCAGTTATTATAAGCCAGTCAGTTAAATAAATGATTTGTAAAACACAGTGTACACAGGAATATAAGAATAAAGAATATCGAACCATCAGATATCAGATGCCACAACACCCTGTGGTTTAGTCACCAGCACAGTGTGTAATAACCCTACAATTCACAGCCTCTTAAATGTGATTTGTCACCATGATTGTTCAGATGTGTGTTTTATCCTCCTTTATAATTTGTTAAGAGTGAGATAGAAACATGGTGCTGTGGCCATTTAAATCTGTTGTCATCAGCTTCCCCATGAACGACTCAACTTTCCTCTTCCCACTTGCTCAGGTGAAGTTCAATCAGGCTCTGGCAGACCACTCCATGTCTGACAAGCCTCGGCTCATTGATGGGATTGTTCTCACTAAGTTTGACACCATCGATGACAAGGTATTTTTATGATTTTCTGGGTGTGTTCCTATTAGGCTTTAATCGCGTGATGTGGCCTCAGTGGGAGTTAATGATTTGTCTGTGGCTGTTTTATGACTTATGGATGATTTGCAGCCAGAAAGCTGATATCACTCAAGCGTCATCCTTCCTCCCTTCACAGGTTGGTGCAGCCATCTCCATGACTTACATCACAGGCCAGCCTATTGTGTTTGTAGGCACAGGGCAGACGTACAACGACCTGCGCAGCCTCAACGCCCGTGCTGTGGTCAGTGCCCTGATGAAGGCTTAAATGGCTGCATGTTCTGCTGTTTATTCATCATCTCAACAAAGCCAACAAAACCTTTGCCATGCCGCCGTGAAATGTTCCAGCCCTGCTAACCTGCGTATCTCGTCCTCGTGTCCTGCCCTCTCTACTTTGCCTCAAGTGAACTCATGCACAAGACAAGTGCGCACTATGAAAGACAGATCATTTTGCTACAAAGTCAGAGGAGCCTCCCTTTGCATCATTTCTACTTTATGGCCTATGTTGAAAGGTACCTCAGATCAGCTTGAGATTAGAAATAATGAAGTCACATTCAAATGACATTTTTGCTGCCGAAAAGGACCTAGGATGTAAATGTCAATTTACTGGTTTATACAGTAAAAACTAAAAACGAAAAAAACTCCTACCTGGCATTCTGTCAGTCAGTTTTCCATTCTTCATGTTAATGAGGTCAGGTTGTGAAGGCTTGCTGGATATGACATTTCAGTAGCTGCCTGTGCCTGAGGAAAGCTTAATGACCATAGTGCCTATCTGTCTCCATTTTTTTTTTTATTAAGTTAACACTTTTACTACATGTGTGATTATTCATCAAGAGTACTATGGCAGTTCGTGTCAGAAATCCTCTAGTTTTGAAAAGCAGTCTGAATACGTTTACATTTGTGCATGAAGTGGGCCTGAACATCAGCACATACAGATTAGGTGTTGTACTCCTGTCAAAAATACATAAAAAAAAAAAACCAAATCCTCCTGAAATAGTGAAGACCAGGCTCAGTCGAGACTGATTGTTTGTAAGATGGGGCAGTATGTCATCTCCTGAACATTAACACATGTGCTACACTAGTTACCTCTGCCACTGAGAAAGTGACCTCCCAGAGATCCCCACCTCCACTGTTAACACATTGTCATCACAAAATGGAGACTTTTATTTCTGAGTTTATTAGTTGATGATAAGCAGAAAGATATTTTGTTAAGACAACTGAGTTTTATTTGTTGCAGGTCATCTGTAGATTTTCAGACTTTTTCAGACACCTTTTGTGTGGTCATTTGAACTTCTTTGGCCCTTAATTTGCCCACCCCCGATTTAATGTTCATGTGTTAGAAAAAAATATAAGTCTTAAATATTTCAAGCCCCCTTTAATTTGTGGTAGTGCAATATGAGAGAATTAAGAGTTCTACAGAAAATCTGAGCTAATTTATGAGAATGTAAACATTTCTAAATAAAGCTGCTATATGCTATGACAGCCTGTACGGTGGAACTTGTTCTGTCATATGTTGCAGTTCCAGTATGGTCATTATTAGATGCAAACATGACAGGACAAATGGGATACCAAAAGGTTTATTTTGAAAATAGTACTTATAAATACTATATGAGAAAACACATGCAAGTATTAAAAATACAAAAAAAAAGGCTTACAAAGAACATTTTCAGCACAGGAGTGGCAAAGTGATTGCCACTGGCTGGAAAAACAGAACTCTTCTGAACTGAAGACAGAATCATAACAATGTGTTTACACCAGGTAACCATCTATGACTAACTGAATATTTCCACCCAGTCCCCACCCCATAGTGTGCAAATCAGGTTTTCCTGGTCTCGGAGTTGAGCATAAAAAAAAAACAATCCTTATGAATCAACACAACTGTTTTCAGTTATGAGCATTACAGCTTGCACTGAGAACTTCTCTTACATGCCATGTAGGTCAAGCTGATTCAAATCCACACACGTAAGCACAGCTGGCTTCTCTCAGTGGATTCGGATCTTTTATCTCCATACAGATGAAGTGAGAACATGCCATTAAATCATCTGCAAAGCTTTTCTACTATAGCTTCCCAAATGTTGAGTAATGCTTCAGTACAGTACAGACTCTGAGGTTGGGTATTGGCATTGAAAGTTACTTAAAATTTCTCCTTTCCCTTTTAAACAAGTGCTAATAAAGTAAAATGATGGACACCTGTGAAACACTGACAACAGCTTTTAGGTCTCCCATGGCCCATAGTATTCCTGGATTGTTAAATCCATTGACTGAAATCACACTCAAGCACTACTAAAAGTAGACCGATCTCTCGACGGAGCTGTGGAGGAAAATGACTGATACTGATCCCCAGTGTGGGCCTGTCAAGAATCATAGTCTGGGGCAAAAAAGAGAAGGAAGGGACAGTTGAGAAACAAAGCATCAACTGAAATGTTGCCACTGACTGCCATGCATGCAATACTGCGAAGTCAGCTGTATCTTTGTGTAAAAGGAATGCCAGCAGATCTTTTGATGCTGAAAATGAAGAACTGACTTAAGTTTTCTAGCTACTAGCATGCAGTAAGAAAACAGAGTCCTGGACAGTACTTTGTTGTATAATTCTGGAAAACATCTCTTGCCTGATGTCAGAAAGAAGCTTTCAGTCCTAACCTTGAAGGAGGCTCTTCTGTGTGTTAAAGACATTCTGCTGATCCTCCCCATTTTGTGAAGGAGACCCTGTAGGTAAAGATAAAAAAAAGACAATTATAAAATGCAGTTAACTTGCATTCTGTGAGTAGAAAAACATTTTCTTTTCCTGGAGAGATACAGAAAATATAGGCTATACTGAATAACAATTGTATGCCTTAGATCAAATCAGCAACATGGCAGATTAATTTGGTCTTAGCCTTTGCTTGCAGGCTTTAATGGTTCAACTCAGGTTAGAAGTTAACCAGCCAGGTAACCTAGTACCAGTGCCTTCAGTTTACATATTGTCATAAATATTGTCCAATCTGCTGTTTTGACAGTAGAGGCAACCAAGGAATGAGTGATGGAATTCCTCTTTAACACAGATTGACTTTCCTGCAAATTAAATGCTCACACGACAAAATGATGAGTTGAAAGACTTGCACTGAGCAGGTCATAGGCAAGTCATATCCTCTACTAAAAACAGGCACACATATGAACTTAGACCGACTTTCATCCTCCTTACCCCAGCCGTTGGTAGACACATCACGGTTGCAGATCTCATTGGCCAGCCTCTCAAAGTACTCAGGCAGGTCGGCGTACTCGTCTCCATAGGAGATGACCTTGATGCCTTTGTCCAGCATGTTGTCGCGTAGCTTCTTGAACTCACCCACATCCTCCCGCCGCACAAGCATGAAGTGTTCCAGGTCCGACTTGTGTTTGACTGCCTCCAAAAACAGAGCCTGGAAGGTTGTGTCATCTACTGTGCGCCCGCAACCGAGGAACACGAATGATTTGGTCTCATACAGCTTCTGGATCTCACGCTGTTGAAACCAGGAGTTATGTGTATTAAGTACTACACAAAAGCTACCATTTCAGATGCATTTAAGTGCACAGACAGAGGATATTTGGTAATAAAACCTGTAACTTAACATAACTTGCTACTTCATTAATACTTAAAGGTAACATAAGAAACATAACTCACCATAACCTCAGTGTTCCTCAGTACATTCTGGTAGCCAGCAGGGTGCAGTACAATACCACTGGGGTTGGTGTAAACACCGTGGATATGCAAAACACTTAACCTGCGTTTCTCCTGAGCCCACTCCAATACCTAGAGACACACAAGCACGAACAGACACACACACTTAACAGTCCATTGCACTCAATCCTGTTCTGGCTGGGCAGGGAGTAAAATCACTGAACAGCAGTCAGAGGATGTTAGCCCTGATGGAGACGAGGCATAAATACCAGGACTGAGAGGCAAAGCGACAGGTCTCTCAGAAAACTCTCAACAATTCTGCAAATTTGTGTTCAGTTTAACAAATATTCAAAATAACTTGAAATCGGCTGGGACATAAATGACATGAGTGAACAACTGAGAAGTGAAACAAACATATTTTACTGGGAAAACGCATGGTTCCCCTTCAGTGAATTCTTAAGACAAAAGCAAATATTGTTCAATCCATAAAATTCGACAGCAGCTGAGTAATGGCTAGAACTTTAACCTTCCTCCACCTGTCAAGAGACAAAAGGCTCCTTCAGGTCAACTCATTATCAATTTTCCTCCATAACCTGCCAACACGGATCTTCACAATTCATAACTCTTGAAAATGCAGTTAGTTCACCCAAATGCTCAGAGGACAAAATAGTATTCAAGCTGATTTACCTGTGAAAATGTGTCAGAATGTTAAAATTCTCACAGTCTGAATCTGGTTTAACATTAATTACTTTCTTTTGTGCATGTTTTGGTGACCTTTGCACTCATCTGAAAAAGCTGACTGGCTGTGTTGTTGCAGGAATGATCAATCAATCCCATAATATAATCCAAGCACTGTTCACCTTCTTCTCATCTGTCAAGTCCAAAGACTCCAGTTTTGTGCCCTGATGAGCTGCATAGATCTCCAATAGGTTGTCAAAGTTAGTAGTGAGGACCAGTGCACCACTCTCCATTAACTGCAGCACTGAGCGCAGCAGATGCTTCCCTGCATGCTCCATCTTGCACTCCAAATCGTCAAACACCTCGTACAGACAGTCCTTGAAGAATGTGGATCGCACATTGCCTGTTCTCTGTTTAAAAAAAAAAAAAAAAAGAAAGAAAGAAATAAAACGGCTCAAAATGCTAGCAATGATGTTTTGAGCTGCTCAATATTAGTTACTTGTCTGAAATGTCAGATTCTAAGTTTAAACATCATGAGTATTTTGATAATTAAGCACAACAAGATTTGGTGATATCAGGAGAAATAACCAGGATAAATAACCAAGTATTTTTTGACTTACAATGAACAGTTTAGTGTATAATGCACAGACAGGTGGTGATAAGGACTGTGTCAACCTACTCGTCAACCAAGCACCTTAAACAATACTGAATGCAGAATAATAACAACTGGAAAGGGAAGTGCAGTCAACAACTGGCAGCACTGTGATCTACTGTCTCATGAGGAAGTAAATCTCATGCAAATAAGATCACTGGGGCACTAATCCCAAGGCTGCAAAACATGTCATTCAAGTTCAGAAGTGCACGTCATTGTTGTGAGTTCTTCCTGCAATGCAAGACAGCTATTTTAATGTAACCCGTCGCCTCACTAAGGACGCATGTTATATATCTGACAGGACAAATTATTGGACCGATAACAAGGAAATTCATCTTATTGGCTATCAGCCACTAATGAAATTACAGCCGATAAATACAGCTGATAATGTGAAGCCAAATGCACTTGCATGCACCTTTTTCAAGTTGGTTTGCCATCTGGCAGAAAAGGAGAAGAAAAAAGGAGAAGAACAAGCACAGCACAGTTTTCACATGCAAAGCGGTGTAGACTAAAGGGGATGTTATTTTAAAACTTCAGAGGAAGACAACATGATACATGTTCTGCAAGGGTTCAGAGAGGAAAAAAGTCTTCAGGTTTTGATACAATAAATCTTATTATCTTATCTTATTAGTGCTGTGGAATATTAATCTTTGCTCGCCACATCTTAGCCTTTTTTTATTCTTAAGTGTGAATAAAGTACTGGTTAGGAACCTTGTGTTAAAATACAAAAATATCAAATTATCGGTGTGAAAATTAAATAGAAATCAGAAAATTATGTCAAATTATTCCCACCGTGATGTCAAGTACACTTTCACAAAGCCACAACATGTGGCCTTTTAATCAGACTGAACACACATACTTGAGTGTTAACCACTTATGTGGTCATACACTCCAGGCCTTAGCTGTGACAGAAGTGGGGTTTTAACATACTTTCAACAAGACTTCCACTTGGTGTTGCTCTTCACACGAGATCCAACTGCCACCCTATGATGTCCAACTTATTCTCAAGTAAGTGGTATGTCAAGTGTACACCAGCTTTCAAAATATCTGCTCAAGGGGAACTTTGTTCTGTATCTCATATCCTTGAACAGCAACTCACATACAACAGACTGCAAAGAGATTATAGGCTGTGACAAAACACTATGAATCTCATCCTTACCTGGCATAGTCTGCTGTAGAAAAAAAAGAGGCGGGCTTCTAAGAATAGCAAAGTGCAGTGCAGAGATGCAGTGACCAAGGTGATCCTAGCACACGGAAATGCTCCGCTGACTTCCAAAGATTACAGCTCTAATGGGCTAAACAGCGGGAGTCCTTTCGACAGGAAGAAGCTCATTATCCACATCTTGTGTCTACAGCACCCATCCTGATCACTGTGTCCTTGGATTTTCTCAGGACTTATGTAATAACCAAATAAAGTGCAAGCAAACAACTCTGCTTTCTATAGTAATCCTCAACTGATTATTTTTCATAGATATAATTTACTCAAAGGTTTATGCTGGCTCAGGACTGCTCTGTTGTAGACATGCATAGACACAAAACAGAATTAAGAGATGCTCACGTTTCACAGGACTGCTACTACTGGTAAATGCATATAGTAATGTGATACAAACTCCAGAATCATTGATCTTTTTTCCACAGACAGCTATGGTTAATTTTACAAAATCAGCCAAGTTGGGAAAATAAACCAAAACAGTTTCCTTTTGCAACAGGTACACAGAGGACTTTATCATTTAAAAATTGCAGATTATCACCAAAATGACAATCAGCATATCAACAAATATTTGCTCCACTGACCCTGTGGAAAACAATGTTTATATTCCTTGCCTGAAGTGAGCAAATAAACAGGTCAGCAAAGTTGTAATTAGCCTGTTTTTTTTTTGCCAAGCTGAAAGGTGTGAGAGGATTTACTACAAAAACAGCCTCTTGGAGTTTTAACTTCAGATTACCCTCATTACCTGACATTGTGTTCCTGCAGACTCATAATCAGGCTGATACACAATCCATGTAAAGTGGGTTAAACTCTCACAGCCCACTTTTACTGGAATTAAGTGGACTGAAGGCAGCTCTCTCACATGCATTCTCGTATCCTTCAGTTCTGAGGTCAGTTTGATGCTATGGCATATTGTCTAATGCTCTGAGGGAACCCTCTGATTCACTCTGGAAGGCATTCCTTTTCTTGGTTCAGAGAACACCAGCTCAGGTTTAATGCCAACATGTGCGCTTTATAGCGACAATGATTAGTATTTGCTGATAAGATTTTGTGAACGAAGTCACTGCACACTTACGTGCACTCATGTAACTGTATGTTTGCTGTTTGGGTGGTGTTTTACCTCTATCTGACTGGAAAATCTGGGCTGAGGGGCTGCTGGTTCACATTATTCTATGCTTGTTTTTTTTCCCTCAGCATGCTAGAGCCTGATGTGTCTGTAGCCAGCGGCAGTGGGCTGGTGTCTGCACGACTGTGGATTGAAATAAACGCAACGAATAAAGCCATAAAAGTGCCGTTTGTTCCCTTTGTGACAACAGGCTGAGGGCTGAAACAAAGTGTGTTTTATCAATGTCAAAGGTGCGATGAGACATGACTAACACAGGAGGCAAACGGTATTAAGGCTCCCATCTGCCAGCTGCCCCACTCCAGACCAGACCGGTCCAAACGGCAAAGCCCTACGTTATATTAAGGTCCATAGGTATCTTTGTCCATTTCATTTTTTTGCAATTCTTTTTAACAATCCAACTGGTTTGGAGCTTCAGGGTTCAGTGAAAAAAAGAGAATAAGTGTTTTCTCAATCAAAATGTAGGATTTTTCTCTCTAAATTATTAGAGAACAATTTAAAAATGTTGCCTCTATACTTTTCTTGAATTTGTGAAAGCTTGTCAATTATGATGAGGATTGAGTGTCAGGAATTTTCTGGTAGTTTTTGTGTGCTGGCTTGGTTCATCAACTTTTTAGGCAGTACTACACTGTTATCAGTTTAGTTTCTGTCCTCTCCCTGCTGCCACTTGACTTAATGCAGTCTTGTCTACTGCTGGATCAACTTGTGAGAGAAATGACAACTGCTTGGTCTGCTACAATTACTGTAAATATGTATGAATTCTAAGAATGAGAGTTATAAATCAAATTGCCATTGACTGTGATCAACCATGCAGCCTTAATCTCAACAGCAAATGGGATGTCACAATACAAAATAGATAGTCCAGTTAATTTTTTTTTTTTTAAACCACAGGTCTCATATATGATATCCATCTTGTTGTATTTTTATATATCTTTGAAATACTCATAATTATTATTTAATTTTAATGCACAGGTTAACACAAACTGAGCTCAGACTGAAAAATAGAAACATTTAAAAGTCATCACAGCTTTACTAAACAGTTTTGGGAAGTTCTTTCCACCAGTGCACACTACTCTATAATCATAGCTTTGTGCATTACTCCCAAGTACTCAGCGAAAGCTTTGCCTGCATGTTTGATGTTTTCAAAAAGTATGTTTTTATAGAAATGGTACATAAAAAAATGCAGGCTTGTACACTCTATATATATGAAGTGGTTCAGCTCGCCTGCCTTCATCAGAGTGTTTTTTTCCTCACGGGGAGCTCTTAAGAAAACACTGAGTCAACATCAACTGACTAAAAAGTTTGTCTGACCAAAATTCAGTTCTAAGAAAAATCCCTACAAACAAGCCTTGTGTCATTAGCTACAGGTCTGCTAATGAGATAAGGCGAGGATGCCCTATCTCAATCCATTAAAGTTGAAACAAAATCTGGCTGAGGAAAGGACAGTACGCTGGCTGGCAGTCTGTCTGTCATGTGTTTGTACATGTGCGACAGAGTGGTGTTGAAAGGAAAGGCAAGGAAAAGGCTCAGGCTTACCGGGGAAAGTTTCTGAATGAGGTCATGGGCCACATGCACCAAATTCTTATCTTCCTGCATGTGCTTCTGGAAACGCCGACTCTCCTCCTCCTCCAGCAGGTCAAAATCATTGGCTGCATCAAGCAAGGCCTGGATGAGGCCTTTCCAGGAGCGGAGCGCAGGGACCTGAGGGGCCACTGCAGAGCTTACCCCCGTACCAATCACCAGGACAAGCTCGGGGGCTCGCTTGGTCTTCAGGCTGGGCAGCAGTTTCCTTTGGGGCAGGCAGAGATTGAGTGATGATGGTTCCAAAGACGACGTTTCCCAAATCCTTCCGACAGCATGAGGGTTAAAAAAACCACTTCAAGCACATTAAATGCAGTGCGAAACTAAAACCTACCTTTATTTAGGACTAACAAAAATGAGGAGCTCCACAAAGCAAAGCTTTTTATAAGCTCTGCTGACAAAACTGATTCATAACTCGTGGGCACAGTGTGCACATGTGTCCAAAGAAGCAGCTGAGCTTACCTGGGCTTTTTTGCATTTGAATCTGCATCCTGAGAATCAGCCGCAGGTCGCTTCTCGCTTTTCACTGTAACAATGGAAGCCATTCAGCTCCTGTAAGAGAAACATGATCAACCACGTGTTAACTCTGATGACTACTTCAGTTAACAATAAACACATCACAACAATCCCGGACAATAAAGGCTGCCACACGCATACTGACTCATTTCTGAACTTCACTCTGACAAGTTCAAGCTCCAACCTTATTATGTCCAAATCACGTTATGTAGGAAACAAACCGGCAAATCAATCCAGGTCCGCGTTTCATGGCAAATGAAAAGGGTGCTTTAACTTGTCATGTTTAACACTCTCTTTAGCTGTGTGCAAGCAGGAAACAGTTAAAGAATTTCCTCCGGGCAACAAACCGTGCCCGATGACATATACTGTTATTCATTACAAAAATACAACCTACAGGAAGGAAACTGTTTCATGAAAGAGATAGATAAGATGACGTTAGCTAGCTTTTGTCAACCATCATATCTGGTGCTTTTCTAATTTTTCTTTCTTTCTTCTCTTTCTAACATTAGGTCAATAGCCCAACATCAAGCCATGTCCAGTAAGTCAGCGTTAGCGTTTCATCCCATCCACATTTTAGCACAAACACCCATTTAAATGAAATATTAATTAAAATAAAACTTTACGTTACTTCACAAGCCAAGAAGAAGACACAAGACAAAGTTAACAAACGCAACCGTCACTTACCTTACTATAGTCAAGCTATTGTCCTGTGTTTGTTTTTATTCAAGTAGTAATTTAGTCCTTTTGATCCAAAGAAAGCGACAGTCTTTTGTGTAAGGTAAACAGCTTGGAAATCGACTTGAGATCGCAGCGTTTAACGTTAGCTCTTTGGTAGTGGTAATGCTAATCTGATAATAACGTAAGTGCCAGGACAGTTTACTGTCAATTTACTGTATTGCCAAAAAAAAAATAAATAAATAACAGAAAAAACATAAACTAACGATAACTAAAAACTAGCGTTAAGCTGACGTTAAATTTTGCTTCCAGCCAAGTTAGCTATCTCCGAAGCTGTTAAAAGCACCTAACTACCTTTATTTTTGGCATTCTGAGGTTAAATTATTTAAAGTGGTATATATCCGCTGTTAACCAGTCTCTTTAGCTAAAGAATAATGGTCTAATGCCATGTAAGTACCGCTATACACAAGAAATGCTCTCTGCTCTGCCGGATTTTCTTCTAAACATTGCCCATCTATGTTCAAGTTTTGCGGAGCTGTTGAAGTCACCGCCTGTGGTGATGTGAGCCAGGTCTTATGATCCCTTCAGATGCTTTACGAATAACTGAGTTTAGCCTTTACCGTCCCGTAGGGTAATTGTTCTTTAAGAATGAAAAAAAAAGAAAAGAAAGTACAGAGAGATCAAAGGAGATTTGTCCATGAGTTAAACAGAATAAAAACAGATAGCCGTTAGAGAAGGGAAACAGCGCACATGTAAAAGCCGGAATTTCTTTTCAAGGACTCTGACATTCCGATGGTAAACGTGACCATGTCACCGTATGACTTTGTATTATTCATATGCATATATTATTTCAGATATTATACTTTTTAATTCTCAAGGCATCAAAAATGCTATAAAGGTCATTTTATTTCTAATACAAAACAATATAGCATGTGTTTACAATTTCCAAGCTAGGAAGTGGAGATTTACAAAGAGCACTTGAAAGCAACAAAGCCAGACACTTTCTGACCACGACTGTGACGTCAAACACGTGAAGCAGAAAAAAAGCTGCGGTACATTGTACGGTGAGCTGTCTGTCCGACCAGTACTTCTTACATATACAGCGCCTTCATCTGTTAAATTATTGCGCTGATTGTGACGCAGCTGCTCTCTTCACTTTTTTAGCATAACTTCTTCTAGAATTCTGTGGAATCAAATAATCAATGTCATTCGGGATTCAAACCATCTGTCTCAGTGTTCAAGGCCTCATGATTAGACTATAGGGTTAATATAGGCTTAACAACAAAAATCAATCAATCAGAAACAATCAGAACTTTCAGCAAGACCGAGTACTCTTGTACTCAATCTGACATAATTGAGAATAACACCATATTTTGATTGAGTTTGATTAATCACTGTGTCGTACTTAAGCTAGTGTTGAACAGCAGAGGTTTTCCCAGATGGCCTGTTTTCTTCTCATGCATATGGTTTCTCCACAGAACTTATGCTTAAACAGGAACACGTCAGCATAGACTGCTTCATCATATCTACTAGTAGCCTGCCACCCCCTGTTTAAAATAAAAACTGCACTTTTACTGTGAGTGCAAGTATTTGGGTCAAAGGATTTGACTTCAAGTCACTGAATTGCTACAAACAATAACTAGATGTTAGAATCTGTAAAAATCTAACAAATGCCTATAATACAGTCAATGCTTAGATTATTAAAAAACAACTCATTATGTCCTCTTTTTTATTTTTATTTGAGAATCTATCCAAATCTGCATTTTATGATTAAAAGTTTGACACAAAAAAAACCCAAGAAATCATCAGAGTGACATGTTCACCTGGTGAGTAAATAAGTTTTAATTATAGTGCAATACATATTGAGCATAGGCATACTTTAAATTATAGCCCATGTATACAAGTCAGTATTAAATATCATTTAAAGTCATGACTAAATCAGCAGACACATTTTCACGTACCAATGTGTTTAAAGACATGATCAAACTCTAAAAGGCATACCATACCGTCTTGCACATTGAAAAACAAAAAAAAAAACAACTTTAATTCAACATATGTTTATCCCCAATCATCAAGTGAGAATGATCCTTACAGCTGTAAGATTTGAAGTGTCCTAAAAAAGGCTCCCTGTTCATTTGAAAACAGGAGAAAAGGCATATTGGTCACATTTGTTAACCATGGACACCAAGAAACATTTTTTTGTTTCCTTGTTGATAATTAAACCAATGCTCTCTCTCACTATTGATTTTCAGTCACTGGTTTATTTGCACGAAATATCTTAACCTCCTAAAGAGGCACCATCCCTAAACAAAGCAAGAGTTTCTTACTATTCACTCTCATCCCTTCTTAAAATTGCAGCAATAAGCAACAACAAAATATAACCCAAAAAGTAACATGACGTACAACAAAAGCTGTAGTTAGTAGACTGGCAGATCCCGAACTATTGTATTTTACTCGAGTAAAACTTAATAGTAAATAAGTGAAATAAATATATGATGACAAATTAAGTTGATATGAATTATAATAATTGTTTAAATAATAACAATAGTAACTGCTGGCTTATGAATGTCATCCCTTTATCTTGAAATATCACAGTCAAAGACAGTCATTACTCACTGCAAGTCATTACTCTGGTGTTGGCGGAGGTTCCACTGATGTTCGATACCTCTGATGAAGTGACATTGAAACTGATGGTTTATAAACTCTTATAAGAGATCAGTATACTGTAAAGTCATTTCCATTAAAGTGAAATATGGCTTTAAGGGCATAAAGGATTAGCATAGGTGTGGTCAGGACTCTACACAGTATCCAACAACAGTATCTTCCCATTCACTGGAACATTTCACAGAGCCCGATAATAAAGTCTATAAAGAGAATCAGGGTAAAGGACGAGGAGTGCACCATTTTAAAAGAAAATCACAGCTGCTCTATACAGAGATCGAGCCCTCTCTGAAGTTGGTCTTCCCTATCAGAACATTCAGAAGTATAGTTTTGCCCTCCTGGGCCTCCTTTTGAGCCTGTCTGATGATGTCGTTTAGCCTGTTCTCGTCCTCACGCCCTATAAGGTAGCCCTTACCACCGTAACCATCTGCCACAATATGATAATCTGCAAAGAGGAGAAGAAAATAAAATTTGCCCTTTAGTAACTGCTCCACCATCAATAATACATATGATTGAAGCTTGTAAACAGTGTGGGATATAACCTGTCTATATTGTACAAGCTATCACAGAAGCCACACAACATCGTGTGCAGACAAATTTACCCGTAAATGCCAGGCCGCATGCCACATTGCTGCCGAGTATGGGAACCTGCTCTCTGGATATCTGACTCCAGCAGGCATCATTCCCCACCACAGCAATAACTGGGGTCTGCAACAAAAGAGAAAAAGGTGGATAATCAGAAGAAAACAAACAGAAAAATACACAAGCAAAGACAATACATTTGGTACAACAATCTATCAGGGCCATGAGGTAAAAAAAACAACAGAATTTCTGAAAAAAAAAAAAAAAACCAGAAGAAAATGTGTTTTTAGACTTTAGACTTTTTAGCCTACAATGTATTACAACACTTGGGGTTTTTGGTAAACTGTCCGTAGAAGAAAATAAAAGGCAGTTTAGCACTACAGCTGCCATATTTCTTTTAAGTCACATTCCAAACATGTAATGTCTCCTATTTATTGACAACTTCTGTTGAAGCGATCCATTAAACGCTAAACTCACCGTCACTTTTCCATTATATAGGATGTGGAAAAAACACTGACTGACTCAATAATCTGTACTCGATGGACATCTACCTCACTCTGCTGTTAAACTTCTTAGGACAGTACAACATACTCTCGTATTATTCTCTTTAATATGTTCAGACTAATCCTTCTTATCTGCAATAGTACTGTACATTTATTGTGAATAATAATGGTGCTCATATACATCTAATGTAAATATTGTTTTGAGTGATTTTACCTTGTGTCTAGTGAATGTGTCGACCTCTGCAACACTGTACCCCAAAGAGCCATCACCGTATACTATCCACACCTGAAAAGCACAAAATGCAGAAGTTCATTCATAAAGGATGAACATTGATCAATAGATGATCAGACAAAGCATTCCAGAAGTTCCTGACTCAGATCTATACCTCAGATTCAGGCCGGCACAGTTTTGCCCCCAGGGCAAATCCTCCTCCAACTCCCAGGGTCCCAAAGGCACCTTCAGCGACAAGGAACAGTAAAGATGAGTCCTTGTGACTACAAATTCACACAACTATCCTCAGAATACATTTCTATTTCAAATTGACTACAACAGCACAGTGTTCTTCGCACTACAGTAACCTCTTTTTGTGGTGGCAACACAGAAACAAATCAAGTGAAATGGAAAAAAATATTTCAGTTTGTTAATTTACAAACACTCTTCTCTTACATTTAAATAACCAAATATCCACTGTTTTAATCACAGTAGTTTGGTCAACAATCTCTAACCTGGATCTAACCAACGCAAAGGTCCTCTGGGTCTCATTATGTAAGCTGCGCTTCCAACAAAATCACCCCCATCGGCAACAATGATGCTGTCCTCTGACATCAGCTCATCCACACAGTGGAGAACTTTCAAGGGGTTTAAGTGGTGTTCAGTCTTCTCATCAGCTTTAGCCCTGGAATCATTAAAAAAAAAAAAAAAAAGTTTATGAGCAAGGGTGTGGCACCCACCCTGCGAGTTCAACATGGATTACAGTTAGCCTATTTGTAGAACAATACATACAGTACAAGTATATACAGTTACATAACAATATTGTTGTGGAACTCAAACAAGAAGTAAAACAAGAAGCCAATGTGTATCAGAATTGTTGAAACTCAGTTCTGGCTTTTGGCTTTGGTGTGCTAACTAAACATTTTCAAGTTTCTGAGGCTGTTACTGTTTATGTGACAGAAAAATATCTGTGGACTAGCTGCATTATATTAACTGATAGAATTTTGCTTGCTTTCTTGTCTCTAAATTTAACTGATCAGGACCTTTTCATCATCAAGAAAAAGAGAGAGAAAGAAAGAGCAAATTTGTTTAGGCGACAGTGATGATTTTACAATACATGCTGACACAGACAAAACAGAGACCAGGGGTGATTAATATGCGTACTGTACCTGTTAACATTTTCTTTGGTCATATCTCCTGCTTTGAGGCTCTGAGGCCATTCCTCTGGACAGCGATGTCCCTTCAGACCTTTGGAAAGCCGCACTAAGAAGGAACCTGCGTCACCTAAAACATTTGAATATTTCCATTTCAGACTCTTAATTGATGTGATTGACACGAGGCTCAACGCTAGAGTACAAATCAGCTAAAACATTATGCTTAAGGTGTTTTTTTTTCTCTCAGCCAGTCGTAAGCATGGAGGGGATGATACGTTTTGTTGTGTGTGTCTGTGTCTTAGTGTGTTTATCTGTCCGAAGCTAATTTTGGATACTACTGGACCCAGCAGTGTAATATGCACATTTATGACAATATGCTTAAGGATCTCTCTGTGGGATTTATTTTTTGCACTTTCACTAAAACTGTCATTTTTGCAGGTGTATTGGAACCTGCATATCATCTCCCCTTCATGCAACTACTCTGGCGCATACAAGCTGGACACACTACCTGCTCTCCCCGTTCCCCACCCACATGCCCCCCTTATTTGAGTGTGCTCTTCTAGTTATGATCATGCCTCATAGCAGCTTGTCAACATACCCTGAATTGCTATGGTTGGTTTCCAGAACATGTCTGAGTTTTTCAGCAGCTGCGTCTTATCTCTGTTGACAGCGATGATCTTACTGCGTCTGTTGAGAACTCTGCCATAGCTCAGCCTGAAGTCACACACAGTGCCTGCAAACACAACAGACAATGTTAACATTTCTCTGGGAATTCTGGGCAGCCTGCAGCCATGCTGGCTATAATTCATCCACACAGCGGATGACTGTATTTCTAAATGTATTTCAACAAACATAAATCACCTTCCCGAACTGCTTCCTTTTAGCAAGGAACAGCTGTTATTTAATGAAACTATCAATAAAGTATTTAAAAAGCCACTGAATAATTAAATGAAGACTCAGTTATTAAATATTAAACCTACAGCACTTTTCCAGTGTACTGTATTAAATAATTAGCCTCCTGTCATCTTATGTTAAATAATTATTTTCTGTTAAAAGTGATGTTATTGCTATGTTAATATATAGGATTAAAACTGTAAGAATGTATGTCTGACCTGCTAAGATCACCAAGTCGGCCTCCTTCAGAGCATCTCGCCTGTTCTGTCTGATGTGGATGGGGCTGTTTTTACCCAACATGCCACGGGACATGCCCCCGAGGAAGCAGGGGATGCCCAGGTCCTCCAATGCCTTCCTGTAAAACATGAAACCATTTTTGACAAAATGTGCATCGTTAAATGAAATTACAAAACAATGCTCGATGCTATTCTAATGCTGACCAGAAATCAAATGGAAGCGACAGAATTTGAGCAATTTTACAAATTTTTAAGCACAGACATTCCTAATTTCAAGCATGCACAAGCGCCATAAAAACATGATAAAACAACACAGGACAGAAAAGCCGAGAGGAGGAGGACATAACACATCTTCCTTTACCTGATACCATCAACTGGCGTTGGGGGTAGCGTCGCCTGGCTTCCCAGCAGAATAACAGGTCTCTTGGCTCGACTCACCAGCTCTATGCATTTTTGGATCTGATTTATATTGCCAAAAAAAAGGCAGCAAAACATTTAAAACTCTGGTTTAGTAACGGTAATACTAAAGTATAAGTAACTGCAAACCTTTACTAAAAGCAGTCTGACCTGATCGTCTGTTGCATGTGGAATGTCAACAGGAAGTGGAGACACATCTCTGCTCTCCCACGCTCCAGCAAATAGGTTCATGAGGTGGTTAGTGAGGTACCTTAAAAGAAATCAGACCATCACATGAAATCATTTTATATGTATTATTGCATTTTGCAATTGATTGTTGATAGTGATTTGAATCGTGGCAAGACAGAAAAAGCACAAAAGTTTAAGTTTGTATAAAAGATCCAGGTCTTACTCTAACAAAGGACATTACATAAGAAGTATGTGCACCAGACATTTGGGCTCAGGTCATTCAATTATGCTGATGTAGTTGTGCATACAACACTCAAACTATATTACCATGCAAGTCTAGCTTTAGATGTCTTTTCACTGAGCCAGTCCTCTCTTCCAACACAGCAAGACCTGATTAAATAGTAATGCTCAAGACATGCTGATAACATACCATGAGACAATTTTTCCCATTAGGCCCTTAGGAGGGTTCTTCACTAAAAACTCTTTGGATACAAGATGGTAGGGATAGAGTGTGTCGATGGGAAACTCTATGAAAACAGGACCAGGAGTTCCCGACTGGGCGATGGCCAGGGCTTTCCTGATGGTAGGCACGATCTCCCTGATGGTCCTGATGGAGGCACAGAACTTACACAGCGGCTTGAAGAGAGACATCTGATCAATGTCTTGCAGCGCTCCTCTGCCCTGTACCACAGACACAGTTAAGCAGAGAGGAAGAGAGTAACACATTTAAAAGGCAGTCATACACTGCAGCTGACAGCAGTATTTGTGTCAGTATTTGAACTGGCACCACCTGAAGTAGTGTACCAGCGGCTCCTCCCATGAGCAGCAATGGAGATTCTGCCATCTGAGCATTCTTCACTGCTGTCACTGTGTTAGTGAGGCCTGGGCCAGCAGTCACTGCTGCTACACCGACAGTACCTGGCAGGGAGACAAGTGAGATAGCAGCAAGCCCCAAAAACACACTCAATGAACTAACCACACAAGAGAGTGACACACCTCTGTCTAAACGTATTACTATACCAGTGCCAATGTCATCAAGCCAGGATTAATACTGTTAGTTCAGTTAGTCAGAGCCCTACACCATGATACACCTTACCTAGCATCCAATTACTTTATTCTCCATAACTTCCAATAATCATGGTGTGAGCTCAAACAGGCCTGAGGGTCATACATACATAAATATTGGGAATTCTTTTCACGCAAATCTGCACCTGAGAGTCTTGCCACAGCATCAGCAGCGAAGACGGCAGTGGCCTCGTGTCTGGTGTCCACGACGCTGATGCCCAACTTCTCGCAAGCCACCAGAATAGGTGAGATGTGTCCACCGACAAGGGTGAAAACGTACTTGACCCCGTGGGCGCGCAGGACCTCTGCCACACTCTCGCCACCATGCCGTGGGCTCTGCGTCTCGGTCTGAAGGGAGAGAACAATAGTTACGTCACAGAGGAGAAATTTCATATGATTCCTGCTGCATCACTGATTTAACAGAACACACAATGTTGTAAACTAGAAAAAAAATGCCCTGCCATAGATAAACAACTGTCAGCGTGAGATATTGGACCCTTTGAAGGTTACCTGTCACACTATCTCTTCACTCCAACGGTCTTTCATATTTCACAATGACCACATAGTGTTCTGGCTTGCAGTGGTGGTTTGCCTCTGAGCTTTGTGCCCAAGAGACACTGAGTGATGCAAGCCCACAAGGCTGGTCAAAGGTGTCCGTCTTACCTTTCACCTGTAACAGCCTACAGAGTGCAGGTGTTTTCTTGAGATGAGCAAAGATAACGCAGGCGTATTTGCAAGGACTGATCTGTGCAATGCTACTTTAACATAAAAGCCATGCGGAGACAGGAACAGAAAAGCACAGACGTTGTAACGGCAATGCTGAGTTGTGACAACCTACCTTGTGAAACAACTGGTAAAGTAATCCAAGTTTGTAAGCTGCAAACACAAGTCCTCCCACAGCAATGCCCGCGGAGCATCCAAGAACGGCACCGATGGTTCCAAATGACTCCATGTTAGGATGCGGAAGCAAATAAAACTCAACTTAGCTAAACTTAATATTCACACCCGCCTTCAACTCGTCCAGTTGAGCAGCTCAACTCGGCTAGGCTAAGATGCTGTAGAGCTGCTTCTTCGACCACTACACTATCATTTCTGAAGTCGTACTTTGACCAGTACATTCACCATGTCAGCTAATATTAAGTTAGTGACGAAAAGCTGTGAAGGGCGTGTAGTCAACTCTCCTGTAACTGACCCAGAGATGATTCCGCTATTACGGAGTCGACATGGGAACATCGGGGATTATATTTACAAGTCAAACTAGATGGAACTACATCGATGGAACTTCCGGTTATAATTATATTTCAAAATAACCCTTAAAGGATGGATGCATGTTAAAGGATGGATGGGTTTGTGAATACTTTGTTTTCACTATATGTATTCATAAAGCATACCCATATTCATATATTAACACAGACAATGGAATATGAGATGATGTCAATATTTTTGGCCTAACATTTTTCTATGCTGGCCAGCCAGACAAATATATGCTCTTTATTTTGAAAGAAAAGGCGACCTTTCTTCGGTTACTTTGCTTCTGGTCTGACATGGCTGATATGGCTGCGTGTTGTTAGGTGTCTTTTGTGAATAGGAGAGGGTCACTCATTTAAAGGACAAGCCTTTGGTCCAATGAGAAGCTTGCGAGGGCGTGCCATGATGTCAAAGGTTCAGACAACGTTTTTTTCTAATCAGAGCAAAGTTCATATTGAAATGAGACAACGAGAAAAAGCAAAAGGTGTTCAATTGTCGAGGTTGAGGCAACAGTAACGATGGCAAGATGTTAAATTTCACTAAACTTTGTATGAAAAGAATTAACCATATTGCTGTACAATAACAATTAAATATATTATGGTTGTAAATTCAAATCATTAAAAATCATTTAAATCATTTAATTTAAATCAATTGTCAATTTAAATCACTGACAATAAACGCTGTGTGTTGTTGCAGCTCATCATCTTCACAGCAGCGTGCAAAACGGGAGTTTGTAAACATCAATTGTCCTTCCATGATCGGGATTTTCAGCAAACAGTATTTTGTCATCCACTTTTTGTTCCTCGAAAACAATAACCTGAAAGAGAATATAAAAAATATTCAACATATTGTACACAATCTCCCATACATTGTGGGGCAGAGGTGAACATCATTTCAAATAAACTGAAACATGGCCATTATGTTTAATCTTATTAGGATGTATGGCTGTACCTGATTCTCTCCACTTCTGAGCAAAGCTCCTGGGAGATAAAGGAAATGCTGGGGGCCAACGAACCAGTGACGCCCAAGGTTCTGCCCGTTGACAAACACTGCGCCTTTGCCCCAACCCTGTGGAAGGATATGATCAGTGAAACGACAATGTGGTCTATCACTTAACTACAGCAAAATACTGATTCTGTGCAGTTAAAAGTCAATCAGAATGTGTGTTGTGTGTGTATATATATATATATGTATACAATAGTAGATCAGTATGTAGCATGTCCTTGGTCCTAGATCTAACTGTTTATCATAAAAGATGAGTGGTTATACTCACAGGGAGTGTGATGAAGGTGTCTCTTGGAGGACCATCAACACAAAGTCTGGCCTGGAAAAATCCTGGAATGGAGGGTGATTTGAGGTCAGACTTCCACTGGCCTGAACTCATTAATCTGAAACAAGATCAAACTTTCATGTGAAACTAAAATCAGAGTGAATACTATGAGGCAAGAAGTATTTTGCAAACAGAGTTCCGTTATACCGTCTTTTTTAGACTTTGTGTTACATTGTGTGTTGGGGTTTGGTGTAGTGTGGGCACACACTGTTCTGTAAATAAAGACAGCTTGTCATATACCCACACCACTAAATTGTTTGTAAAGATTGACTCAGACAATCAGCTGGGATAGGCTCCAGCTCCCCTGCGACCCTGACGGATAAGCGGTATAGAAAATGGATGGATGGATGGACTCAGACAATGCACTAACAATACTTACAATACTACAATACATTACAACCACTGTTGAGCTGCATAAAGTAAGTGTGATTTATTAGTAGATTATTAAGTGTTTCAGGGGGGATCTGTCCTTTCATTTTCAACCAGCAAATGTCTATCTAATGTCTATAGAGAGCTTTAGCTCTCAGAAAGATGAAGTTCAGTGAACAAACCTTTTTATAAAGCCTGACTTCATATCTAAACAGAACGTGGTAAATCCTCTCAGAGGGATGTGATTCAACAGAATGTCTCCCACAATGCCTGTAATACAGTGAGAGACAAAAATATGCAATGCAGACATACTAGTACACCAAACAGAGTACATAGACACATGCTTTCTCAATGTGCTCTGTCTCTATGAATTAAATCTGTTCTAAGTCTGAAATATACATTATCAATGTACAATGCATATTCACAGTTCTGATGACTGAAGTGGTCTTCAATCAATAAACCAAGGTACGGCACAGCACAAGACACTAGAATACCTTTGCGCTGCCCATCCAGAGCCTTCCCATAATTCACTCTTCCACAGTTCTCCACAAGCAAGCTCAACATCCTCTTTCCCTTCAGGTAAAGAAAAGTGATCACAATGAGGCGATCCAGTATTTCTGGCTTATTCGAATATGCCAAACGCACAGTCTTTTGGATCACACATGCACGCACGCACACAAGCACACACACACACACACACACACACACAGTTGGTACCTCTCCCTCAGGGAGTGTCAGCTCATGAATTTTGTTGTCCAAGGTACCAACACAATGCTTGTCCACAAAAACCTAAAGAATATTAAAAGTCACAATGAGAGGATTATGTATAACTATGCTGCATAACCTTAGAAATAATAACATATTATGCATGTGTATCAGCTTGTCTGCCCTCACCAGTGCTCTGTCTCTGATGTTGTTCTTGGAGTTGAGGGCTCCTCCACTGGTGATGGTGGTTTCATACAGTGTGTAGCCATAAGACTGACCATTGTTATTGTTGACAGGGAGATTTTCCATGTTCACTGGCCTCTCTGACCTGTATGGCTGGATGAAAAGTCAAACAGGGTAAGCTAATACATACAAGAATCTGACAGCACACAGTAAACATCAGAGTTCCGTACAAAATTACATTAAATCTGTATCTGTCACCATCACCACTGTGGTTAGGAAGTTTCATTCTCACTGAATAAAATCACACAGGCAGGACACTGTGACAAACTCAAAGTAAAGAAGTCCATGAAACAACAGAACAAGTGTTGACACCTTGATGTCCAGTCAAACCCCTGTGCCAGGTGTGAGGCATCTGTCTTCAGCACGAACAGAATGTTGTTGGTGGATACACCACAGCAGACACACAGGCTGATAACTGAGATATTTCACTGTGCAGGGCCTCTACAACTATCCAATGTGTGGTCTCGTTGAAGACTTGCTACAGCATTTTCCATCCTGTAGATTATGATCAGCTGCCACAACAAACAGGTAGCTTGCCTTGTCGGTGAAGTGCAGGCTGTCCCACAGTGACAGGTGCTGCTGGATGACAGCAGGGTCATATGCTCTTCTCTCCTGAGGAGAAGGCATTTCAGGAAGAGGCTCAGCTGGAACATGAGTTGATAAAAACATTTAATTAATGCTAATCAGAACAGACTCTATTACTCTTGGTAATAAAGTCATCAAATTAATTGCTAGGTTTCTCATTAAATTTGTAACCCAACCACGGCATGTATGCTTAAAAGGACATTACAGTGGTACTGGCTGAATAAATTCCTCAACAGCTGATATTTTGGGGTGTAATCTCCAGCCTCAGATAGCGGGGCATCATAATCTGTAATGAAAACATTGTAAAAAGAAGCAATGCATCTGTTAAGGTGAAAAGTATGGAGAATAGTATGTGGTCTGAAACATTTGTTGTTCTATGGTTTCTGCACCAACCATAACTGGTGACCTGAGGCTTGTAGGTGCCAAAGTCCATCGCTCCGTTCATGAAGCCAAAACTGGTTCCCCCGTGGAACATGTACAGATTAATGGAGATACCTCTCTCCAGGATCTCTGACACAACAGCCACCATGTCTGCAAACCATGTGATAAGAAATGAACACATAATACACAAAGTGAGCCAAAGAGCAATTTACAGCAATGAATGAGCTGCCAAGCAAGGCAGTAACGCTTCTCTCTATCAGTTGAAAACGTCCTTGAATGATACCTGAACCCCACAGCTCAGGAGTGATATCCTGCATTATCTTCATAAGGCTATCCAAAATCACAAGCAAACACACACTGGCCATTGTGGAGCTTGTAAGTGTGTAATGGAATAAAGCACAATGCTGAAAATGTGCTCAGCAAAAATGTTCACTGGAAAAACGCTGATTGAAAAGTGTTACCGTACCCTCAGCATGGAAGACGTGGTGATGTTCTCCCCAGACGTCAAACCACCCAGACCAATACTCCATCACCATTAGAGGTTTCTGAGGCTGTGCAGAGTACATGCTGGTATTACATGCAAATCTTATTGTCTATGGTAATTTATGAGCCATGACGATTTATGGGCGTTTAGTCAATGCTCTTAAACACAGTAGACAAAAATTAAGTGAATAATAAAGATTATTATTATTGTTATTATTTATGAATACAAGTAATGGATGCAAAAGCCACATTTCCAGAGCTACCCTTTATGATCACCTACCTGCATGTCAGCTAAATGCTGAATTGCTCCGAATGACAGTCTCTGAAGGTTTATTGTTTTCAGAACTGAAATGAGCAAGATTAAGAGCAAATGAAGGACAAAATCAAAGAATGATTAAGCACATTATGAACAGTGAATAGAGTTGATGAATAGCTGATCTAAAGCAAAGTAAATCACCTCCTTCCATCCCTCCATATCTCAAGCCCTCCCAGTTGTCTGAAGTCAGCATGAGCTCCTTGATCCCTCTTGACTGAAGACACTGTAGGAAAAGAAAAGAATGATTTTTAGCACCATATGCTCAGTCAACTACATTTCAATGTATTGTACAGATTTCTGTGAAAATAAAAAAACAAAAACGTAGCAATACACCAGTAAACTTACATTTTTTATAAATGGCATGTATTTGTCATCTTTGGCATATGATCCATACTCGTTCTCCATTTGAACGGCAATGACTGGGCCTCCCTCTTCAAACTGAAAGACCGAGGAAAGAAAAGAAAACAAGGAAAAACAAGTGTTTTTCTTATTGAGGTCTCCAGTTATTTTTTAGAAAATGTTTGACATGAACTATTACAACAAAACTTTAATTTAGATTTACCATTAGAGGTTTGATAACTGAGACAAGCTTGTCAAAGTACAGATTGACAGCATCTACAAATCCAGTATAAGTTGTCCTCAGCTGCATGTCTTTATCCTGTAACAGCCAGCTGAAACACAAGAGAAAACCACTGGTGACTTACTGCTAATATATGTCAACATTTTAAAGCAATGAGCACATGGCGTTACCTCGGCAACCCGCCCAGATCCCATTCAGCACAGATGTAAGGTCCAGGACGCAAGATCACCCATAGACCCTTCTCTGCTGCTAAACTGACATAAGCCCTGAGAAAGGCAGAGACACCATCTAGAATCATTCTACACTCTCTCAGTATTTAAAAGACCGCAAACAGGAAGAAAAATAACGTGAAAACCTTACCTGAGGTCCAGCTGATCCTGAAAGTTGAATGCTCCTTTTTCAGGCTCGTGCAGATTCCATGGCACATAGCTGAAAAAGCAAGTAAGAAAACAATTCTCTGTAGCTCGTAAGTCATGATGCATTCCGGTGGCTCATAAAAATCCTGGTATTTGGTTTGTTTCTATTTCATTTTAATTTTCATTGTTGCATTTTCTCCAAACACATTTAGTTTAACCTGATCTGTGTTTGACCTTCTCCAGAAAAAGAACAGTGAAAATCCCGTGAAGAGAGTCATAATCAAGCTGCAGTGGGAGCCTACGTTGTCAGAGTATTGAGGCCACAGGCCTTCAGCTTCAGCACACGGTCCTCCCAGTAGGCCCTGGGGACACGAAAGTAATGGATGGAGCCTCCCAGGATGCGGAACGGCTCTCCTCCCAGAGTGAACTGAGAAGAGTTGGCCCTCAGACCCTCCATGCGGCTCATTCTTCTCAGTTCAGGGTGTTGTCTCCTGGGAAATGTAGATGAAAAACAGTTAGATGAAACCTTCAGAGCAATACGCACAAGGTAATAAAATGCAAAGGTGTATTTGTAATTTTAGCGAGTGTTTCTACAATAACACTTTTTAACAGCTGGCTACTTCAAACGGTGCATCTGTGATATACTGCAGTATGAACATGAATTGTACAAAATAAATATATGAGCACAATACAAATGAAAACTTAACAAGAACATGTCTAATTAGAGAATTACATAAAATCCAAATAAAATAAGAAACATCATCAAAGCTGTACCTTGATGCTGAGCTTGCCAGGGTGCGTTTGAGAGGAGGATGGTGCTGGGAGGCCTCAAACACTGTGGATAAGGGAAACCATTGTTGTTTCTGAACAAAAAATATAATAGTGCTCTGTCTCTCTCCCCTCTCTGTCTCTCTGTAGCACTCATTCAGAGAAGGCAGACATAACACTGTACACAGTTATGTTATAGTTTATATAGTATGATGCCAAATAAGGGACAAATAAGGGACTGGGTGCCACAGTGGTCATATGGCAGTGCACAACAGCATGAATGTGTGTTCTTTGTGTCATATATTATAGCAACCTGGGAAGTGTGATGACAGAGACCATGAGACATATTGTGTGTTTTTGTTTTTATTACGCAAATATGAAAGGCAAAGTTAATCAGAAGAAACGAGCAACTGTTTTAAAAGCAAGGATGTAAAAACAGTTAACCAGAGAAATGAAAAATCTTCTTTTCATATTTGTAAGAAGGATGTTTTGTAAAATGCTTTTGATGGAAGCAATCAATCTTTCTTTAATTAATAAAAGAAAAGAAAAGTTTTAAAGAAAAAAAAAGAAAAGTTAGAGACGGTTTTACAATTTTAATTTTCTTCGTTTTTTCAGCAGCGTAACTCTGTTACGGTTCCTACATGAAGACCGTAGTACGGGCGGCGACATATTGCTTGTCTTCACAGGATGGTGAAGGAATCACCGCTGCCTTTGATTGGCTTACCCTGATATTCTTACCCTGCCCTACTATCGAAGGCAATATATACTAGCCAATCAGAGACAAAGTAAGGCGGTTCATAACTACGCCATCCTACGAAGAGAAATTGGTGTGCATGTGGGTGTTTATGTGTACTTTTATACAACTAACGCTAGCTTCCTCTGTATAAATACTAGATAGTTGAGCTACTACCAGATCAAACTTTTTTTTAATTTTTATTTTTAAGTTATTAATCCCAGAATTAATTTTAAGAATATAACCGCGTTATATGAATATGGGGTAGCTTAACTTAATGGGCGTTATCATGTAATTTTTGACAGGTATTGCTAAACAGGATTAGCATATGTGACATACTCTCTCGCACAACAGGCTTCATAAACACAAGGAACAGGGCAGAGCCGTTGAACTGCTGTTGCCGTTGCCCATGGAATTATCAGTCGTTCGTCTTCGTGTGTGCCGAAAGAACAGATATGTTTTCCTGCTGTGTTTTGCGATCGGAACAGTACTTGCTTATCATTTTACAAGGTAAGGGAAGCACTTCAACAGCTAACGTGAGCTTTAAGGAGGATATACCTAACTAGATGCCAACTCTTAATACGAGTCACGCGTGAAGAGGCATAGCGCGCCCACTGAAATGTTAACAACTTTTGGCTCTTGCCTGTCAATGCAGTTGCTTGGTTATATCACGGCCTGTATTAAGGACTCGGCTAAGAAACCCAGCCCAGGTTTCCTGTGAACCTTCACCTGGCTCACCTGTTGGCTGGTGGACATTGAACGTGAATACATGTAACACGTTAACCTGACACTGTGTTAGACTTCGGATTGACCTGTTTTGAGGTGTGTGTCTGAAACGTAAGTCTCCGTGCAAATCTTTTCCACAGATCAGAATGAGAGGTTATAGTTTGTATCGTCGTGCTGCTATACAGGGTTAATGTCTATACAGGCTAATGCAGTGATAACACGTGAAGTGCAAACCTACCGTATGAGCTACGTTTTACAAATGTTATTTGCATATGGAAGATTAGTGAACAGGTGCAGCTGAGCTTAATTCAGTCACAAGCTTTGTTCCCATCATGGAAACGTGTTTTTTTTTTTTTTTATTCATTTGTGAATATTTTGACCCTTAGGAATCGTTCTGAAGTAAGAACAATGAGCCGTGTGGAAGGTCTGAGGGCCAACTCGTCCCAATTTACTCTGGAGACAAAACCGTTCCGCGTCCTGGGAGGCTCCATCCATTACTTCCGTGTCCCCAGGGCCTACTGGGAGGACCGTCTGCTGAAGCTGAAGGCCTGTGGCCTCAATACTCTGACAACGTAGGCTCCTTGTGCACCTCACAGCTGGATATATGAGCCTTAATGCCCTGGAACGATCAGTGTCAGATAGAGGTTTTATTGGAGAAAATCAGACATAAATCATATAAAATTGGAATAATGCATAAAACAGCAGACAAAATTCTTGAATCATAGTTTTATACTACTTTTGGAGTACTTTTGTAATAAAACAGAAGTATAGCAATTGACAAACAGTGACAAACTTTTACTGTACCATTAAAGTATTTAAAATACACACAATGTTTGATTTCCTTTTGTATTTTTTAGTTATGTGCCCTGGAACCTGCATGAACCTGAGCGAGGGGTGTTCAAGTTCGAGGATCAGCTGGATTTAGAGTAAGAAGCAAAGAAGGGAAGACCTTCTGAGTTTCTGTTGGAGAGCAGCTGATTTCCTGCAGATGGCACTGTTGCACTGCAGAAGGGCTTAAACTTTCCTCAGTCTGAGGTGTATGTATACCAATAAGAAATGAATTATTTGAGCACTTAGTATCTGTGATTCTTGACTTACTGATTACGATGGCATAGATCGATCAAATGCCTCGCTTGCTGAGAAGTCTAGTGCTGGAAATGAAAAAAGTAATCTGAATATGGACAAATGAATGGGTGAAATATTTTAGATTGAATGACGTGTCTTTAGCAAGTGAACTGCCTTATTTTGAATACGGAGTGATTATCCGTCCCTGCTTTATGCAGTAAACATTTGAACTGTATTGGCATTAAATATGCCCTGTTGACAGCATCTTTTGCATATTTTATATCCTTCTCTCAGAGCCTACCTCCGCCTTGCAGCCAGCCTGGGCCTCTGGGTGATTCTGCGTCCGGGGCCATACATCTGCGCCGAGTGGGATTTAGGGGGACTCCCCAGGTGAGAATCAGCAAGATGCAATTAAGTGTTAAGCTGTTGAATTTTTCACTCAGGTAATGTGTTTGTTAGCAGTATCTTTGCTGCAGGCTGAAGCCATTCAGGTCATACTTTTTCTTACTTTTTCAAATCATACTTTAGTTATGTGAACTATTTGAAGTATGTGCGCTCGCTGTCATTTGTTTTTCAGTGTCAAGTGTTGCTGAGTGTCAAGAATTTGTCTTTGTGAGATTTTTCGGTGACACTTGTTTGCAATGTTGTTACAAAGACAGCAGGGCTTCGTGCACAGTATAAGACGTATTACGGTCAGAGGAGATCATACATCATATAAGTTAACTATGAATGTTACTCAGATTAGAACAAGTGATGATTTAACAGACTTTTGGTGAGGTATTACAGAGAACAAAAATTATTTCTGACAAGCATGTCTCCCTGAAAGGATGAATTCATTTAGTTCTGTAATCAAAATAGATTTGGACAGATAATGGGGTGAATATTGGAGAGAGAAGACTGGAAGTAGGTATTTTTGGAGTAGTTCTGCCTTCAGGGAATGTGAGGTTGAGGTAGTGTTTATTTGATAATCATCAGAACAGACTCACCCAGTGAAGCATGACTTCCTCTGCACCACGTTTTATGATAGTCATGCTTAGGTTGGTACGATTATCTTCGATAGCTAAAAACCTAAAGAGAGTTCACAGCACAGCACTTCGAAGAACACGTGTGATATGTTACAGTGTTGGACATTCTAAGGTTCTGTTGTGATTTCTTTTCAGTTGGCTACTTCGGGATCCAAAAATGAAACTGAGAACAACCTACCCAGGATTCACTGACGCAGTCAACTCCTTCTTTAATCAGCTCATTAAGAAAGTTGTTCCACATCAGGTACTTTCCATTTTAGCAAAGGGATTTAAAAAATCATTTGGCTGATGTACATATAATGAGATATACTAGAAAAATTAGATTAGGCTAAATATTCAATAAAAGAATGACTAAAATACAAGTACACACAAAATAGCCAAGATTTTTCAGTTTAATATTTTCAATATTGAGAAATCTATTTTTAGTTATTATTTATCTTTCATGGTCACATGTATAAAAGTTTTACTTTTACAACATTCAGTATGCAAGCAAATAAAGAAGTATCTCTTACCAAAAGATCGAATCCATTTACTGGCAAATATTTTATTCCTGGATGTAATGTTTTTCTCGGCACCATAGAAAACCGCAGTAACAAAGCTACCGCCGACTGTGTGGTAATGCAATGCACCATACCCACCAAAAGTGTCAAACTTGTGTCCTCCCAGCCATCTTTTCTTTTTTATCTGGTGCATGGCTCATTGAACAAGCTCTGGTTTCCATTTCACAGCATTTTTAAAATTCAGCTCTGTTGAGGGTAGGGATCGTCAAGAACCGGTGCCAGTCCCTAATGTTTGTCTTCCTTTCATTGGCTAATTAATGCACAGTACTCCAAGGGTGGTCCAATTATTGCAGTTCAAGTGGAGAATGAATATGGCTCCTATGTCAAAGACAAAGAGTACATGCCTTTCATCAAGGAAGTAAGAACAAAATTTTAAATTTGCTTTAACAATAATTTGTAGCTCAGAGATAAAAATGCAATTATTACTGTATGTAGCTCTCTTTTATCTTTCACTTTCCTTTTCACTTTTTTTTAAAGAAAAATCAATACTCTTTTGTTTAGTTGCCTCCATAATCCCCCTTCTTTCCAGGCGTTATTGTCAAGGGGTATCACAGAGCTGCTGCTGACCTCAGACAACAAGGACGGACTAAAGCACGGAGGAGTGAAAGGAGGTATTGTCAGATAGGCTGCATGCACACACACACAAACACACATATACAGTGTGGTGGCTGGTGTGTGTGACAAGAGGTCTGAGCCCGGTGTCAGGCACTGCAGTTCAGAACCAGATTCTACACTCAAAGGATTTTGTTTTGTACCAGAAGGACATTGTGATGCTGGAAAATGAAAGTCTCACTTGTTTTGTTTGACACACCTGCTATGTTAATGCTGCATTACTACCCATTGTTTTAAAACCACAACAAGGTTTTTCTTTGCTAACATTCTAAGTATTTCTATTTTTATTATTACTGTAAACCATGACATCATCATGCTAACATAACAGGATCTTCCAGGGTATTTAATAAATGCCCCTTCTGGAATTAACAAAATGTTTGAATGCATCTTTAAAATAATTTTTGTGTGCGTATGCTTTAATGTGCATATTTCTTAATCCTGATTTGCATCTTATATACTTTATATAGAAAGGTGGATAGTTGAAGTTTGATGCCCTGTTGCTGAATCCCAATGTAGAAGTTTACATAAGACTGTTTTCATGCCCATAAATTTTGTGATTTGGAGAGAGGTTTTCCTTTTTATGGATGTTCGAGGCAGAGCTGCAATGATTATTTGATTAACTGATTAGTTGATCAAAAGAAAATTAGTTGCTAACTCAATGTTTGTAGATGATGAGTCTTTGGGTTGTGGGCTCTTGGTTTAACAAAAGAAGCGATTTGAAGAGGTCATTTTGGGCACCAGGAAATTATTATGAGAGTTTTTCCCTTTTTTTGACATTTTATAGACCGAATAGTTAATAATGAAAATGATCAGCAAATAAATCAATAATGAAAATAATTGTTAGCTGCAGCTCTAGTTCCATGTGCTGTAGTTCTTAACTTTAGCTCTTTAAAGACAATGAATGAAATATTTGAGGATTTAAGTACAACTTGTGTGTGTTAACAATATTCCTCTGCCATTTTTCTTTGAAGCACTAGAAACCATCAATTTCCAGAAACTAAACCCAAATGACATCAAATATCTGGAAGAAATACAAGTGAGTCTTTTATGTACTGCTACTGTTCATTATCATTTAATTCATGTTTTTATATTTTGGAGTCGGTCTTTGCTAATTTATGATATTGTTCAAGGTTTGTTCTAATGCAGTAAGATAGTTACTGAAAGAAACTATTTGCGGTTTGATAGGGTGTGTGTCTTTTCAAAACTATTGCAACACCAAACCAGTTTTTTCCTCTGCTAGCCTAAGAAGCCTAAAATGGTGATGGAGTACTGGTCCGGGTGGTTCGATCTTTGGGGGGAACTTCATCATGTGTACACAGCTGAAGGTAAGACAAACCTAAGGTGGGTGGACATATTTTCTTTAGAGTCTTATTGAATCCCTGATAAGAGACTGACAAGTGTTCATAGGAGAGTAAGATGGGATTTCTGCTGATGGATTATTTGCTGAAGGTGAAACAAAATAATACCGGCTAATTTGAAACTGGGATATGTTTTTGGGTTTTGTGCTGCGAGCGGGTACAGAATCTGCAATGGGAAAACAGGCTGTCTTGAGGGTAAGACAGAGTCTCAGTGCCTTGGGGTAAGAGAGGCTTAAGAAAAACTTTTTAGCTGAGAGTAAAACAGTCTCTATGCCAGAGGAAAGACAGGATAAGGACAAACTCACTGTAGTGAGGGTTGTGTAAGATAAATTCTCCAGGCTGAATGTAAGACAGGCTGTCCAACACTATGATTCCTTCCCAAAAGGCACAGAGCCCACTCAGTTCAGCTGGGATGTACAGCTTAGTATACGGTCATTTCTTCATTGTTCTGTGGCTTTCTTAGAGATTTATATACTTTTCCTTCATGGTGGGCTGTGAGCCAAGTATCAGAAACCAGAGTCTGCATGCCATCCTCTTAACTTTGTCTCTGGGCCTTATATTAGATATGCAGAGGCCAGCATTTCAAACACCTGATTATACTATATTGTTCAAAAATGTGCTTCACTGACTCTGAGAGACTGTACAGAACACAGGTGGAGGTGTTACGCTTTGTAGGAGTCACATTCATCTCACACTCTCGCACTTCCTCTCCCTATCTACTTGTACTGTAACCCCAGATACACACTAGGATTGTCTTGCCTTTGGTTACATTAAATGGCTTTTAAATTTATGGGAACATACTTTGAACATTAATACTTTACTACTATTATATACTATGATATTATAAGGCCCAGGCTGCATATTTGCTATAATATTTAATGAGCTCTGTCCCAGAAGGTACAGGTCCTGTTGATGCTGGTTTAGTTTGTTCCCCTGCTAATTCAATCCATTCCTGTGAGAATCACAGAAAGAGGTTGTGCAATACCAAAATCTACCACTGAATCTCTAATTAACTGTCGTCCTAGCCAAAAACCTGAAGCCACCCCGTTGATATGTAAGCATTGTTTTTTTTTTTATTCTTCTCCACAGCCAAAACAAATAATTTTTCCACACTGAAGCCCATCTGCTTTGCTCAGTAACTTTGAAGCTTTTTCATAGTACACTTTAAAGGACAAAAATGGCCAAATTAAAGCCTTCATCAATTCCTTCAGATTTTATGCCTGCCAGATTTCTCAAAGAGGTTTTTAACAGTTTTGGTCCCAGTATCTTATCTGTCCACTGGCTGTCTTCCCTCCTGCTTTTGGCATACAGTAGTGCACCCACAACTGAGCCTTGCTACTGATGATTTGAAATGAAATTTGTTTTAGGCTTATTTCTAAATTTACATTTTAATCAGAGCTTAAGAGAAGACTGTTGATTTCTTTTATGCATATCTATGATGTTTTTGTTCGATCAGGTTTCCATGCATACCATAGCACCAAATCTCCTTCCGTCGTCCTTCTGGATCTTGTTGAAATGTGGGTTGATATCAGGGGCACTGCTCTAGATGGTTTAAATTCTGCTTATCAAACAGGACTTTCTCAGTAGTCCCCCTCGAAGTTTTTCCTAAAGCTCCATCCTTGCCCCATTGATGTGCAATCAATGGGACATACATAAACACACAATCCAGTGCAGTTGCTATACAGATGAACCATAATTCATTTGCAATCAAAAAACAGAGAAGAAAACAATTTTAGTCACCTTTTATATTGCTTCAGAAAAGTTATTGATGTCGAAATACCAGTTAAATGAAGACAAATAATTCCCTTTGGTCCTCCAAAGTCCATCCGTATTTTACAGAAAGTCTTCAAATATCAAAGCTGCAGCTGAAAACCTGGGTGTGATATTTGAGTGTGACCTTTTATTTGAAAAACAAATTACAAACACTGTTCAGTCATGTTTTTTATGTATTAAGGAGCATCTCAAAAGTCAAGTCTTCTCTCTCCCTCTCTTTCTCTGTCTCATCTTGAGAAGGTCATCAGTGCTTTCATATCATTGCTGTTAGATTATTGTAATTCACTGTATTCAGGACTGAACCAAAAACTTGTACAGTCTGCTTGTACAAAATGCAACTGTTTGGATGCTAGATGAGATCATATCAAGCCCTGTTTTAGCTACTCTCTATTTATTGAATAATAATCAATTAATCCGCAGCACATATGCCAGAAACTGTTTAGGTTGTCCTGGATGTTTGTATCAGGCTCTAAAAGTGTGAGGATACCTAGTAAATATAAATGGATAAACAGCAGCTAACTCATATGTACTCTACAGTACATCTCTCTTACCAGCCGTATGAATTGGTCCACGTGCCAGGAAGGTGATATTTTTAGAATACTGTAGTGACATAAATAATATCATCTGTTTCACCATTGCGAAGATTGATAAAAATCACCCACCCGTCTATCTCTGTCTTGAGTGCTCTCAGAAGTGTTTTATTTCAGACACAGTGCAGAGCCTCAAGCTTCCTTTTGACTGTCATTCCCAGCACCCATCCACATCTTCACAAAAAATGTTCTGAAAATGAAAAAGGGATTCCTTATGTATCTTCTCCTCAGTGAGAATGGGGAAAATAAAAGACCCTCACCGTGCTGAAAGTGTCACAGCTATGAAATGAATGCTAGAATATTCAGGGTGGATTCATGTCCTTGACAGTTCAGTGCTCTGCAGACTGCGACACACCCAGCAGCTGGTCACAGCTACCACCGTGAAGCCAAGCGAGTCCGACTCTGTCACTTACCCTGTTCAGTTGTTATTCACTAAGGCTCAAGCCCTTGATTCATATTCACGCCAGTTCAATTTGACTATTAAAGTCCAATTTGAATATTAATTACTTACACCGCTAACAGTGTGTTCATTGCAAAATATAGGTAGCTAATTTGTGCAGGGAGGTAGGCATTTTTTTCATGGGTGTAAGCATTGCTTCTTAATCAATTATAGTAACCTGTAATACAGTGTGTGGCAGAGGTCTGTCTGTGTTTCAGTTAAAGTGTAATTGTGGATGATAGGATTACTGAAACAATGACTGGCTCGTTGAAGCTGAAGTCAACTGATTGATTTTTTTTTTTTTTCTTTTTGTTATTCATGGGTGTTTGTGTTTATACCATTGCATTTGTCATGCTTTGATTTACTTACTGGTTATATTAGTATTAGAATCATTTAGCAAAATTATAGATTTTATGTATTAAATGGGATTTATTTGTTTCTTTCACTTCCTTTGATAGATTTCATACGTGTGGTCACAGAAATTCTTAAGCAGGACATGTCCATCAACCTTTACATGTTCCATGGAGGAACAAATTTTGGCTTCATGAGTGGCGCATTTGCTGTTGGAATACCAGCGCCTAAACCTATGGTAACAAGCTACGGTAAGTGTCATAAATCTGTTTTTGAACAGCATTTTGTGACATTGGAAGAAAATTCCTTTGAGTTACTGTAGGGGACAAAAGAGTACATCCAGGGCTAATTGGCCAGAACCACATTCACAATTGCTTACACTTTTGCTGATTTTATCTTATTTTTTTTAAGCCCAATGTGTCTGCACCAAAGTTGGCTAAAAGTCTATAAAAATGTTTGACTTGGTATTGCTCATAAACATCACAAAATATATTTTTAAACACAGTCAGTAAGTACAGTCTGAGCCTATGTGGTTGAAACACATGAGTCGATTGGGTAGACTAAAGCATGATTAGGGCATTTGAAATGCCTGTAGATGGCGCTATTCCTACTCCTGAGCCTCTGACCTTCAACTGATTTGAAATGTGAATATGCAGCGCACGCTAATGAATTCATTACCTAATAAAATATATGGGAAATGTAAATGAAAGATACTACAGTGGGTTTCATGTCCTCCTCAAGGGTACATTACGTGTAATGACCTCGTTCTTGAGAAAAGAGGTGAATTCTTAAAATTGCTCTGCAGAGGGGAAAGCTGTCTCTGACCTTCAGCAGTTTTCATACCTGTATTTACTCCTCTGGATGCCCTTTACCTTGTTGCCTCAAACGGCTCAATTTTTCTGTCAAGATAACCCAAAATGTGTCTCGGTCCGCTCCTGTCTCAGGATGTTTGATCGAGGCGAACAGTGAAAGCATCTGCCACGGTAAGAGGCATCCCTGCCTGCCTCTCTGGCTCTGGAGCCCACTGTTCTGATAGCGCATTATCTTTCAGATTACGATGCTCCATTATCCGAGGCTGGGGATTACACCACCAAGTACCATCTTCTGAGGAATTTATTCAGCCTGTACCACAGTGAGTGTTGTGTGTTGTTGCTGAGACGGGCCTCACATCTTCTGTCTCTCTTTCTCTCCTTTCACTTTCATCTCCCCACTTAAGTTAATTCTCCTTGTAGAACCTGTTCTCTGTTGGCTAAAGTAGGATAACTGTGCATATGATTACAAGCATGGATTAGATATGGGTTTGTGTGTGCTTGTGCACGTGTGAGACTTCTACCCCAGTCAGAGACCCTCAATTACTACCCATTGTGAAAATTGCATACTAGGCCTTTAATCGTGTTTATTTCTTATGCATTGTTCTATATTTGTAAAACAAGGGTTTGTGGTTGGGGGCAGAAGTCTCTAGTGTTTTGTGGCCAGCAAAGGAAATGTAGCTTTTGGCAATCTGGGACTGAATCCAGCACAACAAAGTAATGATTTTCCCAGAGTTGTGGTGATTGAAGATAGTTTGAAAGGCTGCCTATGTGTGATTCATCCTTATGTTCTGTAGTCTGCTGAACAATGAGCAGTGGCCTGGATATGAGTCTGAGAAGGCTTTGTATTCTACTCAGCAACCACATGAACAACACATGACCTAATTCTTTAATTAGATCAGCTTGATATTTTATTATTGTTTGGTTGGCAAATCATGTATATTGTGTCAGTTACTCTTTTCCTCGTGGTGCTGTTTTCGCATAACTTGCCATGGATTCAGGCTGATCTGTCAAAAGTGTTCACAGTGAACTCTGACAACGAATATGAGCAAACTGTAACAATATCAGCATGTTTCTCCTACCCAGCAACACATCACCGCAGTCTCTTCGCCACAGGCACATTTGGAATAACTTGGGATTTGTTGTGGGGAAAAATTCCAAATTTATGACATAGTTTGTTAGAAATGTCTGTTCAGTGCATTCTTAGGTTTGACACATTATATACATGGTCAAAGGCACTGGCCTCTAAGTGTTGTAGAGACCCATTTAGGGGGAAGGTGTTATTATCCTCGAAGATTTCCTTAAGTGATCCAGCTGTTACCGCTTGGTGATAAGGAAATGCTGTCAAGCCTTTTCCAGAGGGACCACTGGTGTCTCTGCATGCTTTAACACCCTTAAAAGCAGTTTGAGGGCATGGGCAACCACTGTTAATCGTTGTAAAGAGACTGTTTTGTAACGTGGAACACAAACTGGATGCTGCTGTGGAGGGCAAATGGCTCACCAAACGAGCCTGAAAAGCATTTTCCAAGGAATGTTTTTTCTTTTTTGCTAATACTGAGTGATTCATAGGCTTTAGAATACGACTATTCCTACAAGAGAAAGCAGAATGGGACAGCCCGTAGTGCTTTAATAGCCCAGGCGAAGCTTTTTTGGAGAACTGTGTGCAAGTCAAACTTAAGCAGGCCAAATTTAATAGGTCATCTTACTTTTCTTTTTAGCACAAGTTGTACCCAAAATATTTTTATAGTTTGCTTGTAGACATAACATGGTTTCTCATAGATATGCAGATGTAGATGTTTATGCCTTTGCAGAAAAATATCCAAATTTAACTCTTTTCTCTGAAGAAATTTCCTTATGCTTAAAACATGTATGATGTGTAATTCATGTCTATTTTTGTGTTATTTTTCTTGGACATGCATACACACATGGACGGTGTATATATCACGGTCTAATTGTTTGGACTTAAAGAATGAAGAAAATGAAAATGAATTGATACAGACAGAAACCTGCAACCTGTAACCTATACCTCCTCATTTTTCAGCCGAGCCTCTCTCAGAACTGCCCTCTCTTCGGGAGAGGAGAGCATACCAGCCTGTTGTCATCCAGCAGCACCTGTCTCTGTGGGATAGTCTGCATTTCGCCGACAAGGTAAGCTATCAACACCAGAGTGTGCCAAAATTTGAGACACCTCATCTGTGTGGCATTGCTCAATACAGAGTTGCAGTTGCTGACTGACAACAGTAATACATGACTTACTTAATGGATAAGCAAAACAAAGCCAATCACAGAAACTCTTCTGCGCTCTGCTTACTGCTTAACATTACCTTTGATGTTTTATGCTTGAATGCAAGATGTGTTAAGGCTTCACCTTGCTGTATATCTAGGTGGTTACATCAAACTTCTGTGTCCCCTATTGAGCTGAGCTGGTAATAGAAAGCTCTGATAAATTATTGTGTGTGCAACTTAAAATAACTTATGCACATCTTCTGAGATGTCATTTGGTCTATTCAGATGAAACAAATTAAAGATCTACAGTAGCATATGTACATAATGTACATTTAATACACAAACAAACCCCCTATAATATAATTTTAGTATAATTTTATTTCTTGGTTTAAAAAAGAAAAAGGTGGATGTAGTGAGCTTGCAGCTATCGTCCAACAACAGCTTGATCTCCTGGATCTTTGAAAGAGTTTGAGAAATGAAGTAAATGAGTTACCCTCCCGCCTTAGAAAACAACAGTTGATGAGGGGCCTCTGAGCTCGATGCTTTCCTCTGACTGCACCAGTAGCCTGCTTAGAGACTGTACAGTAATGTGCTTGACATTATGACTGTAAAGCAGGTTGTTGTGGAAATAAAGTATGAAAATGTTTCTGTGCCAAACAAGAAAGAGATTGGATAAAACCCTGTTTAATTATGAGGTCCATTCTGATAATTTCTTTAAGTAATTGTACAGAAACGCTATTGTACAGTAAATAGACATGATCTCAATCATTTTCTGCTGACCTCGATATCGACTGTTGTGTTTACATGCATGTTTGTTTGCATAGAGCAATGTCACCAATATTACAGCTAACATGCTACCAGAATAAACAGCAGAGCTTTCCCTTCCATCATAAACACATCTTTTTTTCTAATGACAAATTCTAAATATTCTTAAGAGTTAAATGTACGTTACCATTTGAAAGGGTGTGCTTCCATTCTTATACTATTATTTATTTTTTTTATACCAGAGGCACAAAATGGTATTAAAATGGCAATGTTGTATATATAGTTTATCACAGTTATTTCTGGGGCGATATATTACCCAACAAAAATCCCAGCTGGCCTAGTCATTATGTCTGTTCAGTTTCATGTCCGCCAGTCTAGTTGAGCCATTTACACCATGCTCTTGAGGGGCATTTATATTCCAACCAGATGTAGCACGTCTGGCAGTTGCTTACAACATTAATTATTCATTCCTCGTCGCCATAATTTGCTTCCCTCTGAGACAACAATTACTTTGGCTCTGACCAGCCACACGTCCTCGTTCAAAAAGAGCGTTTTCTCTTCAGTGGCATCAGAGAGACTGAGTGGGATGTGCGAGTTTGATACTGTATCTGCGTGTTTGGTGGTAGGCGGTTAATCGTGTCATAGCAGGGAGTGTTTATTGTCTTGTGAAGAGTGCATAATGTACCTCCCAAGGGAATGCAAAAGATTGCTGCTGAATAAAAGAATTGCTCTGAATGCCAGACAGGAAAGCTTCATTAGGTTTGATAAATCATTACTTTGGTTGAAGTCATCTTGAAAGTGGGAGATTGTGCAGCTGGAATCATAAGATCTCATGCAGAGAGAGTGGTTTTGAGATTCAGTTTTCACTTTAAATAAAGCATTATGTAACTGTCTCTGAAAATATGAATGTCTGCAGTACATTTATAACACCTCTTTTTTTTTGTTGTTGTTGTTGTTTTTTTTTTTAAACCAACTAAGCTTGTGTCTGTCTTAAACTCTTTGTTCGCATTTGCATTTTTAGCCCTTTAAGTCAGTGAAGCCAGTGAACATGGAGAATCTCCCTGTCAACAATAACAATGGTCAGTCTTATGGCTACACACTGTATGAAACCATCATCACCAGTGGAGGAGCCCTCAACTCCAAGAACAACATCAGAGACAGAGCACTGGTGAGGACAGGAAGACAGACACCGACATAATGCGTCCACAGTCACACACTTGCACTTTTCTTTGTGAGGACATTGAGAAAGCTCTTATGTGCCTGTTAAAAATCACAGCCCTGCTTAGTGAACTTGTGGAGTACAATTAACAAGCTCAGACTGTGACCAACTGCTCTCATATTCAAGTCAAACAGTTGTAGGAGCATTAAAAGTTAAAGAGTGCATAGAATGTGAAAGCAAATACATTTATGCTTGAAACTTTTCTGAAACTTGGGATCGGAATTTGTATTTAATTATTATTTTTTTCTTGCCAGGTTTTTGTGGACAAACATTTCGTTGGTATTCTGGATTATAGGACACAAGAACTTTCCCTCCCTGATGGACAGGTATCGTGTGTGTGTGTGTGTGTTTGCACCCTTCTATTAGCTTATTTCAAAAAGAGAAATTTGTTAATATTTAACAATATGCAGCATACGAAACCTTCAGGGGTTGCTGATAGATGCTTTTGGCTGCAAAGTCCCAGTGTTAATCCAACAGTAAATCATCAATATCTTAATAAATTTGAATGGTTCACTTCAACCATTCAGAAAAGTGCAGAATCACATAGGCCTCGATCAATTCCTGAAACCAGACATGCTGAAAGTATTTTTAGACTTCTTTTCATTGAGGACTACGACTGTTTGTCAGTAATGTCTCTCCGGTTTTTCTATTTTTCTACTGAAGGGAAAAAGAACTCTAAGTTTACTGGTGGAGAACTGTGGAAGAGTAAATTATGGGAAAACTCTGGATGAGCAGCGCAAAGGTACAATTTTTTTGGTAAACTGATGACTTTGTAGGTGTTCAGTGAGTCTTCTTAAAATGACCTTTTTCACTAGAGACCTTGAAAGAAGCAAATTAACAGTGTCCATAAGCAAACTTAAAGCAGCTTTGACTCACCTTTCAGGTCTTCTCGGAGATATCGAGTTAAACAAACAGGTCCTTCGAGACTTCATTATTCACAGCCTGGGTATGAAGCCAGACTTTGTAAACAGGTTTGTGTCTTTCAATTAAAATTCATTTCCCTTCCATGTTTGTGTTTCTTTGTCATTATACCTGTCTGCTCCTGATACAATCCAGCTGATTATCTCCCAGCTTAACACAATTACAATGTGAGCATGATGTAACGTTCAGAAGTTAAAATGGAGCCTTTCAGTTCATATGTTAAACATCCTAAATTAGAAGCACTACAGTAGGAAGATTATGCAGCTGCCGTCAATTGACATGTGTACTGTCGTCAGTGTTCAAGAGGCTCATCATAACAGAAAATCTTTTTGTCACTAAAATTAAAGTGGGCAGTGTTTACTTTTTTACTTTAAGTTGACAACACAAACTGTACAATACACCACAAGAAACCATAAGGGACAAATAAGCTGAATTACAGTTTATCTCAGCCGGAGAGCTGAAACAAACATTACAAAGCAATAATGAATTAATTAATATTCCATCTCTTGGGGCTCAAATAGCATGTTCAAACATTCCAGATGTGTCAGTCACAAAAACTGAAAAATATTACATGTCGTGAAAATCAGTTCATCTGGTTGCCTTTACACTTCATTCATTAATTACAGTTGCTCTTTTGTGCAGTTATGGTTACAGACTCTATCTCCATCCCCCTACACTCGTATCTCAAGTGCCATTTACTTTCCAGACAAGAGACAAAACACACAGTTATTAATCAAGATGAACTTGACTGACTGACTTTTTTCCCTTCATGTTTTCTATAGTTATTGTGATGATATTGTTATCGTCATTTCTTTTGGGCATTATTTGGTGTAGTGAAAATCTGATATTGTGACCTTTTGCGAATTCTTAAATGTTGACCTTTTTAATGTGGCATCAATTCCATAATATTGATTAAGGCTGGTAATTTCTCTCATTTTGTATGACCCTTTTCATTCTAAAGTGCAAATGCATTCCCCTCATAATGTTCCCATATGAAAAGATTGTGATGCCTTCATGTACGTTGTCAGTCACATGCAAGATAAGTGTTGTCCTCACCGGGACGAAGACAAACATCTTCCCACAACCCTTCCCAATCACAAAATCTTTATTGATATTCATAATTCCTTGTGTTTTTAATTTTGGTTACCCTCTGCATGCAATTCATATTTGTAGCACAGATCACCAGGACTGGCTGACTGGTTTGTTTAGATGTTCATTTTTTGTACTTGGTGGACTATCTAGATATATTTCCAAGCCACTGTTTGGCCTCTTCTCATTTACTGAAAAATTCTACTGTCTTACCTCAGCACCATGCAGAAAAAGTCATGAACACTAAACAGAGAGCATGACAGAGGATAGAAGTTTGGTCTTGTATGGTGGCAAACCTTTGAACGTACTTGGAAATAAAACATAACATCCTGAACAGCCAAAACAAAGATAGCAATTCTGAATATTCCCCATGGCATCCATGTGTTAAAACTTTCACTTGACATTTATTGTAGGCTTATTAATACCCAATATTAATACCCAATACTAAAGAGAGATTTTTTTTAATGAAACTTTTCAATAGAATGTATCTTAAAAACACATTATGTAGCTGATATTTGTGCTCTCATACCACAAAATATGTAGTATTTGGAAAAGTGTAATCTGTAAGGATTTTAGCAAAATAAAAAATACATTGTGTTCTCCTTTTACAGACTTGAGAGTGCGGGCCACTGGAACTCCATGCGGGAGCGACCGTCCTTCCCAGGGTTTTTCCATGCCAAACTTTATGTGAACAGTTCTCCAAAAGACACCTTCATCAAACTCCCTGTGAGTAGGCCAGCCAGTAATACAGCAGCACAGCAAAATTCAGATGCAACTGACTTCAACACTAAATAGAACATTACAACATACGAGGGATATGGTTTGTTTCAGGGCTGTGTTGTTGAATAGCTTTATAGTATTTGGATATTTGATTGATGTTTTGATATGGGGTTTAGGCGTTTGGGTGGTTTTGCCCAATGCCTCATAGATTCCCTGTGAAAATGAAAGTTTGGAAGTCAAGTTTACTTCCTCTTGTAGTAGAGTAAGTAGTAAAAAATTAAGCTGTGTATAATGGCTAATTTACACACTTCTAAGCTGTGTGTAGTATAATGCACAATGTTATTATTACCAGAGCTTTGGCTGAAAAACTTTACTAAATGCAGTGATTCAGTATGTCAAGTGCCCTTGACTGATCATTGTCCTCCTGCTATAAACGTACACTCTCATGTTGGGTTTTTTGAGCTTGTAACTTTCTCACGTTTTTTCAGTGCTGAGCCTCAGTGTGAAGTGGTGTGATGTAGAGAAGCTAAGAGCTACCATTAAGAGCAGCGCAGGATGTATTAAGCAAAAGATGCAAATCATATTAGACAGAAAGACCATGCATTGTCAGTAGCCATCAACATTTTTCTTTGTTAACTCATTGGCATTTAATTGGCTGAACCTACCTGTTGTCATGGTGAGTGGTCGCTGGTTGTATTCACAGGGCTGGGGAAAAGGTGCAGTATTTATCAACGGCAAAAATCTGGGACGCTATTGGTCCATCGGTCCTCAGCAAACTCTCTATGTCCCAGGCCCCTGGCTTCATAGGGGGGACAACCAGGTAGGAAACTTGTGTCTCATCTGCATGTGTTCTTTTATCAAAAGCACATTTTAGCATTGGTGACCTGATCTTGTTAGTGCTCTTCCATTCCGTTACCTTTCACCAAGGGTGTCTTCAGTCCTGTACGTTTGTGACTTAACAGGTTATTGAAATAACGACTAAACATATCAATAATTATATATCTATAGTGGACAGTTAGGTCACAGGTCATGGAAGAATTTTGTGGTGCGTTTACCTTTACCAGATCTACCACATGCTCACATTAACCAATTGCACAGTTCATCCATGTACAGTCCAGTTGTTTTCATTCACACCTTGATATTCCAAGGTTTTAGGTATTCTGAGAAATTCAACATGAATGTCTATCACTTTGTTTATGTTGATGCAGCTATGGATCTAGATGCAAATGAAAAACTTTCAAACATTTTGCATTATATATGAATAGCTAATTTGAACAGTTGTGCATGTTTTCTGATATTTATATATTCTGATATAGTGTGAAGTTTCAGTACTATCTAGAAAAAGTCTTTCGACTAAGTATTTCTGTCTGCTGCTTTTCTCTGTCTCTCCCATTTGCCTCTGTCTTTATCTTGCATTTCCCAACTTTTCTTTTCTATATGTGTGCATATATTGAAGTTACCACTTAACCACCCACTCTCAGTGTCCTTTCATGACCTTGTCTAAAGTGGTACTTTTTTTTTTTTGCTGTATTACAGGTCATAGTGTTTGAAGAGCAGGAAACAGATGGTAAGATTCAGTTCTCCAGCAGCCCTGACTATGGAATGCCTGTTGATGTCCAGTGAGGACAGGAGGTGAGATGAGGGAATGAGGAGAGGAAGATGATGGCGTAGTAGCTGGGGGAGGATACAAGCGAGGATTTCGTCTTCCGAGCTTCATCTAGTCAGGCACTGACGCTCTGACACGACCAGCAGCACTCAAAAGTCACACGTCAGTGAACTTGACATTTTTCGTCACTATTAAAGCAGTTTTTCATTTTTCATTTAGACTTCACTGTCAGTCATTTTCATTCATTTCAGAAACAACCTGCACTTATGTAATATATAACTGGAGACCAATGAACTGTGACAGATAATTGTCTTGATTATAATGAAATGTCACATAATCTGTTCCTCTCAAAGATTTAATTTATATTTTACAGGTTGTGTAAAAAGAATTGCAAATAAAGGCTTGTTTGAACTCTGTCAGTAGCCAAAGAAGCTTGTGAACTCTTATTTATCCTGCACTCTGAGAGCTTGCCTGACGTAACATGTTGCCTTTCAAATGTAACTTCTTTAATGATATGCTGTGAGCTCCTGCAGAGAAGTTAAGAACACAACACAAGCTGTGTTCAAGCTTTGTGTGTGTTTTTTTTTTTTTTTGAAAACTAACCAGTTGTTTGTTAGCGTAGCCTAGATGCCAACATATTTATCTTCTTTTATGCCACAGTGAAGCTCTGCTGTGACATTTGAAGACTAAACAGCATATTTTAACCAAATGGCATTCTGTAAGCTACAACCCTGATTTCAAAAAATGGGATACTGTGTAAAACATAAACAAAACAAAATGTGGTAAATTTCCTTTTGACATATACTTAACTGAAAACATTACAAAGGCCCTATATTTAACCTTTTACCTTATCGACTTTTCGAATTCAAATTTTTTACAGGATAGGATATGAGTACAGCTCTTTCTAACAACATTTGACCTTTTTATGACAGACTATATATTATGACTACCTAATGATTTGCAGTAATGGGTACTTGTCAAGGGTTATTTCATGATCAGCAGATAGATTTATCAATAGTTTAAATCTAAAACCACTTAACTCCTGGTTGGTTTGTTTCCTTTCACACCACAACTTGCTCCAGGATTTCATAGTACCTGGGCTGATAACACCTTTTCTTGCTGATCTCGGCTCTATTGGTTTGTCCCCTGTGGGTGCAATTGCTGTGATCACGTGCTCAAACAAACCAATCTTTGGGAGGAAATACTTCTGGTTTTCACAACAACTGTTCCAAACAATCCAGTTCTGAAAACATCCTGGGTAGTCAGGTTTTCTGTCTTGCTAATCCTGGAGCTGGTTGCATCAACTGTTCATACAAGTTCAAACTTGTCCTAGCTGTTTGTCAGGGTATTGAATAAGATTTATAAATCACTAAATTAAACTGGTTTTCACAACACAGAGTAGTTCTTACACAGATACATGCTCTTACTGCTATGTAGCTAACTGAACAACCAAAGCAAGCAACAGTAAAAAGTAACATTTGCTTCCTAATGTGTGTCCTATTTAAAGCATAAAAGAAGGAAAGGAATATAGTCTTTATGTCTGAGCTGACAATTGATGAAATGCAGTTTATTAATGTAAACTCATGTTCAATGACATTTCACGTAAATTCCCCTAAAGAATTGCCACTTTACTCCGGTGGAGGTGTTTGTGTGCCCCAGTGAACCTGAGAGCTGTGTTGTTGGGGGCAATAGCACCTGCTAGGGTCCCAAGACTAACTGGTCGATGATGCGAATTAGTCAAGAAAGAGCTGCAGTACCGTAAAAGGGAAACTGGGCCCCCTTCTTGGAGTCAGGTCTGGGAGGGCAGCTTGCTGGCAAGTATCTGTTGACCTGGCCTTGACCCATGAGTCCCAACCAGGCACAGTCAGTGAAAGGATCTCAAGGCACAGTTGGGGTGAGGACAGTGTCCGGTTTGGGAACTGTGCCTCTCCAAGTCTGAGGCCATGGAACATGGTGGATTGCTACTGTGGAACTAAGGAAGTGACTCAAATTATTATGGAAAAAATGCATGTGATTTGTGTTCACACTGTTTTGAACGAAACACGAGTTATATGAAAAAAAAGAGGAATTACATTTGGGCTGCTTGTTTCTATAATCTGATTGTTTTCATACCTACTTCTACTATTCTTATAACAGGATTCGTTCTAATTTGGCTCTTTAATATACTATCTATCTGTCTAGCTTGCAAGCAATTTATTCATCACCTACCACTGATTCTGCACAAGCTGAGATATTCTCAATGTGTCAAAGGTACAAACTGATGTGGCTAGTAAATCACTAGGTCTCTCTGTAATGACTTTAAGGGCTAAATTAAAGAGCATGATCTCGACCTGTTCTATTTGGGGAGTGTCATGAGATAACATTTGTCATGATTTGGCACTGTATAAATAAATGGAATTGAACTGAATATAGTTTGAGACTAGCTACTTGTTGCTGATTTCTTATGAAGGACTTGACACATAGGCCTTAATGGTCGCAATGGTTGTGTGAATTGCTGTTACCACCCAGTCAAAGTTTTATAAAGCCACTGGTGAATTTAAGAATGATGAAGTAATGTTGTGTAGTGTGGTAAAATACTCCTCACATTTTATATTGTGGTGAAATACACACAGTGTACAACTACAGCATGGAGCTATCGGCACTGTGCCTCTTCATACATGCCCACAGGCCAAATGTGTCAGATCTAAGGATAGAAACACACATAGTACAACACACAGTGTGCAGACACAGTACTCCAGCATGGGTGAGGTTCTTCTCAGTTATTTATTTCTCTTGATTCAACTAACATCTTTCTCTGAGACAGAATTGCTGTGGCAAATAAACAACCTTAAGAGTCACATGCATAAAATGTGAATCACATGAGGCTGGAAGGAGACTGGAGATGAGGAAAAGATAGGACTTGTGAGTTCAGTGTATTGTGCCTTAGAGAAGCCCTCAAAGGATAATGCTCATTAACTGACATTAACCTGTACTGCTAAACTTGATGAATAGGTAGGTTGGTTCTAGTAGACATCTAGGAGAATTCTCTGTGACTGTTAGATATTGCTTAATACGTCATCTGTTGGAAAATTTCAAATCGGATGCAACAACATCACTTTCAAGGTGAAGCCCTTTGAATTGTTCTGCTGCGTCAGGATACACCACAAATGATATGCAACATAGTCAATTTCAGGAAAACTTGTTAGCACAAGATAAAAACAAGTTCTGCATTTTTTTTCAAGGATAGAATCCAAATTAAGTATTTCACACACTTGCATTTTTCCATTTTGGAATACAGCTTTGTATTTGTTTCAGTGCTAAAAACATTTCAGGTCATTCATTTTGATTAAAAGCTGATAATGACCACTCAAGAAGATTAAACAGCAATGCTGGAAAGAAGATGTGTACGTGTATGCATCTGCCTGTTGGTAGCACTTAACTCTGATCAATATGAAATGTGTACAATATACTTTATATGCACATGCTTTTTTTTAGAAAGCAGTTGGAAAATCATTGCTGCGATTCAGTTGCACATCCACACTTAAAATAAATACATAAATTAATATATTAAATTTGATTTCTAATAAATAATGGGAGGCAAGTTGAAGAATAGAACAAATCCTAAGACAGTCTGTGATCTCCATGGCCGATCCCTGTGCAGTGCAATATCATGCATCATCAATGAAAACAGCCAGTTTGATGAGATATACAACACAGCCGTTGTCTGAAAGTGTATCTTATCATATTCCAAGTGAAATATGTAATAGCACGCTTTCTCCAGCTGATGCGCCCGAGAGGTTTTAACGTCTTTGTAAGTTGTCATACTGCAGCAGTGTATTTTGGGTTGTGTGTGTCGACGGGGTGTGCATTGAGATAATCTAGCAACAGTACAAAGGCTCAGTGTTTAAATTATCTCCAGCTACTTCTGCAACGTTAGATAAGAACCACCACTGTGTATTGCGCTAGACGGATGATTTATCAGGTGTAGGAGAGATTCTATTATATGAGGTGTAGAATAGCTTTGTTACAGTGTTCAACAGTACAGCGTCATAGCTACTGATGTCTAGAGGTGCTGCGGCTCCCTCCTGTGATCCAGTTAACGTACAACAGGTGATACTAATACTAAAAGAAACCGTGAGATACTGACATCAGTTCACAATACTGAAGATGGCGTGACAACGTCGCTACCCAGTCATTAGCAAAAATAAGATTTCTTTTTCTTGTGCTTTTCTTTAGCTTGTTGTCAATTCAGAGTAGCAGTATCATTTAGTATTATCATTTCATAGATGTAAGCCAGAGATGTTTAGAAAAAAACAAATTGTTTGGGGCCATGCATAAATTATTTTAATCTGTTATTCATAACTTACAGCGACTGTTTGAAGGCGCGTGTTATTAAAAGTCAACAGAAGAGCTTCAAAATGTATATTTTGGGGAATTCTGTCTCCTTCACATCACAGTAAAGATTTTTTAATTTATTTTTTTTTTTCTTAAGAGGTGAATGACTGACAAGCTTAGTAAAACTGAATTCTTGAGTTTTGAAGATGATTCATTCTTCTCCTTTTCTGTTCTTGCACAGAGCTGACTTTTGTTAACGGGCGGCTTGTGTACATATGAGCGTGCATAGCAAGGGCGGAATCCTAACTCACATATAATGACACACTGTTTCTGCTGCAATGCCATAAATGATGTTTTTAGTGAAAGCTTACTTGGCAGTTAGGTCAGCGTTCATGAGTTTACCATGGAGGTGATATGAAGCTCCTGTCTATGTGTTATGGAAGTGGTGTTTGCATTATCAAATTAAGTTATTGATGTGCTATTACTCTTCCCATGTGGTGAACCTAGACTGAACCTGTGCCTTGTAGTGTGTCATTGTAAGGAATTCGCCTGGGGGGGGGGGACTTTTTTAAATGTATAAATACAGTAATTACAACACTTTCGTCAAAATATGTCACTAATCCTCTGATTGTTCTCATGTTGAATTACTATTTACACATGTTGCCACAAAGGAACAACATTTGTGGGTTTTTTTTCTTCAGTGCTTAAAAGAGTGTTAGGACTTGTACGCTTCATCTCCCAAGCACAACAAGGGATATGTTTCAAAGAGCTTTTTTTTCTTTAAGTGTATGGGGTGGCTTAAATGCATGAGTTATAGTGACGCTATAAAATGAACAATGATTACCCAACATTAAATGTGGGTAAGAGTCAGCAGAATTGAACTAGCAAGTCATGTTGTAAAACACCCAAAAGCAATTAAATTAAACCAGACATTTCATATTTATCAAAAGAACATTCCTTCCCTTTCTATGTTTGTGTTTGCACAAAGGAAAATCCACACAAGACAGATTAGTCCTTGGAGTCTTGTTTTTCTCCAGGCTGATGATGTAGGTCATGTCCTTAAATCCAAGAGGAATTTTCCTCTTGTAGCGTTTGCAGATCCAGACAATATGCTTTTTATTTCCTCAGGTTTTTTTTTTTTTGTTTTTTTTTTTGGTTTGTTTGTTTGAATCTGCTGGCTGTATGCTTTTCATATTGTGCTGTCTCTTCTTTGTTAGGTCCTCTTCAAGCTGTGAAGGTGCAGGTCACATCTGTCCATACTGACCATATGATATCCTTTATGTTGTCTGCTCTGCACTTGAGGCACAGACCTGACAAACAACTGCCAACTCTCACTAATCTGTGCTTTAATATGATACATTTATACTGTTTTATTCCATAGTTAGGAAATGTCACTTGGGGTCAAGCGGATTAAATCTCCTTTCAAAGGCCCCCCCAGTTCTTTTTTTTTCTGATGATTAAGACATGAGCGCTGGTTGCACTTATCAAGAGACCCGGTCATTTTCTTCCTTCACAGGCCCAATCACCTGCAATAGAAAAGAACAGGATATACTGTGAAAGTGCACTTACTTTTAATCGAACTTAATAGAACCTGATTATTTCAATGGTGACATTTAATAATGGACAACAGCTGCTGTAATTGTGCTTTAACCGAAATCGCATTAAAACATGTACAGGAAATATTAGGAAATATTAAGAACACCTGCTCCATTTGTAGTCTAACTGAACCCAGATGAAAATGATCATGATGTTTCCATTTACCCTTCTGTGTTGATTGAAGAAAGAGGGTTCATGTCTGTCTCAGGACATATTTCACAATATTTAAAATGTTGCTTATTTACCGTGGTGTGAGGGGAACTGTCAAATCTCCACATTGGGGTCTGTGAATCCTTTTTTCCCCTCGTTCACAAGGACAGGTTTCTCTGTTCTCGTGTGCCAAACAAGTATCTGATGGGAAAAACACACAAACAACGGCAACATTAGTAACATGCTGTTCCCTTAATGGACTCATTCAGTCTACTCTCCCTTTCAAGCTCCCACTCTGCCTCATGTTCTTCAAAACAGTCAATTCTGGTTATACCTTCAACAGGATCTTTCTATGTCCAAAGAGCTACTTGATCGCGAGCCCTGCATTAAAAGGGAGTGAAGAAGGACCACAGGAGTGTATCTTAGAAATACGGCATGGCTCTCTCAGCTTGGCCTGTGTAAAGTCCTCTCCTCACCATAAGATAATGGCTACCTTCAAATGACAGCTGACTCAAAATGTTTCAGCACAGTATGTTCGAGGTTTTTGCCTTGGCAGTAACATTATAGTTCTTTATACGGTTGTTCTGGGTATGCTGCTTTGCTACTGATCCCTCAGACTGGGTTCATTTGGCCCCAGAGTCAGGACAAGCATCCAGGAAAAGGATGGTAGGGTGAACAGGGGAGTGGAAAAAAAAGGTCTTGAGCTCATTTTCTCCACTCTCCTCTGTGTTGGAACCTTCCTTTCTTTCATCTTGCTATGGCGGCAGCCATGAATTATGCATAGGGTGTGTTTGAGATGTGCCAGGAGCCCACTCCCACCCCTGCTCAGGTGTAGGGGGAGGTTAATAGTCACACTTGCATCTGGAGTGGTAGATTATAAGCAAGAGAAATGCTCACACACGACTTTCCTTTTTTTTTCCTTCCTCTTTTCCTCTCGCCCTTTTGTCTGTCCCGATGCTCATCTGTAATCAGCATGACGTCCTTACCCCTCCTCCCCAAGTCCAATTCCGCTCTCTCAGCTGTCCCCTGAATCCACTCTTTTCATTTACCCCTCTGAATGGCTGGGGCAGAGCAAGAGAAAAAGCTTGCTGAACGCATCTCTCTCTCCCTTATTTTCCCTGCTCTCTCTCGATCTCACCGCTTCTCTTAGCATTTGTGTGTGCATTGCAGTGTGGATACCGGCTAGCTAAAGCCCTCTGGCTGACTCCTCTTTGCCCAGACAGAGGCTGAGCGATGTGACCTGGACCAAGAGTTGTAAGAAGGAATGTGGTGGAGTTGGCATGGAGAACAATGTTGCTGCTGCTGCTACCCTCAAGCCTCTCACTCAGAAGTATGTGAGCAAAAGTGCATGTGGGCAGTACAGAAGTAATCAATGAGATCCAACTTTTTAGCAACAAAATTTTAGTAATTTTCATTCTGGCTGTCCAGAAAATCAACATTATTTCAGGGATTTATTTTCGCCCAGAAATACAGTTTTCTTAAAATAGGGAAAAACTGGCAAACCAGTAGCTTCACAAGTGTGTTGATCATCAGTCCTTTTTTTCAGCCCAGAGAAGTTAATAAGTAAGTGTGAGGCATCATAAACATAGGATATACCTTGCTATCAAGGAAGCTCATTCGGTTCTAACAACAATTACATAATGCAATAGCATTTTAAGTATCAGTTTTCACCTTATAAGTAAAGTGGTGTTCTTTTGAGGTATAGTTTTACATCTTTGGAAATTATTATTATTATTTTTTTTTTGCCAAGAGTTAGAGAAGAATTACAGAAAGAAGACTGTGTGCTTGCAGTGTGCTTGCAGTGATGTTAGTAGCATAAAGCTACTAAGTTTGTGATTGCATAACTTATGAAAACATAATAATTCTCTCCATTGCTGTGGGTGACACACACTGGAACCTGATTTCAGCACTGAAAATAATAGATTGTGGTTTCTTTCCACTTCCTCATCTCTCAGTCTGAAATACTGGTAAAATATGTTTTTCCAAGGTGCTGCATCACCACTTAAAAACAAAACACGAGTTTTTCAAGATCATCGTGTGCCACTTTTTCCTCCATTTACTTTACAGCTGTTTGTCTTGTGTCCGATTACAAAAAAGCAGTGCGGAGTTGGGACTTTTGTTATGTTTCAGATGTTTATGAGTTGTTAAGTTGTTGACTGCTATCTAACTGTATTTAAATCAGTTAAAACTCACACCTCAAACAATTACAACAGTGAAATGCTGATTACACACTGATGTAACATGTCCTATAATAATCACTGACAGCATCAATTTTGCTGTGGAATGAGTAGGATACTTTTACTTTGGATACGTTACTTAAGTTTGAATGCAGGACTTCTATCACTGTATTTTTCTATTGGTACTTTTACCGTAGACCACCAGTTACCACCAGTTACAGCAGGTTTGATTTCTTTGAATCCAGTTTTTACAACTACCTGCTCAAGTCAAGTAGTAAACACTGAAAAAAGGAAACTACCTTAGTGCAGTTGGCTGCTTTAGGCTCCAGGTCGTTGAGTGTGACAAGTTCCCGGAGTAAACTACTCTCCTGGTAGCCTCCCTTCACCCCACGAAGCTTAAAGTACGCCTGTGGCTTGAAGAGGATGAGCCTCAGGTTGATGGCAAAGCCAGCCATGTCGATGGCAAAGGGCCGATGGGGGTCGAACACTGTCTTCCAGCCGTAGACCTTTCCAGCTGCATTGACCTTGGGGGACTCATATCGCAAGCCGCCCACAAAGGCCACAGGCCACACAGAAACTTTCCGAGTCGATCTCATCTGGTGAGGGGGGAGAAGAGAAATGCAGGATCAAAGAGAGAAAATTAGTCATCTGAAAAAGCATAAACATACATAAAAATGAGACACAGTATTTGAGCATCAGCTGCCACCTTCACAGTAGAGGGTGGATTTCTAGAGCCACTGCTTTTATTTATTATAAAACACAGTGAACATTGACCGTGTCATTGTGCTGTGTGCAGCGGACACACTGTTAAATGAAAGCAGGTCACTCACATTGTTCAACAGCTGCCCTACAATGAGATAATTAGACACAACCATCTTTAAAGAGAGTATAAGCGGGCAGCGCCAATAGGCTTTAAAGAAGCCAAGCCATTAGAGCAAATGGCTCTAGTCGCTGGTTGGCTGAGGAGATTCTTTAAGGTAGAGCACTGCCATTCTCTTCTTTTTTGTCCTTTAATCTTCAAGCATCAAGCAATCTTATCGCCTTTCTCAGCCTCTCAGTGAGTCTTTGCCACTCAGACAAGAGCTACTGCACTCATAAAGGGTATGTTTTTACAGTGTGGGAAGAAGGTTTTTGAAACAGCAGAGTCATTTAATCAAGCTCAGTGCAGCAGAAATAATGATGCTGGTGCCTCTCAGTGCAGTACAGTATATATAGTATGAGACACATTTGAGTGCTTGCATGCATAAGGGTGTGCTTGCAAAAAATAAAGGCTATATAAGCAAGCTTGGTTCCAAATGTGTATTTGCCAAAGCATGCATTGTGTATTTTATGCATGTGTTAGCATTCAAGCTGCTGTGTTAGATTGCAGTACAATCTAATGGGCTGCTATGCGATCAGTTCAGGGAATCAGAGGGTAGCAGGGTGTAAGAAGCATGAGGCGAGCTGTGGGCTTATGGGAATCTGTGGATTTGAGCTTTAGGGACAACGACTGTGCCAGGCATTCAGATAACATTAGTTTGGATGTTCAGTCTTAATAAGCTCTGGGTGTTAATGGTGGAAGAGAGATTGAGCGCTTATATGAGTGGGTCAGTGTGATTGTGGTGCTTCAGTTTTATACAAAGGCTGTTATATGTCCTGTGCATCACACACTCACACTTCACACTCTTTCCTGTTATCAATACCTGGATATAGTTCACTGCTCTTGGAAGGTAATGAGCTCCTTTAGGTGAGAAATGAGAGCTGCCTGCTTCCCGCCCATTATGTACAACTTCAGTCGGAAGGAAGCATAAATCTGGAGCTCTGCAGGTGATGTCAAGAGACCTGTCATGTTGCCATCTATCCTGAAAATGTGAGAACGAGTGCTCCTCCTAATGCCTCTGGTGGGAATATCAGCCAGAGCCACGCAGCAAATCCCTCTTCTGCTAGCACCCAGCCAAATGAAAACGCAAGTTTCATCTTGCCTCATCCTGGTGAATGTGATGTGTGTTTGCACAGAGGTTTATGTTCCATTTGTACTTGAATGCAGTGTGTGCATTTAAGCTCTTTCCTGCTTCATTCATAGCAACACCTTCAAAGACAAAGTAGCCATGTTTCGGAATAGTCCAAAGAAAATAAATCCCAAATAATAACTGAAAAAAAAAGGCAGGCATTCAGGTACTTCCTTTGTCTTCCTTCTTTTGTTGCCACTGGAAGAGTCTGTGGTATTTAAGTCTTTGTCCAAGCAATAAAAAAGTGCTGGATTTATTCAGGTGTTAGGATCCTGATTAAATTTCCATTTAAAAAATGTAGACGTTCTTGCAGCTTAAATTACATAGCAAGTATTTTTTGAACATACAATTAGGTAGAGCAGGGTATTAAATCAATTTTAAGTTTTAAATATCAATTAAACAACTTAAATCCCAATGAAATTGTGCTAGTTTCATTACCAACGATAGTTTCTTGAGTGTAAATATATCATAAAGGCATCAATAGTCCAAATTTTATAATTTTTGTGATATATAGTTGCTCCATTCTATTAGATTTAAATAAATTATTCTTCAAGGCTGAAATTGTGAACTAAGAGTATTGGTTAATAGCACAAACTTGAATTTCCCTAGGGATCAATAAAGTATCTATCTATCTATCTATCTATCTATCTATCTATCTATCTATCTATCTATCTATCTATCTATCTATCTATCTATCTATCTATCTATCTATCTATCTATCTATCTATCTATCTATCTAAACTAGTAAAAAACTTTGGGGTTTGTGAAGGAACCATTATGGTGTCTGAATAATTCATGTAATTCTTTACAGGATGGTATACTTTGGCTATGACAAATTAATTTTTCATTACTATTATTATTATTTTTCATTAAGGCATGACCCAAAAATTGTGCATTTAATTAAGAACTGCACATGCCAAAGCCACTAAAAAGCTGAGATTGTATCCACTCTGTGAACAATAGCAATCTATGGCACCAAATTCCCCGGGAACAGATATGATGCAAGTTCTGCCCCAACAGTTTCAGGCACGATTCTTTAGACTTGTGCAGACTTCATTTTCACATTTTCATTTTATTTTTATAAGGTTTCTATTTTACAATATTTAATTTTTACTTACCTATTTTTTGGTAGCAGGGACAGAAAGAATTTCACTGCACGTTGTACCGTGTATGAATGTGTGTGTGACAAATAAACCTAGCTTGTATCTTGTATCTTGAAATAATCTGAAGTGTGCTGTCTTTGTGTCAGGTTGTGTTAACTTTCTGTGAAACTTCCCCTGATTTTACAGTACAGTCAGTAGTAATGCAGTAATTCTGTCAGCAAACTGCTTTTTGGCTGGCTACCTCCTTTCAACCTATAAATAGTAAGCTATCACATGCTCTGTACTGCGTGGTAAACCTAAAAAACTTTTAAGCTTAATTCATTTGGCAGAATTTAAATATGTTGCATCCATTCCTGCTTGTGTTTGAACCATCCTTCTGTGGCTCTGAAACTCCTTTAAATTGTTTTTACTTCTCCCAAAATGTCTCTGTGGGCTACAGCTGACTATGGTCTCACCTAATTTTAACCTTTACCTTCTCCTTGATGCTGTCGACAATCAGCATATAACTACCTCTGACCGGTTTTCATTTTTTTACAATTACATTTGAAAATGTTTTGTTATGGCTCAAAAACAAAGAATTACTGCTAGCTCATCGCTTCCTCCTGCACAGGGGAAAGTGATGAGCACATTTCTAACACATCACACAGGTGCACCTCACTCCTTTAACCTTATCTGCTCACTGAAGGAGTCACTCAGACACCTTTCTGTTTTCAAGCTGCTGAGACATTCTGAATATGTACTGTGGTGTCAGCAAACTACTGATTTTTTACTATGGTGTCAGCGAACTGTAGTTGCAGTCAACTCTCTGCTTCCTGTCTATCTGGCTGTCACTTTCTCTTTCTCTCTCATTCATTTTCTGTCTCCGTCTTTGCCCCTCTGTCTCTCCCCCCCCCCCACCCCCCAGGGCCGTTACTCTGGCCCATAAATAGGCCTGTTGGAGGTGATGGAAGGCCTCTGAGGGAGACGGAGCACTTTGGCTGATTCCCAGAGAAAGGTAATGACAGGCCCCGTCAATACCCACCGCTCCATTTACTACAGACCGCGTCTGCCCTACTAACAAGACTCGAGGCTAATACGCAGAGGACCCAGACTGTGTCCGCTCAGGTAATTCTGCTGATGTGAAGATGGATGGCCTGAAATGTACTGATTATATGCCCAAACTTATCTTCACTAGCTCCACATTCCGACTGTGCTTGTTAAGTGCTAAAAAAATTGCTTCAGGTAACTGGGAATTTATAGTTCAACCCCCTTCTTACATTCCTGCAGTATATGACTTTGGGAAGTGCCGTATAATATATTGTATGTTTCACTTAAAGCTACAGTCTCAGATCTTTGTTTCATTCTCTTTTGCGGGACCTGTGACAATAAATGATAAGTGCAGGTATTCTTGGACCTGTGTTTATACCGCAAATGCAAGAGCTTTCATCAGCTGACCGACTCAGTCTTTGTGTCACCTCATTCTGCAATGAATAGTGACTTAGCAGACATTTATTCAAAAGAAAATCTTCAAGATTAATATATTCTTTATACTGACTTAGGAATGGATCACAAGAAAGCATGCAGTTAAGTTTTACATAAATTTACACTTTTATGCACAGAGACATTTTTTTTCCTGATCCACTCAGTTAGGAATATATTTGTAGAGAATCATCAGCAATATCTCGTTTTAAGACAAATATTTATGTCATTCACAAAAATTCAAACATGATATTATATTTTGCTTGTCTAAACCTTTCTTAGAACCTGTTTATATGTGCAGTCAGTTTTATTTTACTGTACATCACTGATTTTTGGCTCGCCTGATTAATTCCAAAGCTCTCAAGTCCCCTGAATTCCAGAAATAAGCTGTGCTCCGATTGTGCCTTGTCTTGCTAGACATTTTCCAGTCAGGTCTTGAGAATTTGTAGAAATGCATAAAATATGTGAGCACTGACCTCCTCAAACAGCTCCAGGCTGTATGTGTTGTCATCGTCAGCAAAGTAGACAATTCCAGATTGGGTGCTGTTGACGTTAAAAGTCTCCCTTAGCCATCGCAGCGCCAGATTCCTCTGCATGGTCCCCCTGGGGATTCTGGGGTCCCGAGTGTCACCCCGAAGCTTGTAGTTCCTAGGCGTCTCTACATTGAGGTGGGTGTAGTTAAGTCCTGTTTCTCGGAGGAGTCGTGTGACAAGAGGCGTTCTCCTTTGTGAGTCCTCCACCAGGATCCAATGCAGGTTTGGAACATGGAGGAAAGTGTTTGCCAGCCGCGTCAGCTCTGCCTTCTGCACTGGTCGACCATATGTGGGGGTGATAATGTGGATGGTAGGCAGCACATCGGACCAGGGTGGAGGTCGTGTGTACACATACTCTGTCCTCACCACCTCCACAATGTCCTTATCACAGTATTCCTTAGAATCCTGCGCCTGGCCACCTGCCTCCCTCTTGCCCTCAACACCACCATCATCTGCAGATTTGGGGATAAAAAGAGATGTAATGCATTAGTCCAACCTTGGGCTGCCCTTTTTATACTTGCCTCAGGTGACTTAAACCCAATGGGGGTAAAGTGTACCTGAGAGCCGGTGGTGGTGGACTGCAAGCCTCTCAGGAATGATAAAGATCTCTTTTACTAGGTGGTGACAGGCTGGAAAAGGTGAAAGCAGGAATCGTAAGAGGAAAACACAGCTGATGGACAGAGAGACAGCGTAAAGAAAGGAAGGGAAGAGATGAGCCTTTCTGTTTCCCCCAGTGTAGCCTTTGGGCTTTTTTTTTTTTGAAAGAAAAAAAGAAAAATGTGGGTATGTGGATTCAGTAGACATGCCCTCTTTTCATGTTCAGACTCCACCACAGACCACTGTACACTCACCGTGCCCCTCTGCAATGCTGTAACCTACAGCTGCTGTGTTGCTTTTCTGCAATTGACATGGCTATGAGTTATTTTACCGAAACCAGGAGGTCCTGATGTATGATGTGTTGTTTGCATTAAAGTTGATTATGAATATATATATATATATTTTTTATCACAGAGATCACTAAACATAACAAAAACTGTGTGTGTATAACCATGAACTTGGTCTTGCAGGTTGATCACATGAAATGAACCCAATCAAATATAATTCCACCACTAAGTTATTTCGGCTCATAAATCACTCAAAGGGTTGGAAAATTTGATGAGATTGTTTGATTATTCTGTTTTGCTGAAACATACATGTTTGCACTGGTGGAAACTACAGTGTTGCAGTCCAGTAGTGAGTGCTGTGCTATAGTAACACGCTGCTTTTTTCTTGATTCTATTTTAAATAATTAATTTGAATAATTTAGAATGTAGAGGTGAGAAAATGTGACTCCTTGCTATGAGATGACTTCACTGCAGTGGCAGATCCTCTGATATTTTGGCCTGAATAGTTTGGCCATGATGGATAGAATATGATGTCAGAATCATTAAGGTTGTTCGCTTCTTTTCATTGTGCAATGGCTAATGGTAATCTTTGTCACTGTTCTGCCTGAGCTCCATTTGCACCTCCAACATAAGGAGGATTTTTCTGCAGCACAAAGATTAACACAATCTGCTGATGGCCAGATGTTCAATAGAGGCTGCCAGCGAACACACTGCCAAAAAACCTCTAGCTTCTCTTTTAAGAGCACACAAAGGCAAATCTGTGTGTAACGCTGGGTCAGATAGCGCTGGTGAATAACAATCCTTTATATTGAGTCTTCACTGTATCCCATAAAAATATTGTATGCATTTAATGGCTGACACCTTTTGCGTGAGTAGGAATTCGATGGAATAAAAATATTTATGACTGCAACTTTTATGGAACTCTTTTCTTTATTTTAGGCACGTAAAGACACTGCAAGAAAAAAAGAAAAAAGTTAATAGAATTTGTAAGTTCTATTGACTCCAGACTGCCTTGGCTCATTTGGGTAAACCAGTTTTGTTTGTTAACCCCTGTATGTGCATTCCTGACATTATAGGAAGAGGGCAAAGCGCTCTATTGATTTGCTGTCGTTCTAATTTGGGTTTGTTTGCTCTCCAACATATTTGACATTTTAGGCTGTTGGTTTGTGGTCTCTGAGGGATGATTGGGAGGCTTATGTGTATGTGCATTAATTACTCAGACTGGTGTGCAAGCATGATATTACATATGATGCAGGATATACACGAGGCTCAATGACCAGACAGCTACTATTTCAAATAGCTGATTAAACTCACTGGAATTAAGGTCCACTGAGTGAAACTGGGCAATGGTTCAAACCAAAAACAGATCATCAACATACTGTATACTGTATAAATATAGATTGATGAGCCGAGGGATATGAGTGGATGGGCGTTGAATGTTGTAAAAAGGACACTGTTTTGTCTTTGTACTGTACTGGGATAGTTATTATCGACATAAGAAAAATGAATGCAGATTAGAAATAGCTGAACAATATATATATATATATATATATATATATACAGACTGAATATATGATATAAAATTGTATGAGAGCATATATGTGATGCTGTTCTTCATGCACACAAACAGTCCACATTGATGAGGTTTACAATAACTGGACAAGTGTTATCGAGTTCTGATGAAGCTGATGGTCATGGTTACTGAGTGGCTCTAAATGAACAGCCTGTTGTCTACGCCTGAAGTCTAGTGTTAGGTTCAAGGACCCACTTCAGGTTTGATAATGCCAGTGGAGTGCCATGCACTGCGTACCCTTAGCAAGGAGTGGAGCTATAGCACTTTGGTGCCAAACAGTGATGAGCAGAGTCCAGGGTAACACGATCAACACGATGGCAAGAATATCTCTTCTCTTCGGCATTTCCAGGATTGGTTATTTGGCTCGGCATTACCTGGAAAAAAGATAGATGTGTTAACATTTTGGCTTTTAGAACACATGGGCTTTCAGGTCAAGTCACTTTGAGGAGTGTGAAAAAATTTAATGAGTGTCTGAGCTGATTATTGTTTGTTATGTGCCATTAATATCAGCATGTACAAACAATTAGACAATAGCATATAGTCAAGGAAATCTCAGTTACTTGAGAATAGGGCAATTACACCATTGTGAATGCCTATTCTAAGGCATTCACAATGGTGTAATTGTCATGGACAGCCTCAGAAACACCATATTAGGCACTTGAGGACCCATATTCATGAGGACCAAAGTGTCACTGAGGAAAGCGAAAAAGAAGATCTGAGGCAGAAAGTGTGTAATGGTCTACTCAGAGCTGTTAAAACAAAATGAAATATCATTCTGCAGCAGTCACAGAGCCATTACAGCCCCATCAAACAATGTTGGAGCAAGTGGTTGTTGTTCAACCTATGCAAAAAAAAACCAAAACTGTAAGAAGTCAAGAAACAAGAGCTGTAAAATAAATCTGTAACTATCAGTGTGCCACAGTCAACAAGAGGCCAGTCAAAGCCACTGGAGGTCATAAAGCAGGAGCTTGTGTCCTCTGCCAAACCGATGAGCTCATTATGCCATCACTGCTGATGGCGCAGTGACTTCATGCCCGATGCTGCATCTATTCATCGGCCAAATGGCAGGAAGCAAAGTCACCAGACTGCAAGTATGACTGTTTGGCAAAGGTGCCGAGTCCAGAACACTTCAGTTCAGCCTTGTGTCCCTTTGAAAATTACACTTACAGCACGAAAGACATTAACTCAGAATTAATTGAAAAAGCATCCACAAATTAATGTAGCCTACTTTAAAATGTTGTTTATTTATGATTTCTCTTTAACATTTAGCATGATTTGATTGATTTTAGTGGAAAATTTGGATGGGGTTAAACACTGATTTCATTAGTTTGGACTTCAGCTTGAATGAGATTAAACAATACAGTTCATAAAATGCAATACTGGGTTTAAATGACAATTTAAGCATATTTATGTAAGTTCTATTTAAGTAGAAATTTGGGACTTGGTTTTTAAAGACCCGAAGTGAAACAAGTGTTAACATTTTATGCATGAATTGCATGTTACATAGATAAGACCCATTTTCCCTCCTAGTTGCATTTCAATGCAATAGTCTGCAGAAAGATGGTGTGAAAAGGACGGATCAGCATTATTCTACATTGGTGTATTTGTTTTGGAGAGCATCAATATATTTCAGACCTTCTCAGCATGTCCACATTCTGCAGTTCATTACCATATAGCTCATTTACAATGAATTTAAGGATGACACTCCCCACCTCTGCCAGGATCTGTCTCTCCTCCTACTTAATACTCATCTTACGATGAGGCCAAAAAATACAGTGATAAACTCATCTGCTTGATTAAACAAAGGAAGAAAGCAAACCTGATGCGAGCACAGGTGTTTTCAGTATTCATTTCAGTTTTACACATGAGGAAAAAAAGTCATCACATTCAACAGAGTGATCAGACATTCCACTGCTGGTGAGGAGGGCAGTATGTGAGGCTTAACGTAATTGTACATGCCAATTGGAGTTATGGAGTTATGGAGTTCATTAAATAAACACACCATTAATGCCCAAGCCATCAGGTAAGAACAGCTTTAAATGTGAGTAGCTCATGTACAGTATGTGCTCTCCACTGATAAATAAATTAATCCTGCAAAGTTTTAAAGCTGTGTTTTTTCTTACTTCAGTGGAGAGATGATTTACTGCAAAGTCCTCTGTGGAAAATATCACTGTGCACGGCTCTGCATGCTTATGTTAACGCATAATTATTTGTACAGAAAATTACATTACTCCCATTTTCAATCTGACTCATAAACACAGTGCACGCATCCCTTGTTTTCAAGAGAGACACGGGGAACAGATGAATTCACACTCACCTGAAAATAAAAGAATGTGTGCTTTTTAAAAAGAAAAAGGTTTGACCGTGTTACAGAAAAATAAGCCCTTCAGAAGTTTTCATCATAACATGAAATGCAATCATTTCACACATTTACAAATTCTGGAAATGCAATCTCTTTACAGCCTGTAAATATTTAAAAACCAATGGCTATCAGCAGCTAATACAGGAATTTCCAAGGGGGAAAAAAAACTGACTTATTTTTCTGAAATTCTACATGCAATCTGAAAGGCACTCACAGAGTACAAGCCCCCTGTTGCAGACAATTTGTGTGAAATGGATTTATTAAACTTGTCAATATGCCCTTAATATTGGGAGGTGTTTGTCTCTGTTCACTTTATGGTGTTGGATGACCAATAGCTATTTTAGTATGACAAAACCTAGAAGTTTCTCTTTGTGCTGCAGAAAAACCCTCCTTCCAAGAAGTCATTTTCAAAGGGAATCACTGTGCAAATAGAGACAACTTCTGATAGAACTTACAAAGGACACTCCACTACCATAAAGTTAGAGAACTCATGAGAGACAGATCAGAACTGCAGTGATCAAAATTGAAGCAGTAGAGGCTAAGGTATCATGATTTTCAGTCCCTAGTGTAAGTCCACAAAGGCTGGATCCCACATTTCCCACAATGCATCTTGATGCCACCTTCTGTTAGACCCTCCCTGCCTGGTAAATGCCCATATTTGACAAACTCTTCACCTCCAGAGTCTCTAAACAAAGCAAGAAAACCCTAATGACGTCATAAGGCCTATTTTGACAGTTTTTCCTGCATATTATTAGCACAAACACATGAATGACAAAAGTTAGGTGCTCACCCACAGCTATAACTGGATCATGGCACCACTGGCGATGCACAGCTGGGAAGACCGCACTGCATACTGGAGGAGTTACGTAGTGGTGACATCCTCCATGACACCTAAGCTGACCATTTCTTTTTCCTTTTCTTCAGCTGTGTCTACTCACGCAGACAGGCAACAGTCCAGACCTGTAAAGTAAGGTAATTTCGGTGAGTATGAAAAGGGCTGAAGGATTGTGAGGGCTTCTCTCTTTGTATGTGAAAAGTGTGTACCTTCATGGGGCCCCCATGAGATTCAAAGACAGTTCACTCAGGTTCAAACACGGCAGTCTGGACAGGACCTAAGTGTCAGTTGCCTTACAGAGATTCTTTGCTATATGCACCTCCATGATTAGTGTGACTGTGTGACATTTATTCATTATTTAACATCAAAGAGCATGGGCTGCAAATGCAGCTGAGAAAATGTGTGTCAGTATGAAGTAATGAACTCTGAATTTGGATGCTCATCATTCAGATTCATGAGAGGAATCCCCCCCACTGAGGGCCAGTGATATACTGCTGCTATGCTTTACAGTGCTGGAGTTTCTGTTTATGTGTGAAATGGTTAATATTTTATATTGATGAGTAATTTTACCTCACTGACTTCAATCTCAACTGAACAGAAACAGACTCCATTTATTTCTTTCTTTTTTTTTTAATGCCTAATGTGGAAACTGGAAGAGGGTTAGTCACAACTCCATTGCTTGCCAACAGTCTGGGGTGGGGGATGTTACAAAAATAAACTGGCATCATGTCTTATTCAAAAACATCAGAGGGAATGTTGCTTCTATGGAGGCTTATTGCTCCACTCAGCCAGTGATGCATGCATGCTACATCAGCTCAAAAACCTGATTGACAATCATATAAGCGGGAAATATGTAGGTTTTTTGATAATAAACAGCAGGAGTAACAGAATCATTTTACTGAGGCACATTGTGATACAAATTGCCTGTTATCCAATAATACATAAGGAGGTATTTGTACTTGATGTGTTTAACGTGTCTCTGACTCATTGTCCAATTTCTCAAACTGAAAGATCATGCATCATGCATCTGAGGGTTGACATCAATTTTGTGGAATAAAAAATAAAGAAATGAAAGTGGTCCTCATGCAGCTACTGCACTATTTTCTGTTTACAGTATGACAGCAACAAACAAGTGCTGTACTGACAAAAAGACCTACAACTTAACAGCAGCGATAGAAAGTCTTTACAAATGCTGCCACACACTGTCATGTATGCAAACTCACAATGACAGTGTTGTTGATCTGATTTCTTTACAACATTCCTCTCTTCTATGCATTGTGATGGAGCTAAACAGACACAGTATATTACAACAACCTGCCAAAATCGCAGACTTTCCAACAAGCTACTGTGGCCTCTCAGTGCTAAACATTTTTGAAAGAAAAATAAAACAACATGGTAAGTGCTGCCAGTTGAAGGGAGCTGGAACGCATATTGCTGTTATGTAAAGAATATTCAGAGCTAAAAATTACACAGAGCTGTCCACACACTTAAGTTGAGTTTGCACATGCAAACCTTCTTTTTTAAAGAGAGATTCATAATCTAATCTAAATTAGTGTGTCCAATTTACATATTATCTATGTTAGCAGCATAATTTTAAGTGCAATGTACAATGCTCATTTATTTAACATGTAGAGATGTAATGTAAAGAAATGCTAGTAATTGTAACTTTATGATAGTTACAAAACAAAAATTATGAATGGATGAATAAATAGTAAGTCATTGAAATGTGCTAGTTTTTATGGAATGCATAGAATGAATTGAGGAGACTGAGGAGAGAAGCTGCCCTGTAGTCTGGTGGTATGGTAGTGGATACTTATGTATCACTGGCCAGATGGCAGCAGGGTGAACATGCTGTGTCTGGTGTGGCTGTTTTTATTTTTTATTTCAGTATCCTTTGGGCTCAGTTACTGCTACTTCACTGACACTGCAGCTCGCACTGTTTCCATACTTGTATTGCATATTTAGTTCAATTTAACTCTAATCTGGAACTTTCCTTTGTCCCTGCTCAACAAGCTGTAAAACAATAACAATTAGGTAACACCAATAACTATGTACAGAGCCACCGGTAGCTAGGCCTCTGCATCGCACAAACATGCAGGTGGCCTGTTTGTATCTGTGGCACCTGAACTGTGTGTGATGTGGTGAGAATGTACACCACACACTGCAGCAGACAATGAGGCTTGACAGCCTTTCACATCAGCACGCGTTAACCAGCTGTGACGAGAACACCTGCCGCTGATTAATAAAGAATCACAGCAACATTGCCACGTGTGAAAATTGTTGTTCTGATTGTTGAACTAACACCATTACCCAAAAATGTAATGGGGGGAGGGCATTTGAGAATAGAAGGATGGCAGATTTGAGTAACAGTATATATGTTTAATGTTCTCACTTGCTTTAGGACCTTACATTGTACACAACTTTATCACACATCTTTGCTATAGCATAATATGTAAGCATCTATTAGTGTACTCGTCTCCACTCAGCTGGGGTAGGGCTTATGATTTTATTTCCTCAGATTTCTAATCAATCTTAACACTAAGCCTTTCTCTCACTAAGGTGTCTTTTGGGAATGCAAAACAGTATTCATACAGTGCACAAATCTGAAACAAGGGCTTAAGAATATGAACATTTTATACTGAACTACCACCACCAAAAAAAACCCAGAAACATATGGTAACACTGCAAGCTATTAGATACACAGACAGAGTGCCTCATTAAACATTCCTTTGTATCTAATTTCTTTTCTTTTAGTTTTTAAAAATAAATCTTCTGAGGATATATCATGCAGGAACTGGAACAAAAAAAGGCTCTAAGTTACTATTTGTGTGGAACAGAAGGCATATTTATTCCATATCATAACTGTGAAGATGGATTCTTGTAGCAAAAATATTTTTACTCAACATGGTACTTGTCATTAACATTTTGTTACATTGGTACATGGATCTACTAACTAGCTTTACATCATACTAAATTTTACTGCCATTGCCTGTGATAAATGAAGATACCAAGGCCACATGAGCAAACTCAATCCACTGACAACGACCACACTATGTGATTGAAAGTATGAGGAAAAAATTACTAAGTAATTAAGTAAATTAAATTAAATAAATTCTTCTAACTGAAGATAAATTGAGTCTTAGATGAAGTCGGGACAAATTTGTTGATAATCGAGGCTGTTTCTGACTTCTGAGCTCCCTTGGCTCTGATCATCCTATATTTCAAGGGCCCCTAATTACATCATATTTTCCTTACTTGCTTTGTGACAGCATTTTGATGCACTCTGCAGCTGGCAAGGAAGTGAGGCTCTCTGGAGATAGTGTGTCCTGGTAGGTCCTATTGTTGGCTTTCAGTTTTAAATTCATTGGTCTCAGTCCACCTTGGTAGAGCCCAGAACAGCTTTCAGGGATAGCTGGGGAACCTTAGAAAGACAAATTGCTACAATAGATCATTATTGATACTACGACTGCCCCACAAAAAATTGCTTTTTCTAGATGAGTCATTAAAAGTGAATTTTGAATCTGAGAACGCTGAAACAGGCTTAACTGCTATGTGCCTGGGCTTTCTCTTTTTCCTTCTCACGTACTGTAGTCCTGTTTTTAGATGTCAATGCAAAAGGAACCATGCTAGGCACTAACCCTGTAAGTCACACACTATAAATGCCTTTTGGACATTATTGGTTTATCAACCAAATTTTTAACAGTTTTATTTTTTCAAAGTTATTTTTTCTTTTTCTTTTTTTGTGTAAAAGTTGGTTTTGTTTATAGGCTCAATTCATTAGTTTCTCTTTCCACTCAGACAGAGAAAATGTAAAATATAATGGCCGACAAAACAATTAGAGGCTGCCTCATTGGTGTAGTCGAGAACAGTCTTGTGAAAGACCGGCGTGCACTCAGGCAGTTTTAATCTTTTTTTGTCTTCTTCTCACAAACTAATTAAAGTCATTTGTGGGCGGAGGGGGAACTGATGACACACGGTTCAATGTTAATTTGAAATCTTGAGCAGTGTTGGCAATTATTTCACTTTTTCGGATGTGAACGACAGTGTTTAAAGTTCTTGGAATTAAAACAGGCATAAAAAACTATTAAAGAGCTTTATGTGATTTGTGTGGGTGGAAGCATTTCCTCTGTTAAATGAATACAAATGGGAATGTGTTTGCGATGCTGCAATTCATAATTCTGGGTCTGGGTTCAGTGAAAAGTCACCTTCACACTAGCTTTGTGTTATTCGTCCCATCAGTCCAATTCACTACTGTCATGGAGCATGTCTCTTCAATGTGATCCTGTCCTCATTAAAAAAAAACTATCTGTATTGAGTCGTGCTGTTGATAAAAACCCAGACAGACAGCTACTGTATGAATACTGTGGCCATCTGTGAGGTGAAAGAGCAATGTTGTTAATCATCATGTAATAAGCTTAAATTTACCTTAAATCATGCTAATTGGAATTACAACTTAAACAATGGTAATAACAATACATACCATAACCACTTAGGCCAATTACTGTAAGTGCTGTTTGATGCAGAAAGTAGAGTGGCAGCAAGCGCTGTGTCTCATGCTTGATTTAGAAGAGGATGGCTGTTTCATTTTCAGGAAAACTTGAATAACCCATTAGCTGTGAGCATTGGCCCTGATTGATGCCCTTAGCCCATGCCTGGAACAGGCTGCCTCAGCAATGATGAAAGATTTAAAAGCATCAACCTTCAGGCAAGTTCTTCTCTGCTGTTAACTGTGGGGGATATCTTAGCGCATTCTGCCCTCAACTTATCCTGACTAATTTATAGTTGGGCACACCCAGGGCACATTTCCAATGCTCGACCTGGGAGCACGACGCAGCCTCTCACAGCTGGCTGAACAGACAGCAGGAACTCCACCAGGATTGCAGAGGCTGCCACAGAGACCTGGACCTGTCATGTCGGGTCAGCACAGCTCAGGTCTGATCAGAACGGAGTCAAGGGAGATGTCATTTTGAGGAGACCACAGGGAGAGAATGGAGTGATAACAGCAGTCTCAGTTCCTCCTTATTCTGACTGCCAGAATCTGTACCTGATTATAAGTAAGTCAAAGACAGCAGACACTGGACTACTACACTAAACTTTTTACACTAAAGATTTCTGTTTCTTATCCAGGTCTCCTACAGAAAGCAAATAACTGCATTTGACCAAATGTCAACTGGATTTCTTTAAACTCGCGACATTCGGTATTATTTAAGTACAATTAATGATCCTCTTAATCTGCACTAACAAAAAATTGATTTGCGGGGTGAACTACAGGCACTGACTGGTCATCAAAAAAACTACTTTCATAGAACCAATACCCTATGACAATAGGGAAATTACTAACATCCTCATGATTCAGATGTGTTCTCACTGCTGCCATTAGAGGGTTGGTTACTGTAAACTAGAAATTGTTGTTGGATCCTTTGAGTGCCATCAACATAACAAGCCATATCAATCATAAATCTGAGCCTTTTGTTGAAAATGACACTACATCTATAAATAACAACCTCTGGAGAGTCGGCAGGGATGATTCACGAATGTGGACTTCAACAATTCCTAACAGTGAAAGGGACAGCAAAGTGTTTATCTCATTAAAATTGGTTTTGGTGTACAAGGCATTGATTTCATCCGCATGTGACATGTCTCATACTGTGAACAGGCTTATAATGCCTCAGCATAAGGTCAGAGGTCAGCACAGGGAGCTCCCAGATTCAATAGCCAATTAAAGCCTGCTTTCTTAGTGCAAGTTTAGGTGCTCAACTCTCTTCTGCACCTTCTTGCTCCCAGAGCTCTGAGTTCTTTAATGAGGGTCAGACCATGGATTTCTCAAATGAAGGATTCCCCAGCGTCGAAATCCCCCCAATTATATGTCCTTGAGGAAGGAAAATATATGTAATTATGAATCTGATCATCGCTAATTGAACCTATGGGATATGATCCAACGCAGTGACAGGGTAGCCTGGAGTTTGTTTGGCCTGGGAAATAATTTTTGTAAATAGAGAGGAAAAATGAGCAGTGAGAATCCTTGTTAAATAACCCACTGCTTGTTTAACAGTGGATCAGAATCACTGGGCATCTGAAGGAACCTGTGAATTTAAATCACAATCAAATAAATTGAATCTTATTAATGAGAAATAGTTAATACTGGGGTCTAAAGGGAAACTGAGATTTGATGGTATGAGAAATGACATATGGGACAGCAGTAGCCTCAGGTAGGAGAGACTAGCCAGTGGGGGAAACGGAATGGAGCTCCATGACCAAAATGAGGAAACTGGGTGGCTCTCAGGTGTTAAGTGTGTGGCAGTACAGTGCTGCTGCATGTGTGAGTTAGAATCAGGGAAGTGCTGGAGGACAGCATGCATGCTCAGCAAAACCTTCCCCAGGATAAGTAGGGGTTATAAGGATATGTCTGATGTAGAGGCAGATGAACTTGGCACATACCAATTATGGACTCAACACAGCTGCCAGTTTGTTCATGTCCATCTCTGGTATTTTCTTAATTACATAATTAGTCAGAGTGTTGGTATATGTGATGTCCCTGTATGACATGCTGTCATTAGCTTTGAACCTGCCAGTAAAACACAGCCCCCAGGAGACAGCTAATTTGTGGCATAGACTCATTTAATAGCTTTGAATTAGTGGATACATCATTATTATTTCCCATGCGTGCCGCACGTGTGAGTCATTCCATTTGTTAATGCCTTTCACTGTGTATTTTTTTAACACAATGATATCCTTTAAGCCCATTACCTTACGTATCACAGATAATGCATCTGCACTCATGTTGACACATTAAGGGCTGAAGTCCAAACACTGTGAATAAAATGCAATCGAAACTAAAAATTATGTTTGCTTACATGTCGGTATCTGTTTTTTGATAGTACCAAAAGAGGCATAACTGATCATATTGATGCAATTGTAACCCATAGTGCTGCTTGTGAAAATAATTCTTTGCAGCAGTGTAAGCATGTTAGTCAATCCATATTACTATTTGAAATTTTATATTACAAACAGTTAGCACATATACAGCACTTTCGCACAAATCATATTTCTTGAATAAAAGCACTGACATTTAAAGGGCTCTGGTAAAATGTCAAACAAGTGCTGGTGTTGAAAGTAAGAATGATGAAGAAGAAGCAGCTCGGCATAGTTTCCTTCTGCATGTAAAAACAAGGCACCTTTGACATTTCAATCTGAGCCCTCATAATCTGCTCTTTGCTGGCCTTTCAAATCATTGCTTATCACTTACTATTATTATTTGTCCTTCTGCTTTGCTCGTATGCTGCTATGCACAGTTGCATTCAAAGAGTACCCGGGGGCGCTGAAAGATGACACCGACAGAACAGTGTTGACACTGCGACTGTGTGTCTGCTGACGCTACATTGCAGAGGTGTCACTGACTCAACGGAGGAATGACTTAGCTGAGATAAAGAGTGCCGCTGTGACTGACAGCTTGTCTTCACAGGCAATGATGTCACCAAATCCATGGGTGATTTTCAGCCTCATGGCTGCTGTGCAAGCATCTCTGAAGACATACACTGTACTGCTTCATAGTAATAACAATGATGAGGGCCATGACTTCAGATACTCCACACCTTCAGACCAAACCAGACATTTTCTTATCTAAGAAGATTACCGTGGGGCTACACTTGAGCTAAATGCCGATGGCAGGATGCTAACCTGCTCAGAATGCTGCTGTTAAAGAAATAGTTTTATATGTTGTGAAATATGCGCTATTGGTCTGGAGATTTTGATGAGAGGATACCACTCTTATGTGCATATGGTGTACGAAGCCTTCACCAGCAACCAATTAGCTTCACTTAGCACAAGGAAGGGGAAACAGCTAAGATGTTACCGTTAAAAGGTGAAAACATCCAATTAACAGCACCTCTAAATCTATCAACCTGTTTGCATAATCTGTACAAGAATTGGAGTGTAGAAAGGACAAGTTAGTGGTGAAAAACAGAGTTAGTTTTTGGAGTTTTGCCTAGTCTTCTTGTGATACTCCAAGTTCTGCACATAGTCCCTGTAAAACCTCAACTTCTCATTTACACCTCAGTATTTTTTTTTTTTTATCTTTTTTTTAAAGAGATGCTAAGTGTTAATTAGTGAGTGTTTGAGCTGGTGTTGGACAGATTTTGTTTCCTTCGGACAGAACCAGATGAGCTGTTTTCCCATTTCCTGTGTTTGTGTTAAGCTTAAGCTAATTGGCTGCTTGCTGCACCCTTATATTTGCCAGACAGCCATGAGAGTTGTACCGAACTTGTTATCTAACTTCCAGCAAGAAAGCAAGCAGTAACATTTTCCAGTTTCATTATATATGAACCAGCTCTGCATCAAATAGCTGCATGCCTTGTATATTCCATCAACAACTGCAGTGGCCATTATGATGTTCCCTTCAGTTTTGACGCATGAGAGGTGAGTCACTCCTGCAGTGCCCAGTACTGTGTTCATCGTGACACAGGCACACACATGCACAGTAACACAGTCAGATCCCAAGGCCTGCATGACTTTCCTCTCTCCTGGGGGTGATCAATAGCCTGTAGGCTGAAGGAAACTCTACTGTATCTGTCACGGGACTGAACCACAGAACCCTGATGAGGGGGTGGCTGAAGAATAGCTGAGGTGGGTCGGTCCAGTATCTATAATGAGCCCCCCAGGGGCTGCTATATTATATGTGGAAATGGCTCCGATTAGGCCATCCAGCTGTAAAGTCCACAGGAAGAGAAGGTTGGTTAACAATAAAGCTAGTAGGGAGGTTATGGATGGGACCGAGCAACAGTCAGGTGTTATCAGAGCTGCATTCAGTCACTCTGCTCCTAACCTGCCTTCTTATGCTGCCCAAAGGCTGTTGATTGCGCAAATCAAATACTGTGTATTTCCTCCAGTTTATAAACCAATATCACTGCACAGTGAATCCTTTATTATTAAAGCACAATAATATTTTTATTTATTTATTTTTTTATGGGCACCGGCTTTATGGGCCCTGGTTTTCATCACTTCACAAAGGTAATGTAATATACAGGCCAATGCCGTAATATGCAGGCCAATGCATATGCACATTTGAATAACTTCTCAGTATGGCTACAAATGATCATAATTATCATATTTTCAACCTTAAGTGAAGCCTTATTTTTTCACAAAGTATTTATAACTTCCACTGTACTGAAAAGCAGATCATAAGTAGATTTCTTGGTTGGTAGCAAATGAAAGTGACATATTTCTATGACAGTTGGAAGTGACACGTCATTATGAGTTTGATAAGAATATCTATGATGTTTGACTGACCCTCTGGCCCATTGACCTTTAACGCAGAATAAGGACTTCTAGTTGGGTGGGTGGAGTATAAACATTACGCAAGAGAAAAGGTCATTGGCTTACCACAATCATTCATCTTGCAGTAATCATGTAATAATGTCAAATGTTTACTTGAATGATGTGTCAAATGTTTACTCATTATTGTTCTGGCAGTGTTTGGAGCAGCTTCCACTTCAGTCCAGTATTATATTTTGTATATATTTTCTGAATAATTTCATTAACTAATTTCAGTGGTGACCATTCTGTAAATTTCTTTAATCTATATCACGCAAAATACTGGAAACTGTTTTTCACTCATTTCTTTTAAGATGCTGTCAGTTTAATGAATAAATAAATACACAGATAGATCAATATATAAGTAACAGTAATAATAATGATAATACCATCTTAAATGCAATAAACCATTCTAGGAGCATTTCAATGAAAAGCATCATCATCCCCTTTTGAAAATTTTTCCAAACAGATCTGCATTATGGAATAACGTCTGGGTGAGCATCGTGAGGACTTTAACCGGCTTGCTGTAGATCGGGCATCGAATTCAGACTGACACATTGATTTTCATGCTCTGAGTAGAGGCACAACTGAGAGCTCGAGGGACAGTTAAATTCATACCAGCCTGTTGCGTGTGAATGTGTTTGTCTGTGTCTGTACCTTAACAACACCACCAACTGGGTGAGTGCCAGTTCCTTCTGTCATGTCACTGTCAAGCTCAGAACACTGAAATGTTCATAACCCTCCTCTCACTATGTTGTGCTCTGTGAGAACAAATAGTAATCTTCATCTGTTCATTTCTTTACTTGTGTTTTCACACACAATCTGGAGACACTGAAATATGAATTTGACAAAACTGGATACTAATCATGCATCTGAGTAAATTTTCAAAATTAAAAATTTTACTCTGGTTGGTCCCCATGGACCAAAACAAGATGTTTCTGATTGGTCCGGAGGCACTACACTTGCTCACTGTTGGCTGGAATTCAAACTATGTTACTGTAATTTAGCAAGACTAAGACTGCCGCCATTTTTTTTTTAACTTGTCGTCTGGCTGGATTCAACAGACATATCAGCACATTACATTTTCTCACATCCTTGTGCATCTCATCCAGATGATGCCAAAGCCTTGACTTCGGCATCTGTGGCTGATGCATAAAGCCTGGAAGAGTGGTGTATAGCCCTGATTTGAGACACTGACGTGAATCTTTCCCACTCCTAACTGATTCTGACTCTCATGAGCACCTGACTTTGAAACCAGAGTCTGGTTGGTCTGGTCTGACAGCGGTTTGGATCTAACTAATAGTCAGACTTAAGACTCCATCATTTGCACGAAGCTGTATGGTTCTTAACTACCTTAAGCAGGGCTAATTGGTCACAAATTCCGGGTGAATTAAAACCACACCACACAACTCAGCTCCCTTCCCTCCTACAGACCTGTGCAGAACTGAGATGCTAAGGTTGCCTATTTTTAAAATCTAATCTTTACATTAGTGAACATAATCTAATTTGAATTAGATTAATCTAAGACTGCACCAACATTACAGACCAGTCTAAAATCTCTGGATTTGTGTTGTTTTAGTCAACCATGGCAATCTTTTAGTGCTACTGGTGCAAAGTACATATACTGTAGGGGTCATTTTGGATTTCACTGATAAACAATCTATTTTAGCATTCAGGTTTGAGTAGGTGATGCTTCTGGAATAGGCACGACATACTGGGCTCAGGCATTGTTTGTTGTGTCTGATTTTCCACTTTGCAGCTGTGGGAACACTGACATGTTTTGGATTATCTACAAAAATCAGTTTCTAAATAAAAGTCTAAAAGTGGGAGGCCATTTTTCACTGTGGAGTTTTACATGTACAATGCCTCATTTAAATAATGATTTATATGAGGTGCTTCAAGTGACAGTGAACTATAACACGGTCCCCTTCCGCCTACCAGGTTCAGTGTTTTTCGCCTAAATCTAACCTGGTGAGAATTAATCAGTTTTTGATGCACAAAATTCTGATTATATGGAATAAAAAAAATAATTTCTTCTTCCAAACACACAGTGGCCATATGCTGGGATAGAAACAAGAGCAACAAAATTGCCTCAGAGGGGTTTATTGGGTCTGTATAGCTGCAGGGGGAGACACTGTTGGCATATTCTTCTATGCCTCTCACTGGAGATGGGACAAATCTGTGGGTTTGTGCTTTAGTTAAGGCCATTGTCCTGTTAACTGGTGCTAGTCAGGCTGACCTAAGGCTTTCTACTGGCACAAACAAACACAGATACAAACACCGATGTGCTCTGATGGGCTTCAGGGTGATTTAAGTTCTTCAAAAGCCTCCGGGATTTGTTGTGTGTGTGTGTGTGTGTGTGTGTGTGTGTGTGCAAGTAAATGCACTTAGATTTGTGCTTGTTTTTGTGTACACGCATATGGCTGCATGTTCCCTGTATGTGTGTGGGTTTCATCAGAAAACTCAGCAACAACTTTAACAATTCCCCAGGACCTCGCTGAGTCTCCGAGCAGTCCTTGTTATCTAATCTTGCAGGAGCTCACTGTGTGCAGGTGTCATATAACGCTGCAGCCAGCTGGCTCGTGGATAAATCCCAAAATGTCTGGAAGACTGTACCACTTATTTGGGTCGTGCTGGTTTGAGAGGAATAGAGTTGTTCAAATGCGTTCAATGATCTACTGTGCTCATTTTGTGCCCTGAAAAATACTAGTTTTTCACAATTATTTGGGATTCTGCCGTGATCTGTTCATTACAGAAATTGTGCCATACAATTTTGTGAATAGTTTACACCACATAATCAGGTTGCTGTGCACTGAATAATTCAGTGTTCAAGAGGGAGACGTTAAGACACATTTCTCATGATAACAATGAAATTGCGAACAATTGCATCATGGCACAACACGTTTTACTCCTTCTAATCTTATGGTATGATGTTATCCATGTCTGAGAAGTCTGTGTCCTTGCACATCCTCAACATTTTACATCCCAGCTCAGAGCTCTTGCAAGCTGCTGCTGCTCAGATCACTTCAGAAGTTCTTACAGTAGTTTGAATTATTTTCAATAATTAACTCTAACATTTGTGTACACACTTTCTGTTTTGCGTGTTTTAAAGGGGATCATGGATTTCTTCAGAAATTTGCAACTAGTACATGGTTTAAGTACAAGCTCAATGGTCTGCCTTGGTTTAAAAACAATTTAAAATTGACTGGAAAAATATAAGACAAACTAAAAAGCACAAAATATCTATTTAAAGTATTTTCATGGCAGCTAAATTTTTCATGACTAGTTTTTAGGACAGCCATTTGTATGCCCACTTGTCTTGTAAGAGTGAATGCTACAGAAAACGTCCAAAGGGACAAAAGTAACTGTAGTGCAAGTGTAAAAAACAAGTAAAAGGGGTAAAAAAACACTTCCTAAACCCATCAAATGTGTGTGCCATTATTTCTGAACTGCTCATTTCCCTCTCTGTGCAAGTAATAACATACAATAATTGTGCGTCATGCTTGGAAATTCATCACTAATCTGAGATTGATTCAATAACTAATGTGCTGAAATTGAAATGAGAAAAAAGTTGCCTGTGAAATTTCTACTTAGCAGGTTCATGTCATTACAGAACAAAGAGCTTGTGCAACAAAGAGCAGAAGAAATGCTCCAAAGAGCTGACAGTAGATTTGGTGGAGTAACAATGATGAGCAGCATCTTCACTGGCACACCTAGGCAGGAGCTCACCTAGAAATCTAGAATCTAGGCAGGAGGTTCAAGGACTGGTTAGGTTTCATGCGAAAGTAGAAAATAAAATGTATGCTTTTTTTTGGAAGGCGCATTCTCAGTTAATAATTTATGTTCCAATTTCTTGTTCCACAAAAACCTTGGTCCCTAGTGTGTTTATCATCCAGGGCAAGGGAGAGACACAGGACGCTAGAACAGAATGGGAAATGCACTTACTGTTAATAACAATGTCTGGAGGTAAGATATAGAAAATGATCCATTCTGTATCTGCTGTGAAGCCTTAGGTCAGAATAAACATTACTGTAATGTATTCTAAACATAGACTGTATATGCTTAACTCTTTAGACACAACTATAGTGTATTAGTCCAAATACTACAACTGCGATAAAGACAGTCGCAGATTAACACATAAAGTATACCTAGCATCTGAATTTCCTTTCTTCTTCCTGTCCATATTCAGCTGGTGCTGTATTACCTATAATTGCTGACTTCAGTGTTTATTACCAGATTTTTCTAGACAAAAGTAATAACCATTTGAGCAGCCACTATGTGCTCAGAACTGTATTCTTATATCATCTGAATAACACTGATTATTACCAACTGTTTTTATTTAACCTTTGTAGGACGTAATAGTAATTGATGGTTCCTCAGATTCTTCCACCCATTCATCATGGGGCTGACATACAGAGACATATACAACCATTCATGCTCACATTCACATCTATGGGCAATTTAGAGTCTCCACTTAACCTAACCTGCATGTGTTTGACGTGTGGGAGGAACCCACGCTAACATGGGGAGACACACGCAAGCTTCACACAGAAGTTCACACACGTTATAAATGTCTATAAAGCATCAAAAAGAGAGAAAAATGAAAAAAAAAATCTCACATTTGAAAAACTGCAACCACTCAATGACTTGAATAATTAATTGATCATCAAAGCAGCTACTGGTTATTTTAAGTGTCTGACAGTCCACCAACCAGACAAATAACACTTAGCAGGTTTATGTGTCTTGCTGTTGCTTTGGTCACGTAATCACAACAAAAGCCTAAACATTACATTGCATTTTTTTTTAAATGTACTGAATTGTTTTGATCACACCATATGTTTAAGCCTCCATTCATTCATTTGATTATTTCTTTCATGTTTCATTTACAGAATCTTAACAGCTAAATTATCAGATATCATGGTGGAATAAATTGCATTTTTTTTTATATGCAGTATAATTTTTGAATGCATGTGTTTAACCTTCTTTGTATGGTTTTTAGCCAGTGTTGGCCAGAAGACTTCATACAATACTTTTGGTGTGTCTACTTCCCTGAGCTTTCTGTCTCATCCTTTCCCTTTTTCTATCATATGCTCATACACATGCACACATGGGTGTGCACACACATGCACACAAATTTATCTTCCCTACTTCCTTTTTATTCTAGTGTTTTTCTCTTTCTCCACCTCATCTTTCATCCATCTTTCTCACAGACAATTTCTCTCTGCCTCTATTTTTTTTATTAACTTCTTCCTCCTCTTCACCCCATTTCCAAATTCCCTTCTTTTTCCTCTCTCCCTTTATTCATCTCTTTCTGTCCCTCTCTCTCTCTGACTGGCTCTCTCTGGGGGCGGATGTGTCTCTGTGGCTCTCTGAGGATCTGGAAAGGACATCCTCTCAGTTTAATTCAAGTCAACCCCAGTCTCCTGGTGCTCCAAGACGCAGCATGTGTGACAGCTCTACAGAGACAGCCAGAAGGAACAGACACATCTCATCTGCATATGTGTGTGTTTGTGTGTGTATCTGTGTGGTTGTGTGTGAGAGAGGGAGTGTGCTTCAGCCAGGCCTTTTTCAACATTTCCCTGCAGACTGAAAGAGTTAATTTCACCCTGGCAGCAATCATGGTCATCCATAAATCTATGATGAGGAGCTGCTGTGTTGTTGATTAGTCAGTGTTAATTCAGCTCACACCAATTACAGGAATTGAGAGTGCTATCTAAATTATTACATAACATATGTTATTTATTCTCAGTTTGTTGGAGAGACTGTAAATAAAATGCTCATGAAGAGGTTAAGGAATCATTTCTTTTCTCACATGTTGAAACCACATATGAGCAAACAGTTTGCCTGACAGGCCCCTAAAATAAAGCTGCTGCAAGTAAGAACACTTAATTTAATGAAATAGACTTGTAAGGCATTATTGTCAGCTTCTGATTACTGTGTCTTTTCCTTTCTGCTTTCTTTCGAAACTTGGGTAGTTAAATAGTTCATGTATTTATAAAGACAAGAGAAACAAAAAAGTAGAAAAAACAGCACAATTGTTGTACAATGACAAAATTCAGCCACTATCCATGAACTGATGAAGCCTCTTGGATGAGAGGTGAAACGTCTTCAAAGACAAATAACTAAGTCCAGTTGCATTCGATTGAATTTCCTTGAGATAACCATGACCTGGATGAATGAGAATATTCACAGGCAAAATTCAGCCACGGTATTAGTTTAAACTGAGAACTGTTCCCTTGTTCTGTGTTCACTTTCTGTGTGCATGCTGTAGGATGTGAATGTCTTCACATTGATTGTTATGGACGGTGTGCACGCACCTGCAGAAGAGCTTGGATGTTAGCGTGCTAACTTTTGCGAATTAGCATTAAAGTGCAGCTGAGTCTGATGGAATGACATTAGTCTTGCAGCCTAATACTGGATATTGGATATTAAAATTTTGACCAGATGATGGCACTAGATAACAGGCATGGGATCACTACAATTATTAGGATTAATCCTCTGGAAACTATGACTGTGTGTACAAAATGCCACCAGCATGTCTAAAAATTGATTACTGTTTGCAAACATATAAGAAATAAATCAAATGTATAGTTTTAAGCAAAAGCATCAGTGTCAGTTTACTGCTGTGCTGAGCACAAAGAATCTAATTGTGGATATGTCTTTTCAGAATATCTATCCAAACATACATACATACATACAGATAGATAGATAGATAGAAAATAAGGAAGTTGTAGTGGGCTACTGCTATCGACCAGCAGTGTGATCCCAGAGCATTGTGGTCCCATAGATCTGTTTCTTATTTCAGCTGTATTTGTTTGCACCAAGCAAAAGGCAATATGAGAGTATAAGGTTTAGATTCATCCTACCCTTGGCTTGCAAGTAAGAAATCAGGATATTTTCTGCGGTAGTGAGGAGACAACAGAGCCCATAAGCGATTTAACGGCCAAACCTCTTGCACTCTTTCTCCATCCCCCACCTCACTATCTCATCATTTGCTGCCTCCACACCTTAAAATTATTTCCTTGGCTTTGTCATCAGCAGCATCAGCCCCTGAGCTCCAACACTTCCCCCTCCCTGTCTCCCTCCCCCCAATCTTATCCCTCATGCATCCGTGCTCTATACCTACATATATATCAACCTCTAATAATATCAGGGCCAGGGGGATCGTAGACAGCAGAGGTAAGTGGATCTGTCAGATCATTTTGCCTCTGTCGGCCACCTAATTCCAACCGCCTAATTCCTCGACTGGTGAAAGTGAAACATCTACTGGGCAGGAAGTGAGACAGCAAGCAGGAAGATGAAGTGATGAGTGTGAGAGGAAGGGTAAGAAAGATAGTGAGTGGATGTACTACTACCTGCATTCTCCTTTTACATTTAACCACATTCTTAGATCCTTAGAGAGGTCTAAATTTAGCTGCCTTGGAGAAGAAGAGAAATGAATAAGGCTTCTGGGTGTTTGTTCATGTGGCATATAAAGGACAGTGAAAAGAAAGAACAAGGGAAGAGACAGTCTAAGACAGTTACAATCATCACATATTTGAAAAAAAACATATCTGGATAGAAATACACCTCTCCTATAACAAAGAAATCAGTAATTCCTTCTAGGATGAAATGTTTTCTGGTTATGAACTTTTAGGGATCAAATGCATGGGGATTAGTAGCATTGTCCTGGTCAGCTGTAAGGAAATGCCATCCTCCATGCTAATGAGAACAATAGGATACTCACAAGCAGTCCTCAGCCTCTCTGCAGCATACAGAGGCCCCTCCTCCAGTGTGTTTTTTCTTCTTCGTGTCAGATGCTTCGTCTTAAGCCTGTCTTGATTGATGCCGTCTGGAGAGTAGAGATGTGTGCAGCTGAAGCTGGTTCAATGCAGTGGAAGCTGTGTCACATCCAAACTGTCCCAACAGTTTCACGTCCTCAGGGCTGTTCCAGAGAGAGAAACAAGAGCACGAGCGATGTGAGTAAGAATGAGCCTCCTCTTCCTAATACAATGAGGGGCATTGAAGAAAGGGAATGAGCAGGATGGCAGCTGGGAGGAGATGCTATAGAGCCACTGGGTCATTCTTAGTGCCTCGTTGACAGGATTTCTGTTTACATCTGGACAGCTGTCACGAGAGATAATCATTGCGTGTGGCTGTTCCTCTGACAACAATGATGAAGTACATTGACATGCTGCTTGATGGGCAGAAAATTGATGAAATTTTTGCTTTTGTCTTCATAAGGTCTGTCTTTTAAGACTACATTCACGACTTCAGCTGTATAGTTATCCGGCTGTTTCACGTTGTTGTCATACTGGATGACAACCACCTGGACAACCTGTATTTTAAAAGTATATATTTAAATATTTCCCTGTGTTGTTAATTAATTTATTGGTCCAACTTTCTGGGCTAAAAGACAGAACAGTGCAAGAAAACATCCATAAATCGTAAAAGAAGATCAGGCACACAGCTATTTGACAACTTATTCAGCCTATCAGCTATTAATAGCTTCCTTCCTCTTATGCATGCCCTCTGGGGAGCGACATTTCAAAACGTCCATTTGGAAGAAATGAGACAAACACACCAGCTGCACTTCTCACTCCCTCCACCACAATTCCTCTGCACGACTCCCCCAGCTACCACTCTCAATTATTGATGAGACTTCCTCTGTCAGCCTCATCTGCCACAGTGTTGGTTGTACTCGCCTGTGGACGGCTGCTGTGGTTGTGGAGGGGGACCAGCTGATGCCACAAGATGAAAAATGAGACAAGGGTCAAGCACATTAACAGCCTTCTGACAAGATACAATAAAGAGGGCACACAGTGTTGCAGGTTTGTTATTGGCCTAATCTAAATTCAATAGGGTTGTCATAAGGGAAGAAAGTAATTATCTCAAAACCATAGGGAACGCCCCTTCTGTACATCCAGCTGACTCACAGTAGTTCATTTGAGCCTCAGGATTTAAAACATGCTCTACAGTGCCAAATTACAATGGCAAAAGAGGAAAGCTGGGAACAAGGATGCAAAGCTAAGTGAGCAAAAAACAAGCTGCAGGGTCAAATCCCTGTGTCCAAATGTTGTTTTGTTTTTAACCAGTGCTCGTCCCCCCCTCCATTGGATACGGCTGATGTGCCCTTGAGCAAGGCACCTGACCACCCAACTGCTCCCCGGGCACCTGACATGGCAGAGGACTCCTCCTGTGTGTTTCACTGAGAAGAATTTCAGTGTATGTAAAAATAAACTGACAAAGTTTGAAGTTTTTTACGTTTATAATGTGTGCATGAGATGCATGAAATAATTCAAATGGCAGTTCAGCTCTGTGGTGTTAATAGAAAACACTTCAAGTTAAGAGAACTATTAAAAAATGAGTTTTAAAAAAACATGTTGCACAACAGGCCATTGTAGTGCCAAGGGACGCTGATGGGAAAGCTCAAACAGCAATAATTGTCAGCTCAGACTGTGGAGGTACCAAAGGAAGCCGAGGAGTTCAAGCTGTGCCTGTGCTCATGTTCATGCCATGGTGGTTTAAAACTCAGAGATAAAACCAGACACTAACCCAAAATATGTCTTTTGTGCAGCTATGGTTATTAAAATGAATATGAATTGTCTGCTGAAAGGAGGTGTGATATGGTGTGAGCAAAGGATAGTGATAACCTTCAAGATGCAGTGATGGTATTAAAGTCAACTGATGTATTTATTTCCATACTCCTAAACCTCCACACATGCATACTGTACGATGAAATGTGGTGTTTATATAATAACAACATTATTCATGACCTACAAACGTGATTGGCTGGCAGTACTGTTTACTGAACTCCTTACTTGTCAAAGATAATGGTGGTTAAAAACAAATATTGAGATTTAAAAGCCTAATGCAAACCTTGACAGGAAAGAACTGGATGGTGAATGTCTTTCTTTGTTTCTAGAAGGACATCAAATCTAGCAGCTCCGAATGGCTTCTTAACAGTGCTATTTCATCACTTAAAGCCATTTAAAGAAGCCTAAACAAAATAAATACTGTTTGTTATAGTAATTTGACAGTAGTGGCAGATAGTGCTTGTACAAACACCTAATGCACACATGTGACTTACTTGAGTCATCTGTTTTTCACGTCTAAACACAGTCTAACCATAATCCTTGTCTTTCTATCTGTCTGTCCTTCGACTTTCTTAAGTCTTCATTTAACCTCACACTCGGCAGGTCGGGAAGTGCAGCGCTGAGTGTAAAGCTGTTTAGATTAGTGATTCTCAAGAAAGTTGCGAGCTCCAAGCAAAAATCACACAGTGGCCTTTATCAAACAGTTAATGTAATGACATGTGTGTTGTGCTGATGTGTTCCAGGTTGCAAGTCATAAACGCTGGGAAATGCGACAAATCTTTATCATTCACTGCTTCTTGATTGATCAGCAACCGATAAGACGACAGAAAAGTTGGAAAGACACTGGGCCATATTTCAACATAAAATACATTTTTGATTAAATATTCTTAGGAAACGACTACAAAATGAAAGGCATAATCTAATTCTGAAATATCAACATACAATGCAAAGTAAAATAGTATACGTAACCAAATTTGCAGTGTGACACAATGTACATATGTCAATACACATTTTGTGTTGAATGTAGTCTGTTTAAATATCACACGGAATGTTTTCCAGCGAGCATATAGGCTAGAGGGAAGATCCCCACTAGGAGGATGAACAAATCACCCACATATGCAATGGATTCTTATACAGAATATTTTACGGAAAAGGCGGTTAAATTTACAGATGTTCTGGAACAGCCCATATATAGAAGAATTCAGAAGAAGGCAGGAGGTTCCTGTACATGTACATGTATGAGAAAAACAGAATTTGAATATCTTGATGCACTCAGGAAAGGCATGAATGTGCTGAATCCAGGAGCACATGATATGTAACTCTTTACTGTCAATGCAAAGACTAAGAACACACTTGAATCAGGGATAAATTGTAACACACCGCTTACTGAAAATCTTGTATCAATGTTAATTTAAGGGGTAAATAAATAGGATGCAAAGTCATCAATTTTGCAACAGAAATAAATGTTTAGGTACAAATATATACACTCATATTCTCATACAAACACAAAACATCCATCCATTTTCTATACTGCTTATCCGTCAGGGTCGCGGGGGAGCTGGAGCCTATCCCAGCTGACTACCGGCGAGAGGCGTGGTACACCCTGGACTGGTCGCCAGTCAATCGCAGGGCCAACACACAAAGACAAACAACCACACACTCTCACAGTCACACCTAGGGGCAATGTAGAGTAGCCAATTAACCTAATGTGCATGTTTTTGGTATCGTGGGAGGAAGCCAGAGTACCCAGAGAAAACCCACGCAGGCACAGGGAGAACATGCAAACTCCACACAGAAGGGCCCAGACCGGGATTCGAACCTTGAACCCTCTTGCTATGAGGCGAAAGTGCTAACCACTGCACCACCCAACACAAAACATTCCCTGGTGTATTTCTTCTTGCTCTTTCCATCTTTTGCATGCAGAATGTCACTCATCCATAGCACGAACTGTGACAAAATGTGTCATGTCACACCTATTTTGGGATGCCATTTTCGCTGATGGAAACGCCACTAGTTTTCAGGCAAAGAGAACAAGTTTTGTTTTTGAGCCCCCTGGCTGCCCAGAGGCCGAGACTAGAAATTTCTTTGTCATTCTTTCACGCCAACTGTGTCACTGGTGTCACAGGAAGAGCAACACTGACTGGAATTATGCCTAAAAAACCTTCCCTGAAAGTACTTCACACAAACAAAATGAGCTTTAAAATCCTAATTATGTATTTTTTGCAGGTTAGCATATCACTAAGAGAATAGCAGGATATCCCAGTATAACACTTGAAATCACAGATCACAATGTATACAATAACTCCACCAAAGTTACTGCATAATTATTTTATACTGACAGTGTTGCAATATCATCACAAAAAGATGTGTAAATGGTGTTTTGTATTTAAAAAGGTAGATAAACTGCATTTTGTTTGTCTTTCCCTCACCAGATCCCTGTCTGTAATAATAAAAATTGCCAGCCTACCTAGTTGTTAAAAATAGCAGTACAATAACAGTAGAAATTCTCTCTAAATTCCTCCGGAACAACCAGATTACTGCACAGAAAATTGCTACTGGCAGATAAACATTAAGTGCATTTTAAGTAAGTGTTACCCATTTATGCTATAGTTTCACATCACATCACAGCAGGTATTATTCATACATGACATTATATAGTAAATGCTAATCTCACCTTGTTTTTCTGCGTTCCCCTGTTTGTCCTCGGGGTCTGTGTGCACCTCTTATTTACCAAGACAGGGAATGTCACCTGACTGCCATCATCAGTCAGCCCAGTGTCATGCCATTCACTGTCAGTCAGCTGCCATCCACCTTGTCAGTATCCTTTACCTTGCCTTGCCTACTTATGATGTAGATGTTCTCATTCAGATTAACCAGCAGTTTGTGAGTGTGGCTTCTGAATTCACTTTAACGGCTTGAGAAACAGTGACACTGTCAACAATGTTTCCCAGCTGTTGAACTTCTGATGTGGGGATGCTGACCATGTTGTCATTGCTATCTTGTTGCTCCTGTTTACATTCACCCAAATGCAAATTTAAAATGCACTACAGAATGATATGTGTATACATGTATGTAACTATATACATTGCTTTATTTTAATTTTCTTAATTTGATTCAGTTATCTAGTCATTGCAGTTGTTTCAGACTGTCACTGGATGCCGTGATATGCAGAAATGATTCTCATATTGGTGGACCAACCTTGGACAACTTCCTTATGCTGGGGTTCGGTCTTGTATCAAAGTAAAACTAATACAAACATACATGCAAGTGAGTTAGACTCAGTATAAATAAAATTAACTTAACTATTAATATCAATGCTAAAATATATTTTATATATATATATATATATATATATATATATATATATATATATATATATATATTTTCAAATTGACCATGTGACTAAATTATAGCAAAATATAATACAAGAAAGTCACATGCCAGTAAAAAAAAAAAAAAAAAAGCTGTTCATACGTCATACATAAACCAAACAATAAAACACCCCACTGTTCGTAAGAAAGTAAAATTTCGGCTTCCATCAGTCAGACACCTACGTTTCAGAACCCAGATGGAATCCAGGTGGGGGGTATTGCACAAAGCAGGACTGCTCAGTTAGCCAGATATAATGTTTAAAATTGCATACAACGTCTTTTCTCTGGGCATTTGTTAATGAATTACAATACTCAGCTCTTCTAGTGTCTAGTGTCATGTCATTATCTATTGTCTAAGAATAGCTAATGGGTTTTCAAAAATGTTGTCTTTCTTCGTCCCTCTGGATTTTCAATATCCATTGCCTTATCACAGCTGCTGATCAATCAAGAAGCAGTGACATAACCGTAACTCAGACTCCATACATTTATATGTCTTGCAACCTGGAAAACAGTGCAATGACATTTGAGCCTTCGACCTCACTCACACTCACACACACACACACACACACACACAAGCACATTTTCAGACAAGCTCATACTGTGACTGGGTTGACCACTACGACTTGTGTATGTGACAGTGATGGAAGACAAAACATAAAGACGGAGGATTGGATGGGGGAGCAGAGAGGGAGAGAGAGAGAGAGACCAGACAGAGTGGAATTTGTATTGATTGTATTTAAACCTGCCAATGTTACTCATCAGGATAGACATGAAGCTTTGCTCACTTTCACACATAATATACCTGTATGCACACATACACAAATGCATCATTTGGAATTGAAGCTTCCGCATGCAAAATATGTCTTGTAGAAAGAAATTTGACTTACTAATAACAGAAAATCAACATATAAAAGTGTAAAAATATGACTGTAGTTTTGACTGAAATTTATGTTCTTATATGTACTGACTGCAGCAAGGTTTTTATATATTTTATAATCTATAAGACTGGAGGAGAAGCAGCAAGAGCCCTGTGGGAACAATCCTTCCTAATTCTGCTTCCACCTGATGGACCCACCGGGAGCCATGTGTAAGGAATCAGTATAACACACACACACACACACACACACACACCGTATTAGTATATGGACCCACAACCTATAGTACAGTAGACATACAGGCTCACTTGCCCAAGGCAAGAATGACAACCACTGCGCCATAGGAAGAAAGAAGCACATGTTTATTTTTCTGCATTTTGTAGGTATCTTTGCATCCGTGGAGTAACTGACTTTTGCTGGAAATTCTCCAGGCATAATGATCACTTTTACTCTGTGCAATATGGATGATGTTCTTCTTTTAAGGGAAGAACATCAGGAATAATTTCAGTGAGTGGAAAACAAAACAAAGTTTGTCCCGTCTGTCCTGAATCTTTGATGGTTGGTCAGATAATGCCAGAGATAATGACAGACCTGGTGGCCTTTTTATATCCTGAAGTCAAATGTCATTTTTGCGAAAATTGGCCAAGTTTGTCATGAAAGAGAATTCATTGTGCCTTTCAGTAAGGCGGCATGATTAATTCAGGCATGTCAGTTGCTGAGTAAATGCTTCTTTATTCTTGTGTAAATGGTCATTATTAATAATGCACACACGGGTCTAAGTTCAGCATCCGTCTTGGCAAAGTTCAACATGGAAGGCTTCACCAGCTGCGCACGCTTGTCACCACATTCTTACTCTTTCCTTCTCTCTCCTTCTCTCTATTTTCCACTGCAAACTTGCCTTCTCTCTCTCTTACTGTCCCTGCTTCCAAAGACGCCGTATGGCTCTGACACCTATTCTGGTAGAAAGATGTGGCCCATCAGCAGTAATTGGAGGAGCTGGTGGTTGGGTTTCTCTAAAAGGCAGCAGCATGATCGATCCCATAGATGGTGGAGGTGGGCAGGCAGGCTGACAGCGCTGCATCCCCCACAGCTTCTGACAGCTCAATGAAGGCCAAGCCGCAGAGCACAGGATGTCCTTTTACAAGAACAATCATCAAGCGTGCAGGTCATTCTCTAACCCCCGGAACTCACAGCCATCCAGTTAAATCATAATTACCCATTTAGTCAATTATCAACTGGGTAGCACGTTGAATTTAATGTTAGCCTTTCATTACACTCACATTAAAGAATAAAGGAAATGTCAGAGGCTTAATAGCGATGACGTGATGTAATTGTCTACAAGGTGATTTATTTGAAAGATTTTACAGCAATAATCTCTTGACGCCCTCATACATTCTGTGAAGTATACAATTTAATTGTGCACTGTGTGCGCTGACACAATGGAATAGCATGAGATGTGGATGATGGATGGAGCAGAGAATTCACACAAGGAAGATCATTTGCATACTTGTGACAATACACAGGCTGGTGTCAGTCCTGTGCTGTGTTACCTCATCATAGCTTTGGAGAGCAGTCTTTGTTTGTCCTCCTGTTAATGGTTTTCTCAAGACCAAAACTGCCTTGTGCCGAGCTCAATCCAAGCATCAGTTGCTATAGCGACGCAAAGCAGCTGGGATGCCGTGTTAGAAAAGTTTGGCACATGTTAAATCACAGGAACTATTTATTTACTTTGTGCTTTGTCTTTATGATTTTGGAACTCATGTTTTAGCGATTATATTAAAAGAGACATGGTGAGTCTGCTTCAAACATGCTGGCAACAAGAATAATGCCAAAATATAAAAAGTCCAATCAATATGGCTTTAAAAGATCCTGTCTTCCAATTACATTCACTGACTGAAAAATGGGGAAATGCGCTCAATACACATAAAATGAAAGGATTGAAAGACTGAAATGCCCAAGACACTGTGTGTCCTACAAATCTTCCTCCTTGCTGTTATCCTTCCATCTGTCCCTTTTTGTTAAGCTTTCTTTTATATTCTATTTTTCTTATTGAACAGTTATATTTAGAAAATATTGACAAAAATATATGGAAACATGCCAAACAAAGTCCTGTATTATTACCAACAGACTCAACAGTCCAAACAACAATAATGTCAGTGATAATACACATAAGTGCACTAAATATCAGTGAACTGTTCTTCCAGCAAACTATTCCTTTGACAAAATTAGGTCTTGTTGCAGGGTTTCAGCTCTGCAACCAATAAAGTTGTAGCTACATTGATTCATGTGCTTTTGACTGTGCCAAAACTCCTCCATGTTCTGTCTTCAATCCAGAGTTATTAAACCTCCAGAGTTATTAAACCTATGGCCACAGTCATAGCAGGCAATGGTGACCAGCGGTGAGAAGCGTTGGCAGGGTTACAGCCAGCATTTAAGATTTACTGAGTCAGCAGCCAAAACGTATAGCCCACCTTCAGAAGATTATTGGGATTTCTCTTAACGAATATACTAAATTACCAACTATATTTTCTGACTATATTTTCTTCATTTCACCTAAAATGGTCAAAATTCTGTTTCAAAAGAGATGTTTATTTTCTCACCTCACTGGCTGCTTCATCTTTATACTATGGGGTTAAAGATTAAATTACATGTTCAGATAGACTCTTTTGTAGTGGCAGTTGGGAGCAACCCTGAAGCTCCAGGAGACTGACAAATACTTTTGAACAGCATACCCTCGATGCTACCTGCTGATCCCCCTCTGGGAGAACTTCTGACAGAGATGGGGGACAGGAGAAGGTTGGGGCTTTAGAAGCAATCCTTCTATAATATTACTTCTCTTCCCCATGCCACACACACACACACACACACCACCTTCACCACCACCACCCACACCATTTCTGGAAAACACTGATCCCTGTGAAGAATTTCCAGCCCGAGCTAGAGCTGCAGAGATGTACAGGAATAACATCAGCAGCCTGCATGTGCTGCAGGGTGAAACAGACAGAATCTCAGTCGGTCTCTGGGGTGTAAATAGATAATATCTCCTGGTTTTGTCCTGGTGAGACTCAGTACTACACTGAAAAATTGTGTCACATACTAACAAGGGCTCTTCCTGTTTTCTTTATGTATTTATTTACATTTTTAAAAGAAACATATACTGTTTTTAATGACAAGAAAATTTCAGAATGTCTTGCTTAACTTGTGTAATTCAAAACTATTCACAAAATTGGTCCATAGCCAATGTGTACTTCACTCTTGTCCTTTACCCTTGGAATGGCCGATATGACAGGCTGGTGTTGGTGCTTTGAGTACCATTACACTAATAGCACACTCACTTCCAAAAAGAAACAACCACAACCTTTCACTAGGTATCTTTCATCTTCACAGCTGCCGCTCAACCTACCAGGGTCATTTTCATCTTCTGCAAGGGTTCAATTGCTCCCACAGAGATGGTCAAGGAGGTCTCATTTTTTTACTCCTGGCTAGTGAGTAGGTAACTGCTGTTGTTTGCACTTGGCAGCTTTGCTTTTCATGTCTGGATCGAGGCATTTTGTCGACAGACTGGCTAAGAGCAGCGACGAGCGTCACCAGGCACTTTGGAGAGAGAAAAGCTGGAGGTGATGATGAGCTCGGGTATGCAGTTTAATCGCCTTCCTGTGATGAATGTTCACGAGCTGCTGTTATCACAACTGTGGTTGTCACTGTAGAAAGACAACAACCCTATGCTGCTTGAAATATTTATCACCAGCTTTGTCCTTTCAGAGTGTTGTGCTCTGTGTGATTACTGTTCCTCTGCTGACCTCAGTGCTTTACTCAAACAGTGGTGACTGTGTGACTGCAGGTCACTTAAGCAGCATGAAAGATCTACAGTAGGTTGTCAATTATGTATTTAAGAACAAGACATTATTAATTCACTCTTACTCCCTCCCTACCTAATCCAGATCCTAGAGGTCCTGGTTCAAAACTATCACCAACTATCATGTTACTCACAGAGTAAATTTTAATTAGAAATAGCTGCTATGACTTGTTTGTGGTGGGTGCCAATAGAATTTATCCTCTGGTGACTGTGAATGTCCATACCAAATTTTCACAAGAATCCAAAAAGGTTTATTAGATAAATAACTCTGCACCAAAATGGTGGGCCACCCAGTCAACATTTCCATTCACAGAGGACTGACAGTAGTGTGACTGAAATCCTTTCAGAGAAGTTCTCGTGTAATGACTGTAAGTCAGCCTCAGTGCTCCACATTTAATGAGGTGTGTGTATGTCTGTCACTTTGGCAAACATTTTAAGTGGCTAAATAGATTGGCTACTGATGGGATAGTATGTTACTGCCTGACAGTGAATGCCTCTGCATTAGAGGCAACCTCTAATCATGCATCATATTACCTACACGGTTCACTACACAGTTGTACACTGGCGGTCTGAGCACCACTGTGACCACCACAGCAGCCAAGCAAACAATTAGAAAATCCCTCTAACAATTGAATCCTGTGCAAGCTTCAGTTATATGTTGCTCCCCAAGGTACTCCCCTTGACACCCTTAAAAAGGTAATATCCCTTCTGCAGAAGAACACAGTCACATGGTTCATACTCCTCGTCTGCATAATTACAGGGGCTTGGGGAAATTGATGGGCCTCGCCACCCATAAAACTGAGGGCTTAAGTAATCTTAGTGGGAGAGGAGGCATTAAGAAGAACATGGATGTCCTTGATGGATCAGTGCTGCTGCCTAACATGGACCAGCACTTTTGAATGAAGACAAAGACATGGTTAACAGTTCCCTCACGACATTGTCGAACAAGCAGTGGTGTGAGCAGCATGATGACTCCTACACCGAGTTTAAATATAACAATAGGCTTTATGTAATGCTCAGATAAAATATAACTCTAACAGGTACAAGCTACAGATCGATCTATCTATCTATCATTAACTATTGTTAAATAAAGTTGAGTCTTGTCTGTCTTGTGACAGAAACTGCATGAGCGGATTGCGTATTTCTCACAAGATGACTCTACTGACAGATCCGATCAAAACAGAGACAAGTGACGAGGCTTCCTCCCCCATCTGCCATCAGCAGGCCTGACAGAGCACTGTCTGCTTCGCTCAGTGCTCTACCAGGCACAACTTCACATTTGATCAGGGAATTTTGACCTTTGCATTCCTATTACATGATGCTTCCTCCATAGTCACAACAACATCGTGCCATCACTGGTGACTGCAGAGGGTGTTGTGAGCTCAAGTTGAGCTGAGAGTTACTGTGGCATTTTATCTTGATTTGATACAGCAGTATGGTCACTTGGCAAAGGAAACATAGTCCATCTATTGCGGCAGAAATGGGAAAAACATCACACTCGGCAGAAAGGGTGTTGTTGAATCCATACTGATATGGAGACACAGTACGAGGTTATTTATCTGCTAGCAGATTCAGTAGAATTGGAAGAGGCTATGGTGCCTATTTCAACGCAACACTTGCAGAGTAAAGAATATTTTATGCTCCCCCGTGGCTCTATCTGCTGAAAGTCTTGTAAAAAGTCTTTGGGAAACCTCATTAATGAATTTTAACATTTCATAATGAGGCTTCTACTCAATATAATCTAAAACAAATCATAAAAAATGCACCCTGCGGTGATCGTTGAAAGATCTGTTAATTGTTTTGATACACTCCTGAGACTGCAAGTCTAAGCCTTAGCTCAGAGCATCAGCATAAAGGTTTTTGTCAGATGGGAGGTCTCTGGACCTATTATATCAAGGCTTGGAGTGATCAAACTCAGAAGACAGACCATCATTTGAACCTGAAGATACCTTTCCTTTTGGCAGTTTCCTGGAGTGCCTGCATGAGAAAATTACTCTGTATCGGTTTCTTTGTTCCTTCCACTTAATTGCTGCTGAGCTGCAATATGTCAGCTCAGTCCAAGGGAAGAAACTGCCCTGTCTTATGTGCAGGATGGGTTTTCTTGCCAGCACGAAGAGCCTCATTACAACTGCAAGTATTTTGTGAGACAGCCACTCTAATGAAGGAGGGGATGTGCCGACATAGCAGATGACATTACAAACACCGGAGGTAGAAATGTGGTCTAACTGCTGACTGGGTTAAAAAAAGAAAGAAAGAAAAAACTTGTTGGATGTATTTCAGAAGTATAGCACCTCTTTGCAAACTGTTAGCTAGAAAAGAACAATCTTCTTATCTGCATATTTCACTAAACAGATTAATGGCAGGAGAGATATGAATCTTGATAATCTTGCTGAATCCAATTACCTATCTCTGTCTGAATGGCTGCTCTTTTGGCACGTAGTGTACGGCAGGGGAGCATACAGTACATGTACAAGTGCATACCGCATATATTTATATGTCTGCTGTGTTAATGTTGGTATATACAGGTATGCCTTCTGTGTTAAAGCACTGTGGAAGTAACCTCTATTTGGGAACCGAACCTGTCACACTGAGACTTCATGTTCACTGAGTCTCCCTGTGGACACTCAACCATGTGTAACACTCGCTCAAGGCAAAAAAAAAAAGAGAAAAAAAGGCGGCTTTAAAAGTGATGACTGATAGGATGTGCTGCAGCAGTGGGTGTGAGACCTAGAATTCTCCACAGTGTTACCACAGAAAACTGGCCTCAGTGTGTGTGACTGACATTGAATTGGAGGGCATGGAGGTCTAAAGCTTTTACCTTTATCTGGTCTCAAAGGAGAAACTACGGAGTGTACGGCCTGCCTTCCCAACATTTTTGTGCCTCCAGCACACTTTTATCAGAAGATTTAGAGGGAAGAGCAGAAACATACAGTATATCAGTAAGTAAAGAGTGCAGCTTCTGCAAATTACAGTACTGTGTGCCCCACCACACATAGACACACACATGCTTGCCTGAAACACATGAACACCTGTAAATTACATGCAACAGGAGTACTGTTCTACTAAATTCATCTTTCCAAGCATTTGAAAGAAAGTTAGATGAAGATATAGTCTTGATCATTTCCAAAAAAAAAAAAAAAGAACAAAACAAAAATCAGTATGTTTGAGATGCAACAGAGTGTATATTACCTGCCTACCTGAGACTACCTGTCTCAGTAAAGTGTCTTCAGACTAAACGCAAGGGAGAATCAGAGGCAACAAGAAAGCGCCAAAGGCATTTGTTAAAAAGTGGGACAACAGGAGTAAAAAAGAGTGGGTCTGTAGGAAAATAAACAAAACTATTTAAAAAGGCCTTCAATTCTCAGATGCAGTAGGCACACTTCAGTGTTCTTTGCTTAAATAGGCTACACAGATAATGTCTGAGAGTCTCATCTATTGGTTGTTTGGAGACACTGCAGCAGACAAAGTTGAGCAAATAAACAAGACCTAACTGAAACAATGTATTAATTTTAAATCCAAGTAAGAGAGAGAAAAAAAATAGCTTAGCTTGTCTCTTAGCTTGCCTCTTCTTCCTTGACATTATCATTTTGCACATTAGCATTAGACAGTTTATTTTTGCAACTTGAGAATGTGCACAGTCACTAAAAACTTTAATATTACAAAAGTGTAATGTTTCCAAAGGAAAGGTGTAAAAAAAACGAAGCATGTATCAGGTCTTAGGTTGATTCTGACAGGTATCATGATTACTGTTACTTTCATGTTGTTGCTTTTCATATTACTGAATTGCATCTCTATGTTGAGAGAGGTTGCATAATATAAATGTACTTTGTTAATGACATTGCAGCTTCTTAATAATATTTCTCAAACAAAAGGCAAGAGATGAATTCAAATAATCTGAGCAAATTTCTCAAATCTAATAAATTTCCATAGGAAGCTAAACTGTTCTGAGCACAAAGCACAGTGCAATTAAACAGCTCTGCCTTGGTAAACAAAGCTCAACTGGCATCAAAGGCAATATATCAACTGTGATTATTTACCACCCTGAGCACTCAGCAAAAATCAGTAACATGTGCAAACATCAAATCAAACAACATCTGCAAATCAGTCTTCATAAAACAAATGAAGAAAAAAAAAAAATCCTCTAAACTACACTGAGACACATAACACAGCCACTGCTGATAAGAATTATCCTGGGAAGTTTAAGGCTTTCATGAACTCCTTTGCATTTGGGGCATGGATGGTTTAAGCTGCAAAATGAAAGTGAGTCAAAGTCACTTCATAGTTAAGCCAACACATTGTGTCTATGCACGTGTATGGCTGCACATGCCTTTGGGAAAGAGGGTGTGCGTACGTTTGTGTGTGTGTGTGTGTGTGTATGTGTGTGTGTGTGTGTGTGTGTGTGTGTGCAGTCTACAGTCTCTCTCTGGACATGTAAATGGGGAAAATGTTAAGTTTTAACCTCACATTTAAATTTAAACCTGCATTAATCAACAGTTTGATGATGTAAAACAAATTATTGTGCAACATGAAAGGGTCAAGCCAGAAGCTTCATGGACATTTTTATCCTCTAATGTGTTATCTTCTCAGTTTTAAACTCATTGTGTGGCTGAGTCTCACCATTTTTCATTGCACGTGTTATCAGGCAAACCTAGTGAAGCTACATTAATTACCCAGTCTGCCTGACAGCGTGACAAGGAGCTAACAACGTTTCTCTGAACATCTGTGTCAGAGAGACAAGGCAGCTACCTGGTTAACGTAGTCTGGTGTCTAGCAAGCTAATTACCAAGAAATTTTATCTTAGGAGTTCACTGACTTCTAAGCCAGCAATACAGTCAGTACAGTGTTTTTACCAGTTTGTTTTGACATTTGTCTATTCGTTTTTAAGATAACTATACATAGCAAGGCGAGGGACTTCTAAGATCAAATCAAAAGGTAAGGGATTAGCTGTCAAGGAGTAACAAGGAGATGCAGTAAGAAGCTGGAAGGACTGCACAGCAACAGGGATGAAGACATTTAGTATTTTATTAAATGTCTCAGCAATGGGAACCATCCACCCCACCCAATGGAGGGGTGGGGGTGTCAGCCTATCCCAGCTGACTATGTGTGAGAGGTGGGGTGCACCCTGGACAAAGACAGACAACGGACACAGTCACACCTAGGGGCAATGTAGAGTCACCAATTCACCTAATGTGTGTGTTTTTGGGATTGTGGGAGGCTGAAGTACCTGGAGTAAACCCACACAGCCACAGGGAGAACATGCAAACTCCACACAGAAGGGCCCAGACCGGGATTTGAACCTGGAACCCTTTTGCCATGAGACAACACCGCTAACCACTGCACCACCGTGCCGCCCCAACAATGGGAACCTCCACTTTAAATGTTTCTATGTTAAAGGCATGACGAACACAAAATGTGACTACACATGACAGAACTCTTACAGTAGCTGTCACAAGGAAGACAAACAAACAGACTCTGCCCCCTCATCAATCACAGACAAGGTGCCTTTGAGCAAGAAATGCTGCTGTTCTGTTCTGTCTCCCAGTACATAATCCACCAGCACGATTCAAACTATGTGGCTTTCACTGAACATGATATACTGTCTGTAGCAGCGACAAACCCAGTCTCTCCAAGTGTGTCCCACCATAGAGGACAACTGAATGGAACATCTGAGTTTTCATGGTCTCATTTCCCCTGAGTTGACAGCTAATCTGCCGTTTGGGCAGTGTGCTGGTCACACAGTGTGTCACACCTCCAATGTCTGCTCTGCTACTGTTTTACAATGTACACTACACTCTGATTTTTGGGCAGAGTCACATTTGTCAGGTGTTCTAAAAAAATAAAGTCCCTGGAATGATCACCTTTTTTGCAAATTTATGAACTCTGTGAAGCTGTTACATAAATGTTAAAAAGAGACAGTTTAACTAGGCTAATTCGATACAGAGAGCGGCCTTTTGAGGGTATATACAGTAAATTATTATTTTTGAGTGAAAGTCTTGGCTCCACAACAGTTCAAATCTGTTCCTGCTCAATATACACACACATAATGTGTGACTGAGGATGTTTAAAGAGTCAGTCATTTTTTCAAAGCACTTTGCAAGACTTTGAAAAGATCATTCCTCTTTCTTGACCAAGACTTTCCAGTTAGGGTGTCTTTCTCCCCTCCGACCAGCACACTCTGCTCACATTTCAACAGACTTCTAACAATATGCATTGAAGCCTCCAGCTGAAACAGGGCTTCAAATAGAATCACGTCTCCTTGCTGCCTGGCTCCTCCCGGTTCCAAATGCAAAAAGTGATTTACATCCACACAAGCCTCCACAGCCTCCTTCAGCTGCATCTGTCTCAGTCTCACAGCACACTTTTAAGTACCAATTTGAGGTCTTATTGAGTCCAGCTTAAAGAGCAAAGAGCAGTTTGTCATGCAATTCATTGCTCAAGACTAAAAGTTCAGAGTTATTTTATGAACTCAGGGCATAATAAGCAGCCAGGGGAGCTCACATGGATCAAATATAAGTGGTCTCTGTCCTTTTTGACCAAGCTGGGACTTCCTCCAAAGCTCCTACCCCTCTTGCTCCTCAGCAGGGGCTGCAGTCCTCATTTGTCACCTGTGCCACCCAGCCCCAAGAGGTTGCCTGGTTTTGATGAATGGAGTGAGGACTTCTGTCCTTTCTTTGCCATCCATCACTTTCTGTGAATGTACAGCATGAAAGACAAACAACTCTTGCTGGGAAACCTCTGCAACTCTGAAAGTGTCCTGACACCTAGTTCAAGATTGGCAAGAGGCGGCTTTTTAAAAATTCAGCTTGGTTTCTGGCTAGAGCTGGGCTTGGCGTGTGTGGTTGATTAAACTTAAGGGTATGTTATGTTTTAGGGTGTGTTAGGCTAAGTTATTTTCAATAGTTTTTTGATAGAAACAGCCACAGACAAACAGGAAGGGGACAGACAGAAGTAGTTGACATGCAGCAAAAGGCCCGGTGACCAGGTGAGCTAACATGGCACGTCTATAATTAGGCCTGCAGAGTGTCCTTATAAGCTGCTTTTCCATTTGTTTTCTTTTCATGCATTTCCACAAAGGATACAGGTTAACATAAAGTGACGCATTTGTCAGTGCTCACCTGTTAATATTACCATGTATTTGCCTGAGAAAAAGCAAAATAGAGGCCGTACTACCCTATTTCACCAGTGATCCATTCTCGGATGATATTTGTGGGAAAGGTGCCTCTTGAATCCAGTGGAAGTCAATAAATTAGATTTAATATCATGTGAAGGAAAATGAACAACAATCTTGCTGGCCCGTTTTTAAAATTCTCGACTTCCTTTTTGCAGGAATGATAGCAAACATTTTTTTTCACTTACAGTACAGCCAGTTTTGAAAGCACGCCACTTACAATGTTGAGTGAAATTGATTTTCTCAGGAAAATATTGCTCACAATAACTACGAAGACAATATGAGCACTTGAAACATTTACAGAATCTGTAAGATTCTCGTCCCTTGATGGAAACTTTGTGACAGCTCAGACTTGGGTATGTCTGTGCCTGCAGACTTCTAGTCTCCTGATCTTTGTACACGCTGGTCCTGCTTGTTCAGCCTCTTTCTCTGAGTGTCACAGATAACTCAACACCTTACAGGTGCACAGGAACACCTCGGTGTGTGGCGGCTGTACATATCAGAAGTCCATTCTCTCAGGAGCACAAATGAGGCCTTCATCTCTCTTCTGTATTTCAGAGTATCCCAGCTTATGGTGTCTCACACCTTTGAGAAATTAATACCCACACTGTAAATGTAATTTGGATTAATGCATCATAATCTATTGACAGCTTGGCAGTAATGCCTTAATAAAAAAAAAGTTATGTAAATTTTTGCGAGCTTGTTATGCTGAAACTTCTGAATACAGAGGATTACCTTGGATGGCACTTCATTCTCAAGTTGAATTGTGTAAGCTTTTATTTTGGATTTCATGCATCTATAATAGCTATAAATACTTAAACAAACTGCCTTTTTTTCCTAGATGGAGAGGGATACCATCCTTCCTCTGTCTCCTAAATGAGACAGTGGTTGTGACATTGAATTAACCTCTCACATACCAGCAAAGGTTTATAGGGAGATAAGGTTACTCAGGTTCCCTGCCTCTGTCCCTCTGGGCCAATCTCTCTGTCTCCATCCCTGTCTTCTCCATCCTTCCATTTTTTTCACTTCAATTAACAGTAATAGAGCCAGGGCATATTGCCTCTTGTGCGTTCATCCTGACAGCACATCTCCTGGTTCACCTCTGTCTTCCTAACCCCAGACTATGTTGCAATTACATTACGGCCCAGTGGTATCAGAGGTACCTGTGTCAAGGTGATACCATGTGAGAAAACACCTGCGTGTTCACAGTGACCTCCAACCAGTGTCAGTGCAAGCAGGTGCAGCTGACACTGTGTCTTGAATCAACCTCAGTGCCTTCAGGCAGAACGAAGGCCCATACAGACAGGCTTAGGCTGCTGGTTTCATTGGAAGGCCAGATGGAGATGTAGGTTGGTGAGCCAGGAAAAGGCTCAGGTGGTCTTAAGAAGCAGGTCTTCTATCACAGAATGAAGACATCATGCATGACTTTGCTTAGTCTTACCATGTTACCTGGGGCAAAGAGAGTTTGAGTTAACATTTTCTGTCATAATTTGGCTGTTAGAAAACTCGACGTTTGTATTTCTGTAGGCTATGTGCTGTGTGTGCTAATCTGAGCTGGAGGAACATGTTCAGTCTTTGTCTTCTTCTTTCGTACCATCAGGGATTTTTGATAAAAGGGTATCCTCTCCTGCCATGCTCGCACAGTATGTTTGGATTCAGTTACTGCTGGCAGAACAAATATAAAGTCTTCAAGGTTTATTCATTTTTATCTTCAATATGATGTAGGGGCACATTTCACAGCCTACGTTAGCTTTATTATTAGTTTTTTTATCACTTTAAAGTAGGCGTTAGTGACTCATGATTGCATAATTATGAAATAGAGGCTACACAAACTTGATCACACACTAACCCGCTTGAAATCTACAACAGAGTGATTTAAATTTAATTTAAATGTCTAATCTAAGCTAGCAAAAATGTATATTTTTTGGGTCTTGTTGAAGGTATTTTTGGATAAATCAGTTTCATTGACACAAGGGTCACACAAGTTGCTCTATACATCAATAAAAGTGTTTGTTCCTGTTTGTCTTGAACATGCAACAAAACCATTTTAAGCTGTAAACATACATTGGACTCTCTTGACCTTTTGCGCTGTGATTTTTTTTACCCTAGCCACAATCTTGCTGGAAAATATTCTCTTGGTTGGATCCAATGGAGATCTCAAAAATACTAATTTATCTCTGCCTGTTGTCAAAAAGGAACAGTGTAAATAGCATTCTATCGATTGGGTGCTTAGCAAAGCAGAGAGCTTTGCTGCATGTCTCCTGTGATGACAGGGTGTCTCTAGAATAGGTTCTATACTGTTGTACTAATTTAATGATCAATAGTGTATTTGTATTTCAATGCCTGGTTCTTCTTCCTTCGGTTCTTACTAAAATAAGATATTGGAGCATTTTACATCATGCTGCCAGATTGGTTTATGCAAAGCTACTTTGGTCACAGTGCACTTATCAGATTGGTGTGAAGCTTAACACCAGCCACACTTAAAGGATAGCCTTTCCTCTTTATTTAAATGGCTTAAACCTTCTTAGGTTTAGCCCTTTGGCTGACGCAGCATTCCATTATTGCTGGGTGCCGCCTCACTAACCTCTCATTACACAGCATTCAAAGTAAATTAAAGTACAGGACTCAACCAAAATGCTTGCTCTGCTTCATTTAAACAGTTGCAACCTCACATTTCATACAATGTACCTCAAATCTAGGAATACCCAGTCAAATAAAGATAATGGGTTCCCTTGTTTCACCAGTTGCACATTGCAGCAGTTGTACAACAGAAGAGACTGACAGTGAAATCATTAAAAAAGATATTTTTAAACCAAGGCAAAAAAATCTGAAAATGTTACCTCCACTCTGCTATATTTTTCTATTCACACCTGCCTGTTAGGTTTCACTTTTATCAGATCGAGACTCTCATTACTTTGTTATTTTATGTTATTTCTGTTGTTTTTCTACTGTTTTTCTCTTGCATTGACCAGCTGCTCTGATAGGATCTCTTCTGAATAACTGAAACTAGTGAATCTGCAAGTTGCTTTAACAAAAAAACAGTTCAAAACACAAAATACTTTGAACAACATCAAATTGGAGGTGGATGAAAATGGATGAAGTGATAAACTGATGGATTGTGGAAGTGTTCGGACAGACAGAAAGTGACTTTGACATCTCATTTTCAACATGCAGACCTTCCTGAGAAGTCATGCTGAAGAGAAAGTGGATGAGATTTTGAAAGTGGAACTCCTCAATCAACGCTTACATTTCAAAGAACTAAGCAAAAAATGTGGTGTGAAATGAGTACTCACACTTCTTCGTGATGACATTCTCTCAAAGATTGAGGCTTGAAATTTCTCTCTGAAAAAGCAAAGAGGAGGGTGTTGACTTTTTAAACAGTTGTGTGTTTCAGTTTGGTTTGGTATAGAAAAATAATACTCTTATCACTGAGGTGATGGAGCAGGCCATTCAACCAGGTGCAGTGGTTACAAAGTGAAATGTATTTAAGTTGAAAAGGACGAGGAGCTGATATGCTGATATGCTTAAAAAACCTGCAGACAAACTGAAATTTCAATCTATAGTCAAATACAATGGAATATAAAATATAATACTACAGTTATTAGTTATTGCATTTTTCAAATGGTCAGGCCTATTAAAGAATTTCTTGATATTTGTGGAGATGACGTCTAAGGAAGAAGACGTCTTAAGGCCTAAGGTGAGTGTCTCCCATGGCAGCAGCTGACTGACATCTGATTCTGGTGATGATCGCTGTGAGATTTGCTGTCAACTGCACTACTGAGTGAGGCATATTTCCCCTTTCTCAACAAGCCCAGCTTTGGTTGCTGTTATATAGCCTACCTTTACATAATTCAGCATTTGAGAGGACCCATCTTGCTGTTAAGTTTATTTTCCACTCAGAAAACAGAAGTTAGCAAGCTGGGCTGCCTGGCCTCCACAGGGAAAGTGGAAGCTATTACAGTGGCTTGCTTATGTTAGTTCAGCTGGTTAACTGTGTGCCTGTTGGAGCTAAAATGATGTTGTGAATATTTTTATAAACTGTCTGCACAGACTGAATGGTTATTGGTGCAGTGACCAATCAAATTACCAGTGCCGATGTTGTCAGTATAAGAACAAACCATTCAATTAAAACTTAGATTTGTTCTTTTTGTTATGGATTCAGTAATCACAGCAGCAACAAAATGTGTTTCAGCAACATAAATATGACCCATATCTATAGCCAACCAATCCCATTAGTATCAATCCATCAATAAATATGCTCCAATCAGACTGATGATTATGTATCCTGGCTGTCTAATGTGTGTCATCCTCATAGGGTAATTGTAAGTTGAAATTGATTAAGGCCAAGGGCTGGGACAATATGTGAGGCTGATTTACAAATACTGAAAAATTATTACAAAGTTGAAATTAATTCTAATTTTGAGCCTTTGGCAGTGCAATAAACCAGTGATTAAATGTACGATTATCAAAAGATCTGCTGTAAAAACATCTCCTTTGTCAAAATACAAGTTGCTCCGTGTTTCTTCATGATCAAATTTATCAATACCGTGCATCATCACCCTTGACAAGCACAAGCTATCACCCTAACAGCATCCAAGGCAGCCACAAAATCTGCATAACCTGTTCACCACACAAACATATCAGGGGTACATCAGTGTGACCCTCAAAGACACGCACACTGCTATAAAAGGCTCACACAAAGGCACACCAGGAAGCCCGATGCAGAGCGAGTGTCTTACTGATTACAAACAACGTGAAGCATCTCCAGGCTGCTACCCGGCCTGCCTCGGCATGGTAAATGTTGTAATGTTGCACTGTCTCTCTTTATTCTTCGCTGTCTTTTCCACACAATGTTTGGCTTTCTCACTATACATCTAACACACCATTTAAACAGAAGTCCAAGGTTCATCTATATTCTGTCTTTACCTAAGATGGCCTCTGACAGCAAGTAATTAAACAAGAGTAACAGCAGACAGCTCTGGTAGTGGCCTTTCAAACTAAAAAAACACATTTACAGAGCTGTATGTGCAGTACAATAAAGGAACTGTCCACTCAAAAAAGTATATGTAAACCATATAAAGGGATTGAACGCCTTGTAATGGAAGTCACGGTATGTAGAAATACACCCTAGTGTCCAAAGCACCCATCAGTCATTTTTGTAGCGCTATATATATAAAGACTTCAGCACTGCATGGGAATAAAACATGAGCCACACACACAGAAATCCATATCCATTATCGTGGCATGCATGCTTTTCATTTGCAATGTGGCATGGGGTGGCTGGAGCCATATTGATTTTCATCCCTTTTTCCTGCTTTGTTCGTGGTGTAAAAGGTTGTTTTCACTCTATCTATTTGAATTCAGCATGTTAGAAGCATGTTAGAAACACTTTCCGACAGTATCTATCAATCATAGGCGATTATCATGGTGGACTCAGTGTGCAGCCAATGAACATGAGAACTTATGTTTCATTTGAAAGTGATTTTCATCAAAGGTTTTATTGTGTTCTCTTTCTTTTTCACCTCACCACTGAGAGCATGCCAGACCTATTCACTGAAAAATGACCAAAGATAATTATTACATGTGCACGTGAAAATAAATGGGTTTCTTAGATAAATTTACCTTATTCAAGCACTTGTATACACAATGTATAAAATGCCTTTTTATTTAAATGATGAGAGTATTATGTTAATAACTGAGTCATTATCACTAAATTACAAACTATTTAGTCATTTGCATTAGCACATTAATGGCAATGAATTCTTAATTTTACAAGTGGTGTAAAAAAACTCTGAGAAATATTAAGATCAATGGACACATGGCACACACACACACACACACACACACACACACTGAATTCTTTGCAACAAAAGCAAATGTCACCCTCAGAGGGCAAATTTGGAATCACATGAAAAAGAGGCCAGTCGTTCTCTGTGATGTGCCTGTCTGTGGAGGCCCCACTGCTCCCCTGTTGCCTTCCTGCCCAAAGGCTTGTGATCAGACACTACAGCAAATGAATTTTATGCCATTGGACACTGGTGAAATTTAGCATTTTCCCTCCAAGTCTTCAGTAGCACATAAACAACACAAACCCCTCAGTCCCTTTGTCCTCTGTTTAAAAATAACAAATAGCCAATGCGTCCAGATTCTCCTGAATCTCCCTCCCCACATCCATGACTGATGGATCACCCCCTCATGTTTTTTGGTGTGCAAACAAGACTTTGGTGACACAATTACAAGGCAATCAATTAAAGACACATAATATATATATATAATATCCTTTTAGGAGCCTGATCGTTTTACCTTGCTGTCATGCATGCAGCATATCATCAGGCTTAAAATTCAGTGGGGTGAATTCTGGCTGTCAATGCTGGCATGAAATGAATCTACAATATGATCAAATTCAAACTCTTTTGTATTTGCAGTCTTTTGTCAAAGTATAAGACCAATCCTTGCTTAATAGTTTGTTGCTTTTGAAACTGGTTGTTGTTAGAGCAGATGAGTCTTACATAGTAGAACGTAAATGCTATGCTCTGTTGCGCACAAAATCCATAATTCTCAATACCACAACAAAATTATGTTATATTGTGATGAAGAAGTTAAACAGTAATCGGAGCAGGTGACCAGAAGGAGACCACCCTCGTACTTTCTCTCTCCTCCATTTAGTCACTTTGTGCAGCTCAGACATGCTCAACATCACACATGGTGTCCATTCCTGCTTATCCTCTTAAAGCCATCTTGCTGAAGCATAAAGGTTTTAATTGGTTAACAACTGCACTTGGAATATCAGTGAGTCTACCATTAGCCATGATCCAAGGACTGCAGCAGCTTCAGCAGATAGTCCGTAAATCGGGCTGATGGTCATCCATGTACAGTAATTTGCCTTTTTCACTAACTACAGCTAAAGGTGCATTCCCATGTCTGCTTGTTAATGCAAGACTGCCTGCTACACAGCCCCTCTCTTGTTTGTCTTTGACTAGAGAAAGGTTTTTCTTAGCAGTGATTGCTAAGCGGTAAGTACCCAACTCGTCAGATCCCATCGCTCCCATTTGATTTGAGCAGCATTGACCCTGATTGCGGTGGTGGGCGAAGCAGCTCCATGCAGCGGAAAAGGACACAGCTCTGTTCTCAGCCAAAAGCGCAGCTTGGTCTCTTTCATTGGGTCTTTGAATATGAGCGTGTCAATACAGCCATTGCACACGGCTGCATATGCCCCTCTGGCATGATTCTTCTCCAACTGAATCGATTCAGGCTCTGTTTATCTCATTAACTTGTACCGTGTAATCAATCACACAAGGGCATTTGTTTCAGGCCTCCAACCCACTGTTTATTATAACTCATCTCCTATCCTCAGTGTGAACATTGTTCTGTCTAGTTATCTTTGGTGATGACTGCTACACTGAGCTGCATGTAACTGCCTCATACCCACTTTGCATTCATTCAAATGAGCCTGTTTCAATAATGCCAAGTGATGTGTCCACGCAGGCAAACACAAATATGCATGAAGCATGTGCACACTTATACACACACACACACACACACACACACGCATGCACACACACACTTGCACTTATGATCACAAAGAATTCTCTTACTATCTCAAAAATCCTCTTACTTTAACACTCAGAAGAGTAATTAAGTTGATGCTAATTTTTGGCTGTGTGCACTACTAAAATTATGTTCTTTTGTTGTCTTCATTTAACCACACGCTTGAGCTAAGATCAGATTGCCCACATTTTATATTTTACATTTTTGATATCCCACAAAACTCTATTACTGAATTTAAACAGAAAGCAAAAGGAGCTATTAATGAGGCAAAAGAAAAAAAAAAGTCATTCTCGACCAGGCTAAAGTCAACCGTATTTGTTCCAAACTTGACTGAAGTTCCTGTAACAAGAGTCACATCAGGACAACGGATACGGACACTATCGGACTGTGGCCAGCTGCATCAGGGACTCCACCTCAGGCAAAGAGCAAATGCTGCCTTTGCCAATTTCACCGAGCCACTTTGATCACCATGCAGTACTTTCTGCAAACCACGCCATCACATACACAAATCACCAGGCTGAGATACATACAGTGGATGGCATCATTTGTGGTGTTTGTTGTGTTGTGTTGTGATGACATCATCAACATTTTATCTAAAAAACCCCCCCAAAAAAACATACTTCTGCTCCATTCCTTTTGTACGTATGAAGACAAGGCAAACGTAAACAAGACACTGACTTGACAAAAGTCAAAATGACTACAATACTGATTCAGTCTCCTCTCATACTGCACTAGATTTTTGAGAACAATATAATCAGTATCTGGGTGTGAGGTTCTGTTAATCTATTAAAAAATGCTTGACAGACCCATTCAGAAATCACCTGTCCAACAGAGAAATGGCCATGCTCGAATCACTCAGGGACAATAGCTGATCAGGTCAGTGTCGCTCTCAAAATGTCATAGGACAATGATGACAATAATCCTCCAAATTTCTTTGACAAGATTAGTGGTTAATTAGACGTTCTGTGGGGCCATACAACAGGTGAGTGGATAATCCAATAAATCTATGCATAAATCAAGAAAAACAAGCAAATGGAAGAAGTTCAGTCCATAGTTCTAATATGGATTTCATTATTGGTGGCAAAATGTCTTGCTGATTTTACATAAGAACTACCAGCTAATGATTTTCAACTCAACTGCTCTTAGGTCTGTAAATGTTATCCTTTTGTCAGTGACTGGAATTTATTTGCACCATAAAAAGTATTGTAAAATAACATTTTACAGCATCATTATACATGTTCAGCCCATTTCAATGGTCATTCAAAAGCAGTATGCTTCAAGAAAAGATCACATACTCCAACTATGTATTGGGCTTTATCCATTTTCCTTTTTATGAACATGAAGAGAATGTTGTGAGGGGGTGGCGAACCCCTGTTGATACAAATTACAGATTCCATACTATGAATGCACAGGCCATTGCTCAACTTCTGCTCTAATCATCCCCACATATTGTGGAATGTTTATTGGCTCTGAAAATGATAATATTCAGAGCCAAGTCAGATGGTACAGACAGGCTCGGCAGACATTGCCTGAGGGGTATCGTGCTGCGGGCTTCAAGATTTTATTTAAACTGCATATCAAACCTGCTTGTTGGTCTTCAGCAAACAGGAATAAGGGTGGGCACCTGTCAGTGCTTATTCATGTTGTAAAATCATACATATATTGATAAATCTTTAAAAAAAATCACAACTTTTTTCAGAACTCGCAAACCTTCTTTGGTACACTGACACCATCACTTATAAATAATAATTATGAAAACGATTATGAGCAAGAACAGTTTAAGCTCTTTCTTTTGTATCTGTGTTTGACAATATGTTCACAGTAATTAATTCTTATAGCCAAGAAGCTCAGCAAATTAATGCTGGTGCAATGCAGGTCAGGATTGCAGCTTATTGCTCATATAAAACTATTAATTAAAATCCAAAGCACAAAGGTGATAAATGGGCACGGTAGGTGTTCCAAACAGGTCACCTTGTTCTTTAAAACTTCTGACATTAAATCAATTTCGGAAATTGGTTGGATCTCTGACAGCCACACACAACAAGCCAGTGAAGACACTATTTCACGTAAATGAAAGCCCAGGAAATCAGACCAACATGTTAATCATATATTAGAAGCAACTTCTCAGCATTCATCAGGGAATCATGGACACTTTGCCTTCATAACCCGTGTGCCAGGGTGATTCAGAGATGCAACACTTTTGATGAGATGTAATTGACACCTTCTGTGCATGAAGTGTCATGCAAGCAACCGCAAGCGCAATAACAACAGGCTAGCTGTCATCTGTCACTCCTCAGCATGGAGTGTTACACTGAACTGCAGAGACGTTCGGGCTTTTTTTGCACATTAAGTTCCTCTACCTCTCACTCCTGTCAATCATACATCTGAAATTGTTTAAACTTCCCATGTTAAGTTCTGGCCTTTATCAGAGCTGCATGTGTGGAAATACTTATACTAATAACTAATCTAATTTAATAGTGAAAGTGGAATAAAGCTAAAATCCTCTCCCTGCGCTGACACATTTCCCTCTTACTTTAGGCTTTTTTTTTTTTTTTTTTTTTTTTAGCTGTGTTGATATTGTTGGTCTGGAAATGTAAATATACCACACAAAGATAAAAAAAAGAAAACATTTATTAATATTTAATCTAGAGTAATTCCCTGCTGCAAATGAGTGTTTATCCATCTCGCTCTGTCAAAACAGTCACAACTGCTGCCTACATTACCTCTGGAAACTCTGAATAGGAAAACCAGACAGCCCTCTCTGTGCCAATCCTATTTCATACTGTGTAACAAGGATGATTGCACCATGGCAGAAAATGAGTTCAGCACATTCAGCATCGAGGGATGAAAAAAAACAGTCATGGTTTTAATAGTGTTTTTGTGGGGTAGATTAGTAAATCAGATTGGTCTCAGACCTAAAAAAATCATTTAGAAAACGGAAGCCATAATGTACTAACCCTGGCATTTCTTTTTATTTTTCACTCATCAGCTCTTTGCAGGGGTCTGGACCAGAGCAGCAGCTTACAAAACTACCATGCTGAGATCCAGGACTGGATGGTATGTGGTCGTGCCTGGCTCTATCACCCCGCTGTAAACCACTTTACACCTCAGTCAATGCAGTCAACTTTTTTATTAAACCTAAAAATCATGGAAGAAAATGGAAGCTAATTTTAAATTAGTTTGCCGCATCCATGTTTACTTGTGCTTTTGAGGTAGGTTGTAAAGTTTAAGAGTAAGGCAAGAACAGAGACACTCACTCCAACTTTAAATGGGGTGTGAGTCAAGGATGTGTCAAAGATGTGCTATGTGCTGAGAGAAGTATGATGGATCCCATTTCAACATCTTGTTGGACTGGTGGGAGGGACTGGATCCTATGCCACCTGACTACAGGCGAGAGGTGGGGTACACCCTGAACTGGTCACCAGTCAATCGCAGTGCTAACACACAAAGACAGACGACCTCACACACACACACTGACACCAAGGGGCAATGTAGAGGAGCCAGTTAACCTAATGTGCATGTTTTTGGGATTGGGAGTACATGCAAACTCTGTACAGAAGGGCACAGACCAGGATTCGAACCTGGAACCCTATTGCTAACCACTGCACCACTGTGCCACCCCTGTTGAACTCAAATAATAAGAGGTCATCTAAGCATCCAGCCTAGAGACATCATTTCTGTCTGACAAAGGTTCTTTGTTAGAAACACCAGAGTGGTTCCTCTGTTCTTGATCAAGATCAACAGAAATGAGACAGTCTGCTGATGAATTTGTATACCCTGATAGCATCATCAGCACTGACAATGGATTCCCAATACACATCAAGCCCTTGGTTAATAATGAGAAAGGTGTCTTTTGTAGATTGTATCTACATTTACATAATAAACCATGTTAACAAACATGCTGCTCTATACAGCAATGACAGATCTGTATGGCTCTGGAGGCTAAACAAAGGTGAAATATCAAAAGCTGACACCTTCCAAAGAAAATGCCTGCATAAGATCTCCATCTTTTTGTCCATTTAAGATCTCTGCCATGAATATCCTGCAATAAAATCCAACATAGTTTGAACACAGCATGGAGTCCTCATATTGTAGATGAGAAGCTGAGTAAAATGACCTGGAGAAAGATGTTGGCATATTTAACATATAGTTAACAGTGTAGTTAACATATTTAACACCCTATTTTGCATTACAGAGAAGCAGTTTAATACAGCAATATTCATCCTGAATCAAATGTCTGGTGATCGAAATTCTTGAACTTAGTAGATTAACATTGAAGAGTGGAATTATTTATATTTATTTTGTATTTATAAAATAGGTTCAAAAAGCTAGACCAGGCTGGAAAGAGGAACATTTTTACAGTGTAACCATAAATTCTGGGGAGCAAGTGAACAATTTTGACTGCAGGCTAAAGTTGAAAACATATATTCTTAAAATCCTAAAATAATCCTTTATTAATCCCCAGAGTGGAAATTCAGGACTGCATCTTCAAATTCCTCTGCCTACTTTCACTAATCCATTTTGTCAATCATTATATGCTTTATTGTAAGAGGTGGTACTCTATAAGTGCCAATAACTTTGTGTTTACCGCTTATGCATTACTTTCTGTAATGTTCACTGCTTTAGGGAATTACAGAACTACCTTGTCAGGATGTGAGCTTTCTTCAAAGGTAGAGTTTTATCCAGTCATTGATTCATTTATCAGGCTTTGCAGTAGGTACAGTGACTTCAACTGCCGCTCTTCAACCAGGTGACGTTTATAAATCTGTACAATGAACAAAAAGAGGTAATGTGATCTGTTTTGTCTTTGAGGTTACCGAAATAATCTCCCAGCATGTTCATAACTAATCATTTTCCCCTTACAGAGATGGACAGACACTTACAGCTGTGGTTAAAGCTGAGGGATTTTCAACAAAGCCTCAAAGTTGTTCTCTTAAGGGTAAGTAGGAGTGCTTGTTTGTGCCACAAAATCAGAACTCTTTGTTGTGTCGTGTGTTTGCCGTTGGTGTTGCCCAATCTATGAGTAATTACAGCAACGATCCCTGGAAGGAATTGAATGTTTATCACAGAGAAAAAAGGAATAAAAGCTCATGTGGGAAATTCACTGTTAAAAGCTTTCCTATTTGGCAGACGTAGCTGTGAATAGACTCTACTTTGGTGAATAATGTCATATTTTTGACATCAGTGTAGATTTATGACATCACATACACTCTATAGACAAAGGACAGTCCAACTCCTGAAAAACAGCCCTCTAAGGAGGTATGTCTGGATACTTTTGGCTATATAGTGCCTACTTAGCATTGTGCGTCACCCTGTTTGACTAACACAGACCTCACACACCACTGTGCTCACCGCCACTGCCAGGTCACATCATCATTGTGTGAACAGGGTGATGAGAAGAGATGACCTCTGTCATTATGTGAAATGATCATCTCAGCCTACTGACCTCAGATGCCTACTGTATAACATATTGCAGCCTATGGCACAGCCTCACACTTAGCTCTGTGCAACTCCTCCTCCCACCAGGCTGAACGCTCTGCTGTAGGCACAAGCTGTGCCATCTCTACCACGCTGATTATAGGTTAAGCTCATTTTGCCATGAAGGACAGACTGGAGCTGTTCCTGCCCTGCTCGCTTATGTTATGTAATTATGTAACACTCAAGGAAAATATCTGAAGATAGAAGAGATAAAAGAAATTGTTTCCACTCTATTCTTCTATTGTCCACTGTGTGTGGAAGAATACGGCTTGACAGCGGGGGAGGTAAAGCTTCAGGGCTGGGTCAGGAGCTTTGCTTCATGTTTGTGCCTGTAGATATTGTAGACTGTGTGTGTGTGTGAGTGTGTGGAGAGAAGTGGGGGGCTGGGGGTGGGGTTGGGCATCTGTGTCTGTGCCTGTATATACAGTGCTCTGTGTGACTGCACATACTATACGCCTCCGGCCGCATCTCTGCTCTGTCTTCTAATCTCCAACAGGCCTGATGAATGTGAACACAACTGATACCACACTGCCAGCTGTCCCTAATACCTTCTTTTTTCTTACAAAGCAATACTACCCCCAGGGAACATGGGCACAACCACAAATACACATAATGAGATTAACCCCCCCCCCCCCCCCCCCCCCCCCCCAAAAAAAAATGAATTCATTAAGAAAATGGGAAAACTTGTTTGAATTGTGCAACATTACTGATTGAACCAGTAAATAGCATTAGAGGCCTTAACGGCAAATCCATGTTAAACAGAAATGATGCTGTTCATTTTACTGACACTCAGGCCGTAAGTGTTCAACATATGAAAAATTGCTGTCATTTGCTGTGATGTTTAGATTTTTTGTCTCCTCAAGAATTGAAAAAATGAAAAGTAAAACCTGTTCTCTTATTTGTTCTAACCGGCAAAATGGTTTCTCTTGCTGAAAAATAAACATATTGGATTTTGTTTGGCAAGGATGATACAAAAAATGATTGGGTTATAAAAATGATTTATAGTCAAACAGGAGCATGACAGCATCAATACAAAGAGCAATGAAAGGGTCTCCGCTTTAAGTGTGAGTAATAATAAAATATTGGAGAGTGAGTCTGTTTTTTTAATTTGTTTTTCCATTGTGATTTCCAACATAAGTGTTTTCATGAGTGCCCCCTTCAGTTTGGCTAGAATTAAAAAGAGGTACCTTGGTCAATGCTCCTCATGTTCACAAATTCAAACATATCTCACAGAAAACAGAGCTGAATAACCAAAACAGGACAGGCCTTCCTGGAAATACAGCTCAGTGGGAAAAATGGCAAACAACTACAACATTAAAATCAAGTTTTAATCTCTCTTCAAGCAGTCCATTCCTTTGATTTTAATTTGTTTGATTGTGACTTGTCCTGCTCCAGTGCTTCTAGGATAGCATCTCATCCTGCTTTTATAATTCTCGATTTTCAGACCTGATTTCCCAATTAAGTGAGTGGCGATGTCCTATCCACTGATTAAATTTGGCAACCCTAGCCAAAATTGTTGAAACAAGTCGGATGAATTCAGCGGATATGGCAGTTTGGAGGAACTGAACATCTAATTATTCTGTGTTGCTGGTCACTCCAAGCTGCTCTGATGTACCTCGGGCAAACAACTGCTGTCCCTGGAGGGAGAAAAGCTGCTGGAGAGAAGGCAGAGAGCGTCTGCCAGCATGAGTCTGTGGAGCACAGTTTATTCTAATTCCTCTGCAGGACATTAATGAGCCAGGATAGAGGCTGTCTTAATGGGCAGCCAGACAGATTTTAAGTGCCCCGTGGAGTGCAATCCACAGAGGTACGACAACACTGCTGCAAGGCCCAACATATTGTTCTTAGTTTGTGTTTTGCTGTAGTGTTGCTTCTGAGCTGTCCATTACAAAAGCCTCATGCCCAGTAAGCTTTGGACCAAAGTCAAACCAGGCCATCACATATTTTCATATAATTTAGATATTTGACACTGTAAATCAGAGATGAATCCCTCTGATTTACTCTGATTGCTGTCAAAGAACAAACAATACCTTTTCAACTAAGATCTTCCCTCTAATTTTGATCCTTGCCATTTGGACAAAACCAACTAACCTGTGAAAAAGGATAAAAGCTTGTCATTTGGCAGGCAGAAGTGGATAACTATCACCTTCACAAATTCGTAGTCCTTTTAATGACTTTAATGACCTTTTAATGAATTATTTTTGTTTTTTCCTTTTCAGAACACAGTGTCTTTTTACTTTCAGTTACTGAAAGTATTCTCTAAGCTGTTTTGCCTTTTTAGGGCTTTTTCCTGTAAACTGCATGATCTGTATACCATTGCTGCAGGAAAGGCAGCATTTGTATGCAGGAGGGCATAAAATGCAGGTGAAAAACAGCTTTACTAATCTAGTTCTTTTAGAAAACTAATTTTTTTTAATAAAAAAAAAAAATAGTCAGCCATTCTGCACTGTAAAAAGCATAAGTAGCTTGCTGAAATAAAGGCACTGCTTAAAAACCCAGGTATTCTTCAAGTTATAAAAATGCAAACAGGTATTTTGTGTATGCTTGCAACAGCTAGTGTGCAACACGTGCAAACTAGTATATAACACTTTCAGAAGCATTATTGATGGGGCCTCACAAAATATCAGGCTGCGGTGGTGTCACTTTGGGAAACATAGTGGTTTGTCTTTATGACCATCAGGATTGACCCTATAAAGGCTGCTTCCCATTCCTGTAGTGGTTTGGCTTTCTGTCACTTTGATCATAGCGAAAGTGGTTCTTGGGTTTGAATCCCTGCATTTTCAGCAGATATGGGAGAACTGTATGTTTGAGTGTCATGAGTGTCTGTACTACTTCAGTCATATGTTCCTATATGAACCTGCACTTAATACTGAGGGTTGTTCAGATATATGGAGTATCTATTGTGCTGTATATGATAAAGCCGATCTTTTATTCTCCAGTCTGCTACTTCGGCCCTCTGTTGCCTAAGGCTGGACAACTCCATGACTGAATCTGCAGTTACCTTCAAAGGAAAACCTACAGCATATACTGAGAAGACCAAACATCAAAAGATCAAACACCAATGACTTTTGTCCAGTAGAATGGAGGTTCAAAAACCTGTGAGCTTTCAGTGTTGGTGGACGTGCTTTACACACACCCACACGCTGCCCTCTGTTTCTAAATCTACGCTGCCTTGTCAATAGCCTTCAAAACAGTTGTGCAAAGTCTAATCCCTCCGTCTTGTCAGGCTTTATACACGTTATTACCCTGTGCAATCATGTGTGAAATGCTGCCGAGCACCTTTCTTGCTGATGAACATGCAAACTCCATGTGTCGACATGCAACACCTGCATTTCTACAAGATGTTCTGTGCATGTGCGGTATGAGGACAGCGTTTCCTATTTAATATCCTAGGTGAGGGAAAGGGTAATATCTGGTACCACTTCCCAGTACATGTTTATTGTCACTGAAAATGTTTTGATTAATAACTTGTTTATTAAATCTTATTAATGTGCTGCTCTAGTGCACATTACAAATCATTTTTGTGTGGGAATGGCAGCATGTGCATGGCCATGTAGCTTGATTTCCCTTTGCATTTCTTTCTAATTTTTATTGGTTCATTAATAAAGAGTTGCTCCACTTTACACATTCCTTTTACGGCATTCTTTGACCTTGTTCCTTATTCTAGTCCATTTTACGCTGTAACTCATGAGCTCCTTTGGCAGGACTGCAGCCACATCATGTGTGTATTTCCCCTGTGCACTGTGTATTGTATGGTCAATGAGAGTAACGTGAATGCAGAGTGAAATGACAAGCTTCCATAAATGAGAACTGGATGCTATTTGCTGACATGGCCAGACTGAGCAGACCCTAAATATACACATGGTCAGAGAGCAGCGCAACAGAAGCATGCTAACACCCGTGTGAGAAACAGCTGGGGACACATGGCTTCATTGCATGCGATCACTCTGTATAGGCTGAGAAACGGGCACCAGGTGTTGCTGCCATCATATATGTAGACTGTGGAGCAGATGAACACAAAATATTGAACACAAATAGTTAATTCAGCTGAGGAATCTACACCTGTGCATGTTTTATTGTATTTCCCAGATATTTGGAAATACTGTATTTTCCCTGATGAATAGACTGACAGCCCTGCAGCGACCAGAGGTTTGGGTTAGTCTCTGTATAATGTCTCAAATACAAGTGTATGTGTTGATCAAAAAAAGTATTACATGGTAATTCCATATGAATAATTACACAAAAAATGACAGTAACAAATATTCTCTGTCCTTTTTTCAGACACAGTGGCTTTATTGTAAAATATGAGTGTGAAAGAACACATGTTTTCCCAGTAAGGCTGATGTCATGATGGGTGTCAGCATGTTGTAACTGGACTAGTCAGAAATTCCAGGGACAGTCAGGTTGATGTGTCATGACACACAAGTAAGGGCTTCAAACAGAAGCCAAGACCTTTGGCACTGTTACTGTGCTGTGCAAGATTTCCTAGTGAAACTACTGAGAGTCCCTGGTAACTACACACATATATAAGCACAGAACATTGTAATATTGTTATTAGCATGTCTCACATGCATATTTTAGTTATGCCATGCAAAACCAAATGCTTATAACAACCCTAATAAGCCACCATTGTCTCATTAATGGTCAGTAGTGGAACATGGGTTGAAACAAAGAGTTGTTCTATTTCTAGAGTTGCTGGTGAACCTGTGCTGGTCGAGAGAACAACCTCTACCACTGCATCTTTTTTTTATTTTTATTTTTTTGCCACGAAGGTTTTCTTGGTAGGTGTAAGAAATGAGAACATACATTTAATTTGGAATCAAGCTTTGCTTTTCTCAAGCCAGCGCCCCCTTTTTTGTGCAATTCTGTGGACAAGTTGTTATTTTCTGTCTGGAAGGTAGTGTACGACTCCCCAGGGTCACCAGTAAAAGTGTTCTGTCAGACTTCGCTTTAGAAAACACACACTGCTTTTTGTTCTATCCCTCAACCAAATCCATCTCTTTTTTTAGTCTTCATATATTTTATTTCTTTATTTTTAATGTGCACAATAGGAGAGTACATGTATTTTTTATGAAAAAGTGAATTTAATTTGCATTTATCGGCTGGAGTCTCTGAATCTAAATTATAATTGGACCTTGAGCGGCAGCGGCTTTGCTCATCGGTTGAGAGAAAATCTCTCCATGCCCCCTCTGCTATCTCAGCGCCCAAATGCTCATCATGAGGATTATCAGCAATTCTTTTCATCAAGCACACTGACACTGACTCTCCTTTCTACCCCAGCTCACACTGCCTCTCTGCAGCATGCAACATAGATTTCCCCTTACTTCCACCATGCTGCTCCACACAGCGACCCAGGCAGAAAGATGGCAATCTCCCTCACTGCTGCTCCCAACCTGATCAGCATGGAAATTGGTTCATCTCTGTCAAGCTTATGTGCATGCTTTCAAGTGCCTCTCAGATGTACATCTGACACTGTTGACCAATCAGCCTCAGAGGAAAAAGCAAGTGAAAGTGGCATCATTATGTTGTGTTTTACCTCATTCAGAGACTTCAGTGTGAGTCTGCTATTCCCAGCACATGCGGCAGAAGGACTCCCATTCATTCTAGAAATCCTGTTTTTGTCCCTTGTGTGTGTTGTTCCCCACTTCCTCTTCCTTGTCCCTTGTCGAAAGAGAGGCACCATTCAAAGCATCCCTTTCTTTTATTCTGCCGTGCCAGCTGACACCCGCCTTCATGCCTTGGATTGATGGAGATTAAAAAAAAAAGAAAGAAGGGAATTTAAAGCAAAGAGAGGACACAGCCTCCCAGGGTTTATTTTCCTCCCTTTCCTTCTCTCCTCTTCTTGCGTTCACACCAGCCCAAACAGGCGCATGAGAGGAGACGTCAGAGTGGCAGCGATGTATGCGCTCTTCACCTCTTCTTTTTCTTGCTCTGCCTCCCTCCTCCTCTCCTCCTTACCTCTCTTTGTATCTCTCTCTGTGCGCGGCTCGTTGCTTCACACAGGAGCAGGCTGCTCTGTCGTGACGGGTGAGACGGTTCTACGCGTGCAGAGGCATCTACGAAGGTGCTTATGTTGGGGGACTAAAGTAGCCTCTTAGCTGAGATTGAGACCACCCTCCCCTCCTCCCTTCCAGAGATGGGCTTTCTAATGGCATGTACCATTAAAGCTCGGAGCAGGGTGGGCTGCAGCACTGAAAGGAGAGAGGGGGAGAGATAGAAAAGGGAAGGGGAAGTTGTTCAGAGGGAGGGAGAGGGGGATAGAAGGACAGAATGGAGGGAGAACGAGGGGAAGAGGAGGTTTTGAAAAAGAAGATGTGGTGAAAGACAGAAAAGAAAAAAGGGTCCAGTCTCATTGCATAATAACTGTACAGTCAGTTAACTATGTTTAAGTAAGTGACACATTGTACAAGCTGTAATAAACAAGCTACTGTGTCAGTTTTCTCTGCACATGACCTCACTGTACAGATCCTACATCCCTTGTGAAGACGTTCAAAGACAACAGCTTGGACATACGCAGAATCAACGTATAAGACAAGAACATATGTTGGTTTTGGCAGTAGTGAATTAATTCTGGAAGAGCTGCAATTGTGTCACAGATAAAGCATGCCCTCATGCTTGACTGACTGCACAATAGCACACATGCAGAAACATATTGTGGAAATTGGGTGGAATGAAAAAAAATAACTACAAGCACAGACAAAAGTCATTTTGTTATGGATGACAGAAAATCTAAAGTCCAAAGCATATATTTTAAGATAATACCCTAACTTCAATGATTGGCAGAAACTACCCTGGTGCCAATTCCACCACAGCATTTCCATCCCCTAAAAAATGCACCATTTAATTTCAGGCGTCACCGAATAAAGAGCCTGTCTGCTGTGGAGGTGAGACAGCGTCTGGTGTAAGGATCAAAAACCATCATCTCTGCCAGCTCACCTCCTCTGAGCCCAGAGACCAGACCTCGCTCTCAGAGAAGCTCAGCCAGGCCAGAGACACAAGGAAGAAAAGTGTCCCGCTCAAGAGAACCGCAGTCCTGGACATTACACTGCGCAAAACAAGACCAGAGACGGAGAAAAGACGGTGTATCACATGTATGAAAATGAACCAGCTCCTACACAGACATCTCTACACATTAGTGTTTTTAATTATGTTTGTTATATGAAAGCTCACAGACAATTTTTCATTTTGCCCTTACAGTATGATGAAAAATGCAGGCAGCAGCCAAGAGGGAATTGAAAACACTAAATTGCTGTGAAGAGCACAGCCGCTGATATGATGGTGTGTGTGTGCGTGTCTGTGAGCCTGGATAACCTGAAGTAAAGTCGTCAGATGATCTAGCGACTGCTTGCTACATTTTGCTGCAAAGTGCCATGTGGTATTTTGAGTTGGCTTGAACTCTCATGACTAGAGTTGCTGAATCAAAAGGCACATGAGTGTGACACCGGCATTCAACAGAACGATTTACTGGAAAGGATGAGTGTTGCACGGTGGCTTCATCAGTGATGGGGAAAAAAGAAAAAAGATTCTTTGAGGGTCGGGGCAGCGTTTAGAGTCACATCTGATCAGAGTGTTGTGTTTGAAATTTGAACTATATTACCACATAGCATATATATATATATGTGTGTGTGTGTATAACAGCAACCAATCATCAAAACAGATTTAAATGTACTGGTAGATGCATTTTTATTTACTTCAAACAAAGCCAGGGTAGCTGTTCCCCCTTCTTCCAGTCTTTCAGTTAAGTTAAGCTTACCAGCTGCTGATTATAGCTTCATATTTACTCCCCAGACAAAGATATGAGAATAGTACTGATCACATCTAACTCTGCCACTAAGTGAATAAACCATATTTCTGCAAGGTGTCAAACACTATTCCTTTAAGACTTTTACCACATTAAAAAAAAAAAAAAAAAATCTGGAAATCAGTTTCAACTCCGCTTTTGTGGGGAGGTTTTATGCTCTCACAAGCAGGTCAGGTGTGCAGGAGACCCAAATGACCCATCAGTGCGAACATGAGCTCCTGTGTGCTTGATATATGAATCCTTTCAAACACGCTTGTGTTAAGGGCTATAAATAAATTTGACTTGACTATTCAGTGTGTGAACAGAACATGATTACACACACAGTGCCTGTTCTGACATACAGTGTGGGCACTCAGTCAAGGTCATGTGTGCTTGGTTATTATATCAAGAATCAATCTTAAGACTTGATCGTCGGATTTATCTGCTGCTGTCAATCCTTTCTGAGGACAGTGAGCTATTTGTACAAGTCACACTTGAACAAATGAGGTCTCCACATATGTGCGTGGGTTTAAAGTACACCATATATGTCTTAAATCTTTCAGAGCTCTATCATGACTGTGGGTGGTGCCTCTTTCCCTTTCGGAGGAGTATGATTTTTTTCCCACAAGCCATCTGGTGCATCTTTTCAGGCCTAATAAGAGGGACAAAGTGAGGCATTGGAGTTCAGCAGATGATAGATATGGGAGCTGAGTTGGCCAACACACACACACACACACACAGGACAAGGGCAACAGATGGAAGGGGCCCCGATATGCTGCCGGTGCTGGAGCCAGGCCCGGTGGGCAAGCCCCAATGGCTTCATTGGGGGTCCATTGATATTTAATCTTCAGACAGACTTTGTTTGAAGTGGAAAGTTGCTTCCACAGAAATTAATTCTTCTTTAACTACACATTGGATTGGATTGAAATAAAAACACATTCTTTTGGTGGACAATAAGGGGAGTTATGATCTATTTCGAATCGCAAAAAATCAAATTCAAATGAAAGCATTCATCAGTCAGCATCACTGAAACAGATGCACTTGATTCAGTTAGTGTTAAAAATGTTTGTCATTTTCCTACTACTGTGTTCTAATCTCTATATACAGTCTTATACCTATAAAGCCTTGACCAATCCTTCATCGGAAATGTTCATTACCCCCCCATACTGTCCATGCAACACAAACTACTACTACTGAATATTGTAGTATCTAAATTTGAATCACATGCAAAAGACTAAATACTCAAAAACACACTTTTATTCACAACAGTGTCATTTTACTGCTGCTAAACTTGTGCAAAGCAAACTACATCAAACAAAAGCTGCAAACAATTTGCAAGGAAAAAATTTTCAAGTATCCCATGTCAAAAGCTTTTTGAATTCAGTCCACAGTGCTCAACACAATTGTGTTTTTTCATATCTTTCAAGATGGCCTGGAGGTACAGACTTGCCAGGGATGAGGAACGACAGAGCGAGAATGGAAAAGCGTAGTGTCAGCCCTGTGTCAGACCCAATTATGCTTTTTTCTCCAAACTGCATAAAAAAGAGTGCAAATATGCATGTTTGTGACCAAGAAAACAGTTTGTATATACAGATTGTGGCAGTTTGTCGCTGTTTTCCAAAATATCTGACTCGTATGTGTGTCTGAATAGGACACACAGGACAACAAACTCTGCCTGGTGTGGATGAATGACACGAGATTGTATGTGATGGTTATAAAGAACATTACACTGATACATGGGCAGGTGGACGGTCCAGGAACTGCTCGTGTTATAGTTTCCCTGTGTCTACTGCCTTGGACTGTATCATTACTTTGAGGTGAGTGTGTTGCCAGGTGACCCCCACAGGTAGTCCCCAAGACTGATGGATAGTGAAGGTGCAATGGCCCCATTTTCTGATAACAAATGAGTGGCCTTCCAGAAGCCAACATTAGAGAACAGCTGTGGAAATGAGAGTAAACTTTATCATTTGAATAAAATATTGTTGCTTCCCGTAAAAGAAGAAATAGGTTCTCTGTTCTCTAGAGTTTCCTTAGTAGCAGTGAAAGAAAGGAGCTTATTAAAAGTATTAGAATTTTCTGGTTTGCTACTTATGTCCTGGGTGGGGAACTGCTGAGTCCTCCTCACACTGTTTTTCCAGGGGGTGTAGTGCATCTGCGGGCAGTTGCATAGCTGGCGTCATATTTACTTCAACATTAAGCAGGAAATGATGTCACATGGGTGTGGGGTTATGAAACTGTCCCTTGGCAGCATTAGCTATGAGTACAGAAATGATACTTTCTGTGTTGATACAAATTCCAAACATACAAATGGAAACAACAGGTAGCAGTTTTCTTAAGCAGTTCTTCAGTGCTTTGTTGAAATCAAGTTTAACACTCATGGTTTTTATTTGATTTGTTTCAACATAAACAGATTTTCCTCTTCACCGGTAAACACTTATTTGTCAGGTTTTTGTCACATGCTCCCGTCCAGATGAATGACTTACAATAAGACAAGATAGACAGGATAATAATTACCTGCATCACTGAAAGGCAACAAATAACAGTGTCAGTAGTAGTAGCAGTTGAAGAATCAGCATGCAGGGAAATAAGGACAAAAAGTTAAAGACATTGCAATTTACAATTTTCCCGATCAAGAAAATGAAAATGAAAGATAGTAACAAAATAGAAAAAAATATAAGATAAAATATAAAATATAAGATTATTTATAAATGTCTGTGTGTCCATTACAGTACAGAGTTCAGTAGTTTGATGGTGACAGGCAGGAATGATTTCCTGTGTCGCTCTGTGGTGCATCGTGGGAGTAAGAATCTGTTGCTGAATGAGCTCCTGTAGCTGATCAGCACATTGTGGAGAGGGTGGGAGGGAAAGTCCAGTACAGTCCTTATTTCAGAAAACATCCTCCTCTCAGACACCGCTGTCAGAGAGTCCAGTTCCTCTCCCACAACATGGCTGGCCTTCTTGATGGTTCTGTTGAGTCTGCTAGTGTCCCTTACCCTCAGGCAGCTGCCCCAGCAGGCAACAGCATATGTGATGGCACTGGACACAGCTGACTCATAAAACAACCTCAGCATCATCTTGCAGATGTTGAAGGACCTCAATCGCCTCTGAGACGGCTCTGGCCCTTTCTGTAAACAGTGTCCATGTTCTAATCTGTAACAGGCTGCACACGTGTTGACACATGTGCACTAAACAAGTGAATGTCTGCTACATATCCCACTGACTTTCCACTCATATCATCCACAGCATATCAAGGACAGCAAGCACTGGTTAAGTCAAGCATTGGATATCTCATTGAACGGTGATTTCTTTATTAAACCTCACCAAAACAAAAAAAGCGCAAGAGCAAAAGTGTAAAGAAAGAGTTAAAGACAGGTTGTAAGCAGTAATGTAAGCTGCAAATATTAGCATCTCCAGCTATATGGCCTGAAGATAGCATAAAAATAACATTAGCCATAATTATGTATTTTGCAAGCAGGCTTTCCTGTTCACCAGCCATTTGCATTAGCAAAGTAACATAAAGTTATTATGTCTATCTGACGTTGATTGTTAATAGTGACTTTTCATAGTGCTGTATTCGTTGTGCTGTGTTATTGCAGCCAAACCTGCAACTATGATGAGCAGATCATGGGTGAATGACAACAAAAGGTGAGTGCACAGAAATAACATTATCAAAAAATGTATGGAGAATAGACATGTTGGAGTCCTAAAAATAACCCAAATTTCACAAATTTCTCTCATTGGAAAAGGGAGGAGTGTGTGTGTTTTCCATTAAAATGTATGGTGTGCAAAGCAAAATCATGCAAAATGTCCAAAATTCCTTGTGATCCTGTGATGTAACACATTACGTTAAAAGTAACGTTACCCTAAACTGCTCCTAACCCAGAGTCACCCTTAAGTCCAGAAACCTTTCATGCTACCTTATTTTGTGAAGATAAAGGTTACACTTAAAAAAACCCATTCATAACAAGCACGTCGTCTCCATGGTGGGAGACGGGATGCTCATCGGTGGCTGGGTAATTCTAGCAGCTATGTCCTGCTCTTAGAGGATTTGAGAAAATGTACAGTCCATCTCACAATCTGAGACCAACCAACAATCTAATGTTAGTGTCTGCAAGTGATGTCATATCTGCTGTCATTTTAATCAACAAATTTACGGTGCCAAATGAAGCAGCTTTTGTCTACCTCTGTTTTCTTGTTTTTGTCATCATTATTAATTGTGCCAAATTTATAAAAGCAAAAACACAATCTAGCAACTCATACTACATGACAGAACTGAACAGGTTTATTAATAGTCTATTAATCAGTTTGTGCCAAACTGCAGTTTTACAGCTTTTGACCACAAACAAACTGGACAAAAAAAAAAAAAAAAAAAAAAGACGATGATAATGTTGAAAAAGAAGATGTTGAAAATAACCTGAATCATCCCTCAGTGGTTTCAGTCATGGGAGAAATGTAGTTTACAGTGTTCTCAAAAGCTCAGAGGGGTGTGGCTGGAGGCCAAGTCTGTCCAAAGAACAGCTGTCTTTGGCAACAGCAGGGAGACTGAGGAGGGACTGTATTTACAATGAAATAGGCCATCAGTTGGACAGGGTCCTCGGCACACAAGCAACTCAGACAGATCAACAAACAGCTGTCGGATGTGTATGATTCAAGGGCAAATCCTTGGACAGCTACAAATCACAAATTGACACTACTGCATCTGTAAGATAGCTGTGCTCCTGACACAAAGTAGTCCAGATAAATGCACTGCATGTGTCTGCTATTATTATTTTTATTATTTATTTTTATGTTCCTACAGTAGACAGCAGATAGGCCCTTACTCAGCTGTTACCAAGGTTAAGGCTGTAGCTGCAGCTTACATTTTGCACTGAAAATAAGTTTTGTGACTCCATTCTGGTCGGAGAAATGAGAGTCTCTGCATACCTCTCAGCTTAAAATCAAACCCAGGAACAGAAGCGGCTAATCTCCAAAGGATTATGTGTCATACAACATTTCTAACCACAAGGACACTTACTTAACTCAGTGTCTTATTTTATTTGTTTTATCTGAGTATTAATTTTGATTGATCAGGCCTGATGAATCATTTGTATGTACAACCTGATGCTTCTCTTAAAGAAGATTGACGTATGTACCTTGATGTAGCAAACAGCTAACTCAGGTATGAGAATGTTCCTTTTGTTTAAAGGCTTTAAGGTTTAAATGTTGTAAAGCTGATCATATCAGGTAAATAATTTTATTCTCGAGGAACTTCAAGTCTTTTAAAAATTCAGAGCCACCTCTTATGTCACAGCGGCATCAGTGTAGTAAAAGAAAGAAAATCTTAGCTCTTGATAGCTGATGACAAGTTCAGCTGTACACACATTTTATTGACCAATGCATTTGTAAATGCCATAATTCTTTGTTTTGTAGATAGAATTCCAATGTGTAGGGTAATTGTGGTGCAGTGTTGCGTTAAGTGACTTGTGTTAATACAGATTAGGGTTAAGTAATGAAATAAATAAAGATTTGTTTCTCTAATCCTGGGGAAGACTGGGTTTTCTCTCCATGTATAAAATTTGATTTTAAACACAGAACTTTGGAAAGTCAACTAGAAAATAGTGTTTACTCTATTTTGTCTTGTTATTCTATTGTATTTATAAACAATAGAATAAAAAAAATAGTTGTTTGAGCTGGATAAACACAACGCCAGCTAAACAGAATTGTTCATTTGTTTTTTCAGCATTCCCTCTCACCAGTTTGAATGTGTACATGTGGTTCTATAGGAGAGTAATAGCTATACAGTGTCAGCCAGAGGTGATTACTGCAAACAGAGGCAGCAGAGGAAAATCTGTCACATTCTGCTGCTTTCTGTCTTGTTTTATTGGTTTGAGTCATTGACGCATTCTTGGTGTGCATATTTGTGAAACTGGGGCTCCAGAATATCTCCTGCATGTGTTGAATGGTGCTCTGCAAACTGGTTTGCAGATGGAGACCTGAAAGTCTGATTAAGTCACTTGCTGAACTACCCACATGGTTTTCATTGAAAGATTTTCCTCCACTCGACTCCCCCACTCGCATGTCATCTAAATGTTGTTGACTACATTACACCGAGTTTGATGAACTAATGAAACAACCCAGTTCATAGTCAAACAGACTGTCAGTGGTGGAAGAAGTATTGAGCTCCTTTGCTTAAGTAAGCATTGTTAACTGTTAAAATCCTGCATTTTAAATTTTACTTGAAATTCCACTTTGACCAGGGGATGAAGAAGGCACTATAGTCTCATTTTTCTTATTTAGCAAAGGCATGAGCTGCACTACACCACTTAATAGTCTTCACTATTAAACTAAAGTTGCGGAAAACTCTGCATTGCTGCAGGTATTTGACATGGGAAACAGAATGAATTTTGAAAAGAACTGCTGGTATATGCAGGGCTTTCAACTCCTATTATTCAGTCCATTAGCGGAAAAGAATACAATAAGACTTCTCTAGTGATTGGATGTCTAAAGTCACAACAAACTAGGAGAAAATGTGACAGGGAGTACCACATTTCGAATGCTACTGACATCTTACATTAACATGTTACTTAACCCTCCCCTCTATCTGACAGGTGTGGTTTAATATTACCTTTGATAAATTGGGTGCTGTGTTTTTTTTTTTTCTGACTGGCAAACCTTTTTAAATTGTCATGTTGGCTTTTCTCCCCTGACTGGAATGCTTTTGGTGAAGTAGTCAAGGGTCACTGTTCACTTACTTACAACGTTTACTTACCCATTAGTCACAGAAGTCAAACTTAAGGTGAAACACTATTCAATGAAATGATCAATCAGACCCTACAAACTAGCTCTATCTAAGTGAGGTCTTGCTGGAAGAGCTACCCGAAGTTAGGATTAGTGGGTCAATATTTCTTCAGCACAAACAGTTCTACAAATATCTTGAGATTTGCAATAGATTTTCTATTATACTGTATGTAACAATGTTTTCTGTGAAAGTTTGTTTTGTGAGCATGATAATAACAAATAATGTCATTCTTTAACTGTGCCATTTACTTTTACAGATCTGTATGCAAGTTTCTGGGTGGCTCTGATTAACTTTAATAAATTTGCACAATTAAGTCAGTATTTTCACACAGTCTTTCTTTTTCACTTTGCCACAGCTCCTCTAATATGAACTGCATATGCAATTCTGTTGTTTTTTACTCCTTAATGTGTTCAGAAACATATATATCTCTTCTCGGATTCACACATGACTCTTCTTGGAATTATGCATCACCACACAAATTGGTGTTTATGTGCAACTGTGCTCACCTAGTGCTGTATTTTGATGCTGCTGTCTTGTGTTCATTCTTCAGAGAAAATACTGGATTATGTGTGAGAGTTTGGAAGTGGTGAAATGTGTGATTTCAGGTGATGATATAGGACATGACCAAGTTGTTTCTATCCACTGAATAGTCGATGTGGTTTCATCAGTATGCATTGGCAAATGGTTAGAGTCCAAGAAAAATATGATAATCTATGGCTGGCACTTTGGAAGTGGAGCTGTAAACAGGCAAAATGACTTGGAACTGAACTCACCATCATATTTGTTGCATATATTAGATGATCCATTAAGTGAACCTAGGCCTGCTTTCCATATCTGAAAAATCCAACACACATCACTCTGTTTTTTTAGGAAGCAATATCTTTTTAGTGTTGATTTTTCACAGCATAACAACCTCCCTCCCCAATAGATGTGATCCAAAGGCAGCACTACCATCTGAGTCTGTCAGCCAAGCCATGTTTTGATTTCTTTCTTTTTATATATATATATATATATATATATATATATATATATATATATATATACATAAGTGTGATACACTCGCCTCCAGTTTTAGAACTTTGGGTGTATAGGTGTGGAAAAACTGATGGGTTAGGATTAATGCTCTCTATTTATCCAAACAAATCAAGGCATTAATGACATATTTTCTGGGCAAGCCATTATACATTATACAGTGAAGTATACAGTATGACTTGGGGGATCAGTGTCTATATAAAGCAGTTATTATCTTCATTAATTGCTGTATAATGTAAACCCTTTAGAAACAACATTACAGTAGGAAGGTCAGCAATTTAGTACTCAAGTCTTATCTATTTAAGATGTTTCTATTTAGTTGCATAACAGAGCTTCTTTATATAATAGTTTGAGCTACATTAAATGTCGTAGCTCCAAGCAAGAACATTCGGTGTACAGTGTGCTATGTATTACTGTTTGTGAATGTTTGTTATTTTCATTACTGCAGCATAAAAACAATACTCAGCTTCTGAATTTGAATTGGGTTTGCGGTTTTGCCTTGTGAGCCCACGATTTGCTTGCAAGGCAAGTTTGTTTCAAATTTATGGATGAGGTTACTGGAGTGCACTGAAGAAAACAGGGCGAGAAAAGGCAGGAAAAAGGAAAATCCTCAGCTACCTTGAAACTGGTGAGGTAATCAATGAAGCGCTGGCTTCAAACAAACAAAGGCACAGTGCTCTTTTTAGCATTCTCTCTTTTTGCCAGCCTTATATATATGAACAAACAAACAGATGCCCAAATCTGAAATATTGCGTTCAATCAACATTTTTGTTTCATCAGGAGAGCACAGCTTATCTTATTTCAGATCCTTAATAAATGCAGTTGATGGAAATGCGCTCTGGACAGATGAGGAATTATGTGCATCGCCAGTGTCTGATTAAAGCACTCTATCCAACATATGTTATATGTTTTCATCCAAAATCTCAACTCTAATCTGCAACTGTCTAACCCTCCCTTAATAGTTTGGGATTTATGCAGTAATATTGCGTAATGACTTTGGAAAGTCCGATCTATTTTGAAAACTGAAGCTGTGTGTGTAGTGTTATTAGTGTGAACAGAAACAGCCCTACTGTATTTGTCTGTTAACTTTTAGTTTACTGTGTTGAATATCTGGGCCAATTGTGGGAATAAAACTGATGGACACCTCATCAGCATGTACTGTCAAGTAGGTATTTAACCCCACATTATGCTGAGTGTCAACACTGTAGGACTGTGGGTTTTGATAGCAGCTCCCAGGTGTGAAGTGTATTGTTGAGCCTTTTTTTTTGGTAGGCTTACCTATAGCAAGGGTGGCAAGGTTAAATAGGTAACTCAATCCACTTTACTGACAGGAGGATCATTTGCTCAGAGGGAGATATTCATTTTTCAGCACTTAAATAAATGATGTATCTGACTGTACATTAAATACAATCCATTATTGACATGAAGCCAAGTTTCACATAAAGTAGTCTGCTGTGTAGACCAACACAGTATGCAGGAATCTGAAAGCAATTCCACACCAAGAAGCATTTGAAGAAGCTCTTGACATCATTTCACATTGCACGCATGACACGTTCATGAACAAATCAATTCTCTGTTCTCCTACTTTTTGACCTTTCCTTTACCCAAGTCACGTGATCATACATGCTCTTTTCCTGCAGTTCCCTGCTTTGCATTCACAGTATTGCATGAAATCAAGTAAAAAGCATGTCTTGGGGTTGTTCAGTGCAACTAAAGTCCTCCACAGTTGGCCACTCAGCAGCTTCAGTGGAGCAGAAGGCTGTTTCATGTCTTGAACAAGGGCACCTCAGCAGTACACAAGAGAGGGCAGGCTGTATCCATTTTTTAACTCCAGTTTTCTCAGTGGTTCAAAAATTTAAGTGTTACTACATGATAATGAGCCCAGTTTCACAGTATGACCTCTAAGTAAAATGCAAAGCTCAACTGCTCTTCAATGGTGTTCTGCAGCACCAATCAACTGTGCATTTATTCCTGCGGTTTGATGTCAAAGGGACATTAACAGTTAAGCTGCAGCATCCTGAGAGGCCAAAATGTACACAAATCTTCTCTTTCATTTATGGTTTTGAAATACAAGGCGCTGATTGGTTGTATACAGTATTTTTGTGGAAGAAGCAGAATGTTATGAATATTGCAGGTGATGCACGCTTGTTGGATGCACTGCTGACTATAGACTATGCTGCCAGTTTGCCCACTGTGTGGTATGCATATGTCATTTTAGACAATAACTTGTGTTGTGTTTTGGAGACACTCATCATTTATGTCTTTATGACCCTTTTTCCTCAGTTTTTCTTTTTTTTTTTTGTTTGTTTGCTGATCTTAAAGGACACAGTATGTTTTTATTAATAATAATATAATATATTTATGCTAATTGTACACTTGGAATGAAAGATATCATATGATTTACTTTCAAGTGGCTTTCATGCTATAAAATGTTAAAACGGTATAAAGTAACTAAGCATAACAACCTAACTCCAGTTTTGAGATGTTTTTCTGATTCTGAACATCACACTTCTGTATTATTGTCAGACTGACAATGGACATTTTAAAATAAAGAGAAAAAATGATGTGCATCCAGTGACGGCTACAACCTGGCACCTACATTACCCACAATGCAACTTGAGTGCTGCAAAGTTGGTCCAAGGTTAGGGGCAAGTTATGATGTTAGCTGCTAATGCAGACTTTATATCTTGTGACCTCTTTCAAAAGGCAGTGTACATTTGGGACCTCTTTTCCTGTTTAAGATGTCTTTGAGTTTTTATTTCCACCAAATGACTTTTCATTATCAGTTCATCTCATTTCATTTCATAACTGCTTGAGCTCCAAAGAGACAAAGATAGCAAAGATTTCACAAAAAAGCAAATATCTGAGAAAAGTAAAATAAATTAATAAATGCAAAATCATTAATCACCGTTGATCATCTCACAAACCCTCAGATATATCTTCTGTCCCTTAGGTCAGCAGACAGATACTACCTTCTTTACTAAAGCAGGATGTAATAATTTTAGCTTGGTGTATTGTTACTTTTACGTAAGTAAAATATCTGATTACTTCTACCACCTCTGAATATTATAGAAGTGATGTCACAGTGACATGTATCATTCACAGAATTTAGTAATAAATTGATTACAGTGTAGGGATAGCTATTGTGCTGTCTGAAGCTCACTTAATAATGTGTGATATTTTAGGCAGAAAACAAGACAGCTTCTGCTGTTTTATATCCACAGATATTGTTGCTGTCATACACCTTGACAGTGGTTTTGTTGTATGAATACATCCTGAAACTGATTTTGATTATGACCGATGTGATTCTGTCATGGAAGAAAAATGTGCTTGTGTGTGTGTGCGTGTGTGTGCATAAATGCAAAAACTTAGTGGTGCCAAGTCAGCACTGAAATGCTGAGCTGTCCAAGAAAACAAATCAACATGCAGCTGTGCCCAGGATTTTATTTATTCATGCTGCACAGATGTGTGAAGCATTTTGGGCGACAGAATGATGCACAAAGGCTCAATGAGAGAGGCGGCTGAAACGAGAAGACTACTGAAAACTGTATGTGACAAAGAACACAACAATGCTCCCAGTGTGTGGTGCTTTGGAGTGCAGATTAGAAAAACTGACTTTTGACAAAGTGATCGCCAGTTCAAATTGTCAGAGCTGCTAGAAAATCATGAAAAAGAATGAGCATCATCCTCCCATGCCTCAAGACTACTGCATTGGTAGTGAAGCTACAGTTGGTCCCCTGGGGCAAGGTCATCTTGTTAATAGAAAGGCTAAACAAAAAATCTACAATAAATGAGTATGGTGAGGATTAGGTAGAGTTGACGTACCAGTGAGGAGGTATGGAGCGATGAAGAGGGTCTGCAGCTGTGTTTTCTCACTCGTAAGGGTCACCCCCTTATTGCTTCAGTAAATTGTGGAAAGAAAAACCGCCTCAGAACCAAAATTGATTGGGTCAAAGAGTGAAGCAGGTTTTATTGTTACATTGATTTCTTTGTCTCTTTGCCTGCCACTGATCAGGTCATATACAAATTTCCTTGCAGGTGCAACATGTCAAACCTTTTACAGCCACCTTAAGTACCTGTTTTAAGGTACAAGTAATGTAAATGCACAGCCATAACAATATAATTCCTTTCATACATCCATCTTTCAAATCTCGTTAGTTCAGACCCATGTGGTGGTAGGCTAACAAACTTGCCCCGGCACCCTTCTTCCCAGACACTTCCTCCAACTTCTCCTGGGCTCTTGAGGCACTTCACTGCCAGATGGCATGTATAAATCCTCCAGCATATTCTGGGTCTTTCCTGGTGTCTCCTCCCTGTTGGAAGGTGTATTTTTTATAGTTCTAGGAAGGTAATGATCTGACTTTATTTGTATCATTTCTGTCAGGGCAGCACTGTGGGTCTGGTTGTCATTTGGACCCTAGCCTGAGTTATATTTTGACATATTCTTTATTTCTTTGTTCAACGACATGTGATATCTGGTAAGTGCTTTAAGTTGTTGGAAACTAAGCTTTTCCATCTGTGGCGAACAACACTGATCTGTACAGCTGTACATCACAACACTCACTGAAAGACAAAGAAAGGCAAAGATACTGAACGCACGCATTAACTGCTTGTTAATTGTTGAGTAGGGCAATTTTATGTGTTTGTTAGATGTCATCTAAAACCTTGTTAATGTTGTGTTTTTAGGTAGGCTAAACACCCATGTGCCTGTTCTCAGCATGTACATGGTTGCAGAGTGAAACATGAGGATTGACTGAAGAGCAAAGGCAGGTTTTCAATTGTCATCTAAATATATCAGACGGGGATCATGGCCAGAAATATCATTAAGAGGTCCCTACATTAATTAATTTGTTCATTTAGTTATTTGTTTTGGCAGGTCTGTGTGTTGTCTCGTCAGGTGTTGGCATGAGCTGCTGATGTCCCAGCTGCTCCTGGCTGTGTTTCTCTCTCTTTTTCTCCCTTTCGTTCAGTTCTTTGTGCATCTTCTCCAGCCTTTCTGTATACTTTTTTAGATACTTTATAACATCTTTATTTTCTTCTCCTTTTTGAGTGAGATTGGGCCTATGGAACCCCCAGACAATTGGTTTGGGGTAGCAGAAGATCCTGAATCAGAGGCACTGGGTAGCTTATCAGGCTCCTCTGTAATATCTGAGTCAGAATCAACTGCTGTGACTGTCACAGTTTTGGCTGTGTCTTTAGTTATTATCCCTTGTGTTTCTTGGTGTTTCTTTCCTCTTGTGGATCCTTTTTTTCCCCTGTGTGTCACAGTGTGGGTGTGTGTGTGTGTCTGTGACTGTGATGTGGGTGTGGTTTCCTTCCTGGCTCATTCATTTCTCCTGCCAAGCTTGCGCATCTGCCTGCTCGTTGACCTGCCAACCTCTTTGCTTGTCTGCCTGCTAGCCCTCTGGGCAATACCATGCCATCTCCACTTAAAAAAGTTAAATAACATACAAATAACATTACATATAACACATAAAACATGACTGATTATTTACAGGACAGGAGCTAGATAACTGACAATGACACACACACACACACACACACACCACACACACACACACACACACACAGTTAACATGGAGATTTATTCTGGTCAGCCAGCCTGCTCCAGACCAGGCTACCAGTCTTAAACAATCCTGGTGCCTACATATGACATTGCTGTTCATTGAAGTACTATTTTAATATTTTTTATTATTATTTATATTTAAGTTATTCATAATCATTTTTACTGTTGCTTATGAAGACTGCTGTTCATATTGCTTGAGCAATTTCTCATTGCACTTCTGAGGATGATTAGAAATGGCTGACAATCTCCCAAAAACATTTTCAATAAAGTCAGTGATGATGGGAATGTGTTTCTTCTTAACAACGATGCATCCTGTTTTAGGTGAGGTGTTAGATGATGAAGCACTCATACTGAGAAGGGCTTTCCCACAGGAAAACATGTTTCCCTTTGGCTTTTACCACTAACTAATTCCATGCTTCAGTGTTTACTAATAAAATCAGTGGGTGCCTGTTCAGAGACCAATTATTTTATTCATTTTTTTAATGTATTCTTTTACAAGGAAAGACCATTTGTAAATCTTCATTATGTAGACCTATGTGTATTTTAGTTGCCATTGGTGGCACATAATTTGTGATTCTTAGGTTTAACAATTGAATGCAATCCTCTCAAATCCCAGTTCACTGAACCAATATATAGTGTAGGAACACTGTACTCCATGAAAGAAAGAAGGCATCATTATCACTTTTGACTTTTTATTTAGCTGGTATCACTTGTTGGCTTTGAACCTGAGAGAGAGAGAAAAAAAAATTCATCTTCACTCTGACAACATCATTTGTTTAAATGTGTGCCATATAACAATTATGTGGGTATATATATAGAGAGAGAGTATGAGAGTATATAAATACAGTATGAGAAAAATGTATTGGAATAAATGATACTTTAAGAATGACTGAGATACATTCCATTTATTTATGCTGAAGAACACTTCAGTTATGGCATGTCTGATGGCTGCACCTGTGGAGTGATCGAGGTTGATGGGGTTCACAGTGTTAGGTGCGACCGCTGGCACATGAAGGGCTCTCCCTTTTCTAATAAACGGAACACCACAAATGCTGATATTATTTGGCAAGCCTGCTCAGGAGAGGCCTTCGGTCGGTGGAGGTTTCTGAAATGGGTCATCTTTATCCTGACCCTGTATTTACTCAGTGCCAAATTAAAGCGAGTTTGTGGGTTAGGATAGGGAGTCATATATTGTGTGAAGGGACATCCTCTGTCTCCCATCACAAGTCTATCAAAAACCCTTTTAAAATAGGGAGTGTGTAACAATTAAAGACGGTATTGTAAGAAAGTCTGTGCTCTACGTGATTTCTCACAAATGTGCAATCTATTACACAGTATTATTAGAAAGCGATAGTGTACCTGCATGCAATGTGTATATGTGCCACCACAAAACACCTGACAAAAATGAATATCAAATTATTTACTTGGAGACTGATGCTGTCATGGCAACAAGCAACCAGGGTGATGTTTCAAAAAAGTTAAGTCTATGCTCATTCATATTGCTCTTCAGTCAGCTCCAGGTCTAGCATGTTTGTATTTAGAGCTCAGGCCAAAGGAGAGGAAGCAAAGGCAGCATTTAACCAGAGGGAGATAGAGATGATGGTTGAAGCTGCTCATTTGAATGATACCATGGAGAGAGAAAGAAATGAAACCTGTTATGGCAGCGCAAGTGGCCATACGGTGTATTTACAATATCTAATCTGCACACAGTCCCAAAAAGACACACAAAAAAGTTCACTATTGTAACAATTAAATTATTTTATCCCCAGTCAATGCAGTATTTGCGCCACAATGCAGAAGCTATGTGGAGGATCTGGATGATTTTACATGGCGGAAGTTGAAATTTTTTGGCTTCATGCAGCTCTGAGCAACTTTAAATAAGAATGATCACTTTTCACTTTTGTTTATTTTACCTTTATCTTTAAGTCATTCTACTCCACACTCTATGAATTGTATATGGGCATTTTTTTTCCTCTGCAGTTATTGCCTTTAAACACAAAAGTTAAGTGCCTTTGTACACTAGTTAATATGCATAGAGGAAAGCAAAGATATTTTATGTAAGAAGTTGAAGATAGCAATGTAATAGCTAGCTAGCTGCACTTCTAGTTGCTGCTGCAATCCAAGTGGTTTTTCATAATTACCAAAAATGAAAACTTACTGTCTTATGTCTTAAAAGCTTTCAAAAGCTTTCAGCTCTATCAGTAATATTTCTGGTAAAGTGCAGTGTTGTTGCTGAACCAGAAAATATCAGCCCGTGGGACATTTTCATTGACCCTCGTTTCTCCTTTGGTCTCTGGTACATTTCTCCCCAGCAATGTATGCTTTTTCAGTAGGAAACTCACTGTCATTTTCCCCCTGAGGAAACAATTTCCCATGCAGGCCTTTGATAGGACACCAAGTTAAACCTCCCAGGACCACTTTACCTCACCTTTGTTCAAAGCCTCAAGACTGCCTTTTTTACAGTGTGTGAAAACATGCATATAGATTTATGAGCTTGTATGGACTGAAAAGAAATTGTGTTACTTGTTTGTTTCTGTACTTTGTTTCTTTTTTGTCTTCTTTTTTGTATATAATGCTGCTGCCTTTGTCACACATGTCTCAAACCTGTCACTCAGTACAACGGCTTTCAGAGAAATTGTTTGACATTTTGGGAAATAAGTTAATTCACTGTTTGGAATTGAGATGATAGATACTGCTCTCATGTCTGTATGATAAATACGCAACCAGTTAGCTTGACTGAAAGAATGTCTTGTCATGTCTCAAGTGCTATTAAAAAGGCAGTTTCATCCAAACAAGGCAGTTTGTGAAGACTCTGGCAAAAAGTGACATGGTGGAGCTTTCAGTAAATGTGGGTTCTTTGAAAAAGTGTGCACACAGCTGCCCATCATTATGCACATCTTGTTTAGAAATGCCATTCTTTGAAGTATTTAAAGTATTTTTACTGCTTAATAATTTCATACATTTTCCCTCAGGCCTGACACTCCAGCTTTCCACACAGTGCTGCAGAAGCGCTGACACAGCTAACCTGGGCCCCTCCTCACTTTCCCCAGCCTTCAAACAGGTCACTCTGTCCTGCCCTCTCCTCTCATTCACTCCCGCTATATTCATTAGTCTAATGAGTTCAGCTGCCGTCCACACAGCCAATGTCAGCCGACACTCACACTTATCAGCCCTGCCGTCCTTATCCAAACAGCCACTCCTTTAAGATGTGATCTGCATCTCCAACCAGATCAATACTGCAAGAACAAATCCTCATCATCATTTTCAAGGTGAAAAATAGAGACAAAAAATAGAGTTTGTTACTCCCGATGCAAAAGCTTGTGCTTGCTATAGCTCATATTAAAATTTGGATCAAGTTAAAAGTATTGAATTACTGCAGGTTACATGAAAACAAACTCAAAAAGAAAATAAATTTACTTATTAAACTGCAACTTTCTCCATCTTCAATTATACCACTGTATCAAGTGGCACGATTAGCTGAAGCTAATTTTAGACTTTAATTCCTTTTCCTAGTTCTTGTTGTGCTTTCAAGGACTTTAGTGGTTGGATTTCAGCAGACAGCACAGTTTGGTTATGATCCGTCTGGGGACAAGAGGGAGCTGATTGTGGGTTGCCTCTACTGGGACTTTATTTTCACAGATAAGATAGCCCTCGGAGAGGGGCTGCCTGCAAGTGCATTGTCTTCTACTGCCAAATCCAGTTGATCATATCTGGGTCAGAATATTTGGCTAATTAGAGGGTAAAATAGTTTTTCATAATTCCACAACAGGGGGATGTGCCACACTGAGCACTGACAATAAGACTGTGACTGTAGATCCCTGATGGGTTTTTACGTCCCCATTTATAATGACGTATCTTCTGCTCATCAGCACTATAATTTCCTGCAGAAATTGCGTTTAGGCATTTGGTATTCAACAGAGGATGTTTATCAGATTATGTGAGCCTGTGCAGTCTGATTTGCATGTTTCTGAGAGGCTAGCGTCATGATTTCACTGCTTCCATTTGAAGGCAGTAAAAAGCAGGCAGAGATTTGATTTTGTCTTTGAGCTCTGAGAGCATCCCATTCAAATAAGACTGAGTTCAAGATGTTTAATTTCTGCCTCCAATCAGATACGCCCCAAGTGCAAATGAGATTTACACACATCCCGCAAAAAGACATCTAGAGAGAATGAATGGAGCTCAGTACAGTCTCCTCATCCCCAGCAGCCCATCTGTATTCTGTAAAGGAAAAAAGTATACACAAGCTTGAGGATATTTTGTCTACTTAAGCTGAGCAAGTTGAAATCAAATAAAACTATAAATTCATTCAGATTTAATTGTAAATGTATATATGGCCATATTATGCAGAAACTGAAAGGTCCAACATACCAAGGTTGGTGGTATTCCTTTTGTCCCCCTCTTTTCTTGGCTTTAGCCTTTTCCCCTATTGCAGCAGAGGTCATGTGCCTGAGCCACACCTCAGCATCCAGCTGACATAATCATTGTATATATATATTTGGTTTCCTCCCCTCAGGTACATCATGGTCAAGTAATTTGATAAAGAGAAAACTATCACACTGGAGCTTTGCTTCAAGCACTGCCATCTGTTCTTGAAGATCGAGTGAATCACTTCTGTATGAGTACTGTGACTACCCAGATGGCTGCTGTTATAGACTAGACACCTTCAGTTATAATGTAGCCCTCTTGACTGTAAGGCACATAAATATGCTCACAGTGACAATGCTAACTTGCTCATCTGTAGCAGGTATGATGTTTACAGTCTTAATTTAACTTGTTATCTTGCTAAATTTACTAATTTGCTCTAAACCCATCCTAATGGGAATTCAATTCAATTTATTTCTATACAAATCACAACAGAAATTGTCTCATAACACTTTCCAATTAGAGCAGGTGTAGACCAAATCCTTTAATTTAATTGTTAGGACAGAGAGACCCAACAAAACCCCCATGAGCAAGCCACTGATGTCCCTTTAAGAAGGTAGAAATCTCAGAGCAGACTCCGGCTCAATGTGGGCAGCCATCTGCCTTGACTGGTTGGGTTGTGAGAGAGTGAGGGAGAAAGAGCAAGAAAGTGACAGAGACAGAGAGAGAGAGAGAGGAAAAGAGGAATAGAATGTCATAGGTCTGCAAACTAAAGTTTTGAACAAATTCAGAATCACCACAGTGATGTGAACTAAATTTCGTGACATTTCAGTCCCAATAGTTGCTGATATTTCACTCATGTTGGCGCTAGAGAAAGTCAGGGCCGTTAGAATTCACCCTCATCTCGTTTTTTGGGGCAACCAATGCTACATCCTGCTTGCACTTATAAAAAGATTGCAAAGTAGGTTTACATCATACATAACAAAAATCACTAAATGTGAAATTTCCTCTCCCTTGACTATTGACTATTGATGACTATTGACGCACTCAATATGTCAAAAATAGGATTTTTGACTCAAAACATAATACATTCTGAAAGTGAATTTTAGATGTAGTAAAGTAATAGTAAACATTTTTGTTTTTTTTTGTTTTTTTTTTTTAAATCAAATTTAGGTATTGGCCTTAAAATGATTTTAGCAATGTATTATCAGTATCAGTGAGGAAGAAGAAGCATTCACTTTCAGTTAAACTGAAAGTCATAAAGTCATACACACACAGACATGTCTGGCCCTCCATTCTGCTCTCCATGAGTTCCCAGCTACCCTGCCTCTCACCAGGTCAGGCCAGCCACATTGATTGATATTCCAGTAGTCCATATTGAAGGGATAAAATAAAGAGAAAAAAATCCAGCTTATTTGCTGCTCACTCAATTCTTCACACTTGCATCCCTGGAGAATGACTATTTACCAAACTAATACACTCTGGAAGGACTGAATGCCGGAGGAGCTGTGAACTTCGATCAAAGTTCAACAGATAGAAAAGAGACTCATCATTCAGCAACTCAAATGAAGGAACAGGGTTTGCAGATATAGCTGCTGTTTACACTTTGGCACTGGTGTGAGATGAAAAACTTTCAGTGAATAAAAGCAAACCTTCTGTGAGACTGGCAGTCACGTTCTATTGAAATGTTTTGGATTTTTTTTAAATCAGTTTCATAAGGTCCTGGATGATGTGCTCCATACATTCAAGCAAAAAACAAAAAATACAAAACTAAACTTGTAATATTGTGCTAAAAAGGAGGAAAGTCAAAAGGTCACAGTCTTGTGCTCATTGGCATATCAAGGACCTTTTTTGGGGGGTCACAAGCATTGTTTCTGTTGGAATAGGACCAGACAGAGAATTTGATAGAAAAGGATGAATATTTGATCAGCACCACCTTGTTGGCATCCACTATGCCACCTTTTTTCAAAGTTCCAAGTTGGTATTTTATCTCCACAAGCACAGCAGAATAAAACTGGTGCCGTCTCTGTGGATTTTATTGACTATTGCTTGTCATTTTGAGGTGATGTGCAGAAGACATTTCAAAATATCAATGTTCTCAAAACAGAGTCAGAAGATTAACTGTATGTTAGAATAAAAAAATTTTTGTACACTTACCTGCGTCAAGACTTCTTTAATGTCAGACTGAAGCCACAAAGGAAACCAAAAACAGCAAATTCAAAGAAATGTAGAGAAAACATATATGTACAACATGTGGCTTCTGCTTGAACAACATATACTTGTGCTTGATTTTTTGGCTTGGCTGTTCATAATAGCATTTATGTAAATATGTTCACAAAACCATGAGAATCTTCAAACCAGTTCTGACTCTGAATAGTAGATAATGCATTACAGAGCTTCAGTGTATCTAAATTGCCTCAGCACATAAAGGCTTCAAGCAGCCATATCGGACCATACTGCATCTCCTGACAGGTGAAGCATAGCCTGGGTTAGCTCTGCAGTTGTTGTGCAACATATACCCTTCTTGACCATAAAGAGGCAGGGAAATGTCCTCTGTTTTCTCGCCCAGCAGACAGATGGTGGGTTTCTTCTGCTGAGCATAATCTCCCAGCAAAGCTGAGATAAAACGGGTTTAATACTGTAAAATCCTGAGATTTTATCCCTGCTCTGATGGTAACACACATGTGGCTCAACATCTGGGGGGAGCGGTGAATAGTGGCTGACCAGACATCATGTGAGTTTAAAGTTGACTTTAATAAGTCGACTTTAATACTACAACCAGTACAAATAATAATAATAATAATAATAATAATAATAATAAATAATAAAACCAATAATAATGGATGGATGGATTTCTATTTTTAAAAAGTGATAGGTTTTTAATGTTATTTGATTCAGCTTTACTTTGATCTTTCAAATGGGTAAAATAATAAAAGGCAAAACTATAGGTGTATCAATGGATGACTGTAATAATATTGCTATATATGCTGTGTTTGAAAAAAATTATTTTGTTGCACCAGCTGTGATTAGTTACCAGTTAAGGTATTACAAGTGAGAAGTGTTTCATTTCCAAATTTAAAAAAACCTTGTTTTTCCATTTCCTGTGATGGAGAGTGGGTGTAACAGATAGCAGAAAATTTGCAGTGGAAATGGCTTTCAAAATAAGCATAGACCTTCTTCAAATTTCTCAAGTGGTCTCCACTCTCAGCAATCTTCACCAGCATCAGAAAGACATAGGGGCAGACGCAAGCAGCTGATCAATCACAGCTTTTGTGGTCCCCACGTTCAGAGTTCACTCAGATCAGAGTGAAGTATGGAGTAATAAAATAATAACCAGTTTTTAAAAATCGGTTATTATTTTATTTGTCTCTTGCGTGTGCACACAATACATAGTCCTGCCAATGGTTTCACGTTATTCCACTGATTTAGTGGCTCCAGTTCACCAAGTGCAGCAAGGTACCACCAAAGATAATTGCAGACTCGTAGTCATGGGTGTATACATAATAATAATACAATTTTATTATGAAATTTTCAAATTTCAAAATATCTGCCAGAAAGAGAAAGAGCGCGGTGTTGTAGTATAATGTATGTTATACTGAATTTAACTTGTGTCACAGGTTCTACTACATTTGCATGCACATATAGAGTCATGCAGAAGCCTGTTAGTCACCAGAAAACATTCCCAGGTGAGAGATGTATTATAGGAAGGAGGCTCCAGAGCTACAAAGGAGAAGACATTTATAGCTCTATCATGGAAATGGGTTTCACTATTCATTACCCCCATCACTGATGACATGCCTTTTAATGCTGAGTCATTGTACCGTGACTTATCCTATCCATCTTGCCTCTCAATACTGTATAGCAATGAGACGTGTCACATTGCAGCATCTTTGTCCTACTAATTATACACATAAACAGTATGATAACTTATTAGCTGATATTTGACAGTACCATTAACCTGAACAAAATATCAGCTTTACATGTATTAATGATTAGCAAACCAATTTGCTTCATGATCTTCTCAGTTTCAGTCAGTAACTGTTACATTTGTCAGCTGTGGATCCTTCTAGGATAATTCATTCCAGTTATCAACTCTCCCTCTCTATATCCTCCACTGCCACTTAAAACATTTCTAACTCCTAAATGTGTTGGACTTTTTTAGCTGGATTTCTTAGAATGGTTGTTGAGCAAGTGGCAGATGGCCCTGACAGTGAATCAGACTTGGTGGCGGTGGGAGGAGGAGGGTGGGTGCATGCCACACAGAGGGGATGCAGAGGAGAAGAAAGAGGAGACATGAGAAACGGAAGAAGGTGAGAAGAAGATGTGTGGGCGTCAAGCTCTGTGACATGAGACAGACTGATTCGTGCAGGAAAGGGCATGTGAAATGAAAGCTGGGTCTGTGACAGCTCCAGGGGCATAGATTGCACTCTTATCAAACCCAGCTGCACCCATTTCTCCTCAAAGGCAACACACACACACACACACACACACACACACATCCATGTATGTGCCAGCAGTACATCCCTTCTCCGCTCCTTTCAAAAGCTGTTAACGTGTTGACAAAGAGTTTTCTCTTCCTGTTTGTGGCTGTAAACTTTGTCTCCAGCTGAGCTGGTGAAATGCTTTGCTCCTGTGTTCTGATTTGATTTTGTGCTTCAGTGTTTACAGCTGAGCTCGGTGCTTGCAAGCAGGTAACCTTACAGCGGCGTAACACACTCATACTGTTGTTCTGCCATTATTTAATGCCATAAGCAGATGAATCACCACATTTAAAACTGATTTATTGCTCAGTTGTTATCAACTGTCTGTTGACTCCTTACAAGCTGTTCGAACAAAAGGTGCAGTGTTAAAAAGAGTTATAGAAAAGGGTGAAATTAAAGTCAAAGGTGCATGCTGCAAGTGCATGTTGTTATCACAGCTACCGCCCATTTGATGTTGATACTTTACTGCTTTAATATCTAATCCTAATTTATTTTTTCTTCTGAAATACATTTGCAAATTTTATTTCAGCAAAAATGCAAGGCAACAGAGAAATGCAAGTATATTGACGCAAAGGAAAATTTTATTCAGCTCTCACTTCTTCTTCTGGAAACTCAATTTATCAAATTAAACTTGTACCAGCTGGCAAATTATGCACCAATTTCCCTGTAAATCACAGATGACTCTGCGGCATGACAGTGACTGCACACCGCTGTTAAACTCTTCCCAAATCGCTGAACCCCAGGAGTGAGCGAGTATCCTTTCACACATCGACCGAGTCGATTTAAACTTGAAACACACACGCCTCGATCTGCAAAGCCCCACTGGAAGTAATAGCACCCCAGAGCCCAGGCGTCCCTGTTCCCTAGTCTACGCTTTGCTCTGCTTGGCTGAGTTTTATTAATGCAACCCCTCCACATTATCCATCATTTTTCCCTGGCAAAGTCCTGACAGTTAATTAGATGCCACATTTACTAGAACTATATTAGGCATTAAATGATAAAAACAAAAAAAACCTTTTGTGAAAGCAAGCAATCACAACCCATGACAGCGACAAAACAGGCACATATAAAAGGAAAAAGTGACATATACCACAAGTGAATGTTTTAATCTTTTAAATCTTAAGGGGGAGGGACATCAGATGGCCTCCATACATCACTGTGTCTGACCGAGTCCAGGCTCACTGAGGTCAGACACTGATGAATGATTCACTGTTTCAGAGCCCACAGCTTTAGGTAAGTGTATCAGTAAAAGAAACATACTGGATTGTGTGCTGGCTGAGGTTTGAGGCTAATTTCACCCAAATCATTTACAAAACAAAGACATATCTTGACTTCACTGAGTGATAGATAACTTGCTGCCGCTTCAATTCCAACAGATGCGATAATGTGGTAAAATTAAATTTATTTGTGATAGTCACAACACAACCCTACCTCCAACTCTAAAGAAATGAAATTCAACAATGTTCAGTATTTTATATTTTAAACAGCATTTTAAACAAAAATCCTTGTAATTCAGCTGAAATCTTAAACCTTCTGGGCTTGATGGAAATAGTATTGTAGCGCTTCCTGTTGTATAGTATTGCTGCGATATCACAGCGGCAAAATATCTTCCACTTTCCACAACTGTGTACATGGCCTATAGGAGGTAAGAAGGGAAGAGGGCTCAACACACACATCACCTGCCTCATCATCACTGGGACTAACCCATCACCTTAGAAGTGGTGCAGGTGCATGTTTTATCTGAATACCTTGTGCGCTGTTTTGTTAGAGCTTTCTAGGGAGTTTGCTTGTGTAACACAAAAGGATGTTCAGTGCTTCATATTTCTCTTTAAATTATTGTTTCGTTACATGCAACTGTTTTTATTCACCAGACACTGGAGAGGATGAAAAATGTTGAGCAGTGATTTTGCAAAGGACCAGCAAGGATGGAACTACAGAGCCTGATGGGTTTGATTTCTATGATGAAGAGGAGAGCTAAAATAATACGGATCCATTTGAAGATGGGTAAATGTATCTATTTTGCAGAAACATTACTTTCTAATGTCACAGCAATAGAGCACTTTGGAAGAAAATGTTTACATCTTGACTAAATGCTGTGCGCAATACATAAAACTGGTAGAGAAGACAGAATGACAGACAAGAGCCAAATTATCTTATTACACAGTTCTCTGGGACAAATGGGTGCAGAGAAATTTGATTTTTCTGCAAACTGCGAATAAAAACCATTGGGTATCATGTTATATGCAAGTACCTTTTAAAAAGTGAGTTTAAGGGAAATAAAAATAATGAAAATGCCCTTAGATCCCAGAGGTTGTCCCTAAAAATAATTTGCAGATACTGTTGTTATGTATTTCATTTTACTGCCCTCTACCTATTGATGCCATTTCACCGCAAGCCTAATATTATGCATAAAAATAGAAATATGACAGTTTAAAATTGTTTCATCATTCCTATTGTGGGAGGAAAGAGTAGAAGAAGTTGCGTCCAAAGAAAATCTTGTATGTTATGCACAGATCAATTGGTTTATGTCTGGATGTTGATTCATATTTTTATTTGTAAAAGACTGCTTGGACTTAACTGCATGCTCCTATAAGACCATGTGTGTTGCCTGTGACCATGACTTTTTTCACTAAATATTTCAACTGCATCTCTAAAAATCTTCTTAGAATCTAATGCTCTGCTCTCTTACTGCATATAGAAACTACTAGGGCATGGAAATGATAGAGAACCTCTGCACACAGCAAACATGTGTGCCGTCCATGACATCCTTTGGGGAATGAAGCCTAAGAGGAAACATGCTTCTTGTGTGTAATAGATGGAACGCAGAATGTGTCCTCCATCCCCGATACATCTCACTTTTAATATCCCATGTTGATATGATAATATAAAGCTCACAGTGCCATTCACTGAATAATACTACTCTTTGGTAATGTAAATGTATACCATAATATACCAAACAGTCATTGTTTTTGGCTTCAGGTTATCTAGGTAAGCATAAAAGCAATTTCCAGCACTGATGCCCTTTCAGAACATGATTTATGGCAGATTTTCCCAAAAAAAGAAACAGCATAGAAGATGATGAATAAAGTGACAAGCAGCATATGTGTGTTACTGTCTGATCAGCAAAACACAAGGCATGAATGCAGATCAGGAGGAACTATATGGATCAAAGTTTGGGGGCAGGGTATTTTGATTTTTTTTAAATTGGTTGATTATTTAATGAATGTTTGAAAACAGTGACATTTGCTCATCACAGTTTCCCAGGAGCTCAAACTGACATCTTCAGCTAGCATGAATGTAGCTTGTAGCTTCAATAAATGAAAGAAAACCAGCAAACTGTTACATTTGAGAATGTGGAACAAGTGAATTTTGTTTCATCAACTGAAAAATTACAAAAATTCTCAAAATTGCCCAATAATCTTGTTAAATGGTTAATCATTTCTCTTGCTGTTATGTTGTTGTTTACCAAACCTTTGTTGTGCTCACTCACCTTTGAGAAGCCACAGTCTCCAGGCACTTGCATTTGTCCCTGACATATTTGCAGAGCTGTCAGGTACAAACAAAGTTTACGACTGTTTGTTACTGGGGGATAGACACAGGCATGGATCAATGAAGAAGCTTAACTCAAATCTAATTATAAGTACATTCCTTACAGGATGCATGGCGATCATTATCTCTGTCTCCGTTAATGCCCTTGAAAAATCTAAATCCAGCAAGTTTGTTTTTTCCCCCCAGAAGTCTTCAGCTCTTACTGCTGTCAGCTAAACGCTCTAACTGAACAGCACATTATTGTATTTTCCTCCTTATTGTGTTATCCTTTAATACCCTGTTTGGTATTTTACACCAGATATTTCTCCTCTCACACACAATATGCAGAGGTAAATGCCCCTGAGAGGTCTAATGATAACAATGACTTTCACGGCAACAATTTCATAAAAATGCCCATTTTTCATAAAAGCTGAAGCAGGCTGAAGGTCTTCGCTTTTCCGTGTTCGCTATCCAGAGACTCTGAGCAGATTGAAGTAATTATAGCTTGAGAATGACCTCCTTTTAGTTAAGTTTGACATCAGGCGTAGCTGAGTGCCTCTAAAGAACACTCATTTCAACACACCGCGTTTGATTTGCGTGCAACTTTATTCAACACTGCACAATGCCATGAATTAACCCTGATACAGAAAGAAGGCTGTCTCAGACTCCCACCGCTGTCTTTGTTTCTGCAACGGTCTTGTCAGAATGTCAATTCACGAGCTTAGCCAGCCCTTTTCCCCAGCAGTGTGTGTGTGTGTGTGTGTGTGTGCGCACGTGTGTGTGTGTGTGTGTGTGTGTACAGACATGCTCACGCACAGTGTTTGTCTCATGCTCTGTGATTTAGCTGCACCCTGTGAAAGCCAGTGATGTGTGATGCAGCTTTATGAGCAGACGTGAATAAACAGGCTGCGGCCTAAGCTGAAGTTTTAAAATCCAGTTGAATCTCTGCCTCCTCCAAAGTGCAGACAGCAGCTTCATAGATCTCAAATTAGCTTCCCCACATTTACATATCTGCTTGCATATTCATGTTTATATCCAAATCCTCGTGCAGCTCACCTGAGATGACAATAAGTTCCAGCTTCCTGGCTTCTTCCTTTCAGCCTATCACCACCTTTAAATGGTATCCTGACTTTTTATATTTCATGAGTTATTTCAAAGCAACTCTTCCTCCTCCTTAAATGTGAATTAAGATGTGCACTGTGGGGCTGAAGCCTACTTTCCATCCACTCCCTCACTACAGTCTTCCCCTTAAACGCTGCAGTGGATTCTTCATTGTCAGGGTCAGATTTTGGAAATAAATATGATTATCTAAGAGTAGACATGAGAAAAAATGCGACAGAAAAAAAAATTTAAGTAAAAAAATTCTGTGAAATTGTTTACTTTCATGTAGAGTGGAGAGTCTTCTGATTGTTCCTGTTTTTTTTTTATCCTCTGTTGAGTCTTTTGTCCTTATTGAAACAGCATTGTGCATAAATTTGTGCAATTTTCATGTTTTCAAGACATCACTTGTCATCTTTTTCTGTTTTTATTCTTCTGTTGTTATGAAAATGCACACGGTTCAGTTTGTTGAGAAACATAAAGGTACTCTGAAATGCAAATGCATGAGAACACAGTGAGTAATTATTCACGGCCTGTCATGATTCATTGATTTGAGAGTTGACATGTTCACTTTTTTCCAGCTGAGAAGTGATGCACACTGGACATACAGTATAAATATATATATTTCATTAGAGACACTCATTACACACACAGGACATGCACATTGTGAATACGGCTTCATGGCGATCGCTGTTTTACTCAAAATCGCAAAGAGGTTTTAAATTGCTGTCTGGCATTACTGCTGCAGAGGTTACTTTACAAATGAAGTAAAAAAAAAATACAGATACTGCCGTGTATGCACACACACACACACACAAATATCACGTCTGTCGTTCGTTCTCTCTGGGGTGAAACTTTCATGTGTGTCTCTGCCCTTACAGAAACATTCAATCTCTTAACATGCCTTTCATGCCTGCCATCAAATTGGAGAATGTGTTACCATGGCAACGGTGTCTCAGGCACAGCCTCTGGTGACAGCCTCTAGCCAGTCCTTGCACACACACACACGCATGCACACACGCATGCACACACACACACACACACACACACAGAGAGAGAGAGAGAGAGAGAGAGGGAGAGAGAGGGAGCTGAAGCATGAGCAGATGAAATATCTGCACATCAAAGAGAGACACATTGACCTGCCTACTGCTGATTTAAAGCACCAATAATTTTTTCCCCACTGATCTCTGTCTACAGGTGGAGGGGTGGAGGTTGAGGGGGAGAGGGGAGCGGCTTCAAATGCCATCTCAAAGCAACAAAAGGTGAACACATCTAGTGCCTAAAATATTTCCTTTTTTTTTCTTTTTTAGGCTGCAGCAACACACAATGAATGATCATAATGGCATTCCTGAAAACTGGCATCTTAAGATGGCAGCTCCCTGAGATGATTCACTTGGCATTTAGGCCACGTTGTTCTGCTTTACAAAGGTCCAAGACAATAACTCTTTTCCGGGTGTCCATTTAGCAGCTGTATTTTTTCTCTTTTGTGAGTATATCTACCAAGAGGCAGTCCTGTCTCCTAAAAAGATATTTTTATACATCTCAAAAAAGGAAATGTGGTGTTGACTGTTTGTGCTGAACAGCTAATATAATAATTCTTGAAAGATGTGGCTACAGATTCTTATAAATTCATATTTTTAGGGACCACCATTTAGTTCAGTTCCTCCATGTATTCTGTATTGTGTTATTGCAACTTATGACAGGTGCAGGCATGCAGAGGTGTAACGTTCTCAGAACAGAACATTTTTTTTTTATTGCTGGGCATATATAATGGAGATCCTTCTTCACTGCAGAGTTTAAACTTTTAAACATTTCCTATTACTCAGATAAAAGATTGTAGATGCTGTATGAGCTCTGAATGCTTCCCAGGTTGTCATCTTTTTAAATTTCATACTTTTGAATTTGCAACTATGGCAGCAGCAGTGTAAAGGTTTCAACGTTGTCAAGATATACAATGGATTGAAAACTGATGGTTATCATAACATGTGCATTTGCTTATCTACGGTATTAAATTCTTGTGTTTAAGTGTTAGAAACATTTATTAATATCAATGGTCATTTTATTGCTAATATCCCATTGCAGCCCTACTTGCAACAAATGTAGAGATGAACAGAGGCACTAAGAGCACTCTGCTGCAGAACAGTGAAAAGTTCATATCAGCAGACTTATTGAAATATTATGTCTTAATTGCCAACAGCACAATATCTCCAGTTTTACTAACAAAAGTCTCTTTTCCTCTTGTGCATGCTGTGTAGCATAACCTATCAGGCAGTTACCATGAACTCTTTAGTTGTTGGTGATTTAATCTATTTTTTCCATTTATATGCTAAGTCTGCTACACAACAGTTTTGTGCCAACATCATCTTCATTGATCCTAATCTTTCTGACACAATATGGAAATGCAGTGTACATGGCCCTAAACTGCCTGTGCTGCTCAGATTCCAGCCACAGCATGTAGGCGAGAGGTCAAGACCTGTCGGTGTGGCAAAAGGCCCCTGCTCACGTGACTGCTGGAGAAACTGCTGAAATTCTGTCCACCATTGCAGAGTGGACTGAGGGTTTTTTCGGACAAGCAACACACGGTCCTGAATATTATTGCAGTCCTGAGGACTACAGGGGGGGGGGGGGGCAAAACAAAAAAAGGACAAATGAGAATGTAGATGCTCACAATCAAGAGGATGTGAATGCTCAAGAGCCTCGGGACAAGTATGATCCCGTAACTTGTAGAAAAAAGGCCCTAGGATGGGAGACTTGACAGGTGGTGGCTGTTATTGGTAGATCGTTGCCTTTTGCTTCTTTTGTATCTCCAACCTTGTCCTGGTACTGTGAAAACGTGTGGAATGTGTGAAGCTTTAATCCCCTAGAATTAATGTACAATTCTTTTAATTTTAAGGTTTTCTCAAGATGACGTTATTTAGGTATTTGTCTTCATCTCTGTCTATCTCTACGTAGCTGTCCATCCGTCTATCTCTAGAGATTTTTAAGTCTGCAAGCTTTTTATTGATGTCCCATGATTTTATGTAATCATTCTAGGCTTCTAGGCTTTCAGAATGTATGTGAAAGGGATTTTGCATGTTATAAACATGGAACTGCACCTATAATGATGTCCCAACGTCTTGTTCACGTGCATCACATTCATGAGCAAGCAGCAAAAGATGGCACAGTTCTACCACTAAGCTCTCTGGTGCTGTGGCTTATGGGCCGTAATGATGCTCTTTTAAAATGTCCTGGACAAAAAACTGAAGTGAAAGTATTTTTTGGGGGATGGAAGAGGCTTGGAGGTTGGTTCATCATTAGCTGCTGCATTCTAACTGTGCAAACGTTAATGAAATATTCAGCATTGCGCTGGATTGTCTGAAGCCTTCTTCTGCTTCAACAAGATTATTTTCATTTATTAAGACACAACAATGGGCAAGGCAGGGGAAGTAAAAGCCCTTACAAGCTACCTAGGTATTTATGAGGACTCAAATCTATCAAAGTAGACATTTTTTTTAAAGACAGAACACATGTAGATGTATCTTTTCTTGATTTATATTTAATGTGCTGCACTTGTGTGCTGGCTTTACAAGCTGTATATTCAGTCCACTGAACTTCCTGCTCCATGTGGGGAAGATGGTTCTCATTATGCACCAATGAACATCACTAAAAGGAAAGTTTTCACTTCATTTGGAACAAAATGAAAAGGCAGGGATGTGCTCTCTTTCCCTTGAGCACACTTGGTCTCTTTGGTTGGAATGACCGCTGCATTTCTTAATTTATTCAGTATTCCTAAATGTTGTTGAAGTTGAAGGTACTTACATTCAGTGTAAATGCTCACACTTCACCGGGTACATTGGTTGTTGATTGAGCATCTTGTTGTGTAGCAGTGGCAAAGTTTATGTCTGTTGACCTCACAACTCTATGTTGGCAGACCATCAATATGCACTTGACTGCAATCAATTTGCTGTTGTTTGAAGGACCATTCATGGTACAAGAGGCTCATGTGCTTGATTACTTCTGATTCCAAAACACAATATATCTGTGAGCAACATCTTTGTTATGTTGGCAAGCAGAGTGCAAATAATGAACACCAGCGCAAAAATAATATATTGCATATAACTCAAGGCTTCAACACTCTGTCAGAAAATGCAATATAGAGAACAAACAATCATCCCGGAAGAGTTACTTAAAGAGTTTTCGATAATCTTGTCATAGCAAAGCAGGCACTTTTCTGATATTATCTTCATTGCACAGCATCTCATTTTCTTCACCACATAGGTGGAAATAATTAATTAATGAAAATTATATTAGTTAGAGTTATTTGATGCATATTGTAAGACTGTTTGTTCCAGTATGGCCACTCTACAGTGGCAGCCACAATGTTCTGCAAAACTGAGTGATGAGAATTACAGCAGCAGCAGAAGCAGATTTACAAGGATTAAACTACTGACTCAAAGTTCAGAGAAGCATGTGTTTGGATGCAGACAGACAGACAACTCTTTTCTTTTAGAATATATGGTACAGCATACAAGATTTAAAGGTGTTTCCATTTGTTTCATCATAATAGAAAAAAGTAAAAGAACAAAAACAAACAAGGTCTAACCAATAATTTAAACGCAACCATGGACTCACCCAGCAGATAGGCTTAATGTGCAGTTAAATAAAATTGTTACTGTAGGCAACGGACGGACCAGTTCTCGTCACAGGTGACCGATTCTCAAACACATGATTAACATGAAACACAGTTTAGGAAAAGATAGGTGATATGTCATGTGCCAAAACAATGGTAACAAATGCACAGTATAATAATAATAATATACTAATAATATTAATGATAGTAATAATAATAATAATAATAATAATAATAATAATAATAATAATAATAATAATAATAATAATAATAACTTTATATATAGCACCTTTCAAAAACCAGGTTTCCGAAGTGCTTAACAATCAACTAAAAACAAAACGGTTGAGGGTTGAAGATTTAAGATAAAAGATAAAAGAACAGCAACCGAAACAGAAGAACTATTGACAATAAATATAGGAACTATACAATTTAAAAACAATCAGCTAAAAGGACAGTGAAAAGACATCACATAAAAGCCGGTCTGTAAAACTGGGTTTTGCGAAGTGATTTAAAAGAAGTCACTGACATTGTAAGCCTTATCTCCTTGGGAAGGTTGTTCCAAAGCCGAGGGGCTCTGACAGCACAAGTCGTTCACCTTTAGTCTTTAACTTTGACTTTGGAATGACCAGAAGGGCTTCACCTAAGGATCCCAGGCGTCGGGCTGGCTCATAGGGGGTCAACCGCTCTAACAAATGCCAGACGACCAGGTAAATGAATACATCTGGCCAGACAGGTGAGTCTCATCACTCGCTAACACAGACCAATTCTTAAAATCTGAAATGATCATTACATTCTCTCTCAAATGCATATTATTTCTTTCAAGGCTCAAGAAAAATTTCATATCCTTTAAGCAGACAGAGATGATGATGAAATTCCCTGGCAAGAAGTATTCTATGATATACTAAAAGCATGGTGAAAGCAATAGTGTCCTTTTCTTTAGTGCAGTATTCTCCAACAATCACCAGAGGAGGCCATGGCTGTCCTTCTCACATTCTGATTTCCTCTAGAATATGAAAAACATAGCAATAAAAATCTCTGGGCTTGGAACAAACAGAAAACGTGTAGTTAAGTGTACCTGTGGAACCATCTACCTTTGGTCATAATCTGGAAATATTTGCACTGCTTTGTACAACTAAACTTAATAAGTCTGGCGACAGATGTAGAGGTGTTGGCCTGTTCAGTCCACCTTTCCCACCAGTCCTTCGTTAAATTAATCTCCCGTTCTTTTTCATTTAGTTTTAATTACAGAAAAATGATCCGGCAATCATAATCACATTAAATATTAGAGGTCAGTCTTCTCTAAGTTGAACATGTTTCTAGTGGTTTTCAGCGGAGGTTAGCGTATGAAGCAAGCTGATTAAGCACAAAGTGGTGGATCTGAAAGCATCCGAAGAGATTTGAACAGGCCAGGCATTCTTACATGAAGTGTCAAAGCAGGAAAAGTGGCCATTGTCAGAGAGGTCTCTGAAACACTTCAGTGCCCTTTTTCTCCACAGTGAAAAGGTGGCGTCCACTGTAAAAGATGGGAATAAGGACAGACAATTATTTTAATCAATTCCAGGCCTGTAGCAGTCCATTTTTAAGTATAAAAATATTTTTGTTCTCCTCAAGGACTTTAACCGCTCAGTCAAGCCTTGTGGCTCTGATGAAGTGGCTGTGATGGAGGGCATAATTATAGGAGAACAAAATGATTACTAGAAATAAAAGATACATTTCTTACTGAACCATTCTGATTTCACATCCCATAAGTGCTTTTAGCTTCTTAAGTGGATGGCTATCATGTACCTATTGTTTGCTATCAGGTCCACAAGATGGAAAGTCACACTTTTGTTTTGAAAAAAATTATATTCTGTGTCTCACTACCTCGGCTGACTCTGTTATGTAACAAACTAACCAATGTTAATAGAGCTCCAGAATCAATGTTAGAATCAGAGTGTGATTGCTTTTGTATTTCAGTAATAGCTGCCTGGCTGAAATGCAACTGTAAGTCTCTGCTAAAAGCAAAATTTTCACACTATACAAACCTTGAGTGTATCTTACTTTCTATGCTTTAATGTTGTGCAACATGTTGCCATCCATTCATCCCTTTTCTATATACGCTCTATCTGTCAGGGTTGTGGGAGGGCTATCCCAGCTGACTATGGGCGAGATGCAGGGTACACCCTGGACTGGTCACCAGTCAATTGCAGGGCTGACACACAAAGACAGATAATCGCACACGCTCACGCTTCATACTGCAATATAGAGTGGCCAATTACGGCCAACTGAATTTGCATGCTTTTTGGACTGAGGGAGGAAATTGGAGTGCCCATAAAAACCGATGCAGGTACAGGGCAAACATGCAAATTCCATACAGAAGGCCCAGACTCGGACTCTAACCCAGCACCCTGTTGATGTGAGGTGACAGCAACACATTGCCCTCTTCTCAAATCTAGCAAACTGTCAGAAACTCAACCTGATAGAACAGACACTGAAATAATGTGACAAACCTCATTTCAGAATTTTCCATCATTCAGTATATTATTTTTCAATTTTGGGGCCAGTACATCGTTGTGGGTTAGTTACTGAGTTGAATACTCTTTGATATTTTCTCTTGACCACGAAATCAAAATAAACTGAACAATTTACTGCATTTTATTATATTCCCCTATCTATTTAGAATAAATCTTGCATTAAATAATGGGTGACAAGAATGCAGTTATACTGAACCTTCTCATTTGAAAGGCAATGTACTGTTTGTCACTCCTATCACGTCACTAGAAATTTGTGAAAGTCAATATGTAAAGATTTTTCCCTGGAAAGCTGTGTGTCCCTAGAACAACTTGGCCTTTTAAAACCTTTGTTCACAGTATTTGTTTTATTTAATGTTTCCCAGACTTGCACACAACTAGTCAGCACCACATCTAAGAGGCATCGTCTTTACAGCATTGATCATCCAAACTCTGTTCAACTTACTTATTTCAGCATCACTGAGAGTGAAGAAAGATGACAGCAACGCTTGGTGGACAATGTTTTTTCTCATTAAAGGTTACAATATGAGACATTAGCTGTAAATGTTTTCAAAACACCACTAGCTGCCTGTGGTGGAGCACACAGAGGTTTTGGCTTCCTGTTGATCATAGCTACAGGAAGATGAGTCTGGCAGGGTCTTGCATAATTATATCTCTAAATGTGTGTGCACACCCCATGCCAGTTGGCATCAGTTATTTCACTAATAGCCTTTACATTGACTAAACCTATCAATCTCCAAAGACTTTTATTGCTTTCACAATATTAACAAATAACATGCAATCTGGTGGTCCTACTGTTACTTAAATTCAGGAATAAGTGCTCATACTGCAAGTTGTAGTTACCATATATGTATAAATATATGGTATACAGTAACACGATTATTAATTGTCTTTAATGAACTAATTTGTGTTAACCAATCCCCTTTAGTAATCACTGTAATTTAGTCCTTTTTTTATTTTTAAAATCAGTTCATTGTAAATTCATGACTGTACGTGTAATCTATTGCTGTGTTTGGTAAACACTGAACATCCCTCAGGTCAAAAGGCTGAAACTCCTTCCTCAGCGTGTTTATGAAGCCAGCTGTGTTACTTTTCTCACTTGACTGCTTTGTCTGATTGGAATCAATGGGAGACCAAAGTGGTTCACTCACTCCATTAATTTGGTATCATGAAACCACAACTTTGTGCAAACCCAGGCAGATCCACACTTGTTTGGCTTTGGCCACGGGAGCCTAACATCCACACTAATGTACAGTAGGGATATCCTGACTTAAATGAGACTTCAACCTTGGAAATTGATCAGTAAACTAAACTTCTTTACCCCCTTCCCCCACCACAACAACCACCACAGAGGTCTGAAATGCATCATAGTTTAAATTCATGGTGCATGGGTCAATAGGTTGTTTGAAATCAGGCTGCATTGTTGCTAGGCAAAGTCAGTTAGCTTATCTTGCATTATGTTAAGAATAAAATCTCAAAAATGCTATTTGCCTGCACTACAGGGTTTATTTTTGGCCATTGCTGGAAGTAAATTGAATATATTCTAAATTTCCACACTGACATAAAGGAAAGCGTGAAATCAGCATCTCCCTCCAACATTATATTGATTTTTTATGAATAACTTTTTTTTTTTTTTCATTTTTATAGTCCAACAGAGACCAAGAGAAAAATCAAAAGCCCTCAAAGCACACAGCTCCAGATAAACTAAACAAGGGGTACCTGTGTTAGGAGTTGAAAAATTGAGCCACAGATTGAGGTGGTTGCCTTAAGTGATGGACAGAAGCAAAGCAGGAGACCACAGTGGAGGTACTCTACTCTTGGTGCAGGCCAGAGTAAATCTGGATTGGAACTAGGAAGCGAGAAAGACTGGCAGAGTCACTTTCTTGGTCAACCAGACAGGAGGACAGATGAGTCAAAGTAGTTGAAGCCAGTGACATAGGTGTGACTGCTGTGCAGGCGAGAGATGCTGGAGGGACCACTCTGAAGACCAGTGACAAAGCTGGTAGTCAGGAAAGGCAGCTGGCTCCAAAAGATTCAGCTTCGGGTTGGAGCAACCACAAAATAAGCTTCACTTGCATAAATACAGAACTGGATACCAATGCCTTAAATACAGCGGGGAGACAGCCAAGTAATTTTTTGGAGCTGTGGAAAGTGGGGACTGCTGAAGCACAGCTAGAGAAAAACACTGCAGCCCAGAAACTTTTGAGTGCTGAAGCTCAGACTCAGTGGACTGCTGCAGCACAGAAAGAGAAAACAGCTGCATCTGATGAGCCACACTCAGGTAACAAGTTCCTCAGCCAAGGCTTCCATGTGTGCCGTAAACAGAGTTGCATCTAAGCATCAGTTACTAGGCACCCTCCTTCAATGATCTTTTATGCACAAGAGGGTAGAAATCAACTCAAAACAGTCTTCAAATAACCACTGAGTCCATGGCTGGGCTGTTTGTACTGTCACAGCGGTGCAAGCAGGGTATTATGACATACAGGGAATAGGATCCAAATGCAGATGCTGAAGCAAAGCTAGCACAGTTCAGTGACTTTTTCACACAAAGAGAGCTTGCCGAAAGGCATGCAAAGGTCATACTTGGCAATTTTGGACTCTTTTTAGGGCTGCTCAAGCACACCTACTATAAATTTATTCTCAGCGACCCAAAAAACTATTTTATCTATGTTATTTACTTTTTTACTTTTATTTGGGGAGTTTGCTAAAAAAGGTTTTATGTTCAAGAAACATTATCTGTCCAGACTGTAAACTGCTGCAACATCTCTTTTCAGCCTTTATCTGAGCACTCCATCTTAACACATTTAGCATGTTTGAACAGATTTTAATCAAGTAGTTTTATTACCTAAATCGAAACTGCAATCTAATTTTGAAAGTTGAGCCCAAATACCCAGAGACACTGCTGCTCCTGACACCCAGGAGGTGTCCTAATCAGATGTCCAAACCAGCTGGCTCCACTCGAAAGAGCAATGACCCTACACCTAACTTCTCATCTGAACCCTTATGTGAGCACAGTCAAACTGCGATGGAAAATCAATTCAGTTGCTTGTATCCATCGCTGAAATAAGTTATGAGTCTGTACAATCATATTTATTTATCACTTAGCAGAGAAATGTTGTTGGAGATGCCACAGCAGGGATTTCCGTTGCTTTTCAGACATTATTGTTTTGTGACTTTTACTCCCCTGAGGAGTGGGAGAGGGCAGAAGAGAGGTGGTTATTATAAAAACATAAATATTCATTGTTCAGGTGAACCCATTAACTCCAACTGTGCAATGCTATGCATATATTTTTACTGTTCACTTTATGTAAATGGTCAACATTTCTGTATGTCTCTCTACAAACAAGCTAAAATGATACTAGTGTGTAGAGTTTGAAACTTCAGGCCACTGACCAAGCTGCTGTATTTGCAACATGTTTCTGCATGTTTGAGAGGGAATCTAATCCATATCAGCCTCAGCCTCGCTGACCAGCAGGCTACTAACTTCACAGATTTGTGGTCTGAACAATGTAGCTGCTGGGTGCTAATCAAAGTTACACAAGTTGCCAATCTAATGAATTCCTGCAGTTGATGGTTTTCAAACATAGCTATATCATTACCCTTAGGGCATGTCTATCAAGTAGGTTAAATTTACATACAGCATCATACAGAGAGAAAGAGATGGTTAGACCAATGTGAGCTTCAGTCACCCCCGCCAAATTTAACTTCACTTAGTCATCAGAACCCCTGCACAAGAGTACTCACTGGGCAAGAGAGAAATGAATATCAGACAGGGAAGCAAATGTGACTGCTGTCTTGGAACACATCTTTTGAAAGCTCTTGTTTTGAAAGCAAAAAAAGAGCAAGGATCTCTCCAGACACACCAGGGACACATTTTATCGTTGAAAAACCATGACAAAGAATACATATACACATACAAGTATGCATAATATGTGACCTATAGTAGAAATGGCGTTGGTCATTGCATCTGCTATTTTACAGCTTTTACAGATGACTTTATAATAATTCTCATGGAGAATGTTTAAAATCTAGATTACTTTTGTTGTAATTTTACATAATGCACACATGTTAGATTTGAATTTATTGTTTTTTAAAAAAAGTCATGAACTCGCAGACATCTTGAACAAAAAATATTATATAACAGAGGTGGGGAGGTTAATCACATTTGCTAAAACAGCCATGTTAGTCTTAAACCAGTAAAGAAAAAAAAAACACTTAAAAAAAAAAAAAATCCAACCTTTGTGTTGCTTGTACAAATCAGTTTTGTGTTGCAGTGTTCTTCACCTTGCTGGTGTACCAAGCCATAATGGGTTCATTACTGCCACTGAAGCTGGAGAGCAGAAAGCACTCACTAATGCCTGATTGCTGGTGAATACTCAGTTGCAGTGAGTGATGCTTTTCTCCCAGTGGTCACAGGGAGCAAAAATGAGCCCATTCGACACTCAAAACTAAAGTCTTGAAGACAGTGTCAGGGTGAGCTCTAAATACTTGAGTCTTGAGGGAACAAAAGGCACAGAAGAGCTGGTCGATGTGGTCAGCGAAGAGCGGGAGGCACAAGGAAACAAAAGTCATAAAAGGTACAAGAAACAAACAGTTCATACAAGAGCAGTTTTAGCACAAGCAAAACTGAATCTGGACAGAGCAGACACATAATTACAGAAACAGACCAATATGAATATAAACATGAATATATGTGTGTATATATCGTTGCTGCCCCGTGAAAAAACCTCCAAAAAAATCTCCAAAATTCGTTTTTTGCAGGACCATTTTTTTTTACTATGCACTCCACTGATGTGCAGTTATTTACGATCCTCCAGTCTCATTTTATGTATCACCAAACTTGATTACAGGCTATTCTACACCTCCACTTAACACATTACACTAACAAAAGCTTTTGGTTCGCATTTTATATGTAAATCAAGATAAATCATGGGCAAGTAGTAATCTGATATTGACGTGCACACTTCAGTTTGACTGATGGTCATATAAATACCCAACACATCAGTTGCTAGGGACAACGTAAAATGTCATTATACATGTATATATATATATATATATATATACATACAAGCTGATTTTAGATGACTGAATTCACAGCTGGGAACAAAACAAACTGAGCAGGATCAATTAACCTGAAAAACTAAACCTTCCTGTACCTCACAATACTAAAAAAAAAATAACCCTCCTAATGAAATTCCAGGGTTCACTGTGACTTGCTTCTATTGATGAAGAAATCCATTCTGATTGGAAGGGGAAATAATGACAGCTTGGATGCCTGAGAGGTACAACATAATTGGGATGGGAAAATTCAATCAAAACACTCTTCTATTCAATTTCCACTCTTGCAGTCTCACCTCGCCTGTAATTTCTTATGATTGGCACCAGCCGGATAAGGCGAAGGGTGCAGACAATTTTCCCCACATCAGGGAGTGATGGTCAGTCTGCTGATAGCATGAATATAGTTAGCCAGATCACTTCAGTGACCTCTGAAAGTCATTTTGTGTTTGGGCAAGATGTCACTGGCTGGAAATTACAAGCACTGTTATATTGTTGGGTCTGAGTCTTTCAGCACAGGATGTGACACATTATATCTTGTGGATCATTTTCTGTCTATTATAGCCACCAAAATTCATTGCTTCCAGACTAAGCTGCTACAGACTGCTATCTGGAGCATCAGATGAGTCAGGTCAGAGTCACACTTAATTCTATCCAGTACAAGCCCTAAAATTTTATGACAAATTGAATTAACATCTCTCTGACTCAACTAAATATTAAAAATGTGTGAAAAATAATTTTAAAACAATTAATAAACACAGGATATTGTATTGCACTGGATTAGGCTGTAAAGAAGTTGCTGTTCCCAGCTCCAAAGGAGAAAAAAAACAACAAAACATAAATGAGTTACAGTGGTGTCTGACCCTCTCCCTGTTGGTTGCATCTGTTGAGGATAATTTCAGTGAATACATTTTGCTTATACCACAATTTTTACTTTCTCATCTGCATTTCCCTTCCATACAATCATCACTGATCAAAGAGTTAAAGCAAGGCGTCTTTGAGTAATGTGACCTGGATCACTGAGAATCTCCACATATATAATCATCACTGATGGTCAACATTAAAACTATTTCACTTCACTACTTCAAGACATAAAAGCCATCATGAAACTGTGGATTTAATGTACAGTATCTCAAGGCACCACTTTGCAAGACTCAAAAAACGTATAGAAAGGTTATGAAATCAATATGCGTACAGTATCAACAGTGTCTACACATGGTGACAGAAACATTCATATAACACAATCCCATAATACAGCGCTGAAAACTAGAACCTGAAAAGATACACAACCTGAATCAACACACCTCTGGCAAAGTCTCAGCAAAAGCAGAACATAAAAAGCACTTATCGCAGGGTAGCTGAAGTGAATTGTGCAATAATTACTACTGTTGTTTCATGTTATCTCCATGTTTACTACTAGATAATGGGATATACAGTCCAATTTCATCCAGTGTGAAAAAGGGTCACATCAGAAGCAGTATCAGATTCAAAGTCAAGTGATCTCACACCGGATTCTAAAGGGAAATTACAACTCTGCTGGTGTGGTGATGAAGGTGATAGAGAAGACCACAAACTAAACACTGGAAGATATGGCAGCTTGACAATCATGAAGCACACAGCATTTTTTTCCCATTCTGATTGTAACCTGCACATGAAATGATGTCTCCATTAATGTTGTTGCACTAAAAGTTAGTTTAAGAGAAAATGTATTATAAATTTCCTTAAAAATGTTGAGTTCAACAAGCCACCAAATGTGCTAATACCTTTGTGCACCTTCATCAACCGCAAAGCTTAGCTCAGATCAGCCATTATGTACCTTAACATGAATGCATGTGATAAATAAAAAACACATACATCACTAATGGACATAATGTTTAATACATGAAGAAATAACTTCAGTGTAAAAATTTTTTTCTGAATTTACAGGGATAATTAATTATTTAAAATATTCAAGACGTGTGATGCTATCTTGAATATTTTAAAATGCTCTTGTGTGAAATGTGGTAATTTATTATGGTCACGCCATACCCTCGAACAACAATACAGAAACCAATCAAAAATAAAATAAAATAATAATAATAATAATAATAATAATAATAATAATAATAATAATAATAATAATAATAATAATAATAATAATACTAGTAACCTCCTTATTCCATCATTCCTGTAACAACTGACTGCCGTTACTAGTCTGTGTTTGTATTTAGAATGAGAAAGGATAAAATATAAATGTACACATTAATGTAATCAAGGCAACACAGAGTTTTATTTTTAAGATGTTTATTAACTGTTTGCTTGCGTGACTGACTGTATTGTGTTTTTGGGTGGCAGTTAGCTTGAGCACGTGGTCCATAGTGGGAGTGTCAGACCATTCCAGTTTAGGTTCACCTATGAACAATGGTAAAGGAAGATGCAATGCTTGAGTGACTGCAGTTGTGAATTGTGTAGACAGAATAGGGTAAGAGTCAGTAAGCTAACTGTGAAAGTTTAATTGTTTAAGAGAAGCATGAACTTACATCTGCCTGTCCTCTTCCTCGCAGGATATCTGGGCAAAAGAAACCCCTTGGGGTCCAAACACCTTTTATTAGTTCCAGTACGGAGATATCAAGAGGGAAGTGGCTAGAGGGGACTTTTAGTTTCTTGTTTTAATGTAAATATTTATGGAAATTATTTATGGGTATTTCCTATTTGAATTTTGGTGTGTAAATATTTATTGATAATGCATTTATAATTTGTTTGTTGGTTGTTAATGTAAATATCTATAATAATATTTTGTATATTCAAGTGAGGTCATTCATTGGCTTCATTTTATGGTGGTATATGCCAATGCCAGGGAGTCGTGCATAAAAGGCAGGCATTTTATGTATGGTGTGTGTGGGGGGGTGTTTGTAAACCTAGTGCTGGAGGAAATTAAATCATTTCATCAAGTATGTCATCTCTGCCTTAAGATCTCCTCATTTGTCACATTGATCACAACTCTCCATCTGTGTATATGTATAAAATATTACACTGTAACTGTAATTATGTAATTATGCCCTGCTTTGCAGGGTGTAGTTACATGCATTACTGAATTTCTAGATTTGATCATCTGGACATAATTCACTGCACTGTACTAAGAAATGCACAGCAATAAGGAATGCACAGAAATGGATTAGTAGTCCACTTCCATTTAAGTAGGAAAAAAAATACAAAAGACTGAAAAGAGAGATGATTTGAATGAAGAATAATTAAGGCCATATGTCAACCTGGAGCAACCATCACTGAGCAGAAGACATTGACAGCAAAACCCTACACTGTCATTATGATGCCACTACCCAGGTTTAGTCACACCAGTGTACAATTTGATTCATGAGACTGTGATACCTTAACAATTCATGCAGAACTACCTCCTTATCCTCTTTGATTAGTGGAGAAACCTTTTTAACACTGAAACAACAAACATAATGTGAAGAGTACTATAATGTCTTTTTTAACTTCCCCAGAACCAAAAACATGAAGTGTGAAAAATCTCAATACAGTTTCTCTTATAGCAACCTCCACACCTAAAGTATGTTTGGACAGCTTCTCCCCCATTCACCTTTCAGAATTAACTTCAGTCATTACCTCATCCAAGTCATCCACTTATCTACTTGACCCAGTCCCAACTAGACTGCTTAAGGACTGAGCCACATCAATCTCTCTTTAGTCACAGGTTATGTACCACAGGCCTTAAAGTGGCTGTCATCAAACCACTATTAAAGAAACCTTCCCTTGACCTAGATGTATTAGTTAATTACAGACCTGTATCCAACCTTCCATACATCTCTAAGATCCTTGAGAAGGTTGTCCGAGAGCATCTCCACTCTAGCGACCTTTTTGAAGCTTTCCAATCTGCATTTAGAGAACACCGTAGTTCTGAAACAGCACTGATAAAAGTTTGTAACGACCTTCTCCTGGCATCCGATAGGGATCTTGTCTCTATACTTGTACTTCTAGATTTCAGTGCTGCATTTGATACCACTGATCACAACATTCTTCCCCAGACATTGAACCATGAAATTGTGATTAAAGGAGCCGCCCTTCTATGGTTCAAGTCATTTTTATCTGACAGGTATCAGTTTGTTAACATTAATCATAATTGCTCCAAGTATAGTAAAGTTACTTATGGTATAACTCAGGGTTCAGTATTAGAGCTAATACTTTTAACTCTCTACATGCTTCCATCAGGGAACATTATCCAGAAACACTCCATCAATTTTCATTGTTATGCTGATGATACACAGCTATACTTCTATATATCTACGGTATAAAACCAGATGACAGAGGCCACCTTACCAATTTGGAAAACTGTCTGAAAGACAAGTCCTGGATGTCCTCCAACTTATTATTACTTAATTCAGAGAAAAACAGAAGTTATTGTATTCAGACCTACACATCTGAGGGACTCTTTTTCTCTTTCAACATGCTTTCAGCTAACAGAAGAACACACGTCACTGCTGTCAGTGCTGCCACAGCACATAATGCATTCACATCTTCACAGGCAGACTCTAAAGGAGATTCAGAAATTATTATCAGCCTTTAAAAAGGCTTAAATTATGTTAGAATGTTCAACAGGTTCTGCAAGAATTTTGAGAGCTATGGAATGTATTAGAATAATAATAATAGAAAACCTTCTTAACCTTCTGAGAAACATGAATGTCTCAGTTAAGGCTGAAAGAATGAAGCCAATGGAATTTATGCAAAGTTTTCTCCGTATCATGTCAAATTATGGCTTATGTGCTTGCACAGCTGGCAGGACCTCTGAACACAGCCTGAAATGAATTATGTTGCAGCTGGCCTGAAGCCGTCTGTAACATAACCGCAACCATTTGTTATTCATCCAGAATTACTTCACCAATTTCGTAATTTATCCTATTAAATTTTTGTCGTGAGCTTGCAGGTTTTATGGGGGACTTTGTTGAGTCGGAGCCCACATTCACCCCAGGGCCAATAAAGAGGAGCCCATGATATCAAACTCTACTTTCTTTTTACTTTTTAACAACTTTCACTGTTGTATTTTTTAGGGCAGAATATGTTAAAACACGAAAAAACATATTATATTCTTTCTGTACTCTCTCGTGACACTGTAATGAGTCACCAGTGTTGTCTGTCTGCCCCCTCGACCTTTATTTTGCTTTGTGTTTTAGTGGATGTCCTAGTTTTTAAGATGCTTTTTTAAAACACTGAGCAAAAAAAAAAACTGTCACATTTTGAATTAGCCCAGCTTGATTTTTATTCAGGGATAATTCTTTGCACTGTGCTGAAGTCTTCAATGCCTAAGCTACTGCTGAATTGAAAAAAGAAAAAAAAAATTTTCTTTTCCTTCTGTTTTCTTGTGATCTTCTGTTTTTCATTGTCGTAGTCATTCTCATTTTGAAACTGAGAATTATGGACATCTATAACGAATTATTACACTTGTAGTTTTGAGTGAACTGAATAATTCGTTATTCAGTTTGAATAAGGGCAAAATTGTGTCAAACAATCTATTCAGACCTGTGGTGTGCTGAACAATATTACTATATGACTTTTTATATTAGTTAGTGACATACTGTACGCAGACATCAGCTCAGCACTGAATTCCTCCTGTATGGTTGTGCTTTCTGATAAACTCAGTCATCAGACTGGAAGCCAGCAGAGGTTCTTGTCCTTGTCAGCGCACTATAGAAATTTGTACGACGGATGGTGGAAACTGGATATTAGACTGAACCTCCCACATGTGTGAGAAACAAATTGTGCCATGTCATCCACATACATCAAAGTCCATAAAGTACTAGTACGCATTCTGAACAGGTACTGCACCTCCTATCTGCCCCTCACCGCTTTGTGGCAATGGCTTTGTATGTATGTATGTTGTTCTGTTTTGTGTTTTTATGTATGTCATGTGATGTTTATTTGCTGTAAATTCCCATGCCTGGCTGGACAATGGAAGTTCTATTCTAATCACTTAATTATGCTTAGTCTCTTAATGACTCTCTACATTAATATTTTCTCCCAGTGCTAAAACTGCATCTGTAGGCTTTGCAGGTGTCTAGTTTGTGGATGTTACATGAACATAATGAAGCACTGGGATCTTTGGAAAACACTGTATGGTAAATTAATGAGCTTTGCTGGCCAGTCAGCAGTTTGTGAATGTGCTATCACTGCACATTAGATTGATCCAAACAAGCACTTAATACATTGCTTTCTGGTCTGAGGCACACAGAGGGGTCCAGAGAGTGTGGAGACAAAGAAATCAATTGGCCTGATAGGGAACAGAGAGATGGGGCAGAGAGAGAGAGACTGGGTGGGTGGAAGGAGCCAATCCAATCAGACCGGACAATGATTGCCTGTGTAGTAATCAAGTTTTTATATGAAGGATCACCGGAAATTGGTGAGCCGGTCAATATTCAATTTAATCAATATCAGCAAGCTCTACTCCACAGCAGCAATTTCTTAAAGAGCTGCTGGCTGGTTGTCCCAGTCTTTATTAACAATATTAGAGAAGGAATCCACCACAAAGTTTAGTCCAGAAAGAAAAGCTACAGTCCTAAAAAAAAAACTGCTCACCTTTTGTTGACACACACAGCAATGCTTCAGCGAAGTCAATAAATAAGTTTTCAAGACTGTTGGCATGCTCTGACTTTGTTGTATGAATGCTTGTAGTTTTCTCTCTGCAAAGTACAACAAAAAACTAGATTAGATAAGTGGTTCAGATGGAAAACACAGTTCCTCTACTTAAGTGATTACATATATAATTTGATCATTACTGACATGCAGTGTTGTTAATTCAAGTGCAGCTAGTGAGCTTGTGAGTTTTTAGGCAACAGTGATCTATCATCGTCTCATCCATAAAATTCCATCTATCAGCTGCATCTCAGATACCGCAAAGATTTATCATCTATACTGTGGTTGTAACCAGTGCAGAGCTCTTATTATTAATGATTGGTTTTGCAGTGTTTATTCTGAAAGACAGAATTTCAGCCAATGAATTAAACTAATTTTAGCTTAAATTGCCATTTCAGCCAACTAAATTGTTGGTTGCTGGGTAGAAATGAGGTACAAGTTTTTGTCTGCCTCTTTCTGCTACTATTCTCATCATAACTTCATACATGCCAACAACAGTAATGGGATGCGACATTTAGCATTTGCATGCTTGTAATAATGAGGGGATCCTCAGACACCTATAACTCTGCTTACAAGGATAATTAAATAACTCAGCATAACCAACAAATGCATAATTAAAACATCTGTGATACAAAATTGTTTGTGACACAACAGAGATTTCCATTGAACACCTGACACTGAGGTTATATTAGTCAGTGTAATAACAGATGATGTTCAGGTGGGTGAGCATTTAGAGAAAAACTAAGTTTTTGTCTATATAGCGTGCATTAACATACATTTGGGAACAGTTGACATCTAATGGGGCCTATTTGAAATTGAGATGATACATCTTAAGAACTTCGTCTTTTTAACTATTTACAATAAATCCAACCACTAATCTTTTCCTCTTGAGTTAACTATTGTCACACCAGAGCATCCATATGTTTAAGTACACACAGCATGTTACCGAACGTTTGTCGTCCTGACATCAGAGACCTGCACAATGGAGCATGTAAAATCACATATTCATCCTGACTTTGTTCATAATTACATATCAAAGGTCGATTAGTATGAGATACCAAATTACTGTTTTACAAATGAAAGGGATATTAAACATACAAATGATCTGACTTCATGTTACAGATCTTTGTGAAATGATTCTTAACACTAATATTAATTATATGACCTTTTCAGAGGCTGTCAAAGTGCTAAGTTCTTCTTTTAGTCATTCATTGTCTTCATGATTTCCCAAAATAACATATAACTCAAAGAAATAAGAAGCACATGTCTTACTAAAAGGATTAATTTAAATAAGCTGCACTCTTCTCATCAAAGGATGCATGTCCTTTTTCATGTCAGGACTAACTGTAGAAGAAAACAAAACAAAAAAAATATTGCTTAGTTGTTTACCAAATATGCTAATTTACAATCCTGCTCTTCATTAAAATATCTAATTTTAGGTTACATGTCTAAAGAATTCTCTTGTTCAGTTTTGGTACTGAGATGAAATTAATTACTGACATTCTGTTTCAAGGTCCAACTGAAAATGAAGTGTCAACAAAATGATGAGCTTTTTGGATCATGCAGGTGGCCACAGTGTGATGGGAAAAAGACATGAAATATTAAAAATAACTATAAATAACAGGGTATTTTGTGCCCTTTTGATGATAAAATCAAATCCAAATAGACATGCATATGAATATATCGCTCACTAATTCAAATAAACATGTATGCGTGTATATTTGAACAACAACAAATTATTGTGCCATTGTCAAACCTAGAAACTGTATCTGCCAATTCATCTACTCATAAATGTATTAATGCCTTTCTGATTTATTATTTCAGCACAAAGATGAATTTTCTGTATTTTTCAATCCACTCACAGTACTGAATCTCTACTGTTGGTTGTTTATGAAAACAGTATGTTGATCAGGTGAATTAGCATTACAGCATTATGATATTACATTATTTCATATCTGCTTTCTATAGTTGTAATCATATTTGTATCTATTTAATTCTAAGAACACTAGACAGTGTAACATTTCTGAACTATTCACTCAATGAATATATACTGTATTGTGACCCTGCTCTGTATACACGCAATATGTACTTAAGACTTAAGTGGCGTATCCTGCCCATGCAACAGAATACTTCACCCAGATAAGGCTTCTCCATTTATATGTTTTTCGTGAAAACAAAGCAACCAGCTAGAAAATAAAATCCTTTTCCCTATTAACCAGAAGGGTGCACAGCTGGTCGTCAGATCTTTGAATTAAACACTAAATTTTCATTTGTGTTTCATAGCACACCAACTCCTTACCTACGCTGGAGGTCTTTTTTTTTTTTTTAATTTATAAAACAGTGGTGTAGCCTTTTTTACTGCAGTTATGCAGTGCATTATGTTCTGATCACTGCAGTATGTTCCCAGCGAAAGAAAACAATTACTACAGCACTGTTTTATAAAGTCCCAAACTGTATACCCTAAAGTGTAAGTTTGAGTGCTCACATAGAATATCATAGAATATCTTTAGAATATCAGCACATTTTTTAACATTTAGTTGTAAAAAGAAAGTTGGAAAAATTGATTTAAAAAATTATGAAACCTTAACAAACTTCTTTCTATTGTTTCATGTGACATGCCAACTAAAATACATCAGCAGCGCTTTATGAGAATATCAATCTGTGAATTATAGAAGGCTAATCCAAAAAGGCTAATCCAAAATCTCTGTTGAAATTATTTGTGGCCAAATCCTGCTAATGAAGCCAAGGCAGGTGACCACTTCAACCCCCTTTAGGCACAACTGTCTGCATCATGTTGCCACTGGGGATACATAATCAGCTCTCACAGCATCTGTCTCACCACATGGATTAACAGGCAGTGTGGAAGCCAACAGTGCTCTAAGCAGGACCAGCCAACATGGTACGAGATGCTCATATGTTACACCATGGTTATATGTCAGCTTAAGTAAAATTCTGCTATTTGGCTGACAAAATGCTAAGTTATATGACACCTGACATATTAGAATAAACTATTGGTGACAAGCTACAATTAGTTTAACAGCACAGATTGTGAACTGCTGCAGCTATGGGAACCAAAACTAGGTGACAAAATGATGAGACCTTCACAGCTTAATCTGCTGCTGATTATTGCTTTGCAAGTGTGAGTCTCTGAGTGCGTGTGCGCTCATGCATGTGTGCCTGATACCATTCACGTGATATTTCACATGAAAACAAATTAGTTTCATGAGAATATCTTGAGTGTGCCTGATTAAAATGATGGGCAAAATTATAAACTCATTTCTCATTTACAGAAAATTAAAAAGAACAAAAAATCATTTGCTTCTGCTAATATAACTACATGGGACATTTACTATTGTTATTATTACAATTAATGCTATTGAGGGAGAAAATTAACTTTAATTTTCCACAGCAGCATTTCAACATTTTTTTTTGGTTTCATAGTAATCATGGATAATATTTGTAAAAGGTGACTTTTTACTTATTGTTTTCTGTACTTGTCATATGTCCACATATATAGAATATACAATACTTATTCAGGCAGAATGTTGTATGTTGTATAAACTGCTGAAAGTCTTTTGCAAAAGTCAGAATATGAAAGCGGCTATGATCAGGGACCAGCTGAAATGGTTTGCTGTACTGTGGCACTGTTTTCTTGCCACCCAAGGCAACAATTACAGTAAATTCATTACTCCATAAAACCTATTATACTACCATTAAAAGTCCATTATGAGAGGGTGTTGTTGGAATAGGAGGTATTTGCTGGCCCCCTGGGTATCAGTCACAGGTGCTTAAGAGGCACAATTAAAGGACTTTAACATGTTAAATAGCTTTTATCCTGTATAAATCATATTAGTTGGTGATTTATTTATTTATTGCTTAAGATGGGCCAATTTGTATCACAAGATGAAGAGGTTACGTTGCCCAGTAGCATGGCGAAATTCCTGCCCTTAGCTTAAAAATAGAAATGAATTCAAGCTGCAACACCTGGCAGCCACATACATCTTTGAAATCCACAACGAGACAGAGGAGAAAAAAAGAGACAACTACAGAGCTTGTGGGCAACAAAAGCTGTTCACAAATTTCCAACGTCCAACCTCATTAAAGTGACAAATAAGCCTATCAACACATTACATTCAATGTCCCTGTACTAATTTTATCACAGACAAGCCAAGGGACTGGTTGATGATGAGATTAGGTTTATGTCTGTGTCTTCACCACCTGGAAGCATGCACTGTTTGTCAAAATTCTGTTTAGATGCCAAGTAATGTAGTTTGCTCTGAGTCAATCACCTGACTTGCTCGCTTGTCTGGCTGAGAGCATAGATTATATTGCTCTCCACGTGAAGGACTGCTGAGTAAATTGCACAAAATACTTAAAGAGTTGGCGCACAGAAATGATATATTTTGGTATATTTTTCCTTATTAAATTTCAGAGAAGTAATGACAGTAATGATATCATCCATTATGCTGGATGAGACCTCAATAATGTAATCAGCTGAATCAGTGACTACTATGCTGAAAGATATTCAAATGAAAATAATTGTGGTTTTACATCTTTCAGTGGTGAAATACCATAGACTACGTAATAGAGTAGCCATCATAACCATCTTGACATCACCCACTGGTTTATGGGTGACCCTCTTGAAGTCTTGAGTCTGGAATATTGGCCATTGCCATTTTGGTTTTTGCAAGCAGATGTGACCATACTTGGATGAGAGAGTGAGTGAAGTCAGAGTGCAGAGAGGATTAATCTGACTCAGAACATAGCCTAGCAAAAGCAGTCAATGCTATCACAGGCTAGCTGGCTTAGAAAACAGGGTGCATCTGTAATTCACGTTAACTGTGATAAATTGGCTCACAAAATAATACTGGCTAGTGAAAAAATAGGCTTAAAATAAAATGTAGGCTATTTGGGTGAAAAAATGAACAACTGACTCTTAATCAAATACTTAACAAGGCATTTTTAGGCAACCAAAATGTTACAATTAACTTTCACAGACTGAAAACACATTGTGAAAGTTTCAAAGTTCAAAGAAAAAACAAAGACAACATCCTGTGACCATGCATTGCTACGCCTCTAACCTGATTGACAGATGGCTGTATGGTTGAGACTTGCCAATCACATGGCAGCCAAGCCATGTCTACATGGCTATTTTACTGTAAATGAGATTATAATTTACAGAATGTACATCATGGGAACATCTTGTGATTGAGAGCATAAACTCATTAGGAAAATGTTTAATGAGGTATTAAATCAAGTGAGATGTAAGATTATGTTGGTCTATTTGAGATGAACATGGACTGCTTTCGATGAATATTTTCATAGATCCTTACCACCAAAGTAAGATTAGCGAGCTCATCACAAAAATGGAGACTGAAGCTATTGTGAAGGAAAAGGCTCCCTGGAGCTGATGACGTTTGTTGAGCCAGAGTACAAGCTGCGAGTGCGGTGAAATACAACTTGAAGAGCTGAGAAGAGGCAACAGGAAAGAACTGTGCTGACAACTGACATTTGTGTTTCACGTGTGGTCATTTTGAACTGTATTATTAGTTTTTTGTTTGTTTGTTTGTTTGTTTTTTATTTCCGGCTTGTATTCAAGTACTAAATAACATTTCAGTGAGAGCACTCAAATATGGAAATTACCCAAAATGCTCACCCCTAACTTCTACGATCAGATTTATTTTTTGCAGCTAGTTGATTTGCCCCCTGATGGTCCTTAGAAAGAATTCAGGTTTATGGCACTTCTGCATTGCCTTCACTTTTCAAACCCAGAGGCTAGTTCCACTTCTTTATGCAGTCTATGTGATAAACAAACACAGATGACTCAGGAGTGGATTTTTTTTTCCTGTCCAGTGTGGACTAATTTTATACTCTTGATACTGTGTCTTAAAAAAGCTCCTCCAGTTCTCTATATTACCACCTCCTGTCTGGGGCTCTAGCTGCAAGCATGGAATGCTCTCTCTTCCATGCAGTAACACATTTATCTTTTGTTCTTTTGTTTTGTCTCCGCTCATTCCAAGGAATGTCACTTACCTCCAAAATTGCGGTGCCTGAGGCAGAAGGTATTTGTTTTCACTGTCTGTTTCACAAAGCTGGGCTCATTTGTCAACAAGAGCGTGAGCAGAGGGCCCTGCCCCAGTGCCGTTCGTCTTGTATTGATCACCTCTTGTCACATATGCCGTTCTTGTAGGTGATGGGTGCTCTCTCTTTTTTCTCGTGCTATGGTTAGGGTTTGTTTCTTAAGAACGTGTTGAGGGCACAAGAGTTGATGAGGTTGTGTGATGTTGGGAGGTTGTTTCTTAATTTAAGAGTTTAATGTGATATTGTAATTGTAATTTCGATTGAATAAATTTAACTGTATTGAAATATTAGGTTCCCTAAAAATAATTCAGTTAATTTTGAATCTATCAATGGGCAAGTTTACATGCACTCAAGGATCCATGTTACTCAGACAAATTGAGTTAGATGACCAATCGGAGAATGTGTTCTGTGCACTGGTTACTGTAAGTCCATGTATACATTCGGCAGGGTAAGAAATCATGTTATGAAGTATCTTGTTGATTGAAAGTGACTACTTCAAGTAAGTTTCACTTATTGTCAGACTTTGTGTGGAAATACATTAAATGCAGGATACTTTGCTGTGTTTCATAATCTCTCCTTTTATCTTGCACTGTTGTCACAGTTATAATTTCCTTGTCTGAAGTCTTTCCAATGCCAACATGCTCTCATCCCAGTTCATTACATACCAAAGCTTTATCACATCTTTGTGTGTTTGATCTAGACACTGGTGCACACAGAAATTACACCAATAACTGGCCAAAAGAAACTCTTTCTCCTGAAGAGATCTGGCAAAGAAACCAGGTTCTTAAATAACTATGACCTAGTTACTTAAGTGCCTGTTAAACCATTGATTGTATCATTGATTGGTGTATTCATCTCCATCAAGTGATATATAATACTGTGAATTTGTAATCCATGGAATAACCATTACACACTTGCGAAATCCAAAATGACACTGCTACTTTACGCTAAAACATGCCAAGTTGCAGTTTATGTATAATTTCTGTAATGAAAAAAGTTGAAGAACTGCAAGAAAATGTATTCAAGTGAGGTGCTGGCTCAACAGACAGACATCACAATAAGAATGAGGCTCTGATGAAACTCTGATGTTTCGAAGTAATGGATTTCTGTCCTCCACATTTTTAAAATAAATAAATAAATTTCTGACCCACACATTCTTCCAAAGAAAAGATAATTTTCCTGTCTTAGCACCTCCTTCTGACAGAACACACATGACTTCAGCTAGGAAGAGTGTATTATAGTCAGCTGGCATTAGGCCAAATGTTGAGTGAGTGAAGCTCTTATTATCTAAAGATAACAATAACATAAAGCGTAGTGTCCACAAGAGGAAACTCGACAACACAGGCAATCAGCTGATTTGAAAACGTGCCTGTATCAAACTTGCAGCTACAGAACTTCATCCTGTTACAGCTGATATTAGAAATGCCTCAACTGAGTTTCTGACTGGCTCAACATGTCAGACTAAGAAGTGGAAGAAAAGATCATGTCCATGATAGAATCACAATCTGTCAGACATATTCAGAACAAGACAGCAATTTCAGGTAGGTACTTGTATGACTTTTATAGCATACCTTACACCACAAACCTTGTCAGTATTCATTATTTTTATTATATACTGTAGCATCAGTAACACTGTATATTACTGAAGCCAAGAATCCAGTTTGTCTCCTGACCTTGAATTCCACATTCCAAGAGAAAAATGGCAGGGTGACAATGAGAAAGAACAGTAGAAAAGAGCATCAACTGATCAGACAGCATGAGTCAATGTACACACTCATAAAATGTCCCTCAATGCTGATACATGTGTAGGTGCTCCAGCAAATGACACAATACAAGGCCATTAAAGGTTTATCAGAGGCCTGCAGTGGCTTGGCAGAGCAAACAAACACATGAATATGTTTTTTGTGGCATTAACAGCATCTGCTTAAATGGCTGGCTGAGTGTTCATCTTTCTCCCAGGATAATGGAGGGTGGGGAGCAAATCTAAAGACAAATGTGCTTTTTACAGCTGTAAAGAGTCTGAATGAAATCTGAAGAGGCAGCCTTCCCACTGGTGTTGGCGTCACATTGTGACCCAACATCACCACAGATTCTAGATAAGCCTCCAGATCTGAAACAATAAGGTGAGGACATGACCCCCATTAAATCCTTGCAACACATAAGTGTAAGCAGCCTCCATTCCCACTCACCTCTGTTTGCGCAGATGCTCCCCTTGCAGAAGCTTAATACTCAATGAAGAGGGCTCAGTTTGCAAATGACAGCACCAGCCGAGATAAATCCCCATAAATGTCCCGAAATGACTCACACAGATGGGTTTACTAGAAGTTAGATCTGAAAAGGTCAATAGCCACCAGACTTAACAGTTATAATGACCGTCAACAAGACCTCGCTCACATTGGACCTGCAAATAATCCCTTGTGTTGGTTTCATCCTGCTTTAGCATCATGCGGGTCGCATTCAACATGAGGTATAACCCACATATGGTCTCAGTTATAGAGCTATTTAAAGCTGTAGTAGGCCATATTATTTCATTACAATTTTTTTAAACAAGTTTTGGTCATTTCATGCAATTAAAAATATTTAAGAAATATGAAGGGTTCCTTTGTGTGTTTCTAAGTTGGCATTTAGTTTTTGTTTAGTTTAAAAAAAAAAAAAACTGGATCTGCTTTGAACCAATCCACAAATCAGGGTTAGCTACCAAGTAACTAACCAATCACAGTAACTCTGTGCAAACAAAAGTCATCATGTTCTCCATGTTTTGGTCCTTTCCATTTACCTACAACACTGTATAGTACCAACTACTTGTTTTAACACGTATATGGTGCTAATGTCAACGAGTTTGAATGAGGCATGATGACAAACAATGGGAAATTTGGGGGATTGATCAATCACTCCACCACAACCGAATTTTTCCTGCCAGTCCGGAGTGGAATCGAATTGGCGACCCTCCGGGCACAAGCCGCTTCTCAGACCTGTAGGCCATAGATGCCCCACTCCAAGGAAATCCAAAACTGTGTTTTGCCTCTCACTTCCGAGGCTGGGACATCCTGGGATGGACAAACAGGCGCCATAACCGTCCTCTCATCCTGCTGGCATCACAGCTGCCTCTGAAGCCTGGGGTGCTCTGCCCTGGTGCTGTGAAGCACTGGAGGGCTGATAGGGTACCAGGTCTTGGCAAGGCTCACACTGTGGAGAGTGGGCCCTACGAGGCAATGAGGTTTGGCAGGGCAACCGGCTCCTTCTGCTGCCATTCAAACTTGGGGATTATCTCTTGGTAGGAGGGGCTTAGAGGAGTGATATGAGGCATCAGAGAGAGAGAGGTGGAAAGTTTCGCAGTTGTGTGTTTAAATTTAAAACCAGAAAATGAAAAGCAGTGGGTTGCTGTCCTTTCTAGTTGGAAGTTTAAACTGTTCTATCTATAACTACAACCATTATCACTACTGTATGTGAAATGTGATGTCATCAACAGTGATGTCACAATGAACTGACACACCCTGTTGTACACATCTACATCACATCAAGTTTATCTTTTTAGAATTCAGCAAAAATAAAGTTTTCAGCTGATGTTAACACTTGTGGTTCTGTGAGGCTGTATGTGATGTGGTGCTTTGAGCTAACATCCTCATGCTAGCATGCGAACGAATGTGAAAGTAGCCTACAGCTGATGGGAATGTCATTAATTATGTTATTAATTTTGCACATATTTAAGCAAAAGTATTGAATAAATGAGTAATTTGTCCTAATGATAGCATATCAAAATTTAGATGTGATTGCGATCACCCTGAAAAGGGCTATAAACATCTTAACCAGATCTTGTTCATTTTTTTTAATTTTAAATTAATTAATTAATCTAAATTATTAATTTTGTGGTATGCGGTGGTATGCAAACTCTTTTTTGCACAATTTGCACAAAACCATGCTTTTATCAAGGCTTCCATCAGTTTTTTGAAATGAAATTTGCCTTCCATCAGTCCTAGCAATGCACTTTCATCCGATTCCTCCATTTTAGTAGCCGTTAGCCATGACGTGTGCATCAGTGTAATCGGTGTGCTAGGAAATTGTGCACTGCATTGTTTGGAATGCAAACTGCAATTGAATGCGTTAATTTTTTTAAGTTGTTAATTTTATTATAATTAATTAATCATAATTAATAGTCCCATGCCTAATTAAAACACATTAGTTAATCACATCAATATTGTGTAGTGTGAAAAAGCAATTACAATTAAAGAAAGGTCACATTCAGAGCAACAATAGCTGCATCAGAAAGCCATTTTTTCTCATTTATTTCAGTTAAACCTCTATGTTGGCATGTATGGCAACATACAAACAGCAGTACAGCTCCTTGCAATTCTTGAGGCAATTAGTACCAGTCTGAAAATGATTCAATTGATAAATGATTAAGAAAAACTATGATTTGAATAGGTCTTGTCCCCGAATATACAATTAATTTTGTGCATGGTTTTATTTAATAACATGTGGACACAGAATGGATACTGAACTTCCATTCAACCTAACAAATATCATAAATGTTTGCTCAAGTGTTTAAAACTATTTTGAAGGAAACCAGAATGGTTGTAGAAGGCAGGTGGATATCTTTTTAAACATCAGGCTGCATTGCTCTAGCACTTCTACTACTATGACCTGGATGAGCGAGAATCTACATCAACAACCAAACTGATTGTTTCAGAGAGGATCCAGTTAGGGAATCAGGTATCCTGATTGATGATGTGGAGTAGAAAAGTCCTTAAGACATCTTATCGATACTTACATTCATTACTACTACATCCATTTACACGATGCGGAAATTTACAGTATGAAGCACAATTATGATTCATTAGGTTAAAAGGGCACTGCATCTGGCACTGCACACTCTGTTTCACACTCATTAGCAGCTCATTAGGGGAGTGCTGATGGTTCAACTGAGCTTTCAGAAATATTCTGAAAATATCTCTTTATCTACTGCATACAGATGATGCACGTTTATCTAAGCTTTAAAATCCTGCTCGAATTTGACTTTTTAGCGAGATTTAACAGCTTTTATCAATCCATTTAATTGTTCTTTGACAAACAAATCAAAACTCCATTTTTTGTTTTAATAATAACCAAGCTATTGTAATAGGCTTGTGCCATAAATACATTTGTATAAATGGTCAGAAACACCAGCTATGTCCCTACCAGTCTACCAGATTCTATTAGAAAAAAATTAATTAAAATAAAAAAAAACACATTACATGATCATCTTTACCTGACAGAAACCTTGCCACTGGTCCAACAGTCACTAAGTACACCCTGGACTGGTCGCCAGTCAATCGCAAGGCCAACACACAAAGACAGACAACCACACACTCTCACACTCACACCTAGGGGCAATGTAGAGTAGCCAATTAACCTAATGTGCATGTTTTTGGTATTGTGGGAGGAAGCCGGAGTACCCGGAGAAAACACGCAGGCACAGGGAGAACATGCAAACTCCACATAGAAGGGCCCAGACCGGGATTTGAACCTGGAACCCTCTTGCTATGAGGCGACAGTGCTAACCACTGCATCACGTGCCACCCTTTGATAGAATATGTTACCCTATTTCTAATAGATGGGGTTATTTCTTACTTCACCAATTTAATTATAATTAATTCTCCACCAATTTTTTACTCACAAGCCAGTTTAATCAGCTCACCTTGGTCCCCTCCCCCAACACACACACACACACACAAACTAGCTTGCCCTGCCCTGCCTCTTTCTGTTTCTCTCTCCCTGTGTCTGTTCTGTTGACTTTCCTTGTCTGCAGTGTATTTCACAACAGCTTTCATCTTGTTTTTTTTTTCCACACTTTTTTTTTCAGATTTCGCAAAAGCAAGTGAACCACATGTGGAACCAAAACACATCAGCAGCAACTCGGTGCAGAAGTAGGCCTACAATCAACAGGAGAGTTTGCGCTGCAGTCAGTGCATTTACAAGGACACGAAACCAGAGAACGTCTCTCTCTGTTCCTCCAGAGAATGTGCAATTTTCAGTAGACATGAGGGGCAGACCGAAGGAAGCTTGTCCTGTGATTAATCAATCACAGATGGGGAAATAAGAATAAAAATGCTAAAATTGGTCACCAAATATACTTGTGGATGGCTTCACGGACAATCATACCACTCACACCTTTTCTGTCTGCAGGACCTTTTCAACATCAACCAACATTCAAACCCTTGGCTAGGGCTTCAATGGTCACACAACACAATGCAGACACACGGCTAGTGATGCAATTCACGTCAACTAGCAAAGATTAGTTTGCCAGAGGTGAAAGGGGGGAGGAGCTGTAACAACAGAGTAGTATACAGCAAATGAAAGTATGGATGGAGCCTGTGGTGCTGTAAGCATGTCAAAAGTGTTTGTGTAGTAAAGGAGAGAGAGAAGTTCTGCACCGTAGCTTCAAGACTCATTTACAGTATTCTTGTTTTAAGAAAAGTCAGCTTGTCGCTGAAAATTCAATACGATATGGAGCTAACATTATTTTAGTTAACCAGCTAAGACAGTATACATTTCAGCTGACAAAAATGAGAATCACCAGCTAGAAATGAGAATCCTGCTTTTGTCCTGCTCTTTCTGAAATCAAGTACCCATTGTTTCAAGAATTACTTGATTACTAATCAAGAATTTGGAGAGGTAAATAAAACTATCCACAATTTTCATGTGTTCACAGAGTTGCAAGCTTAACATCAGTAGCAACAGTAACTGAGAGGCCAACATCATGTGACAGGATCTCTTTCTGGGGACTAACAAGGGGGTCATCCTGAAGCTGAACCACAGGCAAATAAAGTCCTGTGTGTATTTTCTAACCTTGGTCTGATGAGCTCCCTGGGGTGCACTGTGACATTCCATGTTTCACTGGAAGTGCATTTGAGTGAGTCAGCGCTGTTCAGCTGCTCTGCGTTCACTACCGCTCTCTATTACCATAATGATGACTCAGTCCTGTTCCCTACCACCCCGTCCTGTCCAATCCTGTCTCAGTCCTCATGCCCTCTCCTCTCCTCCCCTCCTGCCTCTCCTTCCACCATCCTGTCCTTTATCACCTTGTCCTGTCGTCTCCTATTCTTAGACTGTTCTGTCATCCATTGACCGCTCTTCTCCTCTTTCCAGATTGCTCCTGCTCCTGCAGTTAGTCACTTTCGCAGTTTGCTGACACAACCTCCCATAACTGTCTGTTATAGTTTTTTCTATTACAGTCAGGTAAAAGGATTTTAATCCGAATGTTGTGTTAAGGGACCACAGTGTCATCAGTCCTCATTAACCGGCACACTGATTAGTTAAACTGAGTTGATGGATATTGGCCAAGTGTGTAACCAAGCTGTTCTACCTTCAGCCAGCTTTGTGTTTCCTCACCCCTCCCAGCAATCAGAGCTCATGTGCCAAGGCTGAAAATAGAATCTGCTGCATCACATCCCCACTACTCCTGGTAAAGTGCCTATGGCTTAACATACTGGTGTGACTGCTGGTCTAGGTGAAACTGTCTTGGGTTAGTAGGTAGGTAGGTAGATAGATAGACAGATAGATAGATAGATAGATAGATAGATGATCTAGAAATTAACTGCAGAAGAGAAGGAGACAATGACTCGCTCTCTTTAAAATACTCATTTAGTCATGTCAAAATACTGCCAATATGGTTACTGAGGGAATAAATATATCAAAAAATTAATCCAATAGGAAATTAAGTTTTGGGATGTTTCCTGGCAGGGCTTAAAAACTGCTAGATGGCTGCATCAGATATTCTGAACCTGCCAGAGTGAAACAACAAAGGGACCATGAAGGTCACATCCAGTGCCATACCAGGCAAATACAGAGGCCATGTATGAGTAATAACATGTATATGGATTTGAACCAACTATGTCTATTGATATTCCAATGACTCTAAAATAACATAAAAAGAAACTCAATAAAATGATGAACTATAAATTCAAGGTGAAACTTTGAAATGGTAATTTTTAAAGCCAAACTATGATGAGGATGAGAAGCTTATCAACCAGAGTCACTGAAACTTTTTATAATAGGATGCAAAATGTTTGAAGAATACCAGCAAAACATTGAATGCACTAAGGTTTTATTCATAAAGGTCAAATATTTTAAAAAGTTCAGTCTCACAAAAGCTGAAAAGAGTTTCAATATACTGTGCAAAAGCTGCAAAAGCCTGTACAACTGGTTAACATGTGTTTAGCAGATGTACTAACAAATAATTTATCATACATTAGTAAAACACGATTGCAGTCCAGTGCACAAATTTAACATTCATGAATAATTCAGTAACAGTAACTTAGTAATAATTACATTGTGATTTATAAATCATTAGGAAAAACAATACTTTTTAAGTTGATTACACATATTTTAATGCTAATGACTTAGCAACTATCTACACAACTGCAAACATACAACATTACATCAATTAACATTAATTGAGTTATTTATCATATTTTATTATTTTATTATTTTAGACTTATACTATTTGCAATTGAAGAACTAAACCTTTTTCCCCTCAACTTCCACGCAGTGTTTTTAAGGATGTGCACTTTCAATATTCTCATATGGTATTAGGATGTGAATGATTTTATAAACAAGGAATGGAATGTGTTGGAACTTCTTTATGGTTTTAATAGCCAGCATTTGGAGACTCTTTAAACTATTGCACAGATTGAGGGTGTCTGACTCTCCAGACGCTTTACTTTCTTGCCACACTGTCAAAAAACATCACACACTAGGTAAGGTAAAGCTGGAGAGTTGTGCTGTCAGTGATTGAGATAGAAGAAGATTATATATATGCAGTACAGATCTCACATCATCACACTGTCAGAAAGCAGCAATACCTCAACCTTATGAAGTTTATTACTCAGATCATCCAATGATCAGTTAAAAATAAAGTTAATTCAGGACTGTTTAAGGAACCACCTTAGTTTATTTTTTCTTCCTGTTGGTTAAAAGGGATTAATGAGGCTTTAATTATACAATCCAGCTGTGATTAACTGCTACACTGTTAGAAATAAATGCCTTAAAAAGTCACACTACCACATAATGGTTGCATGATGGTCAAAGGTTCCCCAGCATTGAAGTAACCCGCTGGTGTGTGGCAGCAATTACGATGATGTCTCTGTATGCTGATCTTTGATCTTACAGTCCAACAGGATTACCACAATATCAAAGAGACTTTATACAGAGTAAATCAACAGAGTCCTCAGCTAGCAATCACAAACTCTAACCCAGTAAATGATGGTCTTCTTCAAATAAAAACACACTTGATATTTGCCATGCTGCCCAGCTCAGAGCCCCCCTCTGTGAGGCTCTGGGTTTTATGTGATCGTTGTGTGACCTCTGTGATTCATTTATGATCAAAGCTTGGTGAGAGGTCACCTTCATTTGGACTTCATCGCTCGGAGTTTTACATATATATATATTGAAAGAGAGAAAGACACTGATAAAAGACTTTGAGATGATACATGATTAAGCGTAATTACTCAACTAATTTCAAGTTTGGTGTAGGTTTAAAAACATTTAAATACTCCAAAATGCAGATGTTCCACTCAATCGGATTAAGCAGCTTACCATCGTAATCAAACAAACCTCTCCACGTCAGTCCCTCATTACTGTGTCATTCAGTGTTGCACAACAACAACCTGGTCCTTGTGGAAGTCTAGGTGCTCTCAATGAGCCTCTGTAGTAATTGTCCACATTCGTTTGATCTCATGGACAATTACTGTCCCAGCTGAGTGCTCTATGCACATGCGTGTGTGTGTGCGTAGCTGTGTGTCAGTGAATACATTTACGTTGATGCAGATGCTGGCAGACGGTGTTCGTCATTCTCTGTGTCACCAGAGCATCTGCCTGCACACTCCTCTAGGCGCTCTGGTTCAATCAACAACAGCTGGTTATTACAGGAAAAGGAGGAGCGCTAGCTTGCCTGTTTAGGCTTCAACAGGCTCCAACTGAAGCTTCAGTGGTCTGTGGCTTCATGGCAAAAGTGTAGTGTAATCCTTTGTTTCGTTTAAGGCTGGAACATATTTTGTTTCATTTTGTATACGTGATAGTCTTCATTCTGTGTTCATTATTCGGGTCTAATTCCATATTTTAAAGATATGAGTCAATAAATTTCAGTGTTAAGGGGTTTACACCATCAGGAAAAAAACATGTAGAGTCTGATCAACTGTGAACCAAAGATACCACAGGTGTATTTAAGTCATTTACAGGTATTTCTCTGCATAATTTTCTATCATGTCCCCTAACAGAAAAGCACACACTCAGTGGATAGTGTAATTATTTTTTAGTTTTATTATGCTTGGCACAGCTCTGAGAGAAGATGCCTTGCAGTTGCACATGAATTTGCTCACACCATCAACACAAAATTAAGCTCTGCTGTGATGCATTAATGATCATAAAATAAGTTACACTCATCCACAAAACTGATCTCTCAGTAAGACTCAGCAGAAATTTGTTGTTATGGCCAAATGATTGAAACAAATTATTTGTCTCCAAAATCGTCTATCACCTCTTTATAACAACAGCAGAAATTCCTCCTGGAGGCCTGGTTTTCTGAAATCCAGTGATTCATTTCAATACACAACATGCATAGAGCAGGAAATGCATTTCTGCCACTTTTCACCCAATGGACAAAAATATCATTTAAAGTTTTCATTCAAATTTTCCAAACTGTGGACAGCCATGAACATCAAAATGTCTAATACAACCTTTTGATGAAATACACAAAATCAGACTGGCTGGGAGAGATTACAGAATACCGTCTCATCATTGGGTATTAGTTTATAACTTAACTGTGTGATGGGTTTGATTTGTGATAGAAAAACATCCTTTGGTTAAAAATGGGAGGCACTATTGTAAGACAAATCAATGTTTCCGCTGCAGGCTGCGTGAAAAACTATGCAGCTAAAAGTTGGTGAACTTTGAAAAGGTCACTGTCAAAGCTCATGATTGCTGCAAAACAACACAAACTAGGCAGATAAAATGCTAAACAAAATGGTCCAGATGATCCTTGGTCATGCTCTGCATGCAAGAGCCAACTGATACAGGCAACACAACAGTGAGCTGCTCAAATGTAGATAAGGAGGTTTCTATTCCCAAGATAAACCTCTCTGTTGGAAACATGCGCAGTCACAAAAAGCATGTATTTAAATTTTGTTGCAGAATTGTGCCTAAATATGCCAAATATACCAGTGAGTGACAGTATGGTGCGGTGATACAGATCAACTTAAGTGACAGAATGTTCTCCTGGATTTTAGAGCTCTGAAACAGTTTCTTTCATGAAGGATTAATACCCACAGCTTTTTCTGATGCAGGACAGACACCCGATGGCAGAGCCCTCCATCTTTGAGTGCAATAATTGTTCATATTTATTTTTGTGTGAAAGTGTTCACAAAGCTAAAAACAAATTGCGGCTCACGAAATAGTCTCTCCTGACACTAGCATGCCTGTGATTTTGCTATAAGCTCTCGGATAAAAATCTTTTCTTTGAGATTTAGAAGACACAGCGGGAAATGCAAATGCACCCAGATGATTTCTTCTTGTCAGTCTTATGAAAAACTGGGAGTTAATTTTATTTATCCTACTTCTTATTCATGTGTCATAACATATAAATGTCTGATTTTGTGAAAAGCACAGCAGCTGAGGCAACCTTTCATAATTCTAACCCTACAAATCTAAGGAATTAATAAAAAATTCGAAGAAAAGTAGTGAGGCTGGAAAAAGTAGAATTATATTTCCATTTCTGTCTGATTTGAAGAGGCTGAACAAAAGATCTCCAAGGGAAATACATTGAATTAAATTAAATTATATTAAATTATTAAATTCATTCCTGGCCCACCAATTAATTAGAAGGCTGTTGTCTGTGCATTATTCACAGGCTACTGGAGATACATCATTGCACCTATGTAATCCACCTAAAGGAACTCAAAAATGTGCTATTTTTCAGAAAAAAAAAACTATAAAAGGTGCTGACGTTCTTCTTCATTCTCTTATTTGTTTAAAAACAGTTGCAAATGCTATTACAGTCACTCATCTCTATATATAAAGTTTCCATTGTAATGTAACCACAAAAAATAAACCTCACACCTTATTAGAGGTTGTAGTAGATACAAAAGATGTTTTGACATTCAGATGAAGTACATGTGATAAAATGTGTGTTTATCTTGACCTTCCCTAGAGCTACAAATATTTTTCCTTGTGCCTCTCTGATTGACATGGGGAAAATGCATGACCCTCACCCTCACCATAAATAACCAGATTTGTTAGTATTCACACCATAAGCAAAACCAGAATGGAGGGAGCAAGACACCAAAACGAGCACCTAATTTCTGACGCAAAATCCTCTTTGCAATTCACATCGTCACACTGTGTGTGCACTACAGCAGAAGATGGATAAACAAAACTTAACAAGCCTATACATCACACACACACTGCTTTCAGCTGCCGTGTGTGTGTGTTAAATAAGCTCAGAGTAAAGAATCTGACATGCATGCAGCTGCAGAAAACAATCTTTTGTGGATATGTTCAGTAAATCCTCAACATTACTGCAAGACTCAAAAATGACTCTAACACATTTCAGACCTACCCAAGTCACATTAATCAGGACAGTACAGGACTTCTTACTTTTACTGTGCTTTTATTAATGTTTATTGCACGCTTTTTATCTTAAGTCTGTGGATACCACTGGAATTTGTGAATTTCCCTTGGTAATGAATAAAATATCCATCTATCTATCTATGTATCTATCTGTCTAATCACAGCTGTATTTTGATGGACGTTTCAGTAGTTTGTGCTTTTGTGCTTTAAATGTGATGCTACAAAAAAGTGCAAGAAGCAAAATACATGGAAGATGGTTGGTGATGTTGAAGCTGTGTGTGTACACCTGCTGTAAATTTGGCTCTGATACATTAACATACCACCAAGGATGGGACTGTCCTCCCAGGATAGTTGGTGACTGTAGTAATTGTGACAGGGGCAAAGGTGGGTTATAGAGTCTGGGTTACAGATCTGCTTAGACAGATGCCGTAATTGTCCTTTTTTTCTTTTTCACAGCTGTCTCCTAAATGTGTCCAAATTTGTAAATTGATTTGGAACCTTTTGGTTAGTAGCTGCGTTTCGTTATCAGCACTGCTAAGAGACCCTGGCACATTAACTAAGCAAGTACCCACTCTCAGTACCTCCGTCTCCCCTCATCTAATCTGCTTATCAGCCACTGAGAGCGTGAACTTGAAAGGGTATCTACTGAAGTAATGGTCTTTTCTGAACAGTACAATATTAATATATTAGTAGTGTAGTTTTACTAAACGGTACATGTTCTGCATATGCAACAGCCTTAAGGATTCAGATAAAAGTAACCAAAATCACAAAAAACGCCACACATTTATTATTATTATCATTATTATTATTATTTGTATTATGTGCGATAAAAATGCATGAATTCAGTCTTGTCAGTACTGGGCTATTCTAATAAACCTTGCCCTTTTATTTGATCTTTGCCTTTTATTTTATTCAGGACACAGTGAGTTTTATTTGTTTGGTGGGAGGCAAAAGCACAGAACAGCAAACATCAATATATGGGTTGTTACTGTTCCAAGTGTTACAGTAGGTGCTCCTCATACTGAGCCTGCAGCCAGGAATATCACCTGCTTTACTTTACCTCTCTCACTTTGCTGATTTTTGTAATAATCAGATTAGATGCACCGTTGTGCAACAACGCTATACTGTGACAGCACAGTGATTTGATGATTCCTCCCAGGTACTCAAGGAAGATATGTAAGATCTGATCAATTTTACTTATATCCGTAAAAATCACTTATAATATCATATCTAAGACTTTCTTGCTCGAGATATAAATGCTTTTTAGTGAGACTGCGAATCTTTCTTGGTGGTTACATATTATTTCTGGTAGTAAATTTCCAGAGTCATGTCTGTAAGTGAGTAAACAATAACATGCTTCTGTTTCCATCTAAACACAGTGCACCATGTGGCAAGTATGACAGCCAAGCAATCAGCTACAAGACAACAGCCAGTTAAATTCTGACCACACAGACAGACAGACTTTTCTGTTTCAAAGATGTATAATATCCTGAAATATAAATCCACAGAGACTGAATCATCTGTTGACCAGTGTAGAATAAATGCCATAGACAGGCAGTAATATTCTATACTTTTTCTTACTGTCAATAAATTTCACCAGAATGGCCAAAACCTACAAAGAACTTATCCTACTAACCAGTGATCTCTGCGCATGCCAAAGTCGGATATATTATTCCTCTGTGCCACAGCTACGGCTCCAAGTACATCACTGAGCCACTCTGTTACATGGGGTGAAATGTTTCTACATTATGATGAACTAGCACACTGTAATTTTATTTTGATCCCACATACATAAAGTCATGCTGTTTTAATGCTGAAAGTAGTTTCCAATAAATACTCTGTTACTGTACTTTATTACTGTTTGAGTAAAGTTTTAAACCTGCAACTATTTCTGGATATTATTGAGCCTTTTGTGGAAAAAAAATAAATGTCTTCAGTTAAAATGAATAGGCATGGGTGCCACAGTCGGAAAGTATTGAGTGATGGTCTTGGATATTCTTATTTCAATCATTTCCAAGCTTATCCATTAAATGAAAGCAAACTAGCATCCAAAGCAAATAAAGTTGAATGAATGTTAACTATCTGAAAGTTTTCGTGTTCAGAGAAAACAGCATATAGCCTTTGGCATGTTGGAGTTTGTAGCTATTAGAAAAGTTAACCAAAGTGAACGACTTTTGACTCTTCACTGTTGGCGAGCATTACTATTTCCAAATGGGAGTTTTAGAAAGGTCTTACCCATAAAGTTGTGTGAAGCCTGGAGAAGTCATTTATTGAAAAATGTTTGTGTGAAAAATTCACAGACATTTTTGTAGATTGCATTATCTGATACACTGTATATGACTTAAGTAGTTTATTTCTCATGTGGTATCTGGTCAAATATGTCATCAAGATGCATTTTGAAGGATAAGGGATACAACTAATACAGAGGCAGTCTTACTTTGTGGCTGTAAAGAGTGTACTATAAATTCCTTAGGTGTCACAGTCTGGCTCCTGAGTTGGATAGGACTCATTAGATGGGGATCAACGAGCTTATTCCCCATCATCTGATTTATGATGGCTTGCCTCTGTTCGTGGAATTTGCCTACATGATAGCGCTGTCAGATATAACCAAGATAAAGTGTTGGTGCTCTATCGGGAATATCTACAGGGATTCTCTCTTTGTGATCATGGCTAAATCTTGTTTCCTTATATACCCAGCTGCTGGTTCTATCCTCCTGTATCCACTTTCTCTGGGTACACAACAGAATTAGGATTGAATGAGGAACTATAGTGAGAGATATGAGAAAAACTAAAATGCATGAATCAATTATCCAAGTCAAGGGTGACTTCAATTCCCCTGTTATCGCTGTGATTTTTTTTATTATTATTGTTAAAATCTTTTTTTATTATAGGTATCATCTCTAAAATCTCTCTCTGTATATTTTCCTGTGGCCTCCAAAACAAATAATAATGTGTCAACAGCATAAGGTTGAAGGAAACATCGCGGCTTGGGTTAATATGACAACTGCGTTAAGGTTAGGAGATCATGATTGGAACAACAAACGCGTGGTTAGGGTTAGGGACCCAACACTGACTGTCACTGGGAAACAAACAGCAGTCCAGTGTTTTGTCGACCCATCTGTCCAAGTCCTCTGTGCCCTGACTTTTTTTTCTAGCATCACCTGACTTCGTCCTTTGCTCCCATCAGAGGGCTTTGTCACTTGAACATAAACATGTCATTTGGCAGCACTTCCTGAAATTACTGACACTGTCAGCCTTCTTGGGGGGACAGACAAAATATTGAGCATCTTGACTCCCACTTCCCACTTCACAGAGAGGAGCATGGTCTAAGAGTTACTTAAAATGTAAAATTGCATTAAGACTACTAGAATTTGAATGATATTATACTCGCACCAAAAACCCGCTGATAGAAGGACCGTTCTCCGTTACTGCTGTCTGTCAGCAGTAAGGGTTTTCATAGATCTGCGTTTGGCATTTGGCTACCATGTGTTATATTTATCATTTATCTGTCTGTGTGTCTGAATGTTGTGTTTACACTATGTTTTATGAGATTTATTTTATTATGACCCACGTACCAAATCATGCATTGACATTAAATAATTCTGCAAAACAGTTCAGAAGGTAAATGCTACATCAGAATGTCAGAATGTACAGTAGTGAGGGGTGGACTGTGCAGCATGATAAGGAATAAAAGACTTCTCAGCTTTTTCTTTTCAGTATTCATACCGCTGAACATCAAGATGGAGCTCGTGCTCATACACCGGCATGGGATTGAAAGCTACTCAGTGTCAAGACTGTTGTCATGTTTAAATATTTAAAAAGCCTGCTCAGCCTTGGCATGAGAGGGGAGACAAAACTGGGCAAGAAATGTCAGAGATAAAAATGTCATCTGCTAAGTTCTGACCTCTGCAATGTTTTATTTTTAGTGCATTATTTTATTATCATATCAACATGACAGCACCTGCACCTTTACTACACATCTGACTTTGTGTGTGTACATTAATCCTGGGGAGAATAGACAAATTACATTATCTAATGTTTTTATTTCTTTTTCATATGAGTTCTTTCAAACTGGTTACTTGAATTTAATTTCTTTCTTTGTTTTCATCTCTAGCAATGTCTGTATTCCAGACCTAAATGAAATGTATCAACCAGAAAAAGAAGCCAGTCCTGAAGGAGACAGTGATAACAGTGATGGAGACTGTGTGTTTGCCAGCATCAACAACGCATTAATAGCAAGAGAGACATTTTCATTAGAGTAACAGGAGGTTGTCTTTAATGGAGTGTCACATCACTGTTTGATATGTCTGTGTTTGTGTGTGTTGTTCAGGTTAATTTCATGGATACATTTCAGACTCAAGACTAGTCAATTTGGAACGACCTCATTTTGGAAAACAGCTGATGTTTGGGTCAGCAGTTAAGATTTGGGTAAAGGTAAGTCTCCAGGAAATGAATGGAAGTCTGTGTAAAGTAACCAAAGTAAGATTGTGTGTGTGTGTTTTTACTTCATGCTTTCATGTTCATTTCCAAGCAACCTGCTCCTATAACTTCAACTTAAAGGGGCAAATGGTAATTTATGACTTATATTTAACAATATTGCACAGTGATAATTTGCTCTATGCACGATTGAGCACCAGAAAGATTTTCTTCCAGTTATGTTCATCATTTTGATTCTTTAACCTTTTAAGGTTGGAGATGCATCAGTTGAAATGTGGTGCCACTGAGTTCATTATTACCTGCTGTTTGTTTTTGTGAAGTTCAGAGACGAAAATCTTGACTGAATCTGACTGGAGTTGCATGCATGCCAAAAATTCAGCAAATTACAGTTTTGTCATTTTGCTCTATGAGTTCACGCAAAGCACTTAAATGTGAGACAGCAATAATCTGCAAGCTGAGTCACCCGCTTCCTCGTGCTGGGACTCCATAGAGGAAAAGATGTTGAACTGCAAATGTCACATGCAGTTTAAACATAGTGAGTGGTGCATCACAACGTTTACCTGCCTTTTTAAAATGAGAACTCATACTATGAAGACCTTTTTATCGAAGGACCACACCTGCTATGTCTTTTAAATATTTATACACACTAAAAGGCATTAAAATGGAGGTTCTGCTCACGCATTAGCGTGGGATTGACTAAAATGTTTCCCTGTGTCTTTTAGACTCATGGTATTTAAGCTGCTCTACAAGAGGTCTAATACACACTAATCAACTAATTACCACAAGCTGCATGTTTCATCAGCCAAAAAAAGATAATTAGCCTACGTGTAACCAGCCACGGGGACCATCCATCCATGAATCTGGTGTTTTATTTTGAGATGTATCATCTCCTCTGTGACAATTTCATTTAAAAATAAAAGCAAATGTTGCAGCTTAAGAACTGAAAATAATAAGGATAATAAAAACATTACACAATGAAAGTTTTAATATGCCTTTTCACCAGAGATGCAGTTCAAAGTCTCTTCAATAAAGACATTAGTATCCCTGCTTCCTCTCTTCGTACTCCCATCTCATCTCACCAGAAATGGGTAAGCAGTAAGAAATTTGTGCGTGCACAGTGAATCTTACACTCTTTAAATTAAAGGAGACAGGCTTTCACTGCGCTGCTTTAAAAATGTGTATCTCGCATGCTGCAAGGTATTAAATCTGAATGACTTTAGGAAGCATTTATTTCTAGACATATTTTTGCACTTCGTCATACTGATAGCATGCAAGGTTGACAGAGTTCGACCAGACTTTAAGAAGTGCATTTTGTTCTTAAAAGAACAGCACGTTTACAGGCTTCATTTATCTGGAGCGGTGTCTAGGCAGGGCAGTCAGAGTGTGTTTTCTCTTTCTGCTACACTGTTAACACCTCACTCTCGTTTGATTGAATATGAAGGAAATTGCTCCACAAACCTCTTGAGCATTCAGCCAAGAGGAAACAGCAGAGGGGGCAGGAGTATATATGACCCCGGCTCTTAATAGAGGGAGTTTAGGTTCAAGGTAAAATTGGAAATTCTCAGCTAATTTCATCCAGTGCACGACCTCTGCCTTCTGAGACTTTATTGCCTTTAATTCATCAAGGGTTTGAGTTGGAGGCAATTACTCCTGCTGATCTCACTTCTATGCTGGCATGCTGGGAAATGGAGAATAATTTTATTTTCATTGCAAACTGCAAATTCTGCTCACTTGACAGGTCAATAATTCCTGATAGACACATGATTACTGCAGATAAGTTGCAACAGCTTCCCTACTTCACCTGTGCTACACAGAGACATGACAATTTGTGAAATAGATTTGGTAATTGTCATTCTGCTATGAGCCAGCCGGGAATTTTGTGATGCATGCAGGTGTACTGGAACTGTTTCTGTCATCCCTGATATTAATGGAAACACAGAGAAAGTAACTACCAAGGCTACAGCTATATTTTTTTAAAATAAGCATCAAATTAATTACAAAGCAATCTCATAAATCCAGATATGCAATGACCCCATTATTTGATAGTGTGTCGCATCATCCTAAAGAATGAATAGTGAGTGTCTACCTGCAAACCTGATTTAGATTACATGTCTGAGTCCTGGTGATGGTTGACTATTCATTAATAAACATTTATTCATATTTGTAACATTATTATTATTTGATATCCTCCTTTACTTTATATAATGAAAAAGAAATAATTTAATTCTTGTGACATTCATCATACATCAGACCACACCATTTAAATGTTAATTTTTACTGATATAACCATTCATAAGAGAGGGTGTACTGGGTTTATTGCACAGTGCATCAATAACTGAGCTCCTGCTGCTATTTGCAACAAACGCGTCGAAGTGATTTCACACTAGGCCTGGGAGCTTATCCATGCCATTAAAAGTAGGATATTTACATGCACCCTCTTTTAAACAAAGTACTTGACTATCAGACAGTATTATCCATAAAATGAAAAAAATAAAGTAAATCCCACTGTGTTGGTCTGGTGTGGCTTATCTTTGAAACATGGTTGTTATAATCCAGGCGACTGAAGTTGTCCTCTCTGAAAGGCTTAAAGGCAAACGCATAAGCTCGCTCAGCGTGGCACACTTCCTCCACCTAATTTCATGTCCCGTTCTTGTCAAAGAGTCCAAGGCCAAGCCCATTTTAGTGACATGAGAGTGCCACCTGCTGATCTGGAGCACATCCAGCATCCAACCTGACGTCTCTGCTCTAATGATCCTGATGTGTCGAAATGAAAACACTGCCAGCCTTTTTCTGTAAACAGCAGCTTCAGCTGATTTTACAGCAATTTATTATGCTCACTGTTTATTCTAAAGCTCTAATCACCAGGGGACTGGAAGCTGTGATATTAGAGGCGAGCAGGACTAAATTCACCAAGTGTGTAATTGCTGTGTCTTTCATGAATCTTGTTAATGATGAAGGAGCTGAGGAGACGTTCCGTTTCTATACGGAAAAGGAGGACACTGGGGGACAATGGCCTGCATTTTTCACACATACACACTTAAAATATTGCTTTTGAAGGAAAGACAAAGGATTTTTGCCTTTGGTAGAGACATTTCACTTCAGTGTGTATGTGTAGACACTGAACATATTTCACACCGCGTGTATTAAAATAATCTTGATAATTTTGTTAATGTTGACACTCATAAAGTAATAATCTATCTTAATATCTATACCATCTTTAAAAAACACACCCAGCATGTACACACGTTTATGTACATTTTTATGGGGTACTTATGAAATATATTGCTGAGAGCTCCTCCTCATATTGAACAGCAGGCATTTAAGATAAAATAATGATTTACAATGAATGTCAATATGCAGCTAATTGCTTGGCGTATGATTAAATAATTGTACTTGAGTTTACGCTCTGTCCCTGTGCATGCATTCGGTTATTGTCTGATCCTGGTGGTACCATTGAAGAGCTATAGTCTTTTGTTTTCATACTGAGAGGAGATGTGGTTGCTTGGCAACACAGCATGTCTAGCAAACTAACAAACAAAGCAAACCAATAAAAATAATAATAACAATAATAATAAATGTTTTCATCTTTCTTTCAATCAAATTCCAGGATTCCTTCCTATTTTCCTATTTCTCATGCATCATAAAATATGCTGCCACACTGGAAATGGGGGAACAGTGAGGGAACATATCACTGGAAAACATGTGAACAAGATTATGATCTTCCCTCTGAAATTTTACTAGATGTGACTGTAATAAACATGTAAATATAACAATGTTATAAATCAACAACTTTCACTTCTACTTGAAAAATAAGTATGGTAGGCTGACTTATGGTATTTGCTTGAAAGCAAAAATCACAATTGCTGATGAGCCAGATAAACCCATTTATTAATGTGACAGTCAGCCAGGATTGTTCCTCCTGGGCTTGTATCAGTGTGGGCTTTGGTTTCTGATCTAATGGCTTGCCACTGAAATACAAAAGGTCATTAATAACATTACCGTATTTGCATTTTGCTTTGCTGTCTTTTTCATATTGCCCTTTTGGTTATTCATGCTGTTTATGACACTAAGAGTCCACTTCCGTGTATGAAATGGATATTCCCGTTTGCAGTGTGATTAGAAATTATGACAAGAGGGTACCTTTCCACTGCTGCTGTGTTTGGCTTCTGTATGTAATGTACGTCAACAACGGTGGTAAAATCAACTTGTCTGTCTCCATATCACCGTGTACCTCCAGCTGCTTCAAATGAAGCTGTGTTGGCTGTGAGCAACAGCTTATAATTGATACTGACAAACAGAGTCAGACATAACTTGCATGCATTTACTACCTCATCAGTAACTGGCAACATTTCCTCCAGCAAAAGCAGCATTATTCAGTAGGGCAAACCTTAGACCATCATGAACCTGGGAAGCACTTTACATCTGAGTAGGAGGCTGAGAGCTGGAGCGATACGTGACTCGGGATGTTTGTGTTGTTACTTTTCAGTTTCACATAAGAGTAGGTTACAGCTCATGGGGCAATAATGAACTCTAGTTAACTGTGACATTTGTGCAAAGTTAAAAGAAATTCACACATTCACATTTACTTCGCCCCCACAAGAATTGAATGAACTGATTTTATTGCAAGATCTTACTCTTTAAGTTAGATCTTGCAATAAAATTGCATAAACATAACTTGAATAACTTGAAGTTATTGCGCCAGGCCAAGAAAAAAGCTCTCTAAAACCCCAACAGGACATTTTGAAGGAACTATGGCAAAAAGTAACACCTGTCAGATAAACTTCATTTAAAAATATAATGTTACAGACACGACTAATTTTCACTGTAATCATCATCTCAGATGTGGGCGACACGGTGGTGCAGTGGTTAGCACTGTCGCCTCGTAGCAAGAGGGTTCCAGGTTCGAATCCCGGTCTGGGCCCTTCTATGTGGAGTTTACATGTTCTCCCTGTGCCTGCGTGGGTTTTCTCCGGGTACTCCGGCTTCCTCCCACAATACCAAAAATATGCACATTAGGTTAATTGCCCCTAGGTGTGAGTGTGAGAGTGTGTGGTTGTCTGTCTTTGTGTGTTGGCCCTGCGATTGACTGGCGACCAGTCCAGGGTGAACCCCGCCTCTCGCCCGTAGTCAACTGGGATAGGCTCCAGCTCCCCCGCGACCCTGACGGATAAGCGGTATAGAAAATGGATGGATGGATCATCATCTCAGATGTGTGTTCAATTTGTGTTCCACAAATATGGAACATCACTATAATTTCCCTTTGAATGGAAGTTGCACATTGTTACTTTTGACTTTTGAAAACACAGGTGGGTCAAAAGTAGCACAACATTATAGTGATGACTGCACCTTCGGCCACACAGTTGCCCTCATCCTCATTTTTGTGAGAACCACTATAAAGACAGCAAGGGCAGGAGAAGGGCAGTTACTATCGTCCCAGCTGTGATTATTTACTGTATGCTGAAGCAATCAGGCATATCTGACTTCCATGGGCTCAGAGAAAATCACAATGTGACTTTTGTACCATTTACAATGGACTGAGTTCATTGCAGAAAGATTTTTCTTTCCTTGGCATGCCAAAGGTACCCATAAATACCAAATCCTATGCGCACAACACCTTGCCAGCCTGTTTAAAAATGGAATAAGATTCGAATAACAGCAACAGAATAAGAATCAGAATAGATTAAGATGGGCGCTGGCACACTCGTTAGCTTGTTCCAAAATACATTTTATCTGAATGGTATTGAAGGAGTCCTGTCTGGCCTCTGTAGGACCCCATTTGGAAAGACCGATCCTAGCAGGAAAGCATGCTTGACTTTCTGTAGCAATGGGCATAATGGATAGAGAGTGACTAACAGTCTTCAATTTCAGATGTTGACTTTTGATAACATTTTAGTTAAGAAATAGACAACAAACAGGATCTTGGTTCATATTTTATCAGCACTTCAAAGTTTTACAGTTTGAGCTTTTTATAAAGACAAACAAATGCAAATGTATTTTAAAGAAAAATACACCCTGTGTCTTAAATTGTCTGTGCTGAAAGTGACTTTACAGTAGCCTGAACATCCATTTTTCAGCAGGTTGTTTTGGCATAAATGGAGTAAAGCAGTCTTTTATGTAAACTAATGTAGGCGCCAGTGAGTGTGCAAAGTGTAAAATCAGAGTGTAGTGCAGACTACAGGAGATGATACTCAGGCTTCTCTCATGCACCTAATAGCTGCTGAGTGACTTAAAGGGAGGCACTAATTCGAGGGATTTATCAGATGATGGATGGGAGCTGATGTGTTAAGAGACCAATGATGGCCCTAGACAGCAGTCATAAATCTTGATCCATGCATGAAGCCACAAACATATTTGCATCTCTCATCTCACCACATGAAATTAGCTGTAAAATGTGATGGAACAGACCAGAGCCCATTCCACGGATCACTAGAGGAGGGATAGTCATTTTCAACCCAATTTTTGCAATCTGAATTGAGCACTGGCTTGGACTCAGTAATGTTGACACATTAGTCACTCGGAAGTGCACTGTCACATCAGGTTGATTCTGTTGTGGTCTGTATGTACAGAAACAAGAAAAGTAAATAACAGATTTAGGGGTGCTGTTTTTGTTTTTTGTTTTTTTGTTTTTTCATTTAGAGAGAAACTCGGAGTGTCTCTGTTGATTTGCATGTGTGTGTTTGTGTGCATTTAGGTCATTGGTAGGTGGTCTGGAAAGTGTTTGGCAATGTGTTGTTATTTCTCTTTGTCAATAAATACAGGTAAGAGTCATACATGGAGTAAACTCTGAATTCCAAATGTGATTAGTCTTGTTGATGTGTCAACAAAAACAACAAAACAGTCAGTCATAATTTCATGCTTGTGCAACCCTATTCCAAAAAAGATGGGCCATAAAACATCAATAGATAAAAAGACAGTGTAGTCATTTGCAAACAAACTGTGTTGACTGGAATGTTCCTGCGTCTATGTAGTAACGTCTTTTATGCAGTCATGTACTTCCTAAAGTGGTCATCTTTGGACCATCCAGGCTTGTGAATGACTGACTCTTTCGAGGATGCCCCTTTCATACCCCATCACGATTATCTCACCTGTTACCAGTGAATCTGTTTACCAGTGCAATGTTCCAAACTGGTGTTTTTATACATACATTTTCATACACAACTTTCCCTGTCTTTGGTTGACCCTCTCCCTACTGGTTTGAAACATTCTGTTGGCTTCAAATTCTGAATAAGCTTATATTTGCAAAAATCAATGACGCTGAAAATCACTGATGTAAAACATTGAAATTCAGTTCTGTTTTCAATTGAGTTCATGTCAAAAATGATCAGCAAACTGACACATTCTGTTTAATTTATGTTTTACACAGGGTCCAATTTTTCTTGAAATTGGAGTTGTATGTTCAGGTCGATTCAGAAAAATATGGTTTTGGGAACAATTAATTCAAGATCTAAAATTTATATAATTTAAATTAAATTTAAATATAATTTATATTTTAGCTGCCTGTATTTTTGTACCTGTTCTGAAATCAAATGAACCAAATAAACCTTAAAGGTAAAAACAGGACTTAATTTCCATATGAGTGTATATGATTATAGCGGATCAGTGTGTCTGTGGTTACTTTAATGTAATATCTGATAGAATAAAAGGACCACATCCTCTCTTTCACAGAGTGTGTCTTTGAAACATATCTCTCCCAAGCAGTTAGTTCAGAAAGATAATTCCCATTCTGTTTCCTACTCATCATGTCTAAAGTGACATATGTTCAACTGCCTCTGTTGTGGAAGTTGTTCCATAGATGCTCTAACAAGGCTGAGGTAGGATTTGACAGCCCTGTCAATTAGCAGGTGAGCTGACGGAGGATGAAAACGACGAGGAAACTGAAATTATATGGTGAAATCCTGGAAAGCAGAATAAGAACAGAGAATTTACTGTTCCTATGTCTCATTGTTTGAGGTATGGGTAACATACCAGCCTCTCTGCATGCAAAGAGGCTGAACATTCTGTGTACACCCTGGGGTTCATGTAGAAATAAATGTGCAATTTCAACTTTCAAAAATATCATCACTGGCCTTTGAAGGGGAATGTAATTGACACAGTAGGTGCACACTGGCATTAATGTAAAGGGGATGTCATTAAATGCAACCTTTTGAATGTAGTTACCCAAAATTCACTAGAAAAACACATTTTTGTTTCTCACTTTATATTCCAACAGTTTTCCCATGCTCCCGCCTATATCCATCACTTATCTTCATATAAGTACTCAAGGTTTTTGTTAATTAGTATGCCAGCAGAACACAGCATGTTCATTTATCTTTACTACAGGCAAACACATTAAATGCTTAGGTAAATAAACACCTGGCTGGGAAACTGGTGGATAATTAATGTTAGACCTGATTTCATTTTTCATGCTGTTTTTGTCTATAGATGTTAATTACTTTGTGCTTTCATAAGGATTCACCTCAAAGTAGTTTGTTGCTTTGGGCACCTGAGCCGCAAACTATGCAATTAAATTTGCCAGTTTAAAAGTTTCATGTGCACCTAATTTAATTGTTTATTAAATGTAAAGGTAAGGTAGTGTAAGGTAGTGGGTCCAGTGGTATGCTATACCACAGACTGTAAAGCGCTTGAAGGATATTTTGCTTTTTGCGTTATACATATTAAATTAACTTGACTTTTTTTGTTTTCTTTATCTTATTGTTGGTATTTGATTCATTATGTAACTAACAGCAAGACGCGGGATCCAACGTGATTTGCTGTATATATGTGGAAGGTTTGTAATTTAATTCAAAAACATTTCACAAAGTGTGTAAACATCTAAGGTTGTCTACGTTTGAGAACACTGTTAAAAGATAGACACAAAAGAGAAAAAGGAAAAAGCCACAACGGTTAATTATGCTAACAGCTAATTATATCCATCCATTTTCTATACCGCTTATCCATCAGGGTCGCGGGGGAGCTGGAGCCTATCCCAGCTGACTACAGGCGAAAGGCAGGGTACACCCTGGACTGGGCGCCAGTCAATCGCAGGGCCAACACACAAAGACAAACAACCACACACTCTCACACTCACACCTAGGGGCAATTTAGAGTAGCCAATTAACCTAATGTGCATGTTTTTGGTTTTGTGGGAGGAAGCCGGAGAACCCGGAGAAAACCCACGCAGGCACAGGGAGAACATGCAAACTCCACATAGAAGGGCCCAGACCTGAGGCTCCTTTAAATAGAGCTGCTTGTTGAGCCCAAATGGTCCAAACCATTATGGAGTTGATTACCAACAGATAAGATAAGATAAGATAAGATGAACTTTATTGATCCCGCAGTGGGGAAATTCACCTGTTGTGGCAGCTCACAAGAACACAAGAAGAGTGCAAAAAGTGTGCATAAACAGTTACAAAAAATATAGAGGTGAAATAAATTAACAATTTACAAGGTAAGTAAAAAATAGTACACTATAAAGCTATATACAAGACCTCATAAGGGAAGAAAGAGGACTAGACCATAGAATTATACAAACATAATGGTCCATAAAATACACTAATCATACTAAATAAATACAAAAAATAAATAATGCATTATTTAATTTATCTACACACCAAATATTTACACACCATACAATAATTTTACACAAACACCACATAGCCAACACCATAAAGAAATATAAACTCCCCCTGAGTGCAATGGGCCGTGCCCCCTTGCCCCGTGCTCAATAAAATCCGCCCCTGCAGCGGCGCGCGCTTCCGCAGAGGAGCAGTGGAGCCGGACCGGGAGTGCAGGTGACTGTGTGTGTATGACAAACCAGAGTCTTTGCAAACTGAACTGAAGAGGTGGACGAGTAGTGGGTACCTCACCACACGCCTGGATGCTAAACCGGGGAGAAAACTGACACGGGTGAGTTGTGGTTGTGGTGAGTGAGCGACGCAGCGGGCTGAATTTACAGCGCTGAAGCGTCCATGGCGTACGCCACGCCAAACATGTCACCAAGCACTTACAATATATATAGGCTGATGAAAGAGTCAGTTTCTCCGTGTGTGTGTGTGTGTGTGTGTGTGTGTGTGTGTGTGCACGCGCACCCGCATGTACATGCGCCACAAAGTCCAAAAAGTCTTAACCTTCCGACGCTGCCTCGCAGGCCACGTCCCCAAAACGCGTCCCTCGCGGGAGACAGAGAGAAGGGGGTGCTCACCTTCTCACACTGTGCCGTTGGTCATGACATTTCTAATTTTGTGGATTCCACTTGTGTATCTTTTAAACAAATATTTATTAGTATTTCAGTAAATAACATCCACCAACAATGCCTTTTTTTTTATCATGAGTGAATGAAAAATGAATCGAGGCAATGTGTTATTTTTACCAAAATGGAAATGAAGTCACCTAATTAACAATGACTGCTTTGCCAAACCTTGCAGCCTTATTATCAGCAGGCTGTCATGAGAAAAGAATTAAATAAACTGGGCTCCTGAAGTAATCACAGAACAGCAGATGCTCCAAGGCCAGCAGTATCTGCATCATGAGCTCAGTTTCAATGCAACATGAAAGGTGTCGCTGAGTTTTGCAGGGAATGAGGACTGTGGATTTTGTTTTCCGTCTATTCCACCAAAACTGCTTTGAACAATTTGAGCGACTGATATCCAGTGATGGAAAGTACTTAAGTACATTTACTGAAGCATTGGGCTCAAGTACAATTTAGAGGTACTTTTTCTTTACTTGAGTGATTCCATTTTACTCTTTACACTTCTGCTTCATTGAATTTCCGGGGAAAATTTCATTTTTCACCAACCATTTAAAACCATTTAAAATATTTAGTTATAATTTGCACCACTAAATATTCACTATTTCCTCTACATATTCTGATTATTTACACAAACTATTGTCAACATGTAAAATATTACATTTTACATTAAGCTACAAAGCAGTATATAAAGTCACTAATCTATCAATTATCAATTAAATCCATACGCGGAACCGGATTTGCCTTGACTACTTCGGTATTTGAAAGCATCACTGTTACCACATTGTTTATTTAATGTAGTGCTGTTGGTTAACTTAAGGAAGTAATTTTTCCACCACTGCTTATCATTTAAAATATTTTTGCATGTGACTATTGTTTTGGGACAGTATATGAATATGAACCTACGCTTTTCAAATGGTTCACAAAAATTGTTGTTAATTGTGTTAATAAAATGAATAAGACGTTTCCACTTTTCGGTTAGATGCTCAAATATGATTAGATATTTTAGTGATTTCTATTATTTTTTGACGTACTCGATGCTTGATGCTCTTATTTTGAAGGTCTGCAGCCGCATGCGCTTCTCATGACGTCAGCGGAATGTTTGCAAATCATGATATCCCAGCGGCCTCTTCCGCAGGCTGCAAACGTTCCGTGTTTGTCACTGAAACAAACACACAAACACTGAAACCTGTGGACCTAACTGTCATGACTTTGTCTGACCGAGCTCTTCGGCTTCTTATTTGCTTGGTTTGTCTTCTTGTCATGGCATTAACACTGAGTGTTGTTTTTGTACTTGTAGCGTGTACTCACATCTCTGGTAAGTCATTTTTGGACAAGTTTAACTAAACTGGCACTCCCTTCCTGTACGTCCGCCAATGTCCGCATGATGCATTTTATATTTTATGCTGATTTTGATTCTAAATTAAATGCATTAATAACACTTTAAAAAATAATTACTTCTCATCACATCACACTGACTCACTAAGGTAATAGTTTGTGTTTTTAGATGGGTCCCTGCGCTTTGCCTCCTACTACGGGGATCACATGGTGCTGCAGAAGTCCCCAGAGAAAGCTGTGCTGTGGGGCTACGGCCCTGAGAGTGCTCAGGTCACCATCTCCCTCTCTGGGCTGCTGAAACATAGAACCTGGCAGGTCACTGTAACAAAGGGTGAGTACCTCTAGTTGTTGTCAGTTGGGAAGTTAGTGCTGACATCTGCAGGCTACTGAATGGAGGCAGAGGCCAAATTGAGCAACTCCGACAGCGGCAGCTGGGGCAGAGAATTTGCATCAGAGCTTTAGTTGTGCAACAACAATTTCAGCGGAAGCTTGGGCAAAGAGGACATTTCACAGTTAAATTCTTTTTTCATGGCTGCAACACAGCTTTTGCTTATATTATTCCTACTTACATGTTTCAATGACACCACAGAACATGTAACCATTTACTTCTAATACGGTGTTTACGATGTAGGATGTCCCCAATCAATGGACAGTCCCTAAAGTAAATAAAATGTGAGCTGTCTGTTTTATTCATACTGTCCATTATCATAAATTTGTTTCATTAACTGTTTTTCAGGTATCTGGCATGTCACCCTTGACCCTGTTGAAGCTGGAGGTCCTTACAACGTGACAGCAGCTGTTCAGAAGAGCACAGCCACACTGACAGACGTGCTGTTTGGAGATGTTTGGCTGTGTGGAGGACAAAGCAACATGTACTTTAAAACATCTCAGGTAGGCTGCGCTGTGTGAAAACCTGCTGAGCTCATTCACTTCAATAAACCTGCAGCAGGTGTCTGTCTATAGGGTTGACTGTTGAAACAAAAAGTGTTTGGCTTATATTACACATAAAACATAGGAAGCTTGTAAGCTGTAGCTAAGCTGTAGCTTGTAACAGTAAAATTTAAATGTTATTTCTGGTTTGTTGCAACAGAATTGGCTTCAGGGGACAGTTTAACTCGCAACCTTTCTGACACAAGGCAAAGCTTATAAAGTGTGACTTTGGCTGTAAGAGAGTTTGTACAACTACATTAGTGGCACGAAACAGTCTATACAAAAAGACCTTTTTATTGATTTGTTCATATTTATTTTTTGATGTACTTTCTCTTATTAATTTAAATGTTCTCCCATAGATTTTCAATGCATCACAGGAGATGGCCCTGGCAGCAAAGTATCCTCATGTGAGGACTTTCATGGTAGCTTTGAACCTGAGTGAAACTGAGCTGACTGATTTGATTCAGGTGCAACTTCCTTGGTCTGTGCCCACAGCAGGTGAGTCAAGGATTTATTCAACTATTCATAACAGTATGTAAAGATTTGTAGATTTGCAGCTAAAGGTTTTGCTTTGGGCTATTGAATTGTAACTGCCAATACTGAACATATTCCTCCAGCCACCTTAGTGTTCTGTTGTACTGTAGTTGCATCACTGAACTGTATAGTACTGTATTATTGCCTTTATTTAAACTTGAAAAATCATTGAGGTTCAAACAGAAGCTTAATGGTTTTTAGTCATGGATTTAAATTCACCAAGGGGGACAAACATATTAATTATTGGGGTTAGACTGAGTTTGATCTGGCATAGATAAGACATAAGATGGCAACATTGTAGATAAACAAACACATGTGCCTATCATATGTCATATGATATACAGAAGATCACCCAGCTTTTTCAGAATGCTATAAACATTTCCAGCTTTGTCTTCTCTGTATAATATAATCCTATATAATAAAGACAACAAATATCACAAGGTATAGTGTTTGTTTATGTGCTCACAGTCGTTTACTTGCATTGTGCTGATTGATTAACAGTTAGGCTTATTCCCAGGAAATGTGGCTGAGTTCTCAGCCGTGTGCTGGCTCTTTGGACGCTACATGTATGAGAACCTGGGATACCCCATTGGTCTGGTGGAGTCCTGTTGGGGGGGCACACCTGTCGAAGCCTGGTCATCTTCAAGAGCACTGCAGCAGTGTGGACTAGAGAACAGGTAAGGATATGAAAAAAACACAGTTCAGATAACCTGCAGATTAATTCATTTAGGGTGCTTTTCTATTTTAGCACGTCACAAACTTTTTTTTTTTTTATCAGTCCTAAAGACAGAAATTCTGTTTTGTGGAATGCGATGATCCACCCGTTGCTCAACATGACCATCAGAGGAGCTATCTGGTACCAAGGTTAAACTACCTGCGCAGGTATCAGATGTTCAGTGTAGCCACATGTGTGTCATGCATGCATCTCATGCATCATGTCTTATTTTCAGGTGAGGAAAATGCAGCCTATCATCAAGAGATGTACAACTGCTCCTTCCCTGCTATGATTGATGACTGGAGGATGGCGTTTCACCAGGGCTCAGGGGGGCAGACCGCTCACGACTTCCCCTTTGGATTTGTCCAGGTATGTTGGTATGAGTTTTAATTTATGTAATGGAAAACTATTTCAGATAACAAGATGTCTGAAAACAGTACAGATCCTAGAGTGAACTTTCCAAAAACGTTACACGTAGAATTATAAAAATGTACGACTTTGACGCCCCCTACTGGTAGCAACAGACTGTGGTAGATAGCAATACATGCGTGTCACTTTGCCACCATCTATAATAAAAATTAGAAATATCATTGCAGTATTGTAGATCTAATTACATACTGTATCTCCATATTTGCAGCTGTCCACCTTCAAAAAAGGCTCCACAGATGACGGCTTTCCCAATATCCGCTGGCACCAAACTGCAGACATCGGCTTTGTCCCGAACCCGCATATGCAGAAAACCTTCATGGCTGTGGCTATGGATTTACCAGATGAAACCTCGCCTTATGGCACGTAAGGACTGATTGTATATCTGTTCATCACAGCTACTGTAATGTGTGTTATATTCTCATGCTTACTAGAACTAAGCCACACCCATGATTTTTCCAGGCCTGCATGGAAAAGATCATCTCATTATGTGATACTCCAATATCCAAATAAACAAAAATACCATGCGAAATAAACATTCAGATCACTGCTACGCAACTCGGACTCCTTGTACATTTGATCAACAGTTCTTGCACACGTGAAAATTCAATGTAAAATCAACTTTATTTGAGAGTTGCGGTGCAGATGGCCAGTGCTATGTTTAACGACAATGACAGGTTTGACCGGATTTCACTTTAGCTTAGAAAAGATGCTGCAGTAGTTTTAATTCAGATCAAACCTGTTCAAATGTTTCTGCTTTGGCGCTTCTAGTTAGTCCATGGATGCACCTTAAGATTCTTTTAAACAGCCGTAAAGCCCTCCATGGATTTGCTACCGACGTGCTGCGAAGACACAACATGTCCCTGGCAGAGCTCTCACATCCACAGACTTTCTTAATGTCCTGAAAGCTCAAAATCCAACAGGGAACCAACTCTGTTATTTCTGGTTTTTATTAAATGTGATTATGTGTCCTGCTTTGGTATCTCAAAGATACTGACTTTCATCCTCTTTATTTGGCTTTACCAACTGGCTCATCCATGTTGCTTGCAATTGATGAGTGATTTTCTGTTTGTTTCAGAATCCATCCCAGAGACAAGCAGGATGTTGCTTTTAGACTGACACTGGGAGCGAGGGCAGTGGCTTACAATGAGAAAGATGTGCCCTTCCAGGGACCTTTCCCTGACCGCATCCTGTCCACTCCAGTGTATGTCAACATTACCTATGACCAAGCGGTCTCTGTCACACCATCTAAAGACACCTTTGAGGTAAGGCTGGCAACAGTATAGTCATTGTGAGGTACATCCCAGTTATGTTAATAATGTTAGCACAACACCACTATTAAATAACAACTAGATGTAGACGACATCTGGTCAGACAAACTAATGTTGTGGTAAATAAATACCACAAATAGCAGTTTTTTTTTTCTTTTGATCTGTCCTTTTTTGTCCTTCATCCAAGATCTGTTGCTCTGGGATTAAGACTCCCTGTGGACCTAAGTCTCTCTGGGTTACGGCTCCCATCATGCAATGGAATCTGAACACTGTCCAGCTACCAGCCAATTTGTGTCCACCTACTGAAGAAGTCGCTGCCCTTCGGTATGCATGGAGAGACTGGCCCTGCGACTTTAAAGCCTGTCCAGTCTACAGCGCCAGCAGGATTTTACCTGCACCCCCTTTTGTTATCAACCGCTATGCAGTCAAAGGACACATTTGGGAAAGTTCCTGAACCAGAAACTGGAAAAAGACAAGAGTGATTAAAAAAAAAATGTAACTTTTGTTTCTTTGGGGTAAAATGAGCCAACTGGACAAAAATGTCACCAGAAAAGAAGACCATTTATGGTATTGTAAAAATGACACATTGAGCTAAATGTAGCTAATATTTGAGGTTTTTACAGATAAAAAAAGGCACTAATAAACTTGTTAACAATAACATCTTAGAGGGAAGGATGTTGTTTTGTTTTGTTTTTTTAATTGCCTGGTTGATTGACTTCTGTATTGTTTCAATAACTAATCAGTCCATTTTGGTCGGTAATCATTTCACGCCAAACATCTTCCAGGATACTTATACCATCATGTTGTAGATTTTTTTTTTCCCCACAAGATCAGCCACTGGAGATGTATGTGTATATATACACTGTATATGTGTGTGTGTGTGTGTGTGTTTGGTTACATATTTTTATCTTTTTATCTTTCAATGATTTCAATGAATGATTGCTGGACTGCTGATAGCTAAAAAAAGAAAGACAAATGCTTGCTTTTATTTTAACAAATCTCAGAAGTTTACAACACAAATCAATCTGACTTGAACAAAATTTTCACAAATAAATGACAAATCAAGCTCATGTGGGTGTGTTCCATTCAAAGCCAATGCCTTTATAAAAGGAGGACAAGTGGGAATACAGTGAAGATACTGATTAACCAAACATGATCTACTGTTATTTTAACTGGACACAAATGTTAATTGTAATGTGTCCTAATTGAATGCACTGACAGTTAAATACCAAGGCAACAGTGTGCCAGGTAGCAAAACTTGTATGCAGGAAAGCATAATAACCCTTTTTTAATTTTTCTTTGTGATTCCCAATAGTAAAAAAGGTTTTACTAATTAATTTATACATCGTGTCAACTAGGACTTAATTTCTAACACCCAGCGCTGATGTTTACATTGAGTGAAAAAGCAATTCAGAGGGTTTATGTTGCTATTGGCACATTAAGCACAGAGCAAACTCTTCAGCCACATTCAGTGTATCAGCATCAACCATGCTAGCACACATCGCCAGAAACAGTGTGGGACTAGAAGATGACACAGAATAAATAGCATAGCTTTGAGTTACTATATGCCTCCATTTTGTGAACCAGAAAGGAAAAGGGAGAGAAAAAAGCAGAAAGATGAAGGAGAAAAGTTCACGAGGATTACAATCATGTTTGACCCTGATTTCAGAATCAGGAGCTGTAATATGAGGTAGAGGGCTTCATGGTGGGGGAGGTCAGGTGGTGCTGAAGAGAGGAGCTGGGAGACTGCGGCGTCTGTCCTGAGGAAACAGACAGATGGATAAACTGTAAATGTCAATGCTGGGTGATCATTGTGTCATTATTAGAAAACATCAAGTCCTAGGTGTGTGCACTTTTAGTTTTCAGTTAACCTAACCTCTTATATTTATTACAGTGGAAGCCTTGAGGAGCAATTGGTGGGGTAAGGAGGCTGATTCACACACACTCCAGCAGAGAAAAAGTATAACTGAGTGGCTCCACACACATCTCCTCACACATTTTGAAAGCAGCTGTCAAGGAAGTAGACAGGTTTTATTTGTTTCTCTACCAGCTCTTACACCTGAAGGCTCCACTTCCCATATGTCGGCTGGATCAGCTTTGCATCTACGTTTCTTGTGAAATGTTTGTTTGTACAATACATGCAATAATCAAGGTCATGTAAATGACACATGCATAAAACATGATAAACCAGGCTAAAGTGTGGAATATAATATTTGAGAAACCTGTAATATGTTCTGTTTTGATGCTCTCGTGAAAGCCCTGGTGTCTCTGATAGGCCTCAAAGTTGACGGAGGCATCATCCTCTGATAGGCTGTGAGGAACCTGTCCGTCACCAGGGCGACACACCTCAAAACGTATCCATCGGTAGCTGAAAAAAAAAAGAAAAAAGGTAAAAATTAAATATCCATTTATGAACCAATCTAAATTCCTGGTGAATGTAAGCTGGCTGAACCCAAATATACGGAATACATTAATATGACTGAAATATATGACTCATGCCCTGTCACTCAAAAGTTTTCCTTCTAAGATTTAAATGATTTAATATTGTAATTTCTACATCACAGAGAAATACATAATCTTACTCATATTAACATTTTTCTGTCTCAAGAAAACAAGGTGGAAATTACTTTTCAGTCTTTAATAATTATTGTAATCAATGATCCATCTGTTAAATTACCTTACAGCGTGGGAGGTGCTTCCTCCCAAAGTTCCAACACTACCTATAGAATGTTTTAGTAATAAAAACCTACACCAATCCAGCCAGTAATAAATCAGTGAGTCTTGTGCTTTACCAGCTAAACAGCTGAAGTTTAAATAAACCTCATTTTCGATCTTACGTGATGATCTGCTGTGTGTTGTAGCTGACAATTCATATTGAGTGAGTGGTGTGAATTTACTTGCTACATTTGCGTGCTCCAGGACAACTCTGGATGAGGTTTTGGATGGTTGGGTGTGAGAAGCCAAAGAAGTCTGCTCCTGACGGCACAATGGGTGCCACAGACTTGGAACTAAGAGAAGGAAGTGTTGAACAAGTTCATCAAAATGATCATATACTAAAGTTGGCATACATTTTTTAATTTATGTAGAATACCCCAATCAATCACAACTGACTCAGGCCTTTAAAATGAACTTTAATACCTGACCGATGCGATGGCCTTCAGTAGATTTGAGTGGCATGTCAGGGCAGAGGAGGCTACGATGGCATTCTGAGGATCTTCTTCAGGCACAATCTCAAACTGAGCGGAGGAAAGAGGAGGACGGGGCCGAATGAGTCAGTGAAGTTTATTCAAAACCACTTACTTTCATTCATAGTATTTTAAGCCAAACAAAACACAACTTAATCAACAAAACAGTCTTGCTGTGTGCACTCATCTAAACTGAGATAAATGTTTTTTCATTTTTATTTAATTTTATCTTATACTATTGATATCTTAATACTATTTACATTTTCAGCAACAACTGTGTGCGAGTGTGTACCTGTGGACCTGTTCCCCCATCCTTGATTTGGCAGGTGTAGAGGCACTGTTGGTCGGGGTTTTTCATGCTGGCAAAGACTCGGGTGCTGCAGAAGCCCACTGGGTAGATCGCACACTCATCATGGAACAACATCCTGTCTGTGATGATCTGGACAGCAGACAAGAGTTTACATCTGGATAAAATGCTTGTAGAAAAGATTACGGTGGGTCAACGTTTTGTTGCGTTACAGACTTTAACATGCAGACTTAATGATCATGGTGATAATTAAGCTATGACAGGTGAGTGAAGCCACACACTGACCTCTCCCAGACTGTAGACTGTTAAACCTCCCAGTACGATGGGAAAGACGGGACGACCAGACGAGTCCAGCGGGATGGGCTGCACCAGCCTCCGAGACCCGTCTGCCAGCTTTCTCTTCTTGGACATCTTCTTAGGAACTTAAGGGACATGAGAGAATACAATAATGGGTCAAAAGCTGAAAGCCTCATGTAAACCAATTTTCTGTTTCAATTTGCATAAATACTTGACCACACCACTCACGTTCCTCCTTTCCATTTTCCCTGCCTCGCTCTTTCCTTTCCTTCTTTGGTTTTTTAAGTGGTCCGTCTTCCCCTGTTGACACCACTGCTGGCACTATGTTGTGCCCCCCAGACAGGGCTGAAGCCCCTGCAGGACCTGAGGTTGCAGCCACAGGCGGCACAGGTGGATGACAGCTTGTGCTAGGTGGTGGCAGTATCTCCCCCTCTGACAAAGACTGGTACTGCAACAGTGACTTCAGTAAAAACCTGAAAATAAAAATTTATATGAATGTGAATGTATTATTGGGTTTTGGGGTAAGAAAAGGCAAAAAAGAGCTTAATACAAAGGTTGCTACCTATCACAACAATTGGACAAAACAAAGTTTTCGAGAATTATGCATGTGCACGAACCTCCGCTCCTCCTTTGCTCTCAGAAACTTCTCTTCTAAGTGGGCAACTTCATCACAGAGAGCTGCATTCTCCTGAGGGTAACAATCACTCTTTACAATATCATACCATATGTGCACGATGTAAAAGTAAATCGACAGAAAAATTAGCCATAGCTTTTTGAGAATTAAAAGCTTGCTCACAAATATCATGGCACGGGCAGTTTTACGCAGTCTAAGGTACTTGAGTCGGTACTTTTCATTCTGGTTTTTTCGTGGACCTCTCTTCACTTTGGTCTTATGCTCTGAGGAACTGGTGGGGGATGGGAAGGCGGGTGCAGAGGCACCCGAACCAGAACTGGAGATGGTGTTCTGCTGTGGGGAGCTGAGGAAAGACTGGGCAGTAAAGGTCTGCAGGGCCTGCTGTCGCTCCTCGCTAGTCTGTGAGGAAACAGAGTGGGGAAAGAGATAGAGTGTTCACACAAACCAGGAGTGCCTGAGGCTAATGCTTGTGTTGCCTTCAGGATGATGGATGGAAATACAGACTAAAATGCAAACAATAAAATAATGCTTATGGAGCTTACACTAAAACTGCTGTAAGACCAACAATGACAATACTGAAAACACAACGTGCAAAGGATCATTAAAACTAAAACAACTGAAATAAAAAAAATCATTTGTGCTCTCAATTCATCTCTGAGAGAATGTATTGTCTCTCACACCGAAACACAGAATCGTATAACATGGCCGCAAGATCGAGCAGCAGATCAACATTTAGCACAGGTCCGACACTGCTCAGCTTTGGAGGAAAGAAAATAAATAGCAAATATGGTGTGAAATTTCACCAGATTGCCAAATAGCAATGAATATGTACTGAAAAACCCTACGACTTTTAATGAAACTGATGTAATGTTCAGCATAGATAAATTATGTCTATGATATGTCTATGTTTATGATAGAATAATAAAAGGCAGTGATGCCTGTCACACTGCTCTTCTGGACAAAGGTCTGCACAGGTCTGACTGCTCTGAACAGCAGTGCTTCAGGATCCACAACCAACAGTCTGGTCAAATGTATTTTCAGTAAGTAAATTGGGTTTTATGTGAAATTGGCATTAGTGTCACCATATGACTCACCAGCAGTGCAAAGACTCCATTTCTGTTCTCAATCCTCTTGAATCTCCTGCTGCCTTTTTGTGTCTGAAACATAATGTGAGACTGAGGCCAATGCATGGGGCTGGAAATGACATATTTGAATGCCAAAAGCTGGGGCACTAATTTAGATTAATTCTATCATTATCAGACAAAGCCAGTTTAAGGCCTCTGCATCTGAGCACAGAGTATCTTTTGTTCGGATTTTAGCGCAAAAGCGTTGGTCTCCTTTTGAAATCATGAACTACGTTAAAAGAAGCGGGATGAAAAAACATGGAGAAAGGAAAAATAGCAACAGAAAAAGAAGATGACTGCATGTACTGCAACTTAAGTCACACAAATGCTAAATGGAGGTGCAGGTTATTATACTCAACAGCAGAGGCTGCTGTCAGACGGGAGTCTTAAACATCCTCCTTACCTCACGGTACATGACAGCCTCCAGGCTTGATTTTGCACTGCCAAGGAGAGAACAACAAGATAATCAGAATCTAAATTTAGATTCAGGAACATGCTTGCAGCCTACTTCACTGTTTCATCAACTGGCTTAACACGTGAGCACATGAGCAATGAAATGTGTGGCAAAATGAGAGGTTTTCAGTACTTGGATTGAACAAGTCCTCTGTCAATAATTCTCTGTTTGATCTCCTTAATATGCATGGGACGTCCAGCTTCTTCCAACACAATCTACATGAGAAAAGGACAAAACGCTTTCCACATAAATTTTTTTCTTCTCTTATAAATGGTAAATGTTACTATTAACAGTGAAATGTGAAGAATCAATGGCAGATACCTGCGCAGCATCAAGCCATGTGAGATTAGGCTTCTCTGCTATTTCACTAGACAGTTTGTTACAAAAAGAAATGTTAGTATCATTAGGGGTAACATTATCATTTCATGTAAAGGCACTTTGGAAATCATAAAATATGAAACTTATCAAACAGCAGATATAACTAGGAAAACTGCACCAGGAAACTAAGAATACTGGCAACTGCAAATGCAACGTGGGAGGTACTGTGTGTTAAATACCAAATGATGTGACTCAACCAAAAGCCAAAAGCAACCACTTGAATGACTCTGTTCTCCACTGTTGTTTAGGAATGGTATTAAATTATAGGTGCATTGGGATTTGATTCCCTCTGAGCACAACAATACACCCACTGACTACAGATTTTCATTTGGGGTCATCCACATGGCTCTTATCTGTAGCAACCACACTCTGTATTAACTCTTACAGAGTCTACAATATCTTAACAATGACACAGTAACGACGTTCTAAAATCACATTATTTTCCACAACCTCTCCAGAGTTTCATTGGTCCCAGACAGACTCGCAATGCTGTCCAGAGCAGGAAACAGAGAGTAGTTCCCCTGTCCGTCAGCCTCCATTTCAGATTCAAACGTGTTGAGTGACTCCATAGGAGACACGAACCTGAAAAAAAAACATTAGCAAATCATACATTATCTCTGTCTGTCCTCAGATACGTCATAGACTTTGCTACAATAACATCAGTTACCCTGAGACTGTAAGCAGGGGTACAGAGAGAGAGAGGAGACATGTGGATAGTGTTATAGGGTACTTAGCTAACATTTGCTAACTGCTCACAGTTGTTTATCACATAATACACAAGAGTAACGTTTAGCCATTAATAGACACACACCTTAATGAAACTACAGCAAACCCACTTCTTTCGGTTGGTGCTACAGATGGCTTGTCTCCGTGTGTCAGCCGGAACCTTCAATCGTCTTCATCGTATTGTTTACATGCTGAGTGGCTAAATGCTAACGTTGAGCACATAGCAGCAGCTTCGGTCGTTATGAAGATATATTTTAAAACTGTGTACAACAAGAAATATTTCAACAATATGGTTCAAAACGCGAGTACCGACAGGAAAAATGTGTACATCGATATAGGAGATGGATAGAGATATCAGAGGTTTGCACCGGACATTATTATTTGAAGCCTATGACCGGATATCCGGGTTATATTGTTTGGAAGCGTTTGTAAACATAGACATACAGTTAGAAAAGTTGTAAAATACCTTTACGTTTACAAACGTAACAAAATAAGATTGTAGATCGTACATGAATGAATACATTAAAAAGCACTTTTCTTTTAAAAACTATACCTGATGTGTGTTAATGTATGTCAGATAATGCGATAACTTTCTTTCCTTTTAATCTGTTCTCAAAATAGATTTTAATCATTCCAACGTCTTTCTGCGGCCAGATTCTATATTGACATAATTTTTCTCCACAGCAAATTTTTTGTACATAATTTCTAAACATCATTTCATAATCTAAAGTGTTTCTTCATCTTTAGTCTACTTAGCACATAGATAATTAAAAAAAATATTTGAAACTCCACTGAAAAATGTAACGACGATTTTAAGAGTTTATGACATTTTCTGATCAATATTTTTTCATGTAACAGTCGAACCTGAAGTCTGTTAAACCAAGAAATATGTCTTATTGAAGAATGTGGGGGAAAAAAATGGCAAGAGATGATGTCATCAGTGAAGGACTTTCTCTACTTTTGCACTTTTGAGAAGTAGTTGTCTGTGCCTATAATAAATTTTAGTGCTAAAAATGTGGTTTTATTTACTCTTGAATCACTCTTTCAGTGTTCTTGTGTAAGTAAAACGTAATTAGACTCTGTCATGGATAGTAAATGGCTCTTTCCTTGAGGAATCAGATACCTTGGAACTAAAGGATGATTCATGTTTCTCCACACATTGGTGTGGTACTGAACATAGGGATTCCTGCCACATGACACTGCTTCTGATCCAGCAGCTGTTAACTGCTAATTTGGTTATCTGAAAAATGGGCAAGATAACTCGAAAACACTGTGTTTTCTCCTCTTTGTGGCACATGTAGTGCTTTCAATTTTTTATTTTTTCTCATCAGCCATCGTTGCAAAATGGCCTACGGTATGTGGTACAGACCTAAATGTTGTTGTGGTTTTTTTATGTGTAGAGAACAACCCACAGATTTCAAGGTCATCTTGCAGAGCATAAACACGCCACACATTCAACAAAGAAGGACTGCTTCACAGTGGACCAAAACATCATTAAATTCATGGGTGACTTACAGAATTGAGGTCAAACTGAGCTCATTTTCTGAGAATTCAACATACCAAAACTGAATTACCAGTCCACTCCCTATTTCCTGTCATTCTGTCATGGTAGCAAGACAACAAGGGTTAGCATGCCCTTAAATCTGATTTAAACTGATTTTTTTTGCTTTGTTTTGCTTTGTTTTTATCAATCTTAAGACCACCAAATTACAAATAAGAGGGTTGGTTCACCCATATTGCAAAAGAGTATTTTTGCTCTTATCCTTTATGGTAAATAAAGGCGCAGACAGTGTCAGTTTGATCTTCTGATGACAGCAGATCTATTTCCTAGATTTTTTTCCTCCTCCCAGATACAATGTAGGTGAATGGAATTTACTAGGCGGTGCTCACAGATTGTTAAATTATACATGAAAATTTCAGATACTACATTTTTTTCTAGAAACAATGTGCTCACAGATCTCACTATTGACAGTTTCCACTGTGGTCATCGTCCAAATGACAAATGTTGTTCACATGTGCTGGCAATTGTCCGAGGTAGATGGATATATTGTTTTAGAAAGAGATTTTACTGTTGCATATCAGTGTGGATATGACACTAATAAAGTTCTATTCACTGCCACTCTATTCAGGTGGAGGCCAAAATTTCACTTATAGATACCTCATGAGCAGATTAAACAACAACGTGATGACTGGACAATATTGGGAGAAAATATATTTTTACTGTATTTTGGGTGAATCAATCCTTTATAGCTCCACTTCTCTTACTGATCGTATCCTCTGTACTTGATCACCTCCTTGGATTATTTTTGCCTCAACAAGGGTTGTATGTGTACATCCATGCAACACTAAATTATAAAATCTTTAATTTACCCATGTTCATGAAAACAGTCATGACTCAGCTCTCTTTCTTTATTGATTCTTTTATGTGGCTAAAGTTGAGCTAACAAACACTGTGCTCCTATTTCTAAAATTGCAGCATCCAAGCAAAAGACAACGCTGTGCAGACGTGATTGAAAACAACATTCTGAAAGCTGGACCCTGGTATACCTAGACCGGATGGAGCAATTGCAGGGGAGCTCTTGTATAACTCTATTTTAACGTTTATTTGTAACCCTGTGAAGTGTGCAGTGGATAACATTATTTTGCAATTTCCATACAGAGAACACTTAAAAACATTTTAAATCAGGTCAAAGATCATTTACAGAATTGATTGGATGATAGTCACACAGTAACCTTTGCCTTAGCTTGACTGTTCCTTGTCATACATCAACAGTTGCAGTTAGACTACAAAACAACATCAGTCTATTAGGACTGTCCTTCACATCATAAAACTATGTAATACTGTTACAGATATTTTTTATTCATTTTTTTTCCATGATTTGAAAGCTAACTGCAGTTACGCTGTGGACACACACAGTTGTGTTGTTGTGTCTTCTCAGTAACAGTTGAGCCAGCCGTAGTTGAGCAGAACACGCATCACTCTTTTGTATGGCAGGTAGTACTCACTCTGTCTGGCGCCAGATGAGAAATATAGATATCCTGTGGGAGGGAAGATGCAGTTTATACGTAGATATGCAATTGAATTTATAGCACAAACAACTTATATTGCAGTTGCCATATAAAGTTCTGAAGGTGAACATGTTAGCAAGTAGTTGCAAATTTTCAATACAGAAACATTATCATTGATAAAGTTGTTTATTGTCACCTGAATAGCATAAGTCCAATATTCACACTAATTTTAGCTATTTGTGGCCTGTAACAACTCCAAGAAAAATATCAGACTCTTTAGCTGCTGAATGCTCCAATATGTCCCCACCTAATTACTAACTTTGTGTATCTGCTTCTTTGTGCTGCACATAAACACAGCTTTTTTATTTATTTATTTATTTTTTTGCTGAAAACAGCAGCCTGTTGCCGGAAACTAGGTTAATAGAGGTGATGAGAGTGAAGTAAAGCATATTATGGACCATAAAACCAAAATAGACTAAAACACTCCATAGGGCACTAATTCTGTGGGTTAGTCAGTATGAGTCCTGTCACATTATACATAGTCATTTGAGTCATTTTTAAAGGAACAACATGAGGAAACTGTGTACCATAAAACTTCATTTTTCTCTTCTTAGTCTATAAAGCAAATAAACAAACCTGTCAGACTAGTGGCACTTTTACATTTACTGATTATGATGATGATCTTCTTTCATTCTAACACGAGTTAACAATTCTTACAATTTACATGTGGCTCCTAATATTCTCTAGTGGGTTAAAACCATTAAGTGAATAACATTTCTCACCAAAATTCTCAAAGGCTGCATCTACTCTGGAGCCTATACCAGGGAAATCCCTAGAGATAGATCGTGGATATCCAGAGTCCATTTGGTTTCTGACTTCATCATAGCTGCAAAAGAGAAAAGAGCAAATTTTACAAATCTTTATACCAAATAAATATGTCAGTGATTCGTGCTAATATTCATTTTTATCCGCTAAAGATCAACAAACACATGCCACCTTAACAGCAAAATAAAGATTATGGTCAACACTCACCTCCAATACTGGTTATTCACAAAAATGAATGTTTTCCCAGTAGTTGACACATAGACAGCTGCATCCACCTTCCTGACTGACGACGGAAGGCCGAGATTGGTGATAGACTTTGGATAGCCTGGAATTAGTGTCTTTGCATAAGCCCTAATGCCCCAGTATTGGCTACCTGTAGAGAACCAGTTAGCAGTTATTATATCATGCAGTTACCTGTATAGCTTTACTGAGTATATTCAACTTTCAAACCTAACAAAACCCTGTGAACATTACCTTCAAAAAGATACACCGCATCCTTTCGTGGGACCTCATAGGCAGCATCGACATAGTGGATTTGTGACCATTTTGTATTCACTTTAGTTAAAGTGATTTGTTGGATTCTTGAACTCTTCCTCCAATAGTGTCTAGTAAGGATTTCAAGTTTAAATGTGAAAACATGTATTTACGTTTGTCTCACGTAAACTAGATGGTCATGAGACATTCAAAATATACCCGTTTTTGAAGAAGTACAGGTCCCCCCTGATGGAGGTTGCGGCATCAAACACCAGCTCACGGCTGCACTGCTCAGTTCTGGGGTCAGGCAGAGGGTCTGGGTTTGGATCTTCTGTTGGTTCCTCCGGCTCTGGTGGCTCAGGTTTGGGTTGTGTTGTGGGGGATGGGTTACGGCTGCCTGAATGATGAGAATTTGCAAAATGAAGTGACTAAAATGTATAATTTCAAATCATTATGAAGCAACATTTATAGAACCATCCCAATGTGAATCATTATATGGAATGAGATGTTTTTGCTTACCATAAAGGGCTTGAACCCCTCGCCTGTCATCGTCTGGCAGCCTGTATCCGTTTGTGTTGACATATTGGTAAGTGGGGAACATTAGTGCTCGTCTGTCTCTTGAGTGATCCAGGCCCAAAGCATGGCCAAATTCATGGGCTGCCACCAGCAGCAGGTTCACACCTCAACACAACAATCACAATGACTCCAGTCAGATATGACATTTATTTTCATCAGTGGTCAGGAGATTTATAGCATTAGAGAAAATCCTTCTGTAGGGAAGTAGAAAACGGTGATGAAAATTGAGCTGAATATATGGGCTTTAGTTTTTTATATCTTTCTCACTTATTCAGAGCTGCACTCCTATACAGACAACTAGATAAAATAATTCTTCCCCAGTGGACAGGGAAGAGTGTATTTACCTCTTTGGGTAAGAGTCCAGGTTTCATCATCATCAAAGTGTGTGTCACCACCTTCACGCTGTCCAGGAGAGTTTGCATGAGCCAGTACTCCACCCACCCCGTCAAAAGGATAATAGTCCCCATGATCTACAATGGGACAAAGAACACAAATGTAATCTATAGCTTCAGAGTGTATGTCTGATTGCAGTTGGAGAAAAAAAAATCCTGTAAAGATCATCCATTATTATTCTAACAAGCAAAGCAGTAATGCTACTCAGTGCCACTCATTTTGCTTCACAGCATGGCTGTAGAAGGAAGGTATTTGATTTACTAGCAAACATTTAGGGTGTGTTTAAAAATTTCTTGTTTAATCTTAAAGACTTACATCCGCCCTTGAAGAGAATCATGATATCTGCGGTGCCACTGCGCACTTGTTTAAAATTCAGTGGGATGACATCGCTGTAGAGCTGGAAGGCCTGAGCAATGGTTGCATCCACCTGACTCTGGGTCAGATCTCGAGTGTACTGAGTGATCCTGTTCAAAATCATATTAAACTGAAATCAGATTCTCATTGCACAGTTTGTTATTGCGTCACCATCATCTTTGGGTGATGTTTATAGACTATATAGACAAAAGTATTGGGACAGCTGACCATTACACCAGCAGGGACTTTAATGACATTGCATTCATAGACAGCTTTGCAGCTGGAACAGCTTCCACTCTTCTGGGAAGGTTTTCCACAGGATTTTGGAGTGTTTCTGTAGGAATATTTGCCCATTCATGCAATAGAGCATTTGTGAGGTCAGGCACCGATGTTGGACAAAAAGTGCCAGCTCACAATCTCCATTGCAATTCATCCCAAAGGTGTTTGTTGGGGTTGAGTTCAGGGTTCTGCACAGGCCAGTCAAGTTATTCCCCACCATATTCACCCAAACATGTCTTTATAGACTTTGTTTTGTGTACTAGGGCACATTCATGCTGGAATAGAAAAGGGCCTTCCCCAAACTGTCAGCACAAAGTTGGAAGGATAGCATTGTCCAAAAGGTTTTGGTAAGCAATAAGAAATCCTTTCACTGCAAGTAACTCCTGAAAAACTGCCCCATACCACTCCAGAATTGAATAAGGTTATGTTCCATTAAGCTTGTTCATATAGTATATATTCAGCCACAAACAATACAATGATGTGGCTTAGATAGTAACAATATCAGTATGCTCCTAAAGTATGTAACCTCCAGTTACCTGTACGTGATTAGGCTTTTCCTCCATCTAGGTTTCCCATGGAAGTGTCCGTATCGGCTGATGTCTGACACACCACACCTCGGTGCCTTCATCACCTCAATCGTCTCATTATTCAAAACGCCAGTCACCTGGGAGTCAGATGGTAATATGAGGTAGAGATTTTTTATGTGAGGTTTGAAAAATGTTAACATTTTGCCATTTTTGTAATTTTTGATTTCTAGTAAGTTATTAGCCATAGTCCTGACATCTTTGATTACAACAGGGCAAACTTAATCAAATCATTTATTCATTGTAATTACCTCCAGGCCAAAGAAAGCCTGCATGGACTGTAGGTCCTCGCTGAAGGAGCTCTTAGTGATGCTTCGCACTGATGAATTTTTCAACCCAACATCAGAGTAGAACTGAGACAGGTAATCCTGACACAATAGAAGGAAAGTGATTCATATTTTATTCGACAGAGCTTATTTTCTGTCTACACAATCTGAATTTAAAGACACTCATTTTGCAACCTGTCTGAGCTCTTACTTTCCTAATCAGAGTGACTTTAAATGAACGTATTCACCCAGTTGCTCTCTTATTTTCCACATTACCTCAGCCAGGTTCTCTTCCTCCGGTGAAACTGTTGGAGCAACGGTTGGGGCTGCATGACACATGGCTAAACAACCCATCATCAGTATCCAGAAATCTGCATGAGACATCTTGTTAAAATGTTTTCTTCTACCCATCCACTCTTGTCTTACAAAAACAGTTAAAAGCACAGTGTCCTCTTGGACACTCCAGTAAAAGTACAGCCAAACCCCTGTGCTAGAGGGGGAAGGAAAGTAAATAGTGGCCCCTCTGATAACACTGAGAGTCAAAGATATGATCAGTTTAATGTCACTGATGAAACCTTTGTGTAGCAGTTTAACTGTGTTCTGTTCTGTTCTCACCTTATGCCGATGTAGGTTCTCAGTCATCTGGGTCAAAGTAGTTGAAGTGCTACAAGCGAAGGAAACCAGATATCTTAAACATATCTTCATATCTGGTTCATAAATGGTTCTTCTGTCTCTGTTTCTTTTACTCAGATGTTTTGCATTATGATGTACCTCATGATATGTTTGTTTAAAATGCAAGTAGTGTAGTAAACTAGACAAGAGTACTGAGTAAAATATTCTGTATCCACTAAAATCAAATACTGAGCTGTGATAGTGAAGAGTATCTCCGTTAAATGAACACGATTTGGCCATTTTTAAATTCTGTTTGGTGGAAAGACGACAGGAACAGAAGCTTACAAACTGTCACTCAGCCTACTTGATGAGCTGAAGCGTGATGAAAATACCAAGCTGTCACCCAAACAGCAACAAAACAACTCCTGTCAAGACAAAAAAAGATATGCTTGAAAACATTTTGTTCTTTTCAGTGTTCTCTTGACCTTTTCGATAGCCATTTAAGTACCGTGACCACAGTCCAGTTTGGTGTGTAAACATGAGCACAATGTGTACTGTTAACTCATGTCACAAGACTTTATTTCTAGACACTAAAGTCCACAGTAACTGAGGCTGGAACTTCATCTTGCTGCCATTTGGGGACGCCAGTGTTGCCAAAGTTGTCTTATAAAGATTCCAGCAATACAGGAGCACTTGAGTTCATGTTACAACTAACTGATTGAACACAAACTGATTATCTAATTTTATTTGTAGTTACTTTGCAGATTATGGTTTTCTAAAACTTTGAGCATCTAAAACACAATGCATTGTTGTACACCAAAATATACACCCTAATAGTATATAAATCAGCTCAAATAATCCTTACTGCAACCCACAACACTGAAATCTTCACTGTAGTCTTTAATTATAATTCACTTGTGTATTTTATGTCGATGGAACACTGACAAGGGCCATTTGTCTGCATACAGAGTATGTTTCCCTTTATTAACTGAGTATTTGTTGTTAATAAGACCTCTGTACTTTAAGATATATGTACAAAAATAACATTTTATTGAGTTCACTGTATTGAGTTCAACATTGTAAAATTGTACATTGCAAGCTGAAATGATTGCAAATTTTCAACATACATCTCAATACAAACATTTCATGAATTCCACATTATTTAAAGAATGATCACCCCTGTACATAATATTCATACAAGTCCCAATGTACTTGACATTCTTGTACACAGGATGTATCAGTGCCATTGTACTCAGAGATGTAATTTACATATGCATACACACATACAAAAAATAGAAACCATAAAAGTCAAATACATAAAATCATATGATTGGTTAAGTTAAGATTGGTTTCAATCAGTTAAACAACTATTACCTCTCTTTTCTCATCATTTCTCATTTCAGCTTTCCTCAGCTGTGTGGAGGATGTTTTCTCAGTGATTTGCCCACCACAGTATTAACTACATCAACATCCCAGCCAAGAATTTGCTGAAACAACTTTCGCCACCCGGTTCTGTTTGATGTTATACTGGTAGGATTTTGCTCCACTGAAAAGGAAGATGTTACCTGTAAACAGAACATTGTACAAAAAGTGTGTTATCTCCCAATGTTCCTTCAACTGAATGAGATGAAATGAGAACAACACAGTTTAACTGTAAACTGAAAATTCTCCGTTAGTAACTCCTTGTTCTAAACCCGGTGTTTCCAATGTAAAAGTGTTTCCAGTGTGGTAAACCCCACCCGTCTACCACCTAAACATGGTAAAAACAAGAAATTACAACTTCTATTTCAGTTATATTCTATTTATGTCTTACGGGTCAGGTTCACATTATACAAAGTTCATGTCCGTAAACTGTAACAGTTTTTCCTCTCTGTTTTGTTTTTTTTTGTACCATTTAACTTGAAGGCAGCGTTGACCCTTTTCGGGATGCCAGGCCAGTCTGTTTGGATGAGTCTGGGGAAACCGGGGTCCATCTTTTTCCTGCGCTCATCGAACCTGAAAGTGAATCGTTCCAATAAACTCATTTTCGTGTGGGCATATCAGTATGACACACAGCATGAAGACTCACTCATAATGTTGTTTATTCAGTTAAATTTATAAATATGGAATTAATTTGCTGTTTGGGTACAGACAGTGTTGTTTACAAACTCAAAAAGTCTACGTTTAATGTCAAAACGGATTTACAGACTTTGAATGGACATTTTGTTGGACATTGATGATGTAATAGTTAATTTTGATTGGTACATTTTCCTGTTTACAATGTTCACATCTCTTTTTCATGTAAAAAAAAAAATGTTCAAAACAGAATAATTTTACCTGTAATAAACCTCTCCTGTGAAGAAGACTGTTTTTCCATATTCACTGACATGCACGGCAGCGTCAACCTGCCTGACTCTGGAGGAGAAGCCATACTCATAGATGGAGCCAGGATGACTTTTCATCTTAAGCTGTTGAACCACCCAGTATTTACGACCTGGAAAAACACAGTCGTGTCACCGCATTTTAGGACACTATGAAAAACAGCAACATACCGCAAGCGCAGCCAAACTCAATGAGTCTCTTGCATGAACTGCAACACTTAAGTTGCACAAGGCTGTAATTTGGGTGAAACATTGTGCTCTCCTACTGGAAATCAAGCCTTGTCATGCTGACAGGGCCTAAGTGATGCTTTGCAGACTGCCCATTACTCTACCAGTGAATATGTACGCCACGCCTTTGGCAGGGATGTCATAAGCAGCATCCACATGAGAACTGACGCTCAGTAAATATGTGCTGCTGTGGCTCTCTCTCAGGCGATTCCCATAAGTTTCCCTTGTTGTCCTCATCAACACTTGCCTACAGGTTGACACAGTGAGAGGCCTCAGTTGCAGCTCAAACATAATAAAGTTCTTTTGAAATCGTGAGTTAAAAAAAAAAAAATGGTACCTGTCTTTAAATAAAATAATCTCGCCTCCGATCGTAAGTGCTGCATCTAAAGAAAAGTTGGGGTCACACTTTTTGGGGACTGGTTGTGTATCCACTTTCCCAGTAGCTTTTCCTAAGAAACAGTGGAATATTATATAAAACATTGTACATTGTGGAGCACTATTTTCTGATCATTTTATTTCCAATTTGTGCAAGTAGTCATTTCATTATCATCATTTATTTATTATTATTTGTTCCTTACCATACAATGCTTGGATCCCAAGTACATCATCTTTGGATAGAGAGTACTGTGTACTGCTTTGATACCTGTAATTAGGGTACATGATAGCAGAGGGGTCTTTGGAGTGAGACAGACCCAGTGAGTGGCCAAGCTCATGAGCTGCAACAGCAAACAGACTGTAACCTGAAATAAAGCAACAGATACCTCCTGTTAGAATGACACTGAAAATTGTCTGTGCGCCAGAAACTTTCAGAACTAATCGTATCGTCAGTAAAAGTAAATAGTTGACTGAAAGTGTGTAACAAATGTAGTGGAGAAAAATGTACAGTATTTCCCTTTAAAATGAAGAGAAGTGTAACGAACCATAACATAGAAATACTAAAATAAAGTATTTTAAAATGTACTTCAATGCATTCTTTTAGAAAATCTACTTTACATTTCACCACTGAGACACATTTTTAGCTATTCTTTTGCTTTGCAAGAGAATAATGATTAACTTCAACAAGCAGAACGAAGCACAAAGACTGACAGCTAAGTTTCTAAATAATGTTGCCTCTCACAGAATATCTGACATGTTTTGACTGACAAACCTTGACTCCCTGTCGTCCATGTTTCATCCTCATCAAAGTGCACGTCTCCTCCTAAATCGTCTCCTGGCTGAAAGGCGTGAGCCAGCACACCCCGGGGTCCATCAAAAGGAAAGAAATCTCCATGAGCTGCAACAGAAAAGACACTTTACAGTACTTACAAGTGATGTAGTTTACTGCTAACTGTAGTGTATCTTAGTGGACATGATAATTCTTCAGGGGTGGTTTACAGATTTACTTCTGCGGGCAAAAGAGAGGACTATATCAGCTTTGCCATGGTTGACTTTGATGAACCTCAGCGGTGCTGCATCACTCCACATCTTCAGGGCTGAACTGAATGACTTTTCCACAAGCTCTCTCTTCATGTCTGGGGTGTATTTAGCAATCCTACATGACAATGCCAAAGATAGACAAGCCACAGTAACATATCCTTTGTTAGAAAAATGTAATCTACAAAGAAATCAATCACGATTTTTTTTTCAGCATTTTGCAATATGACAGCAATCAGTAAAAGCAGAATAAACTAAGAAAGATTCTGAGTTGTCACAAAACATCTCACATGTATGTGATGGTATGGTCCTTCCATTTGGGTTTTCCTGGGTAAAAGCTGAAGTTTTCCACATCTGGAACACCACACCTGGGCTCCCTCATCACATCGAGGGTGTGACGGTCCAGACGACCCGTCTCTCTCAGACCAAAGAAGTTTTGCATCTGTCTGATCTTCTCCTCCATGGCTGATGTGGACCTGATCCTTCTTCTGGACACTCTGCCTCTGGGGTTCAGGTTGTAGAACCTCCTGAGGTAGCCCTGTTGTTGAGAGGTGTGGTGTGGAGGTCTCAGGTTTAGGTTTTACAACAAGATGTCTAAAATGCATCTGCTATCAGTTTTTATACTGTTTTTCTATAGTCTCTTACAGTATTGGAATACAATGTTGTCTTTTGATGTGAAGTTAAAGCTGGTGGGTGTTTTTTGTTTTTTTCCTGATGCATTTGTGATACAAAGACAATCAGGACATAAAAGACATTTCCCAGAATTAACATCACTAAGTTATTTTGTCACTAAGGAACATTTAGACTTTTAGTTCATTCCATGGAAGACACAGATTAGATGAATCATCTTTGCAGTTCAAACATACAAAATATACAGGAAATTGTGCGGTACATTTGGGTCAGATGAAAATATCAATAGATGGACAAAATATCCTTTGAAATAAATATGAAAACACCTGCATTATGTTGTAAATACCACTTCGCAATGGCACTGTAAGATCAAATACAATACAAAATACACATGTCATTTTGGTTAAAGTGTGGTTTTACATGAAAGATTCTGCACAATGAGAGACATAGTCATAACCCTGCTATTTAATATGCATTAGAGTCAACAGTTCTGATGGGATATCAGTGTATAATGTAAAGTCTCTTCCACCCACAGACCTCAGCCAGCTCCACATCCTCAGGCCTCAGCCACTGATCCTGATCAATGGGTAGAGTCCTCAGGTTTTCTGCCATCATCAGAGAGCCCAAAACAGGTATCCATAGCCCAAACAGCTCCATGCTCTAAATGCGCATTTCCTCCAAGCTTCACATTTTTTATATGGGAGTATTGTTGGCCAATCACATGGCCCAAAATCCTGGTAGTTACAGCTGGGTCTACCTGCCCCATTTTTCTGGAGGTTTTGTGGTTAAAACCTCCCAATGAAATGTCTACAGACTATGTCTGGGCTCTCTGTCTGTAATGGTGAAATATGTGTGTGTTGAGCGTTTTGCAGTATATAGACCAGAAGCCAAAGGTGTTGTTTGTTTGTAAATTCTGTCAAGTCACAACCTGCAGCCATTTGCAAGCTACTTTATACTCATCAAGCTGATCAGCAAATGCAAGGAGCAGTTTACTGTGGGGTACATATAAAAACACACATCTTACTGGGTTTAAGTTTCTTTATTTTGACAAAATATGACAACTGATAAATAACACTTCACTCAAAAGTAGAGATAAACAGTGGGGTTTTTTTTTCCTGTCGTGGTTTTCAGGTAATTTCCTTGTTGCATGTTCATGGATTTACAGTATTTCAGCATCCAAGCCAAGAATTTGCTTTCTCAACTCCGACAACATGTTTCTGGGTGTAGTCGTATTTGTAGACTTGTGGTCCGACAAAGAAGTAGATGAAACCTGAGATGAGAAAAATCAGCAAACAGAGTGATTCACACATTCAGCCTTTGTCATTTTGTGTTGTCTGGAATGTTTGTGCTATCAGATGATGATGATGATGATCATGATGATCATGATGAGCATGTCTCTTAACTTAAATATCCACTTTTGATCACAGTTGAGATGACTATGTATCGCATAAAAGTGGTAAAGTGGGTAAATTAAATAGTTTAAATCACATACTGTTTATGTTATGTTTTTTGCGTTTAGATTTGAGTGAGATTTCAGTGAACAGAAAACTTAACTGAAATTGCTGTGGGTATAATAATTACACTGGCTCACCCTCTTTATAAACAGCTGCATTTATTGTTGTGTTGACGCCAGGAAAGTCCTCGCTGATGTACTTTGGGTAACCGAAATCCATAACCCTTCGGTTTTCATTATAACTGGAAAAGACAGGACGTAAACAGCAGTTTGTCAGAAGTCATGACTCATGATTATCTGTTACTCTTTTTTTCTTTCCTTTTTTCAAAGCTGAGACAAAACATTTACTCATTGTTGCTACTAGTATTGTCACATCATCAAACCTCAGAGTCCAAGAAGGGCCCTTTGTTCTCTGTGTGAGGTCCAAATAAAAAAACTAAATCTTTCGGCCAGAGTCACTTTTTACCAGTGCTTTGTGATTTGTTAAGCCACTACGCTTTCATTTAACACGACAAAATACCATGAAGGAGGTTCACTTAATATGAAAACAGTTTTGTACAATCTTATTTAATTTAATATGAAGTACACACAGAAATCTGTGTGTGTCGCTTTTGTTAAGGGATAATGAATTCCAATTTCCTGTCGTCATAAAGAAAAAAAATCTGCAGTGCCAAACATGAGTATTCATGTTAATGTACAGCTAGACTGTGAAAAAAAAAGAAAGAAAATGAAACGATCGAAATCAGCAAAATGGTCTGTAGGTGAGTGTATGCAAAGAAAAGCTGGACTAGTCATTCTAGAGAGTGTGATCCAGTTTGAGTCTATAAAGGACTAGATAACAGAAATAGAAATAAATAAATAGAAATAAATAGATAATAACAGTGAGGATCATGTTTGATTGACTGATTGGGTTCACATTGACTTACCTCCAGTAAATATCATGCATAAAGAAAAGGGTGCGTCCTGTTTTCACTATGTGCACTGCTGCATCGACGTCCTGGACCCAGGTTGGAAACCCAAAGTGGCTGAGTGCTCGTGGCTTTCCCTTGACAAGAGAGCCTTTCACTGTCCAGAACATGGATTCTGTCAAGATGTATGGGGGGGAGGGAAATCAGTGGACCTTTTCTGCTTTTTTTTTTTTTTTTTTAGAATGAAAAATAAAATTGTTTGAAGGTTGGTTCATGGTGACATCTGGGAAATCTGTTTTGCAGTTTACTTGCGACACTGAATTATTAAAGATAGTTACCGTGAATGAGATAAGCAGTGGATCTACGAGGCACCCAGAAAGCAGCATCGATGCTGGTTTCAATCTTGGGCATAAAGTTGGTGATGGGACCTTCCTTGATATCATATTGCTCATTATGTTTGATCCAGAGGTATCTTTCAAGGGAAAAGCGTTGCTAGTTAGGTCAAACCATTGATCACAGGATCATTGTAGGGTGCAACAAGATCTGTACATGCAAATGAGACTATTATGAAATTCAGATGTGATTAAAAAATGACATATCCAAATACAATAAATGTGACAAAAAGAAGATAAGATTCAGTTTGTACTGAATGGTTAACACTTTTACACAGTTAACCATCAAATCCCAAAATCAATCTAACACATGAAAATGAATCAGTTAAAAATACATAGATGTGATTGAAAAAAAGCCTTTGATTGAATAAAAATCCTCATACCTGTCTCTGAAAAAGAAAGTGGCATCCCCAAGAGTGGACACTGCATCAAAGGTCAGGTCTGGATCACATTTATTCTGCATGAACCGAGGGAACAACGATCCTGATGCCCAGGGGTTGTACTGAGAGCCCAATCTCGAAATGTAATTTGGACGAACTCTGACTGGACCTAACACACATCAGCACACACATAAGAATCAGGTTCCATTTAAATAAAAGTCCAGCATGCAATTATATCATTACTGTCATTACAGTACTTAAGGTGCATTCAGTTCATGATTTTAAAAGGATAGAAATTTACTGTAAAGTGCGTTAATATTTGCTACATCTTCTCTGGATAGTATGTTGGCTGGATGGGAGGATTTGTAGTTTGGGTACATCAGTGACTCTGGGTCTCTGGAGTGTTTCAAACCCAAAGCATGGCCGAATTCATGTGCAGCTACAACAAACAGATTAAAACCTGCAATAGACAAAGAAAATGCATCCAAATAAATGTTATCATCATATCTACTGAATTCTTTCTGGATCACTGTGAGGCGCCAGTGAAATTAATTTCAGCACCTGTTTGTCCTGCTGTCCAGTGCTCATCATCATCAAAGTGTGTGTCTCCTCCAACACCCAACCCTGGACCGAAAGCATGAGCCAGTGTTCCTCTGGGCCCGTCAAATGGATATAAGTCTCCATGTTCTTCATAACATAATCCAGGCCAAACATGAAATATAAACCACAAAGAAAACCATTTTCTTTCGTGCCAAAAGCAAATTGCAGGCCTCTGTAAAGTTTAACTAAATGTGTCTGGAGAGTTCAGTAGACAGGGTATGATGACGTTTGCCTTGGTTAGCAGTTAGATTACTACTGACGCTCCCCATGTGTGTATCATGGAATTGTGCTTTACCTAATACACAAAATAAATAACTGAAGAGTGTATTTTTCATTCTGTGAGCATGATTCAAGCTGTTAACTTCCAAGTATCATCCATCCCTGTCTTGCATGAAACATGAAACATGAAAGATGAACCCACCACTGGACACAAACTCCACCATGATGTCAGCGCTGTGGGTGTGTGACCTGACAAACGTCAGACCGCTGGCTCTGGCCCAAACGCTGAAAGCTGACTCAACAAGGGAGTCCACAGTGTTGCGAGGCAAATCTCTGGTGTACTTGCCAATGCTGCAAAAGCAGTGAGCACATGTTGATTACCATGAAGAACAAGACTCAGCAGCCCATAAATCTCATCAGTGTGATGCCACAAGAACTTGTGATGCTGTGTGAAGAATAGTAGCTACCCAAAGTCCACACATGACACTAGTCGTCTTTCTAACTTTCTCTTGAATTTTACACGTGTTCTGCATCTAAACCAGCAGGCAAAAAAACACATCCATATTTTATAAATGTAGAGATGAAATGACAAAAAGAAGATAAAATTCACTTTTACATAGTAGCTCACCAGTTCAGTTTACTGAATGAGAGTGAATCATTTAGAAGTACAAAGACATGAGCTTTGAGTTTTTGCCTTTTCTCAAGGGAAAATGTATTTCAAGCTGAACTCACAAAGAACACCATGATGATGTTTCAGTTACATAACTTCAAGCAAGTATGGTGAACTTGGCACTATAACAAACCCACAATAACTCTCAGACGCGGGAGTCCCAAACCCAAAAATCTGTTACCCGTAATGATTTGTGACAGTTGCTGTTTGCTATTTCTATCAAAGTTTTTATTGGCTTCTACCGCAAATGTTCTCCATATATTGTCGGGGTTTGTATTTTAGGGACGACCAGACTGCTCTATTTTTTGCAAGTTCAGTCTCAGTCAGACATGCCTTTCTTTACATACAGACTCTCCACTCCACTTCAAAAGCAGTAAATACCTGTAAGTGATGACATTCTTGTTCCATCGTGTCCCCTGGATGTGGCTGTACTCCTCCACATCTGGAACGCCACATCGAGGGCTACTCATCACCACCAGGGTGTCTGAGTCCAGTGCACCTGTTGCATTAAGCCCAAAGAAAATCTGCATGTCTTTTACCTTGGAGGTAAAGGAGGGCGAGCTTCGCTTCATGCGCCCCATAGGCTCTTTTTGCAGGTTGTAGTACTGCTGAAGGTATTCCTATGAGTAGATTTGAGATCTAAAATCAGATCTATCTTGCTGCAGTGAAGAGCAATGTAAATTAACCTATCCTTTACAGCGCAGTTACTGACAAACTAGAAAGTTGCATTCTCCTTGTGGACGCATTCCTTTTTTGCAGCATGCATTACAGAGGGTTATACATTATCATCCTACTTTCAAGCATCCATTAAAATGCACATTATGTGTATTCAGCATCTACATAAACATAATAATCTACAGCCTTTGTGATCAGATTTAGAGCATTTACTGACAATCACATCTTTTCTAATTACAACCAACATCCTTCACAATACTAGATTGCATTAAGATTTTCCAAGAAATTTTCTCCAAGAAAAACAAAAATACATTTTGAAAGGGAAAGAGAAACATATGGGTGCTGAAAAAGTACATAACAGCGACAAGGACTCCGAAGGCAGAGCAGTTACTTACCTTCACCCCCACCCACACAAAAACAAAAGAAATAAAATCATAAACACTAATTCCCACATGCAGACGAAAACGGATCCTTGCCATAACCCTCAAGAAATAAAATCATAAACACTAATTCCCACATGCAGACGAAAACGGATCCTTGCCATAACCCTCAATAAACACACTTTGAAATTGGCACGTTTTTGGCATTGTACAAGAGGTAAACTCACATGCAGTCCAATCTAAAACATTTGTAATGCAGCTCATGCAATTATGCACTTACAGTGGCCAGTATCAAGTCAGCCTGTGGTTCTGTGGAAGGAGAGCTCTCTCCCTCCGGCATAAATGTGGGCGCCATAAAACATGGACCGAGCATAAGCAAGACCAAGGCACAGTAAGAGAGCAGCATGACATGCATTTCACAGACTTAACACTACATGAATTGTAGTGGCCTAGTTTGGGGAAGTTCTGGTTAATGAGAAAGCCTTTTAAATGGTTATTGTGACTCATACCAAGAGCAAAGCCAAGGGAAGCCTCAGACAGTAGTATGGAATTAGGGAGGGGTTTGTACAGAGTCAAGGACAGCAAAAAGAAAAAAAAGAGAGAAGTGACATTTGAACATTTTTTGTCACGTGACCTGTTTGCTGGGCGGCACGGTGGTGCAGTGGTTAGTACTGTCAGCTCACAGCAAGAGGGTTCCAGGTTTCTTCTGTGTGGAGTTTGCATGTTCGCCCTGTGCCTGTGTGGGTTTTCTCCGGGTACATGCAAGGCTTTCCCTTGACAAGCTACTCTACATTGCCCCTAGGTGTGAGTGTGTGAGACCAGTGTGGGACCAGTCCAGGGTGTACCCCGCCTCTCGTCCATAGTTAGCTGGGATAGGCTCCAGCCCCCTGAGACCCTGATGAATAAGCGGTATAGAAATGGATGGATGGATGTATCTGTGGACGTGTTTGCTCCCATGACAATTTAAATTGATTTAGTACATGGTTTCAGTTTCAACATCTTATTCAAACTGAACACAAAGCAGCTGTTTCAGTAATGATTAAAGTGAAATAAGGCAAGGACACAAATATTACACTGTGGAGTGTGCTGATTCACAGACAAGTGAATTCCAAACAGGTGGAGAAACTGCAACATGAGGCAACATACAGCGTAGAAAAGGATCATTTCTGCAATATTTGGTGCTTGCTGTAACTATGAATAGGTTCAGCATAAACATGTAGGTGGGAATATTACTGTTGACTAAATGATTTCCTCAGCAGAGCTCCTGTGAAGGAACTGACGCACACAATGAGCTGGGTGGCACTGCAGTCCCACGCATTCTGCAAGGGCTCCCAAAATAATACCATCAAAGCCCATTCTTGTCCCGTTTTAGCAGCAAACGCATGTAAGACCTTTCAATGAGAGAGTTTGCTGAAAGGGAGGTGAAATTGCAGGGGTGGATTTAAGGCCTTCGAAAAAGAAAATGGCCAGTCTAGGCGGACTGGCTGGCCGCCTAGACTGGCAAGGGTGGTGCCGAGGTAAATTCAGGCTACAATTACGGTTGATTGGTCTCTGTAGGGCTTTATGGTGACCAGTGGCATTCCTCTGCGGGGCAATATGGGTTAAGATTTCCAGAGGACTCCGTGCTCTTTTGCAGAACAACTTGCAGAATTTGTGCCGCTTTGGTTTTATGGTCTGAGGACAGACGAGGTAATGAAGTCATTTTAAGCAAGAGTGATAACTGAGAGTGTAGTCTGGCTCTATGAGGTTACAAGCTGGGAGAGACCACTGAGGTAATTAAACTGAAACATTTCATGTGTTTTGGCCCAATCATACACTTTTATACTGGCAAGGTGCCAGAGACGCTAAATATGAGAGCAAGTAGCTGAGAGGAGCATGATTTGTCTTTTTTATCTGTACTAATAAGCATTCAAAAGCTATACGCTTTAATAGTCCAAACAGTATGATAATAATGACCAATGCAGAAACATAGATTTTTTTCAATGCATGAAACTGCATTATACATAACACATGCAGTGATAACATATGATACTGCATGAACTGTGAGCCCGTGATGCAGCTGACTGTTGAGGTGTGCATAGGGGAGTAGAGGTAGCCATAACGTAATTCAGTGAACCCTTTGGTGTTTTATGACTGTTGTTATCATGCATCAGAATACAGTGTGTTTATGAATGTAGTCATAAAGCATTATGAATCCATGACCACATGCATAATGCACTGCAGATGTAATCTTCATGGAAAGTGTTACCATGATTTTTGACTAGTCAACAACAATTTATTACAGGAAAATAACTTCCTAAGATTTGTGGACCATTACACACATAGACAGAGAGACAGACAGACTCAGATACACACACTGCTCTATGTGTTGGGTTTATGAGTTTCAAAATAAGTCGTGAATTTTTTATACCAACTTTTATCATTTGTGGTTTATTTCAGGAAAACATATAAACATAAACATATAAAACAAGAAGTTCTTGATTATAGAGCAAATCTGTCATTAAAATGTAGTCAGCTTAATTTAATTTAACCTCTGTTAAATTTTAACACTTGACAGCACAAAGGGTTGGTAACAATGGGGCATGATTAGAGGTATGCAGGGCATCAGAGAGACTAGAGCCATGACTTGGTGCTCCTACTCTAAAGCAGTCTTCTGATTGAGCCTCTGCTGCTCTCCTGTGGTGTCTCTTTAGTACATGTAGTTTCTAAAATTTGCTGTATGTGACCTTACACCACAGGAGTCACTGTGGTTTCAATCTTTGTGGTTTCTCAGCAATTGTAGTCTGTCAGCATTTTGAGTGGGTAATGTATGAAGAACTATACCACATAATTTCTGAATCTGCTGGCATCTGTGTAATCTAAATCCGCTCTTTACTGAAGGCCGTAGCTGGTTCGTACTGTGGCTTAGTGGTCATGTACATTGTGATTATATTACATTGCATTCACTTGGCAGCCTTGCTTTTGTTCAAAAAGAATTACAATACATGTTCCACATTTCATCTAGCCCTAATGCCATTATTCTGTGTAATGCTTCAGCATATTCAAGTTACCATCATAAATTGTATTTCCTCAGTATTTTGAGCTGTGTTGTACGGTTTAAAAGTGAAATTATACTTTGGAGAAAAGATATATCCACATGGCTCTATAGATAACATGCTAGCAAACAAATGAACCAACATTACTAAGGCATAACCATAACATCAGTACAGTTAAATGTGAACACGTTTGTTACGAGGTTTTCCAAACTCAAAGAGAAGTGATGCAAAATCCCTTCAGTGCAGAGTTAGTATACTCCTGCAGAAAATAGTGTTGAAGCTCACTTTATAAATCATCTGAGTGTAACCCTTTCAGTTAAATGAACTGAACACAATATGATAAAAATGTGTGTGTGTGTGTGTGTGTGTGGGGGGGGGGGGGGGGGGGGATCACATTCATATCATTATTATTACAGTTTTTCTGAATTTCTACAACAATAATGTCTGTTGTGTGAATCAATTGCTCAGTTGTCTAAACTCATTCACTGAATTGAGCATCATTTTTGACAAAACCATGAACTATCTTCACCCAGTAAAACACTATTTGCAGATGTCAGTCCTTCCTTTTGCAAAACTCTAAACACATTCTCAGGCAATAAAACACAGTTGTCACTGTGATGCACTTGTGATGCACAATGGTAACAACAAGTGGCAAAATATGAACACGAATAAAACACATGTGTCATTCATTGAACACAACAATTCAAAATTTATCACACTTGTTTCTCATCATGTCATGACAACATGACAACCAATATTAGCCAGTTCAGAGTGCAAGCAGGTTGGTCCTGCAAGCTCATGACAGCAATGGATCAGAGACACAGAGGATGAGTGTGTGTAAGAGGAGGTAGAGAAAGAGGACAAGAAGGAAGAAGAGGAAGAAGAGGGAGAGGAAGAGGAAGAATGCCAATTTCTGATGAAATGAGGGCTATAGTCACAGACTATGTACTGGTGCATGGCATGACCAAGGCAGGCCAAAGAGTCCAGCAAAACATCAGCCGATTCTCTGTGTCCACGATAATCCGGAGATTCAGACATGAGAACAGGTACAGTCTACTTTACTGTACTGAACGTTTAAAGTACTACTGTATACTGTATATATATATGTATATATTTAAGAACATTACATTACATATATTTTGTTGCAAATCTTCCATACGGGGGTGCGAGGACACTCATGTTCACACCCCAGCAGGAGGCCATTGTAGCTGACATTGTCCGTCAAAACAATGCCATTACACTACAGGAAATACAGCAACAAATTATTGAGAACCATACAGACTTCGAGGGAATCAGTAGTGTGGGCCTTTCCACCACTGACCTTATCCTCCATCGCAACAGGATACGAATGAGACAAGTTTACAGAGTGCCTTTTGAACGTAGGCTGGACACTTCATTTGTGTTTGTCAATTTCAGGATGATGTTTTTACATATTACACTATAGTTTGTTTGAACGCAGACTAAATGCTAAATCAGAGTAAGTTGTGAAATCTTTTTGGTCTTTACTTTTGGAGATGCAAAATGCATACCTTGACCACTGTGTTTTCATTTTTTTTTTGGTGTAGTGTTTAATGACTGCTCAGCAGTTTTTCTATTTTGTCCTATTTGTGCAAGATTTGACAACATTGTTCGGTTTTGAGCACATGTAAAACTATTTTGAGGTGATGGTATGACTTTGCAAAAAGAATCAGAGGTTTTGTGAATGTGGTTTGAGCAAAAAGTTTTGTGTTTAGAATTCTGAAAAAAAGAAAAAAAATGTGTTCTTAAGCCAAATAAACTGTTTAAAAATCTTTTTTGGTTTAGCTTGAAAAATTCATCATCACAAAACATGGTTGTTTCTCTGAGCTCATGAAAAATCGACTTTAGAGATTGTGGAGATGAGAGATAGTGGCTCCCATGACAGCCACACTATAGACAAATGATGGTCTTGTACAATATGAAGCATTGCTGTAGATCAAACTACCCATCATTATTTAAGGTACTTAAAATTAGCCCTGGTACATCTACTAGTAATAGTAAAATAGAATTACAGCAGAATGAGTAGTTTTACTTTTGATGATTAAAGTAGCTTTTGATGGTGATACTTATATTTACTAAAATAAGGTTGTGAATGCAGGGCTTTAATTTGTAGTTGAGTGTTTTAATAGCGTAAAGTAAAGACTAAATACTATTTCCACTACAGGAATTACATGATGAAACAGTGGAAAGTTCAAAGGTAAACAAAACCAGATCCATGTGAGAATGTTTATTACAATAAGTGTATCATCAGCTGGGGAGTGGTTCATTTCATCACACCTCACGTCATCCCTGAGAAGCCCTGTTTCATGTTCGATGCCAAAATATTATGAACAAGTGCAAAATCATACCATCACCTCAAAATAGTTTTACATGTGCTCAAAACCAAACGATGTTGTCAGATTTTGCACAAATAGGACAAAATAGAAAAACTGCTGAGCAGTCATTAAACACTACACCAAAAAAATGAAAACACAGTGGTCAAGGTATGTTGCTTATGGAGAAATGTTTATTGGTCACAATAAAGTAGAGCATATACATTTTGTATCTCCAAAAGTGACGACAAAAAAAAAAAAAAATTCATAACTCAGTGGATTTAGCATCTACTCTGCATTCAAACATAAACTGTAGTAAACAGTTTTTCTGAAAAACACTAATTTCTGTTGTGTGAATCAATTGCTCAGTTGTCTAAACCCATTCACTGAATCATTTTGTGGATTTCACTGCCATGACGAGTGTCATTCCTGCCAGGTCACTGGCCCATCACACACATCCCAAGCACTGAAATAACAAAAACTATAGCAACGAAACGTAAAAAGCTTCAGCTCAGATATTACCTAAGTGCTCATCTATCCAGAGAAGGAGCAACAAGGCTCTCAAAAGAGAAGAAAGGCAACAAACCACCATGTAACAAAGTCATGCGACCAAAGTCTGACTGAGGTGAAGTACAGTGGCATCAACAATGTCCATGATGTGTCAGAGAAAAGTTCATCTGGGATGATGTGGAGCCCGTTGAGCGAAGATGAACTTCATATTTAAAGTAGCAACTCTCTTTATTTCATCATTTTTCATAATTTCTCTGATGTCAGCTTGCCACGGAAGAGCAGCCCAGAAACTCATATTGTTATTTGGTTACTGGAAATAGATTAGCAGCATATGATATTCAACACCAGATATTTTAACACATCTTTCCAGATATAGGCGTTCAGTTTGTCGGTTCATAATGTAAAACTGAGCCTTCCAAGCTCAGTCTGAAATGTCAAGCAAGAGCATCTCTTATTCAGAAAAAAAAGTCTGGCTGGTGGAGCTTTTGAGTTCAGCAACCTGAAATAAATTCCATACAGTGTGGCATCTGTGTGCTTCACAGGTTTGAGTCCTCAGACCTGCCACCATAATGTAGGTCATACGACACCAGTTTTCAGGACGCCGTACTGCAACTATCTTTAAATGCAACCAGTGGGTCACAACATAGTGTGTACTTTTCCATATGTGTGTGTGACGGTGGGTGACATTTTAAAATAACACCAAAAATCCCCCTAGCTGACAACTTCCCCCTGCCATGAGTCAGGAGCATCTGTTAACCACAGTCTAAACAATGATGTTACTCCAAAAATATTTGTCTCCACAGGATGCTGAAGTGTTCAGACTCAGTGTTTGTTCTAAATTACATGTGACATCACTAAGAGGATGCAGATGTACGTTATTTTTTTCTTTAATGTTTGCTTAGTAGCCTTAATTTTAAATATACTACATACAGAATGATCATATTTTGATTTGTTTTTTTTAAAAGAAAAATGTGGAAGATTAATTAAAATTTAATTAGCTATCATCACAAGATAGCTAATGCTGCCACCATGACTGTTTCTCCTTTAAAATGACACCAGCTGTTTGTAATCCATACATTTCAGTGTAGTGTGATTTGTTTTGTACAACAGCACAGCTTGATATCTACCTTCACAGATGAACATTGTCATTACAAGGCATTTACCAAAAATGTTGATAATGACTGCAGCTGTGACACAGTCAAATCATTGTTTGGCATCTCCTAATTGCTGTCAGTGCAGTGCAATAAGTCCGACAGAATTGTTTGAATGCTTAACTCCCTCAAAATGTGCTTCATCACACAGTAAACATTGTCACTGTGTGAATGATTTGATTTGCGAAGGCATTTCAAAATGTACAATTCTTGTGGGACATTTATGTGCCATGCAGAGTAAGTACTACAAGAAGAAAGAATTCCATTGTTGTTGCAGGAGCCAGTAATTATACACCTCAGACAGTGGAAGCAGTCATAGGCAGCATGTCTTTACCTGCCTTCACTGCAGGGACTTACAGGTGCCGATACAGTTACGTTTTTCTATTTTAGTTTTCTGAATCCAAGCTGGTCTGGAACAATGATTTCAATGCCTTTTACATCCCAATATTGTTTTGAACGTTGGAAAGATTTAACCTTAAAATCAGTGCTTTTTTTTTTTGCAAATAACTTTATCTAATTCATCTCAGTTTCTCTGGGAAGCATTGTCGCTAAACATTAAATCAGTCCATGCATTGCAGTTGCCCTCTCCTTCCCCTTCTATGCTGCTCATGAAACATTTACCCTCCCAGTGTAGCCAGTCTACACAATGCTGGCAGCTCTGTGAGGCTTTACTGTGGCACAGCAGTGCTTTGAGTTAAATGTTAATGTCATGTTGATGTTTCAGCAGGTACTATCAGTGCTCACCACAGTCACTGGGATTAATAAGCATTTAATATTTCATTGTGTTTGCTGTGGGTCAGCAGCTTTCAATGCTGTGATCAAGCCACTCGCAGACCACAGATCCTCATAATTGCAAACACGGGGTCTCTTACGTATGTGATTTGTCATTTATGCTCCATGTAATCCTGGTGACTCTGAATCACATACTACTGGCAATGTAGGAAAATACCTAAATAAGGAAGAGCTGATTTAAATTGTTACCAGAGAAAACACTTACAAAACATGTGCCTGCATCGAATATACCCATTTTGAGACTGTGCACATCATGTCAAATATAGCTACAAAATGTAAGGCACATGTCAGTCATATGTTTTATATTTAAATGTCAAGGTATCATCATCTGTCTCTTAATTTTGCTTTTTGTTTGTTAGTCACATTTTAAAACGCCTTCGCCTAAAATAACAAGACATAGAATGACTATCATGAGACCAGCAGCAGTATGAAAGAAATGCTCTACATTCCCTATTTCTTTTTATAGTGGGGGCATTTATATTTCTTTTTTTTTTTTAACTGTAGGTGTGTGTAGGGGCAGGTAATAACTAATGATTCAACATCCTTACAAGAGGAAAATTCACAGTATTTGCTGCCAAAGAAGTGTCATCCCTTCTTGAACTGACAAGAAGAAAAAAGATAAGACTGTCATGTTGTTCTTGTTAAAGAAGAAAGGAAAAAAAGTGTATAATTTTGTCTTGTAGACTTTCAGGAAATCTATTGGCAAAACCTTTAAGTCATGGCATTTTAGAAAATGCAAAATGATTTATCAAAGCATTTTAGGTGGCTTCAAAGGAGTACACTCAAACCACAAGCACTGTACAAGCACATTCTGGACAGACAGAGGAAGTGGCTAGGTGCTTTTACATGAATCACTGAGCCCCTTTGAAAAAACACGGGGCCCAAAACGATATAAATACCCTGCAGAGCTTCTTGACTCCAATGACTGGTTTGGACAACACAAAGACAACAACAATGATAGCTTTGCTGCTCCTGGCGCTGCTCTCTCACTCTTTTTCTCTGCCTCTGCCGTCACAGGACAATGACAACAAATGGCTTTTAGCAGAGGTAAGATCCGAGGCCTCTAATTCAGACATAACTTAGTCTTTTATATTGACCTCAAGGTACTTTTTTGTCATAAATAATGAAAAAAAAGGCTTCACAAAGAGTTTTAGAATTGCGTCAATGTTTCATACCATGATGAATGTCACTGAGTTTTTCTTCTCTTTCAATAAACAGAAGTACCTCCGTCAGTTTTATGGCCTTCCAGCTGGTCTCCAAGGAAAACAGAAGACATCAGATGTCTTTCAGACCAAGATCAAGGAGATGCAGAGCTTCTTTAAACTCAAGGTGACCAGATCTGCAAAGTAGTTATTAGTTCTGCTGGTACTGTAAATGAGAAGGGTATTGCTGTTTGCTGGACTTGATATCCTAGTTGGTTTCACTCAGTTCAAAAAGACATGAGAATAATGAGACACTCTGTGGACCTTTAACATCAATTTTGGTCCAGATGAAAACTTTTTTCTTTACTTTTTTTGTAGGAAAGGAGTTGAACTGAGTTACCTTTATTGGAATTACAGAAAACAATCTTAGAAGTTTTCCTTGTTGAATTCACAGTGCAGGACAAACTTTCAACGAAGCACCCAAATAAAGAATCTATTATTGAAATAAAACATGGTGAAATACACAGAGATGTGTATATAACCTGAAAACAAAACACAGCTTAAAGATTAAAAGGTTCAGCATTCAAGACTCATTCACACATTCATTCACGCAGCAGGGGTGCAATATTACTAAGGACTAAGTCAGCCTCAGTACTTTGACAATAAACATCTACTTGTGTGACATATTTTCTTTTGTTGTCCTCTGTCTTTGAAGGTGACAGGGAATCTGGACGACAACACTCTGGAGCTGATGAAGCAGGCCAGATGCGGTGTCCCAGACATTGGGGAGTACAACCACTTCCCTCGACACCTCAAATGGGAAAATAACAATGTCACATTCAGGTGCGAATTAAAATGATAACTGTGCATGAAATGTAAATGGTAGAGTTGAACTTAAAGTGAACACCACTATAATTTATTCACTCATTTGTCTTGTCTTCCATCCCCTGATGTTTCAGGATATTGAATTATACACCAGATCTGAAGAAGTCTGATGTAGACAGAGCCATCCGCAATGCACTGAATGTTTGGACCGATGTCACCCCTCTGACCTTTAAGAAGCTGCACGAGGGCAACGCTGACATTATGATCAGTTTTGGAACAAAAGGTATGCTAAGCTTTGGATAGATATACATGCAGAGGAATATATAATGTTGAATTTGCACTGCAGCTGTTTGGTCATAAAGAATAGGCATTATAGCATATTGTGTTCAACATATTTGCCTGTTCTTTACTCTGCAGAGCATGGAGACTACAACCCTTTTGATGGGCCTAATGGATTGCTGGCTCATGCCTACCCACCCGGAAAAGGCATCGGAGGAGACACTCACTTTGATGAGGATGAACATTGGACCAAAGATTCGTCAGGTAACATAAGTCATAAGTCACCAAACTGTCCCCATGATTAACACTTATAAACAACTGAGCCCATTGGAATAGGAATTTAACTGAGCATCATTTCTCCACAGCTTACAACCTGTTCATAGTGGCAGCCCATGAGTTGGGCCACGCCCTCGGTATGTCCCATTCCACAGACCCAGGTGCCCTGATGTACCCTGTGTACTCATACGCTTCAGGCTATCCGCTGTCTGAAGATGACATTGAAGGAATTCAAGCTCTCTATGGTGGGCAAATACACGATCTGTGTTTTTATAGCATCCATCCATCCATCCATTTTCTATACCGCTTATCCGTCAGGGTCGCGGGGTGTTTTTATAGCATATAAACTTATTTGCACAGTGCATTAATGCCTGATGTTCTATCACAGGGCCAAACCCAGACCCAAGGAAAGTGAAGCCAAAGCCTGATGCACCAAACAAATGTGACCCCATGTTAAGCTTTGATGCTGTCACAGAGCTCAGAGGGGAGACCATCGTCTTCAAAGACAGGTACAGTAAGAACGGTGAGGTAGATAACAAGATGGGCATACACCGTCATGAATTAGGCTGATGACGCATATCCATTAGAGGATGTTTAAGGAAGAGTTGATGTTCCTTGAAAACAATAACTCACCATGTGTTGTATTAAGATTTGCATGTTGCAGAGCAGTTTCTTCCGCTATATTTTGCTAACATGCTGCACTTTGTTGCAGATTCTACTGGCGTCTCCATCCGCAGATGCCGGAGCCTGAGCTGACACTGATCAAGTCCACATGGCCCTCCATCCCCAACAAGGTGGACGCAGCATACGAGAACCCAGAGAAGGATCAAGTCATCATATTTAGTGGTGGGTTGTATATACTTATTCACTGGTGTTACTTTTTTATACTATTTCTTAGATTCTAGATAGAAACTCTGCTCTGTGTTTCAACAGGAATCCGAATGTGGGCTTTGAATGGGTATAACCTTGTGGATGGTTACCCAAAGTACATACACAAACTTGGGCTTCCCAAGAAAATAAGGAAAGTCGATGCAGCTGTGCACATCAGAGATATTGGCAAAACTCTGTTCTTCACTGATGAGGACTATTGGAGGTATGTGGTGATGAGTATTACATGTCTAAATTCTAAGTTTAAAAGTCCTTAAAAGTGAAAAAAGCAGCATAATTTAGGATTAAAACTGACTGAAGCATTTTTTATACAAGTAATTCTGTATTTCATCAACTTTGATTTGATTTTTTATTTGTTACCCACAGCTACGACGAAGCTACAGGGACAATGGACAGTGGCTATCCTCGATCCATTGAGGAAGACTTTCCTGGGATGGATGATGAAATTGACGCTGCTGCTTATCACTATGGTATTATAAAGCTTCAGATTACATTGTTAGCATCATTACAGTATACTTTCCCCCCCCCCAGCACCACAGCTATATGTTTTTACCTCACTGTTATCCTGCTCTGTTGTCTTTCAGGATACCTTTATTTCTTCCATGAACACACGCAGTACGAGTACAGTTACACCTCAAGGAAGGTCATTCGCATCCTGAGGACCAACTCCATTCTCAACTGCTGATGAGTGCAAAGGCTGCTTGGCGCACAACACATCTTCGCAACACACAAAGAATACATGAGCATGCGTGTTATAAATGAGACAGAGGAAGACGCAGGTCACTGAATGAGCAGGGAAATGCAGGATAGAGTCGACCTGTTACAGTTAAACAGTCTTGTTGTTGTTGTTTTTTGTCAAGTTTAGAAAAAAAATGTTTATTTTTTACTAGTGCTGGACACCTGTAGGTCAGATCATTTGTCAGGCGCAGAATGCAGGAAAATTCCTTGGAAATACATTTCCTTAGGTTAGTGCTATTTATTTTACATCATTTGTTTGTACTTCAAGTTTCACTATGGACAGCAAGATCCTTAGCAGGTTAAGTTTCTTGCCAGTAACAGATGGTCTCATTAATGGACTACTTGTTTTATGAACTTCAGTATTCAATAAACATCTTAGCAGTTTAATATATTATGTGTTTGTCCTTTGATTTTTTTTTAAGTTTTGTGAATTATAATAAAAATAGAGAAATAAACTATTTAAGCTAAGACAATCTGTGTGGTTTTTGATCAGAACATGGAAGCTGTGTGTTCCCGACAACATATTTAAACTCAAACTTTTAACTTTTAATTTAGTAGTTACTTTGTGTGGGAAGTTATACGGGCCAAATAACCTCATTCAAAGGCTGCTTGTTGGATGAAAATAAAAGGTGAAAAAACAGCCAGACTGATGACTTAGTCTCAGCATTCATAAACATAAATAAAGACAGAAAGAACAACTTTATTTTATCGGTGCTGCCTCAGTATGGCACTTGTAACATATACATGTAGTTCACTACTATTCCCACTAGAGAGCACTACTATCAACAGTTTGAATGAGTGTAAATTACCTACTTTGACCAGAGTCCTGATAGTTCAGGGAGAGATGAAGTAAGGGATGAATAATTAAATACACAAGATATAATGTAACATCATCATATATATGCAGATATATGTAGTATTTCACTGCCACATGCTTGGTCTCTACATCACCAAGGGTCTCAATACATTTGAGTTTACAAGAAAGAGAAAAAGATAAAGAGGGGGGAGAGAGGGAGACAGAGAGAGAGAGAGAGAAGGAGAGGGAGGGAGTCCAGTATAAGTTTCATTAGTACAACAAATGTTGTGGAAAATCGTTGGCTCTGACCATAATGAATCCAAAAACACTTAATCAGACTAAGTACTGATCATATCAATAAAAAGCAATAAGACACAGTACCTTCATCCTGCAGCAAACCGTTACAACCCAAAACCAATTATTTCAGTTATGTGTGAGATTCATTATGAAAATCGAGAAATTGTTTAGTGTGAGCCGGCGAGTTTAGAGTGGTAAGTTAAGTATCTCTAGCCCAAGTTTAGGAGTGCTGTAGCTTGAGCCAAGCAGCATAATCCACAGGCCCAATCATGTGGATGTAATTACAGTGCAGTGAAGCAGTCACCTCATTTGCTCATTTCCGAGATATTACGTGCTGTAGGCTGCATCACCGGTTCACAAGTCATCGCTGAGGTTGGCTTTGAAAGTCTAAGCTGCGGGTCTTAGAAACACAGCTGGTTCATCTGAAAGTGATATTTTTTCAAATTAAAAGAATATAATGTCATTGGCATGTGTCAGAAATGATACCACCGCATTATCTTGCAACTTAAGAGTCCATGTGCTTTGAACTGAACTGTATGATAAAGGAAACATTTAAACAAGAGGGCTCATTGTGTTTGGCAAACAGCATTAACCACTGATCCTGTTACAGCTGACTCCAGGCCTGTGCTGGAAATGTTTTAAAATCCTCCCTGCTCCTCTGACTTTTTCTTGGTGCTTATGATGTGGATCTAGGGGTTGTGTAAGTCTCCTCTTTCTATCACATTCTCAGGCTCCTCTCCCCGTCCCAGTCAAAAGTCATTAACATATCCAACTCTTTCAACTCATTCAAAATGCAGCATTGAGGATTTGAACTGGAGCCAAATGGAAAGATTAGAAACACTGAATTTTAATGCCTCTCCACTGGTTACAGGTAAGGTTGTGAAGTGATTTGGGTTTTGCTGATGTTTCAAGAAGAGACAGGTCAGTGTTTAATACTGTCCTGTGAGCACACAATTTAAATCCTGCTGCCAAGACTCAAGACTAGCTGGGTGTGGTTCAGTCATCAGAGCTGCTAGACTGGAACAAATTCCCTTTAGCTAGAAAACTAACAATAATGTTCTCAACTACCTCTTTCCATTTTAGTCTTTTTGTGTTATTTTAATCACTTAAAACATTAAAACTAATCAGTCCTTTATTTTAGTTTTATGGGGATATTTGACATAAAGTACAGCAGCACTTTGGGGTTAATAAAAATGTAGAGCAAGGGTAGAGACAGTAGAAAGAGGTCAAGAAAAAAAATGGCAGTGGAGGGGGGGAAAAAAAGGTGGTATCCTTTAACACAGTCCAGCCAAGCAGCTCCTGATGGAAACCAGATGGAGGAGAATGACAGAAAGGGCAGCAGTCTCAGGATAGATCCCTTTCCCTCCAGGAACCTCCTTCCTCAGACCACCAGTATGAGAAGGGTGATGCAAGACTCCTGCTACTCCAACACTGAGCTGATTTTTCTGAGCGAGAGCAAGCAACATGTGTTCTGGGGCAATCATGAAATGTTATTAAGAAAGAAATCTTTCAGTAAAACAACATTGTTTTATATCTTTGAAACACAAACCCCACAAGTGGTACATCAGGATTGTAAAGTTCTTGTTACACTTTATGTTCCCCAATGAACTGCTCTGATACTGTTGATAGTGATAAATGTTATCATTCTAGGTGTGTCTGTTCATCTTATGTGCCGCTGTGTTTATTCTCTGTTGCCTTTGTGTATTGTTGACAACAGAAAAATCCTGAAGTCATAGTGTTTGTAAAACAGCCAGTACTTCACCAAAAAGACACAGTTTGTGTTTCTTCCTCCTACGTAGACGTTGGAATGTGGAGAAAATCGGGCAGTGGTCTGTGCTGAGCTGTAAATAGGTAGACCTGACCAGATATGACCCAGGGCCGGAGAGAGTTGTGTCGTAAAAGTTTAGAGTTCATCTCTTTAGTGTCCGTTTTGCAGCAAGCTTTCAGGGTTAGTGCCTATAATGTTTTTAACAAGCTGCAACTTAAGGGGCTCATTGCACAAGATTAAAGCCAATATTGGTATTTTGTCAGTATAGCCAAGATCTTTGCTGAGAACAATCTATATTTTATAAACATGAATAATTAAGTTGCTTTTTTCCCTAAGCAATATACAGAAATCTGAAATAGAACAAGCATCTCAGCAGATTTCATGGTTAAATATTTCCCCAACCATAGAGTGTAAAAAGCAAAAGCTTTTGTACATCCTTGAGGATCAAGCCAGAATTCTTGTGTCAAGTGTTTTAAATTGTTTACATTTTTTAAATAGTGTTCATTCCAAAAAACTGTACTGCACAAAAGATTTTAAAAACTACAAAAAAGCTTTTATAAGGTCTGTTCAATTTTATCACAGAAGATGCTAAAATAACAAAACTTTAGCAGTAACCCAAGGGGTTTTCCCTTTTCTAACAATTTATCACTTTGTATGAATATGCTTTTTTTTTTTTAACTTTATTTTATTTTTTTCTTTACTCTGTGTGTGAAAACATAGTGTAAGCCAAGATGGAAATAAGCTTGTTGTTGTGTTTTTTCCTCACATGCTGGTGGTGCATCAGTGGTGCCATGTGAAGGGAAATATTACAACAGAAACCTGTTCCATCAGCTACTGACATGTGGACGAGTCGTGCTGTCTGTGATATATAAGACAGATGTGAGGACAGGATGAAAACAATCTAGATCTGACACAAAAACAAGCCGGGATGCGTTTGTAACAGAAACCTGTTTTTTATGTTGATGAAAGTTTGGAAACTTCCATCAACATAGAAAACAGGTTTCATGCAGTCATGCACCATTGTGAATACTGAGGATCAAACTCAAAAAGACATAAAGCTCAAAACCTAAATTGATATGTTGTATTTTCATTGTTCAAGAGAGATGTAATCATCTTTATGACTTACCAAATGTGCATCAGCACAAGCTTCAACCGTTTTAGTGGCTCTTAGAAAAACAAACCAATCTTTGTGGCCTGTGACAAGCTGAGCTGATCTTTTGTTTGTCTGAAAAACAAAACCTCTGTGCTGAGCTGCAGTACGCTGACACAGTGCCTTGGTGTCTTTTGTCACGGCAGCACGACAAGCCAGAGGGCATTCAGAGCATCAGTACGTCAATGTCACTGCTGTCAAATGAAAACATCAAACCTGCTTCAGCTGCTCCGGAAATACAAAAACAGGGTATTGCATTGTGAACAGAAAATCATATATATATATATATATATATATATATATATATATATATATATATACACACCCAAAAACGTTTTCTTTTTTATATATATATAAAAGAAAACGTTTTTGGGTTTCACAACTTCCTCTGGGAATGAAAAGTAAAACCTTGCAGTGTTCAGAGTGCTATGGGCTCATTGTTGAAGCAAAGTGAATTAGCTGCTTGGATAGCTTGATCCTCCAGAGGATCTATCAGGGAAGGTCAAATTACATTTGTTGATAGTTGTTCATGCAAGAACAGAGCACTTAATAAAGACACCCTGGTTCTGCTTGCCCGAATTTATTATACACAGTTCAAAGCTTCCCTCTGCTTTGAAGTAATTACATCTCAGAGCTAGACCACAGCAGAGATTTCTTTGCTCAACTGGCCCACACCTCCATAATGCAAACAGTTGTTTTCAAGTATAAACTTAATTATGATGTTTAAAATCCTCCTTCCACTGTTGGTGTGTTTTGATAAACTCAGAGCAAGAAAAGCAGGAGGAAAAAGCACCTTTCAGTGAAAGCTGTGGCAACAAAATCTTGTTCAGACTTGCAACCTCACACAAGGTCTCAACTGACCCGCTACAAACTTTATCCAGAGAGAGCAATCTGAAAAAGCTCTCTTGTTCCACAGATTAATGCCCCTCTTCCTATGACCAGTGGTTAGTAAGAGAAGACACCTACGTTTCCTTTGTTCTGCAGACATATTAGAACATGTCTGTTTCTTTGCCTTCATGGGAAATGAACTATCTGTGTCAACAGTTAGGCAACCGTATTCCAGTGAAATGTCACCACACTTCTTTGTACGTTTGGCTTGGTTTGCTTTTCTGTTTCAAATCTGAACATTTTGGTCAAAATGTCAACTGATTCCAACTCTGATGCAAACCTCTTCATCTCCACTAGCTGTAAAACATCTTAGAGGTGTGTTTCATCATTGTGTCTTTTCTCTGATCAGAACAGCAGACAGTCACAGAACATAACTGTAGTCAGTCAGCTAGTATATAATGTACCCCAGAGATGGCAAATCAACATACTGGAGCTGCTCTTCAACATATCTGTGCGTGTCCCAGACAGGACAGGAACAAACTTAAATGTAAACAAACATGGGACATGACCCTTATTCAGTGAGGCTCTCTGATTAGGATCTGAAAACAGAAAATTCAGCTTTATCTGACATTCTTAAGCACTTCACTTCATAGAGTTCAAGCTGCATTTTACATTCAGACTTAAGGAGCTACAATGGTGGGACTAAAGCAATACATACCACAACTTTTGTGTGACTTGATTTGTTGTGGTGTCACATTCTGTGAATATCTTTGCAATTTCACAGCAAGATAGCAAGCATTTACCTGGACACTACAGAATGCGGATGGGGCAGTTTTTAATTGGGGGGGGGGGGGGTTGCAGCTTTGGACTTAACATGCAAGCCCTTCAGGGGTTAGACGACCAAAAAAATGTTTTAAAAAAAAAAGCATCTGGTAGTGTTTTATGCAATGGGGTCAATCCACTGAGGTCTCTTCAGCAGCCTCCTACCCACTCAAAGACAACTGAGTCTCATTCACACATACACACGCATAAATACACTCTATACAAGACAGATGGAGGGGCTTTGACTTGTTTAAAGAACTACCAAAGGTCCTCTGTATTCTTTAGCAGGAACAACCATCATGCGATCTGTGAAATCCCCTTTTGGTTTACCCAGCCTTATTTTGGCTGTTTCTAGGAGTTTCTGAGTTTAAAAGATGTGTCACAGAGAGCAGGGCATAATGTGAGTGTACAGGACATACACACAGGAGTTCTCTAAGCTGCCATGACTGAAACCTGTTTCTTTCTCTTTTTCTCCTTTCTGTACTCGTTGCCTTCCCAGGCGTCTCACTGGCAGGTTACCAGCCCAGTGTAGTGTGATATCCTGTCAAACCGTGGAGTTTATGCCCACTTTACTGTTTTCAATGCCCATTCAAGACAAGTGTGTGTGTGTGTGTGTATCTGTGTGTCCACACACTATAAAGTAAATAAAGCAAAAATGTCAATACACAACATGTTGCCGAAGTGTAAAAAGTGAAGAAAAAGCTGTGAGCTTTGAGATCTGAGGTTGCCTCTTGTTGCATAGAGAGACACACCCTGCTATGAAGTCAGTCCTGTGCGTAGGAACGCACCATTCGTTGTTTGACAAACAGGAACCATGACATGGTGCTAAACACAGTGTTAAATTTAACCCACAAACAAGTCTGCATGTGGCTTTGATTTCAGCGTGTTTAAGCTCCTTCACTGACACACCTAACAACTGTTGTCATTCATATCGAACAGAACATCCAGCAGTCTTTCACACCACAAGTGTGAGAATAGTCAATTTATTACACATATTATTCATATATAAAACGTTATATACAATATACATACATAAATACAAACTACTACACGAAAACTGGCCACATCTGACTTTCAATTAACCAGCAGAAAAGGTGGATTTAATTGAAAATTTCAAGCTCCAAGCCTTTACAGATTGACAGACATTCAAAAACCCTTATATGCAGTCTCAAGGCCGATTGTCCCCTTGTATCCACAGAAACACCACAGGAAGGTCAGGTAAAGTTTCACACAACAACAGAGTCCAGTCTGTTGTTTATACAGGAATCACTTCACTGTCAGTGAAAGTTGCACTACTTCATTACTTAAATTTTCTAAAACTCAACTTGTCACAGCTTGTTTACTCCTGTGATATGTCATAAAACAAACAAACAAACAAAACACAGATCTGTGAGCACCATGTCAAAGGCTGTGTGGACCTAATTGACAAAGGCTATACAACAAACGTAGTGCCATTATAAAATAAACTGTCAAGACACATTGGACGAGGTGTCAGACACGGGCTAGTATTCAAAGAAACAAATTCAAGTAACGAAATGCTGATGTTGATGGTGTATCAAGTAAAGATCTTTAGACTCAACAAGGTTTCATTGCAGTGTGTGGAACAAGACTATACTGGAGCTTTTCCAACCTGACTGTGCTAAATAAAAGCGTTCTAGTCCTTGGATTATACAGTTTCATATATTTGGAAGTATGTTTATTAGCCTTCTTGCTGGGAGTTAGATGAGAAAACAGGTAGGGTTACAGGTAGGAAACAGGTGCTTTTCAAAGCAAAAAAAAAAAATCCACCTAGTCAACAAGTTCTCATTTCTTTAAAGCACACTAAACTCAAATGTAACTCAAGTGTAAAAACAACAGGTTGTGGACCTCTGCTCGGTGCCTTGAAAGCTCGCAGTGACGACAAGACTTGAGGAAGTCACTGAACCAGCCAAGAAACAGCAAACATTGGTTTAAGTATGGATTTAACAAACAAGATATATCATGTCAATTAGTGATCCTTAATGAGAAGATGGTAGACGACTTTGTTTGACAGAATCAGACTAGCTGTTTCCCCGGTTTCCCAGTCTTTATGCTAAGCTAAGCCAGTTTGTAACACTTTAGCAATCAAAATTCTGATCTAACTCTCTGCTAGAAATCAAATATGTGCATTTTGAAATATGCTGAAATGTCCCTAATCATTTCCATAAAGCATCACATTCAAAGTCGAATGAAAAAGTAAAAAAAATATTTTTCAGTGTGGCTATTATGAGCAATGCACAGGAGGTTTTTCATCAGATTGGGTGATAGTTAAGCAATGTGTTAGGTGCAAACATTAAAAAATACCTTGACTGGAACAAGTGCAAATAACTCTAACATAACATGCTCCCACTTTAAATGAAGAATATGACATAAGAACATGCTTTGGATGTTTTGGATGCATGAAATCATCTCAATCAGTTTAGACCAGTGATTCAAAACCAGGCGGGGTACTTGTACTTCTCCTGTTGCCAGGGGCGAAGTGATGTGATTGTGGAGTAATTCAAATCACTTTTTAAAAAGTAATAATTTAAATTTAAAAAATGTACACATTGAGTCAGCTCTAATAATTAATCAGAGGAGATGAAATAGTTAGGTAAAATACATATTCTGTTGAAACAGATCATTACACATCATGGATAAATTGTTTCCCAATTTTGCCACTCCATGTGGTAGTAGTACAAATGCAAATTTGACTAAACCAAACACTGACAGTTCAAAAAATCTTTAAACATCATATCATTGATATCAACTTTTGTATGATTATTAGTTAAATATCATCTGGTTTGAAATTAATTCAAATTCACAAATTTGGAAAGTGACTGGTGTTGATATAATGGTTCTTCGGTTGACCAGACAGAGCTGCGCAGGCACATCTTACAAAGAATGTTGGGAACCACTGGGCAGACTACATTTTAAGATGCTCCATGCATTGCGGCATTGTGTTTCAAAAAATGCACAGAATTAATTATATTTGTGTCAAGATTTTATGAAAGCTACCTTTTACCTTTAATACTTTTTCCAGTTTCACCTTGGAGGTAATTAAATGAGGGCAACACAATGTTTTGCATATCAAGGCAGATATAAGGCACAGCTCTGGCATCGGGATTGAAGGGACAAGGGACATTCTCTATAAAAACTAGTTAAAAAAAAGTTTTGTCTGACCACACTGAATATCAAAAGTGACATGGGTGCAATATTGTTTACAAAAGGGGATAAGAGAACATTTTCACTCACTCTTGCACTTGGTGTTTCATATGAAAAGTTGAAATAGTTGTGCCAAAAAAAACACTGTGAAGAGAGCGTGAACTCCGGATCATTGGTTTCGGACAAGTCACACACAGCCTCCCCCTAATCTGATGTCATAAAGATGAGGTGGGGGTTTCTCCGAAGCTTTCTGACCGGCCAACAATCCAACTTCTGACAGAGTATACTGGCCCCTACAGGAGTGGTCCATTTCCAGTCTCACAACACGATGCCCTCCACATTACAGCTCAGCACTTCGTTGTGTTGGAGCTGGCCCAGCTGCCGGTGGAACTGTCCTTGCTTCTGGGTCCTCCAGCAGCGGATGTTTTCTCCCAGTCTAATACTCTTAATACTGGGCAGGTGGGTAAGCATGTTATTTGGCAAAGACGCCACACCAGAACCAGACAAATTGAGTTCTTGCAAGGACTCTAGTCCAGTAAAAACCACAGGATTCAGAGTCTTGAGCTTGGGATTGTTTGAAAGATCCAGAACTTGTAGGCTCTGAAGGCCCTTGAAGCTGTGTGGCTCAATTTCCTGAAGGTCATGGAGGCCACTGAGGGATAAATTAACCAGATCTTTCAGCTCAGTGAACGCTCCCTCCTTGATGTGAGTGATGGGGTTACCATCTAGACTGAGGTGCCTCAGCGGGAGTCTTGCCAGCCTTGGTACACTCAACAGCCGATTTGCTGACAGGTTTAAGCTTTGAATGTGCAATATTCTTCCATGCAAATTGGTGGACACTGACACGAGCTTGTTATGAGACAGATCAATGTTGACAGGTTCACGATTGACTTTAGCAGTGAATACATCCATGTCGAATTCTTGGAAGCTGTTATGGCTGAGGTCAACTTCGGCCAGAGGGAGGCCAGAGAAACAGCTTGGGGAGAGGCTCTCCAGGTTGTTGTGGCTCAGATCCAGAGCCTCCAGGTAACGCAGCTTGGACAAAGCATTAGGGCTTACCTGAAAATGTGGAGGCACAGGAGAGGGGAACAAAGAGGAAAATACATTATCAGAGCTACAAAGGCACAGGGTAATAATACATATATAGGTCACATATATAGGTCATGTCAGTGCGCATGCGTCGATACGTGTGCAGCCTGTTACAGACGCTCCCGATCTTTCTCACTGTTTTTCTACTATTTTATTATTATTCGCGATTCCTTTACTTTCTTTTTTACTCTGGACTACACTGTCTTCTATCTACCACACACCAGGAAAGTTGTGGGTCTTTTTGGTGTTTTTGTTTGTCGCTGAATTCTCAAGAATTTCCCTCCAGGGATTAATAAAGGAATTCTGATTCTGATTCTGATGTATGTAAAAAAAATTGTACAACATGCAAAAAATTAACCAATCAAACACAATTTGGGCTGACTAGTTAACCTTTAATATCACAAAAAAATGTACCTGATCAGCTTGTAGAATCTAGTAGAGTAATCTCATAAGCCTGAGGTGTGTGCGTGTTTGAATGTGGGTTAGCAAGAACTTATGCTCTACGTTATTCATGTTCATGACACTGAAATATCTTCAGAATGTTAAAATGCACAAGTAGATAAGATTTTTTTGATCACTTGAGGGCCACAAAAACAACCAGAAGCTTCCTACACATCCAGCAGTTAACCCTCTGAAGTCATGTATAATTGTCAGTTGTTGACTATTTTTGATTCTAATTTTATATTTCAACTTAGAATTTTTTTTATCTTGCCATTTTGGAATCATTTTTGATCAGCACAACCTCACAAGTGTGATTTACTGTTGTTTTTTTCATTTTGACATACTGTATTGACACACTGGACCTAAAATCGCACAAAACTCTAAAATCCGACTGGGGAAAATGCGCTGAAGTGCGCTGAATGAAGTGCGCTCAATGCGCTGGTGTTTACTGCGTCTTCTTGCATAAAATGCGCGCCCCAAACGCGCACCAAACGTGATGGCAATGGTCATGAAAAAAACAGTGCGTATATTTTTTATCATAACTCGGGTTTTACTTGACATATTCACAAAATTTAAAAACTGGTATATAGTTTGAAGTGCCCACTTTCGACACAAAAAAAACTGAGATTCAGCGAGGCTGCGTCTTGCAGCTACGTCGTCTTAAAGTGGTCTTGTGATAAGGACGCGCCGGCGCGTCTGTCGACTCCTGAGGGTTGAGGAGCAACATTAGCAGTCACATGGAGTTGCTTTTCTTGACACTTGACAGTTGACAGACTTTTTTTTTAGCTCTGTTTTGTTTTGGTTTGTTTTGGTTTCTACCAACTTCAGAGGGAAAACAGCTTCATCTGTTTGCTATTTGTTGCTAGTAAGTTATAATAAGCGTGATTTTACAGTTTTTTGTGTCTGAAAACAGCTGGTTTTAAAAATGGGCTATACAAAGTTGTCTTGCTTTCAACAGCTAAAATGCTGTAAATGAGACCAGTGACTGTGAATTAAAACATCAAAGAAAATTAGGGATACCCAGTAACGCACATAATACAATTCAGAATGCACACATTTTATATGGATAATAAATATATTTTCTTTCTTGTGTATAAGAATATGTTATATATATACCGTATATATAATTCCACCAACCTTTGTGATATGGTTGTTGCTAAGGTCCAAGCTAATGAGGGTGGTGTAGCCAGGACCAGTTAACATGGTGTCACTGAGTGGGCCCATGGAGTTTGACGACAGGTCTAGGTAGGCCGTGTCCAGTGGGATGGGGATGGGCATGGTGGTGCTGGGCCCGAACCCTCGGCAGTCCACCCTGGTCAGGCTAAAGCTGTCGAACATGCCAAAGCTTTCCACCTCACAGCTGCAACTGGGGTGGCAGTTCTTCACGGCGCTGGACTGGACAGAGGCCAGCAGCGATAGGCCAAGCCACAGAAGGAGTGCCATAACGTTCTGGAGAGAGAGCAAATTCAATTCAACTTTAAGTTCAAAGCAGCTTTCAAGAAATAATCACTGTTTGAGAAAAATGCACGGTCTCGGTCACCGGATCAGATTAGAACACTTTGTCCAAACTAATTCAAAGAACACCTGGTCTGTGGTTTGGGAAATTTTAGAGCTGTCGCTGTTTAAATGCCATCTTCAAGGTATTTATTGTGCCCTGTGAAAAGACTTTAAGCTTTAATTCATGCAACTTGAGTAGCCCCAATTTTCCTTCCTCTTGGCTTCCCAACGGGTGTGACCTAATTTCATTTGATCAAAGAGTTCATTTGCACTTTCTTAGTTTACTCTGTATGCATGATTGTAAAAATGAAATTTTGAATGTGCCTCTTCCATCTTAAGGATAGAAAAAATGATCTTCTTTTGAGCACCTCAGTGCATTAAGAAAAAACATTCAAAATCCACTTCTCCTTTTGAAAACTCTACTGCCTTTCCAGTACTAGACATATGGTCTAGTACTGTAGGAGCTTCTTGTGAAATAACAGTGGAAGAAAAAGCTTAAAAAATAAAAAAAAAAGAAACAAACACACACACAACAGAAGGAAACAAAGTAAGCACATTCAAAAACACATGTATTGATATTTTTCAGTAAATCATCAATTGTAAACTTGTACAGTGAGCAAAATACATTACAAGCAAGACATAATAAATTAATCTAAATGACTGTGAAATCAACACTTTATAATAAAAATAACAATGATTTTAATTAAAACCAGACAAGAACCTCATACCTTTTAACTGTTGTTGCAGCTGTTCTCTCTCTGTGTCTATCAGTGGTATAAATGAATACAGCTCACCTAGTTCAACTTAAGCAATATGTCCTCACACAAACTCAAATGAGTACGAAGATTGGACAGAGGTTAAGAGTTGTGTAACAGCTACAAATGAACAGTCATGGTCAAGTGACCCGGGCATGACACAGTCGGATGAATATTTAAGATACAACCCAGAGTGTTACAGAGTTAAATGAAATGAAGGGTTAAGAAATGTATTTAAAGCTTAAACCAAACTCTAAGTTGGTTGTGGACAGCAAACTACTATTAATGATCCTGTCACCTGGAACGACCTTATACAGGATTGTGGTATCGCTTGTTTTTTTTTCTCATATCTTGATGCATTTCTTTATTGAATGATTGAAAATGCATTAAACAGGGCATTACCAAAAGCACTTATGTTGAAATTTCAGTTAGTCTTTTTGAGCAAATTGAGCTTTTCAAACAAATACATGTTGGTATTGTCCTGCAAAAAGGAGTAAAATAAAAATTCTCTCTGCTCCTCAGAAAGACTTAAATTCGAACAATCTTTGAAGACAGTGCAGTAAAAACATAGCTAGTGACCAGAGTTACGGCTGTTATCAGGTATATCTAACTAGGGTTAACGTTATTTATCTTGGCTTATGTAACAGTATGAGGTTACATGGCTGCATAGGTCTTGTGGGTCAGCATGTGGAGACTGATTACCAAGGCTCAAAGTCTACTTGAGCAGAGCTGTTCACCTCTGTGCAGTATTTCTTTTGTTTTGACCCATGTACTCACTAACTACACTGGCTGCTTGTAATTCTACAAGTGTCTGATGGTACAAGTGTAATCATGTGAATGATTTTAGAGATGGTCTGACGCACTCACTTGCATTTGTGACAACAAAGGTACACAGGGTTTGCTCTTTACTGGCATGCACTGGCATTTTAATTTGTGTGTGTGTGAGTGAGTGTGACTCAGATTTCAGATTATTAACTTTACACTTGAAGTTTCAAAGGCAACTGCTATACTTGTAGTTTTTTGCAAATATTCCACATCATCATCTGTCCCAAAAGAATGATGACAAAGTCCTTCTCTGCCCCCTCTGGAATTCCAATTCTCCTTTCACCTAAAGCAAACTGCAGACCTCAAAAAAGTGATCTGTCTGGTTGGGAAACCTCAGAAAAACCACATGCAGACTAAACATGGGAAACTGCCAGTAAACCCGAGTGGTCGTAAGTTTTTTAGGCCTACCACACAGCCGTCAGCAGCTCGTCACTTCAATGCGGTTTCCCAGTCACATCCATGCATCTCTGCTTCCTTTCCTGTGTCCTTTGCTCCATCTGTTGCTTCAGTGAGGATTGTGAACTTTCTGCACCAGCTGTTCCTCTCAACCGCACACCAATAAATCTCAGCTAACAGCAAACTGCTGCTGGAGCTGCCTTCAAATCAGAAACATTCAAACTACAGCAATTACCCAGAGGCAACGGCAATTAGGGCTGCGAACCCCCCTGAGTGGACAATTGGCAAAGACCTGTGAAATCACGCCCCAACACCTTGTCACTTTCAGAGGCCTTTTCACACCATTTTATCCTGAGAAAGCAGCCCAACAACCCCTGCTGTCCTCTGAGGATCATCAGCCATTAGTTGCTTATTAGTTTATTGACCTCACTGCACCTTATGTGTATAGTAGTGATTACTTTTCATTGCACGATTTTTGCTTAACTACAACTCATAACCTCACAGCTGAATGCAGTAGTAATAACTTAATTCAATTACCGCTGTGTGTTATCAGCAAATTATTTACTGTGTCAAAAGCCAATATAAAAGCAGCACAGTTAATTGCCCACAAGTAATAAACTTATCGACAGTCAGATAAGATAAGATAAGATGAACTTTATTGATCCCGCAGTGGGGAAATTCACCTGTTGTGGCAGCTCACAAGAACACAAGAAGAGTGCAAAAAGTGTGCATAAAAGAGTTATTTCTCTAGCTTCTTTATCTAAATGCATCTTTAAAGCAAAAGACAGAGTGAACATACAACATAATACCTGCTTAGTTCTCCAATTTAACATATTTATTTGCACCTATGTCAAGAATCATCTTGCCCTAAATTTGTTCAGTAACCTGCAGTGCTTTTTCCCAATTTAATCTTCAAGATGAAGGCTGGAAACTGTGTAATTGGAAGATGGAAGCCATGCTAATCCTTTTAAGCCAAATTAATGCATGACACTGAAGAGGAGACGGTTGGAGGCGGCGTTTTGAAACAATTAGGCAGCAAAGGGATGCCTATAGTTACAGCAAATAAATACATTTACAAGAAAGACTTACAAGAATGACTAAACTCATCAGAGTATAATTCAACTAAGCTAAAAGAAAGGATGTTGAAAGAGTAAGTAGATGTGTAGCTAAGTGCATGGCTGTATAATCACCTCTTGTCAATGAGACAATGCTCCACCTAAGGCTGGTATTTGGCAGAGAGGTGCATGAGCTCACGTTTTGTTATGTCATGTCGTGTGTTTAAGACAGACAAGTTAATTTCAGCTGACAGAACCTAACACACGTTTGTATCATACTATACAGCTCTCTCGTCTAAAATTCCAGTCATTTCTCTGTACACAATTTTTTGTAAGACTTTGTTTTCGTATTGTAAATATTTTAATTCCAAATGTATATTTAAATTTTGTATTTGCACTTTATGCCAAATTCTTTGTATGTGTAAACGTATGTGGCTATAAAACTGATTGTGATTCTGAAGGTTGGAGATAACACTATTAGCAGTCTAACTTACCAAAGGATGAGAAAAGGAACAAAACCTTTCGCTTTACATCCGTGTATAGTAAAGGCAGCATGTGGTGGACATATATTCAAGTACTGTACCTAAAAAAATCCTGTGACTGTTTGTAAAATATGATGCACTGTTATATATGAAACCACCCAACAGCTAATTAGCTAAAGTAGCTTCACTTCCACTAGCTATCACATGAAAACATTGCTTAAATAGGAATTTATCAGTAATAATAGGCCAATAATACAAATGTAATAATATAACACAGAGATTTTAAGCATAAAGAGTAGAGACTCTTTATACTTAGGGACTTAAGTAACGAGGTAAGTCAATATTATTTTGATAGATTCATATTTTACTTCTGAGTATTTAATACATTTCACTATTACTTCTGAAACATCTTCTTCCACCACTGTTTCTGTTATACAACCAGCACTTATCTGAACAAACCTTTGCTGAGCTCGTCTTTTGGCCAGATGTGGCACTTCTGTAATCTGTTCAAAGCTGATGTTCGTCCTTCTATATCCTAAAAAGTATACAGAATAATAAAATATCCTTTAGGGAAGGACGGCAATGCCCTGGGAAGGTACCACGGGAGGGGGGTACACAGTGGGCACCTCTGCAGATCAAATTTCTCGCAGCCGGACGTGGCAAACGACGGAGAGCTGAGGACGGTACTGCGGCATTGTTCAGATAAGTTATCACGCAACAATTATCCCACGTGCATCTCCAAAATAACGTCAATACAGCTTCTACCCCGCCCCTTTCTGCTGACTATGGCCACTCCACACATAACTTCGGCGCGCATCATTCACAGGAGTTTGCGCACTCCGTAAAAGCTTGTTTCTCCGTCTGAATAACTTGAGGCAACAACACACTTGAGTCTGGTCAGTTCAGTCGGGACACCGGGGGCGGTTTCTTAAACGCAGAGGCAAACGTGAAACCTGATCTGACCACTCAGGTCCGCTGCTCTGCTGCGTTTCTCAGTCCGAAACTAAATCGCTAATAGACGGAAGTTTGAGACTTTCTGACTAACCGAGAATGAGTAGAAGATGAATAATAAAACTGCTCTACTTGCAGTAGTTTTCTCGTTCGAAACTGTTCCGAGTGACTTACTTTGGTGTCTTTCATCCAGACAGTCCGTTTCTCGCCAGTTTTTCACTTCACCGCTCCCATTTTCCAAACCCCCGCAGCGCTGCTGTGTCCCGCTGGTTCGTGTGTCTGCTGTTCCACATGAGCTCCGCAGAGCCCTCTGTGTGTCTGCCCCGCCACAGTAAACTGCCAAGAGCTGGGAACGCACTCGTCTGTTCCCATCCCAGAAAGTCTGTCGCCTCACTGTAGCACCGTCAAGCCCATCAGCGTACAAAATAAGAGCACTTCCTGTCGATTTTACCCAAAACAAATGTTTTAAGATGAAAGTTAAGGATTTGTTTGTGCTTTCTCTCCTTGTATTGGCAAACATATAAGGTAAATGTACCACAGTGATATGAAAGTTATGATCCTGTTCTTGTCATTTAGGTCTACTGTTGCCATGGTGTTTTTAATGACAGGAGTTATGTTAGCTGGTAATTAGCCTAGCTTAAGTGCGACTTTAAAAGAAAGGAGGAGAGAGAAAAAATTGGGTACACACTGAAACTTACTCAGGAAATACTATGTCATAAAGGCTATATTTCTGAGACTACAGAATGCCCACTCACATTTATTTTTGAAGGCACACACGTGTAACTTCCTGTATTGGTGATTTTGATGCCGTTTGTCAGTGCGCACTCTGGTGGAGACGCCACAAAAATACATGAAAAAACAGCTGAAAACAGTGTTACACAACAAGGCGGTGGTTTGTTTAATTTGGCGTGAGGTTCACATTTTGATGAAGCAGATTAAACAAAAATAATGTGAACAGGAAAGCCAGACATTTCCTGTTTCCGGAAACAAAGACAGAGCCTGCAAGTTTATGTAAAGTAATTTGATATTACATTTATTACTTAAAATAATAATAATAATAATCAATTGATGAATTTATCATTTCTTATTATTTATTTAGTTTCACTTAAAAAGGGCTCATTCCAGTTTGTTGTCAGCGGAAAAATGTGAAATTTTGAAAATGAAGTCATTTCCAAACACATTTCAAAATGAGAATAATGCAGGAGAGGCGAACACAAGCTATAATGGGACTGCTTGTGGTTTTACTGTCACAGGTCACGTCTGTGGAGATATTAGGCTACATCCTGGTAGACAAGACACTGTAACAAGTGCTCTAAAAGGAGGACCAGAAACCCACAGGTCAAGTGTGATGAATTGTGATGAACATCTGTTGCTGCTCACACAATGCTGAGGGGCCTCCACCGTTCATCTGCGCCTCAGCCATTGTTTTCCTCATGAGAGCATGACGCCACCATCACAGCACACACCCTTACATCACTACATACAATTCACACACACATGCTCAATGGTGCACCCACAGGTTTTGTCAAACATGTATAAAAGGGAGCATGATTATTATGCTCTATCAAATAATACATGTGATACAGTGGACTGTGATGGAGAGGGGAAGCTATTTTGAAATGTCATTCGGTGTTACACATGTAGATACTTGTATTCACACATCTTTCTGTAGTGTCTGGGGATCTTCAAGGCTGTAAAGATAAGATAAGGGCAGAGGAAGACAGGATGCAGAGTGCTGTATCACTCTGAAAAGAGAACAGAGGAAGAAACACATGATATGAAGGTCTCATCTAAAGCAAACATGATCAAAGTGGACATGTATCACCATATAGCACTTTACAGTGACCTTACAGTGGGTGTTTTCTATTTAAGAAATGAAAAGGGGAGTTGTCCAGAACATCAGAGCGCTTTTTAATTTACTTTTCATCATTTGTTAGGGAAATTCTAATTCTTGTCTCCCCATGTGGCTAGCTATCAAAAAAAAGAAAGAAAAAACAGATGGGATCAATGGGATCAATAAAATCTATCTATCTATCTATCTATCTATCTATCTATCTATCTATCTATCTATCTATCTATCTATCTATCTATCTATCTATCTATCTATCTATCTATCAAGTACAGTCAGTGTCACTACAGGCTTTTTCCACTAGATGGCGGTAGAGCTAAAGACGTTCTCTTAGAAATTGTCTGCTGTTTCAGTGTGAAGGCTCACGAAGCAGTTCAGAGAAATCAACTCACTTTTAAACGCATGGGAAGTTGTTGTGTTGTGGCCACCAAGGGTCTCTGGGTAGCTCTTCAACCCATCAGTTTTATTTATGATGCCTGGGATTCATGCCGGTGCTGTAAGAACCATGCAGATTATGTAGTCCCTAAAGCGACTAATGCCTTTCAGAGCACGTCTTGAGTCGTTGTTTATCAAAAGTATCTTGGTACAGATCTGCTATCCCGCATTTAAAATAATCATCCACGAATCAGTTATATCTTATTTTGCACGTTTAGAGGACAGATCCCCCATACCTCATATGTGCTATACCTTATCAGTCTTTGTGTAGCATAAGTGACATTCAAGGACGGCCTTCAAAGAGCACTTTACCTCAACGTTTATGTACGACGTGTGTGTGACTTCAAAATCAGTTCACAGATTAATAAACATAGATTCTCTTCCACTATGTCTCCATTTCCCACTTTTCACCAGTGTATTATTTTCACCCATCTCCTCATTTGTCCTACCAGCCGAAGGACACGTTTGTCTTCTGTTTGTCCACCTTGCTTTTCCTCTTTTCCTGCTTTGTTCCAAACAAGTTTGCAAGTTTGAGTCTGATAAACTCAAAATGGTAATGCTGTCCTCCCTATTCTACTTTTGAAAGATGATTTAATTCATTCCATCTTGTTTTATTTCACTCTCATCTGTGTTTGATATTTCGCAATAGAAAGCACAGAGCTTGTCTCAGGGGGTGTCTCTGAAGTGTTGTGTTCACTGCTCGCTGTGTTGACATAGCGCTGAGTCGTCACTTCTCTCCTCTTCTCCTGGATGCGGGACAGCGGCGCCAAGGTGGTACGTTTAAGAGGCTCATCAGCTTATGTGGGATATGGGTCAACCAAGGTGGAATCGCTTTCCAGCTCCATACGCACACAATACAATGCAATATTACTGCAACTCAACTGTCATATCCCAGCAACATTTATCCAATGTTTCTTTATTTGTATGTCCTTCCAGCACACACACAGTTTGAGGAAAAGAGGGGTGAAGAGAAGGAGGGAAGGAGAAAGAAAAGGTGAATGGGTCTCTCTCCCACTCTCTCTCTCAAACACACACACACACACACACGCACACGCACATGCACGCAGAGAGAGAGAGGAAGAAGAGAAAGAAAAACCGCAAGCAGCTTTAGCCTGATGTTGTTTGAAGTAGTCATCCCGGTTACTAAAAAACTTTGGTTTCACACATTATGTCCTTGTTGTTGTATATTTCTTTCCCCTAATTTATTTTAACAGCCAATAGGCATGTAACATTAGTGGATTTTTAAATAATAAACACATCTAAACAGGATATCAGTGAGTGGAGGCTCAGGGTGGTGTTATTTTGCATTATTTTTATGCCATAGTGGTCACAGCAATATGTTAAAGATCTGCTAAATTTAACGCCTTTGTCACACAGTGTTTTCAAATACTAACATAAGAATTTTGGATTCATCTTTGTGGCTGATTCCTTGATAATGATCACTACCACCACTGCATGATATGGTTCTGTTAAGTCATCCATCCATCCAGCCTGTCTTTAGCGCTGTCATGCTGCGTCGGTGTTGTGGCAACCAGCTGTTCCTGGACTCATTTGCCAGGCAGGCTACTTCACCTTGTGGTGTATTGAAAATTAAAAGACCTGAAAAGACTGACGCAGGCAAAAGGCAGCGGAACTCAGGGGACGCGCAGGGAGAGCCCTTCGTTATCTTTAATTAGCACCACACCACCAGGGTTCACATTCATTTAATCTGTGGAACTTGCTGCACTGCGGGTGTATTAGAACAATTAAAGCGCGGTTCAGGTGTCACCGCGCAATGTGGCTGAGGTGTCTCCATGGCGAGAAAAATGACCCAACTCTGCATGTCAGTAAATGTTTACTGAGTCTATTACATCATCACAATTTGCAGTTTAATGGGAAAAACACGCTTTGTGACTGTAGTTCCAGAGGAGTGTGTTAGCTGATGGGAAAACGCCTTGCATTCTCTCCAGCCTGTATGATAACAAGGCTTTAGGCCTGCCGTCAATCCTCTTACATTGTGCCTCACTGAAAATGGATTAGTGAGTAACGCATACGTTTTGGCCCCGGGTCACTTTGAAGGGATTTAACTGAATGGGCCTGTAGCTGGCACTGGCCTCCTATATTGATAATACATCAAATACGCTTGCCTTTTTTTTAAAGAAATTATTTAAATAGCCCTTTCTGATGAAGAGCATTCGTTTTTGGACTGGGTGTGCTTTTTAACTCGATCTGGAACATCTGACTTATTTTGTTTCTCGAACATACAGATGAAATAAAGAAACCCGAGGAGCAGAGTTGAATCTTTGTCCTCCTTCAGATATGTGGCCTGTGAACAGCACTGTTTGTGGAAACGCACAGGAGCCATCAGAGGCGCTGACTGCGGGACGTAAGTAGCTCTCCAGGGTGCTGAAGTTGTCTCCAAACGCGACAGACGCCAGCGCCCGAGCCCTGCCTGTCGCTTTCAGACCCTGTTCCAAACACTATGACTTGGTCGTGTCGACACCGCGGATCCTCCAGGTGAATAGGTGAGGTTTTGGGGATGGTTAGGTGACGGTCTGTGTGGACACAGAAAAACAAATCCGGGAGGACACCTGTTAGGATTGTCTCATCGGACCTTGAAGCTGCCCTCATGGCATCAAATAAATGGTAATTGGTGCATTTGTTTAAATTCAACCATTTATGATTTCGCAACAGCCATTTATCTGACAATGAGAAATTGCCGGGACTTTTATCTTTCCTTTTGCAGGTGTCGCTGGTATAATTGATAATTCAAAGGTGAACACGAAGATTCACTACCTTGGACACCCTGGAAGGACAATGCAAAATATTCCTCCAAATTTCAGAGGGGCGCTATGGGAGTCCAACCATCCATGTTTGCCCTTAATTAAAAGCAGACAGACTTTAACGACACAGCCCTTTTATAACTTTGTGTTATGGGTCCTCCTCGGGGTGTTGACGTTCCCTTGTTGTGTCCGCTGTTTGATATTCAAAGTGGGGGTCCTGGGGCCTTGGAACTGCGACCCTGTTTACTACAGGGCCCTACCCGCTGCGGCTGCCAGGCTCGCTGTAAGCAGGATAAACGGAGACCTGAGTCTGGATCTCGGCCTGGAAATGGACTTTATCCTCCTCCAGGAGCCTTGCGAAACTTCCAAAGCCCTCACCGCGTTTATTTACTATGAAAATATGGCAAATGCGTTCGTCGGCCCCACCAACCCGGGATACTGTGTTGCGGCTTCCCTGCTGGCCAAGAACTGGGAGAAGGCCATCTTTTCCTACAGCTGTGTTAACTATGAGCTGGACCGCGCCATAGGATATCCGACTTTTGCCAGCACGGTGCCGTTTCCCTCCGAGGTGCTGTTCACCGTGCTCAAACACTTCAGGTGGGCCAGTATTGTAGTGGTCTCTTCCAATGAGGATATTTGGAGGGACACCGCAGGGAGAGTAGCTACCGCTCTGAGGCGAGAGGGGCTTCCCGTTGTCCTGGTGACATCTATGGGCATAAATGAGACTGAGGTGGAGAGCACACTGAGGAAGATCAAGGCTGCAGGGGAGATCAGGGGTGAGTGATGAAATTAATGCAGGACTTTGCTACATTGCATGTTAAAGGTGTGGTATGGCATGGTAACAGACAATTCAGAGTTGCATAATTAAACATCTCAGTTGTACACATCCTCTTCACTAGGCTTATCACTCCACCATCTGACCAGGGAGCCATTTTGACTTTGCAGATTACACCTTGTGGTTAAGGTGAACTGGAAGAGTTGTGTCACGTGTGTTTGTTTTTAACACCAGTAATTTCTTTTTTTTTATTTTTGTGCTTTACTTAATCACAAAGAGCTGGCAGGTACAAGTGGAGAGGGAAAAGGTATTTAAATATTACATGGACAGTTAAATGGTCAGCACTGCCCAGACCACCCAGGGTCCAAGTACATTTATTTCTGTTACTCTCTAACTGGGTTTGGAAACTTTTAGAGTACATTGCATTCACTCTACTTGAAAGAGACATAAGGGTACTCTTTCCAGCACTGTATTTGTTAGCTATTGGCACAATAAATCAAAGTTGAGCCATATTACCACTCTACATATGCCCATAAAACTTATATTTTAGCAAACCCCTGCAATGTTGTATTCTTATCTGTTCCAGTCATCATCATGTGCATGCACTCCATCCTGGTTGGAGGGGAGCAGCAGGCTACTTTTCTTCTTAAAGCACAGGAAATGGGCCTGACTTCAGGGAAGTATGTGTTTGTGCCCTACGACACCCTCCACTACAGCCTGCCCTACAAAAACGTCTCCTACTTCCCCCTGCGAAACAACAGCAGGCTGAGGGAGGCCTATGACGCTGTGCTCACCATCACTGTGGTCTCTGAGCCCCTGTCCTTCAATGAGGCGTTCGCTGCCGCCAAGAAGAGCGAGGAAGTGACGTTAGCTGTGCAGCCAGAACAGGTGGAATATTAAAGGATACTTTCCTATTTTTAAAACCTGTTGTAAAACTGTACTCACGTGCCTATAAATGCTTTGAAAAAAACTGCCCATGCTGAGTGTGAGAGGTGGGGAATAAAATCCAGTTTTCAGGACTTGCACAAAGACATCCCAAAGTAATATGAGTTGGTGTGACAGATAATTAGACAGATAATGAAGGTATCTTTCAAAATTACAGTCTTTTTGAGACTAAAACTTATTCATTCTGTTTCCATCCCTCCACATGGTCCCAAAAAGAAACACTGTCCTGAAAAGTTAACTCACATTTTGAGATGACTGTTCAAAATTTTGTATTGTCTGTCAGTATTACTTACCCTGTAATTAGCAAAAAATGACTGGATTTGTGGTTGATAATTATTCCACATACCCAACATAGTCTTTTCACTGATACCTCTAATTTCAACTCATACGGAGTATCTCATTATTCTAAAACCATCCTATACTTACCTAGTATTTTTTGTCTCCATCAGCCAAACTCTGAAACATCTGATTTATTGCTCAACATTTCGATAGAGGATGATTTAAAATAATCCAAATATTTTAACACATCTCATCTTTTCCTGTGTCCCTTGCAGGTTAATCCACTATTTGGAACCATCTATAACAGTATCTACCTGCTGGCCATGTCCATCCACAAAGCCAGGCAACGAGGCATGCATTTGTCAGGCTCAAACCTGGCCTACTTCACAAAGAACATAACCTTCAGTGGCTTCAACCAAAAGGTCCAGGTGAACAATGGTGGGGAAGTTAAGACCAACTATGTTGTCCTGGACACTGACAACAGAGGGAGCCAGCTGTATCAGACCTATATGGTGGATCTAACTGCTGGAGTGCTTCGTTTTGCCGGGAGGTCCATTAATTTTCCAGGAGGATCTCCCCCACCGTCTGACTCCAGCTGCTGGTTTGACAAGACCATCATCTGCACAGGAGGTAAAAGGATTTGGTTTGTGTTTGTGCGTGAATATAGGTGAATATGGATGTGTTTCTTCAGGTCTTCACAGTCACATCATTGCATTACCTGTTGTTGTTATCCTCAGGTGTGGAGGTCACCTACATCATTGTGGGGTTTGCTGTCATTTTCACTCTGGCTGTAGGAGGGCTTGCTATAAGTCTTTATATCAGGTACAGTCTGTAAACACAAATAGACTCATCTTTTGATGTAGAACGTTTTTTGTATCGTATGGGATACATTCACACACTCTATGGTGTGATGGGGACTAGAATGGATAAATTCTTGAGATTAAGAAGGGACGGTCTTGAGAGTTTGACTCAATAACATTTGATAATAGTTGGTGGTAGCAAGAGATGGCTATTTCAAACAGAAGTAAAACCACATGTTGATTTTCTGTAGCTGTAGGTCACAGTAACCTATACTTTGAAAGTACTTTAAGCTAGTGCTTTAAACCATACGGCTGAACTTATGTGAATGTCTTTTCCATAAGTCAACACTCGATTACTCATGTCACAAAATGTAATAGCTGGCCATCTGACCACTATCTGCTGACAGGAGACTGCGGTTAGTTCACATACAAGGATTAGATTCTCTTCTTTATCATCTGTCTTTGCTCCACAGATGATCCCTGTGGCAGCTTTAGGAAATTTCCAGTTGTCATTTGAACTGATTTCCTTATCTTTCGTCAATCTCATGGGCAGGAGGAGACTCCAACAAATCCAGCTGGTCAAAGGTCCCAATCGGATCCTCCTGACCTTAGAGGATCTTACGTTTATCAATCCTCAACTTAGCAAAAAGGTAAGCAGCATCACTGTCGTCAAATTAAACATAAGCATATTCATGGATTTATGTTTCTGCCAAGTTCTTTGGACATAGTACATTGAACATTAGTTCAAAATCTGAAAAAAATATTCATATTTGCTATATAAAATGTTTTAGGATACAACTAATTTCTGGTCTTTGATGTCCCACAGAAAATCACCTTAGAGGATCTGAGTGAGTCCAGGAGTGCCCTGGAGGAGAAATCTGGGGACCGCTCACACTCTGTAAACAGCATGCAGACCGCAACTCATGAGACCACCAGTGTAGCCGTGTACGAGGTAGGTGACACTGGAAGAGTCACTGCACATCAGTCTGTAAGCGTGGTTGTGTCAGTGCTTTTTGAGGTTATGGTTAAGTCGTAGCTTGTGGTTTTTGTCAGTTATTCAAAAATGACTTCTGTTTCTTTTTTTGTAACATCTCTTAAAAATGCCAGTGAAACTCAATACTCAAGACAAAAGACTGACCACACTGTTAACAACTGGGCTTCTCTTCCAGGGCGACTGGGTGTGGCTGAAGAAATTTGAGGAAGGGCAGTTCAAAGAAGTGAAGCAGAGCACCACCAAGATTTTCACAAAGGTAGAGTGACATGTCTCGACCTGTAAGAAGAACTAGTCACATATACTTCTATTTTTACTGTAATTCGGTAGGATAAAGCTACACTCTGCCTCAAATGTCATACTTCTACTCAGGGCAATACATATTGCAGACAAAAAACTAAAGCTAAAAACTGCACATACCGTTCCACAAACAATGAACATTATAGATTAGTTTGATGTTACAGCTTTTCTTTTAACTTGTTTGTCTGCTTTCTTAGATGAAAGACCTGAGAAATGAAAACGTGAATCCATTCCTCGGCTTCTTCTCAGACCTTTCCATGTTTGCCGTGGTGACAGAGCACTGCTCACGAGGCAGTCTGCAGGACTTGCTGAGGAATGAGGATGTCAAATTAGACTGGATGTTCAAATCATCACTTGTGCTTGATCTTATCAAGGTAAAACACTGATATACTCATTTGCATGTGCAGAGCTTAGTGTGTGATCTGTCTTTCCGATGATAACTTGTCAAATACGTTGTGCTTCCAGGGTATGAAATATCTTCACCACAGAGATTTCCCCCACGGCAGACTAAAATCTCGTAATTGCGTGGTAGATGGGCGTTTTGTCCTCAAGATTACTGACTATGGCTTCAATGAGCTGCTGGAGTCTCAGAAAGCTCCTATAGAAGAACCTCCACCTGAAGGTACCTAAATGTGTCTTTCATCAATGTTCATGAACAACCATTTACCAAACTCTATATACAATACATTTTGTAGAAAGAACCTGACTGATTCCTGGCTATGGAAGAGCTATCTACAACCTCACTGTAAATGTGGTATTAAGAAAATAGTTTGAGTTTTTTGAAGAGAACTGACATGATGTACTTATCCAAAGCGAGTGTATTTCCTGCAGTAGATGGTTTTCAGTTCAGGAGTGTGGGTGTAGGAAGCTAAGCAATGTCCTGCTAAAAGAATACCCTTCTAGAAGAATTCGATAGCACTTTTAGCATCCACTATATTTACAAAAAAATAGACAGCCTTCAGTTATGTGTTATTATGTGACTTTGGTGAAGCCAAATGAACCCTCTGAAACACCAAGTCAAGACAGCAGTGGACCAGCAACTCCTGTCTTCAGCGAGGTAAAATTACTGTTTTTTTCAAAGGAACCTGGTGGTTTCAAAGAGAACATAAATGGATATATCAGCTTTAGTATGTGCCAGAAAGAACTGTCTAATGGCAAAGTAAAGCAGGGAAAATCCTCTGCAAACACTTAATTGATATTGACTTTGTGCCTCAAAATACAGTACCTAAACTATCCTTTTAACAAGAGTCTAAAGACTTCAACTTCAGTATTCAAACCTTCAAACCTTTATTGTCGGTATTTTATTACATACACCGAAATTCTTCTCTGCATTTAACCCATCACTGATTGAACACACACGTGAAAGATGAAAGAAAGATGAAAGTGACATATTTTGTCATTGGAGGGAAATCACTCCAACGAAATTCGTGCTCTGCATTTAACCCACCCAAGTGACGTGCACACACACAGCAAACCCGGGGCAGTGGGCGACCGCGTGCAGCGCCCGGTGAGCAGTGGGGGTTAGGTACCTTGCTCAAGGGTACCTCAGCCATGGACACCGGTACGGGGAATCGAACCAGCAATCCACTGGTTACGGGTCCGACACCCTAACCGCTGATCCACGACTGCCCCCAGTGCAACATGCAATGAAACACACAGGAGCAGTGGGCTGCCATTTCAGGGGGAGGGGGGTCAAATCGGCCCTACATATATTACAGTTCACTTGTGTCTTGTTTCCGTCATGTTCCCACCTTAATTCTAAATCTTTTCTCTTTTTTCACTCAGATCTTTATTGGACAGCTCCAGAGTTTTTAAGGGACCTTGCAAGCTCACGTAAAGGCACCTACAAAGGAGACGTGTACAGCTTTTCTATCATCCTTCAAGAGGTGGTGGTCAGAGGTCCTCCGTACTGCATGCTGGGTCTACCTCCTGAGGGTATGTATCCATTGGGCAGGAGGAGACGTAGACAAAGAGAAGCTGACAAATTATAGAGGCATTGTTAGAACGATGTAGATTTAAGGAATTACAACAGTGTTTACAACATTTTGATGTGACAGTGTCAGCATACTGATATGGAACATAATCTGGAATTCAACTGACATGTCCCACCTAAATCACATCCCCACCAGAGATCATCCGTAAGGTGAAGAAACCTCCACCAATGTGCCGCCCCACGGTGGCACCAGACCAGGCTCCTCTGGAGTGTATCCAGCTGATGAAGCAGTGCTGGAGTGAGCTGCCTGACCGCAGACCAACATTTGATGAGATCTTTGACAGGGTACATTTTGTGGCCTTATTCTTACAGACCTCAAAGTTGTTTATTGTTTAACTCAAGGACATCACTTTAAAAATATTCTTATTGTTTAACATGAGACTGTATTTTCCTATGAGTAGTTCAAGTTAATCAACAAGGGTAAGAAGACTAACATCATTGACTCCATGCTGAGGATGCTCGAACAGTACAGCTCCAACCTGGAGGATCTCATCAGAGAGAGAACAGAGGAGCTGGAGGTGGAAAAACAGAGGACAGAAAAGCTTCTGTCAGAGATGCTCCCGCCGTAAGTTTGTACACACACACACACACACACACACACACACACACATACACACACACAGAGAAATGTAAAAGAGAAACGAAAAAAAAACATGAATTTACTTAACAATTGTGTACCAGAATGGAAACTTTCAAAGTGTAATGAATTCAGTCACATTCACAGAATAGAAAGCCTCATCATTTGATCCTTCTAACGTTTCTGCCCCTTGGTCTACAGTTCGGTGGCTGAGGCCCTGAAGACCGGTGCCACAGTGGAGCCAGAGTACTTTGACCAGGTGACAATCTACTTCAGCGACATTGTGGGCTTCACTACCATCTCCTCGCTCAGTGATCCCATCGAAGTGGTGGACCTTCTCAATGACCTCTACTCTCTGTTTGACGCCGTGCTCAGTAACCATGATGTCTACAAGGTCAGAGAACATCAAATATTTTCAATAAACAGTGCAGGGACTGGGGGGTTGTTTACTTGAATATGTTAATTATGTTAACTTAATCTGACTTATTGGTCTGGTTTGAGGTTTGCAGTCCTGACCATGGATTTGAAATATCAGTAGCTTAAACGTCCTGTGTAATAATAAATCGACAGAGCTGCCTGTGGTGCTGAGGTAGCAGATGGATTTGTAATTTCACTTTTTTCTCTCAGCCTTGCCCTGCAACTTTCTTGGATGTTCTCTTATGTGCTGTATCTGTATATGTACATACAGTATACATCTGATTACTCTGTTGTGCCAGGAGTTCCTCAGATTGTATCATCCACTCTCTTAAAAATTATGCCAGTAAATTCTCATTGTCTACTAGTGTGTTTGAAAATGAGATGAGTTTGTGATGATATTGAGTTTATGACTTTTGAGGGATTCTCTCCTTTATCTGAGTGAGACAGTATACACTATAAAAAGTAATGGGACGCCTGACCATTACACCAGAATCACATCTTAAGTGCATGGACATTGGTGTGTACTTGGTTCATCTTTTCCAGCTGTGGCAGCTTCTGCTCTTCTGGAAGGCTTTCCACAAGATTTTGGAGTGTTTCTTTGGGGGTTTCTGCCAATTCGCACAGGGCACTGCTGTTGGATGGGGGGGCCTTGCTCATGGTCTCAGTTCCAATTCATCCCAGGGATGTACAGTGGGGTTGAGGTCAGGGCTCTGTGTGGGCCAGTCAGGTTCTTCCACTCCAAAGTCATCCAACCATGGCTTTATGGTCCTTGCATTGTGCACTGGGGCTCACTCACACCAGAATAGGAAATGACCTTCCCCATGCTGTTGCCACAAAGTTGGAAGCATAGCATTGTCCAAAATGTCTTGGTATGCTGAAGTATTAAGATTTCCCTTCACTGCAAGTAAGGGGCCAAGTCTTATAACACACCTGAATTCAATAATAAAGAGGTCTTATCTAATACTTTTGTCTATATTGTGTACATCTTCAAAAAGACTAGATGGAAGTTGTTGCATTGAGAAAAAATAAAATGTAAATCAATACTATTTGTAGTTCAAAAAAAATTGACATAGTCTATAGTCTATAGTACACATAAAGTACATACAAGATGTGTGAATAAATATGCTTATTTTTTAGGTGGAGACTATTGGTGATGCCTACATGGTTGCATCAGGCCTGCCAAAGAGAAATGGCAACAAACATGCTGCAGAGATCGCCAACATGTCTCTGAACATCCTCAGCTCAGTGGGAACTTTCCATATGCGGCACATGCCAGACGTACCTGTCAGGATACGCATAGGAATCCACTCAGGTGAGATGGTGCAAAACCAGTGTCTACACCGCATTGTTTACAGTATTAGCCCTCTGTTCCAGATGAGCAGGTGATCCAGTTCCCATGCACACCTCTTTCCAGAAAATGAAAACAATTTTTTCCTGCCGCAGCGGAGATCAAAGTGACTGTGAGGCTTATTTCAACTGCATGTTTTGGCTGTTTTTATTTACATTTGTTGTCTAATAATGGTCCGCTTCAGAGGAGACATTTGGTCTCATCCATCACCTCCACAGTCAAGATAAGACTAATAAAACAGGACAGTTGCAAGGCTGCACCAGAAAGCTTTCAGTTGTTACTGAGGTAGGGTTAGACTGACTTTTCACTTGTTCATGCTCAACTGTTCATGCTCAGTCATGTTCAGTTTTAATATTTTACTCAATGACTGTGCTGATGCATGCTTGAAAAGAGTGGCTAAGAAAAGTGCTAAGCTTACTGCCAACAGTATAGTACAGCACAGTGAGCATATTTCACTACAGGGACCAATATAAGGGTCACAATGATGGCAAAAAACACATTTACAGCCAACTGTAATTAAACTGGACTTTGTAATGTTTTTGATCTCTCTTGATTTAGAGTCCCACTGCCTTTAAACAAGACAAATGACTTAATTTTTTGTTTTCAGGGCCCTGCGTTGCTGGTGTGGTGGGTCTGACCATGCCTCGATACTGCCTTTTTGGAGACACTGTCAACACTGCCTCTCGCATGGAATCCACTGGGCTGCGTGAGTGTCCCCCAACATATTTTGTTGTGTGGTTTCATGTTTTGCTTTGTTCTAATGTGGTCTTCATTTGTCCTTGTTCCTCAGCTTATAGAATTCATGTTAATGTGAGCACTGTGAATATCCTCCGTTCTCTCAATGAGGGTTATAAAATAGAACTCAGAGGCAAGACGGAGCTGAAGGTAACATATTCTACATTCATTTAAACCTCCTTATTTGGTAATTGAGACAAATATTTTAGAGTCTGTTAATTCGTGTTTTGTTTTGTTTTGTTTTTCAGGGTAAAGGTTTTGAGGAGACCTACTGGCTTGTGGGGAAAACAAACTTTACAAAACCTTTGCCAAAACCACCAGAGATCAAACCAGGGTAAGCGCTCCAACCTACTGATACTCAGGTGGTGCTACATCAAAAAATATGTGTGTAAATATGAACAAATTCATTAATAGGAAGCGATTTAATACATTCTTACCATCCAACCCTGTTTTAAAGCTGTCACGCCTGGCAGAAATTATCATCCCCGTTGAGTTTGCAAATGTATTGTAAGGAATGTTGTAATGCTGTCATATTACTGTTGTCATTAACCAGCCTGTAACTGGCTTCTAACACTGATATATTTTCTACTCATGCAAATTGCATCTGAATGTTACTTCAGGGAAGACAATCACGGCCTGAACCCTGAGGATATAGCTGCATACAGGAGAAAGAAAGCTGAAAAAAAGGCTTGACCTTCTTAGTCTAAACACAGGAGGTAGAGACCTGCATGCCAGCTGGTGTTGTGCTGTTGAAATGTTTGTGTGGCTGTCAGTTTGATGTGACCAAATGCAACCTCTGAAACTGCATGTGTACAGTTTTTTCTCATTGATTCTTGAATCTTATTGATTGCCCTGTGACCTAGTAGTCTCATTAATCTCTTGATCTTATCACCTTCTACACCTTCTTAAGCAGATTGGGGAAAGCCTTCTTTGTTTAGTTCATTCACTTTCATTGTGACTGGCTCACACATTTTCATAATTAACTCATTTATTTTACCGTGTTTTGGCAGTGTTTGTTTCTGCTTTGTGGCGTGCTTTCGTAGTATTTTTTTATGTATTTGAATCCCACAGTTTTGCTTAAAAACAAATGTCTGTACAATACAATATTGGTCTTCACTCCACCTTCTGTATTTACTAGGGACAACTGGCAAGAGATGGTGACAGAGGAGATCAAAACCCTTTTTCGCAAGGCCAACAGGCAGGTGGAGATGAAGATCTGAATGAGAGGAGGAGCAGGAAAGATGTGAAAGAAGCAAAACCAGGGGAACAGAGGAGAGGAGGGCAGGCAGAGGACAGAGAGCACCACCCAGCCTATCACTGTGGCTTAATGCCGGCTTGTTTAAGAGGATTGTTCATCGACTGGCTAATCTGCGTGCAGCCAGCACAGCAGAACACGACAGTGCTAATGTAATGAGAGTTGTCGCATTACCTGTCTACATACCTGCTGCCTGTAGCACAGGGAAGCTGCACTGCTCCTTAATGAGGGATGCACTCACTCACTCCTCTCAGCACTCACTGACCACTGAGTGGTCACCTATTTCAGGGCAAACAGAGGTTCACCCATCTGAAAATTGAACGGCCCAAACGCCTATTTCAAAATGAAATGTTATATCGTCTGGTGTCTGTTTTTAGTTTGCCATGAAAGCTCATAATAGAGTTGCAGGGCCTGACTGTTGCTTAGCTATGGTTAAATATTTTATGCTATTAGCTCTCCATGATTGGAGACAAAGGCTGCTATTGTATATAATTACCATAATTATCAAAATCAGAGACATTTGCCACTTTCACTTATGCTATATTAAAGCAGTGATTCAGCTCAGTAAATTGAAATGAATTAAATGAATACACAATATGCTCCTGTGGTATTATTTTTTTGTTTTGTTTTTTGTTTGTTTGTTTGTTTTAGCAATAGTAAACTTACAGTATCATACATCAGGTCATCAGTTATGTGGAGTTCATGGTTGTGTTTCATTTCATTCAGTTCATTTGGCCATTTTTTTTTTCCACATTACAGCACTCTAAAAATCTTTTTTGCCTACCGTTATCACAACCTCTGTCTCAATAGGAGAACACAACTCTTGATGGTCACACACAAAAATTTCAGGTGTGCATTAATGCAAAATACAAAAGTTTTATTCAACACAAAAGTCTAAAACTGCTGATTTCCCCAGCAACCGTTGATGCAATATATTGATGTTTCACTATGGCACATTACAAGACTTTTTGTGGTCCCAGAAGTTCCTGTTCCTGTTTCTATATGTTTCCCTTATAGATGCATGATGTGTCTGACAGATACTTAAGAGCACCATCTAGTGTGCAAATTAGGACATTTGCTTAGGGGTATTGATTTATTTATTTTATTTACTTGCTTTAATAATGATATTTAGGTGAAAGGGAATGCCTGAGAGCACACACTAGAAGAAGGCAAAGAATATGGAGTATGGAAGTCTATTTGTGAAAGCATTGTTTTGACATTAACCCCAAATATGAAGTCATTTCTCAACTGAACCATAGTCAGTTCTAATTTTTATCATAATAATTATTTTGGAATAACATACAGAACTAATCCCCTGCATCTTTTCATGGTAATCTATAGACGCAGCTTAATTCATGCTTGGTATACCAAACAACAGCAGAGTCAGTCAGAAACATGTATGTATATTGTGTAATTTATGTAATGTTTTGTTTTTTTGTTTTTTTTGTCTTGTATATTATCACTGCGATGCAAAGTATAAGGTGTATGTAAATATGTCATCATTAAGAAATTAAATCATTGATTTCTAACACCTTCATGGTTGGGTCTTCTTTAGTATAACCACTCCTTTTCCTGTTTGCAACCAGAGGGTGGCGCTACAAATCCATAAGGCAATTATTTCTTTCAAAGGGCCTGCATAATTTGGCAACAGAGAAGCAGTCAAGATCTTCATTGTTTTCTATATTCTTTGACATGTTTTTGGATTGAGATTTTGGCAGTATATTAAAACAGAAATCTTGATGATGATGATCTTGATAATGCTTCCACAGCCACATACTACTCACTTGGATTCTTTTGTCAACCTGCATTTATACCGTTTTATTTGAAGTAACCATGAGAACCGTGCACTCCAGTTTGTGCACTTCAGAGTCCACATTTCCTCTGTTTGAGAAAACAAAGATTCCATTGACTTTACCTTTTATGCAACTGGTGGTGAGGGAAATGAACCACAAAATTCTCTGGATAGTTGTCTAGGGCAGATTAGTAATATAAGGAAAGGGCCCTCATTGTCAAATCCATACATTCCAGACCTGGGAGGATTGTTTGACCTCCAGCCGACTGGAAAGATTGTTATCCTTTCTGTTTTGAGATGTTTCTAGCAAGCTCACATTCTTTTGTTCAGCGCTCCAGAGGACTGTATTAACTGTGTTTGGATGGTATTCAGACGTTCTTTGCAAAAAGAGAACACACATAAAGATCATTTTCTTTATTTTTATTGAAAAATCAATAATAATAAAATCACACAATTACTGCCTCTGTGGGAAAATACCTACAGCACCAAAATTGACACAGTATGGATGGCAAATGAACATAAAGGAAACATCAAAATTTTGCCACCTTTTCTCTGCAAGCTCACTGTGTGCAGAACAGAATTCAGTGCAGATTGGAGGCAAAATTTAAAAAAAAAAGACAAACAAAAAAAGGGCATGAAAGGAAGGAGTAAGACAGAACTGTTAAACAAGCTTGAGCAGGATCTTCTTTTCTTTAAACATTAAAGATAATGCAAGAACGCACACATGGATTGTAGCAATACTGGCAAATAAAGGGTGTAAAGAAAAAGAGATCATACTTAATATAAGCATGTTGTTTGCTGTGCCAACTGCTGTTTGTTTACAGAAATCTCGATTCTTGATTTATAACTGAGAACATAGTTCAATCCAAGGTGGCTTCAGGCTGAGACAGAATTGTTCCCTGGGAAAGGTTTAGTGTCTAAAAACTGCAAGCTCAGATACTCAGTTCACAGACTGCCTGTTAGAATGTACTCATGAGGTAACAGAATACCAGAAATATATAATGTTTCCTGCCATCATTTCACAAATAACAAAGCTACCCACCACAATTCACAACATTAACATTATAGCTCATCACGCATCTTGTCTCCTTTAGGTCTTACTACTCTGCCAATGTACATGATGGAGTTGGTCTTATTGTCCTTCACCAGGAAAATGAAGGGGTGATCTACATAGAAAAGTTTGGGGTTTCTCAGCTTCTCTGTGCCAAAGATGCTGGTGTCGTATGGGTTTCCTTCCACGTCCAGCTCAAGGGTTGATGCATGGAAGACATTAGAGAGGTAAAGGTCCTTCTTTCCGGAGATGTTGGACAAGTCAGCCTTAGCTTTGTCTACGGCTTCGGTCAGGCCGAGCTCAGCAAGGTGTTTCTAGAAAAGACAGAGAATTGCTCAAGTCAAAGGGTTGCTGGTTAGTTTTTAAATGTCTACACTGTAACCTTGTATTGTTACAACCACCAATACATCAAATTTCCACCATTTACCTGCAGGTTGTGGCTGACATCCACTGAGATCTTGGGGAGGGAAATGGCCACAGCTCTGTTCTGCATCTTACTGAGCCACGTGTCCACCTGTTTCCTGGTCAGGAGTTTCTCTAGGCGATCTAGAGGTTCCAGGTGGTAGGGCATAATAAGGATCATAGAAGCCTGCTTCTGGCCTAGAGGCATGCTCAGCACAAAGATTCGGTTCTCTGTGTCCTCGTAGAAGTCATACAGACCTGCGAAGGGCAGACAAATCAGATAATCTTGTCTTGCTTGCATTCTTGTTGATAGAATCAGTTTAGAAGACATAATAAGATAAGGTTGGAAGTAAAGATGATGAGAAACTCACCCGTACGATGCATCATGGGAACTCCAATGGTGAATGAGCGGGTAACCAGGAAACCACGATTGTCCACCATTTTATCATGGAATTTCTCATCCCAGTGAGCTGAGGGACAAACAAAGAGGACTTGGTAACACATCCACACAATCCACTGATATCTCCATGTGAATCATTTAGGATCAGATATGAAAGCATAACTGGGCTTTGAATAAGAAGACACTACTTATACTCACGTTTGAAGAACATAGCGTTGACAATCATGGCTCCATCTGGGTTCTGCACGTCCTTGGTGATCTCAGGCAGCTTGCCATCTGTCGACTTGGCTGCCCACTCGTTGATGGAGTTCACTGCACTCCTCTTGTCCCTGAAGTTTATTTTTGAATGGTCGTAGTTGTAGTGCTTCTTGCTGTTTTTCACAAAATCATCAGCAAAGGTGACGGAGCTCGGGCCATACAGGCGGTTGTTGATCTTCCAGGTAGTGTTGCGTTTCTTGGCATCGCTCAACTGCAAAAGAGAAACATATGAGAAATATATATAGAAAGTATTACAGTTCAAGTTTGAGGCTGTATCCTCTTGTGGTGTTATAGCTATGAAGAAGGCAAGTAAAAAAATATGATATCAAATTTAAATTCTAGGACACATAATATGTTCGTAATAATGTGTTACATACAGTATTTGATACTGCTGTTTTTACCTCTGTGAGCAGTTCAGACAGGCCTGCATGCAGATGCTCATCCTTTAGTTTGTCAGCACTGAGGACAGTTTTGACCTGGGAAGCAGTGGAGGCCTTACCGCCAAGAGCCACCATCCCCAGAGAGGAGGCCACCACCACAGGAGAGATGAGGATGTTCTCTGTCTCTTTCTCCTTTGCCATGTTGTGGTAGAGGCTACATCAAAATCACAGCAAAGATTATTTGCTTGCATTCCTGATGAGAAAAACACCATCATCCTATTTGCTGCTGTAACATTGTATTTTCCCAGTTATGGGACTAATAAAGGATTATTTTATCTTATCTTATCATGATATAAATTTAATTATAATTACAGTAATGCAGAAATTTCAGACCTGAAGGCCAGATTGGCACTGTTGTCAGCCAGCGTGGTAGCATGGCTGCTAAGCTTCTTGTCCTCCGCAGAGGCCATGAGGGCCAGCAGACAAAGAGCTACAACATTAGTCATCCACATCCTGTCTGTCTCCAAAAGCAGCTGCAGCAGCCTGTGAAAAGGAAACAAAAGCGAAAAAATTAGGGTTAACACAACTTATCCTGCTTGGTTACCTAAAATCAGATATATGTATTGAGTTTAAGATGGAAGGTACACATTAGAATATATCCTCAGAGTGGGTTTGTGGAACTACGTGCAATCTTCAGAACTGTTTCAATGACATCCTAACAGAAAGGACTTTCCAGGACACAGGCTATGATTGGGATGTGAAGCTTTGATTGGAAGGGCAAGGTTGGCTCAGCCCACAAAGAATTTTAGGGAATGCCTCCAGCCTCAGACAGACATGTTCCTTGCCACGTCAGCAGCAACTGAGGCTTAGCCGTACAGCTGGAGCTGCCATCCATTCAGAGTGAAGCTCTGCAATGAGTCGAGGCTGAAATATGATGCCTCTAATCATGTAACTGAGGCAAACTGTTTCACACATTCACTTTGCTGACTTCACTGACTTCTTCTTGAGCCAGAAGAGAAAGAAATCACTGTGATTCACTGTGTAGACATGCAGTCCGGTCCTTGATACTTTTACATGGTCTCTGCAGCAGCACTTTGAGCTTTTTTTGTCCAAGTAAAAGGGCGTGTGCCTGCAGGCTATATCTAAGTCATCCCATCACTTGAACAAGCAAAGGACCAAGTATATTGAGGCTGTAATTAACCAGCTACCTCGACATCTTGAAACATGTTTCTGATCCCTCTCCACCATTCTGAGTGCAGACATATGTTGTCTGCATCTCTGCATTTGCATATTTGTGATACAGCAGAAATGATTTGCATCATGTTTGGATACCTTGAGATGTTTTGATGTCTGCGATTTTCATTCTGAAAGACAAGAAGTGTGAGCTATGTAGTAATCTCCACATAGCAGGCAGTAAAACAGTATACAAGTTCTGATGGAGATAGAATCTGTGTTGTTTTTTTCCATCTTATTTCCAGCTTTCAACCTTTGGATTTAAATATTTAAGCTATGGTTAAGTTATTCTGCTAGTCAGTCACCATTCATTCACAATCAGCCACGTAAACCTTTTTCATTGGCTGAGAGTGAAACTGAAAAAAAGAAAACAAAAAAACGACTTTCAGTGAGCTATGCTACAGTCCAGTCGCAATAATTTTGGACGACGATGTTGATCCTCTCATCATCGAAAAAGCAATGGATTAAAGTTATTTATAAAGAAGATTTGGTGCATACATTTCCTTTCACTGAATTTGATTGCTCTCAGAGCTTTTATGTAAGACTGCAAAGCAGTGACATGCAAGAGGCAAAAAGCATAGTACCCTCATGCTGGGATAAGTTTAAAAAAATTTAAGCTCTAATTTATTCTTTTAAACTAAATTATTCTGTATGCAGATTAAACAGACAGAGAAATGGTGGAGATTTAAAACTGGTTAAAATGGAAAAACGCTGCAATGTAACTTTAAACCAAACAACAAAGCAGCTCTTTCACCCTCTGCATTCCTTGCTGAAAACAAAAGCAGCTATTTTCTAATCCTTACCTGGCAGGGATTCGATGGGCTTCTTCTCTGAGCTGTGTCCTGTGAAATGCAAAGCTGTCACAAGCTCCCCTGCTCTATATACCCCGAGAGAGAACTTTCTAGAAGTGGGAAAGGAATATTTAAATGAGGGTGTCTCTCCTTCCTCAGGAAGTTCAGAGCAGGACGTCCCCTTTGAAACCACAAGCTGGAATGAGAGGGGTGGTTGAACTCCTTAGCGCTGGTCTGGGCTCAGCTTTGAAACTTTCCCAGCTGTGGCTGCAGATAGAATTTTAGACAAAATCTGATTCTTGGTCAGTCCTGGCTGCTGTGACATGCAGAAATACTCCTCAGCTTCCAGGTCTTAAAGATGGTTGCTGATTCAATTTCTAACACTGATTTCATCACATAGAAACATAAAGAATAAGCCATGTTTGAATATGAACTGAATGATTCTTGTGCAAGAAAACATGTGGCACGTCAGTGCTGTTTTTGCAGTTGTTGAACTTTTGAGTGTAAAATCTGAGCCTCTTTGGAACACCACTATTCTGCAGTCTCAGTTGACGAGACATCTGTGAAAGGGTACATTGTTTGCAAATGTTACCAAAGTAACAAGAAAAGCAACAGTTTAATTTTTTTTTACATAGATGTGTAGTACCAGTTGGAAACTTCCAGAACTTTTAAAGCTTCACTCAGTATGTGTGCTTCACAGAAGTTGAAAGATCTACAGCACTGTCCCCACCCCCACACTGCCACGTAGCTCCAACTCAGCTGCTGATTGCAGGGTGGTTGAAGAATGGGGGTGTTAAGGAGAACCATTGTCGTAAAATACTGCAGTGTCCTGACAAGGCCCTCCTCAGTTGATCAAGACAAGAACTTTTTAACCAAATAAGTTATAAATACATACTGGTTCAGCCTATTTAACCACATCAAACTTTTGTTAATGTTTTCATTATGATATTAGAATTGGACAATATTAGTGATAACATTAACTTTTTCATATATATATTTTCTTTCTAATCTAAAGAAATCAAACCTTTGCCACATTCATATTCACTACAGAAGGACATAAGTGAGGAACCAGGAGTGGGAACCAACTCTACTCCTCTCATCTCATTTCAAATGACTCACATTTTGGGGACAGTGAGCCTACCTAACAATTTCTACATTTAAAAGGTTTGACAGGAGAGCAGGCTCGTAACCCCTTTCCTCCCCTCAGGGGGTGTTTGTAATTCTGAAAAAACAAACCCTGGAGCAACAGCTCATAGTGAAATTCCTCAGCATGTGCAAAGAGAGGGCAACTTCTGGGTCAAGCAAGTCTAGTCAAATCTCCTTGAACGCATAATCTCCTTAAAAAGCCTTTCATTGTCTATAAATACGTGGCAAACACACATAGAGCACAGCAGAGGACTCCTAGAGGGGCAGGCAATTAAAAAAAAGACTGTGTTTTGACATTAATTTTGTAACTGTTCATGATTTCAAGTCAGACTCAGGATTGTGATACTATGTTTTCATATGTGCTTTTCAATAAAGATTCCTATTATGTTGCCAAAGCAGCACACAATGTTGTTTTTGCTAAAAACAGTATGACGCATGAATTCTTTGCTTGGTCTAAGGAGATGTAAGAGTGCTGGAGAGGTCATCTGGGATCAGTACTTCCTTTATGCTGTCTAAAGAAATACTGTGTGTATGTAGTTTCATTTTCCCGAGCAACCGCCACATGCAAACATTTTAAGTAAGATTTTTTCCCTTTTAGATATGATGGTCAAGGATGTAAAGGCACAACACAATGAATTGCAATGAATGATGCAATGTCTTAGGCTGTAAGAAGGCTCCTTCTCCAACAGAATCTTATGCAAGAGCAGGAGTGACAGACCTCAGAGGGTGGAGCGACTCCTAAATAACTGCAGCAAACGAAATGTTGAGCCCATCATTACACTAACCTCAGCACCAGCCTTGGTCAGCTGCATTCTCGGTTAAGTATTTTTTTAAGACGATGCATGAACAAGGGTTTTGCTTTCTGGGTCCCTTCAGTAAATTTCACTTCATTTTCAGTCAATAGATTTGGATTTAACTGTTAAATTAGCCCTATGGTACACTAACATTTTACAAACAGGATTGTCACTATTTTAAATTGTCAACTGAGGAATGTAAAGAAGTTGATATTACTGAAATCTTTCCTCTCCATTGAGTTTTATGGTACATGTTATAAGGAATGTTAAGCAGCCAGAATAAATTCAAGCAGCTGCTGGTGCAGTTGTTAAAGTTAAAGTTGCTACTGCAGAGGACTGACCTATGTGGGGACTGTGAACAAACAATCTTACCATCTGTGTTAGTTTTTAAGCTAAAAGACAAACAAGGTCTTGGCAGCCTGCTGTAACAACTGTTAAGAGGCTTTCTAAACACCTCTCCTCCAGTGTTCCCCTGCTATTGCAGCCCATTCACCCAACACCATCCCCATCTCTTCTCTTCCAAGACACATCAGTGTTAACCCTTCCTGTCTAAACTACTTTCCAGATGGGCTGCACTATTATTTACCAATTCCAGGGATATAAACTCTCCTCCAGATGTATAAGAGACTGTTTGAAATATTCTCTTTAAAATGTTTTCATTATCAGTCCGCTAAAATAGAAGAGATTTTATAGAGTTTATCTTATATACGAAGCATGTCTGTTTGTGCTGGTTGTAATCATGCCATGCTGTCACAAACTACTATGACCACTAGTACACAGAGGAGGAACTGTTGGATACAAAGACTCCACTGTAGGAAGTCGAGCACAGCTGCCAAGAAGACCATGACGTAAGACCTGAGAAGTGTTTCAGCTTCCCTATATGATGCAACTTTCTGAACTTTTGGTGATTATAGGCTACAGTATGTGATCTATCTATGTGTATTGTCAATCCAACCCAGAATTACTGAGCTGTAATTAGGTGACAGTAAACTAGATGCCCATTATGCTGTGTTTTAACTGTTTGTATGAATGTTTGCAATGAGTTTTATGTCTACTGGCTGCAGAGGTAAGACCGCTTTTACTCTCTGAAACAGAGCATGATGAAACATCATGATGACATGATGCTGACCATTGAGATTTACAAGGAGTGTTTTTTCTTTCTTTTTTTTTTTTTTAATAAACACTAATATCCCTAACATGAACAGTTCCATTACTTCCATGACTCATTTTAATTAGATTTATGTTGTTATGTTTATGGTTTAGCATCATACTAGTGTTTGAATCATCTAATTAAAAAGTTCATGATTAAGTTCTTAAATAATAGATTTAGATTCTTCGACTTTTAACAACCATGAAATGGATCTTTTTAATAGTTGTAACACTGACTGAACATGCCCCCTGGTGGCAAAGGTATAAAAGCCCATCAAACTTTTCTTCATATCAATTAAACGGCTAATTAAGGTTATAATGAAGTTTATATTCTTTCTGTTAGTCAAGAGACAGTTTTAAATTTAACTTCATTTGGTTAGAATCTTGCACAAGGTGCATGAGGAAAAAAAGAGGTATTTTGTGCAAAGACATTCAACAACCCTTAGAGTTTTTGAAGTATTAAATCTTGAATAGACCCTGAGTCTACAAAATTAAAAATAATCCTTGGAAAACATTTTTAATGGTTTGCCAGACGCTGTAATCATTCTATCTGCTACTGCAATGCATTGTGGACTAACAGCCACTAGATGGAGTGCAAAGCAACTAAATAAAGTAAACTAGACAAGGTTTTTTCAGGCAAGATCTTCAAAGATATGCACATATCATTCTTGTGAAGCTAAAACAACAGAAATGAGCGTGACAAGTAAATGTTAGGCATTTTGAAGAGATAACCCAAACTGCGTAAGAGGAGCTCTAGACACTGTGACTTCTACTTTCTCTTTAAAGGATACTGAAACTTTGCAGTTTTCATATTTTCAGTGTGAAAAAATTAAAACAAATTAAAACCAAAACACTCAAACAAACATTCACAAGCTGAGTAAATGGCTCCTCTCGTGAGCATTTGTCTCTGACTTCTGCCTGTGGGATAATTGTCATAAATATTTGACAAACTGTTTCATATCAAAATACCAAGTTTCATCTCCCTACAGAGATCTGTAAAAGAACATATTAAATCATTGCTGTTTCAAACCCCCCTGTCACATTGAAGCCACTGAACATATCAAATCATGTTGTGGAATTCCAGCAGACCTTAAAGTCACTTAGACAATTTTGGCAGTGTAGGTATTCTCATTATCGTTCCCCTCTTTCCTTCCACCAGGCATGCTCTGCACCCCTTTAGACAGCATCAGTGGCAAACTCTTCACCCGATCCTGCTGCATGATAGAAGACCACATGCAGAGGAAACCCCTGCAAAGCCATCATACCCTTCCCGCCTGTGGATGATGGTTGACATTTTAAAATGGGTGGAGTTTCTAACAAAGCACAGTAGCTGGAGCTGCTATCTAATGCAGCCTGTGGAGAGAGGAGCAGGGAAGCCCAGGACAGCCACATCAAACAGGGATATGCCACAGGAAATGATCCTGAGGGGAGCATTTCCTTTGTCTCACCACCTGTAGATGCTCATGGAGAGACAATGTCAAGACATGAATGTGTGTGTATGAGTAGCTGCCTGAATGTGAGAATGATGGGAATATAATCTCACCATCAAAATGACAGATAGTTCAAGTGCTGTTCGATCTGAACGCAATTAGATGCAACAGATGCATCCACAAAACGCGAATATATTTGATACCACTGTTTCCTTGGTGATAAACCTGAACTGTTACTCTTTTTAACCACAAATCCTCCTCCACTTGACAGGAAGGAATGTTTATAGCTTTAACAAACAAGGCAAATGCAGCTGATCTAAAAAAAAAAAAGTTTTAAATATCTGTATATGCTATAAACTTGCTGACCACCTGCCATTGTCTCGTGGAGTTTTTTTGTGTTCTCCAATAAAGCAAATACTCAAATTGGTCTATGTATGTAAAATAATAACCAATGGAAAAATAATAGGAGTGTCTCAAATAAAGAGTTAAACACATCACCTTATCCTAAATATACCTGCACTTTAATGTGTACAATTAAGTGGAAAAACAGTAGAAGTACTCTACAGAGTTATTAACCTTTTTAAACAATGGTCTTTGGCATTGTTATCTTCTAACCATCTTTTTTTAAGCACAGGAATGTATGGATTTCCCACTTAAAGATTTTTTGTATCTATGCAGTCTGTAGTCTATGTGTTTCTTTAAGTTTCCAATATATTAAACTGTGATTAAAATCAGTAATGCTGGTATTGATCCAGAAAATCACAATCGGTGACACTTCTATAGAGTTAACAGGACATATCGAGTGAGTCCTAAATGGTTCACAGTGTGTCAGTCAGTCGATGGCAATGCACTGTCTGACGTTACATGCTGTCTCTGATTATGATTGCAGATGTTCTTGTGACAAAAAAAAAAAAAAGCAATGGATCCGTATTGTTTAATGAGTCAATGAGTCATCAAACATGTGTCAATATGACAGACAGTGACAAAGTCTGAACCTGAAAAAAACACATGAGCATGAACTGGCTAGTGACCTCATTGGTGGTTTGATTATTTACTTTGTTCATTTGCTTGGTGGATGAATAAGACTTGTTTGAACAGTAATTAACTCTATCAGATGCAAAGATTTCCAACGATACTGTAAAGTGTTAGAGCACAGCAATCATAAAAAATTAGGATATTAAAATATGTAATGGAAATGGGTAATCTGACTAAAAAAAGTCCTCCTTCATTTCAGAGAATATAAAATAAGAGAGAGAACAAAAAGTTGAGAAAACAGAAGTGATAAAAACAAGACTGGTTTGAGAGAAATAAACCTGCCATGACAAGCAAACTCTCATACACCTTCCATGTTCACATGTCTGTTTATGACCTTTACTCTTTATCATGTGCTAATAATCAAAACAGCATTTTTTCATTATATCTTATTATATCTTCTCTGCTAAGATAAAAAGAGACTGAAAAAAATGCCCTTTTGGTTTAAATTACGTTTGCAAGTTGTTGCGTTCAGAGACATCGGATTTTCTGGTTGCACACGAACTGTCGCCGATGGAAATCCGATATTAGTAGGTTAGAACCATTTGGCTTCGATTTCTCTCTAGGGATATTAGTACTGACAATAAATTATGGTAGTGAATCCCCATAAATACCCTTCAATTCATATAAATGTTGCTTATTATGGTAGATTAAAACGACATGAGCGATTTTAAGGTGTACTAACGGCACTGCGAAAGCCGTAGTGATTTTCGATGTGAGCATGAACGCGCAGACCGGGAGTAAAGTCGGCTCTGTGACGCTCTCTCACCGTACGGGAGGGCCGGGGATAAAAAGCCCGACGCACACACTCCTCCCACTATTCACCACATTGAATTACGCTGTCCCGGTGAACGTACCGTTGTTCACAAAGAGACGAGGAGGCACGTTTTACCTACAGAGGGGACCAAAAAAAAAAAAAAAAACACAGAGGACGGAGTAACTGAACATATGAGACGGGACGTCTTTTAGCTAGCACTGTCCCGTTCGCACCCAGCATTTTTTTCCTCCATGTTTTCGGTGTAAAAGTTCGGCTCTGTCAGCATTTATCGACCTCCCACCTCTCACACGTTACCTTTGACACGGGTGGCCCCCGTTTGACTTTCGGGAGGGCATTTTACCGGGGAAAAAGAAAAAGAAAAGCCTCAACTCCACCACTGAAGAGGTCGCAGCCATCAAACAGGTGAGTGTGTAACGGCATGGTTTGTTTGAGGTGTTTACCACATTTACCTGTGGGTAACTTTTAGAGCAGCATCTGATTTTTAATATTGCTTCAGTTACATTACTTATTACCCTATGGTCAAAAAAGTGTTGGCAGTCCTCGCCAATGACAGTTTTCACCATGGTAACACTCGCTAACATTGCTGTAACATGCCTACAGTCGAAACAAGCTAGTAAAACAAGTTATGCCCGTAATACTTATTTCCAATTAGATCCTCATCCTCAGCCAAAGGCCTAATCGGTGTATTAGCTGTAGCCATGTGTTTTTACCTATCACGGGCTTTAAGATCAGTACTTACCCCACTGGTCATCTGCTCTCTTGTGGTTTCTCCCAAAGACATGGGACACGCCCATGATGTTGTGTCCTAAGAAAGCTGGGATTTTCCTTTGGCTGAAACTAATTATTGATCGACACACCTGAGTTCCTCGTCCCCATTTTATGTACATCTCAAAAGAATGCATGCATGTAAAGCGCCATTATTCTAGTAAAGTTCAAATTGTGGTTTCCTCTGTTCGCACGTACAGTAGAAATTGCACTCCTGTCACTAACTTGCATAATTCATGACACCATTTATTTTTTTTCTTTTCCAGACGAGGATTGTCGTTTAGATGATTTAGTGTCTAGTGAATATCATGGGATTACTTATCACATATATTATGCAGCACTTCATCAGGGAGAGTTGAATCACCTTGGTCTGTTGGAGAGGGTCCATTTGGTACATTGTCTCTAGCTGTGAGATCCGTCTTGATTGTGTTAACACTTTCCCATCTGTCTCTACTACACTTCCAGTAAAAACAGCTAACACCTATATGTTTTGGTATTATTAATATCCTCAAGGCAAGTAAATAATTGCTCTTAAAGGGATTAGAACCTGTTTGGTCAGAGTTTCAATGGACTGATGACTCAGGAGGAGTGAATACTTTTAAAATGAGGGTTTTTTTTTTTTTTTTTTCAACAGCTGTAGATGGATTTAAGGGCCTTGGAGTTGAGTTTGCTGAATACTGTGTTTTCTGACTTCTTCTTGGCTTGTATAATACTGTATAAGCTTCTGCATAGTGAGCGGGGCTCCTGTCCAGAGAGAACCCGCTATTATGAAAATGTTTTCAGGTCCTGATATTGAAACTCATATTGTTTGTCACCTAAGACAATAAACATGAATCTTGACATTCTATTTGCTCATTTCAGCTGTGAGAGTAAATGATACATTTTGAGCTTAGCTGGAAACATAGTGGCATAACATATACATTTCTACAGCTCTTTAAATTTGCTTGGATTATACTGGGATATGGGTGTTGTGTTCAAGATATGTACAGCCATCCTGAAAAGGTTGTATGAAGTGCCTTAAAGATTACCCTTAACTGGAAATGGGAGAGAATAAATGGAGAATAGAGGAATATGTAATAGGTCAGAACAGGGAGGAATGCAGTGTGCTGTGTTCACAGTACTAATCCACTTACTGGATACCATTTCTTCTTACACACACAGTGCTGCACATACATTTCTTTTAAACCATTTATTTATCTAGCTTTCAAGTTCCGTGCAAACTGCAGATAATTGGAAGGTGATTGTGATGCCGATTAGACATGTAGAGTTGCACTGTGAACGCAGTAGCAGACCCTATTGTCCATTTGAGTCTAGTATTGATTCTGTGTTTTGGCCGTGTGGCTTTGCCCTGCTTATGTAACTGCACTGTATTCTTTATTTACTGTATCCTTAGATGGATGCTTTTAAGAAGATAAACGTACCCAACACTCGTTCTACAATAAGTGCTGTAGTTGTAGGATATTTGCTAGCTTCACAAACCAAAAGAAATACATCTTTAAGATCTGTTGAACCTGTTTAGAATTATCCAGTGAGTCCAACTTGGGGAAAAAATGACCTGTTCTGATTGGCTGCCTTGAAGCAGTGAGATCAGATCCACCCTTCTTTCTCTCTCTGTCTCTGTGACTCACTCACCAACACACACATGCACTCATCTCCTGTGCCTATTCCCAGTAAGGATAATGAACCTCTGCAAAGAGTTGGCACGCTTCTGAGAGCATTTTCTATTAATTTATAGCACCCACATGAAGAAAAAAAAATCTAACTTCCACGTGGTTCCAAGCCATAGTAAACATTTAATGCAAAGTAATGGGTAAGTAAATTGGATTTAAAGATTGCAGAAAATGACAGCCTCGCTTAGACAGCCTTAGAAGATGGCTGTAATTTCCAGTGTATTTTACTTCTATGTTTACTGTAACCAATTTTCCTCCCTGCTAATACATTTCTCACTAGGTTTGATCGAGGTTAATAGAGCATTAATGGACCACATGCTAGCAACAACTGAGGCCAAATTGGTGGTGAGGAGTGGCAATGTGTGAGACTTTGCAGTTTGAGCTGGTCTGATTCTGTGTTGTGAATTGATGAGGCATATGAGTGTTGAGGACATCATGGAAATGCAGATGAATAACAAATACTAGGTTTTCAAACCAGATATTGGCATACTATCAGTCCTATTCAATTCAATTTTATTTAAAGTGCCAATTGGGGCAGTCGTGGATCAGCGGTTAGGGTGTCGGACCCGTAACCGGTGGATCGCTGGTTCGATTCCCCGTACCGGTGTCCATGGCTGAGGTACCCTTGAGCAAGGTAACCCCCACTGCTCCCCGGGCGCTGCACGCGGTCGCCCACTGCCCCGGGTTTGCTGTGTGTGTGTGTGCACGTCACTTGGGTGGGTTAAATGCAGAGCACGAATTTCATTGGAGTGAGTTCCCTCCAATGACAAAATATGTCGCTTTCATCTTTCGCTTTTCGCTTTCAATTCATAACAGAGTTGTCTCAAGACACTTTATGGGTGTGTAAACAACACATTCAAAAAAAAAGAAGAGAATCAGAGAGAAACAGGTCCCGGGGCAAAACGTCACACTGAGTAAGCATTTGGCGACAGTGGCGAGGAAAAACTTCCTTTTAACAGGCAGAAACCTTGAGCAGAACCAGACTCAGTGTAGACGACCTTCTGCTGTGAGGGAGAGAGGGGAGAGGAGAGACAGGGAGATGGAGAGAGAAAGGAGAGGGGGAGATGGAGAGAGACAGAGGAGAGACAGGGAGGATAGAGAGAACAGTGCAGAGCAGGAGCAGGAGGATCCGGGCAGGGCCATAGAGGGCTCAGGATCCAGCAGCAGTACCAGGCCTCAGGAGGGTGGGGTAGGAGATTCTGGATCCAGCAACGTGCAATCACACGATTGAGCCTAGCTTGACCATGTTCTGGAGATAAAGCTTACTCCATAGGAGCAGTAGGTTCAAGTTGGATGATTGGCATGGGGCATTTGTTTTTCTGGAAGTACTAAGTCAGCTCTTTATCTGCATGTGATATTGCACACTTAACAAAAGTCAGACAGTCAGAAGGCTCATTTAGGAGAGCACTATTTAGACCCCTCTTCAAGAATGTTAACGACCTGCTATTCCTGAGTGAGTCTTCTCTTTGTCAAACACATACTTGATATTTGCAATGCATAGCAGTTGCTCTGAAAGTTTGATGTTCAGCAGAACATGAAATGTGTTAGAACCTACCTGATGGATTGTTGTTTCTGACAAATTGTTGCGGCAGTCCATGTTAAAACTCTGAGGAAAATTTAGAAAACTTCAGTTTTTCTGCCTTAGTAAAGTCTGCCCTAAGTAAAATTGCTATGACTAGCTGATATTAATTTAACCCTCAGTAACACGGGAGGGTTTGGTTCGCTGTCTTTGCTCGATTGCAACCTGAGCTCTCTTCAAAGTCCAGCGCTCAGACAAACTGGGAGGTGCACTGTTATTCTGTCAAAGCCAAGGTTCCCCTTTGAAAAAAGGCAAAAACACCATTGACTACATAACAAGTCTGCTTGCTTTTCTTTCATTCCAATGTTCCATGAAGTTTGAGCAGTTCATTGAGTTCAAACATTGTCTTCTATTCCTGAGAGAATGTAAGTTTTGTAAAATGAGAATGCGCCCTTAATAGTTTCTCATGTCGTCAGTGCCTCTGTTGTCTCTGTGTCATACATTTTATGGAAGAAATGTTTCAGGTTATTATCGAATCCTCTTAACTAGAGAAGTAAGGTAGTTTTTCAGGTAATTTTTGATCTGAGTTATTTCAGACTTATACTATACTTGCATTCTTTCCAACTGAGGAAATAGTTGTGTTGGTTTTTTAATCATCTTTAAGTTAGAAGTTCTATATTAGTACAGGAGTAAGAAGAAAGATCAGTTTCCCTCTCAGAAAGGCAGGTTTACCATGGCAGCACCTGCTCGTCTGTCCCTGCCTCCCGGCTTCAGACAGCAGTCACATTAGAGGACAGACCTCAGTGTGGTGTCAACACGCAGATGGTGGTGAAGAGCCCTCATGCAGACATACAGATGGCACCTTGATAAAACATACTAATCCACACACTTTCTTTTTCCTCTTCGGCATGAAGAACAGACAGACTGAGGAGCCAACAGTGTGAAATAAGCCAATGGAGTTGTCCATTTGGCCACAACAGTGCTTCCCATCACATCTTTGTATGCCATGAATGCCTTTGTCAGCTGTTTCCAGGCCACAGTATCAGCACTACATTATCACCTATGTTTAGGAACCTGTCCAAGAATACTTTCGCTCAACGCTAATAGACAGACAGACAGGAGAGGTCCAGGCATAACCCTACCTGTCATTCTTTTTTTTTATTTATTTCATAAAGCCTCAGCAGGCAACACTGAGTCACTGAAAGTGAGTTTGGGAAACATTGACTCAGACTGAATTACTTGAAACTAAAGATGTGCAGTGAAGTGTGGAAAGTTTTCTGCCAGACAGCTATTGTGCCAAGTTTTCATACCATCCAGAAAGTACAATTGATGATTTCAATGATTACAACTTCACTGGCCAAAGAACTGTTTTGTATTTTCTGCTAAAAACCTGAGTGCTCTCTGCTTCCTTGCAACATGATTACACATCTCTGTTGTAGAAAGGGAGCAATTCTCAGCAGTGAATTGCTGAAATGATTTTGACTTGGCAAAGACCCCTGCACCCCCATTTTGTCGCATGGCATTTTATGGCAAAAGCAGCTATGAAAGCAAGCAAGCCACTTGCCCTTTGCTTCTGTTAAGTGACTGAGTTAGTTGCTGAACAAATTTGCTGCTGCTGTAGCAGCACCACTCATTCTGCAGCTCAGGGCTGTTTAAACACCATAATAAAGTTAGTTTTAGGTTGGATATTTGACGCAGAAAGTTCTAAAGGAAGTTACAAGTGACACCAGAGCATTTAGCTGTGATTAATGGCTTCTCATCAGCTTGAAAAGTGAAAGTATGGGCATCGAGGACACAAACATTCAGCTAAGAGCTTTCCAATACATTCCATCCTGTTAGTTCTTCATAGCCTGATAATCTTCTCTGTGGGATCCACCTCCTGTTCTGGGTGCTTCCCCTCAGTTTCCTTCCAGACATCTGAAATCACAGGCTGCACTGAAGCTGATGAAAAAGCGTTGTGTAAGTATACATTAAGCAGACAAGAGTCAGTGTCATGCAGTCTTATAAGGTGATAATTATTCAAGCCCACACACCATCAGCTGCCCAAACAGTGGCGTGGTGTATCAGAGGATAGCACTGTCACCTCACAGCATGAAGGAGCTGGGTTCAAACCCCTCAAAGATGACCGGGACATTTCCTTGTGAAGTTGACATGTTTTGCTTTGTGCCTCTGCACCAGAACATGCATACGAGTGATCCGCTTGCCGCTTACTCCATAACACAGGCATATCAGGCCTCATTCAGATGAATCATTGTGCTGTGGTATGGGAGGTCACAACTGGGAGAGTGTCATTGTTTTGTTCATGAACTGCTCCTGGAAAATGCCCAACTTCCAGTTCCCAGGTTGGAAGCAACAAGTCTTCTATCCGCAACAAGTTTACAAAGTATTTCTCCTTCCCTGCTGGTGCAGTCGCTTCTCAGCATGATAAAAACTTTCTCAAAAACACTATTGATTTTCAATGAACAGTTTATATGCAAAGAGTTGTGACAGTGGTTAACCTTTGTGTTTGAATCCCTGACAGCTTGATAACAGTGTTGTAAGTCTTTAGCCGTTTGACTCTTCCACTCCAGCTTGAGAAAGTAAGCACATGTCACTAGTCTAAAAAAAAAAAAAACATATGAAACAGAATATCCCCTTGCTTACAGTATCGTAGTTTGCTGAATTGTGATCTCTACATCGTGATGCACTCCAAACACAGTTCAAATACTACAGTCTTCATCCTAACACTGAATGGTACCATCTTAGTGTTAATTACTTAAGCCGTTGGTCTGATCACTGGCTTTTGAGCAAGCACTGTGGTCCACTACATCACAGCCTTAACACAGTACCTAGACTAGAAATGAATGGGTGTACTTGTGTTTTCCCTGCAGTGCCTGATTTGGTCTGACTGTGGCCTTAAGCATCAGGAATACTCAGGCTTTTGGCCCTGACACCTAGTATGATATAGGAAAAACCTAATGGATGTTGCTGAAATGCTAGATTTTTTTATTTTCATGGTACATCAGTTGATGCCTTGGGGAAGATGGACTGCATTTGCAGTACCTAAAACACATAAATCAATAATAACCAATACTTCCATTGAGGGGGCTGCATAAAGCTCCTAATATGGCTTTATTGTTAACTTTGTCCACATTGGCTTTTCAAGCAGTATCCCTGCAGCATCAAGCTAGCGTTCTTCTTTTCCATTTAAAAAAAGCTTTGCACAGACTTTAGATCTGTCCGTGAAGGAGGCTTCATACTTTAACATGTAGCCCACCTTCATGTACTGTGCACAAATCATTTTTCTCTAGATGAAAAATGAGAGCAATATCTCCACATATCACTTGACCCACTTATGCCTCATCCACACCAAAATGAGTGGGTGTATTCCTTTCTCTTCTACCAGCCATTAATTTCATTTTGTTTTGCTCTAATAATGGAAATAAGTGACAGTAATGTCACTTCCTATTGCTGTTGTCAGTTTTCTAATTTAAAGACACTGATGCACTGTGATTAGATAAATTTTTCCTCAGATTATCTCTGACCCATATTTTTTCAGACTGATGAGCTGTCAGTTTGATGAGCAAAGTGTCAGATTGTCAGGATGTTCTCGTACCATACCCCTCCCACCAGCTTTACTAATTCTGTTGCACACTGATGTTTACCAAAATCGTGGCAAACTGATGTTCAGTAGTCCTTTTGTGCTGGTTTATTGGTATCAAAAATATCTTGCCTCACAATAATGATTTCTTAGAGGCATAGTCCTGCACTGTCTTTTAAATCTGGTGTTCGATGTATGACTTTGGTAAAGCGTAAGCTGCTCTGAAGACTGCTTGGTGGTGCCTTTTTCCAAAACTTACTTACATTTACTTTCTTACAGAATACATTATCTCAAGATTATTGATATTTCGATTTGGCACTTTCAGAATCCATTGCCTTTCCAGGGATTTGAATACCCAAGAAACCTTACGTAAACATTTTTCTACCCTCCTTTGGACTCTTCTATCCTGATTTGTCAGACCAGAAAATTGTGGCACCAATGACTCTCAGCACGTATATGCTGAATACCCAATTTTTTTTTTTTGATATTGACTTAATAAGCTTGAGAGAACTAGAGAGACCTGAACATAGATTTATATCACTGAATATTCATTGTGCCTCAGGTCTTAGACTTAAAACTATATTCATTCTTCTGAATATGTCAAGGACTGTTCTTAAGGTCACCAAGCAGACTTGAAAGAACTAGTGCCAGCAAAGACCCATAGACCTGTCGCCTCTCATAGCCTCATGTCTACTGTTAAGAGGTCCAGCCATCTGCTGCACCTGCATGAATTACAAGCAACAATGAATGTGCAAATCAGCTTTCCTCCCTCAACTGAATCAGAGTTTCATTAGAACATTTTTATATATTTTTTGTGCATTAAAGAAAATACAGTAAAAACATGAATTATATAAATAAACAAGATTTGTGTGCCTGTACATGTCAGGTCATTCTTAACTTCCATTCATTTACAATCCAGTTAACCATTTATAACTGAATCTGGACATGGTTATCCAAAAATATATCTAGAAATCTCTCTCCTTTTTCCCCCTTCTTTTTCCTCCTTGTGCCCAGCATTGGAGATGAAGAGTAAAAATCTTAACAATAATTTTCCTGACGTCTACCTTTTCAAGCAAACTGCTTATTGGAAAGGACTTATTTTCTTCTTATTATTATTCTGAAGGCTTTGATGTCAGATTCTGGATGAGCAGGAGCTGTGGGCTAAAGGCTGTAGCCATTCATTCTTTACCTTCCAACACACTGACTTATAGGAGTGTTGTAGATTTTGTTTGCAATTATTTAGATTACTTGATAGCTTTTGCATCTTTGATATTTTTGTTGCTATACTACGATATTGTTACTTTATCGCGTGATCTTCACTTTATGAAGATGGCAAGGAGTAAACCTATTGTCCAGTCTGATTCACATCAGAATATAAAAGGAAAATTCAGATTTCTATATGGAGCAACTAAGTTGGTGTTGTAGAGTTGACTCCATAGCTACTGAAGGTAGCATTACTGAAGACTCATCGATTGTGAACATATGATGCACCTTTTAAGCAGATTATTACTCTCATCCTACAGGTTCCAGACACTAAATGAAAGTGCTATTTTGAGGGTCGCAGAAGTCATTTCGCATGAATGAGCCAATTGACATGGTGGACACAAGCCTATTAACTCAGCTTCGATGGTGCTCACTACATGACTGCCTTAAAATATGTAGTCATTTCCCAATCTCTTCTTAAGATGCAGTTAACTGTATGCATCACTATACATAAGTAATAAGTGGCAAAAATAATAAGTGACATACATTGTGAGTAGTCTGCATATGGAGGAATAAGAGCCTAACGTAATATTAAGCTAAATTACAATATTGTGTGGTAGAAAGAAATCAACATTTTTTATAAGGCAAAAGTTGTGACTTTCCTGCTGGGATGTAGTACAGGTTCTGCAGTCTGACTTCACTTTTAGACAGCTTAGAGCTCTTATTTCCCCTGATCCACCACTCTCCTTTATGAATAATCTTACTGCAACAGAATTACTTTGTGACAGCAGTTTCCTTTGGGTTATAAAGAAGTATGAGTTCTAGTTTGTGCGGCATGCCATGCACACTTCTGCACATAGACACATAAGATGTTGTTTCCAGATTTTTGTTTTCCCAGCAAAATCACCAGGCTTTGTTTGGCAAAAAGAATTAAAAACTTAGCTGGCTTTAAATGTCTTCCCTTCTGTTTGCATAGATGATAATCTGCTCTTATTTGTCTGTAGCCTTTCAAGGCTGATCAATTTAAAATCTGCATTTTCCTCTTAGAACTTTAGATCGGATTTGCTGAGGTGACAACTACAGCATAATACATGGAGCAAAGTGGCACCGTCATAATTTATCCATCCATCCATTTTCTATACCGCTTATCCGTCAGGGATAACTTTAAGTAAGCAGCAACAATTAGATTAACAGAAGATGGAACAGAAGAAGAGGTGAGAAGCATGAGCTACCAATACCAAGGCTACTGACTCTCCACCCTCTCAACAGTGAGTGCTCTGTTGCTGCTGAGCCAGGTTCAACAGCACTGATGTAATGACTCTCTCATTGCTTGTTAGAATGGGCTTTATCGCCCATGTGTCACTAATCAACTCCCTCGCAGGCATCTTCTGGTGCCACATGGTTCAGCCAAGTCTCCATGGTGCTTGGTATCCATTGCACATCTCAATAAGCAATTCAGGTCACTCAAACATGGCAGGGAGCCGGGAAAGATTAAATGGAAGCCCATTTGCACAAGGCTAATTGGATTCCTTAACGTGATGCTGTGTTAAGATTTACACTCTGTTGTTTTAGGGAGTCTTTGACTCTCAGCTCTACCAAATTGCTCATCATTTTGCCTTTATGTAAATTTCTAAAATGCACATTTTTTTGCACTTGTGACCCAGGTTTTTCTGATTTCAGTTTTTAGCTTTGTTAGGGCTGCTTTATTATGCATGTTTAGCTCTTTGTTGAGAAGCTCTGAGAAGCTCAGCAGGGCTAGATAATGAGTTAAATGAGGGAATGAATTTCCCACATTACAATCATTCAGCTCCAGAACATTTAGGATTATGTTGAGTTATTTTTTTGTCCCTTTTGGGAACTCCAAAACAATGATCCAACACTTGTCATGTTTGGAGAGGGTGAATTGCAAGTTTGAACCCACAACAGCTTACTAGCTGGGGGGCATCCACCATGAAAGCTGCACTACTCCACAGTGTAAAAAAACAAAATGAATAAATTTGAGAAAAGTCACATTTTAATAAATTCTTCTGTGAGAAAGTCAGTAATTGAACATTGCATTGGAAATAAATACAAGCCTGTCATACTTGATTACATTACAATGAGCATGTATAACTGGTGTGTTGAATGACATTGCACTGGTTAAATAAGGATAATTTGTTCCTTTTTTTAAAACTATTATTAACTTTTTTTTTTCTGACTAGCGGCCTTTGATCCAGTTCTCTCTGTTGTTTGTCCCTCAGTTATTTGGTCAGAAGAAGACACTGTTTTCTGCTGAGAAACTGCTGAAGCATTTCCTCTCCTGCAGACTGTTTCCTTCACTGTGCCTTTTGATTGGAGGAAATGATGCAGCAGAAAAGAAGATGACAACAGCTGTTTAAGGCTGTTTTATACAACTCTTATAGCTTCTCTTTTCATTAACCCGTAGCCGGCCGAAGCTGAAATGTCGTTTCAAGGGATGGCAATGTATATAAATTCCACATTTTTGTGTGAAACTAAGCATGAGGGAGGTGTTGGTCTTTCCTTATTTTGTGCTTGGTTGTTACAGGTTGGTGGCTCAGTTGCTGTGTCTGTGACTCTGTGAGTCACTGTGACAGTGCAGCTTGCATGATGGTCACACTTCTGCCCCTACTGTGGTCTGAAGTGTAACATCCATGTTGGCAAAATATGACAGTGCATGTGTAGAGTCTTGGATGAAAATCATTTTTCTGAGATACAGTTCCAGAAAATGACTACTCATGCTGTGTTTTCTTAACTTTGCCGATTCATTGCAGCTTATTCAAGAATTAATTGTGTCCACAGGGTCATATTTAGCTGATGAGTTTCCAGAAAGACATTGCACTGATAAAGGGATTAACTGGAACACTTTTGCTTCAGCCTATATACAGCGTGGAGGAGAGTTGAAGCATATTAACTGCAAAGTAAAACAATGGATGAGACCTCCCATTTTAAGGTGACAAAATCTGTGGCCTCAGTGCTGCTCTGCCTGATTATGATAATTTCCCACATCAAATAGCTGGAATTAAAAGGCTGTTTGATGTTCAGCTCTGTTGAAGCAACAGTGATGTGTGTGATATTTTTGACTTTGAGGATGCAAGTGGCTATGACACTGGCACGAATGGAAGCTTTTGGAGGTAAACATGTTGTAACATACACCGCATGAACCGCTGTGCTGGAGCAACATGGAGACATTGCTGTGGATACAGGTTTGAACATTATAATTTGTTAACAAGTGATAACATGACATGACATGCAGAAAGTGGTTGTTAGTTTGCCTCACTGAATACACCAATGGGGCTTTAGTGCGTTAGCTGTGCAATTGTTTTTCAGTCTCTTCAGGTTTGGTTTGTATGCTATATTTGTTTTTTGTTTAGTATGTTGGAGTTGTTGATCTTGCTCAACCATCACCAAGTGCAGACATGACAGTACAAGTGAATCATGTGATTCAGTTTGTTTGTCAGTGGATTTATTTTACTTGTGTTCTACCAAGTATATTTACTGCCACCTATATGCTGAATGAAATTTAGAAACAAATTTTAGATTTTTTTAAAAAAGATATTTAAGATTCTTACCACTAATTTTAGGAAAAATGTTTGATCTGAAAGAAGCAAGATGTAAAAGGCCAGATTTTTACCTAAATCAAAAGGGTTATGTGAGCTTATTCTTTAACATGGATGATTTCACTGCAGACACTTAATTGGTTTGGCTGATTGATTATTGTATTATTGTATTATTTTCACATTTTACAGACTGTTGGTATCAGCGGATCTCAACCTCCACCGGTCATCTTTTCAACTGGAATTACCGATTTATGTGGAAAATAATTTCTCAAAAAAAAGTTGTTCCCATATAGATTTTATTTCACAGTTTCATCAGTTCTGTAAGTATTTCTGAATTACTTACAGTTAGCTGTTCAGTTCAGTGGTTGTACAGTTTCTTATAGATTTGGAGACTGTTCATTTCAGATAGTGTCAGATTTATTTTCTGCAGTTGAGGATTGGCGGGCGATATTGGCCTATTAGTTAACTTTCCTTCCTGCGCAAACTATTGTTAATATATCTTCCTTTCAAAACTGACTGGTCGACCTATTGTTTATACATGGCAGTGGGCTGCAAGCGACCCTGTGGGTAAACAGTTATAGAAAGTGGGTCGAGTCTTCTGTCTGCTTCCAGTATCTGCTGTGAATTTCTTGGGAATTCATTAACTAATGTTTGATGTTTCTTGTCATGAACAAACATGTCAGACCACTAGCGATATTCACCATGGTTGGCATTACGTGAGCTTGAACCTTAGATTTACTGCCAGTGACATTTAGAACCTTGCTGGTAAGCTAAAAAACAACAGGATTTTCTGCTTTATGTTGTTTTTTGCAATTTTTATTCAAAATCCAAAATCCTATGCTTTCAAAGTTGTGATGTCCATCCATCTGACAGACATGATTTATTCAGAAGAAATATCAGACAAGCACAATGACTATGCCAGCAGACAAGCAGTTCTTGATCTGATTATGGTCTAAAATGTAGCTACTGAATAAGGCTACTTGAGCTTTTTGTTGGACAATGTAGAGGTTCGGATAAGGTGATTATTGCTAACGCACTGACTTATGTTTAGCCTTTGGAAGAATGAAAAAGTGATTCTCTCCGTTCTTCTTGTCTGTTTGTCCGGTATCAGTCAGTGCCAGTGTCAGGGGTTTGATTCTCATTGTCCTCACTCGGTACACACAGCACATTTACTGACTGTACTTCAAATGTTCAAGAATCATCCAGAAATAGTGTACTTTTACAGCTAAATACAGCATTTAATTCTACCATTTTGATGTTATTCTTTCCAATAAATTGATATAGTTTAGACTTAATTGCTGGACTTGAAAAAATTATTCAAGTGTTCTGTGCATATGTGCTTCTTCAGTTTTTAGGCTTAATGCCAATGTTGTTTCTTTGGTGACGCCTTTTGTGTAATTACAGCTGCTGTATGTGAATTTAAAGAGTAAATCTTAACACTTCATTTAAACACATAGAGCAGCATTGCACATTGCCTGTCAAGACCTTTGTTGTCCTGCTGGGGTGGGCCAGTTACATTATACCCTCGGGTCAGGCCCGCCCTCCTCAGAGCAGTTTTACTAATGACAGGAAATGTGGTAGATGCTGCAGATGCTAATGAGCAGCTGCCCAGAGCCTGATTACAGCAGGAAGAGTGTTGTTATCATGCATAAATGTGCTGAAACCTTAGATGTGACTTAGAAATGGCTGGCTCTACTTTACAAACTGCAAGGAAAGAGGAATATCACCAGTTAAATTGCTGTCTTTGTGTGTGTACACATCATGTTTATTTATAATTAGCAGAAGGGGGTTCTGTTAACTATACACAGTGTATGCTTTCATAACACAAAGATGCACTTTCTACACCAAATTAAAATGTTTTGCAGGTGCTGCAGAAACAACACAACAGGCTCCATCATGTCCCTGGAGAGTGAGGGAAACTGTGATAACAGTCAGCACTGCTGTCATTTCATTATTGTTATTATAGATTATTACAGAGTCTCAGTGCTGAATCAGCAGCAGCTCATTGGGAGGGCTGAGTTATAATTCTGATCATTCACAGTCAGTACAACCTAGCTCGTACATCCTATCAATACCACAGCATTAGATAGTCATGAAAGGGTTGCTGGCTTTCTTGTCAAGTATCATCTCATTTTGTCTTTACTGAGAGGTGGTAGTATAGCTGGAGCAGGCACCAGGGTAGGATGCCCTCCTGATGCTGACCTTTATCAAACTACAAATTTCAGATAAAGCATTAAATGATGCAACAAACCTCTTGTTTTTGAGATTGAGAAATAGAAGGATAGGTGAAAAATCCCTCTGCACTTGTTTGAATGAACAAAGCGACTTGCAAGAATTATTGTTTATACTGTAAGTTTAAGGCTTTTGCTAAAATGTCACTGTTGCATTACATCTTTGTTATGTCTGTTGGCCTTTTCGTTGTCTGGCTTTTGTTCTCAGTTTGACATGAAGGGGAGAGATGGGGTCTACATGCTGCCTTTGGCCCAGATATGTAGTGACTGTGTGATGTATTCATTGTCACTGTAATTTAATGTGATGTTCAGTAGATAGTCAGTTTGCCAAGCCCTTTCAATTCTATTCTCCTTTTTTTCCTTGATCATATTGATGAAAGCTCCTAGCAGTCTCAGTTGTCATTGGAAACGGGAGCTGGAATACAAGGTCTTAATTTGAGACTGGGCTTTGTAATAAAAGCATGGTGCTTTTCAAGCCAGCACATGTTTTCTATCAGAGTGCCAGACATGTTCTCTAGTGACTTTGTTGCATTGATTGTTCAGTTTGGTATTTTTGGTTTCAGCATTTTGTAATCATGCTGTTTGCATCAACATCATTGCTAGCATTTCATGTTTTTTGGTTTTCTTTCAGGACATCTTGCAGTCAGTGGGATGTTAGAGCTTTGGAAGCAGGACTGACTGAAGGAGCATGGTGAAACACCAACCCCTCCAGGTCTATGAGCGCCAGCTGTGTTTGTCATGTATCACTGGGATCTACGGTTGCCGGTGGAAACGCTATCAACGTTCCCATGATGACACTACCAAGGTGAGAGGGGATGAAAAGCCCTTCTGTGGATGAACTACACCAAAAAAACACATTTTCCTTCCTGACATTTAATGCAATATAGTCTGACATCATAACATATGACATAATAGTGCAAGATACAGCACATGTACCTGATGGCTACTAGACGATACACATCACTCATGTATGACTTCAGCACAGCAGCTGATCTGTTGACGCACAATTATCACATTTGACTGATTATTTAGCATTTTATTGCATGTCTGAATTTTATACACCTTACAGATTTACTTCAGGGATCATAGATAACCTTTTCTCTGGAAACCAAAAAGAAAAACATTTTGATGGTGCTCAGGTACATGGAATTGTCAAAACAGCACTGTTAACAAAGCAGTGAAACTGCTTGCTGTCATTGATTATCTAACAAGATAATTATAAATAGCATACTTGTACATGTGCTTACATCAGGTTGGCACTGAATGAGACCTGATCAAGTCAAGGTCATTTTTCGTGATAGCTGAATGGTGGGACATTGAGATAGTATATCAAATATCAGCTTAAACAGCTTTTAAACGACATTCCCTTTTTTTTAAATGTGAATTTCTGTGAATTTGAATTAGACATTGCAGTGTTTGTCTATTTTGTACGTCTTTCAGTGACCAACAAACAACAACAACATTTTCATCAGAAACATGTCTATATATAAAATTGTTATTCCTCATTGATTTTTGGCTGCCAAATTTAAAAGCTGTTACTGTAGCTGATTCACTGATGGAAGTATTTTCACAGCTCTGACTAACAAGATGCTGTGTAGGAAGTTAAAAAATTGTAAAGGTCCTCTGTTGCTAGCTGCAATAGTGAGGAAAAACCATTTTAAACCTGTCCCTGGCATTCACAACAGTGTGCACACTTACACCTCCTTGTCCTTAGATGTTTTCACTCAACATTGATTTACCAAGAACAATTATCTCTGACCAAATATGTCCTTGCTGACTTGTCCCCCATCCAATAACCTTGAGCTTTCTACATAGAGGCTCATTTTACATTACAGTACTCCACTGTTTCCAGTCATCTGTCATCCTCTACATTCTGCACATTTTTAATGAGTTTGATCAGATTTCATAATGAATATTACCCATCCAGTGTTTTTTGTATAATGGATTTGACATAGAGCTACAGGCCTGGCAGTTGTTTAATGTGGAATATCTTAACAGTTAACAGTTATTCTGTATAGAAGTCGTATTTATCATAAATTTCTCAGTGTAAGGTTGTTAGAGTTGCATGTCTTGCATGTAAATTATTGAAAGATATGAATATAAATGGTTGCATTTTAAATAGTACTTTTTAATGAATGTTTTATTTGTAAATTACAACGTTCATAGCTTAAGCCAAAGTGTGCAACCAGAACAGTTACAGAACTCAACTCCGAACCACACAATAGCGCAGTGCTCTTCCCTAGTGTGGAACATGCCAGGATAAGTATTACATCTTACACAAAATCAGGAATTCCTGACCTTTCCTTTTATTTCCTCTACTGGCTATTTTGGAAGGACATACAGGTTATGTTGCTGCAACAGAGTCAGCTGAAGGAAGTCAACATACCCATGTGTGGACTTGCATGCTTTGGAATTTATCATTTATTTATGCCCACATACCATACTGTAAAGAAACAGAAGCCTAGGGCACAGACAATAGTCTCATGGCATTCAGAATACATAGATGCACCTAAGAAAATAAATGGTGTGCATTAAATCTACATTAGGAATGTAAACAAACAGTCATAAATAACATAGAGACTTGGATCATATAAAAAGCAGAGCTAAATAAAGAAATTGATTTTTTTTTTCCCTCCTGTTTGCAGGAAACTGGACACTGTGTAGCTCTCTTTCCTGTTGCAAGTGGTTGTCTTTCAGGCCAACTGATAGGATAGTGCACAGTCAGCATTCTCTGTTCACAGTGCTTATCCTTTGTTTTGACCATGTGGTGGTGGATAACACTTGTCTTGACCCCAGTGTAAGAAACACAGCCAGGCATATGCACTAGGCTTTAGTCACTTAGTCAGCAAGTGGCCATTTTCTCTTCAATATTCTTTTAATTTGTGTTCACAATCAGTGTATAGAACTGAAAACAGTCAGTATAATTATAGGTTGTAGCTTTGTCTCAGTGCTCTCAATAATTATGATGAATGAAGCAACAGGCCTGTGCAATCTTCTGTTTCTTACATATTTCCATTGAGAAAAGCTTGCTAGCATAGGTCAACGTGATGATATACAGTTTAAGTCTGCATATGTAACCTTTCCAATAAACAAACTGTGACCAATCACACATGTAACTGCACCTGAGTGAATCACAGAAGCTTGATAACTGAGAATCTCACATTGAAACAACTGTGGACTCCTTCATAATCCACAAGTGGATCAGGCCACATCTCTCCTTTTTTCATCTTTGTTCACTATAATGAGCCATTCAGGTTGACTGACTGTCTCAGTGAAGCTGCTTCTCTCTGTGTTCAAGGTGCTTTGTAAGAAGACAGCCCACGTCATGCAGTGCAAGCCGATCTGTTCTCAGTAATAATTGAAAGTATTTCCATTTAGCCAGTCTTTACCATTCAGTCACACAAAGGCTTTAAAAATGGAAGCAAGTCTGCTCTACCTTCATTTGTCAGTGATCTTGTGGTCTTCATTAGTCCTGAAGATGAAGAATGGGAGTCAGTTGTGCCCTTTTTCTTGCGTGCACTCAGTTTCTTTTTGTTTTGGACTGGTAACTATTACTGAAGGTCATTTTCCAGTGAAAATTTTTCTTTAGCAAGAATTTTGTGAGCCTGATCATATACTTGTTCACTTGTAGGCGTCAAATTGAAAAGTCTAAGCTTCAATAACTCACATGTGAGGTGATGCAATAAAGAGGCTGAGGGTGAGATGGATGGTTAGGGATGTTTGTAATGTAAGAAATGTTGATATTTAATTATATAGATTTTGCCTTGGTAGAAGTAGAAGTATTAACACAAATCCTTAGGTTGTGTTAATTGATTCTTGTAAAACATTAGGTTTTGGTATTGTCTAGCTGTTGTTTCCTTTTGCTAACAAGATAGAACATCTATTATATATTATAATATATATGTAACTGCTATTTTAGCAGTTTTCCTGCATAAACCGTTTGAAAAGTGGTTGACACTTCAAGGTCTAAAAAACCTGCAGCCCTCCTAATGGCCAGCAGGGGGTGACTCCACTGACGGCAAAAAGAAGTCAGATTGCGTGTAAGCTTATGAAAAAATGACCCGATTTCTCACTTGATTTATTACCGCACTAAAAAAATTTCCTCATTATTTTCTGGTCTCGGTCGCTAGTTTCAAGGCTTCGTCAATACAGCACGATAAATATTTTGTAAATTATGATAAAATAGAAAATAAAGAAGATAATAAGAATCACTTCATTGGCAGTATATATTTTTACATACACACACTGAATTTGTCTTCTGCATTTAACCCATCCTTAGTTGAACACACATGCAACACCCAGCAAATTACATGCAGTGAAACACAGGAGCCTTGCTCAATGGCACATCAGTTGGCTAATGGAGAGGGGGGGAGCATTTTTCGCGTTAATCACGCCACCACACCCAAATTTTACAGGGGTACAGGGTCCATTTGTGGATCATATTTATCCTCCAGACTTCCACATTCCATAAATCCAATCTTCACCAGTAGCCAGGCATCAATTAATCAGTTTTTGATTTTAGGATAGCTTGAAGATATGTCAGACAAAATGAAGACTCAGTTCAGTATAGGAAGGTGTTTATCATATTTTTAATCTTAGACCTAAACAGAGTATCACTCTTGTGGTATAGCTGCATTATGAAAGGGTGCTCAGCAGCAGTATGTGAAATGTCATGGACTTATGTGGATATGCTCAGGAATGTGACAAGGGACTGAGCAGTTAAATCCAGTGAAGATGGAGGCAAAGAGAGAGGCATGTAAGGCAGTGCATTTCCCTCACAGGAAAAGAAGCACTGTCAGCAAAATGGTGGCAGCTAAAGCAGCTTTGCTTTTTTTTCCCAGGTTTTCCAAGTTTATTCACACACCCCAACATGTTTTTGTTTGTTTGTATATATCTGCAGTATCTCTCACAGCAAGTTGATTCAGGACCATCCCACACTGTATTTTGTTCTCCACAGTGTTGGCTTGTTAGATTGCTTCATGCTGAGTCAAGCTGTCATCTAATTGAATGCATAATTTAGTTGTGTGTTGTCTATAGAGTAGAAGAGTTCTCCATTTAAATGATCCGACCAGAAGTGATTTAGCATGAGTATATGTGAATGTTTGTTTTGGTATAGGACACCCTAATGCTGGAGGTCAAAATATAGTTTATATTGGATCCATATGGAAGCATATTACATAGAGTTAAATAGCTGAAAAATTAGCATAGGTAACACACTGGTCTGACTTGCATGTTCTCTAAGCTATTATGGTATTATGTTTCAACAGATATTTTGAGCATGTCAGTAGATTTCCAATACACTAGTTACTGTTTGTCTTCTCCTCTTATGACTGATCTTGTCATATGTCAACATGCACTGTAATTCCAGAGTTATGTCACAGCAAGAAGCACATCATCAGCTGAGCACTAAAACTGTTCAGAAGGACGTGTGCTGATTTTGGTGTGCTGACAACTTTCAGTACATCATGTTGACATACTGCACATGACACAAGGAGAGTTTCTTGGCAAGTGCTGTTCATGGATGAAGTAACCAGCACACACACAAAGTATTTTTCTCTTGTCATTTATATAATACTGTAGTTCTACATAAAAGCATGCTCTGCCCAGCGTGCTCCGGTATGTGTAATTGTTGTTACACTAGTAATCCACATACTTGCTTGTGTGATCTTTTTAAGTAAGTCAGGGTTGCACTATACTTATAAGTTTGACAGTTTGAATAAATGTACACATTTAATACACTATTTATCTTCGGGACACCAGTTTCCAGGTATTTATTTATTTATTTATTTAGATGCACAACAAGGTAGATGGTATTTTTGTTTGCATTGTTTAAAGGAGCTTTTCACCCCAAAATTGAAAATGCAAATTTTTTCCCTCTTACCTGGAGTGTTATTTATCCATCTAGACTGATATGTTGTGAATTGCCAGCAATTTCTGCCTACTGTTGAATATATTAGAACTAATAGAGCATAATTTAGTTTAGTGAGGTATTACAATAGATGCTGGGCTGTTGTCAGACTTATATTGTGCATTGTGGAAAGCAGTGAGCTCAAGCATTCTCTCTTACAGAACTTGAAATAAAAAGGAGACACTATTTTAGAGCTATGATCACACAGTGTGAAGACATATCAATTAAATAACTTGTTGGCTTAACAAGAACATCAGTGCTATAATTGAAAAGGCCTCCCAGAATTATGTGGGACTCTTTTGGTTTGTAAGATTATAGGCTGCTTCAGTTATGTACTGTCCTGGACATCCTGGGAGTCAATACAAGTTAGGACAAATAGTAAATCCATGTAGAAAGCCACTGACTGAAGCAGAAAGGTAAAATCAATTCTGAACAGACTATAAAGTGCACATTTCTAATTTACTGCAACATGTCATTATTGACACAATTATTATTATTCATTTAACTGTCTCTGAAGAAGGGCCAAAGTTGTCTACTCTCTTTCTGTTTTAACACCTGCTTTTTCCAGATGTTGAATCACTGAGGTGATTTCCCCTGACACAGTGATGAGTCAGGAATGACAAATCAGTTTCACACCCAGCTTTAAAAAATAAAGTTGTGCGGCAGTCCTGCTCCATAATTTAGCAAGAGCAAAGCCTTGTTAAATGATGTCTCATTTGAAAAATGTCTGTGAAGTCGTATTAAATTGTTTGATTATAGTATTTATGACACAACCATTTGCCGAGAGTTTAGTGAGTGAAGAGCAGCTGGTGCACTTTGAGGAATGTATTCATTTTTGGTTTTAATATGAGTGTTTACAATGCTGCAATGAATTTATCCTTGATCCATTTGATCTTTCTGTTTTTAGCAGTGGACTTAGGGGATTGAAGGCTTTTTAGCATTTTGGTTTAGGAAGCTCATTGTTCACTGTTTATTAAAAAGAGTAATCTTAACCATTGCAGCTGTCTAGACTACATTTTCAGAGTATCTATAGAAATGGTGCATGATGGCTTTAAAAAGTAATTTGAATATTTTTGAACTACTTTTTAATTACAGCGCACCACATAATTTGATTTGAATTAAAGTTAATTCAATAACTCTGAATCTTCCCAAAGGAGAACTTGTCCCTTTTGTCCTCTATGATTTCTCCAAGGAGAAAGAATCAGCATTACCATTCATGGTAATTGCTAGAACAAATTACAGATGGCTGTTGGCCTACACTGCTCTTCAGACTTCCCAGAGCTTGTGGAGGTCTGATAGATTTCTGTTGCTGCACTGTCAGTCTGTGCTATGGGCTGATTTACCCAAATGAAATGCCAGCCATGCAGAATGATAATGTGATGTCACGAGAGCAGGACAAGTTGCATCAGACTGGACAAGCACTGCTGCTGAGGTAGCTGGCAAACACAAAGAGCAGACCTAACAAGGTGCTAAATTTTTTCCAAAATGCAGATTTTTGACACTGTCTTGTTTAAACAGTTTTTGTTCTCAGCTACATGTAGCTGTACATAGTTAAATAAAGTGTAGGACTGCAGGCAACCCATACAACATGTCCACTCCTTAAGAATAAAGACCTAATAAACTGCACTGGTTGGTGCATAAGATTCTCTTCTCTTTTCCATTCTGAATTGTTCTTTCTCTGAATTGAGGAAGGAGAAAAGTCATGGACTTGTCACTTGGACAGTTTTGTCATGTGTGTGAAACTAACCGTGAGAAATGGGAAGCAGAAAAGCACAGATCACCTGAGGCATAAAGTAATTCACCCATCAATGGTATATCATTGTTATTACATATTTTCATTATAACCGTATCAGTTAATAATAGCTAATGAAATCAAACTTTTTGCATCAGATCCCAGAAATGACACTGGCATACAACTTATTGGGTGATTGGACAAATTAGGGCTTAGGGCTCTTAACTCCTCGAGCACACAATCACTGCTCTTCCAGTGGCATCTCGGGTTGTATCCATCATAATCCACGAAGAGAAATAGGAAGCAGAAATGAAAGGGTGTGAGTGAACATTGTTGTGTCTCAGTAGCAAGGTTGGATTGCCCAGGTGTTTCTAGGTAGTCATTAAGGACCATGGGAACCAGGGTTGATGATTTGTCATCAGCAAGCACAGCTGCCTCCTACAAAGACCATGGTAACCTTTTTATCACCTTAAAATGATTTGCTGTGCTCTTTGTCATAAGACGACATATTGGAATGTAGGTAGATGTATGTGGGCTTAAACATTTGCAGTGGAAGATAAATAATGAAAATAAAATCAGCTTAAGTATTAAACAGCATTTGCTCTTTGGAAAATAATTGTGGGAAGTGTTTTCCATCCAAGACTGGAAAAACAATTTTTCAGGGACATTGCCCATATTGTTTGATGTAAGTGAACCTTCTTACATAATATTTTTCTTGCTCTTCTGAAATGTACTTCAGAAACCATGTCCAAATATGAGATGGTATTGAATCAGCATTCCCCCTGGGCTTGTTTCCCTTATTTGTGCAACTGATCTTGGTTATGCCATAAAACCATGCCCAGAAATGAAATAATACATCTTTATACCATCATGATTTCCACATTAAATCTGGCCACAGGTCTGAATATTAAAAATATGAGAAAGCTCTTTAAACAAGCTTCAGATCAAAACATGACCTTCAACCGCTGCACTTTCAGGCAGTGGATTGAATCATGATTCAAAACTTCCATATTTAGCTTTTAAAAGGCATTTAGATTTTGTGAGAGAAAGCAGACATACTGTGAATGAGACTAGATATAAACGGATCAAGCAGACTATCTTACCTGTGAGTCGCATCAGCTGGTGGACACGATAATAATCTGATCCTCAGTGCAGACACCAGTGGTGCATTCAAGGTGAAATGCTTAGATTGCTGAACTGTCTTTACTTTTACATCACAGTGCACACTGTGGTCACACACATGTGATTTAGATAGCAAACACGTATGGATTAATCTGTTTATAAAATGTTAATCACTGGGTTTTTGGAGCAAACACTTTTCTGTGCAAACACCAGGACAGACCCCAAAGATAAGAGTTTAGAGTGATACAGTGAAGCCTCACGCTTGGGGAACTGGAAACAGTGAATGTTTGGCCTTTTTTGTCCTTCATTATCAGAATCCTGATTAACTAATCAAATAAATGACTAGTGGTTTTGGGAATAAAAAAACACATCAGTGTTATGTAAATAGACCTTTACTATTTTGGCAAATGTGTGCACATATTAGGCCAAAGGCCTTCACCTTCTTAAAGACATGCTAGAAAATTACAGCTGATCTTTTGATGCGATTAGATGACACTTTGTTTCTCCAGATAGAGTTCCAAAGAAGAGAGTCAAAATGTGCAATCAGTCCAGATTATGTAGAATCAAAAAGGAAAGTCACTGAATAAGCCTAACTTCTTCTTTTATCTAAGAATGTGATCAAACTGTGTGTGGTTTTGTCACGGCATGTCACTTCATGTGTTCACTGGCATCAGGTATTTGAAGTGCCTCTATGCTTTAACCTAGAGGCTTCTATCAACACGTGTGTGTTAGTTATCTCAGGTTATTAGCACGTTTTAAGTTTTTAAGTGGGCCAACACTGCTGCTGCTCAGTTCTTTCAGGTGTACTTAGTTTTCTTTGAAATAAGAGCAATTTTCTGTGATTTGTGGAAAGGTCAAAGGGTTGTAGTCTGACTCGCTGAGATGAGCACGTCGGCCTGCTCGTATCCCCCCTGAGAATGGTCCAGAGCTGTGTTTCTCTTTCTGAAGATGGGGCCGATTTAATATTTGCCATGGTACAAAAGTGCATGGCAGAGGGTGACAGTAATTAGTCTTCTTGTGTCTGAAGTTATTAAAAGTCATTCCATGATAATGAGCAAAGTGTATTGGGGAATACTCTCAGTAAAGGTCAGCAGCCAGGTTTACACCACATAGGTAAGTTTGTGGAAAGTTTACTTCCAGTGAACTCTGCTGGTCTTTGAAGATCTTCTGATCAAGCTGAAGTTGTGCTCATCAGACCGATTTAAAAATTGTCTGGAAAACATTCAGCGTAATCACTTTGTGACAGCAGAATTCAATAGATCTTGTTTTCTCTTTTGATTTGGAAGCATTCTGAGCTGCTCGGCATGTATTGTTGAGCAGTGAATGTGTTTTTAGTATCATCAAATGGACTCGATCTTCTATTAAGTGTAATGGATACACTGAAATAATTAGTTGTATTTATTTTTTGCATGTGTACAGTGGGAGCTGCTGTGGTCCCTCATCCTCCTGTTAACCTTCTGCCTGCTGCTGGTCTGGTTCTACTTCTGGTGGGAGGCACATAATGACTACAATGAGTTCAACTGGTGAGTACACAGCCAAGCCCAGCGCTCCCATGCGCTGCTACGTCAAACTGCATCCGGTCTATCACCATATTGTTTCGGCTGTAAGTACATTCTATCCGTGCTTTTCGGCTTGTTGATTTCCTCAATCATCAGTTTAATCTGTCCTCTGCCGTAATCTGAGCAGAGACAACCCAGCCACCACAGATTATACCATTACATAACACAGATAGCTTGCCCAGTATTTCCTGTTCTGTAAATGACACAGCCCCAAGCCACTTTAATGTGACTTCTAGGTTATGTGACAAAACAAACATTAAAAGCTGGTAAAGGTAAGACATATTCCTTACCTATTAGCATAAGATGTTTTAGTGCAAAACCACATGTACAGATTTTCTTAAAGCACAAGAATTCCCATGATTTCTTATAAAAAAGGGCTACTGAGATTCAAAATACATATTTGACTTACTGTCCTCAAAGTGAAATTACTAACAGAAAATATAAGCAAATGCTGTGCTAAATGGTTGCTGCTGTCTGTGTCCCATAATTTCAAATGCCCTGGTCTTTTCCTCCAGCTACATTTCCCCTCCCCCTCTCACCTGCTCTCAGTAGCCTCGACAATGTCACCTTTTCCTCGTATTATTATCCTCTGTTTCCTTCCATTATCTGCTCTGGTGTTTCCTCCCCATGTAGTTCCCCTCATTTACCCCTTTTATTTTTTCTCTTTTATCTTTAATATATCTTTATTATGTTTCTCAACACTCCCACACCCCTTCAGCTCTTCAAACAACCACCCCAGTCCAGTTTTATCAGCAATCTCACTAGTGGTTATTAATCTCTGGAGGTCAGCTTTTGTGACTTTTTAATAGGAAGTATATAAAATTCCTGTATGGATTGCATAGATAATCACAGAGATGACATCCCTGCCCTTACATGTTTGAGAGATTTAGCAGCAGGGAGTGTCTCAGTCCATCTGCAGTATAAATATATTCACAAAGGGCTAGGAGCATCCACACCAAGTGACCCTATTGTGGCTCTGTGCCTCTGGAGTCACCGATAAGACTTTGTAATTAGTGCCATAGGCTCAAGCTGTCATGTCAGAACACACATACCACACACTCATTTACTTTGCTCTGTAGCTGTGAACCTATTAATGCAGCCAGTGTCACTCTTTGCTCTTTTGAGCAGCTATGTCTGTTTTTGTTTGTAAAAGCAAAAGTGGCATTGCAGGCCTCTTATGTTCTGCCATCTATCTGTCAATAATTGGCCACACAGCCATTAATATTACAGTCACATAATGGTGTCTGCTGTCTTTATTGTGTTGGGCTTTATTGCAACAAAAAAGCTTTAAGCTAGAATACTTGATGTGCTCAAGACTCACTCCAAATCTTTGTTTTGTTTCTCTTTTTTTGTTTTTTTAATTTTCCTTTTACCTGAGTACATGACATGTTGTTCACTCTCTTGTTCCTACAGGTTCCTCTACAACCGCTCCGGGGAGTGGAGTGATGGCACTGTTCCCATCTTGGCCACCACTGCTGCTGGCTTCACCTACATTGCACTTTTAATGGTCAGTGCTACATCAAGTATTCACTGAGGAGATTTTATTCATGCTGTGTTTATCATAATGCCCTGGTTGTGATTTAGTTGCTTTTGAATTGTTTGCATGTGTTGCCAGACATATTAATCATTATACGTGGCGATGTTAAGCAAGTTGAAATCTGTGAGGCTGCCAGACCAGTTTTTGAAAGTTGTACTCTTACGTCTTTTTTTTTTTTTTTTCCCCTATTTTCAGGTTTTAGCCCTTTGCCATATTGCACTTGGACAACAACTAAATTTGCACTGGCTTCATAAGGTAATATGCCAAAAGTGAGACTGAGTAACTGAGTTAGAATGGGATGGGTGAGTTTTTACATATGTATCTCTCTCTGTGTTGTAATATGTGTGTCTGTTTATATACTTATCTGCTTGCTTGGTGCCTTTGTGTGTGCTCTTTCATTGCTGATCAGCTGAACTTATCCTGAACTTACAGTTTGGATCACGTTGTCCTAGGAGGACTGTGAAAGCCCAGTAAATGACCCTGTCTAATATGCTATCAGCAAACCAAATACAATGACCAAACATTGCTTGGCGTGGGAAATGACTGGGTGCTCTATGGAGTTATTCTGTGGCTTGTGTGTTTGTATGGGTGTGTACATGCATTTATTCAGAGTGACAGCCTCTCTGTCTGATTTTCTGCATGTCTCCCCTTTCGTCCACACAGATTGGAGTGACTGCTGCTCTCCTCACCACCGTTGTTGGGGTGATATCCATCAATCAAACATGGGGGCAAGAGTGGGATGTCATCCCCATCTCCCTGCAGGTGAGCAGACTGAAACACAGGAAAGCCCCAAAGCCTCTTTTGATGGCTTGACATCATAGCTGATGCCAAGCCTGAGTACTAAACTATGTCCCTTTCTCTTTTGAGTGAAAGTTCTCTTGTGCCTATTTAAAGCTGGTATTCTTCTGATATACCAGTATCTGTATCAGTCAGCCCCAGCGGAATCCGCTGCATCATGTGTACATAGTATATACATGTTTTTTGTTCTCTTTGTAAAATATCCTTAGAAGCACACTGAAGGGATAGTTTACAATTGTGTAATGATTAATGTTTGTCATTATATTTCCATAGTCGACATTGCCACAAACAATAGGTGCAATAGTTTAAATGACATATAGTAATGTAGTGACAAAACACTCATTTATCTTACTGACAATCAACAACTATAAGATATGCAAGGAGTTGAGAGGACCTTCTAATTACTGTCCTCTGAGTTTATTGAAGTGGATGTGCAATTCCCTTGAAAATGATGCCATTAAAATTGAATGCCTCTACAAATAATAGCTATTATCTCTGAATAGTGTTACCGATGTCTTAACCACAGATGATGTCTGTAATTCCATGCTTCTCTGTCTTTATCTTTGTTACTCTACTCCTTCACTCACTGCCATGTCTCGTAAACCCTGATTCTCTTTTTCCCTTACTTTAATTCCCCTTTGTCTCCATTTCTCTATATCCTCTTTCATTGTCCTTGTCCCTTCTACCTCCTCTCTGTTCTGTCTCACACCTGCGTCCAGGCCACAGGTCCGTTCCTGCACATCGGAGCTCTTGCTGCAGTCACAGCGCTGTCATGGATTGTGGCTGGACAGGTCGCTCGTGCAGAAAAAACAAGTACGATTTCTTCTGCAGCACATAATACAAGTTGCTCTTGAAAAGTGGTGAATGATTAACACTATGTAGACAGAGGCCAGGACCTCCACCCGGGGTGTCAGAGATAACGAACATTCCTGCGAGCTCATGTGATGTTTTCCAGCCTGGACACTTCGGATTGTTTCCTCCCTGAGCACAGGACTCGGTCTGAGGATAAGCAGCTCTTAGCGCGTATTCTGTTGCTGCTTTGCGTGTCTGTAGAATAGAACTAAAAGTCAGTTTGTTGTTGTCTTCTAATGTTACTCTCTTCTGAGGAAAATCTGAAGCCGGATAGTGTCATCATTGTAAGTGAAGTCTGCCAGTCATGTGAATCAAATCATGTCTTTAGAAGTTCTCATTAACCTGAAGGGATGCACAGAAAGTTTTACTTCCATGTAACTATAGGCTTTTTATGAACGCAGTTTGTCCTTTGAACTGTGAGAGATATTTAACTAACTTAGTAAAAGGGATGTTTAGTCCTTTGCTACATTTTAGGTTCAGCTTTTGGAGGGACTTGATGAGGTGGAAAGGTCTTTGCCAGATTTTACACCCACGTAAGCATCTTTGCTGTAATGCAGAGTGGAGTCTGAATACTAAAGAGGGTGAGCGGGTGTGTGTGTGGATGGATGGATGGATGGATGAAGGCTGCGAGTTGCCTGTGTGTAACAAGAGTTGTCCACTCAACTGTGCCCCAGAGCTGACCTTGAAAGAAATACATTCCATTGTGTGTGTGTGTGTGTGTGTGCGTGCGTGTGTTTTCCCACCTACAAACTCACATACCGTTCATCACTCACTTACACTGAGGTGGATACAGGGGAGAGTGTGTCTCCTTGGCCACTGATGTCAATGTTGTTGGCCACTGAGTAGCTATAAATGGTACTGAACATTACCCACATTTACAGCAACTATTTGCGTCACACATCGCTTTGAAAACTAAACAAGCGGCCTAAATTGCTCAAAAATGTCCTTTTGGGTACAAATCAAAACATAAAATATTTCACATCACCATTTTCACATGAATGTCAGTGCTGTGGCTTTAATTAGTTTATTTATGTCCATGTTTTGGATGTTTACTAAAAGAGACAAGCTTGACATATGAACTGCATTACTTGCTGGCCACACAGGTGAATCTTCTCACAATGTAATTAATCTAAAAGTGAATTTCACCATGACAATATTCTCTGAAAAATAATGCCCCAGATTTATATATATGAAAATTAGTTTCATCTTTACAAAAAACAACAGTCAAAAAGACTATGTATTCAAACAAACTGTAATATTAATTAGTAGGCATAGGACTTGCTTGCAGGCTAATTTTTCATCTTTGTCTGTATTTGTCTTCTCCCAGTGTTCCAGGTAGTGGTCATGCTGCTATATCTCAGTGTGTTACTGGGACTCTATGTGGTGCCGCTGTACATCAGCTCCCCCTGCATCATGGACCCCACCACTCTCAAACAGCGCCCTGATGTCATTGGTCACCAGGGAGCCCCCATGGTGAGTCAGCTGACCTCTATTATCCAATGAGAATATGGGATTGTGAACTGGGCACTCAAATGTAATGCATGTGGCTGATCACTACTGTGCTGTCACAGGCTCCAAATGATGCCATCAGCACAAGATGGCAGCACTCATATCTGGGGTATTTTTATCTATTTATTTATATTTATTTAAATATTCTGTTTATTTTATATATTTACTTTTGTACACTGGAAGTTGAGACATGTCATCCATCTTTATATATATACATTACATCAGTGGTCAAACCCCTAAAGCCAGAGGGCCACTTGATTCCCTTTTGGAAAAGACAGAGAAGAAACAGTACTTAGATAGTACAGTACATAGATATTTGTTCCCCTTGTTTTTCATTCATTTTTCCTCGACTGCACCCATTTCTATTCTCGTCTGTTAATGACCTTGTGGTCATGCAACTGAAAATAGTCTACAAACATAACCAAGTGCGAGCCTGAGGCGTTGAGCTCTGACGGCCTGATGTATGGCAGGGACATATTTTTTGCTGGATTTTGTGGAAACTTGGCAGCTTGATGTGAAAGAGAATAGATTAGCGATTTGATCACGTGTTGCTGTCTTTTCAGCTGTATTCACTTACACCATCTCTCTCATGGATCAGATTTTAGACTCCCCTGCACTGTTAAAAAGCTTGTTAGAGCCTGTTAGCTAAGTATGCACCCCAAGACCACATTAAGATAAGATTTATGCACACCAAAGCACATTTTTTGCTATTTGATTTATGTGTTTGGATTAATGTTATTGCTTTTAAACAGTCCCTGAAAAAGGATTTATGTACTTGGCACCATATCTGATTCAGTATTATGCAACACTTGGAAGAAAAGGGAGGTGATGACAGTTATTCACATCAAAACACACCCTGCTTTAAGGTATTTGTGTAAAGCAATCGATCCTCACAGTGAAATCTAATGTTAGGAGTGGCTTTGCAAGGTTGTGAGAAACTCCCTCTCGGGAGCAAAGTCACATGACTGGACTCCTGGTTTCCCAGAAGGACTCTGTATTGATTACAGCATCATTCCTATGCTGGTGGTCACTGGCTTTACTCACTGGGTCTCAGATGAGGATGCTTTTCTAGTAGGTGATGTTTAACATATTGACTTAATATTGATCGTAGTCCTGACTTTTAGAGGTAACACAACATGGTCATTTTTCCTCTCATAACATTCCTTTGTGATCAGAGGAAGGAGTCTGTTTTTTTTGTATATTTGTGATACACTGCAGTGATGTTTATTTTTCACTTTGTAACATAACCTTCTTGATGACTCATAAGAACATCTTGTTTTGTGTCCGTCTAACATTTTGTCTGTCATTTCCCCAGCAGCAGTAAGGCTTCCAGTAAATTCTCCCAGCTAGGTCATTGTCACAGGTCTACATATTATGTGTGTTTGTCTTTACTGTGTGTGTGTTTTTAGCTTGCTCCAGAGAACACGCTGTGGTCCTTCCAGAGAGCACTGCAGATGAACGTCACTGGGTTGGAGGCTGACGTGGCTATCAGGTACACACATATACAAACACACACACACTCACAAGCAACGATCAATACAGCAGAATGACGAAGTCAAATAAAAGAAGGGTTGTTTAGTCTCTGTGTAAATTCTGCAACATGGCTGGAAAAAAGCAGTTTACCCAATACTTAATACCAGAACTAGGATAAGCTCCCACTGGACTGAAAAAATATTGTCTTCAAGGAGAAAAGCGAGCAAACCCTTCCATGTGAAAAACATGTACATAAACACACATTATACAAACACATTATTTGAACAGCCTGTCAGTCTGTCAGCAGGCAGTGGATGGGGGCATGACATCACTAACATAATGAGAGGTGACAGGCTGAGCTCAGAGAGACACACTTGGAGGAAGTGGGGATGGTGGAGGGTGGGTTCTGAAGTGGTCATGGTATATGATGGATAGTGGGTGTACATGTCCACTGATGCATGTCCAGTGATGGACTATGAGTGGTTGTGTAGAGGTAGGGAGTGCTGCTTTGCTGGTGTAAGGGATGGGTTTTCACTTTCTAATGTGGTGGGTTTTAAGGTTATTGTAAATTCTTCTTGCATCTTAATTAGCTGCATACTTCTTTTCCTGTATAAGCAACCATGTTGGCTCTGTGTGTGTGTGTGTGTGTGTGTGGTTGGCTGCTGACAGGTGAGCTCCTGAGTGTGCTCAGTAATTAGACTTGATGACAGCCAGAGCAACAGTGAGACTCCTGCAGCAGCCAAGACATGTACACACACACGCACACACACACACACACACACACACACATTAAATACCAACATATTTTTATCAGCTTATTATTAAGTACAGTATTTACATCAATTCAGATGAATATAGTTCGGGAGTTAACAGATCATACAGACACACACTCATATCCACACAAGAAAGGCATTCTTTTTCTGTCCAGATATTGAAACAGCAAACTCTTATCTCTTCTGCTCTCCTTTTGTCTTTTGCTCTTACTTGACATGACATCAAGAGTTTACCCCTAAACCAACTCCTTCTCCTCCCCCTCCTCCTCCTCCCCCCCTTTTGCTCTTATCTCATTGTCATTTTGAAAGCTTTTATTCCTAGAGTCTGAACAGTTGCTCAGTTTGAATAATTACAACGGTGCGAGTGCCTGTAGTTGTGTGATTAAAGATTGAGGAAAGCCCCTCTCTTGTATCTGAGCTTAGTCACATTTTAGAGAATCACGCAGATGAGCACACATATTAATATTTAGTTCTTTGAAAATAACCGTCAACTGGCAAATAAGAATGAAGTATTCTCCCTCACCTGTGTATGTGCTCAGTGTTATAAACTACCAGACATGCATGTTGAAAATCTGCCCTCCCCCTCATCAGTGTGGATGGAGTACCTTTCCTGATGCACGACCGCACCCTGCAGAGGACCACAGACGTAGAAAAAGTTTTTCCAGACAGGCAGATGGATGACGCCTCATTCTTCAATTGGACAGACCTACGGCAGCTCAACGCAGGACAGTGGTTCCTCAAGGTACTTCCTGTTTGCTGATAAAGACTTTTGGTGCCATTTCAGCTTTATTTGACAGCGTGATGTGATGCACTGATGTGTGATAAAGGTTATTAACCAATTGAGTCATCAGCACGTGACGGTATGCATCCCCGCTCACTGATCCTGCAAAGACATCCTCTGGTTTCATGGAAATGCTGAGACCTGTTAGTGCTATAGAGATGCTCTCCTGTAAGCAGAGTGGATCAGGATCAAGTAGTGCTTCAAAATAATTGCTTGCTTCAGCCTGCCTGAAGTACAAGACTAGAGCGTCAAATGGGATGAAACACATGGACAAATAAGCCACGAGAATCCAATCCAGTGATGTTCATGGTACCTGTTCTGGTACCTAAATTATTCTTTCCTGCATAATAATATTGCACCATAAATGAGATGGGATGAAATTAGCCACTCCACTGCTGCATTCTTTAGCCATTACCTGCAGTTTGTGTAAATGTGTTTTCTTTAGATTCCCTCACCAAGAAAGTGAATCTGTATAAATGTGGTACAGGATGCACTGATGCAGAAACATGCACGGTGCTGCTTTGCCTTGCTTTACTTTAATCATTTCACAGTACACTCCAGACATGTACTTGCTCTCAGTATTTCTCTATTTACACAAGAATGGCAAGCATTAATTTTAATCTGTATATAAGAAAATGTATACACTTGCTGTGTAGCTTTGTTTCCAAAGGAAGATTTAAACTTATATATTATGTATGTTCTAATATTATCTGAAGCTTTTGCATTTTTTGTTATGCAAAGACATGTGGCTGTTAAGCTCTTGATATGTCCATATTTGTTTGACTCTGCATTGTTTTCTTCACTCTCCCACTCAACCTACTTACACGGCATTCCAAGAAAGACTATTTGTGTATAGTTATGACGATTCACTGTTTTACTCCACTTTTTATATGCTCAGCAATGTCCTAATCTGTCCTGAATGTGTAATCAAAGTGTCAGTGAAATATGAAAGGGTGTGAAGGAAATGAGGAGCAACAGTCAGCTATTTTTATTTTCCGTAGGTGTTGTCCAAATGCGCTACGGAACATTTGGATGGATGCTTTTTTTTCAAAGCACCTATTGGGATTGTGAATTCATTTTACAGTTAAAAAAGCCCCTCACAATTGAATTTCTAGCAGCAGGAATGCTATTATTAGTCAGTGATAATCATGTTTGCAATTTCGGTCCTCGTGGCGTTCTGTTACTGTGTTTCAGGATGACCCCTTCTGGACAGTGCACACACTGTCCCCCCACGAGAAGGATCTGATCGCCAATCAGAGTGTTTGCAGCCTGGAGCAGCTTCTAATGTTGGCTTCCTATCATAACAGCACAGTGGTTTTCAGGCTGAGGAGACCACCTCCAGGGCACCCCTGCTACCACAGCTGGATCAATGATACACTGCAGGCCGTGCAGCAATCTGGTGTCCCTCAGAGCCTGGTAAATATATGGGAACTGAAGGTCTCCACAGTACGATGTCTGCCTATGTATCCTGAACATATTACATGCAAACTTGATGGTTTAGAATGTCGACTAATCTAATAATAGCGATATAAATTCATCTGGCAAAGTGCTTCTTATTTTTATTCACATGCATTCAGACCATGTCGCTTCAGTTTCAGTCAGCCCAAATGTAATAGTAGCCCTGTCTGTAGGTGATGTGGACTCCAGATGAAAACAGAGCTCAGGTGAGGCAGCTGGCCCCTGGGCTGATCCAGGCCTCATTGGACAAACAGAGTCCTCAGATTCTCCATCAGAGTAGCATCAGCAGGCTGCTGCTCAGATACAACCAGGCCAGCACACAGGAAATCAGGTAGGAACACACACAAACCAGATGTGTTATCAGGTCGGTATAATAAAGCACATGAATTTATATTCAAAACTGTGCCTCAATGTGTGATTGCTTTCAGAAACTTCTCCCAGAGCAGCATCAACCTCACCCTTTACACCATCAACGAGCCCTGGCTGTACTCGGTGCTGTGGTGTAGCGGGGTGTCTTCAGTCTCCTCAGAGGCCCCACATATCCTCATTAAGGTGCCTTACCCCGTCTGGCTCATGGTGAGGACCTGTGAGATACTTGTGCAGTGTTTTCCTCTTTTAGTGTTTTTCGTCTTTGCATGACACTTCTCAATGGCAGCTTCACGATCAAGTTTGGCTTTCTTCTTCCTGTTCAGCCAAAGTTTCTCTTTGTGCCTACCAGCCTGGAAACAATCTGCTCGCTAACAAATAGCATTTATAAACGGGCCATAGGTTGTATCAGTGTAGATGATATTAGATGACAACTGTGATTTCTGCTTCAGCAGCATCTCCTCTGCATGACTCAACTAGATTCTAACAGGTGATATCAGCAAGGGAGCAAAGCTGTCAGCCGAACTCCTCTACTCTGTTTATTTCCTGCAGTGAGCATGCTATCCCCTCATCTCTGAACACTTGTGCGAGGTCCCAGCACAGTAGAAAGGCAGGCATCATCACTGTAGTCTATCCTGTACTTTATGACTCATGGCTTTCTAGTTCAGTCGTCTCCTGAAATGTCTCAACATGAGTAGCACCCACAGCGTGCCTCTGTGGTATCGCTTCACCCGCCTCGTCTTTACAGCGTGCCAGCCTGGCCCTCCCCATCTGTGCCACCGTATGGGAACTCTGCATGACAACATGTAGACGTGACACCAGCCTCCCTGCTGAGGTTCAGGGATGGTTTGAACTGCCGGGGCATCTACAGTGCTGTCTGTTAGTTTGAACCATGAATTTACAACAAGTGAAATCTGCCATTCAAAGGCCAGTGGAAGTGAATATTTATCCTAAGAACATCTGTTTTGTTTTCCTCCTTTTATGTTACTGTACATGACCATGCTAAGGATGTGTATCTTGAAGAGAATCCGCTAAATGAATTGACACATTTCTGCATTTCCCAATTTAAATTACATTATATATTTTAAGTGAGTTTATTCGCAGAAGTACCAAGACCGTTTTAATGTTGCCGCTCAAATGAGATTGTATCATGGACATGTAGCTCCACCCAGTGGTGCACCCTGCTACAAACCTATGATTGCTCATATACATATACTGTATTTGTGTGTGTGTGTTAACTAGAGACCAGATGAATACTGCCTGATGTGGGTGTCTGCAGACCTCATCTCCTTTGCTGCAGTCATAGGAATATTCATTTTCCAGAAGTAAGTACAGTCAGTGATATAACTGTAGTCATATCATTCTCATGCAGTTAATATTTCTCCACTTTACTTAGTAATGTCACCCTTTTACTTAGATATCTCTGGACCACATCAATAAAGTAACAGCTTGACATGAATATGCAGTTTATTTGCATTTGAATCTCTTTATTTTCATGATTTTTTTTAATGAATGAGGATTTCTGTGTTAAATGGTGTTATGAGCTGCTAAGATGTATTTTTGCTTTTCTCTCTCTCCTTCACCTCAGTGCTCTCACACACCAGTTGTGACTGATGTACTTGTGTTGTGAAGATGTACTTTGTATGAGCATGTTCACTCCTGGCTAAAATGTGTAAACCCTTCACACTCCTTCAGCAGCAGTGTGGCTTTGTTTGTTTCTATGACAACTCCAGAGACAGATGGCCTGTCCTCCTGTCATCTATGGGACGGAAGGAAAGGATCTTTGTTTTTTATGCTCTAGAGCAGGTGTCCACTGCTTAGCCAAACTCTTCAGTAGCTTCTGCTGGCTTCTAAACTGACCTCTCTTGTCTCCCACCTTCTTTTGTCCTTTTTTTTGTCCTTCTGCCTCTTCCTCCCCCCTCTCCTCTGCCTGATGTGCATGCTCTTCTCCTCCTCTGCTGCATTCTGGCATCTTCTCTCAGCTATCACATGATCAGGTAACTGGGTCACCTCTTCTGGCCCAAAGTCTTCTCTCCTTTCACCCTCTTTCTGTCTCTCACCATCTCTATCCATCATCCTTCTGTTTGATGCATTCCTTTCACCTTCTCTCCATCTGTTTTCCATTCTTACACTATTTTTTGTCGCTTATCGTAACATAAATTTTTATCTCTCCACCTTACTTTACATATTTATTCTCTCTCTCTCTCACTTCTCTCAGTCTCACCTGTGTCGTTGTACTGCACTGCTACCATCTTACTCTCAAGGGAGAAGCTCACGTCTTTGGACATAATAAAATGAATGCTTTCCACCAACACAGCACAAACTAGCCACAGCATTAAGTGCCCAGTGAGATTTAAAATTTATAATCCAAACTACTAAACATCCAAAATGAAGTACAGATATGCATTCATCAGGGGAAGAGCTTCAGCTTTAGCTATTATTGATGCTAAAAAGCTTGCTTGTTTGCATTTGTGTTTCTAAATGCCTCATTGCATTAGTTGCAGTTTGTTGAGACTAATGCTCTTCAGTTGGGTTAAGTGAAGTCAAAGCTGTTGTCATAAAACTGACAAGACACTTTTTTTTCAAATACAGGAAATGAATTCTTCTGACTTGACTGAAGTTAAATCTGAGTCACTTTCTGTGCAAGTAACAAATGTTGATTTGATGTAAACTGAGCTCCATAATGCATTTGTAGTGCTCTCATTTGTGTCCCCTTTAAAACAAACCATTAGCTCAAAGAAACCATAACTGCAAGTGTTGGCTCAAATGATATTCAAATGAAACTGATTTGTTTTGACCAAAAGAGTCAGACATGTACACCAACTCCATAGTTCCTCCTAGGAATGTCAGTGTTATCCCTCTATGTATATGTATGTATTTAGTGGCATCATCACTGTCTCGAGGAGATCTGACCAAATGTGTGACACCCCCCACTCCACAGGTATCGGATGAGCGGTATGCGCAGCTACAACCCCGAACAGATCATGCTGAGCGCTGCAGTCAGGAGGTCCAGCAGAGACCTCAACGTGATGAAGGAGAAACTTATCTTCTCCGGTAAGACCCTCACACTGACCCGCAGAGACATATGTTTGTCACTCTTCAATGTTTTGTAGTGTGTTCTTGTTGCTGGATGTTTGGGCCCCTGAGCTCAGGAACAAATTCCTCACCTTGCATTTTTCATTTTGACATACTGATTTATTAGAAGAATTACAGTTTCTCAAACTTTTAGCTCAAAGATGAGGAATTAGCCATTTTGAGTTTCAGGTGCTCAACTAGCATGTCACCCCATCCCCAGCATGCATCTGTCTGTCTGTGAATGTTCTCGCTCCTACTCTTCCTCTCTTCCATGTTGAAGGTCAACCCCAGTAGCAGCCTGTGTGATGCACATCATCTCCTGTCAATGCTACCACCAGTGTGACTCCTTTCTTTATTCCATGCATCCATTGCATTCCCTCGTTACCTGCCAGTTCTCTATGCCCTTCTTCCCCTCCATCCATCCATCTCTTCATGCACCAAACCTCCCCCATAATCCTCCCACTGGAGACCACGTCATGTGTAGGGGAGCTTATAGACACCTCAGTCTGTCTAGACAGTGTCTAGCGCTGGGTGTCAAAGGTAAGTCATTTCAGTCAGTAAGTCATGCCAGCTGTTTGAGATTCTCCGTCATTCTCCCATTCAGTTTTTCACTTAATGAGTCCTTTATCTTTTACTTTATCAACATTTTGACCCATGCTAAAGGTCTTGTTAAAGCGATGCAGTGCCCTCATACTGTACACTGACTTCTTTTTTTTTTTTAATGCTTTGGCGCCCTCCAGAGGTGGGGAATGGAGTTGGCAGTGCCGAGGAGCTGTATTCAGACAATGGCTATGACTACTACACCAATCAGGGCATCAGCCAGTGACTGGGGATGTGTGAATCTGCTGTAGCGAGACGGAGACGACAACACTCATTCCTGTTCTGCTGATTAACTGACAGACTGCTGTATCTGACTGGGAAAACAACCACCCACTTTCTTTGTATATTTTCTGCAGATAGTTTCTTGTTGTTGTTGTTTTTTGTTTTTTTTGGGGGGGGGTGCCTGTTAGACATACTGTATATCACAGGGGACTACACGCACTTTTCATTTATGTAATTCGCCAAATCCGTGGCCTCCTTTCCCACATCTAAATGTCCAAGGGGCCCTTCTGGGTAACCAATGCCTACTTCTTTTTAAAGTTGCATTTCCAGATTGTTTAAGCTAATTTTCCAAAGCAGTTCCTTGTTTTTAACCAATGTACATATTATTCTCTTAGCAGATGGATTTCTTTTTACAGGGCTTTACTGCAGCATGAGACTAAACTCTAAACTAACAGCTCAATATGCTCCTGCCTTCTGTCAGCACTCTGTTGTGCTGTTGTTCATAATAGTACTAATAGTGATATTTATATTTAAAGAGAAAAACAAAAAACAAACAAGCTGTTTACAGAGGTCCTGCCTTCTCCTCCAAGTGAAATATTCACATGGTGCATGTAAGATACTTATTTTGATAGAGGCCGAAGGCCCATCCCCCACCCCTCCCCTATTTGGCCAAGTGCATACAACTGTGATGATCATATCATTTGACATGTGTGAGCTGTACTCCCAGTGCAACCAGAAGAGCTGGTAAAATGGTTTTGGGGGGTGAACATTTGTGCTGTTTTTTTTTTAAGGTCAATGTGAATGCGTTCAGATTATTATTATTATTTTTTAAAGATATGTACAGTGTATTGTGTGTATTCTGACTGGGTACATATTTTTTGCCCCATGTGCAGTGCTATGTTGAGTGTGTTACTGTACATAAAAGGTGAACCAATGAGTGAGATGCTTCAGCGAACTAAGACTTACATTTGAACAATGATGAAAAGTGTTAAATAATAGCAATAGTGTGGTCATGATGGAAGTCATCTCACTTCCTATTCAGCCTCTGAACTGCAGTTGAGTCTGTGGTATTTTAGTGTTCACATACACCGTGCATCCAAACGTTGGTTTAAAACTGAGTGCTGTTAGATAAATGAAATGGGCACTAAATGTGAAAATAAAGCTCTAAGCTAACTGAAGGGATGCTACAGGTATCACAAGGGGCAGCACAGGGTCAAGAAATGGATTGCCTTTTGTGTTGAATTTTTTCTTTGAGTATTATTGTGCCTCAGAAGTAAACATTAAAAAAAATTAAATAATTGTTTTTTGTTTCTTTGCCTCTAAGACACAACAGGAGAAGCCAGACAATGAACCACTAATCCAAATTACTGGAACACCCACAGATTTTTCACTTACACATACTGATGGACCCTTCTTGTCTCTTGACTATCTAGTGTTAAATTGGAGTCCTCAGACAAAAGAAAAAAGTTCAGTCACATTCATAACAATTCAAAACAAATGGGAATTATAGCATAATTTGTAAAACCTGATACATGTGAATATGTAAAGTACTTTGTGTAGGTAGAAATATATGGGCCACAAAAGGGCCCATATATTTCCTCAAAATAAACAGACAGTGAAGATGTTGGGAAAAAAATGATTTTTAATTAGCTGGAAAGTATGTTGTTACAGATTAACTTCCTTGTCCTTTTTTGGTAGCTGGACTCTGACAGGGAGTAGAACATGATATAAAAATAGATCCTCGTTTTTTTCCCGATATCAACAGGGACTGATGATGCATTAAGTATCTCGAACTTGCTTCATCTTTTCTAAATGCTGTGTTACATCCAAATCTCAGATCCAACATGAACAACACAATATTAGGAAAATAATAAATATTAATATACACAACTCATTGATGACATCTGCCCAAAAAAAAGTTGTGATATTTTTTGAAGGAATGTTGACGTGTTTAGTGCCAGGTTGAAAATGTTGATAAAAGGACTATTTGTATTTCAGACATAAACACTTCTGGGTTTAATATTTTCCAAAGAGAATTTTGGAATGAAAATGAAAATCAACATTCGTACTGATACAATAACCATCCTGCTGTCCACCACAATAAGCATCAGGTCACACTCACTAAATTATTAAATCTCATCTCACATTTGAGGCACCCTGACAACAACTAATACTGTATCAAATACACAAGGCACCAGTAAGCAATGCTTTGGTCCTCCTATGGGACTACAAGAGTTGACCTTTCATACCTACAGCAGCAAAAGCAAGCTTTGGTACTTAACTCAGCTAAGCGGCACAAATATTTGTTTCTTCCAAACAATGTGCCCATCATTGCACAAAAAAACTATAAAAGTTGGCCAACGAGTCCTGGAAGTCCTCAGCGTGCAGCACTGAGCATGATTCCTCTGTCACTGCAAGCAATGCAGCCTAGATTCTATTCAAAGGGACGGTGATGCTACAGTGTGTACAGTAGGTTGTTTTCCAACATGCACCGTCATCTATTTCTGCACCTCGCCACAACACCTTATTCATTGTTGAGGTGAGTAGTCTATATGTTTGAAATGAACTGGTCGTAACTACATCTTCACACCGAGGTTCTCCTTCATGACTTACGGTGGGTAATAAAACAAACAAACAAAGCACAACAGGGACCTGGAACAGGCCCTCTCACTGAACCACTAGGGTGCAGCAGTGAACCTCTGCACTGCAATTTTCTGCAAAGGCACAAGCTCACTCTACTGTATGTCAACGTGATGCAAAACAGTAAAAAGACATTAAAGGCTTGCAAAACACCTGCATACGTACATACATACATACATACATACATACACACTTCCAGAAGAACACACAGCTGATGAGAATAAATAAATAAATAGCTGAAGACGTACTGGTTAGTCTTTCAGTCCATTACAATAGCGGCTGTTCCCTGAATTGAACTCCATTTAATTATCTACCATGAAAAAGTACTGTCAATGAAGCTGACCAGTAGACTCATGACAGAAGGGTCACCCTTTGAGGGGCTTCTCATTCACATTTGTTTAGTATCTCACTGAGCTGATTCTCTGTCAGCTGAAGCTTTGTGCACAGCACAAGCAGCTGTCACTTTATAAACAGAAACAGAGCCGTTCACTTCTGCAGATTAATTATCAATTACAACGCCTCATGTTGGCATGTTTTAGTAAGTATTCATTGCTTCTTTTTCTCCTACCGCAGTCTACCTTGCATGTGTCCATTCAGGTGACAGTGCCTCTTGTTGGTCGTTTGTCAGCAGATTTTAGATTATGCACATAACAGAAGTTAGGAATCAGTGGCAAGTCACTGCGGCATCACTTTTATGTGGGTAATATTAGCTGAAGTTCGTCTTGCGCAGGTGTCTGTTGGGGATTTCTATGGCGCTCACTTGTAAGGGCCAGGAGCCACCCATGATGCCAGCTTGAATGGCCACACCCGTGACCACAGCCAGGTCAGGGTCTACAGATGTGTTGGGCTCCTTCCCAAAGTACTCGCTGATTAGCCTCCTGATCCGCGGTATTCTGGTGGACCCTCCAACCAGAACAATCTCATCCACGTCCTCTTTCTCCAAGTGGCCCTCTGCTAATACAGTCTCAACTGGAGCCAGGATCTTCTGGAAGAGGTCCTCATTGAGCTCTTCAAAGAGCTCGCGTGTGACTGCAGCCTGGAAAAGAACCGGAGCAGCAGCAGCAGAGCCTTCAGGTGACTCAGAGCTCTCGTGAATGTTAAGGCGTAGGGGCACTTTGATGGTGACGCTGGGTTGGAGGGTGAGGTTGAGCTTCGCAGCTTCCACAGCCTGTCGGAGGTGATGGATGTCCTCTTTGAGAGTGGGCGGGACGCCAAACTCTTGTCGGACTCGCTCTGTGGTGTACTGGAGCAACCTCTGGCTGAAGTCTTGACCTCCCAGCTTGTTATTGCCTGTCAAAAATATGACAAAAATCACTACGTTGAAAAAAAAATCACTAAGTTAGAAAAATGTTGCTGTAAAGTTTCATGTTTGAGAAACTTAATTTAAACCAGATTATTGTCTGAACAGAAATCAGACACTCGCTCTTTCTGTGAAACAGAAAGTCCTGACCTCATATTATTATCATCAACTATTGAATCCACTTCAATCATGAAAAGGAGAACACAGCTTAAGAGGATATTTAAAACCTTTAATCGGGTCATGAACTGTGCAACAAAAGGTAAAGTTCATTTTGGGTGGCTCACATCACCTCCCATCTCTTGTTACTGGAGAAGTGAAACACGTTACCTGCCATGGCTCTGGTGAGGAACATGCCTCCCTGTTTGTTGAGCAGAGAAACATCCAGTGTTCCGCCCCCGAGGTCAACCACCAGCACGTTAAACACATCCACCTTGTGCAGGCCGTAGGCCATGGCTGCAGCTGTGGGCTCATTGATCACACGCAGGATCTCCAGACCTGCAAGAGAAAGAATACTCACCATGCCATATGTGTACTGCTTATACATTTAATGTTTTTTGGGGGGGAAGAAATCCTTGTTGAAATATACCAGTAGCATGATGTGTTAATGTTCACTGAAAATTAACTTCAAAAATCCAAATAGGAAATTTTATTTGGTCAGTGTTACCAAAACAATACACAGCACGTGAACAAAAATACTCAAAAAGACATTCAACATCATCTTAAAATAATGAGAGGACTGACCAGCGAGGCTGGCGGCCCTGACGGTGTAGTTCCTCTGTCTCTCGTCAAACTCTGCGGGCACCGAGATAACAGCTTTCTGGATGGGGACACCCAGATGTCGCTCGGCCATCTTCCTCATTTTCAGCAGCAGCCTGGAGCCGATGAACTCCGGGGTCACAGTGAAGGTACGGTTGGTGGAGACCAGGAACTCTGCACTTCCATTATTATTAATCACCTGGAAGACGGGCCCAAAGAATGGAGAGATTACAGAGCTGAGAGCCTAATCCTAAAGATTAAACTGTGGTCAGTATTTCCAAATGAACTGATATTTTATTAACATATAACCAAAAATCACGATCTCAACTTTTAGCAAAGAGAATCCTGCAGATTAAATTTTGTGACAGCTGATGGAGGCTAAAGTGACTCCACCACTGAAATCAGTCTGAATAACACTCCAAGCAGCAGCACTGTGAGCTAAACCAGCCCCAGCAGGACACTGCGCAGTAGCAGGACCCACCTTAAACGGGTACCGAGCACTCTCCTGCTCCAGGACCTCCGGCTCAAATATCTTTCCGATGAACCTCTTGGCATCGTAGATGGTGTTTTGAGGGCTGCTGTCGGCCAGGTCCACGGCTTCATGTCCAGCCAGCACCGCAGTTGTTGTGAATGAGACGGCGCTGGGGATGCTCATCCTGCCCTCTTCATCTGCTATCACCTCCACCTCCCCGCTGCCCGGGTGGAAGACGCCGACAGAGCAGAAGGTAGTGCCCAGGTCCAGGCCGATCACCTTCGGTTTGGGGGGAGGTAAGTACTGCTGGCCCAGGTAGCCAGCCAGGAACAGGGCCAGGATCACCGAACCTGGGGCAACGCAACAACATGCGTATTTCATGTTAAGTCACACCGGTTAGCTTACGTGCTAGCATCAATTCGCCGGTTAAATACCGGAGAAAAACATCTTTAAACTTACCGATCATTGATATTTCTCCCGACATCGTCACGTGCTGTTGTGTCGCCCAGGGATCAAAATTCACCGAATGTCAGTAAAAGTTGCGGTTAAATGATGTCCAGCTTTGACAAGTGGATGATACGAAATAGGAAGTTTTTAAGACTACCAGTAAAATACACGTCAACATTGCATTACTTCCTGTGAATGCTGGGTAATGAAGTTTGCCGTATACACAATCGACAGCAACATGTCACTTTTATACTACATTTCCCGTCAAAGCTTGCGACACGCAACGTAAAACGAAAATTTCGTAACGTGTTCGGTCTCTAAACCAATCAGGCAGAGCAAGGATAGCTGAGGTTAAAAAAAAGGAAAACATTCACTTCAAAATAAGATTTAAAATATTTTTAAATAAAATAAAATAGCAGAAAAATTAAAATAAAACTAATTATCTTTTTTTTTCTTTATATATCATTCTTGGCTATTTAGGAATCAAGCACTCATAAAATAAAAATTTAAAATACTATCAAATAAGATGTAAAAATGGAAAATATTAAATTAAATTAAAATTAAAGTGAAATTATTAAGTCAAAATAACCTTTTATTATATTTCATTCATTATTTAGGTATCAAACACTCATATTAGGCATTGTACTGGTAGGTAAAATAAATAATCTGACAAGAAAATATTATATTTCTGTGTATTTCTTTTATTTTATTCACAAAAATTTGAATGCTGACTTTCACATGAGTGCACACGCAAACTTTCTCTCACGCACACTTTCTCTCATCATTTCCACACACACGTTCAAAAAATAACACACGTTTTCCTGTACAGTATAGGCAAGATTTGAATATGCATTGTTCAAACCACTGCAAAAACACCCCTTCATAAGTATCACAGATAATTCTTAAGGGGAAAAAAACTACACTGGATTTTGAAATGAGACTGAGATTTGATAAGAAAGGTTAAAATGATGCAGATGCAATAAATAAAGGCTTTATATGGAAAACAATGAATGATTTAGCATGCAATAAATACAAGCGACACTTAATCAATGAAATGTCACCTTTTAAACAGTGTAAAATAAAAAAAAAAACTCAAGAAATCTTACAACTTCATTATTATCTTGATAAAGTGACAAATGGATAAGATAACATTTAGAATATTTGTTGCTTGTACTTCCTATACAAAGCTTCTACATTAGCTAGGCTGGTGGTGGCTAGCTTGTTGGAATAAGGATTATTAACATGACATCGTGGGAAAAAAAGGGATAATTGTCATAAGTCAAAGTATCCATCTGACAAGTGATCACATTAAGAATCCACAGCGTCTGTGTGCTGCTCTGCGTCCTCCTTGCTGTCTGAACATTCAGATGGGATGAAACAGCCCGAGTCTCTGGGACAGTCACTGTCTTCTTCCTGTAGACTGTGGGAGGATTTGTGCTCCTCCGCCTCCCTCACATCATCACCTGCAACCACAAACCAAATGGAATTCAACCAAATGTCATAATATTACAAATTTCTGTTTCCAACCACATCAGAAACATTAAACCCATGCCAAGTGCTTCAGTCACTGGAAACTAACCCATATTCAGATGCTGAAGGCTGATGCCCTTTGGCATTTAAAATATTTATTGCTCTGATAGCAATGGCACTGTATATTGTGCTATCAGCCTCACCATCCAACCCAGCATTCAAGGTAAAAAATTACTGAGAAAACAGAGAGATGTGCTGCTGCCTGTCTGTGAGTGACCAAATGATCCAAATTGTAAAATAACTTCTGCAGGTGTGACCCAGAAAACAGCAGCAGAAAACAAATTTCAAAAATCTTCTAGATATACAACATCTCAGAATGTCCTTTAAATCTCCACTCTCACAAAGTAAATCTATTCCACCATTCTTTAATATTTCTACTTCACTGATGGAAGCTACTAATCCTCCTGTCCAGGTTGCCAACCCACTAACCTAATGGTGTTCAGCTTGATTAAATTACTGGCAGGGTTAGACTGCCATCTGTTTTCGTCAAACTGTCGTCATAGAAACTGTCGTCGTAGAAAAATTACAATAACTTTTAACTTGTGTACAACTGCAATAAACGTTAACAAAACTGCAGTCCGTGATTGCTGTTCTCTTTCACACAGAAACGTAGTTTTGTTTTCATTCACAGAGGATCCCTGATAATCAGCCTTCTGTTTCAAGACATCAGATTACAGGAACACCTTCTGCTCCATTAAGCACTTTCTATCTGAGTAACAGGAAATCACTGATAAGCCTCTCACTGCGCGCAGGATGTATTTCTGTTCTGTGTGGCACAAATGTCTCAGCTTTACCCTGCTGTTTTTACATTTTAGAGAATAAAAAAAGCAGCTTTCATTCTCCAGCAGAAATGAATTAGCAAATCAATTCTAAATAAATGTGATAGGCAACAGCTAGTGACAAATATACATTTAAATAGTATATTTAATAATTTTAATCTTTCTTAATCTTTTTAAATAATTTATATAATTGTAAATTTATTTATATTAAACTTAAAGGGGCACATTTTGTGTCAGCATAATAAAGTAAAAATAGTTTTGCATTAAGAATCCTCACATTGGCTTCTTTAGCTGTTTCACCCTCACTAAAGTAACTTGAAAGTGACATAAAATTTCTCTTGTGATAGAGCTCTGTTGAATGTTCATTGCTGATTACAACATTGGTGCATCAGACAATCTTTATTTAGCAGATAATTGTAAGTTACAAGAAACTAGTCATGTAAATAATTTCAGACCAATTTTTTGTGTGAAATGATAGACTATTAACAAGGGTTGTAATGCAAAGGGTAAGTAAAGGGTTAAATAGGCTTTTTTCACACACAACATTTTGACATGTCACAGGAGGAAAAGCAGAAATATTTTTAAATGGTTTAGAATGAAAACGCCCATGTGCACAACGACCAACAGACTTGCTCTTGTCACAGTGAGATGTGCGTGCTGTAATTTTCAACCAGATACTCTGGTAACTTTGGTGATCAGGAGGTTCACATCTGTAATTCTGTGTGAAATGTCTTAACAATTATTGGATGCATTGCCATGAAATTTGGTGACAACACTCTACGTTCCCAACAGGATGAACTCTAACAGCTGGTGATTTGGACATCTAGAGCCACTACATATATGCAGCGAGCTTCTCATGATTAACTACACTTTTATCAGAGGAATTTAATGAATCTGTCTCATTGAGCTTCAAAATTAAGTGCTGTTAATTGTTAATAATATAGTCATTGCTTGTGATATTGCTAACCTTCTGCATAGCGGTATTCAGCAGCGGCGAGAAGCCTGCGTCTGTGCTCCGGATCTTTGACGTTCAGCTCTATCAGATGTTTCTCCTGCAGGTGCAGCAGGTCATCCACTGTCTGGTAGCCATTTAGCAACAAGGCAGAGGCATACTCCTGCAAAAAAAACAAAAAAAACAACAAAAAACGGTGGATTCAGATTAATATGTGGCACAAAGCATGTACAAAGGCATAGTGCTGGTTTCATACTGAAGACAACCAAGACAACAAAGTTTTGATAATGTCAGGTATTTTACCTACAAACATCTTGAGGTTGAGATGTGAAAGCAGAGCAACAGTATGAGATGGGGTTTAGAACATCAAAAGAACACCCACTTATCATGTGAGATGCAAAACTCAAGAGTTAACTGTACGTTGTCTGAGCTGATTTCCTGCTATGATTTTGAAAACCCCCTGACTGAAAGTCTGAAAACAACCAGTCTCACCTCAAGATTCAGTCGCTCCAGTAACTCCAGCAACGTTTTAGGCCGAGGCTTTTTACACAGCTTCTGTTGTCTGATCTTTGGAGCTTCCTCTTCTTCCTCTTTCTCCACTAAAACATCTACATAGATGAACTTGAAGTTGCCCACTTTGTTATTTAGCATGCCCGTCCAGATGCCCATTGGAGGCTTACTGATGATGTTGATAATGTCACCGACCTGACAAGAAATGAAAGTGAATATAAAGAACGTTGAAGACAATGCTGGTCTTTAATCTGTTATAAGTGTCATTTACACCAGCATCCTAACAACATTCAGCAGCACAGCACACAAACAATGTTGTTTCTTACCTTGAGTTTGAGGGAGTCTGTGTCATATGGGCTTGGGACGAAGTCTGTGTGGACGCGAGCTCTGCCACAGAACTGTCCCTGATAGGAGCCGTCCTCCTCCAGCCTCAGACTGTCTCTCTGACCAGAACCATTAGACTCACTGGTCACACCACCTGAACCCACAAACGCAACACAATGCAGTGCTGTTATACTCTTACTTTTGGAACAACCTAGTGCTCGTTGCTATGTGCAGTATGTGGAGACCCTTACTAGAGGAACTCTGTCCACTGCACAGACTCTCTAAAGAGTTGCTTGTCTTTGCAGCGTTTTTCCCAGCTGGAAGGACACTCTCTGTCTCTGCCTCTGGATCTTTGTCTGCATCCTCAACCTGGGTGGAGATAAAAAAAAAATATTGAGGGATAATGTCACAAAATACAGACATATACATCATAACCCTCAACCAATCACAGATGAAATGTACCAAAGTGTGCCATTTCCAGTAAACTGATCAAATAAGTCCAGGTGAAAGTAAAAGACAACATGAAAACTAAAACAGAGCTTCAGGTAGGGATGTAGGTTGTGAAAGTTACACAGTCAGAACTTTCATTTTATCTTTCTATCTGTGTTACAGTAAAACGCAAAACTACAACAACATACTTTGTTTAAGATCAGAGTGATGCAGGTATTTTAAATATTGCCAGCAACAGCTTCACATTTGAGGATGTGGGTTTGTAAGAGATGAACGTGATAAGATTCTTGAGAAAAACAATACAGGCTTGTGTGACTGCTACTGAAGCATATCTTCCAAATTTACTGTAATAGGTACCTTTCATTAACTAATGTATGTGTGTAAGTGATTAAAAGCTTTACCCCATGAGAGCAGTTAAGTAAAGTGAAGGCTGTGTGTGTGTGTGTGTGTTTCTCCCAGTGACTCACTGTCTCCTCAGAGAAAGACTTGGCATGTTTCTTGCCCACTTTTCTGCGCATGGTCAGTGAAATCGCCTTCATCTTCTTCCCAAGTCCTGCTGATTTGTTTGAGTCCAGACTCTCACATTCTTCTGCGAGCTGTGAAACAAAGTTGTTTAGCACATGTAGGGCTGTAATTTTAAAATTTTTGTACTCGACAACTCGTGATTTTCCCAAGTCATCACAATTTTTACTTCTCTGCCATAAACAGAGCAAAGTGCATCACATCCTGTTCAGGAAAGGGGTTTTCTCATGAACCTTATTTTCCAGTGTCATATTTTTCAACTGACATGGTCAAATGGTGTGTTGTTGACAATTTACAACTAACGTTTTCACTATTTTGTTACCATTATACATATATAAAAAAAAAAAAATGAAATGAGAGCAAACAAATCTACAAACCATGGTTGTTCCATTTTCCTCTGGTTTGGCTTGTGATGAGTGATGTCTGAGACCCTCAAACCTGCCAAAGCTTGTGGAGCGCTGTGTGGAGTATTGAAAGACAAAGAGTTATGGGGACAACTGGCATGTTAACCCCCCAGCAAGGTTTCACAGCAGTTCATTACATCAAGTCATTGTACATGTGAGTCCTTGTCCCAGCTGTCTCAAGGCTTAAACGTCCTTAAAAACATGCTGCGTCTTCACTCTGTGACTCAGGTGGATCTCACTGATGAAATATGACTGAAGCTTTCCAGTGGAGTCAGCTGTCTTTCTGCTCTATATGTTATCCTATATGTATATACAGCTAATATTTAGTCTGTTGCAAGACGTTTCGAAATGAGAGGCTATAAAACATGTGGTACATTTGTGGTCATGTTAGCAGTTCATGTGGCAGCTGAGAGAATATTGGTATCTATATAGGCACACAAAATGAGTAAGTAAATACATAAATAAGACTGTCATGTCCTTACAACACTGGTGACATGCACTCATAGTAGCTTTACTTTGGCTCTGTTTTAATCCTCCCCCCCTTTTTTTCCCCAATTTTTCATAAAACTAAAAGTCAGTATAATCTCTCCGAACTCCCCATCATCTCCACAGCAGAGCACCAAAATAATTATATAAATGAATAATCCCTGGAAATCCTGGTTAAATATGAGCTCCGTAGTCTTAGACGGCTCTTTGTGGATTGACATAATGCAGCTTCGTCTGCCAGACCCACATTTTGGTCCACTTTCTGCAAATTCTGCAGCAGACTTGAAGGGTTTTAAGTTAGATGCCACTTCCTAATTTTAGCTTTTGTGTTATTGTGAAAATTCACTATTCATTATTGAAAATTCACTTCTACAGCATACAGTTTGCTGTATAAATGAGGACAAAAACATCACCTTATGTATATTTTAGTTTCAATCGCTGTTCACCCTTTAAAGATGAATGTCACCTTTTGACATTCTGGCTTCCTACAAATTTCATATTTTTCCTCTCCGGCTCCTTCAGCACATTAACATTTCGTTTAGATTATCACCTACCTTTGGCTTGTTGCTCTTTGCTTTGTCTGACACATTGGAGGCTGCTCTGTGTAACATTTTCTCCTGTTTTAAAGTTATTGTCAGATCTCAGTCCTTGCTCCTCTTGTTTTAACCCCACTCTCCTGACAGTGAGCTGTTAACTAGCACTCAAGCAGTCTGTCTGATGGACTGGCTCTCCCACTTCCTCACAGCACAGGATGTGAGGCAATTGGCATTGTGTCTCTTGTAGTGGTGTCGCTTTGAAAGGGGAAAACACAAGTGCTTAAGTGTGCATTTTGTAGCCTGTTCGAAAACAGTGACAACCGTTTCCAGGAACATCATAATTTAGGTTTTATAACTGTGGTATCTGTGGTTTTTAGAAGATATTAGATATGCTGATGAACCTGAGCTTGTGCCATATCTGCCACTGCGTTGCATTATGTGATTGATCTGTTCAGAGTTGGGCTGTAATGTCACCCAGTATTGCTAAACTATTCACTGTAGTGAGTCATAACGCATCAGGGTAAAGGTTACATCCACATGAACTATCTAATGATACAATTATTCAACATGCTCATGAGCTTTAGAGCAATGGATAAATGAGATAGACAACATGTGGGAAATCTCAAAATCATTCATTTAAGCCAGTATTCCTAAAATGTCCCTGAATAGCAAAGGGGAACTTGGTTATGGTAAATGATTCTGGAGTAATTATTGTTATACATTCATTTCTTAATGTGGGGTGAATACTTTTGAGGAAGTATGTGAAGTATGACAGAGGAACAGCTGAAAGCGGCAACTTTGCTGTGTCGAAACACTTTCCGGTTTAACTTTGCACTCAGTGCGGAAGTGGAAACATTTCATTTAATGTCTTCGAAACACCCCGCCGTCAAATGAGATGTGTCTACAGTAGATTTTTGTTCAGCTTCTTACACTGAATCTGAGATCAAGAGGGAGTTGGCCTCCTTGCTGTTAGTCATTGCTATGATGTCGACACGTGTGGATTTGCCACTGTGTTTACATTGGGGGGTGGGGGGTGTGAAGAAAAGTGAATTCTGCGGACAAAACCATTGCTTAATCCCATGTCTTCCAATCAGAAGTAACATCCTGTCAATCCAGATTAAGGTTTCTAATCTATTACTTCAGAAGCTCCCTGGAGTTGTTCATCTGTAGAATTCAAAATATTTATACAGATATTTACCATTTGATTTACCATTCTAGATTTGTTGTTTTCAAACAGATCTGGAGAAGCAGACATTGTATTTTTCTATTCATAATATAACACACAGACCAGAGAAAAATGGACTTCATCGAGTTTTTCCTCAACGAGGGAGTACAACGAGAAAGCCTCAACCTCTACACAATCCCTGACTATGATCTTAAGAGGCTTCATGTCTAATGAAATCACATTTTATCTCTAAGAACCAATGACCCTATAGATCCAAAGGGATCTTGTAGTCTCTACACCAGATCATCCTCTCCATCATAGACAATTTTCTCCCAAGTCACATTAAGCTTGAACAGCTTTGTGTCATACGGTGCACACACTGCACATGCTCAGTGGGTATCAGCAGAGGTCATATGTCAAGAGCACGCAAAGGCACTGACCCAAAGGTTAATCTGCACTATTGTGTGGTATTAACGCTAAGCGACCATTGAATTTGCCTAAGGGCAGAGTCAATATAGAAATGAATTACCAACTGGATCCCACAAATTTCTCCTTCAGATGGTTTAATAACATGGACCTGCCACTGAGTCTGTGGGTTTTAAGAGGCTGAATTATGATATCAAACTGTTTAATGCTGTGGTGTGTATCTTTAAGAAAACCATTTAATTACACTGTAGCATCACGTGGGGTTAGTGTATAAAAAAGGCATCACAGAGGTTACTTTAGGCAACAGCTACCTCATTAAAGCTGCACTGTGACCAGTACTACAAAACTGCAGATGTACTAAGCATCTCTGAAGTGTAAAATTTAGACTTTTTCCAGCACTGACACAGAGCATACTCAGACCTCTATCCAGGACTAACTACTGTTTTCAAAAACACAAACCCACCAGTAGGAACTTACATTTGATTCTGATAGAGCCACATCTGTGACAGATCGTGGCACCTTTGGGGGAACCTGGGCTTTACAGTCCTGTTTCGAGCTGCCATCCTGGACCATCCCTTGCTGCTGTCTTCCTTCCCATTCCCTCCCATGAGATGTGGTGAAGTCATGGGAGTACACACGATACTCTGTTAGGGGCCTGCGGCAGGTATGCTGGACGGTCCCCCAGGCTGGACTGCTCTCACCTGGATTGCTCCAGCGCTGGTGGTGGGTGTGGGTGGGCGTCGCTCCACCGGGTAGGGTGGCCATTTCTGTACGCCGGCCTGGGGTTGTGTTCTCTTGAGCGGGGAGAGTGGAGGACTTGCTTAGGTAGGGTCTCCTGTCTGACCTGTATGGCACGTCCAGATAGTGGGGCGCCATGGTTGGGCTCATAGCACCTGGTGGTGAGTGCACTGAGAGGGAAGACAGAAGGCATTTCTCATCTGACATTTCTGAGACTGACGAAGTCTTATTTAAACTCTTTTAAACTACAATCAGACTTTCTGCATCATGTTGAGGTGTTGCAGCAAAACGGTTCATATCGACAGAAAGTAAGTTTTAATTTGGCCCAATTCATAGTTCTGTTGGAGTCAACACTGAGTGTGGTAATGCCACCACAAAACTTCTATTAAGTCTCTTTAAACATTTACGTCACAGCAGAGCTCCAAGGTAATGAGCTGTTTTGCTGAGGAAATGGCTTTGCCGGAGACTTTAAACACTGAGGCTGCACAGGAACGTGTATGGTGAAATATGTAGGTGACCAAACAGAGCAATCGGCGTTCTTGTGGTTTCAGCCTTAGTCTTTGTAACCGTTATGTGTAGTTTGAGCGGATGTTTGTTCACTATGAAGCAGCCTTCTGTGCACCTATGCTGTAGGGACACCACAGTCACCTACAATGAAGGTGTTGCAACACTTGAAAACAGAAGTATAATTCATAATTCATAAGAGGAGAAACGTCATGAACTAGAATTGCTACATTTTGATAAATGCTGGGTCACTGAGTCTTACAGATGCCGGCAGGTCAGTTTGCCTACTTGAAGAATATTTAACCTTGTCAGTAGGGGGACAGTGCATTTATCTCCCTGTTGTTGTGGAGGGCTGTCTCACCTGTGGAGCTGTGACTTTTCTTTGATCCCTCTTTTCCACTTTTTCCACCTGGTTTCTTTCCTGGCTTTTGGCTCCTTTTGACAGAAGGCTTGGATTCTGTTGCCATGCCACTGGCATGGATACTCTGAGAAGATGCAACACATGAAACATATAAATACTTTCATTCCTATATCTCTATAATGACACCTGCTTGACTGCTAAATAAAACATTCATGGATCCTAATGGTTATCTCCAAACTCATACACTCTTGCACAGCTCAGTGTAGCTTTAGAGATGGTAATGTCTTTGATAATAACTGATGAGATTAAATTTTGCACAGACATTCATGGTCCCCAGAGAAAAAATCATGTGCTGAACTTTGGTAACATTTGGTGAAGATATTGGCATCAGGATTTTTTGTGACACCTCTGGTGATCCCTTCATGTCCACAAAGCTCTACTTCATATTTAGAGCTAATTAACAGCTGCTGACATACCGTCATGCTCATTGAAGATAGTGAACATGGTACCCAGTATACCAACTTAACATCTACACGTTAACATTGTCACCTGAGGATATTAAATGTTAGCATTTAGGTGACAGCACTGCTGTGCCTCACAGAGCTGGCCTGTGCTGTGTTTTTGGTGGTTATTCATAAAAATCAGAAACATAATATCTTCTGCCATTTCGGGTCACTGGTTCTTTTAGCGACACAGCCACATTGTGAGGAACTGAGAGCTGCAGCTGATCCACTACTGACAGGCTCTATTTTGTTTGCTTCTCACTATGACGGGAATTAGAGAGAATGAGCACTGAATGACCTGGCATGGGGCCTCTAAACACACATACAGACACAGACAGCTCTCCTCTTGTTTTCACATCTCTCTCTCTCTCTGTCATGAGGCTCAGAGATTACACAGGGGGCCATACCCTCTTTGGACCATCTGCACTGTATTAAAACCCAATCAGCATTTGTGATAAATGTACCATTTAGGCCACTCGAGACTCTCTGGATGTCACAAGCAGGTGGCAGATTGAGACCTCAAAGTTGGCACAAAATGGTCTGGTGTACCATGTGACCATGGGTGTGTGCTTGCAAACAAGCTCACATCTACTGGTGCAACGACAGGTTCATGTTAACACTACTGGTCTAATGTGTGTTGGACAATGATAGCACAGCGTTAATAACAGTCGTGCAGAAATATTAAGGAGAGTTTTGACATGCCACATGTATTTTAATGGATAGACTAAAGGATCTCTCTACAGAGAGCATTTCAACTATTTATGTAGCATAACATTACATTAATTTTGATATTTGCTAAGTGGGATTTATTGTAACCTATAAAGAAGACTACAGGGAAGTTTTTATTCTAACCTGGCTTGAGTGTGGTTTCTCCTTTTTCTTAGTGCCAGAATGATGAGCTCCTTTCCCTTCTCTGGTTTCTGTTCTGTGTTTAGTCTTCCTCATCTCTGCAGGGACACAAGAAATTACAATATACTGGTATCTCATCAGGTTAGTGCAACACTGGAAAAACAAAAGAGAAACCAAAATCTTCCAATCCCAATCCCAGCAGTTAGAAAAGGCCTGCTCATACTTTGTGTGTAGCACCATGTGCAAACATTGCAGGTCCGATTAGCATTATTAAATACTCATCAGTTCGGCGCAGTTTTAGTTGCTAATTGGTTGGAAAATTCAGCCCTCACATTCCAACATCATGCTGAGAGTCCAAATGAGTGGCGGCATATATCAGCTTAACCTATTTATTTCCTATTTACCTTCATTGTGATTGTTGGTGATGTGGACTAAATCTTCTTGGCTCTTGGCAGGCTGCCAAACTGCAGTTTTATTGCTGTTGTTATCTACCATGAAGGGAGGCAAATCACAAACACTGAGAAATTTCAGTGAAAAGTCAGGGCAACTGGAAACCACAGAAACACATCAGACTGAATGACTTTTCTAAATCACAGACAGGAAGCCTTGAAGGTTCCTGGATGTTTTAATAAAAATAATAACACCAATAATTTCTTAGCAGCTTGCAAAAAGGTATTATTTTTACTGCAGTCTTCCTGAGGCTTTAGGTGGCAATGCCTGAGATGATGTCTTCAGTGTGTTGGCCGTTATGTTTATTTATACTTAAATACTAGTGACTTTCTGCTACCAGTATTAACAAAGGACATGAAGGAAATTGTCTGTACTCACCAAGTGCTTCATTATCTGATGCTGATTTGGATATGTGTGTTCTGAAATTAAACAACGAAATATAATATTACACAGCTTGCACTAGCCCCTTAGTCTGACCACAAACCACAGCAATCCCACTGATATGAGCATGATTTATATAATGTACTGACATGTAATGCAACAACACAATACGACAAAGACTCTTGGGCAAAATGGCAACCACTGAGCCTGTGAAGCACAGAACATGAGGGTAACAGCTGAATTCTCATTCTGACAAAGCAGACTGATATTGTGTGATGAGGTATTCTGTGTGAAAGCATGACAATAATGTTGTGTTTCCTTCACAGTAAAGCCAGGAAGTAAAGGTGTTGACACAGCTGGGGACTCTAAGTAGGTGGGCTTTGAATCCTCTTAGTCCAACTAGCCCAAAGCCATAATCTGCCTTCTGCTGGCCCAACAATCTGCAGGACCCTGCATCTCAACCAATTAAAACATCGTCATTATTATTATTATTTTCAATTGTGTCTAATGTGCTATCAATCCCTGTTTTTAAAATACAGCACAATAAATGCCAGACCAACTGAACTAAAGACATGAATGGGGAGGGGGCACTCCTAAAGAGCCCGTCTGCTCTGCTGCAGCAAGGATTTACAGTATTAACCCTCTGTGAAAATAAACAGAGAGCCTTTCAAGCCATATTATTACGCTATGGGAAAGCCCTTTCACTTTCATGGCAGATTTTCGCTGCAGTTTGCACGCACATCCAACAAAGGAAACACAAAGAAGGTTATACAGAAGACAAACAGCATCCTGAATTCTTGGCAGCATGTGTCTGTATTAGAGTTTCTAATACAGTTTAAGTGTCTGATTGACATGATTAGTAAAAGAACATGTCACACAATATACAGCAAATTTATGTGTGAGCTACAAACCGGTGTGATTTGGTGCAACTTGTACCATGTTATCATGTTTAAGTCTGATTCTCTGTTGAGCTCACCTTCTTTTCTTCTTATTACAATTGGTCCCCTGCATCTGAGGCATCTCCTGAAAGAAAACAATCATATTTTTTGGATTTTTCAGATGTTAATGTACAGTTTGCACAAAATAAGCAATTGTGTCACATTCAAGCAGTTTTCTTTTGCAGACTCGTGATTCACTGCTATGGCATCAGTGACATTTTATTTACATGACAAGCTGGAATGAAAAACTCCAGCTTGTCATTGTCTGTCTTTAGCAGCATCTGTCGACTGGCTCCGTTCATCATTTCATAATCAGCTTTGTTTCATAGGTACGGTCTGGTGGGTGGGAGTCCAAAAGTCCCAATTCCTCTGAGAAGTGGCCTTATACAATCTGCTCATGACTGCTCATATGTCTACACCATTCACAATCTGTACAACATGCATGTGTGTGGACATGTTTAAGTGTGTCATTTTTGACTTTTTTCCGATACACAGTATGCCTCACTCTCACCATAGAAATAGATCTTCCAGAGCCTCGCCACTTTGTGTTGTCATCTAGCAGGACTGCTGGGCTGCAGGAGCGGCTGCAGGAACGACTGCATGACCGGCTGGAGGAGCGACTGGGAATGGGCGGTGGTGGACCATCGCTGTTCTGCACTGCCTCATACAGGCTGTCCATAGACCCCTCCTGGTGCCATGTGGACAGACAGACAGACACATACACACACACACACACACACACACACAGAGGCTGATATTGGAATTTGACAGAAGGCTTAATTTATGAATGGATTTCATTTATCCTGTTGGATTAAGTCTGATGAGCAGTTGTGATGAAGAGTACACAGCAAGCAGGTTTAATAAGTTATGTCATAACTGCTTAGCCAAACCTCACACTCCTACCTTTCAGGCATTTAAAAAAGAAAAAAAATTCCACAGTTGTAAAGCACATGCATGAGTTTAAAGTCAAAACAAAGGTTGCTTCCAGAACTGGGAAAACCTAAAGAAACATACAAGACAACTCACATAAACGTTTATTTCCCAGTTAACAGCCACAGAGTACCACAGTTACAGTTATGAGGATGTGAGATGACTGCAGGGATCTGCTGCTAATGCTGCTCTCAAGCTCTTCTAAATTTGCTTGTCAACCATGGATGTAGGAGGGGATTGAAATTCCTCAGAACAGATTTGGGTGTGGATTAATATGCAGTCAGCTTGTTTGGGCTCCTTCTAGGAACGAATAACCATTTTCTCTCTTCCTCACCTCATGCACAATGACATATTAGACAGGCAACCATGTTTATGTTCAGACACTTCAGTTTGTGCAGTATCATCTACTCCTCTTTGCATATTTAATATCTCATGAATGAGTTTGTACAAGAAGTACACGTGATGTGGAGTAACAGCAAGGGAGAGGACAATCAGTGCAATCACAGTTCAAGCCTCTGTTGACTGTAGCAAGAAGTGATTTAATAATCCTGATTATTGGTCAACATCGCCAACATCTGTCCAAAGACAAGTTTCAGTATACGTGCCTTTGTGTCCACGTGTAGCGTGACAGCTGCAGCAGCATCTGAGGGACCATATGTGTGCAAGGTGCATGCGCGTGTGCATGTCTTTGTCCCTCTCGCTTTACTTATCAGTACTTTCTTTCTGCTTTCCCCATTGCATCATGAACGCATCAGCTCGGCTGCTACATAAACTGCAGCATCAAAGTTCACAAATTTAGTCCCACTGTGTCATACTCTACTCGTGTTGTACATTGATTGTAAAAGCAAGGAAAACCTAATAAAGTATTTTGACCCTCTGAGACGGTTGAGATGTGGAGTGAGCAAAAGGAGCAGCTCATTACCAAAGACTGTCCCACTGTCTTTGGGATCATGCGAAGCTCAGAGGCTGACACCCTATGATGACCACCTTGTAAACATTGCCTCACATGTCACTCATACTTACACAGCATGTTCTGATTCACAGACATTTAATGTACTGCTTGTAGCTGAGCTCACATCACAATTCTCTTTCCCTCAGCTACTCACACACAGCAGGTGCAGTAGGTGCATAAATTAAAGTGTGTCTCTTACCAGTGAAAAGCAGAAAAGGTTCATGCTGGCTGCGAGTTGTCCTGTTTGTGTTGGTGCGTCTGATGGAGGTGAAACAGCAAACTGAATGACAGCCAGAGACTGAGAGACACAACAGCTCAGTGTGAGCCCAGTCCAGGCCGCCTGCTGTCTTCTCAGATTAATGCCACAGTGAAATCCCTCCACTAATCCAATAGATGGACCACCATTACTCTACCAGCTGAAGCAGCCCTCACTCTTGACAACAAGTACATCATTGGTGGAGCAACAGAATAAGTCTTAGTTTTGAACCTTTTTATTTATTTATTTATTTGTAGGGAAGCTTTGTCCAGCAACCAAGCTTTTTTTAAGCCGCACTCACCGGTGGAAAAAGTATTCTGTCATTTTCATCATTATGCACTTTTCTGAATGCGAGGTACCAGAACAACAATGTAAAAATGCTCTATTATAAGTAATAGTCTTGCATTCAAATTCATTCTTTTCTGTAAGTAAATTATTATTAGCATCAAAGGTATAAACAATTATTATGCAAAAATGTGACTAGTGTGAATTATTAATGACATTATTAGACTGTTAATAATGATGCATGTGTAAACATCTCACTGTTGCAGTGAGTAGGACTAGTTGTGTCTACTTACCATTTTGGATGCACTTTATATACTTACTGGTTTAATCCAGTTGTTCCCAACCTGGATGTCAATCCCCCCTGAAAATTATGTATTCATGTGTGTTTAATACTCAATAAAACTGAAACAAAATCAATGGTTATGTCTGTGAAAAAAATGTTAGTGAATAATACACATATTGTGTATAGTGCAAGTTGAAAGTAGCATAAATTAGAACTCAAATAAAGTACCTCAGTTACAGTGCTGGAGTAAAAGTGCTGTCCACCACTGCACACTCTACAGTATGCTGCACCAGTCAGACCCCATTGGTGCGGCACACAAATCTGTCATCCTCTTCATCACCCTCTGCGGGACGATGTGATTCTAGGTGTGTCACCATGGCTTCATACACACACCATTTTAATGGACATTTTATCAGATGCATCAATCAATAACAACATCATTAACAGTTTTATCCTGCACACGAAAGAATCACTCAGACATGCAACACCAATGGGTCAATTTTGAAAAGGAGTTACATAAAGGTATTATGTATATTAGCAGGGCCAAACAAGTGATTTAAAAACCCTGCTTGTAAACAGAAAAAAAACAACAACCTCAAAACAAAACAAAAAAACCACAGTCCCGTTGGAGAAGTCCCAGAAATGACAGCAGAGCTTTGGTAATACGTAAAACATTGGACTCTGAAGAAAATGACAGAGTTTCATTTCCAGAAACCTTAGCCCCATGCAGCTGCCAGTCAGACAAATGAAACAAACAAACACAGCGAGCAGGGGGCAGGCTAATTCTCACACTCTCAGCCACAGCTCTTTCCTGTGTGGGCAGCAGATGAATGCTGTATTTCTTCTGACACTCTAGATGTGGCTTTGTGCAGCATACTGGCTTCTTTAGAAATCACAATAACTCCCCTACATGATGGAAAACTTTCTTTTAGTTTGGTAGGAAGTCAACAAAAGTGTGATGCTAAAAGTAGAAATTGATTTTATTTTTCATGTAAAGGTATTTTACAAATCCTGTGTACTATGTGTGCGTTAACTGGCAACACATTAAGTGTGGAGGTTGTTTGATTATAATCCAGCAGTCATCCACTCCTGATGTCTGAGCTACTCTAATGTAAAGAAGAAACAGCTGGAGAGGTTAGCACTTTTGACCTACATTTTCATGGTGACGTGTCGGTGTGATGTGCCATAAGTGTAGCAATCTGTGATGTCGGCAAATGCTTTTAATCAGTCCAGCTTAGTCAATTCATTGTTGTTTTCTACTGAGCAGAAGGAAACCCATTTTAAATGAAACACGAGTCTCCTGGGAAGTGGCTGTAATGATCATATGTCACCAAATAATCACTTTCCCATCGACCACTGCCCTTTGTGTGATTTAAGAGTCTCTTTAAAATGGCTCAGTTTATCAGTATGATCCTATTTACTGCCTCTGACATCGATATTTAACTGTGCCAGGTTTTTGTACAGTATGTGCCTGATGGTAAAAAGAGTGGCAAGACCAGTTATTCTTGAGAAATGAATGTTGACTGGTCAGGTGCACATGCCAGTCACAGGTGTGCGTGACAACTTTGTGTATGACTCATGGATGAATTTTGTGTTTTGGTTTTCCTTTCTATATTATAAAGTTTGCCTGGCTTTGTGGAAATTAAATAAATGAAAAGCCAAAAATGCCTTTAGCATCAAGTCAGGTTGGAACCTTATGGATCCAAGTGGGATATTTGCTCCTTAGACCCACTTGGGTTGACACACCCAAGGAATTCAAATAGAATTCAGAAATTAACAAGGAGTTAATTTCTGAATTCTATTTGAATTCTAATTGTCTATCATGAATTAGGGTTAGGGTTATGTTGTCCAAGATAACTGGCTTACAGTAAGTTGTTAACAATTTTAATTTTCCTTTTGGTGAATAAAATAATTAGTAGGCAACTTTAGAGTTGAAAAGCTTTAGTAGAGCTTTTCAACCAGCCAGGTTGAAAAGCTCTCTGAGGAGTGTTGTAAACAAACACAGTTAGAATCAAGAGTCTTTATTGTCATTATGCATAACGAAAATTTGTGCAGATTCTCAGCTTAAAAGCACACTTATAAATAGCAGCAGAAAATTAAAATTGCACACTTAAGAAAAATATAAAAATATAAAATACAAAATACAAGTGATGTAAATAAAGTGCACTTAGTGCCAGTCTATGGTATGCTGTGTGTGTGTGTGTGGCTAGACGGGGGAGTGTGTTTGCAGTTATGATGATGGTCTTTGAGCTAATTGGGCCACAGGGCAATTTTTAGTTGTTGTGCTGTAAGTAGCTGCTGGGCAAAGCTTGAAGCAAGGTCTTATTGTACATTCATGATTTGTCTATTCTCACAGAAATATGCTGTTTTTCACATCAAACTGGTCATCATTTGAATAATATAATAATAATAATAACTTTCCAAACCATGCATAACAATTAATGCACTTAATAACCATGATTTAACAGTGTGAACTAATAACATCAAGTGATGATCTTGATCATTTGTTAATCTACAACAGTAATTCATGATACATCCTGTATTAACTCGTACATGATACTATCAGGAGTCATGCACTAGTTAAGTGTTATCTTAAGCATATGATATATAGCCAGCATACAGTAGAGAACAGAGGTCTCCACTGATCCACACTGATCCACAGCGCCACCATGGGTTACCTTCAGAGTTTCATCTCAGACTGTGTGAACATTTCAGGTTTTCAAACCGGAGAGTATTTACTACCTCACAACATGTAGGAATAACAGAAGACTGCAGAGACAAATTGATGAGATCAATGAAAAGATTTATTCGTATTACAAAATTTTTGAACCAGATGATTTTACATGAAACAGACAGCAACCCACATTGCAGTGGGCTGTTGCAGTGACCCACTAAGTGACATCAGGAAGGGATTAAGTGTGTGTACGTGTGTGTGTGTGTGTGTGTGTGTCTGTGTGTGTGTGTGTGTGTGTGTGTGTGTGGGCCTGCCCTGCTTTCAGCAATTCTTCACTAAAAAAAAAAAAAAAAAAAAAAAAATCATTGCTGTGAGATGACGAAAAAAGGACGGCATAAACAATTCAGCATTTCTAGGTTTCATTTAAAAAAAGATGAATCAAAGTCATGATTACATTTTTTATCTACTGATTAAACAAAAAGCAAAAGTGAATGTTGAGTGACGCCTCAGTTCTCGCAAAGGTCATTCTCGCAACATGATGTGAACATGTCCTCAGCACAGATATCCTCACATGTTCGAGAGACAATTTCACCACCTGAGAAACAAATGCAACAATACGATGACTAAACCGCTCCTCTTTCACTGTAATATGAAATATTACAATATTTATATTTAAACAAACATATCAAAACACTAACACAAGAGTAAACAAAGTGGATTCAAAGCAGAGCAAATCCTACGTACCTGACTCAATGGTCTGGCAGTACTGAGCTGATGTTGGACAATCTGTCTCTATCTTACAGATGTGGTCGTTGTCACCATCACAGGTGTAGCATCTGAGCGTGAGCACTGAGGAGAGCACAAAATTCAAATTTTCACTTGCTACAATATTATCCTGGAATATTGAATATTCATCCTCTATTACAGGTGACATTTTTGCCAGTGATTTCTTGTCCTTTGCTTTAGTAAAAATAATACAAAACGAATAGAAACCAAAGTTCCCTCACCTTGAGTGCTGCACAGCAGCAGCAGGAGTGTGAGAAGCAGGACTTTCATGTTGGCAGCTGGTATGTGGACAAATCTTGTGCTCTGCCACTTTTATACAGGCACACACATACACTACTCACCAAACAGGGTTGTGCACTTCCTTGTGTATGATAATCAAGTAACATTACTTTAAACAAAACAACAAAGAGTTATTGAAGAGGTGTTGTGTTACAGGAAGATTGGCTATGATTGCGTTTAACCCTTCCCTGCTGGCTGTTAATGATGCCGTTTATAACCTCTGAATTTCTGAGATGAGCTTTATGTTTAATCTCAATCCATGTCAGATTATTTCAAAATATATCATACCACATGATAGCTTTCAGCTGGTATTGTACTGCATTTTTCAATGTTTGGTTCTGCACAAATACTAAATGTCCAATTCTGTCCTGGCACACGAAGCCACAACAGGTCAACAGAACATGATTGTTTTATTACCTTATCTTGGCTTTCTCAGCCTGCCCTTCTGCATTACATTCATATGGTTACTAAATTAAAGCAGCTGAGTTTGGTATCATTTTTTTGGACTTTTTGACAAAGTGGACCTCATCTGAACAACAACAACAAAAAAAAAATGGAAGCCTTTTCAGGAGATTGAGAAGAAATTCTTCAACAAACAAGTTTAGAGTCTAGTGCGGCTTTGTGAGGATGTATTTACAGCAGGGACTGCTGTGCTCTGATGACGCAGTACAGGGGGCTCCATCAGCTGATTGGACCAAAATTATCATTTAATGAAGTCGTGTCTCTGCCTCAGTGCCTCTAATTCAATAACAAAATGTATGAATAGGATTTAATACATAGTTTCTCTTTTCTGGAAACACTCCACCCTGCATATTTTAGATGCCTCCATGCTCCAACACGCCTGATACAAAAGCATGGGTGGTTTTCAGGTTTCTGCAGTGGTTGAAGGTTATCTCAATATTCTTGGCATGTTTCTTATGTATAAGCCAGGTGTGAGCTCACAACAAGGGCAAGTCATGATCTTGCTGGACCTGCCAAGTGAGAAGCCTTAAATGGTATCATGGCAAGACTTACACAATCAGTTATCAAGAAAAAGTTATCAGAATTTGTATACTTCATTGAGATGACCACATTTCCTTAAACAGACGCAATGTGTTGTTACTTGTCCACTGAACACAATGTCAGCTGTTTATGACAGGAAATACCTCTTCAGTAGAAAGTATTTCCAAGAAAAACTGCCCACTGCAAATTTCTGCAAAAAATACCTGCTTTACCTGTGCTCAGGAAAAATGTTGCTTACATCCAGAACATTAAGATATTTTTGGGCCTCTGAAGCACTGTGATCTGCTCTGGCACAGTGTCAAATAAGCTGTCACAAAGCAGTTTTGCCACTTGTAACGCAGACAGTTTGACACTTTATGGTCTGAGTAAATTTTGGCACCCAGTATGAGCACCACTTTGTTATACATCAGCTTCAGGTCCAACAACTTTACTACTGCAATACTGAAACACTCCTTTCTTTTGACTATTGTAATAAACAATAAAGTCACCACATCATGTATCTTATTAAAGTCTTTATTTGAACATTTATTTAGTCAACATACAGAGAATACCTCTGCATCAATTAGTAAATGAAAGTTTAGTCAGTGAACTAAGTGATACAAATGAAGAATGACCACTTTGAAGACACAGCATTGGAGGAAAACTGGCACTTGACGTGAGAATAATGTATGAGGTATATTTTCATTCACATAAAATGATAATGTTAGAATTTTAACTTTTCTGTGTGAAGTCATTTGCCCGGACGCTGTGCGTGCTGTGTTTTTGATCCGTCTGCCTCTATGCCCCTCACAACTCTGAACGGGATGAGCTGGCATGGCTAGCATCCTATGGCCTGGAGTTTGAGAGTCTCTTCAACATGAGTCTTCCTCTCAGAGGAATAAACACTGTGACTGAGCAATGTTTAAAGTAAATGTGTACTGTATTTCAGTGTTGTCAAAATGAACTTTGTAGGACTCAGTTTATCAGAGTCACCATTACTGTTTCAACTATTCACATTACAGAGATGTCTGCATATTTACAAGTGGACTGAGATCTGTAAAGAGTTTTGCTACAGTAATAACCCTTTAAAACACTGTTTTAACTAAAATTCAAGTCAGTATGTTTTTAGGAAGATAAATTTCTTTAAGCTCATTGTAATGTACTGTGCGATGATTGTGATTGTAGTTTCTGATTGGATAAAAGGACATTTTTATAAGGCACATTTGGTGCCTCAACTTAAAGATGAAGTAATTAAATAGTTGTAAACTGAAGAAGGATTACTCAAATTCATATCATTAGATTTATGTAAAAAAAAAAAATGCCCTGAAATGCCCCTTGAAATTTTCCACAAAAAAGCTTCCATAAATTAATAGCTTTTCCTTAAAAAATTAATCAAAACATTATACAACGTAATAGCGGTCCACATAATGCAATGTTGCCAAAACCTTCAATTTATGGCCAAACCTGGTATGAATTACTGTAAAAAAAAAAAAAAAAAAAAAAAAAATAGTAAAATAGAGTTGCTACAAAGGCAAAAAAAAAGGCAGCATCTTTGAACTAAAAAATTTCAACAACTTAATTTTCGTTATTATGATGCAGCATAAGTTATACTGCACTAGTGCACATAATTTTAATACATTTTATTTATCTTTACACTATAACGAACAGGAACATGTTACAAGCTCAGATTCTCATTCTCTGTTCTGTCTTCCACACCGTTGTCTTCAGATGCTGATTTCTTATTATTTCTGCAAAAAAGACATAAAAGTGCAGGAAAATGGCTTAAGAGCTGTTCAGTGTCTTAAATTACATATTATCCAGTTTATTAGAGTACACATTATTTGGGTACACATCAAAATTAATTTGCATTAATTTTAGTTAATTTTCCTGTGTTAAGCAAAAGTGTTACACAGTTGAAATGACACTGTTGAAAGTTGATTTAACTCAACTGTGCATGAGAGTTGGTGTCATCGGGTGGCGTTTGGAACTCAACTCCCACAGAAAGCACACCTCTGCGAACACATCCTCATGGATTTCAATCTTTAGTGTTACACAGAGTTTATTTTTAACTCTGGATAGAGGTATTTTAACACTAGATCCGAGTTGTTTAGTAACACTTTAGGAAATGCTAAATTAACTCCGCAAAGACAAAAACAAAACAAAACACCAGCATGGTGTTAGAACTGAACTGTTAGAACTCTCAAAGAGTTGATTTAACACTATAAAAACTGCTGTGTGTATGTGCATATGTGCTCACATAACACACATTAATCGGCTAACTTTCAGATTTATCACACACTGTCCGACACATAATTCAGATTTGACACTGCTATAAAAAAAGAGTGTCTTAAGGTCATCATCCATATCAGTAATGTCCTGAGAGTCAGGCTTAGTTGCACATCATCATTCCTTTAAAACTGTGGACTGGTATTAAGTCACAGACTGACTATAACATAATCCAAAAACTGGCACTAGGCACTGAAATTAAAACATACAGCATTATATTCTTACAAAGCCGTGGATTACCCTATGAACACTAGGTTCTGTGATGTATATAGAAAAAAAGAAAACTTATCATATGTGCTGTGTTGCTTTTCATACCTGAATCCTTCAAACTTCATGTTCCGATATGAGTTGCTCTTCTTTAATAGGTAGAGAAGAACGATGTCGCAGACGAAAGCTCCCTGCTGAGTGAGTTTTTTTTTTTCAAACATCAAACAGACAAAATAAAAGTAAAAAAGAAATACTGTTCAGCTCTTCTAAAAACACTTGTACAAAATATGAATGGTACTTACGGCACCCATCAAAGCCAGTCCTGAAGCAACACTGATGGCTGTTGGGATGATGCTGAACTTCCCTGCCTATGGAAACAAATTCGCGGTCATATTAAAGAATTAAAAGTTACATGTGTCTTTTATTAAAAATGCCAGATTAACATGTCATGTCAATTTGAGCCTTAAATAAGAAATAATAAGATTACAATAGATCTGAAATTGATAATCTCAAAGATTTTGACAGTGACTGAGTTTATGGCCCACTGATGAAAGTAGTACAATTATTATCTATTTGTTATTATAAACTGAGCATTGACATTCACCAAAAAACATACTTTATCAAGTTACTACTCACTATTGGTCATGAGAAATTCAACGCAAAACAATGATCATTTTTGGCTTTTGTTGACAGTGCATACATTTCAGCATTGCATGAAGTACAGGAACAAGAAGTAGCAGTCACAGTGAGTGACAGATTAAGAGCTACCGTTGACAGGCTGCACACCTCCAGCTTCTCAGCCAGGTAACTAACACTGTGCCCTGCTCATGTCATATGCAGCAGAAAATCACTTGCTCACAGAAAGATGTATAAAGACCAGTTATCGCCTCACTTCTTTGTTAAAATGACAATAGTTTGTTTTCTTGCTGCCAGAAGTCTGTGTGTCAGTCTGTGTTGTGTATTAAACTTCATTACGGTTGGTGCCAGCATATTACTAGACTGAAAACTTTGAGATTATCTCTTTAATCCTGTCATCTGGATAATCCAAGAACAGATTACAAGATTTTGTCAGGTTGTTATTATGCGTTTCAATGCTGTGCATTGAATTTATCACTTAAGTCATCTCACTTCACAATGTGGACAGTATTTCATGCTTTGCAAAATGCATTTTCCATACCTTTCCATGCACCATGATGTTAAATCGGATACCATAGACTTTGAACAGAGTTCGATACATCTCACCAGCGGCATTTCTGAAATACCGAGTGTGTCTGTTGGAAATAAAAAGGGGAACATGGAAACATGTGAATGCAAAAAATAATCTTTAAGTAGTTTATTAAATTTGCGACTTTTGGATTTTCTGTTTTCAAATTGTAAATAAAGTTATTTACACTGTTAAAAATAAAAGTGAGAAATATTTGTCTGTGCAACATAGTGACGTAGACCAAGACAGTGTCTGCAGAGTCTCACCTGAAGTTAAATCCCATTGCAACTGTTTTGTTTGAGATTATGTCCATGCGAATGAAGTGGTATTGTGGATTGCATTCAGAGTAGCTTTTGTCAAGGTCACAGTTCCACTCTATCATAATGCCAATGGAGGCTCCCTGAAAAACAGATCACGGATTCACATGTGGGTCCTAAACCAGTCATTCTCAACCACTAGCAGTCCTTGGAGCACCATCTAGTGGCCCACAGAGGTAGTGGCAAAGTCAAATGGTTCCATCTGATGTAATGACATTAGATGGAAAGCACTGTCACAAGATCAAAGGCAAAAAATAAACTGAAAGCAACCTGAAAGCGACTTGAAAGCAACCTGAAAGCAGTGTGTCAGTTTCTTACTGCACCCATCACAACTTGTTCTTTTAATTTCCCAGAAACAAGCATCTCACTGAGGGTAAGCAGAATAATGCATCTGACAGCGGTACAACTCTGCTCAGTTTCATTTTTACATTTTTCTGACCTTTTTTTTCTTTTTTGTTTTTTGGAAAGAAGGTCCTTGGAACTTGGAACTTTTTATTGCAATCAGAAGTGGACCTTAAGTTACAGCTCCCCTGAATGCAAACGTCTACACTACTGCCCAACAGGGCCAATGGACATCAGCCCACTGATGCTCGTTCCACAACGAGATGTGTATATACAGGAACATTTAATTAACACACTAATACAACTTTTTCCCTCCCAGTGCCTCAACTCAGGGCATCTGCTGATACGAGTGTTGATCTGATTAGTGCCGAACATCTGTATACGTCATCTACAGTGACAGAATCAAAATAAATGATATGGGAATTTAACAGGAAGACAAAGATGTAGGTTAGACACATAATTCATATACCCAATCACCTTAATAAGGAAAAAAATAAATAAAACAATAAAAGCCTGCTGTTTAAGATCTTCCATCACAGTCAAGCAAGATCTCTGTACATTTTAGATATTATAATTAATAACATATTTGTAATAATTTCTCATGTTGTTTATCTCACAATTCAAAAGCACAATACTAACATATGTGTTCATGTCCTGGAATTTGTATCCAGCTCGCCTGGTGATGTCACCCAGGCGAAAGATGGGGCAGTAGGGGTGGAGCTTCTCATCGTATCGGCATTTCTTCAAATAGGAGCGGTCAGTCGTTTCAAGAACATTAGACCTCACAGTAAAGAAACACACAGTAATACAGTATGAATGCTCACTGTTCACTGTACACAACTGCCTCCATGGTGAGTGTTGAACACAGACAAAGAGGACTTACTTTGAGAATGTGAATTTGGGAAAAGAGATAAAATTCTTGATGTAGATGGTGAAGTTTTCAGCATTCGTCAGCATAGATTTCCTTTAAAAAAAAAAAAAAAAAAACGACCAATGAAATCTGTAATTAAATGTCTTGGTGTCAAATGTCATGTGCTAATGTGCTGATATGTAACTGCCTAAAGGAACGCAGTGAATGAAGCTGCTCAGCTCAGATACTGTCATTGTCTTCAATCACAGAAAAGTATATTTTTCAGGGATTGTTTGTTATCTGTTTTCTAGCACTGTAATAAAACATCAAATCCATCAGAAGAGAGAAAGAATAATGAATAACTTTGAATAACTGCATTGTTCCTTACTGTGGTGTGAACCTTCTTTCAGTGGGACACCAGCTGTAGATTTCACAGCTACCAGTGGAGTTTTCATCTTTCCTTAAGCATCGGCCACTCATAATTCCTTAGGAAAACCAGCAGGATAAAGCAGCCTGAAGTTATCCAGTTTATATCACATGTCAAAGTATTATTCAAAAGACTCAGATAGTTTTGTATCATGTTGCATTCATTTTCATTTGTTTGGAAAATAACACAATGCAGAGAGAGAATTTCAATCAGTCAAACCTGATTTGCAGAGCACTCTCATACAAGAACAATGTAGTCCAAAGTGCTTTACAGACACACACACACACACACACACACACACACACACACACACACAAAAACATTTTAAAAAACTCACCCCCATGGACACACTATGGCTGCAGTCATATTTCAAATCAAATCATATTTCAGAATAGCACTAAACTGACTGATTGACTTAACGGCAACATAAAATCAGTGATGTTTCTTACTTACCATGACCAAGCTCTACTATCTTTCCTTCTTTACAGTCCTCGTCATCTCCACAGCGGCCTCCCAGCACATTGAGGTTCTGAGAAGAAATGAATGGGAAAAAAAAGAAGAGTTTAAAAAACATTCAACCATAAGAGATAATTTCTTCACAAGTCACACACACACACACACACACGCATACCGAATGAAACATCTTTTAGCAGCTTGCTTGACTTAGGAAGCAAATGTCCTGCATTGTGACCTCATGACCTGCTGCAGTAGTCACACTGTAATATGCAAATATCACAACTTTAGCCAGAATATGATAAGGTTAATTAAGGCCAAAAAATAAAAATACATTAAAAGTCAAGCATAATAAAAATTAAAACACACACAGCAAGGGTACATTTTGATTTACTATGCCAAAATAATACCATACTAAAAATGTGAGGTAGTTTGGCAAATTTTGCATAACCTATTATTTCCTCATTTTTATTGTAAAGTGATTTGGCTTACTAGCTTCTAGTTTATACTTAATGTTTGAAAGTTTTGAGTTAGCATTTCAAAAAAAAAAAAAAAAAATCTAACTCACTACAACATTCTCACAGAATATATGAGCATAACATACACTAGTGCAAATATATATGGACAACACGGTCAGCTTATTTGAAACAGTGGGGTACTGTGAGGATCCAAGAACACTCTCAAACAAAGGCAGACACGTGACTGTGCCTGTCTGGAAAATGATACATGACAGTTAAAGGCTCCTGCTCAGCTGAGTGGTAGTCTTTTAGATGCAGGGGCACTGCAACTGACGAGAGCAAAAAATGTATACAAGAGCAGTGCTTTATGGCTGTGTAATGCATGCATGGGCTTTCTTCCTGGCTGGTTTGCACTGAGACAACAGGCCAAGAGAGACTGAATTTACATACCAGGATCAGAATTTACATGTCAGCCTATGTTAAAAGTAAGAAGTCCTTTGTTATGATAAAGCACTGTGAAGAAAATATAGAGCAAAGCTATGCTGACTTACTGAAATCAGGAGAGGAACTATAGGTCAGCCATACTCCATATTATTTCTGTTCCGTTTCTCTGCTCATTTTGGACAACACACTGTTGATTCACAGCTTTCTAAATTACTGAGTAACATCACATGATTGAGGATCGGTCTATTTACTATATAGTGAAAATGGGGAGACTCCTCTAGTACCCCTGGTAATGTGCTGCCTCCTTTATCTTTGTAACATGGCTGGCTGGAATAGTTTCCAGATGATCAGATGTCAAATAGTGAAAGGTAAATAAAGTAACCTTAAAACAAACACAGCTTCAGACAGCTCGCAAGTGCAGGCCAAGAGGCGTTCTGTCTAAGAGGGTATGTCTAAACAGCACATCAAACTCCCCAGTGGGCTGGTGCTCACAACAGAAAACTCACTTGTATCCTAATGTTACAGAAAAACATGTTCATCCGTGTGATGAATTCTGATGGCCAAACAGCATGAGGTGAATCTCTGTCATTGTCTGTAACACTGAAACTCTTACAAGAAAGCAAGCCAAGTTAAAGCAAGTTAATTCCCTAAAAGACCATTCTCATAATACCAAGGGTAATTTAGGAATGATTGTCTGTGTAAGGCAGTCGGATCACATAATATATCATGGAAAAACTGTTGACAGTGGGTGTCACAAGACCTGCAATTATATTATACACTTTCTGTTACAGTCACTGAACATTCATTGAAATACTGCCTCTGTGGTCTGACATTCAGTCCACGAGTTACTTTTCCAATAAACTGTACAAAATATTCTCACCTCAGCACAGTATCCCAGCTTCTGGTTTGGCGTCTCTAAGAAATTGGTTACCACAAACAGAAGAGCTTCACCCTATATGTAGAGAAAGTACTGCAGGTTACATAGGTTTTACATTGGCATAGTACCATGATGATGATCACCTGATCCTGCTCCTGCCTGCAGACCAGTTTCTCTCAATATATAAACTGGAGCCACTTTCCCCACCCCTGCTGCCTGAGCACTGACACATCAGGAATTTGTTCACAATTTACTACTACATCATCCTGCACTGTTGCATGTTACTACTGCAGTTCATTTAAATCCTGCTTCAAATTCAAGCAGATGTACAAAATAAGTGCTTAACAAGGCAACTTCTTCAGTTTAACTGTCATAATTGTTTACTAAAGAAGAAAGAAATGAAAGATAGAAGTAGCCAGATCCTTGAGTAAAAGTATACCACTATATAGTGGTATACCACCACTATATAGTAGTATGCCACAATACCACAGTGAAAATACTGCACTACAAAAACTCCTGCAAAAACTCCTGCATTCAAGACATTACTCGAGTCAAATATGATCAGCTAAATTTATTTGAAATGTCAAAAGTGAAAGCAAAAGAACAGTTTGTCCTCCAGTTTTCAGGAAATATATGGTTTTCAACAGGAAGGATGTGAAAAATATGAAAAGTAAAGCTGTGAGACTAATGCTGTGGAGTAAAAGTACAATAATTGCCTCTGAGGTGTAGTGGAGTAGAAGAACAAAGTTGCATAAAATGAATATACTCAAGTAAAGTACTGAAATAAAGTACTTCGTCAAATGTTCAATCCACCACTGTTGAAAGACATGATAGTGCACTGAACATGCCTGATGTGTAAGTGAGGTGTACATAACCTCACCTGTGGTGGGATGACATAATCCTCCGGCCCCCAAACCAGCAGCCCAGACTCAGTAGTGTTAGTCACCGAGACTCCCTTCAGTTTAGTTGTGACAGAACTCTGAATGGACTCGTCTGTCTCTTGGTAGCCCTTCTTGCTAATAAAAACCCACCTGCGGGAGAATGCAAAAATCTCAGCTGTGAGAGGAAAATCTCACAGCAATGAGAATTCATTTACTTTTGTACTTGACAATATGCTACATTTTTTGTGGTGTTATATCACATAATACTATGATATGGACTTAAAGGTATTTTTGGGGTTTAGAACTATGTACCCTATTACAGAAACACTTCACCATACATTTTTACTTTGCTTTCAACTGAACAATGTACAGCGCCTTGACAAAGTATTCACCCACACTGGCATTTGGAGTGTTTTGTTGCCTCACAACCTGGAATTAAAATGGATTGTTTGAAGGTTCGCATCATTTCATTTTCAGAATAAGTCTACAGCTTTGAAGAAGTGATTTTCTTTTTTTTTTAAATCATGAAGCAAACAACAAATAGGACAAAATAACAGAAAACTTAAATGTGCATAACTACCTACCCGCACCCCCAAAAAAAATTATAGCTGGATGGGTTCCGATGATGAACAGCAACCTTTGAGTCTGACCACAGATTCTCAATTGGATTGAGGTCCGGGCTTTGACTATGCCATTCCAACACATTTAAATATTCCCCCCTAAAGCACTCGAGTGTTGCTTTAGCGGTATGCTCAGGGTTATTGTCCTGCTGGAAGGTGAACCTCCATCCCAGTCTCAAATCACTGGCAGACTGAAACAGATTTTGCTCAAGAACATCCTTGTATTTAGCACCATCCATCTTTCCCTCTTACCAGTTTCCCAGTCCCTTGTGCTGAAAAACATCCCCACAGCATGATGATGCTGCCACCACCATCTTTCACTGTGGGGATGGTGTTCTGGGGGTTTTCTGGACACTCTTCCATAAAGCCCGCTTTCAGAAAAGGTGTATATATACTGACAGATCATGTGACACTTAGATTGGACACAGGTGGACTTTATTTCATTAATTATGTGACTTCTGAAGGTAATTGGTTGCACCGGAACGTTTAAGGGGCTTCATAGCAAAGGGACTGAATACATACGCACACGCCAATTTCCTTTTTTTTTTTTTTTTTTTTGTTTGTTTTTTTCCCGCATGGCACTGTAAATAAGACGTATATAGTCTTTAACAGGGCACCTATAGATTTGTGTAAGTTGCTCAATTTAACACAGCTTGATTGGGGTAAAGTCCGCAGTCCACAGTCATACATTTCTGCATTAATATTATTCCCTAACTGATCAGTAATCAATAGGACGTGAATTCATAACATATGACCGGGGGTAATAACAAGGTAAAAGCCAAGACAGCGATTCACTTACCCAATAATGTAACCGATGATAGATAACTGAATAAGCCTGTACAAAACCCCAACTTTCTTGTTTTTGGCGATGATGTATTTTTTTGTTTTATAATCGAATAATCCGTTGAAGAAGCCCCCTGCCATCCTGCAGCTACCGGTAAAATGTCAGCGCACAATGACTTTCTCTCTCTCTCTCTCTCTCTCTCTCTCTCTCTCTCTCTCTCTCTCTCTCACACACACACACACACACACACACACGCACACACACATACACGACTCATCACCTGCGTCAAGTCGTCATCATTGGTCAGCATATCCGGTTCCGGTTACTTCTTTCAAAATAATGCAGTCTTTCTTGGGACAGGTGCTCATGGGTGGAAGGTTGGTGGTTTAAAGGCGGTAGTTTGAAGTGATGAAAAGAGAAACGGCTATCAGAATAAATGAGGTTGAGGTTGGACTTGTCCTCTTAGTGAGGCGAGCTAAACGCTAATGAGAGCATGCAGACCTGCACGCAATCACAACCAATCATGCTGAATTTAAAGCACATAATGTTTACCATTTTAGTTTTGGGTGTTAGAGTGTCGACATTTTTGCACTGAACACCGCTTAGGTTGATGTTAGTTTAGTTGCTGTACCGCCGTACTGGACATTTGGCCAAGTCCATGTCCAATGTACTGTGTGACACTTGATGGAAATGTTAAGTTCAGGAAACTCGCGGAGAGGAACTCCATCTGCATCGAAAAGCTTCACAGCTCTGAGGTGTTATCGCGGTAAGGCGTTGGAGCAGCATGATCACACAGGTCGTAGGCCAATGACAGGAGAGGTGAAAGAGCTTCAGTTTCCTGTGAGATGCGTCTCTGCAAAACCAAAAGTTTCCATGCAGATGCACTGGATGAAAGTATTCGGAAGTGCTGGTGTAGCAGTTGTATGGCACATTGTGTACCATATAGTGTAGTTATTTTTAAAGGGACACACCATCAGTTTTACATAAGGAGTTCAATGTAGTCATTGCGTGGGGTATTTTCTGCAATCTCTTCAACTCCTCAACTCACCCATGGATCAAATCTGTTGTGACACTAAAAAGAAAAAAAAATGGTGGATAATTTTTCATTAAATGTCACAACCCCCACGGGATGACTTGTTTCTTTCTCAGAATTTAACCCGTACACTCTGATAATATTTGTACATGCAAAAAAGCCATACGATAAAGTTATAATATGTAGTATTTCCACATTAAAATGTTGAAAAACTTTGTAATATATTTTGTTGAGCTGTGCACTTACATTGTACCAAATGTTTCCAACTATGTTCAAATCCAGAGAAATCTGTAATTTTACTCAAAATAGCAATAGGTTCAATTGGTCCCATTGTTATAAATTTGGAGTCAGTGAGTAATTGGATTGTTATTACTGATGCCTTGAGTCCCTGCTTATGGCAGAGCAAAAAATAAATAAATAAATAATTTAATGGCAACATAACAAACAGTTTTCATCTTAAACTTCTTTTGCACCGGAAAGAAAATGTTTTAATCTGGATTTTGTATATGTATTCAGTGGGTGTAAATATCAGTACTTTACCAGGTCCAGACTCGACTTTACTTTGAGTAAACAGGTTTTAGGTTGATCTATTTATTTTATGTCATTTAATCAGGCGATCTTATTGAAATAAGCATCTCTTTTTCAAAAGAGGCCTTAGAATAAAGAAAAAAAAAACATTCACAGGAACATAATCAGCAAACTCAATACAGCAAGAGGTTAGTTAGAACAATTAAATAATTGAAAAGATCAGATCACAGAGATTTACAACAACCAAGTTGAATGGAAGGCTCTGGTTTGAGTGAAGTTTGGAGCACATTTCATTTAAAAGGTACATTACATCCATGCATGACAGTACAGAATATCACTATAGTCAAGGACAGACTAAAAGGTTAACTGTGCAATACTTTCGCAGTTAGAAGAAAACAGACATCCTTTAACTCTATACAAACAGCCAAGTTAATTTTTGTGTCAATTGTTTAATATGAATTTTGAATGATCAAGCCAAATTCCTAAATATTTATACAATGCTGCAGGACTAGTATGGGTGTCATTTAAGGTTTTAATGGCAGGGTAATCAGAGTCAGTGGTGGAGGTTAAGAATAGCATGTATTAGGTCTTTTCTGCATTTAAAAATAGTCAGATGATGAAGGCAGATGATGGATCAGGGCTTGGGCTGGGGTGGAACCAGGGGCGTGTAAAATATATATTTCAAAATATATAAAATATAGGACGATAGTTGTTTAGGTTTAAGATAAATCACCACTTTTCTATAACGTTACTACTGTGGACCGATGCCTGTCAAAAACATCCCATCCATCCATTTTCTATACCACTTATCCATCAGGGTCACTGAGGGGCTGGAGCCTATCCCAGCTGACTATGGACGAGATGCGGGGTACACCCTGGACTGGTTGCCAGCCAATCGCACACAAAGACAGACAACCACACACTCACACCTAGGGGCAATGTAGAGTAGCCAGTTAACCTAATGTGCATATTTGTGGGATTGTGGTAGGCTGGAGTGCAGAAAACCCATGCAGGCACAGGGAGAACATGCAAAGTCTGCACAGAAGGGCTCAGGTAGGGATTCGAACCTGCAGCCTCTTGCTGTGAGGCGACAGGGCTAACCAACATGCTGCCGCTGTTTAAAACATCTGGTTAAAAATATGTGCCAACTAAGGACAGATCAAGGGGGCACTTAGATGAACAAGATATTGGTCAAGATTATCTACACCAGTATTTTTGCACAATAATCTACAAAGAGCTTTGTATGTATCTGTGCTATTCACCAGACCAAATGGAAGCGTGTGCTTAATAGAAGCTGATGCAGTGGGGACTCCATCTGCTGGACAGATGGAGGAACTGACAACTGTGGAATCTGGAACCATATCAAATTGAACACCAGAAGAGAAGAAATGGTGATTAAAAACTTCAGCTATCGATGATCTGTCTGTAATATAACCAGATCCTTGTCTGATTTGAGGTGGGAGGTGTTCCAAAATTTACTGGTACTGTCACAGATAGTGAGAGTTGACTGATAATCAGATGAGGAGGGTCGATAAATACAATACGAAGGAGCAAGGGTAGAACAGGTTCGTGATTTAGGTTTAGCACCAAGCCTGAGCTATAGTTCCTCCTTGTGACTCCAGTTCTGTGGTTACAGAGGGACCAAGCCAGGGAAGCACAGTGATGTTGTCGGGAATGAAAGAGGCATCTGCTAGCCAAAGAGTTCAGAAGTCTCTCATCCTCTTGGATCAAGTAGAGCTTGGAGTTCTGTTCAACATCCAGAGCCATTGAGAGACGAAATGAGTGGCAGCTGTGGTGTACCAATGAAGTTGTCCAGCTAATTGTAGAAGGCCATCTGAGTTAGCAAGTGGAGGGTCTACTCGCTGTTTAAGTACGATCTGTGCACTGGATGGCTGATTTATATAATTATGTATGTTTTAAATTGATTGAAAGTAAAATAATCAGAGCCAACATTTTGCAGAAGAGAAGTCATTGACTGAAGAAAACAAAGCAAGTGGTAGTGATAAAGTAGCAACCAACTGAGTCTCTATTTAAAGCCCATTTTGAAGCTCTTATCTTTTCAGTTTATTGTTGTTCTTTTAAGTTTATTTCAGTTTATTAATCGTGCTTTAGTGGTGTAGTCACTGCAGACATGCAGTTAATCTGTTTCTCACAAACACTAACCCAGTTCACGGGTAGACCCCTTTCCACCGGAAACATCAACAAGTTTCAGCAGGAAGAGGTCTGGAGGAGTCTGCCGTTTCAGGACTTTCACATGTTCATTGTGTAAATAATAAACATTTATTGATTTGACATGTTTGACATGAGCACAATACGGTTTGAGAGAGAAATGCATAAATGTGTTAGTCATTCAGCTGTTATTCATGTGAAACCAAAAGAAAGAATAGCATTGCTGCAAATAACCAGGCGTGAGGGTCTTGTGGTTTTGTCCCATGATGCTTAGAGGTGTTAACATACTAAACAGTCTTTACAGTGTACAGCCTTCATACTCTTCAAGGTGCTGACAATGAGTGCTGACTGGTGGATTTTCATTTTAGCCCTGTGCTTCATGTGTGTCTCTTCAAATGGTAAGTCCTTTTTTGAAATTAAAGCATGAAAAGGTTCAGTGAATAAAGTGATTGTTTTGTCAATTTAAGTTATCTTGGAAACCTTGTGTTTTGATTTTTGACTTTAGATATTGTACTATATATAGTGAACTATGGTTTTGTTGGTAATATATTTGAATATATTTAACATTGTTTTTACTACTGATTTCATAATCGTTACACAGTTATGTCCCCACCGAAACACACTTTTTTAAATTAATCTAGTTGTATTGGCATATTAAAGCTTTGTTAGTTTCCGTGTTATATTTTTAATTAGTGTCTGTAAGGTAATTCACAATTATTATTTTTATATTTAGTATTATTTCTAAATTAGTATTAGTTCTTAGCTCTGACTGAAGATATCTTGTGTTTCTCTTCCTCTTAAGAAGATGAATATGACCGTGAGGATTGTTCTGAAGATTTGGACTGTGAGAGGCAGAGACTCAGTGCTCGGCTTGGCTCCACTGTTCTCCTGTCATGCCACTTTTCAAAAAGAACCCCCTCCCAGGTGTTGTGGGTCCATATGGATGATGTGATCTTCCTCACATCTGATGGCCGTGTTAAGTTCTCGAACCCCAGGCATGGCCGGGTGAAAGTCTTTCCAAACCAGGGCTCACAGGGGAACTACTCCATCTGCATCGATGAGCTTCAGGATTCTGACCTGGGGTGTTATCGCTGTAAGCAGGGAAACGACTGTCTTGAAGTGAAATTGATTGCTGAGACAGGTAAGAGGATTTCTGGTCAAAAGGTCGAGCAGCAGCGTGTGCATACATGCAGTTTCTTCCTTTCCATGGTCACTAACCTTGTAAGTTATATACATATGAAAGGAGAATTAAATGAGCTACAGTTTCCTGTGAGATGCATCTTTGTAAAACCACAACTTTTCACACAGGAACACTGACTGAAGAGACGCAGCTATTGATTTATATATGTGCAGGCATAGCCACAATTCTGCTGGTTATCACTGGCTACTGTTGCTTGAAGTGCATATGTGAGTACCTGCCCTGTCTGGCACCCTCAGTCCACACAGCTGACACAGGAAAAGTATTTTCATTTGGAGGATAAATGAATTGGTTGGTTATTTAGAAAACCCTTTTTTTTCATTGCAGTGTGGTGTAATAACAGGAAGCAGGACAATACGAACAATCCTGTGGGTGCAGGTAATTCACCATTTATTCTAAACCCATCTATGTTGAATGTTACTTGGAACAGAGTTACACATCAGACCACAGGAACATATAAGGCAGATTGGTAACAGGTTTAATTTGCGCAATTATTGATCCTAATTTTTTGTAAAAACATTGCAACATCCACTGATCCGTAAATTTTCAACTTAAATATAGGATGTTTAGGTGTTTTATCATTTATGTAACTGAGAATGATTAAACGTATTTAAAATTATTGTTTATTTACCTACTGAGCGAAGTATTTTCCTCAGTTGTCCCTGGTCAGTTATCAAGGCGTCTTAAATTTGAATGAAATTTAGTTTGTCATGAAGAGTTAAACATTTGTTAAAGGCTATTTTAAAAGGAAATGTAACGCACAGGACAGTGAAAAGGTAGCCTGACAGAGCACATAGGAGGAAAATACTGATAAGTAGCAGAGCAGCAAATAAACAACAATGCACATCTTTCTTGTTAAAGAATAGCTAACCTGTAATGTGCGGCTACACCTACGCTGACTCTCACAATTGTGTTGCGTTGCACTGTAGTAGAGAAAGCCTGTTCATGTCTCAGTGGTATGTGAGAGACTATATGTCTCAGAAACTGTCCCAATTACTGGCAGTCTAAATAAAAGCTGTATTAACATGAATACAAGTGATTCATTTTGTTCAAACGGAAATACAGTTTGTTTGTTAGTTGTTAGTTAAAGTCCCTAATTTATCTTCTCAAATGGCACGACTATAGAGCTAACCTTGAGAGTAACTTGTGTCTGTTCAAGGGTAAAAAACATCTGCCTACCTGCATGGCTTAAGTTTACATCTTCTTTGTTTCTTCTGAACATAACACAACTTGTTAAATGGATTTCTTTTTTTTTTTTAACTGAGCCGATATGCATTTCTAGTCCTTGTGCTAAGCTAAGCTAACTTATGAATAAAATATGAGAGTGGTATTAATCTTCTCATCCAGATCTTGTCAATAAAGTAAACAAGCATATCTTCCAAAATGTCCAACTATTTCCTTAAGTGACATCTTGTAATAATTTACTGCAGTTGCAAGTGCTCCACCTGCGGAAATAGGCAGACAAGTAGATGAACAGCGAAGAGGTAATTATTGGTATAACCACACACACACTCTCTAAACACTAAAGTGACGCACAAGCTGAAGAGGACAGGTAATAATTCTCTTTTGGTTAATTTTAACATTTTCTTTTTCACTATGTGTTTTCTTTAATAGGAGAGGACAACCTTGTTTATGGTGTGTTCACACAGCTCTTCTTCTTCCTTTGATCCTCACCAGCTCATTTCATATTGATTCACGTTGTTAAAATTATGTCATTGTATCCCATCTGAATGGATCCTTTTTAACTATCAGAAAATGATGACCAATGTCCAGCCAGCCAGCAGGGCAACTACAGCAGAAATCATGGCAATCTCCCAGGAGTTTTACCTGACGTGGACAGGACTCAACCCACTCAAAGCACAAGCAGCATTTATCCAAACTTGAACCAGTTCAACTTTGAGAGGGTGGAAAGTCAGAGAACAAAACTGAGATTTCATACAGGTGCTTGATATTCATAAAAATGACTACAGTTTGTATTACTGGTGATGCATCATATCATGAGAAACCTGAATCATTTCATCTTCTCTTACCTCTCCAGACATCTTGAGCAGAATACGGCAAGCAAGTTTCAGTCGGCATTACTATGGTAAGATAAACATCTTGTGTTATTATCCATCATTTCAGTGCTGTCTGGAACTGTACTCATTCATTTTATTACACAGTTAACCAACGTGAACTCAGCAAACAACAAGCAACGTCAACGCAGGCGGAGAGTCATTGCACCGGTATTCAAATTTTCTTTGTTTTGTCTTGGATCCTGTGCTACAATAAATTTCCTAATTTACAAGCCAAATTTCTTATTTGCTTTTATATTGCAGGAGGTTTGGGGAAGAAGAAGAAGAAGAAAGTTAATGAGAGTGAGTGCTGACTTCATCTGTGGGGATGTTTGCAGTGAAATGATACTGTGTGCTGAACTGCTCACCTACTTCTTCCTCAGATTGTCAATACCAAAACCCAATTTACAACAGAAGCACAGAGCAGCTCAACCATCTGTAGAGAACCAAGGGCAGTGCTCAAACAGCTGCTGGGATCTTTTCAGCATCATTTCAGTTATTGAAAATTCATTTTGCATAAATATTCATGTATTACTGTATTTGTTTGTTGTATTACTGCATTGTATTTCGTTGGCTGTAGATCTAAAAGACAATTACTAATGGCTGATAAAGTTCATCATACAAACATCAAGATTATTCGCATACAATAAAGTATAATCAAATCAAGAAGTGTCGTCAAATGAGACAAACTTGTTTTTGTGAGTTGTGTTTTATGCTGAATATCCAATCAGGACTTTTTTACTATATAAATTACATTTACACTCTCATTTTAACTTGCAGATAAAATACACACCTTTTGTCTGTACCTCAAGTGATCATAAATGAAACATGGGTGTTTCATTAAATGAAGCACCAGACTAATCTCCAGAGGAACTCCAGAAAGAGGCTGATTTAGACACACAAACCTCATGGGGTGGCAGTTACTTAGAGTTTTGAGTCGATTTTATTCCCAAGTGAGTCTTTCCAATTAGGCCAAACAAGAAGCAGCTGCTTCACTCCACTGAGTATCCAAAGATGAAGGTTTACCCTACAGACGTCATTTTGAGGACATTTATTTCATTATCACTGCTTCTTTTAAGGTATGAAGCTCTTGCTGCTTCAAACAATTTTCAAGCATCAGTCTATGGCACAGTGAATGACCACACATCAGTTTGCCATGATGGGTTCATGTCAGTTTACATATCAAAGTCTCAGTTTGCCGATCTTCCTTTTACTATTTATGTTCAAGGTAAGTCAGACACTAAAAATAAGTCTTACTGATGACTGTGACACATAACTTTAAAATGTTTATTATGCTCTTGTTTGTGTCCAAATTTATACACAGATGAACACAGCGGATATTACCAAGCCATTGCTGTAGCAAGACAGTGCCACTACTTCCTGGGAGAAACTGACACCGTTGTTGTCTTAACAGTGGCTTCTCATGGTTGTTTTGTAACAAGACAAGTAAGCTAAAAAGTCTTTTGAACGTGTCAGTCTGTTTATTTTTAATGTAGACATATGCAATTGTTTTTTTTCACATATCAATCTTTCTTAAACATTTTGTTCAGTAGAAGCATATGACTAATCTGACAGTTGTCATCATGGCACTTGTGGGAAAGAAAAGAGTTGAAATTATCAAGTCAATACCACTCGTTTGTGAAAGGAAAATTAAAGGTAACGGTTCAGATGGACGGACAATATCATGACATTATGTGTTAGTTTGTCACTAATTCTCACTGTGTTTCCTACAGATGCGAACAAAAGTGATTATCCACTGGTAGCTAGTCATTTTTCCTGTAGTAAGGATGGGTTCAACATTACAGTCTCTAAGAATGCCACAGTCCCACCTCTGAACCTGGAAGCAGTCTCACCCCCTTCAAGCCAAGGCCACTGTAAGCCTAAAAAAAGATCCAAGGATGCGGTCACTTTCATCTTTCCATTCACAGATTGTGGCACTCAGTCCATGGTAAATGGCTTACCTCCTAGCCACAGTATTTAAACAAATCAGATTGTATTTATCTATTTATCAATTTATTAATTTTTACTAAATATAGCAAGTGTGGTTTTGTCTTACAGATAGCAGATGGGATTATGACCTACTGGGTCAACATTGAGTTGAAACAACATGCACAGAGGGGCTCTATATTTCGTGACACTCCTTTCCAGTAAGAAATCAACTTGTCTTGCTTTTCAAGTGTAATGGACACTCATTTCAATCTTGTTTTTGCTTTGTTTTGGTTTTAGTCTTACTGCACGTTGCAGCTTTGCACTAGCTCAAATTACTCATGTGGGCATCAGAGTTCAGGGGAAAAAGTATATGTCAACACTGAAGAGCGTGGGACTACTGAGAACTGAAATGAGATTTGCCAAAGGTCAAGTTTATATTTTTATTTTGTTTCTTTTGCATTTAATTCCTAATATGCACATAAATTGTTCATGAAAGTATTCTTTATTCTCTCATGAAAGTAACTTTGTGTCTACAACGTGAAAAATAATCACTTTCATTTTGAAAGGTCAGTTTCAAACTTGGAGCATAGTGAAGTCTTCTATAATATTTCTTTTTTCCCCCTAACCTTTTATCTACAGATTCCGATTACAATTCTTTCTATTCCCCTCATGATCCTCCAAGATTGACTGAGCTTGGTCAGCCTGTATACGTGGAGGTGTTTGTTCTCAAACATGAGGACAAGGATTTGATGCTGCTGCTGGAGGACTGCTGGGCAACAGCGACTGAAAACCCACATGACCCACTAAGATGGAACCTACTTGTTAAAGGGTGAATTCCCATGACTTTAACAGGGATAGTTTATCTTTTGGTAAACATGCTAACAAATTTAGCTGTTCTTCAAGTAAAGTTAATCTTTGAATCTAATCCAGATGTCCGTTTGGTGGTGATAGCCACAGAACTGTTGTGTTGCCAGTTGTCTCCAGCAAGGAGCTGAAGAATCCCTCTCTTCATAAGTGGTTTGTAATCAAGCTGTTCTCATTTGTGAAGCCCCGAACCTTTGAAAATATGGTATGTAAGAAATTTTCTTAATGAGTTGTTAGCTGTGGTATTTTTTTTATTTTTTTTTTTAAACGGGGTATTCTCTTACAGGTTTATTTCCACTGTGATATAGAGATTTGTAAAGGACCAGATTGCTCTCAGCCTTGCAGCAATGGTAAGTGAAGAGCTGCATCCAGTTTATCCCTTATGAATTCAGCTTGGGTTATTGATATATGCCTTTGTTCACTGAAAAGTCTTTGTTATTCCATGTGTTTCAGGGAGCCGGAAATTAAAAAGAATCACACCTGGAATACGACAAAGGATTCTTCACAGTGTTGTCTCTGGTGGACCTCTAATGTATCTACTGTAAATGACAAGAAAAATTACTCCTGTTTGAAGTCACGGTTGGAAGCAACTGTCCATTATAAATAAAATTATATCTTGATGGGCAAACTTTCATCCTCAAACAACTTGCTGATTTTATCAAATTAACCTTGAATAATGGAAGTTGTCAGATGCTACACTTTTCTATTCATGGTGCTTGTCCCAAAAGTCACTTGGATTGGTGGCATTACTAGTTAATATCACCATCTAATCCTGTCTGAATTATAGCAAGGTAGTTATATAGCCTAGAGCAGGGTTTCATTTTTGACTTCATCAAAGTATCTAGATAAGTATTGTGTGTAAAATACAGAAGTGTCACTAGACCATATACCATGGTGACAATAAAATAAAGGTTTTTAAGTTTGATGATACAGTAACAAAATACTTGAAATATTTTATATAAATAGTATTTTACTAGTAAACATCCATATGTTTTTTTTCATCATTGCACTGGCTCTAATTTATTTGTGGATGGTCATGAACATTTTACAAATTTCATATCTGCAACTATTAAATGTAATTTTCTATTTCTTTGATTGTTTGGTGTTGGCAAACTGATGTGTAAAGCTTTATTTTTAGTTCTTAAAACAGACTTTTATTGTGGAGGAGGAGCGTGGGTCATGTGTTCACAGTTCAACCAATAGAAATACAGAATGGGTCAGCTTGCGGAAGACATTGAACGAGACTGATGGTTTTGAAACGAGGAGAAGAAATGTAAAAGAAAGTTGCTATTTTGGAAAGTTAAACACTGTCTATGGGTACACACATCAACTACACCGTGTCCCTTATTATTGACCTGAGTATTTCTTTTCGTTTGTTCATCTGTTCATACTGAGAACTGCTGGTAAAGCTGGGCAGAGTTGTGAGTTATGTCCAAATCAACAAGATGGGACTCAAAACAAAATGAGTCAAAATACTTGCCGATCTATCAGCACAAAGCCGAGCTGATTCAGGCTGTCAAGGACAGCACTTTTCTGCTTGTCACCGGTGAGACTGGCAGCGGGAAAACTACTCAACTTCCACAGTACCTGCATAAAGCAGGTAAGATATTATTTTGTTTCCTGTCCTTGGTAATGTGACGTTAACGTTTCTGAACTACACTGAGACAAACGTTTATGCTTTAAAGTTGAAAAATCATCCACTTCCAATTTCCTGAAATGTTGTCAGTTTAACTAACACTGCAGCCCTGGCCTATGTGAATTTGTAAGTTAGGATACGGATGTAATCATTGAATTCTCCTTGCAGGTATTTGTAGAGATGGCAAAATCGGCATTACGCAGCCCCGCCGTGTGGCTGCCATCACGGTGGCCCAGAGGGTCGCCCAGGAGATGCGGTGCACTCTGGGTAGAGAGGTTGGCTACCAAGTACGCTTTGATGACTGCTCATCACAGGTGAGAGGCAAAGAGCACTCGTTCTCTGGCCAAAGCACAATATATTTGTTGTAAAAATTGATATATATATGTATAACGTGAAGATTTGACTGTGTTTGAGCCAGGACACGGTGGTAAAGTACATGACAGACGGCTGTTTGCTCAGAGAGATCCTGGCAGACCCGGTACTTTCTCAGTACAGTGTTGTAATCTTGGATGAAGTCCACGAGCGCAGCCTCAACACAGTGAGTCGATATATGACACTGACCCATTAACATATAGAGGTTCTGCACTATAAAATAAGATGCATAAATATTTTTCTTCTTCCTGTCAACCTTGCAGTGTACAAATAGAGTAAGTGTATCTATTGCAGGATATTCTCCTGGGTTTGTTGAAGAAAATCTTCTCCAACCCTGCAAAGGCCATCAAAGGGCGATCGTTCCCTTTGAAAGTGGTGGTGATGTCCGCCACCTTGGAAACTGACAAACTCTCAGCGTTCCTTGGTAACTGTCCCGTCTTTGCTATTCCCGGGAGGACTTTCCCTGTCACCTGCACATTTGGCTTCGCTGTAGGACCTAAAGACATAGAGAGCGCTGGTTATGTAAAAGAGGTACTGAGTTTCAGCTTTGCGTCAGATGTTTTCTTTATTGTCATTGGGAATAAAATGTTTACTTGGGTTCACAACTTAATAATCATTGCTGATTAATCATGTTTAGATGCATGTTTTTGACATACATTTAATATGCTCTGCAGGTTGTCAAAATGGCCCTTGATGTGCACACCAGTGAAATGGCTGGGGATATTCTTGTGTTTTTGACTGGTTAGTCATCACTGTCAAGCCTTAATATCAAATACTGTCTTAACCTTGACCAAATCTGCGATATTAATTCTACTTCTTTTACAGGTCAGTTAGAGATTGAGCGTGCCTGTGACTTGCTGTATGAGAAAGCTGAGTCTATAGACTACCGCTATGATGTGCAGGACCAAACAGTAGAGGGCCTTCTTATTTTGCCTCTTTATGGGTCCATGCCCACTGGTAAATCCATACAACAGCTGATACATCTTATTCATTGTTAATTTGATTGAAACGTGTTTTTTTTTTAGATCAAGTCAATACATTTCTTTGATTGTGATTGTATCATTTCTACTGTGATTATATTGCAAAATAAAACAACACAGATACTTTGGGAATAACATTTATCATTTTTGCTCTCATCACAGAGCAACAGAGGCAGATCTTTCAGCCTCCGCCTGCAGGAATCAGAAAGTGCGTGGTGGCCACTAACATTGCAGCAACATCCCTTACCATCAATGGCATAAAGTGAGTGCGGCCTTTGGTCATTGGCTAACCACCAGTACCACATTGAAGTGCGTGTGTAATCCGCATCATTCCAAAATTTGAAAAACTTTCCCACAAAATGCTTCATCATCATCATCCAATTCTTTTCTCTCAAAGATACATCATAGATAGTGGGTTTGTGAAACAGCTCAACCACAACTCAAGAGTGGGCATGGATATCTTGGAGGTGGTGCCTATTTCAAAGTGAGTTTTTGAATGAGTAACATTTTGAACCTGGAAGAAGTCTTTTAAAAGAAATTTTCCTGTTAACCCTCATGCCATTAAGAAAGCTTGCCAACAGACTTGGAGTGGATTCTTTTGGGTGGATTTTCTGTGATTAGGAGCGAGGCTCAGCAGAGGGCAGGCCGAGCCGGAAGAACCTCAGCCGGGAAATGCTTTCGAATCTACACCAAGGAATTCTGGGAGAAGAGTATGCCTGAGTACACAGTTCCAGAAATTCAGAGGACAAGTCTGACTGCAGTGATACTCACACTCAAGTGTCTGGGCATTCATGATGTCATTAGGTACACTGATGCCCTTTCTGTGGCTGTTTGCATTCATAATTTCTGTATGCTCCCTCTCTTAGTAATGAGTTGTTTTCTTTTAAGGTTCCCTTATCTGGACTGCCCAGAGGAACGGTTTATCCTTGAGGCGTTAAAACAGCTCTATCAGTTTGATGCCATTGACAGGTGAGCAGTTATACCTTTTGGTTTTTCAAGCACAGCAGTTGTGGGTTTGAGTATTTTCAAAACCTTTTCTGGTGTGTTGGCTGTAGGAGAGGCAGAGTGACTCAGCTGGGGGAGCTGATGGTGGATTTCCCCCTGCATCCAGGTCTTACGAGGGCCGTACTCAAAGCCGCTTCGCTCGGCTGTCAGGACCTGCTGCTCCCTGTAGCCGCCATGTTGTCTGTAGAGAATATTTTCATCAGGCCAGGTCGGCACTTAAGGTTTAAAGCAGAACAATAAGAATGTGCTTAATTTAAAAACATATGGGGGGAGGGGGCGAAGTGATGTTTCAAAAAACAAACATAATACTGTGTTACCCATAATTTTTATGTTATATCAAGGGAATTGTGTAGTAGCAGAGATACTAAATATGTCTCTTGAATTTTAAGAGCTAAGGATGTTCTGTAATATTTGATGATGGTTGGTTCATTGATCAATTGATTTATTTTATATGTTAGAAAATTGAATATGAAGAGTGTGTTGGAGTGTAGAGTGAAGGCTTCAGCTTTGAGTGTCCCCACATTTTTTTTACTGATCCCTTCATTCCTACAGGTAACCCCGAAAAGCAGAAAGAGGCAGATAAAAAGCACACAGCACTGGCTGCTAAGACTGGCAGCATGAACGACTTTGCCACACTCCTCAGTGTGTTTCAGTCATGCAAATCCAGGTATGGAACTTCAGTGATTAATGTTTCAGAATACGTCCATATTACTTCTTTTTGAGTGTGCAGAGGAATCTAAGTTAGTCTATCATGTGTCATATATTCAGGATTTTTATTACTGGATACTGATAATTGTTAGTTTTTGCTTGCATTCTGCAGTGACAGACCCTCTGTCTGGTGTAAAGATAATTGGATCCACTGGAGGGCGCTGAAGTCAGCCTTTAGTGTGGAGACTCAGCTGCGAGAGATCCTTCTTCGCCTCCAGCAGGTACAGCAGTTTACAGAAACACCCATGTTGATCTTTAATAATTGTACAAAATCTCTCTGCAGATTGCTGTGAACAATGTCTGATTACTTTTTCCTATCAGAAGAGAGATTTCCCTACAGAAACATTTGATGGCAATAAGAGTGAAATCTTCAGACAGTGCTTGTGCACAGGATATTTCACCAATGTTGCCAGAAGGTATCAGCGGGATTCATTTAAAATAATCCATATTCAACTCTCCTTTAGAATTCATTTGTTACTTGTTGGTAATTTGAGCTTCTGCTGGTTTTGAAAAATTGTTTGGTTCATTTTTTCCATACCACATAGGTCTGTTGGAAAGGTTTTTTGCACAATGGATGGCAATGGGTCCATGGTTCACATTCATCCATCATCAATGGTAATTTTTTAAAAATCACTTAAAAGATCTTGATAAATAAACATTTTTCATCAAGTGAACACTAAAACATTTGTGCTTCTTGTCTGGTCTCTCTCCTTTGATCGTCATGATTTCTTGTTGCTCCAAGCTGTTTGAAAAGGAGGCTGAGTTGGACTGGGTCATCTTCCACGATGTGCTGCTGACTTCACGGGTGTACATCAGGACTGTGTGTCCAATTCGTTATGAGTGGGTGAAGGACTTATTACCTAAACTCCATGAGGTGGACGTCTATGAACTGAGCAGTGTGGCAAGAGAAGAAGTGACTGATGAGGAGATGATAAAATGGGAGAAAAGGGAAGCAGCCAAAAGACAACCAGGTTTTCTCAATAACTAATAAGATATTTATTTGTAATTAGTGATGTTGTAAAACTTATTGGTAAATTTAAAGTTTTTGGTATGACCATGCCTGAAATTATCCAAAAATAATAAGTCCACCAAAAGCATAGGGTGGATTAAAAGGTCATTTGGACGTGAAGATATTAATTGTCTTACAGGGTGGATTAACTTAACACACGGTTAACCTTTGTCATTTTTTTTTTTCTAAAACCTAATCGATAAATTTGTTCTTTTTTCAGAGGTTTCCACTGAGGATGTCATGAAGAAACTGGAGAAGCGAAACAACGAAACCACTGTCAGTGATGCTCGAGCTCGCTACTTGCAGCGAAAACAACAAAGACAGCAAAGTAAAGCTCTCTGACAGAAAGCTTATCAGACACGATTCATTCAGTGTATCACAGAAAATATATTTTTGGAAATTATGTCTGAATAATAAACATGAATTGCATTTGTAATGTTGCCTCTGTTGTACATCCCTTTGCACACAGTGCTGGAGCAGTGGTCGGTTCCATGGGTTTTTAACAAGATTCGCATCTAAAGAAGATGTGTACTTAACTCAAAAACATTGCGTATATTGAAAGAAGCCTAAAAGACTTACTATGGGAGGATTGACAAGACTCTTCACTGGTCTTTGGCGCTGCCTATCTCTTAGACAGTCTACAACAACACCGTACTGTCTAAGTGAGGTTAAGGTTATAGTATAGACTATACTGTATAGTACTTGATGTGCTTTCACACTGAGTGTTCAGGTGCAGTGGACCCTCGCTGGCCTCGTACGTCACTTCCGTTTGTGTGCGTCTGCGAGGCTGCTGTACTGTCTGGTTGGGACGGAGGGTTTCAACGTTAAGCAGGCGACTAACCACAGTAAACCCATAAAGAGGCGGTTTTATCTGTCCAGGATTTGGAATTTATTTGTCGTAGTATTCGAGATAACTATTCATCAAGTCTGAGCTCACTGGACTTTATTTTCTCGCTGGCTCGCTTACGCTTCAGTGAACCACTGCAGAAGCAACAGACCAAGCACGCTGACGCCGCCGCTGTTGTTGTGAGAGAAGAAAACAAGCTCAGTGAGCAGTCCGTTAAGCTGTGTGATCATTGACAGAGTTCAGTACACACGAGCTTCGAGTGATAAGTGGAGGGTGCTTTTTGCAACATACATTCGAGCCTTCTCAAGAACCGACGGCTGGGAATATTTTGTCGCTGAAGTCGAGGTGAGAAAAGCCGGGGTTTCGAGGAGAACTAGCGCAAGTGGCTAACTGACATGCTAACTAGCTGTTAGCTTGAAAGCTATTTTGGCTAGCTGCCTTGTTTGGTCGTAATGCGGTCATGGTCCGTGTCCTCACTGTATCTAACGCGCTACTTGGTCAAACTACTCATCAGCGTTTTCGCTAAAGTGTTGTAGCAACTTGTTTACTGTGAAGCTGCGACAGAAGAGCTAATGTTAACGAGTTGTCTTGGACTTGGAAGGTAACATTTGTTTGCCTCAGTTAACATTAGCTAAGTACTACACTGAGAAAGAGGATGCGTTAACATTACACTGCACTAATGTTTACGTTAGGCAGCTCGGGGTTGTAGTGGGTATGTTTTGTCAATTTTCACACATCAAATAAATATATGTCTCTTAGCGGAAATCTGTGTATATTGTTGATATTTATGATGTCGGTATTATTTCCTCAAGTTGTGTTAGCTGCATGTAAACCAAGTAACGTTACCTTAACGCTTGACTAGATACTAATATAGAGTCCCGTTTATTAAGGCCACTGAACTTTAGCGTTACTGATGTGCAATTTACAGCGAAGTAAAGTGTGATTCATATTTATCATGTCAAAGAGTACCCACTACTACTTTGACCATTCACATTAGTAGGTATCAAGTTATAAACAAACTCCTCAGATGGCCATAAAAACTTCGCAGTCGTTGAACGTCTTATCTGTTTTTATCTTTGTAAACAAAGCAGTTCAAACAGTCGTTTGTGTTCCCGTGACTGTATGTACTGTAATATTCAACCTCATCACTTTCACTGAAATACTGGGAAATTCTGCTAAACCTATTATCTAACATAAGCTGTTGATTCAGGGTTGACCCTGGATCACCAAGGCCTCTCCACAAACATTCAGCAAGAACTGTGGAAGGCTGTTACATTTGACAATAGAGAGCTTTACAGCCATTTTTGTTAATCATTCAATCAGATGAATAGTTGATTTTTAATTTCTACCTGGCAGCACTACTGTAATAATATCTACCATATTTAGACATATCATGCCACAGAAACACTGGGTCACGTCATGATATGATAGAGGTGTCTGAAGTTATAATATCTAGTTCATGGCCATGATAGTCGTTATGCTACTGCCATTATTGATATCACTGTCATAAGTGTCAGATGGTCAGATAAGAGGTGGTAAGCATAAGTGCAGATTTCAGCAGTTTTCTTTGTCATGGAGTTGTGTTTCAAGGCAGCAGAGTGCCTCAGAAGGAATTTATTCAAGCGCAGTGCTGTGGTGTCAACACTGAGATAGGCATCAAGAGCAATACACAGAAAGTTTCCTTTGTTTTGAGAATTTAGTTTCACTTTGTGTCTTAACCTCCACCTTCCTGGTAGTAGTTTTACTTCCTTTAGGCCTGATGTGTTTTCACATTTATTTTTCAGTGTCCCTCTATATCCACAAAGGCAGTTGAGGCTGAAATATATTGCCCAAGGCTATGTCAAAAGTCACACAGCTGTTGTTATTCACACATTTACAAATCAACCAAGGTTTTTTAAAAAAAACAACTTTAACAAACAACATACCACTGAGTAGTCACGTCACATTCTGTTATTTTTGTGGTGTTGTTTTTTTTCCTTCTTACGTGACTGTGTCTGTGAGTCTCTGTGAGTTGCATGTTAAAACTACACCAGATTATGATGAGCATTGTCTTTGTGTTTATGGCTAATCTGACAATAATTGTGTATTATGCATTAACAGCATTTATTTTGTTCCATTCCTCTAGGTATTGCATTATATAGGTCGTTTTTAACTGAGCCACTATTGCATACTTGGCCAATAGGAACAGTTTGCACAATTTCCACCAGCTTGTCTGCACCCCCCTCCCAATCCAGAGAGTCTTCTGCCCCAGCATGAATGAAGTCAGTGTTGTGAGAGAGGGATGGCTCCACAAGAGAGGTAAGGGGGCTCCTTGTGTTCACCGTCCATAATCTGAGTTTACATTAAAGTCATGATCCATGTCAGAATCTCTATTTTGAAATATTACCCCCCCCCAATCGTCTCACACACACACACACACACACACAGAGGTTTGTTAGGTATCATCGCTACTTGATGTCTAACTGCTGTGCTCAGCTGAGTGCTGTCACTTACAATGAATTCTTGTTGTAATAATATTGTGACACAGAGTGGTGTACTTAGCCTTATTAAAGCCAAACACACAAGCAAGTAGTCAAACACAGAAAGTCAGTTTGATTAAAAAAGCCTTCACATCCCTGTTTTCCAGGTGAATACATTAAAACATGGCGGCCTCGATACTTCATCTTAAAGAGTGATGGCTCCTTCATCGGTTACAAAGAGAAACCTGAGGTGTCCAGTGACCACAGCCTCCCACCACTCAACAACTTCTCTGTCGCAGGTCAGTGTGTCCTTTTTGCTGGTAAATTTCAGTAACCCAAAGATGAAAGTCAGACGAGTGTGCTTATTTTCTGTTGTTGGTGCCTTCATTTTTTCAGTGATTGCTGATATGTCTGTGTCTTGTAGAATGCCAGCTGATGAAGACAGAGCGCCCCAAGCCCAACACATTTGTCATTCGTTGCTTGCAGTGGACCTCTGTTATTGAGCGTACCTTCCACGTAGACAGCAATGAGGAGAGGTACAACACAGTAATTCCAAGGGTTTTATTTTGTGTCTCTTAGAGTAGGTCTTAGTGAAAATGTGACCCATTACATTTAAAAATTTGTTTTAGACAGAAAGGCACAGCAAATAGCACTGTTACAAAATCAAACACAGGTCCTAAATGCATCATTGTTCACAATAGACAGTGAAATTTAATATGTCAGAGTAGGAAAGACCATCATGTTTGAAATATAATTCACTGCCAGATTAAAGCTGATTTATTCACCCCTAACCCAAGCAATCGTCATTGAATTTTGTTTACATCAGCTCTGCCAAATACCAAATCCCAGCACCCCCCCAGATTATCCCCTACCTTCTAAATTCAACTTGCTGGACTACTGTTTTTCCTTTAAGATATATTTTTGGCCCACCATCTTTACCATCTGCGTGAATACAAAAATTTTATAAAAGTATTTCATTGCTTACTACATTTAAAGGCAATGATGTAGATTCAGAGTAATTGTAGACACGGCTTTGTATAGATTTGATAAGGGCAATGTGTGTTTTCTTCTGGCTTAGGAAAGAATGGATGCGATCGATCCAGGCAGTGGCAAATAGCCTGAAGAGCCAGCAGCAGGATGAGGAGCCCATGGAGATCAAATTTGGCTCACCAAGTGACATGAGCGGCACAGAGGAGATGGAGATTGCTGTGTCCAAATCTCGCACAAAAGTGGTCAGTATTTGCACAAGCAGCGTCTGGCAGCTGAGTGTTTGCCGTATTTGTCCAGCTAAGCTCATCTTTATTGAGCAAGTTGTTCAAACTTTAAGCCTCTTTCTCAAAGCTTTTTGGTGTAGCAACATTTAAATGACTGGACGGTAACATTTCTGAGTATTTTTTTTCTGTTGATTCTCTTCAAGTGTGTCTCTGGTTTTCAAGACTTCATTTGTATATAACATTTTGTAGAAATGCACCGTATGTGGCTGTCAAGTCAAGTGTACACGGTTCCTCAAAGCAGAATGATTTTGCTACCTCATTTTGTGAAAAATGTTTTTCTACTTGTATCATCTTATCCTTATTTGAATGATGTCCTGCTTTACATTGTGTGATATTATTCAAATATGGATCAGTGTCTACCTTTCCTACACATCTGTCACTATAGGCCTAAAAAAAACACTGTAGAAAAATTGCACTTCCTTGTTTTTGTTTTCCTGAGAGTTGATTCTCTAGAACTTGATTAGAAACATTGATATTTCCGCATGTCATGTCATGTCATGTCTCATATATCTGAGAGATTGCGTGGGACAGAATACATCATTTATGTTCCATAAACATCACCAGTGGGAACATCAAAACCCACAGATATAACATTCATGGTGCCTAAAAGAAGTTGGGAATTAGATCAATCTGACCCAACAGCAAATGTGTGCACTTTTGTCATGGTTTGTCTTTGACTATTGTTTCAGCAGACCATGAGTGATTTTGACTATCTGAAGCTTCTGGGTAAAGGGACATTTGGTAAAGTTATCCTGGTGAAGGAGAAGGCCACGGGGATGTACTACGCCATGAAAATCCTCCGCAAAGAAGTCATCATTGCTAAAGTTAGTGTAAATCACATCACTGTAAAATATTGACAGTCTTATTGCATGTACTGAACTTGTGCATTTGTGTATTCCTCTAGGATGAAGTGGCGCACACAGTTACAGAAAGCAGAGTTCTCCAGAATACGCGGCATCCCTTTCTAACGGTGAGTTACCAATGGCCGTATTGTTGGTTTAGTTTGTGCTTTCCTAAATTAGTGACCCATTAGTCAATATAATGCAGTGACACTTTCTTGTTTTCCTCCTCTGCAGACACTAAAATATGCATTTCAAACGCATGACCGGCTATGCTTTGTGATGGAGTATGCAAACGGTGGAGAAGTAAGTATTCCTCTTTCTCCTTTGGCCCACAATTTTGTCTGATGTGTTGTTGGAGGATGTCTAATTGAAGGGGTGTTTTTTTTTTTTGTTTGTTTTTTAAAGACAACACACGGGTTCTTTCACACCTAACCTGTTTGGTTTGGTTTGGTTTGGTTTGGTTTGGTTAAGTTAAAATGGTTAAAAACTTGCCTTTGCTCGGTTAGTTTTTTTGGCCTTGTGTGAAATCTCAGTTGAAACTCTCAAACAATTGTCTCAGACGGGTTTGTTTGTGGTATGAAAGCAAGCGAACCACAGGATTTTATGATAGAAATTAGAAATTACTGTTAATCCATCTGCTGATCATAAACTGTTTACAAAGCACTCTTATCATTGATCTGTATATGTATTCATGTAAAATCATTTGGAAGCCAGGGTAATGTAAGTGAAAAAATCAATTTGTCAGTAATACCTAAATATTACAAGATGTCTCTTAAAGTGCTGCATAAACTACTGTCAGTGACCAGAATTTGATTACACACATTAAGAATGTCCAGAGACTCAAGAAATATTTTTTCTCCGGTATCTCAAAGAACATGAGGAATTGTCCCTCATTTCTACTTTAACTTTCTGTATTCTGTTTCAGCTCTTCTTTCACTTATCACGGGACAGAGTTTTCACAGAAGACAGGGCGAGATTCTACGGTGCAGAAATAGTGTCAGCACTGGAGTACCTACACTCACGCAATGTAGTTTACAGGGATTTAAAGGTAAGGTGTCTGCTTGATCTGATACTAGAACATTAATTCATAGTAAATTAGATATATCAAGGCATTTCATGAGGGATGGGATTTCATGCAGAATAATTATAGGTTTTTGTTCATAACAACATAATATGGACACATTAAGAGCAATGATGCTGCCGAGAGTATAAAACATGATTGCATTGGAAAAAGTATTACAAATTTAAAAAACTCAGCATTTCCACTAACTAGCTTCTTAACTTCTCAAACATATACCGTACCCATGATTGCTCTCCTCCATGTTCCATTTTGCAGTTCTTTTCCTGCCGTTGCTGTCAAATTTGACTCTAATTTGAATCTGTCCCTGCACAGCTGGAGAACCTCATGTTAGATAAGGACGGCCACATAAAGATCACAGACTTTGGGCTGTGTAAAGAGGGGATCACAGACGGTGCTACCATGAAAACCTTTTGTGGAACCCCGGAGTACCTGGCACCAGAGGTAACTCTCCAATGGCTGTGGACTCTTGGATCAATATGTGATGTAAAAACACAGTGATGCCACAGGGTTGAATGAGCACATGGTGGAAGTTTTGAGGAGCACTGTGCGGCACTATGTGAAACAGTAGTTCACATGGTAGATCAGGTTGTCAAATTGTAGTGTTGGTGCTTTGGCTATCAAAGCAAAAAAATGCTAATGCTAAGAAAATGCTAACTGAATTTTAAAACACTGAAAATCAACAATTACTGGAATGGGAAAAACTGTTTCGTATAGCAGAGATCAAGTTTTCTCACAGTTAATTAAAAACACAATTAAATGAATAGGATATGCAGTTGAATGGTGTATTTGCGGCTTACGTTAAGTCGTTTTTGGTATCTGTAAATAGCACATTGAAATTAGTTTTTCTTCCTCCAGTTTATTTTTCTCTGATTTCTATCCTACCTACCCTGCTAGGTGCTAGAAGACAATGACTATGGACGGGCGGTGGACTGGTGGGGACTAGGTGTGGTCATGTATGAGATGATGTGTGGCCGGTTGCCCTTCTACAACCAGGACCATGAGCGTCTCTTTGAGCTAATCCTCATGGAGGAGATCCGCTTCCCCAAAAACCTGGCTCCTGAGGCTAAGGCCCTGCTGGCTGGTCTGCTCAAAAAGGACCCCAAACAAAGGTTTGTGGTTTGCAGCTGATGTACATTTTTACGCAGTCAGATCTAGATAACTAAGCACTAATTTATTAAATGCATGAAGAACAATTTGCAGTACTGTGAGGATAACTGGAAGAAAAATAAGCACATGAAAACAGTAGTGTCTCTTTATTTAAAAAAAAAAAAAAATAATAATAATGATAAGAACACAATGTTCACACAGGTCTGACAGTTTTGATAAGGATCTGTTGAATTTGGTTGTTTAAGGAATGTGACCAAGAAAGGTGTTGGATGGGACACTTTAACCTTCTAAAATAAAATGTAGTGCTCTCTGATGTACAAACTACTCAGTCATGGCACTGTCTACAAATTACTTACAAATTACAAAACTGTTTTTGACATTTGGGCGGCACGGTGGTGCAGTGGTTAGCACTGTCGCCTCATAGCAAGAGGGTTCCAGGTTCGAATCCCGGTCTGGGCCCTTCTATGTGGAGTTTGCATGTTCTCCCTGTGCCTGCGTGGGTTTTCTCCGGGTACTCCGGCTTCCTCCCACAATACCAAAAACATGCACATTAGGTTAACTGGCTACTCTACATTGCCCCTAGGTGTGAGTGTGGGAGTGTGTGGTTGTTTGTCTTTGTGTGTTGGCCCTGCGATTGACTGGCGACCAGTCCAGGGTGTACCCCGCCTCTCGCCCGTAGTCAGCTGGGATAGGCTCCAGCCCCCCCGCGACCCTGACGGATAAGCGGTATAGAAAATGGATGGATGGATGTTTTTGACATTTCTGTCTTGCAAAGGCTGATATATCTGTAATAAATTCAGCCATACTGATGTGTCAGTCAGGCTTCATCTTTCATATTAATTATCTCTGATTTTTGGAATTTACAGACTTACATTGAAATGTTCTTTGAAAGTGTTGCAGGCAGCATAACATCCACACCCTCAAAAATAAAATGTAAAGTTGTGAGTGGTACAGTGTTTAATATTAAACAACACACTTTTATTTCAAGATAAAAACAAAAGCTTTACTATTTATGTGTGACCTGTAATATGACTGGAGAACCTGTTTGTGGAGATGCAGCTATACAGCTTGAAAAAACATTTTCTTTGTGTCTGTCCACTATGCTTGGGGACACCACATACTCACCTATAAAATGAGTAACAACATTATTAAGTCCTTATTCCTCCTTGATTAGTTTTGGTACAGGGTAATGGCCATAAACAGGGACATAATTGATTGTTGTTTTTTGGTCAAGCCCCAGTGTTCCTGGGAACAGTCAAATAACTGCTAATATTAGCACATTGAGCTCCGCCTGCAGGCTTGGTAACACATGCGCTTGTGAGTGGTAAGGAAATGGAGAATAAATTTTATCTAGAAATTGGTTAATACATTTAATAAGTCAGAGGGAAACAACACAACAAAAGCGTGTGTTGTACGTGTGTGATGACTGTGTTTGTACAATTATCTGTGTAAAGAAAAGGTGGCTGCCGTGTGGGCGAAGATGATGGTGTTTTTGTTTTGTTTACAGGCTCGGAGGTGGACCAGACGATGCCAAAGATGTGATGAGCCACAAGTTCTTCACCTCCATCAACTGGCAGGATGTAATTGAAAAAAAAGTAAGTTGCTGGGGTGGGAAATAAATTACGTGACATGTAAAACAAGACATTCAGTATGTAAAATTACTGACATTCTGCTTCTCTTCAGCTTATTCCACCCTTCAAGCCCCAGGTCACATCAGAGACAGACACACGCTACTTTGATGACGAGTTCACAGCACAAACCATAACAATAACTCCCCCTGACAAGTGTAAGTGGATCATCGTTTGTGCTTTAAGACTGAATTTATACATCTTTATAAGCATGTACATATTTTGATCTTGGCTATGTTTTCTCTCTCTCTCTCTTTTTGCATACTCCAGATGACAGTTTAGATGCAGAGGATTCAGATCAGCGTACACACTTCCCTCAGTTCTCTTACTCTGCCAGCATACGGGAATGATCACTCAGACTGTTGAACAACAGGCAGGCTTACACACAGTCACAGTCCCACATACACTTTGGCACTGCTGGGGAATTCGAATGACACAAACTAAAACTGGCACAAGACACATTTTCATTAAGTCTTTGACACACATACATTCACAGGCACGCACACACACACACACATACACACGCACTGGCAAATCAGACAAGACAGGGATCATAGAGTATGGAATGAACACACAGGCCACGGATGACTGACCTCAGCAGGTTTGTGTGGATAGACTGGCAGCTTTGTCTCTGTACATCCTCTCAGGGTTGGCTTTCGGCTTCCCTGCAGGACCTGTGCTGCAATACACTGGGTACCACATTGAAGCCTTGACACTTTGAAAACCAGGTTATGCCAGCAAGTACCACTTCTTTACCAGCTGTACCCATGCTACACACACACACACACACACACACACACACACACACACACACACACACACCAACCCATGCATTGACTGCATATATATACACAAACATACTTGATAGATTTTAAAAAGTGTAATCAAAATTAGGAAAAGATTTGGGGGGGAAAAAAAGACAACCTTTTATTTCATTGATTGTTACGGTTTTAAATGTAAAGCCATATTTCTGCATTTTTTGTGATTTATTTTTTCATCTTTTTTTAACAAGTGCTCTTTCTGGAACTTGCTGTTACAAATCAAGTGTGGGACTCTTCCTACAGTAGGGGGGGTGGGGAAGAGGGAGAAGGGAGGAGGGTTGCCATTTCTGTGTTTGCACTGCGCGTGTGTATAAGCGAATGGATGACTGGATGCGTGAATGTGTGTGTGTGCGCATATGAGTGCTGGAGAATGTATGAACAACAGTTTTGATTCCCAACCATCCATTTGTGTCTGTTTTTATGCATGTTTTTAAACTCTGAAATATTGCTGGGATATCGACAAGAGAGGACACTACACAGTGCACTTGATGGCCTTTTTTTCTGTTTTTAATTTTTAAAGGGAACAAGCATGTAATTTATGATTGCTGTGACCAGCTTGGCACTAAATTGACTCAGTCAGGAATAAAAACTGAGAGTTCTTGCATGGCTAACTTTTGCTGCATTAATGCAACTCAAAGTGATGCAGCTGTCAGGCTCTCGCAGTCTATGTCACTGTGTCAAGAATGATTTAGCGGCTGGTAGGAAGTGTAAGAGTAAGTCTTCATTAAGGCCAGTTGCGCTGTGTGTTTAAAAAACTGAGAGAACAGAAGGGAAGAAGAGAATAGAGACTAAATGCTTGACCACAGCGGTTCCCCAACCTGTTTAGAGAGACCAATGTAGATGAACACATCCTTTCGCTGTCCTCAGTCCTGTAATTCTCGCTCCCTAGCTCAAGAGTTAGGCACCAATCTTTTGTTTATTTACCATTTGTAATGTCAGTGTAAAAACTATTTGTAAATGAGCCTTTGAGTGTTCCTGTATTTAAAGAATGAGAGTTCAATCGTTAAGTCTTTATGATGAGGCCAAAAATTGACTGACTTGGTGGACGTTTAACACTTCAAATAATTCCACATCTGGTGATAGGAACCTTTGGTTTATGTTTCTTAATGCTGTGTTGATGCGCTTAAATCTACGTAGTTGTATGTCTGGAGCAACAGTCTGCTGGTTTACAATCCAACTAAATGCTGCATGAGCTGGTTGGCCAACCGTCAACCCACAAACGGGGGAACTAATCAGTACATCAGCTCATGTGTGATTAAGTCGAAATGTAAATCCGTGTACTTTGAATTCTGACGGCACATGATTGAGAGTGGTTCTGGACAGCATATTGAAAAGTGCTCATATTGACGCAAGCGTTTTATATTCCATATTGCTGGAAGAGATGTTGGTTGCTCTTTGAGCTTCACTAAAGGAACATCAAGATCTTCTTGTTTGTCATTGTTATGATTTTGTTTGTTGATTTTTTTTTTCCTTATTTGTCCATCTATTTCTCAAATTTTGGAAGACACATTGTCTTGTTTAAGTATACAGTATATAAAATATATATATTAAAATTTTTTTAAATGGCATTCTTTTTCATTAAGTTCTTCATTTCAAAGGGTTTTAATTTTGGGATTGCTTATTTAGCTAACATAGTAACTTTCAGTAAGTTGATTTTTAAATGAGTAGTTATTTTTTGGTTTGCATTATCACATTCCTTAAGCTGAACTGAACTCACTTTTCCTAATTTGTATAACTGAACAAATATAAAAAAAGTATTGAGAGAAATTAACGTCAGTTTGGTCATTCTTTTTGGAACTGGAGAGAAAATAATCCTTTAGCGCTTAAATTTGTCCTCATTTTTCAAAACACATCTTTAACACTCTACTCAATTTAGTGTAGTTAAATTTTAAAAATTACATTTTAATACCCTTTTCTAGCATTCTCTGCAAAGCTCTAATTCTCCAGTGATGTTTAATCATTTTCCAGAAACATCAATCAGCATTCTCCCCTCATGTCACAAATTAATTTCTTTTTATTTAAGTTTGTGTGTGTGAGTGACAGAGGCTGACAGTGAGATGTTTGAGTGAAAGTGGTGACAAGGGCACAGAACAGCAGCAGGTTTTTGACTTGTCACTGGGCACCGGGTGGCCCCAGTTCCTGCAGATGGTGATGTGATCAAATGGCTTTGATTTACAGTTCACAACTCCAGCACCTCTTCGCACTGGCTCAGGCACAGTCATCATACTCTAGCCTAGTATTCTGCTTTGGAAACGGCAGGATCCAATATCAGAACCACTGCACTGATGGACTCCACTGTGGATTTGCCTTCATTGCTATCATGGCCATAAGGGGTTGCTGCTGAACTTTTTTAATATTGGTTGTGAAGCCATACTCTGAACCTCGCTGCTGGCCACGCTTTAAGCAATGCTTAACATGCAACATGCAAGTTAATACCCCTGACCTCTCCTGTAGGCATACACAGGCACAACAAGTGCCTCTTCACTATTGTGTAAATACCAAAAAAAAAAAAAAAAACAACAACAACAAAAAAACACTTGATGGTGAATGCAGCATTAGTAGAAGGGGAGGCCTGCAGCTTTGTAGTATTTGATTTGCAGCTTTACTATGGTTACCTTGCTTCTCTGTATATTTGAATGTGATCAACGGTCACGAATGTCACACCTGTTGCTGGTGTAACAAGGATTTTTATTTTGCTTGTTGCTGTTAGTTGAGGCTCAGAGGGCAATGAAAAAAGCAATCTTTAAGGGGTGGACATTGTCTTTGTTGACAGTTTCAGCCCCCCCTTTGCAAGACTTTACAATGTAATGGGTGATACCTGCTACAATATGGTAGCTTATAACATTTGCAACTCTAATGTGCCAGTAAACGTTTTTACTGAACAAAGCTGACTGTGTCTTTCTTTGTGTCATTTCTACAGAGTACACTGTCCACCTTATGAAACTGACTGCATTTTTCTAAAGCCTACAGTATGTGTGGTGTCTTATGACCAGGGCCTTAGCTACCTTTGAGGACACCAAGGTCATGAGTTAGTTATTGTTTGGGCTTTTAGTCGACTTTAAATTCCAAAATGTCATGTAAATTTCATATTTATTAAAACCCAATGCTGATAGTGTTTCAGTCTCAAAATTCTGAAGTTCAGGCACACTAAAGTAACAAAAGTAGGCTTTTTCCCACAGTGATTATACTTTGGCATTGTGGAAAACTACCTTGAAAGAAGCAGTGCAGGAAGGTAACATTTTGCAAAAATAAGTCAGTAATTAGAAGAGAAAATGTGTTTGGTGTGGGAGGACGGTGCAGTTTTGTTGGACTTGGGGAATTTGCCCTCTTGACTTCAGTATTTCTAACATCATAGATACAGTTCAGATTGTGACACATAGTCAGGGAGCTCCTGAAGTTCATTTCCTGTAGTTTTGTCATTGCTGCAGTAAGCAAGCAGGGTTTTATTAGATATAGGAAAAGAAATATTTCTATTTCCATTATTCTGCCTTCATCAAATGTGTAAGTAAAGGTGATCAAAACAATCTATCACCTTGAATATGTTCATGATATACTTTGGAATAGCAGATTGTAAAAGACTGTGCAGATAATGAGCATTAATTTCCAATTAATGTCGCCAAAGCACATAACGTGAGGTGAGAAGGTATGGTTTGAGACGTAACGAAACGTTTTCTGTAGCCAGCAAACTTTGATGAAATATTCCTATGGGAAGCTATTTCACTTCGATTCATATTATGTAAGTAGCGTTAAAAAAATCATACGGAGAAACGAAAAGAAAGTTTGTTGTGCAAAACGCAATATACTTTTCAAACGTCGACCGGAAGTCGTAGTCTTAACCTGTCCACCTTGACACCGGTGTCCCCACCCCAATCAGTGTGGCCCACCTGTCTTTATCAGCCCCAGTCCGAGCGGCATGGCTGCTCTGTCTGCCCCAGGCCTCCGCCGACATCCCGTGGATAAGTAGCTGCAGCGGCCCGACACAGGAACTCCGTCTGCGGCTGTGAGCGGCCATGGCCAGGACTGGTTTCTGCGACTCCAAGCCCCTGCTGGACTTACACAAGAAGGTGAGCAACTGCTCGGCGGGCTCAACAGAGACAACCTTAATCATATTTTATGAAGAAAATTAAAAGTGTTTTCAAGAGGGGTACAAACTGGCAGATAGTTTTCTGTTCAGTCTTTCCCTCTTCACTGCTCAGTTAATTTCCCAAGAATTGATGGGATGAGGGTATTTAATTTGTTGAATCTGTTGGAGGAATTAACAGAAAACAACCGATTAAAACGCTCAACTTATTGCAGTCACTTGCCATGATCCCAGGTGTGGAGGGGCCTCCTGATTAGATGGCTCAAATAGGACATTGATGGCCATGCACTACTCTTTAAGGACATGCATTTCATGGCATTACTGTCCACTGATAACTGACGTCCTACAGAGAATGAAGTGCAGCCACCTACAGTCACCATGAAAGACCCTAGACTTGTTTTTGCCTTGGTTGTGCTTGCGATGCAAGTTTTTAAGTGTCCCACTTCACATTGGTATCTGTACAAAGACTTTCTGTTGTGCCTGCAGGCGGATGAGAGGCGAGCCCCATTAAGAACTTGGGCTAATGCCTGTGGGCCGATAGATCGCTGGCAGCCTGTAGAATCAGATGACTCCAGGATGGCCCCTGTCAAAATGGAGACAGAAAGCAGATGGGTACGCCTTCTCCTTCCTGCTTGTCATCTTCACCCACCCAATACATCCTTCAGTTTGTCTCACATATAAGCACCTGTTTTAGCTTCTTTTCTCAGCATATTGGCTTTATATAATGACAAAGTGTTTAAAGGAATGCTGTTTGGATGTGAATGGCTTGCACCGTGCAGTAACGGATCAGAACATCAGCTAGGAATGTTTTTTTTTCTTTGTCATTACGTTTACGATCCTAGTTGCACATGCATGTTGCACTGATGTGTAAAGCATTGTCTGTTCGCAGGAAAGGAGGTTATTGACGCAGACAAGTGAAGACATAATCATGGGGTTCAATGAAGACAGTCAAACACACCCAGCTGGTAGTGTAATCAGTAAGGTTTAATGTGCTTTTTACACCAGTGTCTCCTTCTCCTTTTGTCTACTTTAAACAATATGTTGCCAGTGTTGACATCCAGCACAGCATGAACAGTCCACTACAAAAGTTGCAAAACGCAAGTGAAAAATGATTTGCTTGCACGTTGTTATTCCTCCTTGACCTCCTTCTTGTCCTGCGTAGCAGATGGGTGTGTGGAGATGCCTGTGCTTCTTCACCCTCTTGGGCTGCAGGGTCTTCACAGCCTACAGGCTCTGGTGCCCAGCTTGCTGCGCCGTGAGGTGGAGATTGCACTGGAGAAGCTGGGCCTCGTAGGGGACCGGACATATGCCTGGGACATGTTCTTGGATATGGTGGTGAGACATCATGAACATCACCTCATAAACAGCTTCAAGTGTTTATCTGACATTCCTCATCTTTTCTTTAAGGCAGGAACATTATCACTAAAATGTTCCATATGCAGACTGTCACTTAAGACATACAAGAGGGGTGACCAATACGATTGGTGCAAACACTTACTACACTGTATCTCTTTTTAAAAAAATGTTTAGTGTATGCCTCCTGTGTTCTGGCTTCACCCTGCAGAGAACTCAGTCACAAAACTCTTTTCCCAACGCTGACCTGCCCCAGCATTTCACTGATGTCACTCGTGCTGTCCTGGTAGACTGGCTCATTCAAGTTCATGTAAGTCTCACTGTAGATGGAGGGTTGTGGATGGAGGATGTCTTTATTTGTTTTGATTGCCAAAGGGAACACTTGAGTTGGATAGCCTATTGGGAAAATCAAAAATTAATGAGGCTACATTAAAGGAATAGCTCGACATTTTAGCAAATGCACCTTTTCACTTGCTTGCAGAAAGTTAGGTGAGAAGCTTGATACCTGTCACGTATTTACGGTGAACATTAAACTATAGCCAAAAGCTGCTTAGCCTAGCAAAATGACTGGGAACTGGGGATATGGCTAGCCTGGCTCTGTCCTAGAAGAATTAATGATTGTTTAAGCTGTGCAAAACACATCTTGTGGTTTTAAAATGAGAATATATTTTTTGTGAATACTTCTGAATCTTGAATGTCCTGTTTATATCCTACCAGGAGATGATGCATTTTCAGGCCGAGACTCTCTATCTGGCCATACACCTTCTTAACCGCTCCCTGCGTCAGATCAAGGTGACCACAGCCAACCTGCAGCTCCTCGGAATGGTTTGTCTCTTCCTCGCTGCAAAGAAGGAAGAATGTCTCCTGCCTGAGGTACATTGGCTCAGCTCTCTTCCTGTAAAGATGCAGTATGTTAACTGGCTTGATTGTGTGTGGTGTCTGCTCACATATCTAAATAATCCATGAATGGTCTGTTGCTCGCTGAAGTAGAGCAAATGTTGTTTCAGTATGCGACTTAGATGCTCAGATATGGCAATTGATAAATGGGAGATTAATCATGCTTTTTCCCCCAAAGGCAAATATTCATTTTTTTTTTGTCCTTCCTCCAGGTTTCTGGACTCTGTTACTTGATGGACCATACCTACACTAAACATCAGCTGCTACGAATGGAGCGCAAAGTCCTCTGTGGGCTCAAGTTTGATTTGTCCTACTGTCCTCCTCTGCATTTCCTCTTTCTACTTGCCTCTGTTGCTCGCTGCAGCACTAAGGTAGCTCTACATCATGTGTTTGTTTGTTTGTTTTTTTTGTCCAGTTAAATGTTTTCCAAAATTTTAATAGAACCATCCTCACAATGTGTCAGTGGAGTCATTTTTCAGTATGCAGAGATCAGAAGTGTCGTCTGTACCACCAGGTGGTGTGGATGGCCCGTTACCTGCTGGAGCTGTCCCTCCTGGAGGGTCAGTGTGTGGTCTTTCTGCCTGTGCAGCTGGCGGGAGCAGCCCTCTGCTTGGCCCGCCAGGTTCTGCAGGAGCCCCCAACACCAGAAGGGGAGGCTGCCTGGTGTCTGGCCTCCAGCATCCATGTCGGCAGGTGTGTATCTTTGCTCATAAGGTGCGCTCCCCTTAGCCACACTGCCATTTTGAAAGCCTTTACCCTGCCATGATCAACACTAATGTCACTGAGCTCAAGTAATTAGTCCACATCCATCCTACCAGTCAATTTCACAAATAGATGTGTTGTGATTTTTTTTTTTTTTGTTTGTTTGTTTGTTTGTTTTCTTCAGTGAGACTGTCCTGCTGAGGATCATGCACATTCTGGCCAGTGCTGCAGCCAAGGCCCATGCCCAAGAGACCTGTGCTACTTTTATTAAATTCTCCTCCCCAGAGATGATGCATGTCAGCAGACACCCGGGTCTAAAGAATGCCTCTGGTCTGTTGGGATTATGCACTTGACATTCCTGCTTCCAAAAAACATATTATTTGTATCCCAAAGCTTTAAGATAGAGATGCTAGACGAGTATCATCCAAGAACTTCACTCTTCTAAGGCTGTACTTTATTTGCTATGGCTCCTGAGGAGTTTCCATGGAAATGGGTGAGAAAGAAATGTGATTTTTGATGCCAAACCTTGTTTGACAAAAAGCTGCATGCACTTTGCATGTGTGTGATTGGGCCAACTGAGTGGCACATCTGTTTTATGATCTTATCTTGCAGCCAATTTAGAAAATATTTGAATTCTATTAATGTGTCCTTGTCTTGTCAGTGATGAAGAGAATGTTGATCGAGTTTTTCTAAAGTTTTAATATAAGAATAAAGTGTCTGCTGCAACATTTTTGAGTTTCAGTTGTTTGTTTTGCTCATATGCAATTTCTGCAAGTCGAGCGGGCTGTGACTACACATCCGCATGACAGCAAAGCCACCTGACTGCATGGCTGCGTTTTCTTTTGGCTCCTCCTGCTCACATGTGCAAGCATGCTGAGACAGCTGACTGACTCCAAGAAGTGACTGTGGAGAATGTCAGACAGCTGTTACAGCATAACTTTATTTTCTTTTCAGAAAATGTAAAGAAACGCAGACATTTTGCACACCATACGTATTGTATACATATATACTGTTTCAGATAAAACCCAACAAGACTAAATATAACAGTTAAAATTCTTAAGCACATTTTAGCAAGCTATGTCTCTTTGTTTATTGCACGGTGTGGTTGTTCTATCCCGTCGCTGAACGTGCACCAATTTCTGATTGGCTGTCGTAGTTGTCTCATGGACCAATGGACGATAAACTCGCCGAGAGGGATCGTTTCTTTGTTGGTCCAACAGACGACCGTAGGTTCATTTAAGGTAACGCACAAAATTATAATCATCAAGATGAATTGTATCATCAGTGGACTATTGTGTGTCTGTCTTGTGCCCGCATGCAGGATCGAATGATATAGCGTTGCGATATTGATTATGTTTGTCTTATATTTTTTGTATTTGTTTTTACTTTTTTTCAACATTTTGTCGTTACGTCAAACGGCGGAGTCAAGCGAGCCACTCTTCCGCCCTGACTAGAATGAGACAAAAGGATTTCGAAACAAAAGGGTGAAAGTTGTCGCTGTCGGATAAATGTAAAGGTAAATACTGTCTGAGGAATTCAAACTCGAGGTAACGTCTCTTACTTGCGCTGTATGCTGGCGAAGTAGTTGCTGTTACTTGCAAAACGTTATTTTTGTCCTGAAAAGTACATTTTATTTTGGAAATTACCGGATATGGTTATTTGTAAAACAGATTACATTGACAGACATCACCGAATCACACGGCATATTTGACAAAGAGGAAAAATAATCATTTGATACTGGTACTCTGACAGATAATACTTTTAACATGACACTACGGCCGAACGAAAGCGTTGCTCGGCGCACTAAAACAGAGCATAAGGGGGAAAACGACCGTTATTGTAAATAATTGGCCGTTTACATTTGAAGGTAAGTTTTCCACTGCAGATAGAGCTAATAAATGCATTGGCTTTGGAAGGGATGTGATACTCCTCAATCTCTTTACTTCTTATTAAAGCTCTTTTACTCTTTTTGAACTTTTTCATCTTTCATGTGGCTGCCAGGTTGTTAACCACCCTTAATGTCATTTAAATGTCGACCACTTTGATTATATTATGTGATTTTTGTGTGCGTTTTACGGTGAATGTGAGAGGAAGTGAGACAGGGCTGGACTCAAAGTTGAGTGTTACATAATAGAGGGGGGAGGAGGGGAGCTGCTGTTTCAGGCGAGGGCCAGCTATGCTGCCTTCAGGGAACCACAACTGCCTATGTAAATATCAGAAGCACGGCTTGAGCGTGCACAAATGACAACAAAACAAACTAGTAAACTTGCAGGACAGATGGAATTTTCTATGAAAAGGGAGACGCGGTGTTTATCAAGGGGGCAGAGCACTGAAGTGTTACATGTTGCTGCAGTGTAGATTTTGTAGCAGACTTGAGATATCAAGTTCTTTACTGCATTGTTGTGTCCTTGGAGCAAACCCATACTTTCCTACTTGGAGACTAAGAACTCATAATGGAGAGCACAGAGGAATAGTAGGTGTTAGTCGGGGTCAACTAAAAAAGGGGGTCTAGCTGAGAATTTCCCCATCTGATTCAGACCCCTGTGTGCTACGTGTTCTTCTGTTTTTGGATTTGCACTTTGGCCATCAGGTACAGAAATGGCAACTCCTCAAAGACATCACAGGAAGTCGCAACAAAGGAGTGTATGAAAGACTATTGAATTGCACTGATTGCTTGACAAACTGTATCTCAAGTTTCTGCAATTGGAAGCATTAGCTAAGGGCTGTTATCCTTGTATGCAACATAGCGTAATTACCCGTCATTTTCTTATTTACGTTACATATATATAACTCTTTAAATATGAGAGAGTAATGAGTAATAAATTCAGCTTCAGTAATCTCACAAAAACAGAAATACAAATGATGTAGTAAGTTTGATCTCTCTGTTTACGTGTGACCCTTGCATTGCATTGGCTCCCTGTAGGTGCACATGTACACGAACAGTGGGAAAGGTCTGTACTCTTATTTGTGTTTGTTTTCTTCAAATTTATCATAAACTTAAACAAAATTTAGATATGCAGCTAGAGTTTTGGTGCTGGATTCAGTTAAAATATTTGCAAATCCACCTCATACGCATACTCAGGGCAGTGTAGTTTATGTGATTATATACTTTATAGTGTACTAGACCTTAATATCAAAAATGCGTAAGTGATCCTTTTTGCAGAGTTGGCCTCTGAGGTATTGACAGAGGGTATGCACATGATGGCGAATGCATAAGTTGCCTCGGTTACACCCCCCCCAAATGCAAACGCTCTGCTGGAAGTTGTGCCTTTGTATATTGACATGGGAAAAAAAACATTGTTAACACTAATAAAATCCCATCAACTCGTTGTGCAGCCGACTGCAGAAACAGATGAAGAACGAATCCAGGCAAATGCATTTACTTACTGCATAACAGTAAAGAGAGGAGAAGCAACATGAACTGTTCAACCCTATTTTTATTATTATTATTATTCAAGGTATTTCAACCATGACGTGCTGAAAATGTGCATTGCTTCAAATGAAACTAGTTAAAAAAAATAAATAAAAAATAACTTCATAAATAATTGTGAGCCAATAGCAGTGTTGTTTATTTTTATGGATTTTGTATCTAAAAGAATTTTTCTTAAAAAAAAGATAAAGGAAAAATGTCTGTACTGATGGATCCTCTCCCAGCATGCAGTGAGTGATATGCAGGGTTTGACCAGGGAAGATCACCGGTCAAACACAGATCTAACACAGATCCACAGATCTCTGTCTCATGAAAGCAAAGCATTGTTTTGTTTTACCGGAGACAGTCTAAATAGCTTCTGTTTTCTCATTAGGGTCCAGTATGCCAAAGGAACAGCCTGGCTTGAGCAAGCACAGTCTTTGTGCTACATCCAGCAAGAATGCTAAAGATAAGAGCAACAGCACGACTTTGCTGGCAATACGTAATACTGAATACACAGTCGACTCCAATGGACGAGACTCCCGCTGCAGTTCAGAAAAGGACTCTGGCTACTCTGGTAAGTAAATGTGGCAATACCCACAGAGGATCACCGTATGCCATGTTTTATTCCCGAGGGCTTTGTCCCATACACTCCCATTTACAAGTCAGCTCAAGCAGTGATAATTATGAGAGCTGAATAGGGCAAACATTTTCATCAGTTGGAAAGAAAGCAATGACAAAGAGGTTGTTGTGCTGAATTTCAGGCTCAACTTGATTAAGTTGTGCATTCATGAATTATAGTATGAAAATATTACTGCATGTTTGTCCCTCTTCTTTTTCTTTGTTTAGAAAGTAAGTGTATGCATGACACAAGGTAGTAATAGCAAGATGCTGTGAAAAAAAGGGCACGGAAGTTCAACTCTCGCTTTGAGCTTGGCTTTACTCTGTATCAGTCAGCATTTCTCCGTTCACTCTGTTCTAACGTCTCTGCAGACGGCTCAGACTGGCAGCAGACAGATGTGGAAGACCGGCGGAGCAACAAAAGCCAGTCTAGAGGACGCGAGCATGCAGAAACTTCACGGCCGGGTCAAAACCAAAAACTTGGGCAAGACAGTCCTGGAAATCCCACCCTCATGCCAACAGTCCGTGAACTCTCAAGCATATACATCATCAAGGTAAGAAAGGAGTAGATTAGGAATACACACTGCTGATACTGATTCTATTAAACTGTGTATAGAAAAGTAAGAAATCAGGTGTTCCCAAGGGAGACCACTGGCCACAACAAGAGAAGCAGTGAGAGACTGAGCCAAGTGGAGAGCTGAAGAATGAAATGGAGGATTTATTAAGAGACAATGATATAAAATAGGTTGCAAAAATATCAGAAGTAGGTCAGGTCGACTTCTATTGCAAAAGGAATGGCCTTTTTATTTCTTGAACTATTAAAACCAAAAAGTTTGCCATTGTGCTGTTTTACTAAAAGACTTCAGACTTTTCATTATGTATCTTTATGCAAGAGCAGGGAAGAACAAGAATAATTTAAAATTCCCCTATCTTAAAGTTTGATTACTTTGTAATAGATAAAATTTACGCATACTCCTCCATCCTATACTGCTATTTGGGTCCATGTTTTATCTGTGTCTCTCACCAGCAGGACATGATCCAGGACAGAGGTCAGTTACCCCTGAGAAATGGAAGCAGGGAGACTGCTAGTCCTGGCGCTACCCACATGATCCTTTTACAGCAGCCTAGCTTGCTGCTGGCCTCTGTTCAGCTCCACAAACCATCATCTCAGAAGTCCAACACCACAGAGAAGATAATAAATGGCGCTTACCTACCAATTCTCAACTCCTACCCTCGCATTGCCCCACATCCCAGCAAGAAGCCGCCTGATAAATCTTCAATGAATGATGAATCCCAGAATTTGAGCAAGAGGGTGTGCATAGAACACAACAGTGGAGACACACCTGTGACAAGGAGTCTGCTTGAGCAGCACCTTTATAAGCAGCCCAAATTAGCACTAATAACCTCTGGGCCTCCATGTTCCTCTTCAACCACAGATAGCGTATCCTCCTCCAGTCTCACTTGTGTCTCCTCGAGCCAGGGCTCCTCATCTGAGTCCAGTCTATACGCCACTTCCTCCTTCCCCTCAACCAGAGGACTTCACATAAACGGCAGCAACATTACTCGCCACCGCCGTTTCCACAACACTGTAGAAATCCTCAGACAGTCAGGTCTGCTGGACATTACACTGCGCACAAAGGAGCTGCTTCGCCAGAGCAACGCCACCGAGCGGGACATCGTCCAACTTCGCCAGCACACAGAGCTACTGTGCCAGGCTGCCAGCAACCCCGGCTGCAGCGTGAGAGGTATCACAGCCTGGGAACATCTACACCAGTCAATGGCAGAGTCTGGCAGCTACCCCAACCATAAAATACTGCAGAATTTACAAATGCCATGTCATCCAGATTCTACCAGTCAAACAGAGAGTATTTCAGCAGGTGACGCCAATGTCTCACAGGCTGCTGAAAACTCAGAGGTTCCACGTCCTCAGTTTCTGACTACTATCGCAGACCAAAACCGGCATTGTCCTGTGCCGCAGCAGTCTCACTCAGGACAAGGTAGCAAGCTCGAGGCCGGTTCTAAATCTTCAGAGAAAGTCACCTTTATGCCTCCTGACAGTTCTACTGGTTAGCACAGTCTGCAGTGCCTTTAAAGGGAGTACTCAGGGCTGGTCAGTGGAGAACCAGTAGTTTGGTTTTAATGATTTATCCTTGGCTATTTAAATCTAGTTTTATAGGGATAATATCTCTGCAGGTCAATGGAAATCAAATGATGACTTGAGCTTAGTTGTTACTGTACATGCTGCATTACAAATTTTGTTTCCAGGTGCCTTACTTACTACACCAGAATTAAGTGTTGGACATCTGAAAGCTGATGTATAATTAATGTAGTCAGGTGAGATTCAGTCCTAAGGCACCATCTTATATCACCACTGCAGACATTATGGAACCATGCAGTTGAGTAGAGGGTCTCTGCTTGTGAGCCACTTAAAGAATTATGTGAAAATAAAATGTGTTTCCCCAGGAGGCAGAGGAAATTGCCTTATGTTCAGACAGCACTTAATGCAGTGTTGACAGCTACAGTATAATCTGTCCAGTTGGTCATTTCTCCATCACACCATCTAAATTCAGGGAAAAGGTGAATAAACCCATCTCCTGGTAGGTGAACGTAAAGAAAATGGTTTCTTATAATCTGCTTTTCCTGAGGGAGACTCAGCAGTCCAAACATGGCGATAAATACGATCGCTGCCTTCAGAGTGACACAGCTAAGGCTGAAGACTCCCAAAACTATGGCACTTTAAGGAAACCTTGTACTTGAGGCACAAACTGGGCGCTCAGTGGAAATTTCTCTGCAACATCACAAGGTGCACTACACTGGACTGCTGCGTGGACCATCCAGACGCTTTTCAACAAAGCCTTAAAACCTTTTTCACTTGACTTTTTCTGGGACTCATCATCAAAAGTCGTCATACTAATTTGGTACACAGAAGTGTTTGTTCTTTTTGCTAACAACAGTAATTCAGTAATAGACTGTATGAATTCAACACAGCATCCCTAGATAATCAGTTATCCCATTTGCTCTCGTGCAGCAACTTCATTGTCTGCCTTCACATTGATGATATTGTCTTTACTGCACCAAGTCGTGATCCTCTGTTTTAGATGGGCAGATGATTTCATAGATTAGGAACAGTTTGCATTGCGAGTTTGAGAGAGTAAGTACAGAAGTAAGCTGACTAAGTGGTTATATGCATGTGTTTGTTCTTTGCTTGAGCATATGACAGATAGCACTGCCAGCAATGCACGCATTTCTGAAGTCTAAAGTGGTTTATACGGTGTATTTGTTGTCATTTTAAGGTATTTAAATAAAGCCAAGAATATACTTTTTCAGGCTATCATATGAATCTTTTCAAATTAAATCTCATTTCATTGTAACGTTGCATCAGCGAATATGTGGTTGAAGCTGTGTGTGAAGCATCTGCGCTTTAGAATTTGCTTTCTTTTCTGTGAGAATCAACTTTATTGGCCAAACATGTGAACACAGGATGGATTTGACTTGGTGTTTTTTTTTTTTTTCTTTCTATGAATTTACTCTAAACAGACAGTAGAAGAAGAAGAACAGCAATGCTTAACAAAGTCAGATCCATTTGTATCCTGAGTCTCTTCAAGAAGTCTGTCCACCCTCCTCCTCTCCCCCGGGATGACCATGAGGAGAAGGGGCCTTCTGTTCTCCTGTTAGACCACCACAGGCTCGGGCTTTTCCCCCTCTTTTTTGATATTGAGTTTCAGCTTAAGCTGATGCCTCAAGGTAAACAACCAACTCAAATTCTAGTCTTACAGTGAGTTTGCGTCACCTTGAATTAACCCAGCAGCCATGGAAACTGAAAAGCGTCACAGAAATAGTGAAGTACATGTGGAAAACACATGTAGGTGCTTTACTCTGCTCCTGGAAGCTATGAAAACAGTTTATTTGACAGTTTAGGAACAGTATAAGTCTCTTGAAATTTCAACAGCATTTTGCAAATTATCATTTATTTTTGAATCATGTATGTTTCTCGTGTTTTTTAAATTGCAATTATTTATTTATTTGTTTTTTAGAATCAGAACAACGATCAGCGTGCTCAGTGCTAAATCTTAGTTGTGGAACACATAAAAGCAGTTAACAAACAGTTTAAGGATCAAGTGATGTTTCTTATCAGCTGACAGTGAGCTGGCTGATCTCCCCCACAGATGTGCTGCAGCTCCATTTCTGTGTTCTGACACAGGGAGTGCTCAGGGTCCGGGCGGCACAGATGACGGAAACGCTAAGAAATCGAAAGAGGGATTAAGTCACTGAAACGTGATACAACAGTGCTATCACATTGTTTTTAGGTATTTGCATAATCATTTTAAATGCAATGTTGCAGTTGTGACACATCATTAAGAAATAGTTAGTATGGAGAACGTAGTTTGTCCCCAGTGCTGCACTTGTAAGATGCAGAGTTTGAGTCTTAAACCTAAACATGTTACACTTTTAAAGACCTTCACTCCAATTATCATCATCATCGTCTCACATCCCATGTCACATGTCTGTCAAAACTTTTCTGACGTTTTAGAGAACTCTTTGAGTCATTTAGCCAAACTTCCTGAGGCATATAAATGTACATGCATATGGTGGTAACATTTGGCTACAGACACTTGGATTTTGCTTTTTATTGACACATGCTCAAATGCCATGTATTTTGTTTTGTTTTGTTCGTTTTCGTTAAAATCTGAAGGGAATCCATAAAGTATGTGAACTGAACATAGATTTCCTTTTTGTAATGTAAGTCCTGTCCAAGGTCAGCCAGATTATGGCATCGTTTTTCATAATGTTGGAATGGCCCTTTAAGACCCTCTAAGATTTGATTTAAATTAGGAAATTCATTTCTTCCTGAACTAATTATCAAGTATATAAGCAATTACACAGTAGTCCCACCTGACTCAGATTCCCAGTCACAGTAACCAGCTTATACAGCGCCCATCCCGGCAACAGCAGGATGGAGGAGAGGGCCAGAACCCAGCCACATGTGTATGCCCAGCCTGGGTAGACGTACGAGCGGTTAAATGTCAGAGGCTGGTACCAAACTAAGGAACATATGAAACTGCCCTGGGAATGTAGTAAGAGGAGAGATTCAGTAGTCGTCAGCAGAAAGATGTCATCTCGTTTTAACAATTCAGAGGTTACGATAAAATGAAGAGGCATATTCAAGTGTACCTGGAGATTTATGATGTGTGTATACAAGAATGAAAGCCCAACTCACCAGTGAGACCAGAGGAGTGAGGTAACACCAGCAGATTTTAAAAAACAGGCTGACACTCACACCTGTCATGTCCTTTATGATGATATACAGCCGCTCTGCCCCTTCATAGGACAACAGTGTACAATAACCAGATTAGATAAACTCATAATTTCAACAACTAACTCATTTTCATATATAAAGGTCAGTTGAAAATTTATTGGGAGTACTAATCAGCCCATGACATCTATTATATGTCTTCTTTGACTCTGACGAAGAAATGCACAAGCTAGTGTCTCAACAACATCAGCCTCTGCTGCTTTGATTTTGGTCTTTTTAAAATCTGCCATTTGTGAATGCTTTAAGGTGGTCTGAAGTAAATTTGTGCCCTTTAAAAACAGCATACCTACCGAATAGCCATCCCATTGTCAGGGCTTCAAACGCACAGAGAAAGAGGATGCAGACTCCATTACAAGCGTAGTAGTCAAACAGCTGGAACACATACATCCCTCCCTGGGGACAATAGCCAAGACATTTATTTGACCTGGGTTTATTTACTTTATACTGTTTACTTACTTTACTTTATAGGTCAAACTCAGTTGATGATTTTTTCTTTTCAAATTATTACAATATATCAGCTTGTTAGTAAAATGACCTTATAAGCTGAAACCATGTTGTTATAATGATAGAACAAAATCATAATATAAAATGTGATATATTTTGGCAGCAATACACTGACCTCAGTGATCATGACAATCTGAGAGAAGAAGCATACGATGCAGTAGAGGAGCAGTAAAAGTTCCCGTCGGCCTGCCCTGCGCAATTCTGTGGGAAACATATCTATGATGGATGTTATCACCACCTCGACAGCAACAAACTGCACAGAGAAAGGACGAGACAAAATAAGCATGTCTCCAAATGTAAATGCGCTTGTCCAAAAAGAGTTTGTGTGCATCTTACTTGTGTGTCCAGACCCAAGAGAATGAGCATGACAAAGAAACAGATGGACCACAGTTGGGGCAGAGGCATCAGCGCTACAGCCTGAGGGTATGCAATGAATGCCAAGCCTGGACCTGAGAAATGATATCGCAGTGATGCATGACTGGCCTCCTTCTACTATCTGCCAGTTAGCCAATTTAGCATCAATAACTTTTATTTTTTAAGTAAATGTAAATATTTACTTAATACTTCCAGAAGGGGATTCACTGAAAATATCATCAGCCAAGTAACACAAACAGCAACACACTCAGCCTCTTAAGATGGAGGCAACTGGGTAGTCTCTAAGAGTGAGATTTTTAGTGGGAGAGATAAAAAGTGCTGGACAAAAAAGGAAAAAGAAATAAAAAGTAAAAACAGCAGACACAGTCCCATTATTTTCTAAAGTCATGAGAACAAAAACACACAGTAAACATTAATGTAATATTTAATATCGAAAAATGCCTGATTATAATATTGTTGATTATATTGTTACAGCACATAAGTACCTTTGTCTGAGATTTTTCAGTATGAGTCTGAGCATTGAATGATTTCTAAGGAGTGTTTGCTGATTGTTTAGGGAATGTACTGTAGCGTGTACCAGTATGGAGTCTGTCTGATTGTGTATGCACTGTAAATATTTGGGTTGGGAGGAGAAGAGAGATGAGAGTGACGAAACATGAGTGCACTTGAGGCCTTGACCATGAGGACACGGTGAAAATAAATTTGTATGCATAAGCTTAGCTGCCATATGAGGGACAAAACTACAGACTAGCCCTCTCTGTGGCCCCCTGTCACATCAGATGACACCACACTACAGTTATCTCCTTCCCAACAACAGAAAACCCTCAAGGACAGACCCACCCAGGCTTATTGTCCAAAATCATGCACCAAACGTGTCAGAAAGAGTCAGCATTGAGGTCTGGGTGTACTTGAAAGATGCTGCACACCGGAGAAAAACTGCATGAAATGCAGCTGCGACGACAACCAGCTATGACTGCTCACAGTGGCTCAGGGCTGAACAACTGGTTCTGTGCTTGTCATGTCTGCGAGTGTCCTCAAGGTGGCAGCAAAGATTTTACTCATCATAGATCAGCGGAAGAAGATAATTTACTTACATACAAGTACCAGTACAACAGAGCAAAAGCACTCCATTATTATAAAAGTATTGAGATGATGAATTAACTGTAGTATTTTTTTAGGACTTTTATCTAAAAACAACTTCTTTCTTTCTCATTTCTAAGTATTTGTGTTATATATGTGTGTGCCTTTAGCCTGGAATCTCTACAAAATTTTGTTATGTTCACATTATGACAATAAATACTCTTGATACTTGGCCTTAAACTGTTTAAAGTAAACCATGTGAGATGTTTTAGGCTTCTTGTTGCTGTTAGCTCACGGACATCTGAAATGTGACAATCTTAACAATTCGTGATATTTTACAAGCCTATCATATTTTAATGCCTGAAAGTTTAATCTGTTAAGTAACTGATCACTATACCTGTCAAATAAATGTAGGAGAGTAAAAAGCACTACGTTTTCCTCTGAAATCATGTAGGCACAAAATGTAAAATAAACCAAATACAAGTACAGTCCAAGTTCTTAATACATTTACATAAGTGTAGTTTTTAGTAAATTGGTTATTTTGCATCACATTTGAGGACCAGCCGTCCTTGCTTAGGAGTGTAGAAAGTATGCATCTCATACTGTATAATAAAGGTCATTGCAAAATGTCAAAGAAAATGTGAAATATCATCATTTGAGCTTTGGGGTTCAATGTTGAAAGAGTTCCTAGCAAAAGAGCAACTTATTGAATATCCTCTGTAGCTCTCTCTGGAAAATGTCTAGAAAGTGATCATGTGTTAAAAATTTGTTTTTCTAAAATTCGGAGGCCTCGTCTGCTGGGCCACAGAATGTGCAGAGCTGTGATGCATCTTCCTGATCTGAGTACCTACCTGACTCAGCCACTTCTGCAATGGGAACGCCCTGCTCATGAGCCATGAATCCCAGCACAGAGAAGACTGCAAACCCAGCTACCACACTGGTGCCACTGTTCAGTAAGCACAGCCACAGACAGTCTCTACAAAACATAAAAAACATGCGCATACCTTATGAATTCATAGCGTGTAGTCAGTCATCTTTTGATATGTTATTGGGTGCCAGAACTTTAGCAATGTTAGTCACACATTGTGACACATTGACAAATACATACTTATAGCAGTTGTTATTGTATTTGTTGTAACTGCCTAGCACAATTAAGGATCCCACACCCACACTGTATGAGAAGAAGATCTGAGACCCAGCTTCCATCCAAACCTGTTCAAGCAAAGCGACAGTGAGTACATTTGTTCACCTAAATATTATACTGTCACATTATATCATTGAGCTATTACATAAGGGTCTTGGAGTCGTGAGGGTTCGGGCAGAAGATAAAACACCACTCCTTGAAGAGCCCCAGGAAGAGAGAGTCCACGGATCAAAAGAACGAGCAACATCACATAGGGGAAGGTAGCAGTGAAATACACCACCTGGAAAAAATGGTAACCATTCAGCAACTGAAAAATGTTCACATTTGCCACGGTGTTAGGGCTTATATAGATACCTTTCCTGTAGACTTGACTCCTTTCCAGATGCAAAAGTAGCAGATGATCCACATTGCAATCAGGCACAACAGCACCTCCCACCTGATGCTACCTGTCTTCTCAATGCCCCCTGAGATAGCCAGAACACGTCGTCTAAATGGAAAAAAGGACGGACCAAAATGTGTTACTGAAACTCATCAGGACTAATTTTGGCACATTTAAGAGAGTCCTGAGGCCTTGTTTGTTAGTCTACATAAACATACTCCCAGAATTCTGTGGCAGCAGAAGTTATGTTGGTTTGGTTGGTCAGTTTAAAGGTGTTATTTTGTGCTGAAAATTCAAAACAGTCATCTGAAAGGAGAGTGAGAAAAAAAATGAAACAAATAATTTATATACCGCTTAAAGCACATTTCAGTCATAATTTTGCCATCAGGCAGGGAGAATCTATGAAAGAAATATCCAACTGCATCATAGGGAATGTAATGTCCAGTATTTCTAAAATTTGGTGGCTATTTTGGCCTCTGTTGCTCTCATTTTGACAGCTCTTGTTTAAATCTGCCCCTCACGAGTTCCTAAACTTTATGGAAGTGCAAGACTTCATTTAGGATCTTTTAACTGACTTAAAGTTCACTGAAGTTGGTATGTGCTACCATGACATCATTACTTCATGCTAACATAGGTGTGTAGGTCTGTTAAACACCTTAAAGTCCAGTTTACCCGTGTTCCAGTAGTTATTGCAGGTGGCCCAGGGTAGCCGGGAGCTAAAGGAGAACACCAGGTAGAACAGAGCCCAGGACAGAATAATGATGTAGGTCATGCAGCTGTAGAAAAGGATCAGCTGCCCACCATATCCGATACCTGCAGGGCCACATATGGTTCTTTCTGTTATCAACAAATATTATGAGTACCTTTTGTTCATTGTTCCTTATGCATCCTTATTGTTTAAGCCCAGAGAAACCTGACTGTCCAAGACTAAAACTGCTTACTCACTCTCAGGGACTAATTAATCCTCCCTAAAAATAAATAGATTTTAAAAAGATAAATTAAAAGAAAGGAATGGCACTGAGGTGCAGTGGTTAACTCTGTCGCCTCAAAGCAAGAAGGTTTCAGGTTTTCCTGGTCTGGGCCCTTCCGTTTGCAGTTTGCTTGTTCTCCCTGTGCCTCTGTGGGTTTTCTCCAGGTACTCCGGCTTCCTCCCACAATCCCAAAAACATGCACATTAGTTTAACTGGCTTCTCTACATTGCCCCTAGGCATGAGTGTGTGCATGTGTGGTTGTCTGTCTTTGTGTGTCAGCCCTGCGATTGACCGGCGACCAGTCCAGGGTGTAACCCACCTCTCGCTGGGATAGGTTTCAGCCCCCATTCGATCCTGATGGATAAGTGGTATAGAAAATGGATGGATGGATGGAATTTAAAAGAAAATGAAAAAGTACACATTAAATTAAATTTTAAAAAATTTCTCATGTCTACTATAAACCGATAATTTCAGAAATAAGCAGCTTTTGACAAGTGGCGTAGACCTTACTTTGAGGTGTGACTTCATCAGTATGAAGTTAATTATTATATTTCCTCAAAATACATCTTTGTGTTTCCCCACTAAAGCACTGATAGATTCATGATGGACAGCCTTTATTATTTTTATTCTTTTAAAAAAGGTTCCCAATCAATGTTGCCTAAGCAGAGATGTTTTTTTTTTTGTCCTATGCGTTTAAATGCAATTAAATTACCAACAATGCAACTCAGCCTCAGACAGTTCAGTAGTAGCACCTCCACACCTCATTGTTCAGCAACACAACTGAAGTATTTTGCCATGTTTTACTTTTGTCAATGTTTGCCATGACACATCTCTGAGGGAAACCTTTTTGCTCATTTGTGTTTACATTTGTGTTCGCTCCACTTATCTTCACAGTAGGTATTGTGTTACCATCTCACAAACTATCTCCTACTAACTACAGAAGTTCAATAAAACATTGAATTTCAATGCTTTGTGTACCCTCAATAAAACATCTCTACCTTCTGCCAGAGGGCATAGCTTCCTCCAGGCGGTGATGCCACCCTCCTGGGTGTACTGGCCCATGGTGGTCTCCAGCAGGAACAGGGGTACACCACAGGTCACCACAAAGACCAGATATGGCACGAGGAATGCACCTGAATTTAGAAAGCATACAACAATGCACACGTGTAATGTACCACAGATTTTGGGTAACAAGTAGTGTGAGTATCATATTTACTCACCCCCTCCGTTTTTGTAGCAGAGATAAGGAAACCTCCACACGTTGCCCAGCCCGACAACATTTCCTGCTACAGCCAGGAGAAACTCTACTTTACTGCCCCAGTGGCCTCTCTCCTCCACTTTGCTTGCTTGGCTTTCATTGCCCATTTTTTACTCAGCATAACCAAAAGCACAGTCTGAACCCAATCTTCCTGTTAACCATCACACTCTGTGCCCAGATTTTCTCTGCCTTTATAGTAATTCCTAATTCTGTTATTTAATGAGCAACAGGGTGGGCAGTTAATCAGTCCTCAGTGGAAATGTCTGACAATGTTTTACAATCTCTAAATGGACAACTGATCAGTGATTTTTTTTTTAACCTTGATATCCTTTTTACACAACACATTTCATCATTTTTTTTCTCTTGTGCTTTAGCTTAAGTCCTCATGTGTTTTCAGCTTTATGAAAAATAGTAAGACAAAAATGTGTCCATGCTACGCCACAGGTCACCACAAAGACCAGATATGGCACGAGGAATGCACCTGAATTTAAAAAGCATACAACAATGCACACGTGTAATGTACCACAGTTTTTGGGTAACGAGTACTGAGCATCATATTTACCCACCCCCTCCATTTTTGTAGCAGAGATAAGGAAACCTCCACACATTGCCCAGCCCGACAACATTTCCTGCTACAGCCAGGAGAAACTCTACTTTACTGCCCCAGTGGCCTCTCTCCTCCACTTTGCTTGCTTGGCTTTCATTGCCCATTCTTTAATCAGCATAATTATCCAAAAGCACAGTCTGAACCCAATTTTCCTGTTAACCATCACACTCTGTGCCCAAATTTTCTCTGCCTTTATAGTAATTCTGTTAAATTCTGTTACTTAATGAGCAACAGGTTGGGCAGTTAACCAATTCTCAGTGGAAATGTCTAACAATGTTTTACAATCTCAAAATGGACAACTGATCAGTGATTTTTACCTTGATATCCTTTTTACACAAGATATTTCATCATGTTTTTCTCTTGTGCTTTACATTTAGTCCTCATGTGTTTTCAGCTTTATGAAAAATAGTAAGACAAAAATGTGTCCATGCTGCAATACCTTGACACAACAGACCTAAAATAATCTTTATCAGACTCTGTCTGTCACTCTTCCTCCACACAGCTGCGATGTGAAAGCTGTCAAAATCCTGCAGTTTAAATTATGTGCTGCAGTTGGTTTCTCAATACTGTGATAAGTCACTTGAAACTCCTACATGTCACATTTTATTCCTCCACTGTTTATGGCTTCCTTGCCTTCCCCATTCATGAGACATGAGACATGACCCATTCATACAGTTTTTTTGCTACAAACAGCTACCATTAAACCCTCAATTACCTTGGTAAACTGCACCTCAAAGTCATTGTGACGGCAGAAATGGCAAGAATAGGGCTGTCTCATGAATACAGCCTAGAATATAGCCTCCACACACAAAGATGTACAAAAGTGTAAAACATGTTTATCTATTTTGTCTTTGCAAGTATATGATAAGTGCGTCTAATATACTATAATATACTTCCACAGTTGTACTGTGCGTGAATGCATAGTTGTTTTTCTCTGTATATGCCAATTCTTTTATATGTTTTTTTCTTGTGTTATATTCTTGTTGAAAAAGTGGTGTCCAAATTATTCAATCCATAATATATCAGATTTTCAGTGAAAGTGAGTCATTCTTTATTCAGTGCATGGTCCTTAAAAATTACAGTAGCAAGCACTTAAAAGCAGGAAAGAAAGACACATTTCTTTGCATTAAGTGCACTTATACCAAAATGGAAATCAGTTCTCAATATGTAGATTAGTTTGACCTGCAACATATTTTTAATCACATCAACCTAAAGCAGAGAAGACCACAGCAGACCTAACAGCAGGAAAAAGATGTCTGCTGTGAGTGTAATCCGTCCAACACCACTGGTTTCTGTAGTCCTGTCTCTTAGCTGCCTCTGTTGGCCAGATGTTAGATGGCAGCGCTTCATGTTTCCAGCTCTGTCCCACACCAGCAGCTCTGCCTGAGAGGAGCAGCAACTGGATGTGTACCTCACCCACAGTGGCTGAGAGGAGCCCAGTACCCATTCAGATACATTCAAAGGGGGGTCTCCCTTCTCTAATCTGCTCTTGTGATGGTGCTGGTGATGGTGGTGACCCCCACTGGTGGTCTTGTCCTTGTGCACCTGTTGTTGGTCAGTGTTGGGCTGAGCTTGTACCAGGCTCTCCTCTGTGGCCGGGGGGCTGTGGGACAAAGTCAGAATGCCTTCGCCCTTCTGAAGCTGGAGGGCAGCAAGACCAGAGCGCCCCCTGTCTGACACGGCCAGAGATACACTCCAGCTGGACTCATTACAAATGGTAAGACAGGAAGACTGTACTTGTGCAGTGGAGCAGGATGGTGGGGACATGTCAGGATCCTAAAGAGGAATAGGAAGTGATGGCATACACAGTAAACATAATGGACAGTTTAAGCTGAGTTAATGATCCGTATGTGCAAAAAAGCTTTTCAACTGAACAACTGACTTTTTCTGTTAGTTTAAGTAAATGCTTACCGAGGGGACCACAGTCAAGTAGGCCACTGCATAATTTGTGTCTGGAGAGTCATGAACACGCACAGTGAGTGTAAGGGTGACAGTCACTCCAACCTGAGCTGTGGCAGGAGTGTGCAGGTCCACCTGACCATGGAAAGATCCTTGTTCTGCAACATGAAACCTGAGGGAAAAAAAACCTTCAAACTTAAAGAAGAAGTATGAAATGTTCTTTTCTACAAATACTGTCCAAGTGAGGACATTTTCATCTTATTAGAAATTAATAAAATGATTTCATTTTTTTTCAGAAATGAAAATGGCAAGATAAGAGTCCCTTTGTCAGGCTTAGCAAGACTCCATACGTGTAGGTTTAATTTGATTTTGATTTTGTTTATTCTACCTGTGAGGTCCTCTCTTATGAAGATATCCACAGTCATCGTCAGCTGTCAGACTTAAGAGCTGGGCCGGGCCATGATTCAAGATGTCAAAGGCCACAGCCGCGCTATGACCAGGTACCAGACGAGGGACAGACAACATCTGAAAGATAAACACAGCAAGTCCTGAAGTTGCTGAAGTTGAGGTGAATCAGAAAACCCACCTATGCATAGTTGTTTTGAAAGTTTCTCAAAGAATTGACATTTTGAAAGGCAAGATATGATATGAAACAGTCAGAATAACTTTTTTTTGACCACTTAGAACACCAACAACCTGGAAACGCAACACTGTATTGTATTAGCATAAGTGCTGGCATACCTTCATACATGCTATTGCCTATTAGCATCCAGTAGATAAGCAGCAACATTAACATTCATTTGGAGTTGTGTCTGTCATGCATTTCTACATTCTCCTGAGGGAAAAATCTGGCTCTTGAGCTAAATGCTTCACTATGTTCACTGGTCAGTACAGTAAGGTTGTAAGACAAGACAAGACAAGACAAGACACTTAATTTGTATAGCCAATTTTTACAAGCAGTTTGTCTCAAAGGGCTTTACATAACATCATAGCAACATCCTCTGCCCTTCGACCCTCACATCGACTAAGGAAAAACTCTCAGAAAAACCTTTAACAGGAAAAAATGGGAGAAACCTTGAGCACACCATACAATTAAAACAATGAGCTAAAAAAATGCTCAAGTGTTCCATAAAACTGAGAGGAACAGCAGAATCAGGTCACAATTTTCAGCGACTTTGTTGTTATGAGCCCTAACTTTGACATTACATGCAGATTTCCTGTCCATTGTTTATATAGAAATATTAACATTTATTGTACATCACTTAAAACAATGAAACCGTTTGGCAGAACAGGTATCATCTTGATGAATAATTGTCCACAAAGAAATAGCAAGTGAGTAAAAGAATTCAACATTTTATTACCAGTAATAGCAGCTTTTAAATTCTGACCAACATTTCAGAAGGCAGCACATGTCTTGTTTAGCATTATGACTACCTGTATTTGAACATGAGTGGGCTGAACCATGCCTGTGGAAACCCTTTCCAACTTGTTTCCTCTGCTGTCCTGGCCTGTCAGTCGAACACAGAAAGGGACTCTGGGAACAGAATCCACCCATCCCACCAGCTCTTCCACAGAGTGGGAGGATATAGAGGAGGAGGAGTTCAGCTTCACCTGATGGAGGTTCTCCCCATCAGCTCCTAGCAGCGTCACATGACTGAAAGACACCTCCTCATCTGGAGCCAGGCCTGTCACAGACAGCACCAGAAAGGCAGGGACACCTGGGAAGTTAAATCAGGAACAAGACTTCTTTGGTTCCTGGTTGTGTGATTGACACATCACTAATTAAACTAGGAAAATCATAACCCTCACCTGCTACTGGACTACCATCCACCCTGGCCAGACCTGGATGTGTGTCATTGGCTACAGTGGCAAAGTAATACAGGAAATCCACACTGCTATCCCCTGGGAGTTCAGATAAAAAGACAGGTTTTGCCTCTTCTCAGAACAAGTGCAGTCAAATAATAACAAATGTATCTGTAATTATCTGTTAGCTGACTTTCTTATTATTTGCCATGTTTTTCCTCTTACCTATTACACTGAATGTGAGATGTCCATCACTCTTGGCTTGAAGTTCCCACTGTCCTGGCTGTATAGGAAGGAGCAGGCTGATGCGGTACAAACCCTTGAAGTACTCCAACTCTGCCAGAGGGCCTTGTTCATTCAAAAGAGATTGCCTTTGATCTAACAGAGAAGAAGAGGAAGATGATCAATTGGGTTCATTTCATCATCAAATGCTAAGAAGAGTTAAATGGAGGAGCAAGTGCAGTTCACACATACAGATGCTCGGAGACAGTTCCCATCAACAGCTCATACCTATATATCTTAGAACTACTAATATAAACATGCTAGCCTTACAGTGCAGCTACCTGATGGACTGGTAAGGATACATTCTATCAGGATGCCAGTGATGTGCAGTGTGACAGTTTTTACTGAGCTGTCCACTCTGAAGGAATGTGAGGACATCAACTTCTGGTCACTTTCCATGTGAAGGAGGGTCACCTAGGGGAGATGTGCATATTTCAACAATAAATTCATAAAGTCAATAATCAATGATAGAAAGTGATCACATGGCACAGTGAAGGACACACAGATCCTCATTACCAAGCCCTGCAGCCTATGGAGCATTTCAGTGTTTTCAGTTCCCTGTTTTTTTTGTTTGTTTTTTTTTTGCACTCAAAAAGACTTTACTGTCTCACCACTCTTATCAACCTCATTTGCAGAAGAGCAGGAAGCTAAAGCCTCAGTGTATGTCACCCACACAATGTTTTGCCACACATAGTGTTTATTTTTTAGATTTTCCTCTCATTTTTGCTTTTGTTTTGTTGTGTTTTACAAGCAAAACAACTGCCACACTCAGTAGACATATATACTGAACGAGTGATGAGGAGCTTTAAGCTTGGAGGTGGTTACATGCCAAAAACATAGAAGCCAGTGATATAGTGTTTCTCTTAGCCTTAAGAACCTGCTTCATTTCAACTCAGTATCAAATATCTATTGCTGTTGTACCTTGTCAGTAGCTGTGTTGTCCTCCACTATGGTAGAGACACTGTGGATGTCAGAGTTGGTGGTGAATATTGTGAGTCCTCCTGAGAGGGAGGACAGGGAAGAATAGAGAGAGAAGCGGTCAGGAGACAGAGGTGCCCTCCTCCTCCTTCTCTTCCTCCCTCGGTTCTCTGTTGTGTAGTTGGGGTCCTCAGTTAGCAGAAACGTCACCTATGGGAGAATAAGCCCAGACCAGGACCAATGGTCAACATGAAAGAAACATGCTAAAATACAACTTTTTTGATCACAGTTTCCTTTCTTTCAGTGTCCTTCCATAATAAGTGTGCAGCATGTAAGATGCGTGCGCTAATTAAATTCGTTACAGATAAAATCCACTCTAGAATGTAACTGAAGTCATGCTATTCCTCCTCTTTTGAGAAATATAATCAGTATCTGCAACAAAACGTGTTTGATTTCAGTGTATGCTTCCAGCTGATAATCAAAAAATCCCACTAAATCATGGCTCGTTGTCTCAGGGCAGCTTCAGCTTGGTCTCTAGATCATTAGCATAGTCTAAATTTCAGTCGATCATCTTATAAAGTGATACCGATTCATAAATGACATAAAATGGCTTTTATCAGAGGTGCGCTCTCTTTAAAATTAAAACCTACTTTGCTCTGTTTCTCGAGTGCGAGGGCCTTCACCGCATCAAACAAGTGGGCGTCTTTAGGAGAAGCATCTGTGAATACAAATATCTCTGACAGTGGAGGACTGTGAGTGAGCGCCAGCTGAAAACACACAGCAAGATGGGAAATTAGCTGCTGCATGTGCCTGTGCTCACACACTCATGTACACACCTGATCACTTTACCTTCTTGTTTGAGAAGAAACAGTATCTAAGTTTACCCGAATGGCAGAGAGGCACATCTCTGGTTCATCTCCTCCTCCCAGAGCCGTTAAGTTCTCCATGTACTGCATAAACTGGTCTGGGTCATAGGTCTCATGCACTGGGCCTACGCCTGCAGAGTACAGTAAATAGAAATGTTAGATGGTGTGCAACAGGTGGTGGCTCTTTGTTTTGAACCTTAATTTAATTATCAGTTTGACATTTTGGGGAATACGCTTACCCACTAACAACTGTTGTTAGTCAGATAAGATGATTGTCACTGGTGTAAATATGTTTCTACAGTCTGTGTGGTATAATTTTCTGACAAAGTGTGTGATGTACTAAAGAATGTAGTGTGCAATGCCTTGTGACAACATGAAGTAGTCATGCTGTAATAGTTTAAGAAAGCAGACCTGTTAGAGAGCCAGTGAACTTTGTAACCTCAAACTCTAAAGGAGCACTTCATTGTAACCTTGCATAAAACAATTATTTAAAAAAAAACACTACAAGCAAAATCCAAGAAATAATGGTGTCTGAAGTTAGAAAGCAGGCCTAAGGAAAAGAAATAATGATGAAATTTGTCTATAGAAAAGTGGAAAATCCCCAAGATGACCTAAGAGTAAAGGATCAACTGGTACAGAGGGATGAAATATGACACCTGGGAAGCCCCTTGCTGACCCAGATCGACTTTGCTGCTCAGAGCTCTGTCTCCTGTTGATGATTTTACTGGACTCCAAGATGAAGCTTTTCTTGAACAATTGAACAAAGCTAAAACTTAGAGTTTTTGATCTATGTGGCCTGGAGCCTTGACTCTAAGACACCACATCAGTAGCCTAGCCAGTTAGCCTAGTTAATTATTATTCCGCACAAAAACCAACAAACTGTGTTTTTATATGTTATGTACCGGACTACTTATTTGCCAAGTGCAGAAACTTTTTGGTGTGTTGTAATCACTGTGAGGAATCCAGCAGATTTACAGCTGTTTTGTTACTAGTAGACAGACTTACATATCTGATGTCAGGGTATTCCTTTAAATCACACTACATGGGCCAAAAGTCTGTGATCACTCAAAGCTTGCACCAATGTGATTTTTGAAAATCTAAATGATGGGCATTAATATGCTGCTACTATATAATAACATAAGGTCTTGCTTGAAATCAACCTGGCTTCCAGTCCATCCCAAAGGTGTTGGATGGGGTTGAGTTCAGGGCCAGTCAAGTTCTTCCACACCAAACTCATTCAACCATGTCTTTATGGACCTTGCTACGTTATGTGTATGTTATGTTCACCCTCACCTGGGTCATGAAAGGGCACAAGTACAAAGGTACCAGGCTGCCCAGGACTTCTGGTTCGGCTCTGGATGATGGAGTGGGCCCGGAGGCGAGCAGCAGTGATCTCCTCAAACATGCTGCCTGTAGTGTCCATGACAAACACCAATGCAGGGACCTGCTTCACACTGAAAAGCCTATTGAAGGATGTTTGGGAGGAAATAAAAGCATACTACTTACACTCAGCAGCTGAAAAGAAAAATAATATATAATGTATATATAATATATTATGTTGCTTAACTGATTAACTTCTATCTTGAATACAACGTATTAAGATGGAAGTTGATCAAGATGGAAGTTGATCAACTTGAATACAACATATTAACCAACTAAGGTTACCTCAAACAACTAAATCACTATTCAAAACCTACCTGAGAAAGGTTTTGTGGCCCACAGTGTCTCTGAGATCTCTCAGTACTCTCAGCGTGCCCTCAGTAGCCAAAGTGGCTGCTTCCACATGGAGGTAATGATGAGGGGAGAAGAGAGGTGACGTGCTGTCCTTGTTGATGCCCCCTTTGGCCCCCATATGGCGGCTACTGTCTAGAATTCCTCCATGACTACATTTGCCTAAAAAAGAAAAAATATTTTTAAAGCTTTATGGGTGAGTTTATAAAGTAAGGATACAGAAAATACTGTTTGTTTGCATCTGTTTGCATCTAACATACCCTGAGGTTTTGGAGGGAAAGTGCTAAAGTAGCCTGTGGTGAGCAACCTGGAGCCTTGTTGCGTATTTGTTAGTCTTGGCAGGAGGTTGTCTCGACAGGTGACACTGAAGCACTCCATACAGGTAGGAGTGTCTTCTGTGGACAGACAAGAAGAGGGGTTGGTCTATTATTATTAAGGAGGCCCATCAGAGCCCCATATCATTATCATAGTGGTTCATCATTTACTTTAAAAGTTGATAGCCAATAAGACTGACTCATCAGCCAGCTCTAGGACTGCTTTTTGATGTGATAAGGAGGGCAGTTGTGTAATCACAGATTTGAAGATGTGAATTACCTTTAGCCACGGGGATGGCGGGCTCCTCTGGCTGCAGCAGGTGGTGGTAAATGAAGCGTTGGCCCATCTCTACCCAGTTACTGTGGCTGTAGAAGTCCTGACATAATAAAAGTTTGCAAATGAAAGCATTGTCTTTTTGCCAGCACTTACTGATTAAATTGTCATATCCATATTGGAGCCATTTAACATACAGATTAAGATCCAAGCAAGCAGTGTGGCAGAATGGAAATGAAGAAAACTTGTTGCAGAAAACAAAAACAGTCTTAGGCTCGAACGTGTCAAGATTCTTTAATTATAAAACAATATTGTTAAGATATAATGCAGCTTTTACCATTTCTTCATTTTTACCAACCATTTCCCACATTATTCTCTACATGCAGCTGGTTTCGGTACTTCCTATTAACCAGAGTCAATATGGTGTCCCTTGAGTTTAGCTTTATGGCCAATTATTGACTTTTATGCTCCCAGAGACCAACAGCTGCAAGCATGGCATCAGCCTCGGCTGCTGTCCTAATCCATACATCCTCAGGATTAAAATCTGTGTCAGCTGATAGGGTCTTTGCAAGCTCAAGCTCAAGACTCTCTGCCTGCTAAACCTTCTATTTTCAAGACTACCAATCATAATTATATTTATCTTTTGTTGTCTATGTCTTAATTACAGTGTTGCCATGTACCTGCAGGGAGTGAAATAGCTGGCCCAGGGTATGGCGAGCACTTTGGTACTCTTTGGCCCGTACTGAGAGCAGAGTCTGAGTCCAGAACTGCCGTAGCATCATCATGGCGCTGTCCACGCGCTCTGAGTCAAAGTGGTACACTGGCTCAGACCTGGTGGAGCTCAGGAAGTCCATGGCTGCATTGGACTTCACCACCTCTCCCACTGCTCTCCAAAAGCCACGGCCCAATCTAGTCTGGGGGGAATACAGGCTGAATTTTACCATCACTGGAATGAGATGTAGTTCTGTGCCTTTGTGAAATAGTGGAAAGTAGGTCTTTTATACTATGTTTCATAATGAAATACAGCAATATCATGACAGCAGACATCAACTCACCTGTTCCTCTGCATGGTTTCCATGGTGTTTTTTGGTGTACCTCAGAGTCTCCAGGGTGACATTGAGAATAGATTGTTCTGTGATGTGCTGGTGTGTGTGCGAGTTCCATGACAACGTTAAAACTTGTGACCAAAAGTTTGGGAGGAAGCCTGTGCATGGTAAAGCCAAGAGGAGAAGATAAGAGAGAACAAACCAGTGCATATGCTTCAGACTCCCTCTCCAAATTCTTCCTCTGTCCTGTAACATTGTGTCCTGCAGATGGGGTGAGTTGATCACATCCTACCTGCATGAAATAAAATACAACTATGGTTTTGTAGTAACTTGCAATACAAAATACACTTTTTCATCCACTTTTGTTTTCTATTTTCTTTTCCAACTTTTGAATTTTAATTTAAAGTTTGCTGTCTGCTGTCTACTGTGTCTATCGCTGCTTGTCAGTTAGCTTAGCCTTTTATGAAAACAGTGCTTGTTGCTGAAGAGTAAAAATGAACAGAAACTAGCTCTATGCAGTGAGGCACCAGCACAAACATACTGATGATGCATTTATAGAAGAGAAATTAAAAAAAAGTAAAAGAAAATACTAGAAGTTAAAATTGTTTTATTATGTGATTCTGGTGTTGCAACTTCTACATCTCTGTAATAAAAATACACAGGGAACTATCTATTAAACTATTTAGACCCCCACCCACCCACTCATTTACTGTATCAGCACCTGTGAGTCTGCCAGTGATTGAAAAGTCTGCATTTATTTGATCCAAGGATCATACAAAAATATTCTTTATGAAATCTACACTATGTAGACAAAAGTACTGGTCAATCTGACATGCTCCAACAGAGACTTTAATGACATCATATTTACCAAATCAGTTAGACTGTAATTAATGATTCATCATTGTGTCATGCAGCAAGCTATTTGTCAAATGACTGAATATGAATTGACTCAACCCTATTGTTAAGTAATGTTTTGTGCTAACTGGATCAGTTGTGCCAGTCATTCATGTGTCATTTGCTCTTTCTGCTCCTCCTCCTCCTCCTCTCCCCCTTAACAAAAATGAAAACCTCCTCTCACAGTTTTCTCTGCCTTGTCTGTACAGACGCTCCTATTGTTCATTGTCATCTTTATTCAGATTCAATTCATTCTTGGTTTTGTTCTCACGGTCTGTGCTTTCACAAAGGGGAAACTGAAACAAAGCATGAAGCCTTTAGACAACTGTTCACTTCACTCCTCCAACCTCCATTCAGCAGATAAGTTTTAATTGATCGGTGTGGTTAAACTGAGAGCAGACTCCCCTCTTCACTCATTCTGCAGGATATCTGATACTTAAACTTATTATTACTTTTATTATTTATATGACTTATTATTTTTACTGTCTTGAACAGGCATACAGTAACTTCTGTTGTTCACCTTAAGTAACAGCTCATCATATTTTGCTTAGTCTGCAATATATTTCCGGTATATTAACAATAGTTTTGCTTCACAACAAACTTCCTCCTTGATCACAGTGCATTAATGTCAACAAGGAATCACATAAACTTAGGTGCACAAATTAATGTGTGCAATGTTGTTTTTTTAAAATACGGTGTTTATTTTACCGGGTGACTACAAACATTTCCTTTCTTATGATCAAAGAATTTCTATACAAAAATAAAAAAATAAATGTTCTTACCTCAGATCATCCTTGTAGACCTTTTAGATTTTAGTCATGTATACAGATATTACAGTCAGTGTGGAACACCACTTATGTGCTTTTGTTTGAATACATAGACTTTCAACGCAGCTTGTCAGAAGAGGAGAATGTGTGCGCAATCACAGCATTCCTGTCTGTGTAACAAAATTATTGAGTCTCTACATTTGTTTGTCCTTGGGCTCTTGTCTCCATCCAGCTCCTCGGTAAGAAAAATAACAGCTAAGATAAAAATGGAAGAAACACATTTTTAATCCCAGATGAAAGTCTTGGGTGCGCTTCTTAGCAAGCGGGGCACAACATGAGAGGACATCTCGTCATAGCTCCCCTACAGCCTTGTGCCCCTCCTTAGCACCCATTATTGCATGGTGCATTGATTCACCACAATAGGGCCGCATATATTACCAGCAAGGGTGTTCAACTTAGACCATCCCCAACCCCCCTGTCCTCCATCCATCACTTTCTTTTTGCTCACAAAACCAAAAAAACACTGCTTCTCACAATCGCTAACACTACAACCCCTCCCTCTCTCCCTAGTTACTCACATTTCTAACAGCAAGTTGCCGGTCAACCGTAGGGACAGTGTTGAACTTCAGTTTGTTGAACTGAACGTATAATAAAAGAAGAAAAAAGTGAATTTTTGGGGGTGTTTTCAGCTTTGGCCTTCTATTGTTTCAGGGGCTTGGTTGTGCTATGTTCCTAAACTACACGATAGGAGATAATGTGTTGTTAACATGACCAAAACATTTCTCCTGTTTTATGAAGGAGTGCAAGATAAACAAATGCACAGTGAGACAAGAAGAAGGTTGCGATGCAGAAAGTGTTCGTGTCTATGGTAAGTTTCAATCCAACCACTTGGCCGACCACAAGAAGTATGTCAAGGTTCTGTGTTCACCTGATGAGCAATTCAGAAAGTGAATGTAGATAAGTGAGAGACCACACAGAGCCCCCACACCACAGAATCATTGGGGCAGCGCAAGTGCAAGGCATGTAACTCCATGTTTGCAACTGTGGAAGGAAAATCAAGTGGGGTACTGATTCAGAAAAAACTCTCGACTTGCTTTATGTCAGCTGCAGATCAGGTGCATGCATGCTTCCTGTTCACATGCAATAAGGAAACCTAGTGACAGGAACATGATTAAAACAAACAAACAAAAAACAACCCTTATTTGCCAAAAAAAGGGTTTGGCACACAGATAGACATTCAGAAGGTAAGGTAGACAAATCTGGCAAGGAGAACACAAGGGCTAGGTCAGGTAAACTAGCAGAGAATAAGAAGCAAACCACAGGGGGGAGGTGAGTATACTAAAACAGAACATGAAACAACACAAGATTTTTCACAAGATTCTCATGACCCATGCTTTGTCTTTGTCAGCTGTATGAATAACAACACATAGTCTTGATGCTCAACCAAAAGAGGTGTTTCAGCCAGAAATCTGTGTCTGTACTGCTCTTTTAAGAACAGCTGCTGGTGTTTGTGTGTAGGAGCATTATGATTAACTCAGCCATAACACAGAAGAACTTGCTTTATATAATACTGATAAAAGGAGCCCTCGATTGGGGTAGCTATTTCTCATTCATTGGCTCTCTTTTTCTTGTTCTCACTCAGCAATCTGTACACAACAGCTGTTGGAGTGTTTATGCAAACACAGCAGTAAATGATGCCTTCAGCTCAAAATACTTACAGTTTAATCACAAAACTCTTAAAACCTCATGAGACAATGGAAAGATTTTATTTTGAAATAACTTGACTTTATCAAGTTTTATTCAAAATTAACTTCCCGGCTCAACGCCATCAAGGGTTATAAACATGTGTTTGTAAGCAACGAATCGAGCCTATGGATGAGTGATGGTTCCCTTCATTAAGCGTCTCATACATGTGACTTTTGTCAATATAGCAGCAGGAACGTTTCCTATCGGGCAAAGGCGCTTCCGGTTACGGAGAGTCAGAGAGTGGCTTTGACAAAGGTCTGCTCGGGCTTCCGCATGAAGCTGAGGCGTGTCTCGGGTTTGACAGCTCACGCGGAGCCAGAAGCGAGCCTGAGGGATTCCTTCACCGGACGTTTCCAAAGCAAGGTCGACTTTTTGCGTAAAGGTATATATAATGCATTGTTTTCGTAATATATAATTTAAAACATTTATTGGCGTATAGTCTGTAGTAATGTGATGACGACATGCAGCGATGGCTACATATTTTTACAGCGTTACATCTGCCATCTTCGTAAAGCAACGTTTTACACAGACTCCATTTACAGTATTATTCCATAATCTCTGGCTACAAATAAGTTATGGTTACTTTTGGCATAATTCCACTGACCTCACACATGCCATAGTGTAATTGATTTAAAAAGCATAACTCAGCTTCTGAAAATCAAACTGAACCTGAATGCAGCAAATTTGGCTTCTATGAACAGATTGTTTTGTTAGAATAAACATACATGTCACAAAACATGTGCAGTGGTTGGTTTGTTGTGGCTTGTTTATACAACATAGTGTTTCATTTCCTTTCATTTTGTCTCACATGAGTGCTTGCTTTGGCAGTGTAACCTGTTGAACAGGCAAGATGATGAACTACTGCGGTCTGCTCACTGCCAATAAGGAACCAGGTAGGGAACTGTTAAACAATATCTAAATTGTAGGCTACATGATGTTTTACTCATGCAAAAGGGGATTTCCTAACTTTTCCTCATAATCACAAAATATCACAGAGGAGAGAATTGTTCAGTATGTTTATTTAACTAGACTAGCTTTTAGTATTTAAAAATACCAAAAGAATTATCTGTATTACTAAACTCTGGTGAGCCACATATATATATATTATATAGTTATTATTTTACTATACATATATATATATATATATATATTGTCACACAAAACAAAATCCACAGAAGTTCTCACACAGTTTATGTTCATTTTGTTCATTTTTGTTTCTCTGTCAGTTCCTCTGAAGAGTGTGGAGGTGGAGGTGGAGGTGAGAGACCATGTGGCTACAGTGGTCTCCACTCTGAACTATGAGAACAAGGAGGACAAACCACTGGAGGCTGTTTTTGTCTTCCCTCTGCCCGGAGATGCTGCTGTCTGTCATTTCAGCGCTACGATCGGACAGACGCAGATTGTAGCTGAGGTGAAGGAGAAACAGGAGGTGAGCTGGACAGTAAAGTCTTACTCAGTACAGCGGAGCTTAAAAACACAGTAAACACAGTGAAAGTCACTCTGTGTCATCTGCGCTCCAGGCTCGTGACGAGTATGACGACGCTTTGAGCTCCGGGCAGCAGGCCTTCCTATTGGAGGAGAGTGATCAGAGCCCAGACGTGTTCTCTATGAGTGTGGGCAGTCTGCGTCCAGGAGAGAGCGCCTCCATCAGGCTGGAGTACGTCACTGAGCTGGATGTGCAGGCTGATGACGGGCTCAGGTTTTGTCTGCCTGCGGTGCTCAACCCTCGCTACCAACCTCAGGGTAGGAACACCAGGCAACACTTTGACCAGGACGTTAAACCTCAGCTCAGTGCACACCACACCTGTTCATACAAAGGGTTTTATTGCCACAGGAACATCCTCATGTACAGCAGTATATTAAGACAGCAGTGCACCCAGATATCTAAAGGGTGAAATGATGAAGTGATGGCATTTTATATCCAAAAGATTAAAGGTGAACTTCACTGTTTACAGGTAGTGAAGGTCCCAGTGTCCAGGTGACCTCAGTTCCAGCCTCTCTGGTGCCCTACACTCTGGCTTTCTCCGCCCGAGTGTCCTCTCCTCGTCCAGTCTCTAAGGTGGAGTCCAGCTGTTCCCTGGACCCTCTCCAGTATCTCAACACGGAGCAAACCCAGGCCACGGTCAGTGTTGATGTATCTGCTGGGTGAGACTGTTCCTCAGTCCCGACAACATCACTTTATTTATATTTGAGTCAGTGTATTTTGTGATCTGCAGGTCAAGTTGGCTGCAGGACACAAATTTGACAGGGATGTTGAACTGCTGATTTATTACAAAGACGCCCACCAGCCCACTGCTGTGGTGGAGGCAGGACAGGCCTCTGCCAAGCCTGGTGAGTTAGTGAGTTAGCGACGCTGTTACTTTACAAATACAAAGTTTATGATCCTCCAACTGATGAGCTACACATGCTGTGATAAAAGTCAGATTTGAGGTCATACTTCTGTCTCCCCTGTGCCTTCAGGCACTCTGATGGGGGACCCAGTAGTGATGTTGAGCCTGTACCCAGAGTTCCCACAGGCTGTGATGTCTTCAGTGGCCTCATGTGGAGAGTTTGTGTTTTTACTGGATCGATCTGGAAGTATGGATTCACATATAAACAACAGCCGGAGCTGTCCGACTCGCATTAGCAGTGCCAGGGTATTCATTATGTCTTGTTTCTGTCATAAAATCATTCATAGTGTCCCTCACACAGTGAGCTTCACTGTCTTTGATTTCTTCCCTTAAGGATACTCTGCTGCTCCTGTTGAAAAGCTTACCAATGGGCTGCTTTTTCAATATCTACAGTTTTGGGTCCACCTATGAACACATCTTCCCGTAAGTCACTTTCTCTTGTCACTCAGTCCAACAGCATACTTGTTCCAGTCTTTGTTGTTTAAGGCCAAATATGCAACATTTATTGCCATTAGATCATCTTTATGTCGGATAAAAACAAATGCATTTGCTGTTTTCTCACTGCTGTTGGGGAAACAAGGGAGCAGCATATGATCACACACTGCTCAGAAGCACAGATCAAACTTTCATACAGACAGTAACAATCACATATGAATAAAGATCATATTTGTTTAGCTGTAACACTATAAAGTTTCTAAAGAGATGCAGAGAGGATGGGGAGGGATTCACATGCACATTCTCATTAACTAACATGCATGGGGAGTTGGACTGGCTATGAAAATATAGAGTTGCTACTTTATTAATGTTCAAAATCCTGTAAATTTAACCTTAAATGCTTATATGTGTATGTGTGTATTGTTAATCAGGTTGTGTATTTGTGTGATGACAGGAAGAGTGTTAAGTACAGCCAAAAGACCATGGAGGAGGCTCTGAAGAAAGTTGAAAAGATGGGTGCTAATCTAGGAGGAACAGAGATCCTGGAGCCTCTCAAAAATATTTACAGCAAACCCTGCATTCCAAATCAACCTCGACAAGTGATTCACACACCCATACACACACACACACATTAACTGTTAAACAGGCTGCACATAGACCTGTTGTTTGTAACAACACCATACCATTCAGTCGTCGCCAGTGGTGTCAAGTAATGGAGTACAAATACTTCGTTACCTTACTTAATAGAATTTTGGAGTATTTCTACTTTACTCCACAGTCGTGGATCAGCGGTTAGGGTGTCGGACCCGTAACCGGTGGATTGCTGGTTCGATCCCCCGTCCCGGTGTCCATGGCTGAGGTACCCTTGAGCAAGGTACCTAACCCCCACTGCTCCCTGGGCGCTGCACGCGGTCGCCCACTGCCCCGGGTTTGCTGTGTGTGTGTGCACGTCACTTGGGTGGGTTAAATGCAGAGAACAAATTTCGTTGGAGTGAGTTCCCTCCAATGACAAAATATGTCACTTTAATCTTTAATCTTTTAATCTTTATTTATTTTTCTGCCTACTTTTTACTGTTATTTGTTACATTTTCACGCAAATATCTGTACTTTCTACTAATTACATTTTGAAAACAGTCTCGTTACCTGTCTTTCCTTTTGTTTCGGCCTGTTTTGGAATTCTCCTCGTTTAAGAAAGCGCCCAAGCTGTAGCGCCATCCAGATAGACACAATTCGATTAGGAGTAATAATATATTCCATTCAGACATCCTATAGGGCTCGAACGGACTCAAAAGGGCACGTGATCTCACAATTCATTGTGCGCCGCGGTGGCCATTTTTATGGGCAAAAGTTTTTTGTTTACATCACTTCGCGTTAGATACGGTGCTGCGAGAGAGAGGGACTGAGACTGAACTACAATATTTATTATCACCATCAGGCATAGTTTTATTAACTTTCATGTGAGGAGATTTTCCTGTGACTGACATATCAAGAGTGACATATAAATTCTCGTCCTTAGCTATTTGTCTTTACTGATGGAGAGGTGGGCAATACCAAAGAAGTTATCAGTCTGGTGAAGAAGAATTCAGGTTCCCACAGGTGAATCCACAGAAACACAGCAAACACCTGCTCAGTTCTCAGAATATGTCCCATGTTCCCTTGCTGTGTGTGTTGACAGCAAAACTTCTGTATTGTAGGTGTTTCTCTTTTGGGATTGGGGAAGGGGCCAGCTCTGCTCTTATCAATGGGTTGGCCAAGGAAGGAGGAGGCCACGCTCAGTTCATCACAGGGGCTGACAGGATGCAACCAAAAGTACGTAAAACCACTCAAGTGAAACAGTGCAACAGCACACGTGTACTCAGGCAGAAATCTTAACAGTGAGCAAAAACCCAACGCCACAGCCACATTTTTGTTATCTCCTCTCTCGTCAGGTGATGCAGTCGCTGCGATTTGCTCTGCAGCCAGCTGTGGTGGACGTCTCTGTCACATGGGATTTACCAAAGAATGTCTCTGTCACTGTCCTCTCTCCACCAATCACAGCACTTTTCCAGGGACAAAGGTCACTGATTTATGCTCAGCTGACTGGACAGGTAGGAGCAGCGACAAGTTATAGTGAAATACCTCTCTGATCTGATTTGTTTTCATTATTTAGATATACAAAATAGATTTCATCTATTTTTTAACCCATCAGGCATGTGAATAGAGTAATAAACATGGTGTCCACACTGTAATCCTTTCTCAGAGTTCAGAGGCAGCAGAGGGCTGCGTGACGGTGAAGTACAACCTGGCAGGTCATCCCACTCAGAACCAGCTGCACTTCAGTCTCAAACCTGCAGAGGACACTGGGTAAACCAGTCACAGTTAAACAAAACACGTCATTATTTGATAACAGAATACTGCATTTATGCGTGGCATTAAAGGGAAAAGTCTGCAATCAGGTATAATAGAACGGAATATAACGGATGGTTTGTTATTAGCTGGCTGGCGTAGTGTTTCCAGTTTCAGAGTTGAGGAGCCAAAACCAAGCACCAACCAATCACCCAGCAGCTGGAGCGTTCACTGTTATGGTGCAGCACAGTGTATTGTGGTTGTCATCGGCTCTTCACCTTTTGAGTTAAAGGAAAATGCTACAGAGTATGAACATCATCTTTCTACCGCATAGACAGTCCATTTTTTTGGCCGAACAATTGTTCCAAGGGTCAAATTATACTTCTTTAGGCATCTGCTTAGTGGCTGACAGTCATTTTCAGTTCTGTAAAAAACACTTAACCATAAAACAGACTAGAACTTCAAATTATTTTTTTCAAAATTTAAAAGAATTTAAAAAGAAAATATAATCTGGAAACACATGAATTTTACAGATATCTACAGTTAAGACAATATAATAGAAAATAAATCCAGACAGATCCCTCTGAATGGTGCGATCAAACCATAACTAAAGTGACATAAGAATAATTTACATTATATCAAGCACTGAATCTACATGATAAACATTCACGTAAATATATGAAAAAGAAATGGGAGAAGGAACTTAATTTTGAAATTGCTGACAAAGATTGGCTTAACATGTGGGCAATACATCAAACTTCCACCAGTCCACTGACATGGTGGGAATTTGACTGGCAAAATGTAATGTTTGTTTATCACTGTGTTTGCGTTTCCGTGATGTCTGCAGGTTAACAGTTCACAGGCTGGCTGCTCGGACTCTGATTCGCTCCCTGGAGATGGAGGAGAGAGAGCACAGAAAAGAGCAAGATGGAGGAGTGAAAAAGAAGGTGGTAGAGCTCAGTGTCCAATCAGGAGTGAGCAGTGCCTTCACTGCCTTCATTGCTGTCAACAAAGGGGACGGCAAGGTGATTCAAGGACCTCTGGTGCGCAGGGATGTTCCAACACCAAGTGAGTGTTTTTCCAAGCACATAGGAAAAGCAAAAGACCCTCCTTCGAAGATGCTGTCACTGATCATGAATGATAGTGTTGATTTAACACTGAAGGTTAAATTTATGGGAATTTGAACATTAATATGGTAGCAAACTACTATTTGCTCTGTAAAGATATAGTGGAGTAATGGTGTCCTGGGCGCAGGATGAAGTCACACACCATCTGAGCTTCTTTGTTCTTTGCTTTCGTAACCAGTGGAACCAGATGATACCACAAAAAAGACAGGATCAGAAAAAGACAGGAATATTTGCAATATCAGTTTTACTTCAGAATTCAGATGTTTAGTTGATGCTTTTTGTGAGCTTATTCCCATGTAAACTCGCACGACCTCGCATTCCCCTTTTAAAATTTTAGGATTCCTGCCGATGGCCTGTAGTATGGGGATGGCTGCCCCGATGATGTATCATTCACAGTGTTGTGAGTAAAAAACTGAATATGAGTGTCTGTCTAAACTACCCTGAATTTATTGTGAATACTGACCTATCTGTGTGCCACTATGTTTCTGTCTTCAATGTATCTTTATTTTTCTAACACAATATATTTTAAATAGTACTTGTAATGACTTATGAGTCATTTTCATCATCATTTAAGAAACAAGTTGCTTTCTGATTGATATTTATCTTTACTCATTCTCATGTAATTTACTGACCTAACTTTCTTTTCTTTTTAATCTCAAAGTGCAAGTCAATACACAGGTAGAAAAAGCTTGCTTAACCAAGAAACGTAAGTATACAGGCTAAATGGAATATGTATGTATCTGTGTATTTCTATGCATATAATATTTGTATAAACACTGAATAGGCAACATAAACTACTACTGTATAAAGGATTTGTTTGATTATCCAGGGCAGCAAGTGAAGCACACTGAGCTGTGTGTGTGTCAGTGTGTGCATGTAGTTTGTGTGCCCCTAACACAGATTTAAAAAAGTCATTAAAATGTAGCTCATTATATCGAGACCTTTGTTTCAAGTTTTATTTTGAATGCACTTTAAAAAAGTGTGTTTTCCTCTACACGTGAGTGAGGTATGATGATAGATAAGGCAGAGCACTAAGTCACCCTTGTGTTGGCTGGTTGGAATTACCTCTCGATAATATACATCACAATGATTAGCTCATTTGCAACTATCTGCCGACATCCAATCATATTCATGCAGGTGATCAGGACGGACATCATAGGCTTATGTCTGCCAGTGTTATTCTGCTGACTGCACTCATGCCAACATGCGTTGCTGTTGCAAGTTGCAGCCCTCCTCATGTATTGTTTTGTGCTGTTGATTTAAGTAAGGTTTATGTTTATGGATGTTTATTATTATGTAGTGGAGGTATTTGGTCTCTTAGCATAATCCTTGTCGCTGTTCAGAGCTTTTTACTGGCAAATCCAACTGCATAAGCATTTGCTATGAAGGATCAGTTTCTTGACAAAGAGTCTCACATTAAACTTTTCCACAATTGTCCCTGTCCCATTGGGACCCATACCATTTCCTTTGGTGATATATTTGTCGTAAAAATGACCATGGCCACATGTTCACTCTGTTCTCTCAGCAGCGTCTACGGGCATATTTAACTTTTTCTCCGGTAGAAAAAAGATGGGTGCCCAGGGAAAATCAACTAAGAAGTCACTACAGACTCCATGTAGTGACTACACGCAGCTGATGTGTTCAGTGGCACCTGAATTTGAAGAGTTTCAGGGTAGGTAATACATTGTGGTTTAATTGATTTTCACTGAAATGTTTGATAGCTGTGCTTTGAGAGCTGCCACATCATCAGATCTGCCAACAGGACTGTTTTTCGTGGGTTTCAGCTGTCCTTGCAGATGGGCCAGCTAATTTAGCTGTTGTCACAATATCATTGCCGGACATCATAGGACAATCAAAATGTGATTGTCTGCCAAAAACAGACTGCATCGCCTGGTTAATATGTCTACAGCAGCTTTTATCAGGACAGTGCAGTTGAAATGTGTGTGAAAAATGTGAAACATTTATTTCAGTAGCTAAGGAACAAAGCTTATGATACTCAGCTTCTGTGCTGGATTTGATATGCATAATTTTTATTTTGTCATTGCATAGCACACGAGTGAGACAGTGTATCATAATGTATACAGCTGTTGTCAAAGTCGTCTTACAAGAAATTATTCTGACTGATTAGCTGCAGAGGTTATCAAAACAGACCCTGTCACCTCCTTCTGTTAATCAGGAGTGCAGACTCAGCTCAGTGGTGAATTTTGGAGCTGTGGTGCTGTACAGTATAGGAACTTCTATTTTTTGAAATGTGTTTAGAGTATATAGATTTATTATGTAACTATTATATTTTTAAAGATTAAAACTGAATCCATAAATTATATTTATTTTTGTCCTATTCTCTCTGTAGAGTCCTAGTTTCTATGTGGTGCAGTTGTGCATTGGGTGCAATACTGAATTTTTAGATGTTACATTTAAATTCTTGACTGTTGTTACCTTTTTTGAAATTTTATCTTTTTGTCTTCATGGATGCAGATGAAGAGCTTTGTGATTATGATCCCTTTCAAGTGATAAGTAATAATGAGTTCATTGAATATACATCTGTTGTCATCTATTGGATGAGCTGCAATGATTTTTGGTCTTCCTCAGGATGAATTGTAACACAGTAACTTTGGTGCTTTTTTGACTTTTCATTCAGTGATTTCATCAAGCCACACTTTCTATTGGTTTAAAAGGTTCAGAACTTAACATCTGCAAAACTAATAACATCAGCCCATCAGCCTCAGCTGGACATTTTATCTAAACTATTGCATTTGTGAATTATTTGCAAATGTTAGCAGAAATTAAAACTGACAAACATCTGCATGTTTAAGTTGTCACTGTGTGCATGTTAGCATGCTGATATTAGCATTTATCGTGAAGCAGCATGGTGAGTGTCATAAATGGATGGAGCTTCTTGGTCTGAAAAGTTGACACAGAAGTGCCTTAAGCCTCCATTTGTTCTAATGGACAACAAGGGGCGACTCACCTGGTGTAAAAAAAGTCAGATTGTCTGTAAACTTTTGAAAAAATGAGCCAACTTATCACTTGACTTACTTAATTACCTTAGTAAACTATTTCCTAATAACTTTATGGTCACAGTTGTTATTTTCAAGTCTTCTTCATTACAGCCTAATGTCCATTTTATAAATTATGGTTCCATTTATAATAAAATAGATGACAAATCAGAGCATGCTTTCAGCCATGTTTACCTTGTTCTTAGTCAGATCCACTCAAGATGGAGGCAATACACAATACGCATCCTCTCCAGAGTCTGGACCAAATATGGTGACTTCTGACTTAAGAAAACAAAACAAAAGAAAAACAAAATAAGATGTCATACTGCCAAACTTGGCGTTTCAATATGGTTGTCCACAAACCAATATGAAATGCATATCAGTATAATTCATAAGGACTGTTTTATCTTTGCACGTGCTTTGATTTTCTCTTCTGAAGCCTCCTTGCCCATAAGGTCACCCAGAGACCCTATGCTGCAGTTGGTCTCCCTTCAGAAGGCGTCTGGCTGCTGGGTGTTAGATCCAGATCTGGCCACTGCACTGGGAAAGACCAGCAAGGAGGTGGAGACCACAAAACCTTCAGCAGTGAGTGACTGTCAAAATAATAAATAATGAATAATGAATGAATTTAATTAATAATGGGGCTTAATATTAAAACAGATTTCATGACAAAACAGAGGAAATACTAAGACATACAGAACATCAAACCAAGCAAAACAAATAAAAGTTAAGATGAGTCAAACAAAAGATACATCACTGCAAGAAAAATGTCTGGAAATCAGGGACCAAAATATCCCCCAAGCAGCCACTGAACTGTCAGCAATGTTGTTGGTTTTATATAGCAGCCTCATGGCTGCAAAATGCATTTCAGTCTGATGTTTTTGTGAAAGTATTTTGGTGTCTAATTTTGTCGTTATGTTGTTTGGAAATGAGACCATTGAGCATTATTTTCTCTTTGTGCCATATCTTCTTTGTTCTCTCTGATTTCTTTGTTCTCGCTATGCAAGGTTTCACATATGTTTTTCTTTTTTCTTTTATTTGGTGAATTAGGTGACCCAGGAAGTGTGGGCCACCATTCTGGCTCTGATCTGGCTTCATGGTTTCAAGATGGATGCTCAGGAAGAGTGGGAGCTTCTGGCTCTGAAGGCTGTGTCATGGCTCCGTGCTCAGAATGGTAACAACCATAAGAAGAAGTGTTGATCTTAACATGGTGTGTTGGTTAAAATCTGCTGTTTACCCAAACTGATTCTCCTCTGCTGATGACTTGTTACGTGTTTTTCATTTCAGCACCATGTGTGAAGGAGTGTGTGGAAGCCGCAAATGCACTGTTGGGTTGCAACGTGCAGAAAGACGCCCTGGGACTCTGAGGTTTACATTAAAGGGGCTTTTCCACTGATCCAGTTTTACTCCTGCCTGTAACATTCACATTGCGTATTTCTATTCATTACCTGTACCTTTCCAACATTTTGTGCATTTGCATATTTGCACTTATTTTCCAGGATCATTCATGTTTCAAGACAAAGAATTTTTTTAATGTTGCTTGTTAGAAGTTGTTTATCTTTGAAAGAAGTTTAATCAGAAAGTATGATTTAATAGTACTAAAATATTTTAACATTTAAGTTTATTTCCAATGCTTGCCACAAGGCATTATATAAAAATACATTCAAAATGCTCCAGAGTTTATGGCCTGAAATAAATGCAAACGAACAAACATAAATGTATTTAGTGTCAAAGACTTAAAAGTTGGACCTTTGAGTGTTGTCCCCACATCACTGCTGTATTCATGTGAATGTACTGCATGATTTCTGCTGCCAGGTTGGTCATTTATTACAGTTTGTGTTGGAAGTTGGTGGCCTTTCTGGATGTGCTCATTTGTTTCTGTGGTAAAGCAGGGCAGTAAAATCGCTGAAGTTAAACTGAGGTCCCAACTTCCACACAAGTCTGCAACATATACAATTATTATATAAAATACTTATTGCTTGTTTTATTAAATTATCATGTGTTGGTTGTTTTTAATGTTATCGGAGGGCAGTAAATCTGTGTAAACAAATATGTGTAGCTTTTATCAAATTTCAAGGAGGCGGTTGGTCCTGATAACATACCTGTGGAGGTATGGAGATGGCAGGGAGAGATGGCAGTGGAGTTTTTAACTGGTTTGTTTAACAAGATCTTAGAGAGTGAGAGGATGCCTGAGGAATGGAAAAGGATTGTTCTGGTGCTGATTTTCAAGAACAAGGGAGATGTGTGGAAACTCCAGAGGTTTCAGGCCGATGAGCCAAACAATAAAGTTGTGGGAAAGAGTAGTGGAAGCTAGGCTAAGGGGAAAAGTTAGCATTTGTGAGCAGCAGTTAGAGAGGAGCTGTGGTATTGTATGAGGAAGTCTGAAGTGGCAGAAAAGTATGTTATAGCGGTGCAGGATATGTATGAAAGTAGTAAAACAGTGGTAAGGTTTGCTGTAGGCATGATAGAGGAGTTCACGGTGAAGATGGGTCTGCATAAAGAATCGGCTCTGAGCACCTTCTTGTTTGTTGTGGTGATGGACAGGTTGACAGATGAAGTCAGACAGGAATCTCCATGGACTGTGATGTTTGCGGACGACATTGCGATCTGCGATCTGTGAAATCTAGAGAGGTGGAGATTTGCTCTGGAAAGAAGAGGAATGAAGGTTAGCCGAAGCAAGACTGAATACATGTGTGTGAACAAGAGGGACCCAAGTGGAACGGTAAGGTTACAGAGAGCAGAGGTACAGAAGTGCAGGACTTTAAGTACTTAGGGTCAAGACTCCAGAGCAGTGAAGATGTGTGTGCGGGTAGGATGGAGTGGGTGGAGAAATGTGTCAGGCGTGTTGTGTGATAAAAGAGTACCAGCAAGAATGAAAGGGAAGCTTTATAGGACAGTGGTGAGACCAGCAATGTTGTATGGTCTGGAGACAGTGGCTTTGAGGAAAAGACACGAGGAAGAGCTGGAGGTAGCAGAGCTGAAGGTGTTGAGATTTTCTTTGGGTGTGACCAGGATAGGTAGGATCAGGTATGAATACATTAGAGGGACAGCTCATGTGAGATGTTTCAGAGATAAAGTTAGAGAAACCAAGTGGAGATGGTCTGGACATGTTGAAAGGACGAATAGTGAATATTTGGTCAAAGGATGCTGATGTTAGAGCTGCTAGGCAGGAGGTCCAGAGGAAGACCAAAGAGGATGTAGTGAAGGAGGGCATGAAGATAGTTGGTGTGAGGGAAGAAGATACAGAAGATAGGGTGAGATGGAAGCAAGTGATTCGCTGTGGCGACCCCTGAAAGGGAAAGCGGAAAGGAAAAGAAGAACAACTATAGCACAAATGTGTAAGTAAATGGTGTTTCATTTCATGCATGGGAGAAGGAGGCACGTAGAGCCTGTGGGTAAAATGAGCCACCCCTGTATTTAGGTATGCATCAAAGAGTAATCATGTAACCAGTCGCATAAAGGAAATATAGTTCACGTTACTCAGTCCATCTGGGACTTAAATTATTGTTGTCATGCCAGGTAAATTCATCATGTTCCAGAAATTATCAGTACTGTGTCTTAACCTGTACCATTTTCCTTCAAGACATAATGTTGCTCAATTTAGTGCGCCTACGTGCTGGTTTTACCTCCACCTCAGGCAAGTTGCGTCGTAGGCCAAACATTTTTTAACGGCTCATTTATCATACTAGTTTAGATTTCCATTTGTACACTTAAGTACAGGATGATAACTACTATTTGATGTAAAAAGTGGTTCATGTTAACCCATTTTCTCTTAATATTTCTTACAGTTTTCAAAAATGTAACTAACATACCTTTGTAGTCAGTGTGTGCAACAACTTAACAACTTATTGACGTCATCACTGGCCTCAGATCACAGCAAGAATCTAACTACATGTATTCAAGTGCTGTACTGTTTTGTACTTTACCATTTCCATGTTGTTCTACATTCTGCTTCTTCTGCACCATTTTTCTGAGGTAAATATTGTACTTTTTAATCCCATTAGATGTCTTTTAAGTTTTAGTTACTAGATACTTTGCAGATTTAGGTGATTAATGCAGAATAGTAATCAACTAATACGTTTTGATATATTATTATCGCTTAACCTACCCAAATGTTTATCTTAAACAATCACAATGAGCCGCACCTTTATTTTTGATTTTGAGTCGAGGACTGTTACTTGTAGCCCGCGACAGTATTTTTATACTGTATGCTACTTTTATTTAAGCAGATGGTCTGAATACTCCTTCCACCTCTGCGGCCACATGACAGACGCTTGACTGTGTCCATATTGAGCCACTCCCCGAATTGCGCACTGCAATGAGCAGTACAAGTCGAACATATCCCGTTTCTCAACTGTGATTTCACATTTTTAGACGTGAGAAGCAGCTGGACTACAGGTCCTCTTCCATACATCAACGGGATTTGTCCTGACCTACTGGAGGACACCTCTTTAAAACTACACACAAGTAAGTTATTTATTCTTAGAGGTGGGCGCTTTGACTGCGTTTGAGTTGTCCGAGATGGCGCAGTAAATTAGCGTTAATATTAGTTAAAGCAGTCCGTTTATCGTTGTAATGATATGCGCCGTTAACCGGGTAGTAAATAAAAATATGAAAAATATATGTGGAACAACTTGGTAAACGTAAAGCTGAACATCAGAATGACATCCCGATGCAAATAGAGCAAAGTTACCTTCACACACACACACACACACACAACCCCCCCCCCAAAAAAAAAAAACCTCAGGACCTCATTTCGGAAATACCCACACTAACGTATTTCCCTAACTTGCAGTTAACTAACATGAACTTTTTCAGCAGGAAGTCCTCAAATAAGCTTCCTCCGTGTTGCACAGGGGAGATGTCAGTCTCCTGTGGTCTACTTACTCCTCAGAAAGAACCAGGTAGAGTTGGAAGTTTGATTTCCTCTGGAACCTTTTGGTCAGGATAAATCACACAATGACAGGCTTATTTTGGTTGAGTGTATGTGATATTAACAGTTCCATGGTTAACAGATAACTTGAACAAATCATTTAAGATTTTTGTGCTTTTGTTCTTTTTTAAGAATCAGAAAGTTGTGGATATGCTGATGTGTGTATATATCCGGATGTATTTGGACATGTGCTTTTCTACTTAAAGTGAAATAGGTATGAAACGTATTGACTGGACTAACTACCAGCTGTTTCTCTGTCAGTTCCTCTGAAGAGTGTGGAGGTGGAGGTGAAGGTGAGAGACCATGTGGCTACAGTGGTCTCCACTCTGAACTATGAGAACAAGGAGGACAAACCACTGGAGGCTGTTTTTGTCTTCCCTCTGCCCGGAGATGCTGCTGTCTGTCATTTCAGCGCTACGATCGGACAGACGCAGATTGTAGCTGAGGTGAAGGAGAAACAGGAGGTGAGCTGGACAGTAAAGTCTTACTCAGTACAGCGGAGCTTAAAAACACAGTAAACACAGTGAAAGTCACTCTCATGTGTCATCTGCACTCCAGGCTCGTGACGAGTATGACGACGCTTTGAGCTCCGGGCAGCAGGCCTTCCTATTGGAGGAGAGTGATCAGAGCCCAGACGTGTTCTCTATGAGTGTGGGCAGTCTGCGTCCAGGAGAGAGCGCCTCCATCAGGCTGGAGTACGTCACTGAGCTGGCTGTGCAGGCTGATGACGGGCTCAGGTTTTGTCTGCCTGCGGTGCTCAACCCTCGCTACCAACCTCAGGGTAGGAACACCAGGCAACACTTTGACCAGGACGTTAAAGTTCAGCTCAGTGCACACCACACCTGTTCATACAAAGGGTTTTATTGCCACAGGAACATCCTCATGTACAGCAGTATATTAAGACAGCAGTGCACCCAGATATCTAAAGGGATGAAATGATGAAGTGATGGCATTTAATATCCAAAAGATTAAAGGTGAACTTCACTGTTTACAGGTAGTGAAGGTCCCAGTGTCCAGGTGACCTCTGTTCCAGCCTCTCTGGTGCCCTACACTCTGGCTTTCTCCGCCAGAGTGTCCTCTCCTCGTCCAGTCTCTAAGGTGGAGTCCAGCTGTTCCCTGGACCCTCTCCAGTATCTCAACACGGAGCAAACCCAGGCCACGGTCAGTGTTGATGTATCTGCTGGGTGAGACTGTTCCTCAGTCCTGACAACATCACTTTATTTATATCTGAGTGAGTGTATTTTGTGATGTGCAGGTCAAGTTGGCTGCAGGACACAAATTTGACAGGGATGTTGAACTGCTGATTTATTACAAAGACGCCCACCAGCCCACTGCTGTGGTGGAGGCAGGACAGGCCTCTGCCAAGCCTGGTGAGTTAGTGAGTTAGCGACGCTGTTACTTTACAAATACAAAGTTTATGATCCTCCAACTGATGAGCTACACATGCTGTGATAAAAGTCAGATTTGAGGTCATACTTCTGTCTCCCCTGTGCCTTCAGGCACTCTGATGGGGGACCCAGTAGTGATGTTGAGCCTGTACCCAGAGTTCCCACAGGCTGTGATGTCTTCAGTGGCCTCATGTGGAGAGTTTGTGTTTTTACTGGATCGATCTGGAAGTATGGATTCACATATAAACAACAGCCAGAGCTGTCCGACTCGCATTAGCAGTGCCAGGGTATTCATTATGTCTTGTTTCTGTCATAAAATCATTCATAGTGTCCCTCACACAGTGAGCTTCACTGTCTTTGATTTCTTCCCTTAAGGATACTCTGCTGCTCCTGTTGAAAAGCTTACCAATGGGCTGCTTTTTCAATATCTACAGTTTTGGGTCCACCTATGAATACATCTTCCCGTAAGTCACTTTCTCTTGTCACTCAGTCCAACAGCATACTTGTTCCAGTCTTTGTTGTTTAAGGCCAAATATGCAACATTTATTGCCATTAGATCATCTTTATGTCGGATCAAAATAAATGCATTTGCTGTTTTCTCACTGCTGTTGGAGAAACAAGGGAGCAGCATATGATCACACACTGCTCAGAAGCACAGATCAAACTTTCATACAGACAGTAACAATCACATATGAATAAAGATCATATTTGTTTAGCTGTAACACGATAAAGTTTCTAAAAAGATGCAGAGAGGATGGGGAGGGATTCACATGCACATTCTCATTAACTAACATGCATGGGGAGTTGGACTGTGTGAGAAGGTGAGCACCCCCTTCTCACTGTCTCCCGCAAGGGACCCGTTTTGATGACGTGGCCTGCGAGGCAGCGTTGGAAAATAGAAGACTTTTTGGACTTTGTGGCGCATGTACACTCAGGTGTGCGTGCACACACACAGAGAAATGGACTCTTTTATCAGCTTGTATATATTGTAAGTGCTTGGTGACATGTTTGACGTGGCGTACGCCATGGATGCTTCGGCGCTGGAAATTCAGCCCGCTGTGTCGCTCACTTACCACAACCACAACTCACCCGTGTCAGTTTTCTCCCCGGTTTAGCATCCAGGCGTGTGGTGAGGTACCCACTACTCGTCCACCTCTTCAGTTCAGTTTGTAAAGACTCTGGTTTGTCATACACTCACAGAGTCACCTGCACTCCCGGTCCGGCTCCACTGCTCCTCTGCGGAAGCGCGCGCCGCTACAGGGGCGGATTTTATTGAGCACGGGGCAAGGGGGCACGGCCCATTGCACTCAGGGGGGTTTATATTTCTTTATGGTGTTGGCTATGTGGTGTTTGTGTAAAATTTTTGTGCGGTGTGTAAATATTTGGTGTGTGGGTACATTACATGATGCATTATTTATTTTTTTTGTATTTATTTATCATGATGAGTCATATTGTATGAACCATTATGTTGGTAATCCCCTCCATAATGGTTTGGACCATTTGGGCTCAACCAGCAGCCCTATTTTAAGGAGCCTCATTTTTCTTTTGGGGTTCCTAGAGAGAACTACTACGTCCTGCTGTGAGTGTTTGCTATTGGTATTTTGTTCCTGCATTGTGTCTGCTCTCAGACTGTCTGTGGAAACTTTGCGTTTCGGGAAAATAAAAGGTTTTTCCTGGCACCTGACGCTTCGCTGCCTCCTGTTTCGAACCTCTTCCGCCTGAATCTGATCTTGCCTCGATCCCGTTATTCAGGGAGACCACTCTGGTCCCTCACAGACTGGCTATGAAAATATAGATATAAATATATTATTTTAAATGTTCAAAATCACATAAATATAACCTTAAATGATTATGTGTCCGTGTGTATTGTTAATCAGGTTGTGTATTTGTGTGATGACAGGAAGAGTGTTAAGTACAGCCAGGAGACCATGGAGGAGGCTCTGAAGAAAGTTGAAAAGATGGATGCTAATCTGGGAGGAACAGAGATCCTGGAGCCTCTCAAAAATATTTACAGCCAACCCTGCATTCCAAATCAACCTCGACAAGTGATTCACACGCCCATACACACACACACACATTAACTGTTAAACAGGTTATACACAGACCTCTTGTTCGTAGCAACACCATACCATTCAGTCCTCACTGCAGAACTTCCTGCTGTTCTATTTTAGTGACAAGTACAATCCTGAACGAACAGGATTGTTTACTAATTTCAGGTTCATCTTGTTCTCTACTCTGATGTTACTGAAACAGAAGTCTAAGACAGCTCTCAGAAAGTTATGTGCATGACTTTCAGCACATGCTGTGTGATGGGACGTAACTTAGAGAGACATATAAATTCTCGTCCTTAGCTATTTGTCTTTACTGATGGAGAGGTGGGCAATACCAAAGAAGTTATCAGTCTGGTGAAGAAGAATTCAGGTTCCCACAGGTGAATCCACAGAAACACAGCAAACACGTGCTCAGTTCTCAGAATATGTCCCATGTTCCCTTGCTGTGTGTGTTAACAGCAAAACTTCTGTATTGTAGGTGTTTCTCTTTTGGGATTGGGGAAGGGGCCAGCTCTGCTCTTATCAATGGGTTGGCCAAGGAAGGAGGAGGCCACGCTCAGTTCATCACAGGGGCTGACAGGATGCAACCAAAAGTACGTAAAACCACTCAAGTGAAACAGTGCAACAGCACACGTGTACTCAGGCAGAAATCTTAACAGTGAGCAAAAACCCAACGCCACTGCCACATTTTTGTTATCTCCTCTCTCGTCAGGTGATGCAGTCGCTGCGATTTGCTCTGCAGCCAGCTGTGGTGGACGTCTCTGTCACATGGGATTTACCAAAGAATGTCTCTGTCACTGTCCTCTCTCCACCAATCACAGCACTTTTCCAGGGACAAAGGTCACTGATTTATGCTCAGCTGACTGGACAGGTAGGAGCAGCGACACGTTATAGTGAAATACCTTTCTGATCTGATTTGTTTTCATTATTTAGATATACAAAATAGATTTCATCTATTTTTTAATCCATCAGGCATGTGAATAGAGTAATAAACATGGTGTCCACACTGTAATCCTTTCTCAGAATTCAGAGGCAGCAGAGGGCTGCGTGACGGTGAAGTACAACCTGGCAGGTCATCCCACTCAGAACCAGCTGCACTTCAGTCTCAAACCTGCAGAGGACACTGGGTAAACCAGTCACAGTTAAACAAAACACGTCATTATTTGATAACAGAATACTGCATTTATGCGTGGCATTAAAGGGAAAAGTCTGCGATCAGGTATAATAGAACGGAATATAACAGATGGTTTGTTATTAGCTGGCTGGCGTAGTGTTTCCAGTTTCAGAGTTCAGGAGCCAAAACCAAGCACCAACCAATCACCCAGCAGCTGGAGCGTTCACTGTTATGGTGCAGCACAGTGCATTGTGGTTGTCATCGGCTCTTCACCTTTTGAGTTAAAGGAAAATGCTACAGAGTATGAACATCATCTTTCTACCGCATAGACAGTCCATTTTTTTGGCCGAAAAAATGTTCCAAGGGTCAAATTATACTTCTTTAGGCATCTGCTTAGTGGCTGACAGTCATTTTCAGTTCTGTAAAAAACACTTAACCATAAACAACAGACTAGAACTTCAAATTATTTTTTCCAAAATCAATACATACTGTGAGTATGAGCATCTGAACTTATATAAAACATTAATTAACTTTTCAGAAGACATTTTTCTGTCAAAAAGTGCGACCAATGATTCAAGCACTGAGCAGCAAAAGGAATGACAGCATGGTGTATCTTAGAAGACGGAGGAATGCTGGAGAGTTTGCAGAATTTAAAAAGAAAATATAATCCGGAAACACATGAATTTTACAGATATCTACAGTTAAGACAATATAATAGAAAATAAATCCAGACAGATCCCTCTGAATGGTGCGATCAAACCATAACTAAAACCTGCAAGAGAAGTGACATAAGAATAATTTACATTATATCAAGCGCTGAATCTACATGATAAACATTCACGTAAATATATGAAAAAGAAATGGGAGAAGGAACTTAATTTTGAAATTGCTGACAAAGATTGGCTTAACATGTGGGCAATACATCAAACTTCTACCAGTCCACTGACATGGTGGGAATTTGACTGGCAAAATGTAATGTTTGTTTATCACTGTGTTTGCGTTTCCGTGATGTCTGCAGGTTAACAGTTCACAGGCTGGCTGCTCGGACTCTGATTCGCTCCCTGGAGATGGAGGAGAGAGAGCACAGAAAAGAGCAAGATGGAGGAGTGAAAAAGAAGGTGGTAGAGCTCAGTGTCCAATCAGGAGTGAGCAGTGCCTTCACTGCCTTCATTGCTGTCAACAAAGGGGACGGCAAGGTGATTCAAGGACCTCTGGTGCGCAGGAATGTTCCAACACCAAGTGAGTGTTTTTCCAAGCACATAGGAAAAGCAAAAGACCCTCCTTCGAAGATGCTGTCCCTGATCATGAATGATAGTGTTGATTTAACACTGAACGTTAAATTTATGGGAATTTGAACATTAATATGGCAGCAAACTACTATTTGCTCTGTAAAGATATAGTGGAGTAATCAAATCCTGGGCGCAGGATGAAGTCACACACCATCTGAGCTTCTTTGTTCTTTGCTTTCGTAACCAGTGGAACCAGATGATACCACAAAAAAGACAGGATCAGAAAAAGACAGGAATATTTGCAGTATCATTTTTACTTCAGAATTCAGATGTTTAGTTGATGCTTTTTGTGAGCTTATTCCCATGTAAACTTGCATGACCTCGCATTCCCCTTTTAAAATTTTAGGATTCCTGAAGATGGCCTGTAGTGCGGGGATGGCTGCCCCGATGATGTGTCAGTCATTCAGTGCGCAAGCCAGTGCACAGTTGAAAGCAAAGAAATGTAAGTATACAGGCTAAATGGAATATGTATGTATCTGTGTATTTCTATGCATATAATATTTGTATAAACACTGAATAGGCAACATAAACTACTACTGTATAAAGGATTTGTTTGATTATCCAGGGCAGCAAGTGAAGCACACTGAGCTGTGTGTGTGTCAGTGTGTGCATGTAGTTTGTGTGCCCCTAACATAGATTTAAAAAAGTCATTAAAATGTAGCTCATTATATCGAGACCTTTGTTTCAAGTTTTATTTTGAATGCAGTTTAAAAAAGTGTGTTTTCCTCTACACGTGAGTGAGGTATGATGATAGATAAGGCAGAGCACTAAGTCACCCTTGTATTGGCTGGTTGGAATTACCTCTCGATAATATACATCACAATGATTAGCTCATTTGCAACTATCTGCCGACATCCAATCATATTCATGCAGGTGATCAGGACGGACATCATAGGCTTATGTCTGCCAGTGTTATTCTGCTGACTGCACTCATGCCAACATGCGTTGCTGTCATGGGTCGCAGCCCTCCTCGTGTATTGTTTTGTGCTGTTGATTTAAGTAAGGTTTATGTTTATGGATGTTTATTATTATTATGTAGTGGAGGTATTTGGTCTCTTAGCATAATCCTTGTCGCTGTTCAGAACTTTTTACTGTCAAATCCAACTGCATAAGCATTTGCTATGAAGGATCAGTTTCTTGACAAAGAGTCTCACATTAAACTTTTCCACAATTGTCTCTGTCCCATTGACCCATGCCATTTCGTTCGGTGATATATTTGTCGTAAAAATGACCATGGCCACATGTTCACTCTGTTCTCTCAGCAGCGTCTAAGGGCATATTTAACTTATTCTCAGGTAGAAAAAAGATGGTTGCCCAAGGACAATCAACTACGAAGTCTCTACAGACTCGATGTGGGAACTACATGCAGCCGTTGCGTTCAGTGGCACGTGAATTTGAAGAGTTTGTGGGTAGGTAATACATTGTGGTTTAATTGATTTTCACTGAAATGTTTGATAGCTGTGCTTTGAGAGCTGCCACATCATCAGATCTGCCAACAGGACTGTTTTTCGTGGGTTTCAGCTGTCCTTGCAGATGGGCCAGCTAATTTAGCTGTTGTCACAATATCACATCATAGGACAATCAAAATGTGATTGTCTGCCAAAAACAGACTGCATCGCCTGGTTAATATGTCTGCAGCTGCTTTTATCAGGACAGTGCAGTTGAAATGTGTGTGAAAAATGTGAAACATTTATTTCAGTAGCTAAGGAACAAAGCTTATGATACTCAGCTTCTGTGCTGGATTTGATATGCATAATTTTTATTTTGTCATTGCATAGCACACGAGTGAGACAGTGTATCATAATGTATACAGCTGTTGTCAAAGTCGTCTTACAAGAAATTATTCTGACTGATTAGCTGCAGAGGTTATCAAAACAGACCCTGTCACCTCCTTCTGTTAATCAGGAGTGCAGACTCAGCTCAGTGGTGAATTTTGGAGCTGTGGTGCTGTACAGTATAGGAACTTCTATTTTTTGAAATGTGTTTAGAGTATATAGATTTATTATGTAACTATTATATTTTTAAAGATTAAAACTGAATCCATAAATTATATTTATTTTTGTCCTATTCTCTCTGTAGAGTCCTAGTTTCTACATGGTGCAGTTGTGCATCGGGTGCAATACTGAATTTTTAGATGTTACATTTAAATTCTTGACTGTTGTTACCTTTTTTGAAATTTTATCTTTTTGTCTTCATGGATGCAGATGAAGAGCTTTGTGATTATGATCCCTTTCAAGTGATAAGTAATAATGAGTTCATTGAATATACATCTGTTGTCATCTATTGGATGAGCTGCAATGATTTTTGGTCTTCCTCAGGATGAATTGTAACACAGTAACTTTGGTGCTTTTTTGACTTTTCATTCAGTGATTTCATCAAGCCACACTTTCTATTGGTTTAAAAGGTTCAGAACTTAACATCTGCAAAACTAATAACATCAGCCCATCAGCCTCAGCTGGACATTTTATCTAAACTATTGCATTTGTGAATTATTTGCAAATGTTAGCAGAAATTAAAACTGACAAATATCTGCATGTTTAAGTTGTCACTGTGTGCATGTTAGCATGCTGACATTAGCATTTATCGTGAAGCAGCATGGTGAGTGTCATAAATGGATGGAGCTTCTTGGTCTGAAAAGTTGACACAGAAGTGCCTTAAGCCTCCATTTGTTCTAATGGACAACAAGGGGCGACTCACCTGGTGTAAAAAAAGTCAGATTGTCTGTAAACTTTTGAAAAAATGAGCCAACTTATCACTTGACTTACTTAATTACCTCAGTAAACTATTTCCTAATAACTTTATGGTCACAGTTGTTATTTTCAAGTCTTCTTCATTACAGCCTGATGTCCATTTTATAAATTATGGTTCCATTTATAATAAAATAGATGACAAATCAGAGTATGCTTTCGGCCATGGTTACCTTGTTCTTAGTCAGATCCACTCAAGATGGAGGCAATACACAATACGCATCCTCTCCAGAGTCTGGACCAAATATGGTGACTTCTGACTTAAGAAAACAAAACAAAACAAAAACAAAATAAGATGTCATACTGCCAAACTTGGCGTTTCAATATGGTTGTCCACAAACCAATATGAAATGCATATCAGTATAATTCATAAGGACTGTTTTATCTTTGCACGTGCTTTGATTTTCTCTTCAGAAGCCTCCTTGCCCATAAGGTCACCCAGAGACCCTATGCTGCAGTTGGTCTCCCTTCAGAAGGCGTCTGGCTGCTGGGTGTTAGATCCAGATCTGGCCACTGCACTGGGAAAGACCAGCAAGGAGGTGGAGACCATAAAACCTTCAGCAGTGAGTGACTGTCAAAATAATAAATAATGAATAATGAATGAATTTAATTAATAATGGGGCTTAATATTAAAACAGATTTCATGACAAAACAGAGGAAATACTAAGACATACAGAACATCAAACCAAGCAAAACAAATAAAAGTTAAGATGAGTCAAACAAAAGATACATCACTGCAAGAAAAATGTCTGGAAATCAGGGACCAAAATATCCCCCAAGCAGCCACTGAACTGTCAGCAATGTTGTTGGTTTTATATAGCAGCCTCATGGCTGCAAAATGCATTTCAGTCTGATGTTTTGTATTTTGGTGTCTAATTTTGTCGTTATGTTGTTTGGAAATGAGACCATTGAGCAGTATTTTCTCTTTGTGCCATATCTTCTTTGTTCTCTCTGATTTCTTTGTTCTCGCTATGCAAGGTTCCACATATGTTTTTCTTTTTTCTTTTATTTGGTGAATTAGGTGACCCAGGAAGTGTGGGCCACCATTCTGGCTCTGATCTGGCTTCATGGTTTCAAGATGGATGCTCAGGAAGAGTGGGAGCTTCTGGCTCTGAAGGCTGTGTCATGGCTCCGTGCTCAGAATGGTAACAACCATAAGAAGAAGTGTTGATCTTAACATGGTGTGTTGGTTAAAATCTGCTGTTTACCCAAACTGATTCTCCTCTGCTGATGACTTGTTACGTGTTTTTCATTTCAGCACCATGTGTGACGGAGTGTGTGGAAGCCGCAAATGCACTGTTGGGTTGCAACGTGCAGAAAGACGCCCTGGGGCTCTGAGGTTTAAAGTACCTTCACCTTCAGGATTTATACACAGAAGCAGATTTGCGTGTTATTTTTTTGCTTACCTAGCATTTAATTTGTCAACATTACACATGTAACAATGATATCTTTTTGTTTTACTTTATTCTGACTTTATTCTGTGTTTTTCCTTGTTTTTATGTTTACTGGTCTGGGTATTTGTTTTCAAGTTCAGGCTTTTAATTTGTCCCTGGTTGGCAATTAGTTCTGCTGTCATGGTAATAAAAGATAATAATATCAGGAAAGGGCGATACACATAAGTTAAGAACCCACACAACTGGTAACTGCACATACATTATAAATATGAGAGTAAAAGGTGAACACATTAAGTACAAGTTACAATGAAAAATGAATGAAAAAGTAAAACAGGCAAGATTGGAGATGTGCTGGTGCTACCTGTACTTTGCAGAGTTGAACAGTGTTGCTGCAGTGTTGTCATATAAGATTTAAAGTTCTGCTGTCTGTGTCAACTGTCAACAGCTCCCAACAATTCTTTCTACTGTTTCTGAGGTTTTCTGTTTAACTTTGAGAGATGTATACCAGAATCACTTTATTGGCAGCATATATATTTTTACATACACACATTGAATTTGTCTTCTGCATTTAACCCACCCTTAGTTGAACACACACATGCAACACCCAGCAAATTACATGCAGTGAGACACACACAGGAGCAGTGGGCAGCGTCAAGCGCCCAGGAAGCAAATTGGAGGTTAAGTGCCTTGCTCAAGGGCACATCAGCCGGCTAATGGAGGGGGGAGCATTTTTTTTTTGCATTAATCAAACTGCCTCAGTAAAAAATGTGCAAAATATTGGGCATCTGTTAGTCTGGAACTGGGCTGGCTTCCTCAGACAAGAGAGGCGCTGCTCTCTGTTCTTACTCAGCTTGTCTGTGTTCGCATCAAAGTTTGTCCTGCCATTTATGATGCCCAAAGACACAGCAATCTCAAAATGTTGTCCAGTGATTATATAGTTTGCAGGATTTGAGTGGTGACATATCCTTGGTTTTTCTCACATTCTTGGAGAAATCAAACTCTGTGAGTTGTCCTCTACAGTTTTTACAGTTTTTAATGGACTTAATGGACTTATAAAACACACAGAGTAGGATACAACCACAGCAGTATGAACAGCTTTTGACCAAACATGTTTCCTTGATACCAAATGAGTTGGAAAATAAATCTTATGTGGCTTATACACATCAATTTTATGATTGCTTCCTAAATAGATCTCACTGTCAGTCAACTCATATGACTTGCACTAGACCCTGCTTCCGGGGGGATTGAGATATTTTGGCTTCCCTTCTGGGGAGCTTGTCTACCTCTATATACAGTCAATCCTCTGACATTACACACGGATAATACATTAATGACTTTCACAAGTTCCCCTGAAGCTATCAATCTGCAAGTATGTTAAGTCTGTTGTACTGTGCTGTTGTTTTCCTTGGAAACCTTGCCTCGAAGCAGACCCTGGCTCTCGATGGGCAGCCATCTGCCTTGACTGGTTGGGTTGAGAGAGAAAGAGAGAGTGTAAACGTGACAGCAAGGGAGAGAGAGAGAGTCGGGGAGAGGATGCGCACGAACAGAGATGCATAGAAAGAGTAGTAATAGCAGAGAGGTTAAACATAAGCTGGACGGTGATTCCACTAGACAGGAGCTGGAAGTGTAGAGTGATAGTCAGATAATAGGCCACTAGCTCTTTCAGATAAGATGGTGCCTGACCATTAAGGGCTTTGTATGTTAGAAGGAGAAGAATTTTACGTCTTATTCTGGATTGTAGAGTGTAGAAAAGCCAATACAGGAGAAATGTGATCTCTTATGCAAGTTCTTGAGAGTATGCATGCAGCAGCATTTTGGATTAACTGGAGAGGCTTTCCTGGAAGTAACAAATGGACTCATTTTTCTGCATACTTCTGAGACAGGTATGACTAATTTTTACAATGTTATGTACACTGTAAACCCAAACAAGTTCAGAGTACTCAAAACTTATGTGGAAACTGATTACCTCAAAATCTTTAAGTCAACCAACAATATTTTTTAAGTTAGAAAGAACTAAAAAACTATGTAAAATATAGGTGATAGGTATAGGTGAAAGAAGGTAGTAATTTGAGCTATGTGTGAATTAAAGGACATATCCTGATCAAAAATAAATCCCAGATTCCTTATGGTGGAGCTTGCGGCCAAGGTTCTGGGCTAGATACGTCATAAATTAATGTTTTCTACGAAGTTTAGGGCCCAGCATAATAATTTTGGTTTTGTCTGAGTTTAGAAGTAGAAAAATTACGTTTAGTTAACTGATTGGCTTCATTAGTTCAGTGATGAAGCATAACTGTGTGAGTTGAAACTGAAAACTAGTCACACAAATGACTTCTTGTGCAGTCATTCATAGGTAGACATGATTGAAAAATTTGAAGATTGGCATCCTCCTGGACTTTAGATATTACTACCATTATATTTTTTAACATGTATTTTTTGCTGAGAATATTTGTTAAATACCTGGGGTGTTTAACATGCATCAAGGAACTTTTTTTTATAAACACAGACATAACTGCACTTAAACCATTTTCAGTATTATGCTGCCTCACACCTTGTGCCATTAACTGCCACAACAGAAAATAATTAAACATGCTGGCTGCATGTACCAGAAAAAACAATATGACATTGCATGATGCATGATGCATGATGCGTGAACTTGATGTTCTACCGACACTGCTGTCATTCAGTTCAGTTTTTTTTGTGTTTTTTTTTTTGTCAACAAAATGAAATGAGTACACATATAATGTTTTGAATGGTCTCTTCAAGTTCAGGGTTTTCAGCCAGATTCCATTAGATTTCTCAATGGAAATGGCAATGGAAAAGGAGCTGTCGGTCAGAGTAACAATCTTTTTTCACTCTGTGAGCATGCTCAACACAGTGTTGTTGCGGCCCCAAGATTAGCTTCATCTGGTTGTTGGTACAACTGCAAACAGCGCAATACATACCAGAACTCTGCAAAGACCTTTTGTGTTAGCCTACATAAATATCTGGTTAAAGAACAAAGCAGTAAAATGAACTAGTGTAACTAGGGTACTGCTTCCTCTGCCGTCTCACTGGAAGTTTCACCCATAAACATTTCTACACAAGCCCCTGTCAGAAAAAGGTTGATTGGCACCCTGGAGGCATTCTAAATTACCATAGATGTCTGCTCCTGTAAACTGAGATAAATAAGTGATTTCATCAACAAGTGACAATAACATGTTTGTTTAAACGCAGCAATTAATCATTTGATTTAATTCGTGTTAATGTAAGCACAGTGTTTGTAAAAAGCAATAACTAAGCTTCATGTCAGCAGAAGTTGCCTAATTTACTCTAAAATCAAGAGTACTTAAAGTACTTAGCTGGTGTCCAGCTATGTTTTGGTTCTGCCAACAACACAAAATTGATCAGCAAAAAGATGTGCTGTCAGGTCAGTCTTCAATTTGATTAATAAAAATAAATGCCCTCGTTGCCGTTTCTTGCCATTTCTTGCCATTCTTAAAAGTTATTGGCCAGGAAGTAAGACTCTGCTAAACAGTGGTGACTCAGTTTTTTCTTCAGAAGTCATTCAACAGTCCTACCTTCTTCCCTGAACCCTTGAGAACCAGTTACCCAAAACCAATATCAAGAAATGGAGACATCCACGGTAATTTTTCTGTGTGAAATCATTCTCATAAGAATTTTTATAAAGGTGAACCTTTTCAGTTATTCACAAGGCAATAAGAATGGTGGTGCAAAAACACTGGCCAATAGCAAACTCAGACATTCCTGTTAATGAAACTGTTCAGTGAATCAAATACTCAAATCTATTTTTTATTTTATTTTATTTTAGGTTCTTTTTTTATATATAATTTACTAAGAAGTGTAGGAAGAAACCGGAGCACCCGGAGAAAACCTTACATGGTAGAAAACAGTGCTGTCTAAGCCAGCAGTTTTAAATGATAGGTGTGGTTGTTGGACAATGTAGGAAGACCTCACTTTAACATCTTACTATCCACAGTCATGACTTCAAATTGTTGGGCTGTATTACTAACATTATATTTTTTAACATGTATTTTTTGCTGAGAATATTCGTTAAATACCTGGGGTGTTTAACATGCATCAAGGAACTTTTTTTTATAAACACAGACATAACTAAAATCAAGAGTACTTAAAGTACTTAGATGGAAACTGTTCAATGAATCAAATACTCAAATCTATTTTTTATTTTATTTTATTTTAGGTTCTTTTTTTTTTTTTTTTTATAATTTACTAAGAAGCGTAGGAAGAAACCGGAGCACCCGGAGAAAACCTTACATAGTAGAAAACAGTGCTGTCTAAGCCAGCAGTTTTAAATGACAGGTGTGGTTGTTGGACAATGTAGGAAGACCTCACTTTAACATCTTAACTGGCTGAATCTTGGTGAGCTCTTTGCAGTGTTAATGAGGCCTGTAGCGAGCCAGGTCTGAGGTGGATGTGGCTTGAACTGGGTTTCATGATATGTGAGCTGAACCTAATGAGGGATGGGTGGGAAGTACACATGCTTTGATGTCTGAAGAGATCCCCGCTTGACTGTATTGACTAATCGCTGCATGTGTGGTGAGCTCTTTGTAGCATTAGTGCGCTCTGTGGTGAGTAGGGTCTGAGGTGGATGTAGTTTGAATTGACTTAATATTTTTGAGGTTGACTTTGCCTGAACTGAGCCTGATGTCCTGTTAGTTGAACCCTTCTGGGAATGGGTGGAAAGTACAAATGCTTGCCTGGTGGGGTGTCTGGTGGCTGTGGTATGAGGACACTGCCTTTTAGTGTGTCTTTTTGTGGAAACTTGAGTACACGACCAAATTTGCACCTAACCTGGTTCGATTGTGGAAAGTGTGCTTTCTGAGGAGAGCTTTGTGTAGGGTCAGTACCACGTGTGATGGGTCGGGTCTGAGGTGGATGTACTTTGAATTGACTCTTAATATTTTTGAGGTTGACTTTGTCTTGGGCGAATTCGGGCTTTAGCAGCTCTCTGCCTCTTGCAAGTAATACACGCAAGGGTACTTTTGGTTTGAGTGCCAGGTCAGTTCTCTGAAGGAGTTTATCATAGTTTCTTGGTGGTGATGGAGACTTAGGGAATGGTGTTTCAGAGTTCTCAGCTGTGGCTGGTCCCCCTGTCTGCTCCTGGTCGGCATTCTCTTTGCTGGTAGGTTGCATGGCATCCCATTTGTCTTTGCCAAAGAGGCCTGTGCAACAACCTGTGTTTGTCCATAGCCGAACTTTGCAGTCCAACCCTGCAGTAATTACGTTTTCACAAACAGGGTCACATTTGATACTCACCACCTTTGTGAGGTGAGATTGCCAGGTACTTAACAGCGGAGGTGAACACAATGACACACGCCTCCCATTTATGACTTCAGATGCCCCTTTGTCTACCTGTCTTGCAAAACCAAATTCCTGAATGTCCCACATATAAACCCTTCCGGTACTATCCCCAGCCAGTAATACGTGTTCTTTGACATCAGTTGACATGGTGGTAATGACTGCACCTTCATCATTCACTGCCCTGAACTTTGCTAACAGACCTCCATTTTTAATAACAGACCAGGCATAAATGTAGCCATCTGCAGATGTGAGGAGTGTGGCTGTGTCACCTTTGACCTTCCTGGTCTTCAGACACATCACGAGAGGCCTGATATTACTATCAGTCATAGTATTGGTCAGAGCTGCAGATTGCAGATGCTTTTGGATACCTCTTCTCTTAGTGCCTCTGACATTCTTCTGGCTGCTCTCAACAGGCAGACTACCGGTCTGAGCTCCTTTGCCTGCCAATTGTATTTGAGGGCTCATACTGGCATTGAGCCAATAGACCGCCTTAGCTTCGCTGGCATCCCAGATAACAATATTTCCATTGCTGGAGGCGGTAACCAATGTGGTTTGGTGTACATCCATTGACAAAATGTCATCTAAATAATCATGCTTCAAAAATCTATTGTGATATCCCTTCAGATCCAAGTCCAAAATGATTTTGGAGTTCTTTCCAGACACAAAAACCCTGTTGTTTAAGCAGACAATACCTGTGACTTCCTTTGGCACGATAACAGGCAAAACACCAAGCTCTGTGCCATTGTTAAAGTTCCACAATCTCACTTTTCTATCCTGGGAGACTGTGATTAGTCTGCGCTGTGCTCCATCAAATGCCATGGCAGTGAACCCCACATAATATTCTGGAGTGACCTTGAACCTCATGTCAACCTTTCCCGTCAAGATATCCCACACTGTTACCACACCATTTTGGCAGACCGAGATGACCTGTTTGAAATCACTGTGATACAGAGCACTGCACAGGGGCTTGTCATGGGATGTTAATGTATTTTGAAAAACATCTGTTCCTCTTCCCATACATGTTGCAATATCCGAGTGAGCCAGGACTAATTCATTGTTGTGTATGTTATAGTACACACTGGAGATTGGGGTGTGTCCTATGTCCTGAGCTTGGATGCTTTGTAAACAGTACCAGCCATTCTCGGCCCACACACGTACATTCTTGTCCTGAGATAAACTGACAAACATTCTTTCCCTTGAATTGAACATGATGTGGGTAATGGGTTTTATATGTCCTGTTAATGTCCTTTTGCAGAATGGGCTTTTGTGGGGAAACCACACTCGCAATAAGCCATCTGTACCACCAGTCAACAGACACTCAGCTGAAGGGGAGTATTCAACACAGGTGAAAAAGTTACAATACCTACTGCTCTTAAAGACTGTTTTAGAGACTTGAGTGTCAGATGATTTAGGAAGGGAAACCATAACCATTGTCTTGGATGAACTACCGCAGAGGGCATATGAGTCAAGTGTTGGGAAGTATTGGATCTGACTGCATATATCATCAAAAATGGGGACTTTGATACATAAAAAGTTTTCAGAGGATTGTTTTAACAGGGCTGAAACATAAACAGTAGGATAGCGCTTCAGAGAGATTTTCTTGTATGCCTTTCTGCAGAAGAGACCGTTTGCCTTGACATCGTAGGAGATAAATACTGACAAAAATCCTTTTACATCACCAAAGGAAAACAATGCTTTTTTGCCATTGGACCAGTAGTTCATGGTATTTACTTTGTGCTCCTCGATTATCAAAGCGTGACTTATTCCTGAAATGTCTTGGAAATCACTGCAATTAAAGAATAACACTTCTTCCCTCTTACAACTGACTGCCAGTTGTTGGAGTTCTTTTATGTACACCATGTCATTAACATACATTTTCTTGGATGAAAAAGGAATCTTGTTTTGTGTTTTGTTTAAATCAAATTTTGATGTTTTCTTGAAGGACTCTGTCCAGACGGTCAACATACCATGTGAGGTGACAGAGAGGTATTGACCTTTCTGGTAAGGCTTGATTTGTCCTTTTGATGACTCAGAATCCATGTCATCCTTGTGAGGTTGAAATAACAGACGAAGAATTGGTTCATGACTATGCACCCGTATGTTTTTGAAAGATTTTTGAAAGGGCTGATCTTTATAATCCATACTCTCCATTGCAATGTTTTTGTTGAATAGGTAGCTTAATAGGTCAGCAAATGCCACCTTTTTAGCACAGTTTGAATTAATCTTCATGTGGAGGACCTTGAATTCTTCTTCACTCACTGAATCACCATATACCTTCTTCATTGCTGCACAAAATTCCTCCATGTTCAACCCTTCACCGGCATTAGCCCTAAATAGCTCCTCAATCTTTGGAATATCTTCCGCTCCAAACATTGTTCCTGTCGTCTTGGGTAGGCCTTCTGCTTTGTCCTTGTGTATTTCCATTCTTACTAGGATATATCCGATAACATTGTACTAGTGTTTAGTAGCATTTATAATGTCACGTCAAAACCAGATTCTAAAACTGAAGATCAAAGGCAAAGGATCACTATTATGACATTATGACTATTATGACATCACTTATGATGTCATGAACTCAAAAAAGTGAGGAGAGGTATGCACACACACTGTTTTTTTTTTCTGTTACCAAGTTTGTTTGTTTTTTTACACCAAGTGTCCAAACATTTGTTCATAGTTTTTATAGCTTGTTCATAGCACAGCAGGACACATCTATTGTTTTTCCACAGGTGAGATGAAACTTTGCTCAATTCCCCATGCCTAAAGCCTCACATTGATATGGGGCACTGAATTTTATGAGTTTACTGATTATTAGGACAAGAATTGGGATTGGGACAAGAATCAAGTTGTATCTAAACTGAGCACCACTGCTAAGCCAGTGGAAGTATTTAGAGTCCAGACTCTACAGTCCTGAAGCTATGTGGAAAATCTGAGTAATTTTAATTAATTATTTAATTTAATTAAATTATCTCTCATTCTGCAGGGAAAGAATGTACAGTCACGAGGAAAGCAATAGAGATCAACATTTATAATCATATTTATACCATAGTCTTACCATCGTCTCCTTTGGTTATTTGTTTCATTATTGTAAATATTTATCTTTGTGCTTTTGCGTGTCCATGTGTGGACTGTGTACGTGCCCCCACAGTCATTGTCCTTGCAAGGGAGTAACCCCACACATCCGGTGAAGACGAAATCGGGAGTTCCCGGGAAGAAGGACTTTCACTTTGTGAGTTTTCATGTTCTGGATTATACTTTCCAGCTGCGCATCCGTATGTCTCCGCACATTTCCAAGAGATACCTGCGCATATAGATCCTTCCTCAGAGGTAGGCTTTCTTCAGCTGTGTGTTTATTTAAATGGTCTGAGATATGAGATACAACGCACAGGGGAACGATCGCCTTGTGAAACAGCTAGTGTTGTTGAATTTACATACGTAGCCTACCTTAGTGAAATATTGTGAAATCATATGAATATAACAAAGAGGAGGGTTCGGCTACAAGGCTCGTTGCGGTTTTGATCTGCAGAAGAAACGAGACGTCTTAACATGTTATTTTTAATCCCTTAAGAAGACAGCTGTCGGGAAAAAAACAAAATAATACGCTAGTCGAAAAGCAAATCAAGTCTGAACCAGTAAGACTGAATGACCCAGGATGAACCATGAAGCAGCACAGCAGGAGTCATTAGAATCAGTGATGAGAATATGTAGACCTGCATATTTTTTGAAACTGTACCAGTACTAGACAAAATAACAGTAATGTTAACATAATAATAATCATCATTGCTGTTAAATGCTATTTGTTTTTGTTTGTGCAGTAGATGCAGTGTTTGGATTTTCATACTTCATGGGGGTACTTTTTCCTCAGTGAAAGTTGTCAAATTTAGTTGAGAATGATTATAAGTACAATAGCTTGACAAGATGTAAAAATGAAAAATGTCAAGAATGTACAGTAACTGTTACCATTTCTCATTACAGTACAAAGTCCTCAAATCTCCTTTGGTACAAAGAGACAAAGATGAGCTGCTGTGGTCTTTTGACTGCCCAGAAGGAACCAGGTAAAACATACAAAACTCTTGAAAGGCTTAAGTGATTGTCTTTGTTGTTGGGCACATCATCATGCGTTGCTGTAAACTGTTTTTGACTGAGGTTGATTGCTAAATCGTAGTGTGGCAACAATTTAGAAAAGAAGAAACATAAATGAAAAAAAAAGGTCTATACCCACAGAACACATGCATTCTCACACAGTTTATGTTCATCTTGTTTCCTTTTGTTTCTCTGTCAGTTCCTCTGAAGAGTGTGGAGGTGGAGGTGGAGGTGAGAGACCATGTGGCTACAGTGGTCTCCACTCTGAACTATGAGGACAAGGAGGACAATCCACTGGAGGCTGTTTTTGTCTTCCCTCTGCCCGGAGATGCTGCTGTCTGTCATTGCAGTGCTACGATCGGACAGAAGCAGATTGTAGCTGAGGTGAAGGAGAAACAGGAGGTGAGCTGGACAGTAAAGTCTTACTCAGTACAGCGGAGCTTAAAAACACAGTGAAAGTCACTCTCATGTGTCATCTGCACTCCAGGCTCGTGACCAGTATGACGACGCTTTGAGCTGCGGGCAGCAGGCCTTCCTATTTGAGGAGGGTGATCAGAGCACAGACGTGTTCTCTATGACTGTGGGCATTCTGCGTCCAGGAGAGAGCGCCTCCATCAGGCTGGAGTACGTCACTGAGCTGGATGTGCAGGATGATGACGGGCTCAGGTTTTGTCTGCCTGTGGTGCTCAACCCTCGCTACCAACCTCAGGGTAGGAACACCAGGCAACACTTTGACCAGGACGTTAAAGTTCAGCTCAGTGCACACCACACCTGTTCATACAAAGGGTTTTATTGCCACAGGAACATCCTCATGTACAGAAGTATATTAAGACAGCAGTGCATCTAAAGGGATGGCATTTCATATCCAAAAGATTAAAGGTGAACTTCACTGTTTACAGGTAGTGAAGGTCCCAGTGTCCAGGTGACCTCTGTTCCAGCCTTTCTGGTGCCCTACACTCTGGCTTTCTCCGCCCGAGTGTCCTCTCCTCGTCCAGTCTCTAAGGTGGAGTCCAGCTGTTCCCTGGACCCTCTCCAGTATCTCAACACGGAGCAAACCCAGGCCACGGTCAGTGTTGATGTATCTGCTGGGTGAGACTGTTCCTCAGTCCTGACAACATCACTTTATTTATATCTGAGTGAGTGTATTTTGTGATGTGCAGGTCAAGTTGGCTGCAGGACACAAATTTGACAGGGATGTTGAACTGCTGATTTATTACAAAGACGCCCACCAGCCCACTGCTGTGGTGGAGGCAGGACAGGCCTCTGCCAAGCCTGGTGAGTTAGTGAGTTAGCGACGCTGTTACTTTACAAATACAAAGTTTATGATCCTCCAACTGATGAGCTACACATGCTGTGATAAAAGTCAGGTTTGAGGTCATACTTCTGTCTCCCCTGTGCCTTCAGGCACTCTGATGGGGGACCCAGTAGTGATGTTGAGCCTGTACCCAGAGTTCCCACAGGCTGTGATGTCTTCAGTGGCCTCATGTGGAGAGTTTGTGTTTTTACTGGATCGATCTGGAAGTATGGATTCACATATAAACAACAGCCAGAGCTGTCCGACTCGCATTAGCAGTGCCAGGGTATTCATTATGTCTTGTTTCTGTCATAAAATCATTCATAGTGTCCCTCACACAGTGAGCTTCACTGTCTTTGATTTCTTCCCTTAAGGATACTCTGCTGCTCCTGTTGAAAAGCTTACCAATGGGCTGCTTTTTCAATATCTACAGTTTTGGTGACAGCTATGAACACATCTTCCCGTAAGTCACTTTCTCTTGTCACTCAGTCCAACAACATACTTGTTCCAGTCTTTGTTGTTTAAGGCCAAATATGCAACATTTATTGCCATTAGATCATCTTTATGTCGGATAAAAATAAATGCATTTGTTGTTTTCTCACTGCTGTTGGAGAAACAAGGGAGCAGCATATGATCACACACTGCTCAGAAGCACAGATCAAACTTTCATGCAGACAGTAACAATCACATATGAATAAAGATCATATTTGTTTAGCTGTAACACTATAAAGTTTCTAAAGAGATGCAGAGAGGATGGGGAGGGATTCACATGCACATTCTCATTAACTAACATGCATGGGGAGTTGGCCTGGCTATGAAAATATAGAGTTGCTACTTTATTAGTGTTCAAAACCTGTAAATTTAACCTTAAATGCGTATATGTGTCTGTGTGTATTGTTAATCAGGTTGTGTATTTGTGTGATGACAGGAAGAGTGTTAAGTACAGCCAGGAGACCATGGAGGAGGCTCTGAAGAAAGTTGAAAAGATGGATGCTGATCTGGAAGGAACAGAGATCCTGGAGCCTCTCAAAAATATTTACAGCCAACCCTGCATTCCAAATCAACCTCGACAAGTGATTCACACGCCCATACACACACACACACATTAACTGTTAAACAGGCTGCACATAGACCTCTTGTTCGTAACAACACTGTACCATTCAGTCCTCGCTGCAGAACTTCCTGCCGTTCTATTTTAAAACGTTGCAGTGACAAGTACAATCCTGAACGAATTGTTTACTAATTTCAGGTTCATCTTGTTCTCTACTCTGATGTTACTGAAACAGAAGTCTAAGACAGCTCTCAGAAAGTTATGTGCATGACTTTCAACACATGCTGTATGATGGGACGTAACTTAGAGTGACATATAAATTCTCGTCCTTAGCTATTTGTCTTTACTGATGGAGAGGTGGGCAATACCAAAGAAGTTATCAGTCTGGTGAAGAAGAATTCAGGTTCCCACAGGTGAATCCACAGAAACACAGCAAACACGTGCTCAGTTCTCAGAATATGTCCCATGTTCCCTTGCTGTGTGTGTTAACAGCAAAACTTCTGTATTGTAGGTGTTTCTCTTTTGGGATTGGGGAAGGGGCCAGCTCTGCTCTTATCAATGGGTTGGCCAAGGAAGGAGGAGGCCACGCTCAGTTCATCACAGGGGCTGACAGGATGCAACCAAAAGTACGTAAAACCACTCAAGTGAAACAGTGCAACAGCACACGTGTACTCAGGCAGAAATCTTAACAGTGAGCAAAAACCCAACGCCACTGCCACATTTTTGTTATCTCCTCTCTCGTCAGGTGATGCAGTCGCTGAGATTTGCTCTGCAGCCAGATGTGGTGGACGTCTCTGTCACATGGGATTTACCAAAGAACGTCTCTGTCACTGTCCTCTCTCCACCAATCACAGCACTTTTCCAGGGACAAAGGTCACTGATTTATGCTCAGCTGACTGGACAGGTAGGAGCAGCGACACGTTATAGTGAAATACCTCTCTGATCTGATTTGTTTTCATTATTTAGATATACAAAATAGATTTCATCTATTTTTTAACCCATCAGGCATGTGAATAGAGTAATAAACATGGTGTCCACACTGTAATCCTTTCTCAGAGTTCAGAGGCAGCAGAGGGCTGCGTGACGGCGAAGTACAACCTGGCAGGTCATCCCACTCAGAACCAGCTGCACTTCAGTCTCAAACCTGCAGAGGACACTGGGTAAACCAGTACAAATACCTTCAACAAGTAGTGAATTTACAATTTAAAACATAAAAGTAAAAAAAAAAAAAAAAGAAGTAAAACCAAATTTGTAGGGTTTTTAAAATGAGTCGAAACAAAATTGGTGACGCTTTATTTATTACACAGACTTATGAGTGGCTATGCGTGGATCTTTATTTTACATTCATGGAAATGTAAGGTAAGTTTCACTTGTGTTTACATCTCTCTCAGGTTAACGGTTCACAAGTTGGCTGCTCGGACTCTGATTCGCTCCCTGGAGATTGAGGAGACGGAGGATGGAGGAGAGCAAGATGAGGCAGTGAAGAAGAAGGTGGTGGAGCTCAGTGTCCAATCAGGAGTGAGCAGTGCCTTTACTGCCTTCATTGCTGTCAACAAAGTGAATGGTGAGGTGATTCTAGGACCTCTGGTGTGCAGGGATGTTCCAACGCGCAGTGAGTGTTATTTATAGTTATTTATGTTATTCAAGAAAAACAATGAGTTAATATCATAGTGTGAGCTCAAGCATCGTGCCAAACTGTCTTTGTTTATTCTTGTTTCATTAATGCTCAACTGTACATCAGATAAAGAACTTATGGGTTTCCACGTTAGTTACTGTGCCCTCACTTCCGTAAAAGGCTCTGTGTTTTATATTTGACTCTCCTTTTCTTTGTTTCTCAAAGGTTGCGCTTTGCGCGTTCTTTGCCTGGATGATTTTGATGAGGATAATCCATGGATAAAGGTTACTGGTATGTAGTAGAAGCTGAATACTTTTCATATTTCCGAACACAAAAAAACACAACAATACAACACATATACCACACAAGGAAAGTACATTTCTCTGTTAAAGATGATATTATGTTTTTATTTATGTGTATATTTGTGTTATTCATGTGAACTTGTGAGTTATTTTGGCTGTTGTCTCATTTCACCATATTGTTTGTTTATGATAATAATTTAAAATTCTTCATGTTGTCACTTTCTTTCAGCAAAGTCTCTCAAGAGAAAAGTAAACTCGGGTAAAGGTTTTTCTTTCCTTTTTTAGATTACTTGTTGCCAAGTTCAGTATAAGTTCAGTTTAATGTTTCAAAAGCGTTGGACTCCAGCACACTTTCAGCAAGTTATTAAAGGTGGTTTCTTAGTATGTTTGGATGAACAGGACTTTGTTTGTGCTTCTCAAAGCGCGGAACAACATGCCGTATGTCTTTCCAGAAACGATGCATCTTTGAGGGAGTTGGTGGGTTGATTCACCACACTGCCAGTTGGTGGACCTCCTTTTGGTGGTCACTTAGGACAGGATGATGGTGTTGAATACTGAAGTCAGCAAAGAACACAGTGAGAGAGAGTTGTTGGAAAGTGTGGGTGTAAATGATTAGTTACACCTGCAGCAGTAGGACCTCTTTGCTTTTTAACTGTTCATAATGAGCTTTGTAAAGTTTTTAAATATGCCAACAGTACAAACAAACAAGAAGAATTAGATCTTGATCAGTTGTTTAAAATCTCTTTTCTAACAGTTTTCAGAAGAATTGGCAACTATTTTAAGCCTGGTCAGAGAGCCTCAGCTCAGACCAATGGTAAGCAAACGGTCTTTTCTCTGTCTCACCAATGCTGCATTGTGCAATAAGTTTTCTATCTGTCTGGACTCTCGATCCATAGCAGTACCCTACTTCATATGTATACAATAGCAAGACTGTTAGTGTTACAGTTTTTATTGTGTTTGTAAACCTAAACAGGGATGTCCGTGCAATCCCTACGATCTCTGCAGACATTATTTTGTGTTCACATGTTAATTGATTTGCTTCTTTTACATGAAGGTGCAGGAATTGCAGCCAGCCAGCCACCCAGAGACTCTTTGCTGCAGTTGGTCTCCCTCCAGATGGCTTGTGGCTGTTGGGTGCTAAATCCAGCTCTGGGTGCTGCACTGGGAAAGACCAGCGAGGAGGTGGAGAACACAAAGCCAGCATTGGTGGGTTACTGTCAGATACTGAAACATCTGAGACACATCTAAAACATATGAGACAGAATTAGATCAAAACAAATGCAGATATATCACAAGTCACATCTTTACACCAGCTTTACTCACAGCTCGGTAAATCTGCACTCATATTGTTGGCCTCAACATCTGCATTTCTTTTATTTGTTGAATTAGGTGACCCAGGAAGTGTGGGCCACCATTCTGGCTCTGATCTGGCTTCATGGTTTCAAGATGGATGCTCAGGAAGAGTGGGAGCATCTGGCTTTCAAGGCTGTGTCATGGCTCCGTGCTCAGAATGGTAACAACCATAAGAAGAAGTGTTGATCTTAACATGGTGTGTTGGTTAAAATCTGCTGTTTACCCAAACTGATTCTTCTCTGCTGATGACTTGTTACGTGTTTTTCATTTCAGCACCATGTGTGACGGAGTGTGTGGAAGCCGCAAATGCACTGTTGGGTTGCAACGTGCAGAAAGACGCCCTGGGGCTCTGAGGTTTACATTAAAGGGGCTTCACTTTAGTACTGGTATGCAGAAGAAGATTTACTGGGTCCTACAGTCATTACATAATCAACATTATGCTTTTGCATATTCACATTTAATTGTGCAGTTTTTTGTTTAGGCCATTGGAAATTAATTAATTCATGAATGACTTAGTTTTGCACTACTTTCTAAAAAAAGTTATTTCAATTTGCAAAATCATTTGTACATCCGGTGTCAGACATGTGACACAGACTTGACTTTGCCTTGAAACCTAATGTGAGGTTCTACATAAAGTAGTCAACTTGGGAAAATTAAACCTGGATTAATATGTGAATGAGGATTAAGCAACCTTCAGCTTGTGTGTGAAGCCAACATATATTTTCACAAAGAGTGTGTTCATGCCAAAGATATGCTCTGCTCATTCACAAACTGACAGACACAGGATTTAAAAAGCATTTGGTGACATTAGGACAGCTGGCTGTCTCAACTGTGGTCTTAATGTGGCTGATGTAAGTGGAGCAGTTTCTTTTTGCGTAAAAAATACCTTATCATGAATTGTTTTTTGAGTAAAGTCAGGAGACGTGTAATGGGTATATCAAGCCCAGCTGGTCACAGTTTTACTGTAATAATAATAAGCACTTACAAAGCAGAGTGTGGTTGCATTTCTGAGTTAACAATAACCTTAACATATTTAACATTCTTTTAAATAATCACATAGTATTTTCCTTCCTGCCTACAAATTGAACATCTATACTGATACTGTAGAAGAAAATGTCACTATACTGTATGAAATGATACATGGATAAGGAGAATATTTACTGTGTCACTTCTCATTCTATGCCAGTCAACCTCATGTAACCTTTTATTGACCCCTGTTGCTTCACTGGGTATTTTGCTGCCTCCTAGTGGTCAATATGTGCACATCCTGCACAGAATACAATCACAATAGCTTTGGCTTACTGCTCCTTATGAAAATAAAAAATTAATTAAAGTTCCTTCATAGTGTTCATAATGATTAAAGAAAAAGAAACACGTGTCTTTGTACAACAGTGTGCCACAACACTCAACCTTGACTCTTTTACTGTTTTGACCGTTTTGATTTTCTCTTTCTGTTCAAGATAATTTCATCCATTTGTCCACTCTGACCCTTACACTAATACAAAGTAACTTCACATTTACACTACACTTAACGCCAAAACATTTTTATAATGTTATCTCTTAAATACAAAATGAGGGCTCTTTTTGTTTAATGTCATTGACTGTTACTTTTGCTTGCTATGGCAGATCTACCATGTGGGGTGGGATGTATCAGAGGGACTGTCACTTTTCCAGACATGAGGGTCACTGCACTATGCCCAACCCGCTGGAGAGTCAGAAGCAGCTTCTGCTGCTGACAGTATCAAGTTGTGATCTCTCCTTCATAGTGAAAAGATGAAGCAGAATATTCATTTATTAACACAGCTTTCAGTCTGTTACTTACCACAAATACATATTTTAGAAACAACCTAGTGGACATCTTGAGTTAAATAATAGATTTTAACTACTTAATCTGAATACCAGAATACTTGTCTTAAGATTAATTACTCTGATTGCAAATACTCTGTTTGTATATGGCCTAAATATCTGTTTATACTTTTTGTGCCCCCTACAACCTTTACATTAGCTCTCCCTCTTTAGAAAACAGATTTTTGTTCTGTGCTGCCTTACCCCCCTTGTCCCTTCCTTATAAATGAAGGTTTGCGCTTTTTCAGGTCTGTGGCAAAACAAAGTGCCCTTATGGATCACTCCTCCTGTTCATATTGGCCATGAAACTACATTCCTAATACGCTTTCTAAGTGATGGGTGACAAAATCCACAGTTCTCACTCTGTGTAAGTTGTGTTCCTAAAGAAAAATTGTCAACCTATCCTTATTCTGATATTTTGGAACGAAAATAAATTTGCTCTCTATGGAGACTCTTTGAGATTCAGAACCCATAGAGGTATTCACTACTCAGTGACAAGATGTATGAGCTCTATGTCTGAGACAATAATAAATGTCTCTTATATGTGTTGAAGTATTAGTGCAGTGCAGGCAGTGGTGAAAAAAATGATTTTAATAAAAACCAACAGGATGTGAGAGAATAACTGATCCACACCTGCTGTAATTGCCAAAGTCCTGATCATGTTTGAAACACCCTCACTGAGTACATACAATATCAATATTTTTATAGTATTTATTCATGCCCAGACCTAGAGATAGAGAGACAACCCAGCATTAAATTGCATTCTGTAGTTCTGTAGTTGTAAAGATACATGGTTTTGAGAAATGACGTTTAAAAAACAAACAAACAAACAAAAAAAACACCTTTGTAGAAACTATATGGGTCTGCTGCCAGGTAAAAATACACAAAATAATACACTGAAACTGGAGACACTGGACAGTGACATAGATTTTCAGAATTGTGTTCTGCAAAGTCTTGAAGTCAATGAAGTATTTAAACCATTTTGGTCGCATCTCACAAACTGTGATTGAAAGGAATGTTAGCCAATGAAACAAAGTGTACTGTATTTAGAGCAGTAGTGTAGTTAAGTTCAGTAGAATACCATTTGAAATTTTAGTTGTGCAGTTAAGCCAGTATAACATCTGCTCTCTGGAGGGACCAAGTCATCTTGGCTTGACGTGAGAACTCAATTTTATAAATAAAAGTCTGGAGGTGAAAAATCAGAGGTTTGGACTTTAAAAAAAATGCCAGGCACTGAGGGTAAATGCATTATGGGCAATGTAAGATCCAGCATTTTTGGAAGGTGACAAAATCAACTAAAACTAATGATTTGGCTTCGGTCACATTGATTTTGATCTTTTTAAAATCCGTCTCTTTTAAGTCCCTCAGCTGTATGGGAGTATGCAACTAAATCACTTTAGTGCCCCTTTAACACAATCCACTCGTGGTAAGGACTAATGGACAGATGTGAAAGAATGTATACTGTATAGATAGATAGATACAGTTGTGGTCAAAAGTTTACCTACACTCATCATGCAAATGAATTTCATGTCAATACTAGGCTTTTAGTGGTTTGGTGGAGATAGAGTGATTGCACAATGTACATCTTTAATAGAAAAAAAGAATGTGGTGCACATGTTTCAATTTATTTTGTGCTTTCTGAAATCAACACAGGGTCAAAATTATACACAAACGCACATTGATTATTAATTCTGTGGTGTTTCAGCACACTTAATATTTGGTTAAATGTTTCTTGCCTCACCTTCATCAGGTGTTTTTGGTAACCATCAGCACACCTTTGGTGTAATTGTGGTTGGATATTTGACCACTCTTCTTGGTGAATGTCTATTGAATTAGTTGGTTTCCTTGCATGGACGTGACTTTTAAGCACAGACCTCAAATTTTCAACTGGGTAGATGTCAGGATTTTGAAAAAAAAATGTGTCCAAAACTTTAATGTTAGCTTACTTTATCCATTCCACAGCTACCTTGGATGTGCGTTTGGGGTCATTGTCATGTTGGAACACTTAGTTGTGCCCAAGTTTGAGCTGTCTATCTGATGATTTGAGATTTAGGTGAAGGTACTCCTCCTCCTTCATCATTTCATCATTCCTTCATCACTTTGTGCAATGTACCACTTCCACTGGCAGCAAACCATTCCCAGAGCATGATGCTACCCCCAGCATGTTTAACAGTTGGTAAAATGTTCTTGAGGTTGAATGCCTCAGCTTTACTGCTCCAAACATCAGCTTCCAGTTTGTGGCACACGTGCCTTCGTGGTTCTTGATTTCTTCATGACCAATCGCATTGATTGAGGGTAACAGTTTGGGTTTTTTTCCAGACCTAAGTGGCAACACTTGCCAGTGCAAGCCATCTTCTACACCTCCATCGTCCAGTCTGTTCTCTGCACTTCCATCACTGTCTGGTTTGGATCGGCCACCAAACAGGACAGAAACAGACTGCAACGGACAATCAGGTCTGCAGAAAAAATCATCGGGGCCGACCTGCCCTCCATCCAGGACTTATACCAGTCCAGGGTCAAAAAACGGGCAGGAAGCATCACTGCAGACCCCTCTCACCCTGCACACAAACTATTTGATCTGGTGGGCGTTACAGAGCTCTGTATGCCAAGACCACCAGACACAAAAACAGTTTCTTCCCCCAGGCTGTCTCCCTGATCTCCCCGTAAACCACCTGCCATTGTGTGAACCATCACACTGTTTGCACTCATTCCACTGTTTGCACTACATGTATATATATATATATATATATATATATATATATATATATATATATATATATATATATATATATATATATATATATTTTATTTTATTTTATTTTTTCCTTCCCTTTCTTGTGAATATTTTATTCTTCATTTTATTATTATTATTTTGTATTTTGTATGGTGCACAGGACAGAGAAAAATCCAGAGTCAAATTCCTTGTATGGTCACACATACTTGGCAAATAAAGCTGATTCTGATTCTGCCTTGTACTTACATACCTTGAACTGAACCTGTAGTTGTGGTAGAAATAGCAAAATTTTTCTCAGATCTGCACTGAGCTCCTTGGACTTGGACTTTGTGTTGTTTGTATGTCAATGAGTGCTCTCAAAAAAAAAAAAAAAACTTCTATTATGGCACACAGGTGCAGTCAATCATGACAGTTAACAGGAAGTTAAGAGGCCTTGGCAAGTTAGAAGACATTTTGAAACTTTCAGCACCATATAATCAATATGGGTTTGTGTATACTTTTGACCCTATATGTATAATTTTGACCCTGTGTTGATTTCAGAAAGCACAAAATAACTTGAATTGTGCACCACATTCTTGTTGTTTTTTCTATTAAAGATGTACTTGGACAATACAAAATCACTCTGTCTCAGAAAAAGTGCAGTCCAAAGAAACCATTAAAAGCCCAGTACTGACATGAAATTCATTTGCATGATGAGTGTAGGTAAACCTTTGATCACAAGTGCAGATAGATAATATTTTTGTTTTTTGTTATTTGTGTCACCAAGTAAAGGAAAAATCCCCTTTAAAAAGGCTCCTGTGAGGGTTGAATTGAATTCGGAGAGATGTAATAAGCCTGCACTGAACATAAGGCATGAGCTTACACCCTGAATAAGACACATTGCTTGTTACAGAATCTCACAGAGACAGATTTAGGCCTGTGGGGGACTTGTTATGGCAGACAACATGCAACAATCATACCCGCTGTCACAGTCTAACACCAACCCAGGCTCTCGAAATCCTCCTCTTAAATTTATAATTTATAGATTATTTAGTTGTCTGTCATCCTCAAAGTATTCATAAAGATTTGACTCAGTGCAGCATGTTGCACGTTCAGTTGGGGGTCTATCTTAAATTTACTTGAGACGGCATTTCTCTGACTCTGAAATGAAACAAATGACCATAAATAGCAAACCACTTCACTATTTTTAGCATTAGAACATGTCTATGTGCATCAGCTGTACAGTGTCAGTTACAGTTGGCCATTGCAGCCAATCTTATCCGAACCTTTGGCAGACCTCCAACCAGCACTTTCTAAACTGGTTTCCAAGGCAACCCCCACCAGCAGGACCAATTAGAACTGACAAAGGATCCCCCAGCAGTAAACTGCCTGGAGATTAGATGAAAAGAAGACACATCCTCAAAACAAATATAACAAAAATAAAGAAACGCCTGCTGATCTGTGTGACTGTGCGTGTGTGTGTGTGTGCGCGTGTGTGCGTGTGTGTGTGTGTTTGAGGCTGAGGAGACAGATACAACAGCTTTGCGTGAGCATGCACCTGTAGGCTCAGTTGTGTGTGCTCAGATCTGTCCATTAAGGGAGAAAGATTTAATTAAACCAGTTATCTTTCCTCCTCTCCCTCTGATTCTCTCTCCATAGGACTGCTGTGTGTCCGCGTGTGTTGTTAGAGCCACAGGCAGGAAACCAGATCAATAACAAATAGTTTAGTGGCTGATGTTTCTTTCTTCTTTTGAGGCCTTCAGCAGAGTACTGTGGCCTCTGAGGTGCACATCAATCACATGCTCTGTGAGTGTGTGTGTGTGTGTGTGTGTGATTGATCTGGTAGCCTTTGTATTTCACTTGGGGGATATACTTTATTGATCAAATGACTCCTATGATCCTGTGGTGTTTGTTGGTTATTGTGTAAATATGTGTGTGCGTGAATGTCTGTTTCTCTGTGAGGTGAAAATGTGTGTCAAATATCAAAATCAGTGACCTTTACTGTAAACCTTTTAGCACAGTCCTGCGTGCGGCAAGAGCAGGGTTTTATTCATTATAACACTTATACTGCTCTACAAAGCCCAAACACACTGTTATCAGACTTATTATGTAATAGAAAACAGCAAGTTAAGCTTGTGGTAACTACAAAACAGAGTCAGAAACCAACCCACAGTAATTGTTTTCTGGCTTTGTGTGACTCTTTAGGGTGCAAGTTCAGGTTTGGTCACCTCCAAATGTATGATGTTTCTCATAACTTTTTTATGGTGTTGTGTGGGTTTTACTGTGATGTTTTCTTTGGGTAAATATTTGTTATATAAATATTAGAAATGTTGTTTGGTACAGTTTTGGTTTTTGTACTTCATTTACTGCTCTCTGCTTTGATAGTGCAGATTTCTCTCATGACAAGTCGTCAAATTATATTTTCGTATTTGTTTGCAGCAAGTAAAGTTGGACCACTGTAACTGACCTGTGTCAAGGCTAGAGTGATGCTGCGGTCAGCTCTAATGATGGGCTGAGAGCTCATCTTGCCCCGCTGTTATGCTCTTTTAACTTTTCAGTGCCCTCAGCCCTCCCTCGCTCTCCTTTCTTATTAATATCTATCTATGTCATTTGATCCTTTAGTCTTTTCCAAAATATTCTGCTCTTTTTTCCCTTTTTTTCAGCTTGACTCTCTCTCTCTCTCTCTCTCTCTCTCTCTCTCTGTCTTGCTCCTATGGTCTTAAAAGGCTCTAAAGGAGTTTAGGCGTAGCCCTCTCCATGGTAACACCATCTCCCATTCTTACACACACACACACACTAACACATTTTCTCACTGTCTCTCATCTCATAATTCTGCCCTACCCTCCGCTTTATCGCTGTGCCCTCCCCTTGTATGTACTCCCTCTCCCCCTTCCCTCTCGCTCTCCCTCTCTCTCCTCCTTCTCTCTCACACACTCAACCTCTCCTGCTCTGGCAGCTGTTCTACTGCTAATGCTGCACCATCCTGCGAGATGTTCACCCCAGCTTGTAAAGGATCTGCAGGAGAGCCAAGGTAAGGCTTTCACACTCATGTCCTCTGGAGCGCACAGCAGAAATGTTGTTCTTGTTGGCTGCTGACAGCAGCTAACTGTAAGCCAAATATGACTGATGGGAAGATTGTGTGTATATGTGTGAGTGTGTATGTGTGTGTGAGAACTCTCCAGCTGGACTAGGCAGCAGCCTGTGGAGGTTAGGTATGACACACACGCACAATCACATGAAGTGTCAGTCTCTTTCTAGGGTTCTTTGTCCTTTCTGTGTTTTCTTGAACTTGAGGAAATTACTGCTTTGTGTGTGCATTTACTTATTGATTTGCACTTGTGTGTGCACGTGTGCGTGCCAGCGGTGAGAAAGCCAGTGGAAGACCGGTGGCAAGCAAATTGTCTTTCAAGTGATGCTGCAACAGTGCTGCAGCGTCTGGTTATGGTGCTACATTCTGTGACGGTTTATGACACCATGTTGTATGCATTTGATTGCAGGGGAATGGTGAGCGGGGGCATCAAGTTAGGTTTCTGCGTATGTGAGTGGGTGGATAAGAACGGTTAATATTTTTATAAATCCGACTCACAACAACAGTACAATACAATTCAGTCTATACAATTCATAGAATTGAAGAATTTATTAAGAATATTTGTTAGTATGTGTTAGTTTTAATGGTATTATCATCAGAACAAGAAGAATATGTGCATGTGAATAATATGTGAAATGTGAGTGTGAGCCAGTGGGTGAATGTCTTCATGCATGCATGAATTTTCTAGAGTGTGTGTGTGTGTGTGTGTGTGTTTGTGTGTGCCAGTGGGCACTCATTCATGTTCCTGTGCATATACAGTACATGATGAGTGTGTGTGAGATGTGTAAGCAAAAGTCCCCCGGAGGAAACGTGGTGCCTACTGTATGCAATGCAGAGGGAGAAGCTGCAGGAGGCGGAGAGATTATATTTGATTTATGAGTCTGTTTCCCCAGAGGAAGAACTGCGTATGTGATAGTCGCAAACATTCAACATCTTTCAAAACATCAAGCAAGAGATTTTCAAGAGGTTTTCATGAAGTCCTTCACAATTCCAATAAAAGAGGGTAAAGATCTACAAGTACCACCTGAAAAAAATTTACATACTTCAGTTATTTCTGCATATTCTATCATAGTTCATTCTTTTCTGACCTTAAACTGAGACTATGTTATTATTTAAAAATAACACACTTTTTTTTTTTTGCTGCTACATTTTAATTTGGTCTGCTGCAGCCTCTAGCTTCAGGTGGCTAATGTTAATAAACTTCAGGTAAATACAGCTGGACATTACTGTGTCAACTCACCATCTTCCTGAGTCTTTTCTAACACAGTTAGGAATTTAGGTGTAGTGTAGGCTGTTTTAGCAGCCAAAGTTACATAGGTGCACTTTAAAAAAACACTTCTTTAAAACAAATTCCTTTATCTCTACACGCTACCTGTAGTGTAAAACTCATAGGAAAGAAAAATTCCACATTCCACGCCCAGCATCTATCTTTTTGTTGAACTGTTTAACAAACTGAATTGTGTGAAAGTTGTGCAAAATTTTTTGGCACATCACTGCCAACACCCATAGAGAAGTGCACAATCTGTAAGTGTTTTGCTTTACCACAAAGAAAGGCTTTCATTACATTTTCTGTCAATCATGTTATGGTTAGGGGAGATGGGCCAAATTTACACCTTCAGCTGGAACCCTCTAAAGGTGAATAGTCTGTGATTGCTTACTTTGGAGTGTCTTTTAAGCTTTGCAGCTCTTCTGCTGTGCTCATATCAAGTCAAGTTCAAGATTCAAGATATAAAACGGAAGGCAATATAAAATGACACAGATGAATGGGATTTATTAAAACAAAATAAAAAAAGAACATAAAATAAGTCAGAATAGAGTAAGATATTCTAAACAGGAGAATAAAACTTTCATTGCAGCTGCAGTGCAGTGCAAGATATGAATAAATAGTCCCAATATCAACCAAAGAGGCAAACAAAGACCCTTGATACGTCAGTCCCAGGCTAAGCGGCTTAACAAGTCACAGCTCTGCAATGCTGAGTGGACGACTGTTCCTATCGACAGCTCTGTGTATCTGCTGCTGATTCCAGCTTAAAAGAGATGGTGGCTAATCTGCACCTCTGAGGTGGCGTGAATTCAGCATTTCTTCCAGTTACTTTAATGTTTATTAGCATGCACACAGATATGCACTTCAGGCATGTATTTCTACATATACTGTATATATATCTACCAGAGTCAACACTTCTGGAAAGACAGCAGAAAAAAAACTGTCTGGCAGAGACAGGAATGTCTTCTTTGTTTCTTTATTTTTATCGCATTCATTTTGAACTCTGTTTGCCGCTATTCTTTTATACTGTGTTTGAACGTGAGTGACTTTTTTTCATTTTGTCCACTTTCTCTGTCTCATATCTTCTGTCCTGATTATGAAATAGTCCACTTGAGAGTTAATAAAAGTCAGATACTACTCAGAGGTTACTACACACACCCTCCTTCCTTGTGTCCTCACACCTCTCTGCTCCCCTCCTTCCTCTGCTCATTCATTAATCCACCCCCACGCCGACACTTCTCCCTTTCTCTCATCTCTCCTTCCTCCTTTCACCTCCTTGTCTTCCTCCCTCACATGTGTTCCTGTGGTCATTAAGTCCGATTTCCCGTTACAACTCTAATTGAGCCTTGTCTTCTCTTGTCAAATCATTACTCATACATTTCGAAACCTTTGTTTCTCCTCCCCTCTGCAATCTCATTGTCTTTTTCTCTGGCTTTAATTGATTCCCAAACTAAACTGCACCTTCCTGTCCATTAATCCTGACTCACCTACTTTGGTGATGAGATCAGTACAGACTTTGATACAATGATGCGTGATTCCATGCAGCTGCAATGGGGTTTTGATTCAAATTTCCTCCACTTGTGTTTGTGTTTGTGTGTTCCTATTAAGTGAAAAATGGTGTGAGGAAATTGCCGTGTCTTCAGAGCGCATCTGAGTAAATTTTGTGTGGGCTGAGCACTACATTTGCCCCTGTGGGTGTTTCTCATTGTGTTTGTGGGATCTTGGGTCTATGCATCTTTATAGTCTGAAAGAAATGCAGTGAAGGGGAAGTACATGAATTAAATGGAAGTTTTTTTTCCGATCAATGTTACCTGGAGGAGTGAACGAGGGAGAGTAGGGCTGAAGGCACCTTGGAGGCTGAGGGTGGAGGTGTGCGTGTGTTAGTGTGTTAGTGTGTGTGTGCATGCGTGCATGTCACAGCCTGTTAAACTGTGTGTGTGAATGTGCACACATGCCAGCATGAGTGAGTGCATGCAGTACTGTATGTATCTCTCTGTTGTCATGTGTGATTGTGTGTATGGTTGTGTACACTCATTTATATGTGTGTGTGTGTGTTTGTGTGATCTGAAAGAGTGGGAGTATGGGTGGGTTTGCTGTCACTTTCACTAAAATCCATCAACTGAAAAAAGAACTATGGGGGGGGGGGGGGGGGGGGGGGGTTGCATAGCAAAGTAAAAAATAGAATTCAAACAAGAGCAAGGTTCAGTGAAGAGTGATTGATTGAGGATTGTGAAAGAGGAAGAATTGCCTGAATTGTTTACCTTTGTGTTTGCCTGCTCAAAGTCCTTCTCCTCACTGCACAAAAGCATATAATGATTATAATAAAGGCTCCATAGTACTACTAGTGGTCAAAAACTCAGCAGGGTATTTTCGGGTCTTTTACTGCTAATGAAGTATTTCGGTTGTGTATTATTGCTAAATGATCTGATTACTTCTTCCTTTACTGCATATTTGTGGAATAAAATGTTACAGAAGAGAGGGGCAAAGTTATTTTAAGGATGACTTACACGGATGAAATAACTACAGCAGCCATATAATACATCTTACATCCAAACTATTTGCATTGTGTCTTTCCGTTTGTGAAAATGTGCATGTGAATAAGAGCTTCTCAGAGTTTTGAGCATGGTGTGTTGTGTTTCTCGGTATTTCTGTGCATTTTTCTGTGTGTATCAGATGAAGCGGTTCTGTTGGATCATGTTCAGAGTGGCAGATGGATTTCTTCATGTGGTGTTTGGTCATGAATGTTTAGCTTATAATCTATATAATTTAGCTAATTGTGTGATTACCTCAAAATATGTGTTTTTATGTATTCACAGTAGAATTAACTCATAATGGTCATTTAACAGTGTATTTTACATTAATTTTAATTAGATGAATCACTGTGGTTACAAGATCTGCTTGCGTGACCTCCATCTGGTGAAAAGTGGAAGGATACACACAACAACCATAAAACAGGTTATCTAATTACATTAGATGTTTGTTAGTTAATTGGAATAAAATGTATCTGGTGTGATAATGACTAACTCATTTACTAGATGAAACCATTATGCAAACATCCTCCAAAGCCTCCAGAACCTGACTTTTAAGTCAACAGGTGAAATTTCCCTTATCAAGAGGTGATCTCCAAAACTGGGCTTTAACAATTCAGTTTCAGTTAGGCACGTTGAAAGGATGAATCCAGGACAAATTTGCAAATACTCTAATAATATGGCTGTGGTTCAGAAGGTTTGGTGCCTCAGTGCATGTGAATATCCGTGTGTGCATTCTAATAGATGGTGATGGATGTGGTTGAGACAAAAGCCATTAAAGCAGAGCATCAACTCAGTCTCTAAATCAGCATCCCTCCTGGAAAACCTCAAATGACTAAGTAACCTATTAGAGACACAGGAGGAAGGCAGGGATGGATGGATGGATGGATAGATGGAGAGATTGAAAAGAGAAAGGTCTCTCACGTCTGTCTGGGCACATATCACCCCCTGGGAATCCATCTAATGACTAAATACCTTATTACATGCTGGGGAGATATACGGAGGAAGGGAGAGGCAGCGAGGAAGGAACAAAAGTAATAAAGATGGAAACATCACATCTCCCTTGGAGGATCACTGCAAATGGAGAAAGTTATTGACAATGAGATGCGGAACCCAAAGAAAATAAACAAAACTGATGTGAAAAAATGTGCATAAAACATTAATAAAACAGCAAAACAAAATCTTTTACAAAACATTCTTCATTAGATAATGAGTTCACTCCCCTGTTCAGTTGCAGACAGTTTTGGTTTCATGTGCCATGGTTGTGACAGATGGAATCAGGACATTTGTTTGTTGTTGTTGGTGGGGTCAAAGAATTATCCTGTTGTTGCTTTTTTTTAGAATGATGCATTGCTGTTAAGAGTTTTTCAATGTCTCAAAACCCTGCAAATAGGAAAACATGTCTTTTTATGAGTTAAGTGAACCTTGATCTGCCCTCATGATGAATGCAAAGTGTTACAATACGCTTACATGATAAATACGGACAGGCAGAAGACTGCTGTAATGAGATCTTCTATTTTTTTTTAAAAAAGAAAAACTTAAAGCAAATGTTTTATTTACTTGCTCGTAGACAGAAATATGAAAAGACTGATACTCTTATCTGTCATTGAATGGACCTGCTACCAACAGCCAATTAGTGTAGTTTTGCACCAAGAAAAACTTGCCTGTCCTCTGTCTAAAAACATCTCTGTCCCCTTATTATTACTGACACATCACAACTCACTGCAGCTCTGTTGTTGAGCTGATATGTTTAACTAGCTAAGAAAGAGAGGAACTGGTGAACAAAGTGCAACATTCAGCGGATAAAAACGCAGCTTTTTTCCTCAGTTGTTGGTAGAGAAAGAAAACGGAACACAAGAAGATCAAATGTTGGACTTACTTTCACCAACTGGCCAGAAACATGACTCTAAATGAAAGATAATGCCGCTCCTTTGTCAAACAAACAAACAAACAAAAAAAATAACACAAAAAACAATTGTCTGCTTGCAAGTTCACAATATCAACTTAAAATGTGATGATATGGCAGTGCTGTATTCACACACACAATGTGTCTGTTCCTGTTTGTTTAAAGTGCTGCAGATGTTGCAGACACATGGCTAGATATTAGATAACTACCAGTACAAAGAACAACTCAGTGTGCCTAGCTGAGGCTTTATGTGTCACAGTTTAATTTTTTTGGTCACAATTTGGCTCCTCTCTGTCTTTCTCATCTCTCTCTCCCTCTCTCTCTCTCTCTCTCACTGTGTATGTGCAAAGACACAGGGGAAAATGCATTTTCCTATGCTGACATACAGTTGTGACATGTGACACTCATTAAGGACATTTTTGAAATTACAAATGGCACAGTTGCCCATTCAAAGTGTGACTCACGCCTTGATCGTGTATTTGTTAACATGAGAACAGGGGATACTGTTAACCACATTACAATACAACAATATTAACAAATGCGTGGAGTCTGACACTGCAGTGTATAGAATCGAAGGGAAAAACACTATGGTGACAACTTTTTGTTGTATGGTGATGTCTCCAACCCACGTACTAGCATTTCAGTAGTAACAGAAAATGTGGTGATGGTGTGAGTGTTTGAGGCTGATGTTGATTTTCAGTTGATAAAGCTCTTCAGAACTGAACCTGCTGCAGTATTATTGTTCAAAAGAATAGCATCACCAACAGGAAAAGCTGCATATATTGCATATAAACATGCACATAATGGGTATTAGCAGCCATGTTAAATAAATAAATTGCTGTATATGTGCATCATGAGGTCATATCACAATAAACAAGGAGAAGCTGATCTTCTGTTTGAAATCTGGTGGAAAATTAACAAAGTCAGAAGCAAAACAACTCCTGTGTAGCTCAGTGTTCATGTGCTGCACACATACTATATCACCATACTTTGGCAATAATGCTGTGAGAATAGCATGCATACAATCTGCAATCTGTACAGAGTATGTGTCAAACTGAATGGGGTTGTCAACATGGTGATGGCCTTCCAGCACTATGATTAATATTATGGTGTTTAGTCCAGTGAGGAAAATGATTTCACAGAAACAAGGCTGAGACATTCAAAATGAAAATCAATAAAGCTATCATGGCTATCGTTTTCTAATCTTGGAGTGTCTCAGGGGTTTTATGTCTGACTGATATGAAGGCAATGAGGTTTCAGTAGGCTTGTAGTAAAAATAATGAGTATGGCAAAGTCATATGAAAGCCAAAATGCTTTATTTCTGTTTTATGTCTATTTCTCTAAAGACAACCCTATCATAATTAAGTTCAGCTGATATGGTTAACATGTTAGCACACAGCTGCATATTTACACACCCAGCAGATACAGGGCAACATTAGCATCCATTTGTCACAGTCACAGCTCTGGACACCCGATGAATGTGGGTCCAATGTTCACTCTCCTTTTAGCTCTAGTTTTGCTCTCCCAACACTCTTAAAAAAACATTTGGCTCCTTTACTTTAGCTCCTGAATACTTCAATGTTATATACTATTGTTCTCCTGAAAACACCTTGTGCTAACTTAATTTAACACATTACGGAATATTCATCCATGCCTTCTGCACAGAATAAGATCATAGTAATAATGTTTTCTCTAAAGTTGTCTTTTCTTTTTCACACGACATCTCCAAACCACTAGAGGGAGAGTTAGGTCTGCACTCAGAACAGTCACTGTCAGGTTTTTGCAAGTCAGACTCAAGTCTTCAAGGCTATAAAAACTTATTGTATGTTCTATTTTGTATTTCATCTCTAATTATGTTAATTGTTAATGCAATGCCAGAGTGACTCATCTTTATATGCACACACCACATTATGCTAGTGGAGGATTTCAATGCTTTAATCAGTGCATTGTCAACATGATAGAGATATAGACTGGAAACACATCCAGTCATCAGCCATAAAGAAACACAGAGTCTGACTACACTGATTTTGTGGTATTTCATTGGGAAAGTTTTGACTGTAATCATTCTTAACATAAAAGAATACATTCTGAAATGACTATAAATTAAATAATGTTCTATTCAAAGAAGAAAGGACATAAGCGTTTAGGTTTAATATAAAGATGAAACCTAAAACTCATTGGAACATTAATGTTATTTTCTTCTTTCTTCTGTGGTATAAGGCCTATTGTTTGCCTTTGAACAACAATTTATGCATTGTATAAATATACAATGTGCATTGTAGAAAAATAAGAACACACAATGATGATATAATGCAAAGCCTGGAAAATCTGTATGTAGGTGAGTTAATACTACCTTTGTCAGGGATTCATGGTTGGATTAACAGCCAGGCAAAATGGAAAACTGCCCCAGGACTCAAGATTCCAGGTTCACTGCATGCCAGTTGTTTTTGTCAAAGGAAATTTGCCCCACTAACATACATATTCAACTAACTCTGGGCCTGTTTAATTAGGTCATCTTGTACCCCTATCTTGTACTATAAGATGTTTCAAGATTTTTATCATTTGGGTCATATGGTGCTCACATGTATATTTCTTAAAGACCAACTAATTGCAATTTATTGATCAGTATTTGTACCCTATATAAACCAAAGTATCATAACACACCTCTACATGGGGCTGTTTTTCAGGGGTTGTTCCCTTACTCCCAGTGAAGTAAAATCTTAATGCTTCGAGCATAGAAAGACATTTTGGACAATGCTATGCTTCCAACTTTGTAACAACATTTACAGTGCACAAAGCAAGGACCATAAAGACATGGCTGGATGAGTTTGACTGGCCCACACAGAGTCCTGACCTCAACCCCATCCAACACCTTTGGGATGAACTGGAATGGAGACTGTGAGCCAGGACTGTTTGTCCAACATCGGTGTCTGACCTCACAAATGTCTACCACATGAATGGGCAAAAATTGCCACAGAAACACTCCAAAATATTTTGGAAAGCCTTCCCAAAAGAATCGAAGCTGTTACAGCTGCAAAGCTGTCTGTGTATTTCGAATGCAAAGTTATTACTGTCCCTGTTGGTGTAATGGTCAGGTGCCCCAATACTTGTATTGTGTATTTGGAAAGAAAAATGTTATTTTTTCTCTACTGTGATTGCACTTTACATGAGCAATCTCCGGGGACTTGAATTCTCTGTCCCAGATGACTTGGTGAACGTGCTTAACTGAAGTAATATTTTGGCAACAGACATCAAAGGGTACAAAGTGTTGGCATGCGACAACCTCATTCACACAACGTGGGTCAGTGCACATGTGTGTTTCATTCAACATGTCCTCATCTTGAATCACTGAATAGATTGATTGATGGTGTCTCCCAAAACAACATTGATGACCGTTCCCAAAATGATATATGTGACCATTGGAGGGTAACAGGGACAGGCTTACCGAACCTTTGTTGTAACGTAGATAGTGTTGCGAAACTGTCACAGTGTGGCTAGGTTTGGCACCAAAACTACTTGTTTAGGTCTCAGAAAAGGCCATGGTTTGGGCTAAAATAAGTATATAATGTATATTGTAATGCAGAAAGTCAATGAAGGCTCTTGGTTTCAAAGGGGACAGTGGACAGGCTGGTTTGAATAGTTTGGAGACCACAGACATGTTGTGAAATGTCATGTAATGTGTGTCCCACTGCCAGCTGATCACTCGTGCAATGTGCAAACCACAACAACTTCAAGATACAAATTGCAAGACAGGAAGTTGTGAAATATAATCAGCTCTGAGAATAGTATAGTGTGTTGGGGACACTGGTCCCATCTTTGCCTTGAGCTTGCCGTACATTGTAAATTTTTAAGGCACGATTAAAATCATAGTGAAATACATGCCGTACTGAAATTGACTAATTGTCGTGTGTCAACCAGGACCCAAAGAAAGACAGCTGATGCTAGCTAGACCTTAACTGTATTATTCCAGAAGGAACACCTTGTTTGTTAAAGGAGTCGTGTACAATAGTTAACATCAGTGTCGCCAGTTTATGTATGTTTTATGTAGAGTTTATAGCTAGAGTGTATAGCTAATTTTTGTTGTACAGACTGTTCCCCTGTTCTCTGGGTATATAATGAAGCTGCAGTGTGGACTCTACTGTTTGTTTTCACTGTACTTGATGGGTATGTGAGGGTCTTTGCACACAATGCAAAGAGGGTATGTGACTGGGATCAATATAGGGGCTAACAGTACATTTCAGCTATTAATTAACAATCAGATTAACTGAAGCATAACACATTTTTTGAAACCCCTTTGTGTTCACTCACTATGTGAATGTTAACTGTGAGGGTGAGACCTGTCAAATCTGGAACAAGTAGGAAGGGTGTCAGGAAGGACACTCCCTTTGGTCACAACATGGGAAGTTTCGATATATACACTGCAGTCTGACTGCACTGCTGTTCAGCTCCCCCGTTTCCTTTAAAAGCCTAATGTTGCACTGTATGTATTGTATTGTGTTTGTGCTATTTTGCATTGTGTTATTTTCAAGCTCCAGGTATGTGTATTGCAATTACATATTACACACTTTGCAAGGTGTTTTGCATATTGCAGTGTGAGTGTGAACTGTCAGTGGCCACTTCTGACGTCCATAGAAATAAGCAGACTACACAGTGCAGGAAGTCACCACATTTCCTGGTGAGTATAGGTTGGCAAGTCACAGATGTTGAGTCTGGTTGTAATGATACAGATAACTGAAGAGTCCAAATGCCACCGCATCTGTGGAACAGTGTGTGTGTGTATGTATGTGTGTACACAGTCACATTGTGGGGACCTGCCTTACTTATGGGGACACAATGCAAGTTCCCAAAATGTAAATCATTAAATATTAGGGAGAAGACTTGCTTTAACTTTAGGTTAAGGTCAAGATTAAAATTAAGCAAGTAATGTTTATTGTTATGGTTAGCTGGTGGTTCAGCCTTCAAGAAAAGGGAAATGAATGTAAGTCTATGTAATGTCGCCAAAAGTGATGGAAACAAGACTGAGTGTGTGTGGTGGAAACAAACACAGTGGGTCAGATGTGAGGTTGTGGCCCCTCCTCACATTGCTCCTCCCCCCCGATGAAATAAGCGTATACCTCAGTGTACCTGCATGTGTCAGTGTGTTAGGTTGTGTGTGAGTGTTTAACAGCCTGTGAAAGCCAAACAGCAAGTTATGTTTCAGGAAAGTAGTTGAATGGTCAAGTGGCAAAGTGGAAAGCGGGTGGCTGATAAGAAGAGAACGAGATGAGAGAGGGAGAGACAGAGAGAGAGAGAAAGAGAGAGAGAGGCAAATAGGGAGACTGGGTCAGAGAGAGGCACAAAGTGCAAGAATACACAGAATAGAGAGAAGGAGGCTGACAGCAGAGCATACATTTCCCAGAAGAGAGAGTCTGAGAGCAAGAGACTGAGAGACTGCTGAGGAGTTCAGTCTGACAAAATGCTGAGGAGGAGGAGAAGCGTGTCATTTGGTGGATTTGGATGGTATGTTGCCTTTTTATTTGATGTTAATGTGTCTGTATTGTGAATACATGTGCTCATGACTGTTTATGTTATGATAGTTAGTGTACAATACAGTGAGTTTGAATGATGCACATTATGCTGCTGAAATGTGCATATGCTCATGCTATGGGTGTGTGTAGTTCAGAAATGTGAACTTTTTTTCTAAAAAGGAAGGATGGGCGGAGGGCTGAGGGTGCTCCTCTGTGTCACACCTTCCAGACCGACATTGTCCTGTGTTTAACAGCCTTGTGTACACTGTGTGCTGTGTGTGGGCTGTGTGTGTGTGAATGTGTACAGTTTCAGTCTGTGCTGTCTCCATTTAGGGTTCAGGGAGGGATTACAATCAACAGGCTACTTTGTCTCTGCCTGCCGTCTTGTGTCTGCTGTTGCTGTCCTGTTACGGGACTGCTGACACAGCTCTAACCAATCATGTTCCCCTGCTGTATTGGCCGAGAAGAGTTCCCATGATGCGGAGATGAAGAAGCTGCCAGGGAGCCCATTTAACACTGAATGCGCTGACACACTTGGATGGAGTGTTTTTGTGCTGGCTCCCCTGCTGGTTGTCGTTGTGACTCTGAAGCACTGCTTCAGAGCACTTAACCTTCCCAGCTGGGCTGAGGCAGCATGTCCTGCCAGACAAGCCGAAATAACCTGAAACCCACAGAGCTGAAGAGCACCACATTACGTGTAACAGGGTTAATTAGTGAGAAATGTTTATAATAGACCAAAAAAACAAAACAAAGCCATCAGACATTTTTCAGAAACACTTTTCTTTAAGACACACTCCACTCATTTTGCACATGAAGTTTGGTTTGCTTGTCGTGAGGAGCGCTTGCCTTGTGAGAAAAGCTGTATAATGCCTTCCATGGCTGTAAGGAGATTTCAACATCTGGAAAAAATAACCCAAAGTTGCATAATGGGACTTGTAAACCAAGTACTTTGGGGTCTTTACTCATTCGAGGAACTGAGAGGATATCTTTGACTGTGCTGCTTTGATTCTCGCCATTCTTTGTTAAATGTGTCTTTTGTGAGTCTCCCAACTTAATGGAAGTGCAATGCTACAACTATACTGCTGGACAGATCAGCAAAAGCTCAGCTTAGCAACACATTCAAATGTTGTGTGATAAGAGACAATAACATTCATTGCAACAGCATGTGCAAGAAGGAAGAGTTGATGACAACACTTCTTCTTTAAAATAAAGAGAATAAACTGGCCCATTGCAGAAAACTCTACTTATGAGTCTCTTTCAGTAGGCAATAGAATCTTCTTCCTCTGAGAAAAAAACCTAGCAGTATGATGCAACTGTCTTCCAAACAAATGGCCTTTTTTTTGCCAAGAAATACCAAGAATCCTCATGAAGCTGCACTCCAAGTGTAGAATTATCACTCTTAATGTCACAGTTTTAGCTCGTTAAAAAATCCTGAAGGCTAAATATGAGCTGGAGAGATTTCACAAGCAGGGTTCTTTCTACTGTATATCAATTACGCAGGCAAGCTAATCCAAAGTTAACTGAAAAAAACAATCCAGTGTACGTCTTGAGGATTCATAGAGATGATAAGCTTTAAGAAATTACAATGCAGCATAAACAGACAAGCAGACACAGTGTGAAGGGACATCTCTCTTCTAAACTCAAACAAGAAAAATTCACTGTGCATCCTAAACCATATCCTGTTATCCCACTAACAGCAGGCTTTAAAAATGAATCTCATGTCTAATCCACTGGCAAAATGTGGCCCTAAAGTTTCTAAAAATACTAAAATTTTCAGTGTGGTGGTTAGTGATTGTGTCTTTGTGAAAACATTTCTTTTTGTACAAGGACAGAGGCCCATATGGATGCATGGAGGCTAGTTCATATGGAGAGCTATTTGTACACCTGCTTAAAGATACACGAATGAATGCAGAACCAAATGGTGAGCTGACTTGAGACCATTTGTGAAAATATATATCAAATGATTAATCAGACTGGTCATCTCCGATGCCTTTTGTATAGGAAAAGAAAGATTATGTATCTTCACTGTAGGTGGTGTTAACATGTGGTGTTAAATCCTGTTCCATCTGGACACAGAATTTTGACGTGTAATGTAATTAACATATACATTCATACACACAATTAATTGTAGTATTACCTTCATCTCTAAGTTGTGGGAACACTAAAGCTTAGACATTAAAGTGTGATTTATTTGATGATTCAGGCACAAGGTGGGTGGTGCATGTTCTCAGCTGCTCAGAGATGAATCCTGCGAGAGGACAGAATTCATTTCAGCATGAAACAGGCGAACATTTGTTGTTTTGTGAGATCAGATACCACTGATACAATAAGGTGTCACTGCTGCAGAGCACCAAACCAGAATGTGAGATAACCACAGGGAGTTTTCATTGGTTTTTCAAACTCTGTTGATTGAGGTCATCTTCAACAATGCATTATGGAAATTTTTACATAATTTCCCCAAATGCATTAGCTCTGGCACTAGCCGAAGCTCAATTTGAACCTGTTACACTGACATTTTAAAAATTATTTTCTGACAAATAACAGAACATCTCTTCTTTCTGCTCAGGGTCATTTGTCTGTACTGATGCTGCTCCAGTTGATGCTGTGTTGTTGATATCATTCAAAAACCCTGGAAAAAAATTCAAATTATATTTAAAACACCCAGGTTAGGTGATGGTCGTGTAAAAATAGTGCACACTGTGCGTTTGTATTTGGTGTTTTTATGTGTGTGTGTGTTCTGCACGGTTCAGTCTTCAAATTAATAGAATTAAGGAATTAATGTCATAATGTCTTCGTCACAGAGGCTTGTGAGAGCACTGTGAAACAGGCTCTGTCCATGCACACGCGCACACACACACACACACACACACACACACACACATTGAGAATATTTCTATATACGATTTTCCTCAAATAAAATGTGATTCGCAGATCCTCCTCCACTCTCAGATAAATAGTGACTGAATTGAAACGCTGTTAATATTACATCTTCTGATTTGGCTCCATGTTTTTGGTATGAACAATAGGTAGTGAGGCATGAATGAATCCCTTATAGACACTGTGACCTCCCATAACCGGTCTGAGCAGCTTGTAGAGAATTTGTTAAATCAAGTTAACTGTTATAAAGTGCTCTCTGCTCTCTCCAGCGACTACACTGACACAGATATCTATTGTACACACTAACTGTCCTCAGGCTCTGCCTACTTTGTCTGAATTAAAGATAATTTATGGGAATTAGTGCATTTATTTTTACCCTTTGTGATGCGGTTATCTTGATTAGACAAAGCACGAAAAATCTGGGGAAAACTACGTTTCACACACCTTAGAACATGCAGGATTGTGGTTCATGTTTCATATTGCCCTTTTGTAAAGGCTTCACTTCAAAGGACATTTCTTGTTCCCATATGAAAGTGAAAAGCATTTTGACAGGAGGAGCAATCACACATTACTGACTCTCCTTTCAAATACCAGAGCACCAAGGGCCCCCACTATACCATGTACAGAAAAGTCATACATGTCACTCTTCATCCATCTTAATTTGTATGGCTTCAAGTGCTCTTATTGTTATTGCTTTAAACTAAGAGCACTTACAGCAAGGAATGTAATTGCTGCTTTTGAGAAGTTTGTATCAGAGTCGTGATCAATAATCTCACTCTCTCTCTTCTGTGTGTGTGTCTGTCTCTCTCTCCTGCTTCTTCTCTAGGATTGACAAGTCCACTTTGTCTGCACTGAAGGCCCGGTAAGTTTGTTTTTAATCTGGCTTTAGGGCACCTCTTTGCATCTAAAATCATTAAATCTATCTCAGTATCTGGTTAATATTCTAATCCTAGTTAGCCAGGCAAAGCCATGAGAGGTGTGAGTGTGCCTGTGGAGACATTCCTAGGGAGCGCTGATGTGTGACTGCTGAAATTGAGATTGTAGTTTTGCCCACATTGTGAGTGGCTTTTTATATGTTCAACCTGGACTTTATTCCCACTTATTTCCCACAAATGAAAATTACAATTTGGATGCTGTTTTCACTACTGCTTCATCATTTCCTTACTTAATCTTTGTCTGCCAAGTTTCTCAAATGTACACGTGACACTCCTTACTGCTTCAGTGGAGATGACCAATTGTTTTCAATGACTGTGGTTGCATTGTGGCTCACGGCTGTGACTCTCTTCATGTATATGAAGCAGTAAGAATGTATATTTTTTACTTTCATAACTCTACTATGTGCAACATAGCAAGAAGACCTGCAGAAATGCCTCATATATACATACATACATACATATATCTCTAAAATGTAAAAAAAAAATTGCTTTCTGAAAAATAATATTAGAAAAACTGGCTTTCTCCCACAATCGCAAAAACATGCACTTGTATTCTTTGCAAAAATTATCTCTGATTAGATGGTTGACTTTCTACTTTGACAGGTTGTTCAAGGCTACTGTTGCAGGAGGAGACAAAGAACAGCAGTGTATCCTCTCAGACTGTCTGCAGCAGTGTCAGATTGTAACAGTCTATACATGTTTAGTAGTACATCTGCCTCTGTCCTTGAACAGAAACACACTGACCTCTGATGTGGACATGATCTTTGTGCATAATGTGGGTTCCCACTGCCCCAGAATAGTAAGCACAGATCAAAAGCAGAGGACTAAATGTCCCACAGGGAACAATGAAGGATAGCTGAACATAGTGACATGGCATAACAATCTTATATAAGTGGTATATGCACAGTTTCTGCATGATAGTTATTTTTCTTCTTGTGTCTTAGCTTCCCTTTGTTGCTCTACCACTTGTTCTGTTGACGTTTGATTCATTGGACAGTCGCCACTGTTCACTCTCACTTTGACTGTCATTGTTTTGGAAACAAGAAGTGACAGTGTTCATCCGTTAAATATCAGTTTCCTTTATATTTCAGAGTAAAATGAGAAGTAATGGCGTGTTTTACCAGATTTTGATTTGTGTGAAGGTTGTGCAAAACCATTAAGTTGAAGTGAAAGTCGCCTTCTATCATGGTCATCTAACAGCTGCTTGGTCAAATGAATACCATTTGGATATCATTTGCTCAGTTTGTGTACCTACTTCGTGTTTTCTTTCGTGATATTATGTGTGAGGAGCTTCTCTTTGTTGAAACAAACCACCGGCAAACCCTTGATAATGGAGGTTGCCGTAGTGATGGGAAGTGAAGGGCCTCTATGTGTGTTTGTCTCCATCTCCGTATATCTCATTCACTTTGTGTCAACTACACTGACTCCTGGAACAGCTTTGAGCTTTTTGTGTTGCCCCATGTGCTGTCTTCATGACTCACTCGCAATAGCTCAGACTGTCCATATTTGCCAGTGGCGCCACCTGTCGAAAGTGCACTGATTGCTTTAAGAATGGACAACATTTGGAAGATATGTAGCCTTTAACTAAACGGGTTTCTGTCTCTCTGAATGTTGATAAGTTGCTCATTGCAAAAGAAAAAGCTACCTGCTAATAGTTTTGCTACCTTTACTTCACTTGACAGTATGATGTTGGTAAATCACGTTCGGTCTCGTGTATGTCATGTCACTGTTATGGTCGATGTCCAGGATGCCCTCTCGTGAATGTAAACTTGAATGTAAACTTTTTCTTCTGAAAAATTCCACAAAGTTCCAAATTACAGACAAAATGATATGATTCTTCTTTCAACTTATTGTTCATTAAGTACCAAGCTTGTAGCTGATGATCATAAATGAAGGGTTTATTATGACTCTTTTGAAATGAAGTGATCTCTTTGGATTTGTACAGAGAGAAGAGGATTGTTTGAGGATTAATGAGTTTCAAATGAACCTGAACTTGTGTTTGAGACTCAGGATTAAAATTCTGAACCGGTGCTCCGAAGACCACTATGATGAAACACTAAACAAGGCAAGGATGTCGTCAGCTTTGTTTCAGACATGAAGAAAATAAGTTAGCGTGAATTGTGCAAAATATGACTTGTCACATTTTAGATGCTTGTCAGTTTTATGTGGTGTTCTGATGCACACACACACACACACACCAGTGTCTCCCTTGCTCCCTGGCCAGGTGTCATTAGACCGTCTGCTCTGGAGTGGCTCTGAATATGAATGAGTGAGTCGTGACTCTGCCTAGACACTGAATAACAGCAACTTATAATTTCTCCAAATTAGAATCCAGTACAAACAGGAGAATGGACAGATGGACAAAGCAGCACCCGCAAAAGGGCTAAGAAAGCTTTGAATTAGCAGACATTACATCAAGGGAGTAAAAAAAAAAAACAGATATTTCACCTCTGCTTTCCAGTGAATTCATCATTTACTTTCAATTTGTCTATCTGCAGCCCCATGCTTGCTGCACAGCTGGTAGTCTGTATGCTTAACATTTTTCAGTGAAATTGAACAAGGAAGGAATATACAGGAGAAAGAAAAACACACAGGAAGACGGGAGCAAAAAGGGCAAGGTGAAAAATGAAAGTGGGAGGCCAAGGGAACAGAAACATGAGATGGATGTCTGACTTCAAAGTTTGCAGCTGCAGGGCAGCAGGTGTGAGGATTTTATTTTGTTGTCCTCTCCCTCTTCTGTCCTGCCTGTCGTCAGTTCTCAGTGTGCTTTTTAATCCTCCCTCACTTCAACTTTCTCCCCACTCTTTTCTCTCCTCTGCCAGTGTTGCTCTGCTTCTCCTCTGCTCATGGGTACTACAAAGAGATCTCTCCACCTTTACCATGCACACAACCCCTCATTACTAGCTGCATAATCAAACGTCTGTGTGTGTGTGTGTGTGTGAGCAAACACATGCATCTGTTTGTAGGTTTTGTCTTGAAGTGGTGGTGAGGGTGATTGAATATTATAAGTGGACAAACAGGTATAATAGAGGAGAGAGAGGATGAAGCCCACAGAGAGGGGGAGAGGCTGAACCTGATCAGCTTCTTAATAGAGTGTGACGATGCCCCGCAAACTGTGGTGAGTAGCTGCTGTCTGTCTTGTCTGTATTTTTTTTACTGTCTGAATACTTAGATCTTTACAGTAAGTCCCTTTTCTTATTTTTATTTGATCAATTCTTAATTTGGTTCATCAAGTTTATGTCATATCACAAGTTAAATCATGTATCATTAAGACTCGTGCTCAAAAGGTTTCAAATCTTATTATCTGTATGACATTTAAATACAGACTCTAAAAACCACTGACAGAAAGAAGCAATGGTATAATTACTCTAATGTCTGAAAAACTGTGATCACTATTAATGTTAACGTAGGTTTTGGAGAGACTGCAGTATTTTGCAGCAAAACATGCTATGCAATGATTTATGTCTTTTTTCTTTTTGTGTAACACAACAGCCATGAGGTGTTCAGCTGGTTGCCATGTGAAACTGTGACACTAGATGCCACTAAATCCATTGCATTGGACCTTTAAATGAAATGTTAAGATTGTATTTATTTATTGTATTACCCAAGTCACTGATTGGCTAAAGCTGGATAGTTCTACAGAACAGTCTTTCCTCTTGCCCCTCTTTTAATACGGAGATCCTCCACTGAGGTCCGGAGCTGTTTTATTGATGAAGCCAATTCTCTTTTAAACTAGATGGGATTTTGGCTTATGTTTTATTTAGATTTATGTGAACCCCAGGAGGAGTGGCTGCAACTGATGTTGCGATATATACAGAGAGGAGGTGATTACTGAACTTGGGAAGTATACAATAGTATACTATACAGTACAATCGAATGAAATAGGGCAGTACAGGACAGTATGCATAGAGTGCATAGAGAAAGAGCAGAGTGTAATAAAACTGTGTTGCTGTGTGTTGCAGATGTTTCCTCAGGATATTTGATGGCTCCAGTCATAAAGCTCATAAACCAGTGCTGTTCATCACAGCCTCGTAGATACAGATTAGCTCTGTTCTGTGAGATTACGACAGATGACTTTATTATCATCAGCGTGAACGATGAGTGAATCCGTTTCTAAAAGCTATCACAGCAGTGTGTGTCACTGTCTAGTTTCCAGTTTTTCTTAGCTTCTTAAGAGCCGCTGTTGTCCATTGTGCTGCGTATCCTTACGTCTGGTATCAGCTGTAAGAAGGCTTTTAGCCAGAGGGGCTCAGTTTAAACACCAAAAGAGATTACTGGGGTGCTTTGTTTTGTTTAACCCTATGGGATTTTCATTCTGGCCAAATGTCTGCCTGTCTCCTCTACCCTACTGTTGTTAACGTGTGTGTGTGTGTGTGTGTGTGAGAGAGAGAGAGAGAGAGAGAGAGAGAGAGAGAGAGAGAGAGTCTGAAGCCAGCTGCTGCTAATTAGACATTGATATTTGTCATACATTATTTCCATCCTGTGCAGCCCCTCCTCTCCTGTGTTCTTGTGCTCTCCCCACCTCCGCCATTCTCTGCTCAGTTCAAACACAGCAGCTGCTTACATCTGAGAGCCTCATCTGCTCTGACACACAGTTTGCAGCCCAGTGAAGTGGATCCACAGGTACCTGTGGTGTTGTCCTCTGTGTTTTTCAAGAATAAGGCTTCTGCCAGGCCACCCTTTGCTGGATGCTTTTGATTTGTGGTCTAATGTAGCGTTTAATTTCATTATTTTGGAAATCCTTTTAGGACTGTGTTAGTGACCAAGTCTTAAATTTGACTTTACCCTCTTTAGCACATATAAGACAATAAAAAATATGTTGCAATATAGTCTTCTACTTGAGCTGGATTACTTTGTGGACTGACAGGCACGATAGCTGACAGGAATGAAGCTGAGACTGAACAAGGACCCTGGAGAAAATAGTTTTGGTGAAAACATGGAGAGGCACTCTGAAAAAAAAAGCAAAAAAGAGTAGAAGAGTATTAAAAGAAGAGTCCTTGTCTTCTCAAAAAAAGTCCCCTCCCTTTATTGTTGTCTAGCCTAGCTTTTTGGGGCCAGGTGTAAATGTTATCTGTCTGCCAGCATCATGGAAAAGAGCAAATGGGCTGCTGCTATTTCTGGAGCCTGGCATTTACTCTGTCTCTTGGTGCACCTTCTATATTGCAGGGAGCGATGGTGAGTTGTGACCACCAAACAAACACAAGCTGGTATCATATTTACTCTAGATGCTGGCTTATTAAAGCCCATGGCTTTGCTCTATAGCATGGAGAGAAGAAACAATGATTAGAGGCTGTATGCACTCTTAATGAGCTGTCAACTTTATTGTGTTTTGCTTGCTGGACACAGTTGTTGATATAGTATACACAGTTACAGTCTGTTACCAAATGGAATATAAGAACGGGGGCACTAGCAGAGAGAAAGAAGAGGAGCAGTAATAGAGCATAGAAATTCAATCCATTTTTATCTAATAATCTGCTTCCCAGCCTGAATATGATGCTCAGCTGGGGATAATTTGTGAACCAGGACTCAATGTCACCACAGTTACTCACATGTATATAAAAATCTATCCCTGGTGGGACTGAACTAAAGTTCATAGCAATTTCACTTCACTTTTTTTTCAAATTCAATAAAACCTCATGCCTTGTTTGTGAACTTATTTCTCGCCACAAAATGGCGAGTATGTGTGAGAAAACGGTAGAGAAACCATGACCGCAAGGTTGCGGAGACAGTTGTAGCTCTGCAGTGTGGGAAGTGGCGGAACTCCACCCATCCTCAACAGCTCAGGAGAGGATGTTGCACTTCCTCTCCTGTCACACCTTTAATTTTTATGACAGCGTTATTAATATATGACAGTTAATGTTTTTTGGTACCCATTTTTACATGAAATAGAAAAAATAGATGGCAAATACTACAGCTGATTGCGGCACTATAACTATATGTGTGGTAATGAAAAAAATATTTACTTTCCCTAGTTCAACTGAGGTTGAAACTCTTACACTGTCTTTAATCAGTCTGTGGGTGGAATAGAACAGTCGTCTATTTCTGCTATGACCACATGGGGGAGCTGGTGGTATGTCCCAAAGTGCCTCTCAGTGCACTGTAATGAAATCAGCTGAAGTGAAGCAAAACACTCACTAGAGTGAGCAATTTATCTATCTATCTATCTATCTATCTATCTATCTATCTATCTATCTATCTATCTATCTATCTATCAAGCTGCAGCTTGCCTGTTCACTTGTCCACCTGTTGAAGCTGACATTGTTGTTTACACTCCAATTTACCCTCCATTGTTATTGTCTACAATAAACAAGGTGGACAAAAAACACACAGTTCTTTGCATATAATGCAACCCTCCATCTAAATGTCACTGCACATCCAGTACCTTAAACCCTGGAGGCTTATGTCTATAGGTTACCACTGGAAGTCTACCTTGTTTGTCAGCCATACTCTGTGTAGCAGCCTATAGAGAGCCAAGGCTGTTGCCATAGCAGCAAGAAGTGATGATCATAAGGGATGGTCCAGGATGGTTCATTACCTTGGTGATAGGACCTGTTTGCCTTGTCTTGCAGACAGACTTCATTGCCAATTTCTCAAACATGACCAGTGGAACAATAATCTGACTTTCAATGTTTGCTATGTTTGCAAGAGATTGTGTGTGTGTGTGTGTGTGTGTGTGTAGGTGTAGGTGTAGGTGTGGATGTGGGGGATAAGATACCTAGCGGACACACATAAGATGACTGGTAACATGACACCTACAGTAGTCTGAGCCCAGTGTAATGATCCAGGACTCTGCACTGTCTGTTTTCACAGATGTTTTATTTCATTCATGCCCTTACATTCTTTAATCAAAGAAGCGGGTTTGTAGATATGGACAGGAGAGACAGCTTTTTTTATTGCTGGTAGCTGATGAGCAGGTAGGGAAGGAGCCTCTGCCTACAACAAGGTTAAGTCTGATGCAACTGTAGATACTGGGTGAGGTACTGTATTCAGGGGAAAGAGTGAAGGATCTTGTGGTCTTTATGGTAGGAGATCAGTAAAGAAGAATTTAAACAGTGACCTTTGACAGGACATACTATTTTGCCTTTTTTCCCCCTCATTTTCACTCATTTATTTTCCTTGTATTTTACTTTGTTTAAATGAATGCCAAGAGCTTTTTGGTCTCCACCCACTTGTAACGACAACGTGTTCACCAGCTTGTCTCTCGCTTGTGCCTCGGGGATGATCACTTACTTTAAGGCCTGCAAATTAAGTTCAGAGAGACAGTGCAGGCTGCTCGCAGCTTGTGTGTTACAGTCACCATCCAGTGGTGAGGATGAGACAATGAAGGGTGGATATTCATATAATTTAGTTAGAATAGCATTCATTCATATCCACTGACAATATTAGTATATTAATATAAATATGATTATTTTTTCTGTAACCTACACTCCATCTCATCAAATTCAAGATACAGATTTAAAAGATGCCCTTCGATGAGATATCTGAGATGTATTTACTTGTCGGCATAACAAAGCAAACAAGCCAGTTTCCCAACATGTGTGATTGTTAATAATACTTTACGTTGCAGCATTTGCTTTTGTGTCCTGTATAGTGTTTGCTGCTATTTGTTATCTCATGTGCTTCTGCAGTTAATTTTTTATTTTCCTTTTTGGTCTCACAAACAGAAATTAACCTGAGGGCTGACTGCTCAGTTTGCAGCCTGTTTGCTAATCAGTGGCCTTGTCCCTGACTCAGACACACAAAAACTAAATTACAGAAAACATCATCTCTGCTTTTCTTTCTGTTGTCAGTCTCTAAATATGTATTGCCGCTGATGTCCCTGTCTCTCTCTCTCTCTGTGTGTGTGTGTGTGTGCATGTGCATGCTCTGTTTGTTAAGTCTGTTAAGTGTGAGTCTTGTTACTCTAAAGTCCCCCAGACAACCAGCTGCCTCTTTGCTTTTGACAAATATTTACTTCTTGCCTTCTGCCTGATGCTACATACACACACACTCAGACACACAGAGTAGCTGATAAGCGCACCATCTGGCCTGAGTGCTGGCTGTTAAGGGCTCATAAAACAGACCAGCACCTATTTAAAGGCAGAGGGCTCCCTGAGCGACAAGTTGCAGAGACAGGTAAGCACTTCTGCATGCGCACATGCACAGCGGCATGCACGCCCACCCACCCACATGCACAGCCATATCCCCCGTGGACGTAGGAGGTGAGAGGATCAGAGATATACCTGTTCTTTTTCTGTATTCATCTCTACTGCCCTCACTGACTTTTTTTATATATACAGATATTGATTGTGCAAACGTGAAAACTGAACTGCGTTCACAGCTGCAAAATACGCTTACAACTTTGTGCAACATTTCATTGCTGGGTTTGTTATTCGAAAAGTTCTTTATTCACTGCAGTAAAGCAATTAAGGTAGCGCAATTATTTCAACTACTTCTGAGTTGATTGTTACACTCCTCAAGTATAACCTGCTCAATTTATTATTTATGGTTCTATAAAATGAATAAGCTCTTCATTGTATGATAAGTTTGATAATATTATATACTTTTCTCAATAAATCCCATTAAGACACAGAAACTATCAATGTATTGACACCACTAACAAGTATGTCCAAAGCCTGCTGTGTCTTTATCCTGTGTGCTATTCGGCTCCATTGTTGCCCAGGAACTAAAAAGGACATTTTAGCCGCACTGGCTGACATGTTTCTTTATTACTATGTACACACATACTCAGGTTTATTTTGACTCCATCTTACATACATTATATAGACAAAGGTATTGGGATGGGGATGTTTTTCAGGGAAGGGAAATCTTAATGCTTCAGCATACCATACAACATACATGGACAATGCTATGCTTCCAATTTTGTGGCAACAATTTGGGAAAGATACTTTTCTATTCCAACATGACTGAAAAACATGGTTGATTAAGTTTGGTGTGGAAGAACTTGACTGGCCCACACAGAGCACTGACCTCAACCCCATCGAACACCTTTGGGATGAACAGGAATGGACATTGTGAGCCAGGCCTTTTAGTCCTACATCAGTTCCTGACATCACAAATGCACTCCTACATGAACAGACAACAAAAAGGCAAGAAAAAGTGAACTTTTTTATTTCCCATCTATAGCTGAGAGAGCGATGATTAAGGAGGTCAACAAAATCTGACATTTTTACTGACAACTGCAATATCATCACAGTTGCTGATTAATACAAATATAATTAATAAATTGTAAATATATATACTCTCTCCCCCTGTATAAAATTCTATAAATTATTAAATAAGAAAGTGTGTCTCTGGAAATCTTTGACCAGACTAACTAGGCCTGGCAGTGTTGTTTTAGGAAACCCACTTAAGAAGATGTTGTAAGTTATGCTCTGTGATTGCTCCTGTTCCTGTTTTGTACACAAACACTTGACATAAGCTAGCGGCAAATTACAGCCTGTCTCCTTAGCATCTGAAAGAAAGGAGGGTGATGCTGAAGAGAGCGCAGAAAAATGAGAAAGAGAATGAGTGAAGGGATAGAGAGAGACTGTGCATGGTTCAGAGGAGAGACAGAAGGATCAGGGGTGATGGAAGAGAGCAGGGAGACAATAATAGAGCAGGGGAGATGGATGCTTTGCTGAGATTGGACTACACAGAAAGGAGAAGGAGAAAGTCAGATCTTTTTTCCTTCCTTCCTGTCATTGCTGGCTACCATGCCCTCATCATCTGAAAAGAGAGAAGAGGCTCGAGATGGGAAAGAAAAAAATAGGGTGGGCTGAGAGCTGAAGGAATGGAAAAAGAGATGGACTGTCTCTTGTCTACAATAAGATGGAAAGAGGGCAGAGGAAGAAAGACAAAGAACCCAGCAGAAGGCCTGGAGGTTATTAAAAACAAGCCCCCCACCCTCTCTTGTAAAGTTTGACCTCTGTGTCTTTGTGAGAGAAGGTGAAAACATAAATCTTCTCTGTGACCCTGGGAGGCCTTTCTTAAATAGCCACATGATTGTTAGTGATGATAGAGGGCTTTACTGATGTTCCTGTTCATCCTCTGAAACCATTTTAGAGATTTCTACCAACGTTGTTGTTGTTGATTTTCTCAAAACCTGTGACTGTCACTTTCTGAGTATTGAGGATCTTTTCTTATTGTCTCAGCAGACCTCTGGGAAAAATCTTTATTAAAGCTAGATCTGTGCTTTATATGCATACACACACGAACACAAACACACACAGACTTTCCCTGTCACTGCCTCCATTTTGTAAACACATCAGAGGCAGGGTACAAGGTCCTGTCCTGCTCCGGCAGAGCTGAGCGCAAACCCAATTTTCTTGGAAAGGAATAATTCATCTCCATACTCCATAAATGCAGATACAGCCTGAGCTTGTCCTTGTCTGCATGGCCCATACATTGTTGCCAACAGCTAAAATGCTAATGGATTGTGCTGATAGTTTTTGAACCATTTTGCGTCTCACTGTTTGCTCACTGTTCACATCGTTTATTCATCACTTTTGTAGGCATTTGCAAATTAGTAATTTTGCCACTCAGTCTCTATTTCACTTTGATATGATGCCAAAACAACACAGATTTTATGACCTTGGTATCCTTAAGGATACTGGAGATTTCAAATGAATGATGGACAAAAGGCTTAGTTGAGATCAAACTATATTCTACCAGTGCTCGACTTCAGCTCCTTAAGCTTAAAGTCATCCATTAACAGAAGGCCAAATTTTTTGGATTTTTCTATTTTTCATTTCCTTTACAAAGAGTCAAACTGATAACCACTGCATGACCTAAATAGCCCGGAGTGTGTGAAAGTAATTATCCGATGACATTTGTGCGGTGGTGAAATGACAGCAGTGAGCGCAGCGCTAGTCAAGGCCAGTATGCCTGGCGATTAATGAGGGTATGTCTGTGATTTGATGCTGTAATCAGCTCTCACAAAAGGAACGGATATATCTCCCATTCATCATTGCCTTGCACCACTCATATTTCATTTCTCTGCTCTTACTTTGCCCGTGATCTCTCACTTGCACTTTGATTCTGGTTTGTGTTTTTCATGTGTCTCTCATTTCGCAGCTTTATCCCAAATTGTTTTTGTACTTTGTTTTCTCATTTGTTTCAGGTTAGTTTTTATTTGATTGTGTTATTTGATGTCTTTTGATGTCTTCTATGTATATTTAAGGTTTTTTCTATTTTCTTTCCCTTCATTGTTTTTGTGTCACACTTTGGGAAATACGCTTATTCATATTCTTGTTAGATAAGAGGATCAGTCTCCCTCACGTCTGTATGGTAAATGTATGTAATTGGAGCAGCTTAGTTTAGTCCCATCAAACCAAGATGTAATGAATGGAATCTGAGACTGACAGTTCCTAATACCCTGAAAAAGACATTCTCTCAGCCCTGTGTTAGACTGATGACCTGTGCAAGGTGCACTCTGCCGCTCCCCTGATGCATGCTGGGATAAGCTCCCGCCTTCATGACCCTGAACTGGATAAGTGGCTGAGAAAATGGATGGATAGAAGGATTGATGGAAACCCTCCTCTCTAACTTCCCTCCCTTTCACCAGTCTCAGATGTTTTTTGTAAGACTGCAGGCTGATGTTTCACCATACAGCTGTTACTGTTATCTCAGATTGGTGATTTTCCAAGAAGAGATGAATGACTGCATGGTGTGGTTTGAGGTTCAAGGTCAGTTGAACCTTGAATTCTTCTTTGTGTGTTTGTCAAACAAAAAGAACAATTTTAAATCACCTGAAAACTTGGTTTAAATCTTAAGTATTTCACTAAATACTGAAGTAAGAAAGTTTGATCTCATTGGTGGATGTGAATTTGTGACATCACTGATTTTCTAACTGAGCCCTGCCTGTTCCTACCAGTTCGAAAAGCACAAATGAAAACAGAAATTTGTCATATTAATTAACCAAAACAAAAAACTGTGCGCTCATCCATCACTTGTAGTAAGAAGCTGACAGTACACGGGTTTTCAGGGCATTTAAGGCACAGGGGAGGCAAAGCAGTGCATAGATGAAACATAATGCTAACATGTATGACAACCATTTATCCTTTAAGTTACTGCAACACACTTGCCCATTTGTGCCTACAGTCACATCTGTATCTCCACCTTCATCACTCTGTAATTGCAGTAAATGACAGTAAGTTTGACTTGTTGCTTTATCCGGTATGGATTCTGTTTCTCCCTGATGCTGACAGCACAGGCCATGGTGTTGTGCACTGGCTGTCTGGGTTGTCTGTGTCACAGCCTATCTGGAGACCAGACACTGAAGGATCATCCATCAGACACCACTCTGGACTCTGTGGGGGCAAGAGAGCAGTTCTAAATAGGTGTCTGTGCCATGTGCTCTGTGTGTGTGTGTGTGTGTGTGCGTGTGTGGCCCTTGAAAATGGCACCGTTCTCCTCTGCACCTCCGTTCTGCTCTGAATCTCACAGGACTGTTCATGGGTTCAGTATGTCTTCTCTCTTTCTCTCTCTCTCTCTCTCTCTCTCTCTCACACACACACACACACACACACATACACACGCACTCCCAAAGACAGTTTTATCGTTATTACCTCTTTAGTTTATCGCCCTTATTTCCCACAGCTGGGGCCCAGGGGAAGTAAACTGCTGTGTGTGTGTGTGTGTGTGTGTGTGTGTGTGTATGCATGTATGTGTTAGGACTGAGCCTTGTAGTGCAGCTCAGTTTGTCCTCCAACAGTGTGTGTGTGTGTGTGTGCATCTGTGTTTATTGCCATTATCAATCATGGCCATCCGAGCTCCAGGTGAACTTTTGAACTTACTGTCATCAAACAACCTATGAGAAAGTTCAACAGCACAGGTGATCCCGTCCCCATCCTTTCTGCAGTGACCATGACAAGGTGATGTCTACACTGACTCATCTGTCATGTCCCCCACACGGCTCTCTGGTCTGAATGTTTTCCACACATATAAAAGTTCAGTTGGGGGAAAGATTACAGCAAAGTTGCTACCATAACACGAGGGAGAGCCATCCAATTCAACTTCTGCAATATTAATGAGTCACAACACTTGAGGCATTCAAGCTTAGATTAAAGTAATAACACAACAATTTCCTACAAATTACCTTTGCTACCCTCTATTTCCCATTGAAATAGGACAGCTGTGATCAGCCTCACAGATGGTTGATGAAAGCTTTTACAGTTACTGCTTAAAACACCAGGTAGCTGATACATGTTGCTTTTTTCAGCAAAAGCAATGATAAAATGGACAAGAAGGGTAGACAGGACAAATGATGATAGCTAATATGGCAGAGGAAACAAAGACCAATAGAGGTTTTTCATCTCAGTTTATCATTTTTCATTTTTTGTTCATGTGTGTATGAAAACAGGTGGATGGAAGCCCATTTATTATTTCAGTTTCCTGTGTAAGTGTAAGTAAGCACTGGAATTGGCTCAACTAAATACAGAGTGGTCTTATTAATGTTATTGTTTACATCTGTGGCTTTTCTGCAATGATGTGACAAAAAAATAAATCGGAGGCGTTGCATGATTGACAGGTTAACTCTGGAAAATGCAGTTAAAAAAGATATACAACAGTGACCTTTTCACACTCACTTTATATACTTGAAACAATGTAGTCCGTGCAACATGTCATTCAATCACATCTGAAGACAAATGTGCATACATGTTCTGAATGGCCACACTTGAGGTCTGGGACACATGGCCCCTGTAAGCATTGGCTCTTTTTTTCCAGCTACGATGTGAAGTGGGCATGATTGTTGGATTGTCTGTTTTTGAACTTTACAAAAATTGCCGGATGCAGCCCCCTGCCCCCAGACACTCCGACAAACACTTCATTTGAAGCACACTGAGGCCTTGATTATGATGACTGTATAAATTTCACCAGACGCCACTTCATTGCAGCTCAGCTCACTTTTTTCTTGATTTTGGTGTTTTGGTTTAAAATTTGCCCCCCGCCAAATAGCTTCGGGGCGGGGGGGCTTGTTTTGCAGTTAGTTAGTTCAGGCCTGTAATTGAAATCGCTAAATCACTGCAAAAGAAAGGTAACAGCTGCTAACTTGGTTTGGTTGGTCCTGTCAGCAACCAGGTTAGGATAACTGTTCTGTCTGTAGGTCACCAGCTCGGAGACTGTTGCATTATTTATTGTAGCTCTAGGCCTTTTAAAAACTGAAACACAAAGATAAGAGAAGGGACAAGAGTTCGGCCTGAAATAGGCAGCCGATGGCAGGTTTATAGACTCAGTATACATCCGGTAAGTTGGACTGTGACGCAGCAACCAACAGCTGAGTTTTAACGAGCTCATATTCTTTCTGTCACCTAACCTCACCCTTTGTATGTGCATGTGTGTACTGACCGTCGCATCGCACATGTTCTGTCCCTCTTCTCGACTCTCCCTCATGTCCCCTCCTTCTCCATCTGTCACCTCTTGACAAACACATGGTGTCTTGTTTGGGCGACTCAGCACGGCCGCAGGCTCTACATATATCCTTTCTCTCTCTCTCTCTCTCTCTCTCTCTCTTGCCCACACACACACACACACACGCAGATTCAAACTCACAGTCCATCTCTCATGCATTGTGAGCAGTGAGGTAGAAGGTATGAAGGGGTTTACAATGCTTCAGCCATAGATAGATGCATGACCGGACAGTGAATTAAAAAATGAAGCAAAGAGAAGAAGAAAACATTAAAATGGCTACCCTCAGTAATGGCATGAGAGAGCAAACTGCAGTCTCTTCACCTGAGGCAGCAGGTTAGCAGGTTTGTGTGTGTCCTGAAAATCTGCCAGACTGTTAGCCTCATATGGTGGAAGATGAAATACAGAGAGGTGACGAGATGACCAAACAGACATAAATAGTATTAATTATGGTCAGAGAGAAACAGAGAAATGCAGACTCAGAGAGGGATCAACAGACAGATGGGTGAATAGATTAAGATTAAGATTCCCTTTGGATTTATAGATAGATAGATTTATATTGGTAATTATTCAGGTCCATGCAGTGTGAGAGGGCAAGGCTTTGCACCAGCTCATGATGAATACCATATTTCAGTGTGAATAGCATGCCCCATGGTGGTGACGGTATAGACAGGCATGAGCTACAGACAGCAAATGCGTGTGCATAATATTGATAGCAGTTTGAATGCAGACAAATAACTTGAAGAGCTCCTGAGGCCCACTATGGTGCCATTCATATGCTGTCATCACCTCATGTTCCAGCATGATAATGCGCAAACGCATGTTGTAAGGATCTGTGTGCAGTTCCTGGAAGATGAGGATGTACCGTTTTTTTGCATGGAATCACCAGACATGTCACTCGGTAAGCATATTTGGGATGCTCTGGATCCATGTGTACGACAGTACTGAGCAATTTTCTGATTCACTCTTTCAGGAAAAAAGTCTTAAATCTTTGAATTCGGCTTGTGAAAAATAAGAACAAAATAAAAGTGCTAGACTAATAATTTCTGTGGGCTATATGTGGTTCTTTAGCTGCTTCACTGGGTTCATTTGCCAACTCCACCTGTCTGCAGTTAGTTGCTGAGCAGGTGGTTAATCAGAGCATTTTTTTCAGGGAATGAATCACTTGTTGATACCAAAATATTGATTAGTGCAGCTTTAAATTCTGCTCACATATGTTTATGAGTATTACAAGCATGATGTGACCAGCAGGTCATAGCAATGGTAACATGACTTGCAACACACTCACACATGCACACACACTAGACACAAACGCTCACACATTCATATGCCACGGTCAGTTTATGACACATTAGTTGTAAGAGTTGTGTTAGTGTGGGGTTACGCAACGTGTAGTGATCATACTGTCACTTGTACGCTTAGTAGTCAGAACACTCGGGGGACACCACTGCACTGACACTTGAACCCTCCACTGTACTGTGTATTTTGTACCTGTACAGCTTGGGTCTGGTTAAGTGCCACTGTTTTCAAGGTTGTAAAAGAAATAACACTTCTTTACTGTAAACCCACAAGAGTGAAACAGAGGGAGCTGATACACAGCTCAGGATTATACAACAGCTAGTCATATTGCACATATGTCATCGTTTTGATTTACATTTATATTGGGATGGGTGAGATTTAAATTATTCCTACACATACAAAAGTGTATTTGCATAGTCCAATAGCACACCAAGTCTCACAACAGACTCACTAAAAACACAAGAAGAGCTACCAAGAAAACCCATCCCAACCCAGCTATATGAGGTATAGGTGGGAAATAAGCAAGGACAGGCACCTAATAATAAAACACCCATAAGCGAAACATAACCCATAATGAAATTTAAAACCCGTCGGGCTCTCAGGTTTTCTTTCCAAAGCCGATGAACAAAATTATTCGTGACTATGCTGGTTTTCACTAAGGACTTTGAAATTTGAGCAGAAATCTACTGATCTTTAGCATTCAGTGTCACTTGCAATAACACAATGGAACATATCACATTACAACAAAAGTGACTTACTCTGCCACTTTACTGTGTATTTTAGGAGAAATCATCCAAAATGACATTCAATAATTTTGTAAGGCATAAGGGCAGATGGGGTTGCAATTTCTGTGTAAAATGAATATAAATATATTCAAATAACTTATATTCACCCACTAATAACATCTTTCAACCAATTCTGTTTTCTGTCCCACTTTTATCAGGGTTTGTCATCCATTTATGACAACTGTGTTTGTGTTTCTCATGTCACTTACTGTGATATACAGTCTCGCATGCGGGTAGATCTTCGTCTGTGTCTACTGCAAATGTGGATGTGACTATGTTATTTTATGTGAACATTACTTACATAAGAGCAATTTCCCTGCCTGAGTGCAGCATCTGAGTAATAATTCACTTCTTTTACCTTGCCTGAGAGGAACAGACAGCATGCTGAAGTAAACATATCTTAAAGTAATAATCCACCACCTTCTGTGGTTTGTTTGCTGCTCTGTCGCTGATATGGTGCAACAGTGATTCATGAAGCTTTTACGTTTAAAAAACAGCTGTCAAGTAGTTCTGGGAAAATCCTCTATCACACAGCTGATGATTCATTTTATGTTGCCTGCACAGGAAATGGGTAGTTAGCATGAGAGGCTACAGCTGGCACTGCTGGACAGACAAATAAGAGCGCCATCCAGAGACACTCAAATCTTATTAACAGAAAACCAAACCAAATGAACAGCATGATTGGACAGACTGAGGCAAGTGTGCTGAAAAGACAAATGATTTGTCTGAGACCAAACATTGACTTTGCTGTCTCCTTTGCTTTTATCAGGTGAAGTCTACACTGAGTGCCTTTATTGTTATTTTATGTGCATACCGCACACAGAGTCCCATCAAATGAGATGGATGGATGGGAAAAGCCTTGGTCAGATGACACCAAGTATTAACTTGGTCTATAGATTTAAGAACAGAAGTAATCTTGGGAATTGACGTGTCTAAAAACCTGATTCACCTCTAACTCATTCTCTAATCTGAGCACTGTAGCTTTTAGCAAAAGTCACTCAAACAGGAGCAAACAGACAGTCTTTTGTTGGAGACTGTTTTCAGTGGTGAACTGCAGAACATTTGGCACTCTTGTGAGTGTATTTGGAAGCACAATAAAAATAATAACTTGATTCACTCTTCATATTTCCTGATATTACACTGTCTGGTTTATATTAGGTGTATTTACTGTTCTGCTTTTTCAATATTGAGCCTGTTTGAACATTATCCTCTCTTAAAGTTAAACTAACTGGCCAGCATAGCTAGCTTGCTCTGTAGCAAGGCCAAGGCTGTTAGGATAGGGGAAACACTGTCATGTTATTTAATTTACCTTCCTTACCTTCTTTGCAAATTCACTGTTTCCTTTCTACAAGGTACATGATGAGCTGGCATTCCACACTGCTGCTATATTGCTAGTATTAGCTGAATGAGCAAATACAACAGGCCACTGGTGGGACTGCATATTATTCAGTGGGAAATAATACTGAAGTGGAACAAAAAGACAAACACTTAATGGTTAAATAAATTACTGTGTTGAGTGTTTTATAGATCTATATGTATTGTAAAGCAGCTGGAATAGGTTCCAGCTCCCCCGCGACCCTGACGGATAAGCAGTATAGAAAATGGATGGATGGATGGATGTATTGTAAAGTCCTCTATAAATCACTTGAAATTACCTTCATTTTAGGTTTGTGTGTGCACATTTGTTTCTAAATTTGCCTGCATGAGTATTTTAACACTTGTGTGTGCATGTGGTATTGTATTAGTGGTGTACAGTGTGGCCTGGGTCCAAATGCTGAATAGTATAAAAGATCAGTTTGTACTGTACTAAAGAAGTGAGTACACATGGCAAATAGGTGTGGAGGAGAGGATTAGACTGTCAGTGATTAGTCACAGCTTGCAGGTTATCTAAACAGAACATGATCAGTGATAAGGTATTCTCTCTCTGGAAAATCAGATGTTGATTACCTTCCTGAAAAAAAAAAAATCCACTGACCGAGCAGATTAGAGCAGTGGTATCAGGTATTCTGTTATCGAGATGTGAAATAGGTTGGTCGGTCAAAGTCGTTGCCTCCTGTATGTAAATATAACATATAAATATAAATTCAAAATGTAGCTTTTCTTTTATCCTGTCACTGTTGATCCTGCAGAACAATTTCTGACTATTGTAATTACATTTTTGTAATCTGTCACAGTTTACTTTGTAGAACCATTGATAAGAAAAGAGAAGGAGAGAGGTGGGAGGGAATAAAAGGAAAGAAATGTTAGGAGAGAAGAAAACAAGTGTGAAAAGCCAAACAAACAAAATGAGGATTTCAAGGACATAGATGGAATTAAAGTGGTAAAATAGCTGTTTAATTTCATGACAACAAAGGCAAATTTAACTTCATTGGCACAGGCACAAACTCCTAAAGGGAGGGTTTTCTTTCACCAGCTAGTACTGACATGACAAACAGAGCCTCGGTACATGAAGACTAACCACATTTTAATAAACCAGTCACATACTGGATCCAAAACACAGAGCAGATACTGTTCAGAAAGCAATCAAAGCAGGTAAAAAAGAGAGAAAAGCCTTGTATACACAGTCATTTTGTCTGAAATACCAACACTTGAAGGTGATTTTTTTGAAACACGTGTAAGCTCAGTTGGTGCAGCTCTCATGTCCAAAGCACATACATACAGTATGTTTGGCAGTAACCTGCTGAAAGATAGGGAGAGCTGACATTTTCTTGTGTTTATGTTCAGGACTCGTCGAGTGATTTATGTTACAACACGACATTTCAGAATTAATCTCTTATTTACGGCACGTTTGCCATTTCCATTTGAACCTTGTTGTTTCTTGGTAAACAACGAACACTTGTTTCTGCCTGGATCAGTAACAGTTACTGTATGTTGGAGCTGAATGCGTGGAAGCACACATCTCCAGAAACTCCCACACACGTGCACACACACATTCCAGACCAAACACTGATGAAGGTCTCAACTGTTATCTGCTCAGACTTAAGTGCACTGTTTGATATTGGTGACCAATAGCGTTCAGGCATTAAGCATGACCTTCCGTTTACAGGCTTGAAGCTTGTTTGCGTCTTGTTTCACATGTGTGTACTACTGCACTGTTGCACTACTTTTAAAATTTTGTGTCGTGCTTATTTTAATCCATTCTACATGTAATAGTTTTAACTTTATTTTAATTATTATTATTGAGTATTTTTTGTATTCCATCTATGTTCCTCTGTATTTTATTTTCATCATTACTTGAACATTTTTTTTCTGATTATTATCAAAATGGTTGTTATTATCCATCTTATTTTACATTTTAACTTTGACCCATTCTGTCGAAATTTTAACACATCTTTATCTTATTTTTACTAGTTTACATTTATTTTCTATTCCTGTTTCCAAAAGTGATGGAAACATGACTGAGTGTGTGTGTGTGTGTGTGTGTATGTCTGTGTGTCCCATAATAGGATGAGCTGCAAAGAGAGGTGACGTTGGTGGACTGGCATCTGTTTGTTTGGGAGACACTTGAGAAGCTGAGAAGTGACAAGAAAGGCTGCTTGGCACCATGAGACACACACACACAAATGTGTGTTTGTATGCGTGTGTGTGCGTGTGTGCATGTGTGTGTGCATGCAATCAAGAGAAACAGAAAGAGACAGTTTGTAAATGTACATGCAGACACAACAAGTGTTAATTTTCAAAACTTTTCCATTTTAAAACCAACATGCCATTTAGCTTCACGGTTGGCTGTCACAGAGTAATTTCAGTGCTGCAACACAAAACAAAAGAAATATAATAAGTTCTATTTTCCAAAAAAAAGTGAGTAGTGTTTGTGCTACTGGAAGTGAATAGATACAGGTGTTTCATTTCTCCCCTTGATGACGCACAACAAGACCCTAGTGAAATGGTCGAGTGTGGGTGTGAGGGATGGGTGTGTGTGTGCATGTATATGTTTTTTACAGGCCATCTCCTGGGGGTATTTCAGAGCCCAGTGTGTTTGGTTGCCCCCAAACAAGACCTGGAATCCTCAGCCGTTTTTTGATTGAGAAAATTGTGACCATTTCGATTGTGTCAATCAAAAATCATAAACCGCAGTTTTTGGAATCCCACAAAGGGCTGTAACTGAAAATCTACTGAGGGATTTGTTGGGACTCAGTCTTGGGGGTCCTTTGGGCAGATTCTCTGGCAGCTGTCCGGTTGCTATGGCACTGATCACACACAGGAAGAGCACAGCATGATGAGAGAAATGAGACCTTGCATTTAATTGCTGTGTTTGTTGCTGCTGTTTTCCTGGCTTCATCTATTCCCTGGCTGCTGGTGGACAATTACTAAAACATCTACTGAGATGTCTTTGTCTCTCGTTTTGAATGATGCGTTTGTCTAATTATCTTCTACACAAGGAGTCTGGAATGCTTATTGTCACTACACTCACTCAGCTGTACCAGACGTTCACTGTGATTCACTGTGTGTTTATCTGCTGCATCAGGCTTTTATGTCACTTAATATATGTTTATGTCTGTGTCCTTGTCTGTCTGCTGAGTTTTATCTTTGCTGCCATGTGAGAATGTCATAATTCACATTTATTTTTGCCTGAAACTGAAAGTTTATGTTTTAAGCTGGGATTGTTTCATGGCCCAACCTTTTCAAATACAAACTCATTAGAAACATGAGGAAATCAGGGTAGAAACAGCTGTGAAGCTCTTTAATGAAATGGATGAAAGGTAACAAATCAGAGCCTCATTACACTCTAAATGGTGTGCAAACATGTTGCAGTTTCTGGTCATACTCTAATGAGTGAATATGCAGTTTGTGTTCCACAGAAAACACCAAGGGTGCATCTATTATAAACTTGTTTGTTTCTAATAATGCTTAAAGAATGGTTTGACATTTAGGGATATCAAAGACACTTTTTTTATTTTCTTGCCTCAAGTTAGATGAGACTAGCAATACCACTCTCATGTCTGTTTGTTAATTATGAAGCCAGAAGACGGTTTGCTTACCATAAAGACAGAAAAAAAAAAAAAACAAGAGAACAACAGAAAAACAGCTGGATTGACTCTGTCTGTCTTTCAAGTTCACTAATTAATACTGTCCTTTAATAGGACAGACATGGAAGTCATCATTCTTCTCATCTAGATCTTGGGACATTGATGATCATATTTATCCCCAGAATGTTGAATTTTTCCTTTACTGGGAAATTAACCAGACTGTCACACAATAATCAAATGACTAAAAAGGACTAAACAATCCAACGGCTACATGATAAACCACCTTGATTAAAGGAAGAAAATGGGTGAAGATAGTGTGTAGAAAAAAAACAAGCATTAAATAATGCCACCTAAGGCTTCTGAAATTAATACAACTCTTCTGCCTATTAGCCATCCATCCATTCACTCACTCATTCAGTCAATGGGCTGTTAGCTCCCTGACAGAGGGGGAAGAAGAACAGGTGGCCCTAGATGGGAACAGAACATTTTAGATCAATATATTCTGGGAAGATGACTACATTAGCTTTGTTTACTGAACTGTAACTGAAGAGGAAACTGGCTCTGGTTGGAACAGAAGAGAAACACTGGAGTAGTAGACAGTATATTAGAAAAACAAGACGCACGCAGACTGTTTGTTAGTGGGAGGAATACAAATAGGAGACGAGTAAACTGAAGAAAAGGTTTGGCACATCAGGATAATAGGAGGCAAAGAACAAAAAATGCAGTGTGAAAAAATGTGTTATGTATTTTCACGTGTGTATGTGCATGGAAGCATGTGAAATGTGGTAAAATTATATTTTTTTTCATGTGATTTGATTTCATCTCCTTTCATTTTGTGAGGTTACATTTCACTTCCAATGTCTTTGGTAACAACACAGCAGGCAATAGGCTGATAAGCCTGTTTTGAATTGAGATTTCACACAGAGGGACACTGTGTGTGCGTGTGCGTGTGTATATGTGTGTGCGTGTGTGCGTGCGTGTGTGTGTGTGTGAGAGAGAGAGAGAGAGAATGAGATGGGGTGTGTTGGTGTGCAAGTGTGTGCCTTGAAATGAAATCATAAAATCAAGTGTAGATAGAACAAGGTCAGAGAGATTAATATAAAATTATTAACAACTAGAAACATGGGAAAAGGAGAGATAGAGGGAAGCATATGGTAGAGGAGGAGGAAGAGGAGGCGGTCCCTCCACAAACTCCAGCCAATCAGATGGAGGAGGGAAGGACTCAGCAGTCAGGAAGGAGGTAGCAAAGCAGCAGCAGACAGAGGGAGAAGAAACAGAGCATGTTAGAGGAATAGGTAGGAAGGTTGAAGTAGGGAGACAGAGAGATGCAGCACCACTGTGTGTCTGCCTTCGAGGCTGTCAGTTGCGGAACTATTCATCCTCTCATCAGGGACTGTGATGTGTTATGGAGCTACGATGCACAGATTTCCTGTAGAAGCAGGGAATGCAGCTAAAAGTTCACCTTGAGCTGTAAGCCAACAGTGCCATGCTGCATCTCTGGGAATATAAGAAATGCTTCACGATCCCAGGTACAACAGAGATTTAACTGGATCTGACAACGTGCCAAAACGAAAGTGTCTCCTGAATCTTTAACTTTTGGATCATAGTCAGCTTTACACTTGAACTTCTGACTGGCTGAGAGGCATTGGACTGCCAATCCAGGGTCAGAAATCAACAGGTACAGGTACTTTCTTTTGGCAGAAACTTGCCACCTTTCTGAAAAGGCACACAGAACCAATTCTGAGACATCTACGGTCACACTGGAGCCCCGCAAAGCAACAGCAAAGCAGGTCCTGCACCCCAGAGACTCTGGAGCTGGCCTGACCTTGGACCAGCTATCACCTGAACCCCTACTGGCACCTGCAGAAGAATCCAGCATGTCTCAGACCGGAGGACGCTTTCACAACAAAAAGGCTGGCATTCGGGCCGCAGTGATTCTGATCGGACTTCTGCACAAGTCTCGCAAGGCCAAGGAGAAGGAGAGAGACAAAGAGGAGACCGAAGGGTGGGTGAAGTTTAAACAGTTGTGTCATCTAATGAGGCAGGCAGGCTGAGTATATAATGCATGACTTAAGGACAAGCAGAGTCTGCAGTGCAGTGTTGAGCTGGTATTTTGAAGAAAACTTTATTAGCTTGTAATGTCTTTGCTGTTCCAGGGGCATGGGGAACTTTGCACTCTTTATGGTTCAGTGAGTTTGCATATGCAGCTTTATAATAGGTCCTTTTTATTAGTGTGCTTTCTGTGTGAGTGTGTGTCTTGCTGAATGCACTTGTGTGTGTGTGTAACTCAGTCAGTGGAAATGACAGACGGGAGAGTGAGCGAGAGCTATTGAGGATTGTGGGTGAATAGAGGTGTGTTCAGCGTACCTTTGAAGAGCAAACGAGATGGACAGAGAGAATAGAGGAGAGAAGCAAAGCTGCGGTGCAGAGAGAGTGGAACGTGGGGGAAAAAAAGAGTGAAGTGGATGTGAAGTGTTAGAATGAGATATGTGTCGAATGAAAAGGAAAAGGTGCAGAGCAAAGGTCATTCGCTCATCTATTTGTGTCTTTCTATGTCCGGTTTTTAATAGTTCTTGCAGTGCACATAAGCATCAATGGACACTTGTTGATGCCTGGAATGCTGATGAAACTCCTTTTGCATGCTTGGTGAACCAGCTGAGAGTTCAGTAGGTGAGCTGCAAACTGCTACAAAGAAATACAGTACCAAGCTTTACTGCCCACACGCCTGCTGTAAACAGAAAAATCAAGCAGGTAACTAAATAAATTTATGATGGTCTATGAAGGCTAGAGTGAAAGCAACAACAGTGGTCTATTTACAAGTCAAATTTCTGAGGATTATATATGTGAAGGACCCTTAAGCAGATTCATGAAAGGACAAAAAAAGAAATTGCCGCTCCAATTCACCTGTGAGATTTTTTTTTTTTTTTTACTGTATGCTATATTGTGTCCAGATCATCTTACTGCTAATACTACCTCAGGTGAGTGCAGTCAATAAGACCCCTGGGAATATCCCAGCTGGTAACAAACAGCTTACGAGGTTGGCAGGGTCGAGACTGCCAACACCCCCCTGACTGAGCCTGTCCCTGGGCAGACCTGTTTTGGTGGAACTAATATGAGAAGCGATAAACATACAGTTAAACTACAATCTGAGCAGAAGGTTGCCTATTTAGTGTTATTGTGGTCATGAATGTATGTACACTGTGGTCTTGTTTAGGTGCATGTGTGTTTGTGAACATCTGATATGCTCCAATAGCCTGGACCAAAATAGGCTACATGAAAATAGACTGTAACTCACTTTGGAAATGCTGATAAGTTTATCTGACCTCTGTATGTTTATGTGTGTGTGTGTGTGTGTGTGTGTGTGTGTGTATAAATATATAATTTAGTTACAGACAGTGTAAAATTAACCCCTGGAGGCAAGGCTGGATAAGCTACCACACAAGTTGAGTGACTGCCCCCTAAGAGCTGCAGGTTCACTGTGTGACAGATAATTTGTGTAATTGTAATAGACAGTAGTTTAAATATAATGTGCAGCACTGAAACACATGTTAACTTAAAATTATGTAGAACTGCAATATCATTTTATACTGACCCCATGTATATATAAGGAGCCAAATCTTTATCGTTTTAGTTGATAGTACACTTACATCATGCACATTCCCAAATAAATCTTAAATTAAATTACCATAAATTAATTGACAACAACCTGGAAACATGGTTGTTTACCAGTATATAATAGATGTGTAGTTTTGTGACTTGAGGCAAAATACACTATGTAGACCAAAGTATTGGAACACCTGACCATTACAGTGCTTTGGGCACTGGGGCTCAGTCATGCTGAAATAGAAAATGGTCTTCCCCAAACTGTTGCCACAAAGTTGGAAGCATTGCATTGTCAAAATGTCTTGGTGTGCTGAAGCATTGAGATTTCCCTTCAATGGGGTCTATGGGACAGTCCAGTCAGTGAGACCACAACAGTTTCTTTTTGCCCTACAGCCATCTAGTGGATTAATCCAGCCCTGTCTGGTTGCTATGATTGTCAGTGAATGCAACATTAACATATTGCCACACAGATAAACAAAAATGCACATAAGTACTCATTCTTTTGACAGGAGCACCTTTATTGCGTGTTTTACCCATGCTCTCTGAGTGATTTGGGATTTTGATTTTGTGTGTTACTATCTAATGACAAACATACAATCGTGTCTGGACAGCAAAAATAGCCTGAAGCGCTGCTACAACAACATTCTACTGCTGTCATTCCTGTTGCTTTGCTTCTATCACATAACAGTTCAGGCACCATCACTGACAATTTTAAGATGCATTTTTCTGAGTTAAGTTGATATTTTACTCTTTTGACCTCTATCACCATTGTGGCAGGGTATTTCATGTCCTTGAAGCATACAATATTCCTTGAATACAAGGAAAAGCACTTTACAGACTGATTGTTTTTTACTAGAGATGAGCAGGAAACACTTTGCATAGACTGTTTTTACATCATCTGACTTTGCAACTAACAAACAATTTAAAGATGTGATTTTTGTTCACATTTTTTGACTTTCCACACATGCAAGCAACCCACACATGAACAGACAGCAGTCTTGCTCCTTGACTGTATCTTCCTCTCAGGTCTGCACTGATAGAGCCATAATGTATATTTGCCCTCCATTAAGTTGAACAGCATGAGGTCTACTGCTTGTATCTGAATGTTTATATTACCCCTCCAAGCATTAATGTCCTCCACAGCTCATTTATCTCCAGCTGCAGACCTGTTTTGTATGTGTGTGTGTGTGTGTGTGTGTGTGTGTGTGTGTGTGTGTACTTGTGTATGAGATATTTGTCCCACTGTGTGTAGCTAAGTGTGCATATAGTTGTGGTGACATTTTCCAGTTGGTTTGTGGTGTCGTGGTGCAATTGGTGGATTATACAGAGAAAAGAGAGTATGTGTGATTATGTACGTATGTTTAAGAGGAAAGAGGGAGAAGACAGACTAATTTATGATGCCAGAGTGTTTTTAAGACCTAATCAATAACCACAGCATGGGGCTTTCTGTTCACACACTCTGTTGTCAACCTCTAAGACTTAAAACCTTTATTATGACATGCATACATTAAAAAAATGCATCTGTTTTGCAACTTGCAATATTTCATTAGCATTTTTTTATGACCGAACTTGTACAATACCTCCTGTTGATGAGGCCTGTAATGTAAATTAGTACATTACAGTAGTTTAACGCAATAAATACATTTATTATATCAGAATACATTCTGTACTTCGGTCTTGTTCTTGTCTGTTGCCCTCATGTGTTAACAATATGAAGACTGAGGCTATGATGGGTTATGAAAATCATTTTTCTTTTACAATTCAAATCTTTCATGGACTGTTTTAAATTAGGGATGTCCCTTTAAATGATCAAATTCCTTTTAGTGGATTTTAATATGGAGTCAGCCTGATTCATCACAGTAATTTAGCAAAAACCCTTTTTATGTTTCTTTAGTATTTCATCTGTTTATCAGGGTCATTTGAGTTTTATTTTGCAACTGTCAAAAAAATAAAGAAAAAATAAATCAAGGCAATCTTTTAAATCTAAATAGCACCGAATTACACTCTCTGTGCTACCTCTCTGCTGGTTTCATGGACACTGAAGTCCAGAATCAAAAAATTTCCCACACAAGCATTTAAATGAAGAGCCTTGATTTTAACATGCACGCTGGATTTTAAATAAATGTATTTATATTGCTTTAAAGTTCAGACGAAAACATTGATATCACTCTCTAATCTCAGCAGTAAATATGACGTTCAGTTGGCTAGCTTATCTTAACACAAAGAGTGAAAACAGCTGGTCTGCCTCAATTTCTGTGTGGATTTAACAATCAAAATATAATGTTTTGATCAGTGAGCTTTAGAGGCACTATAGGCAGAATTTTGTTATCAGACTAGCTGTAACATTCATTCTTAGTTGAATTCCTATTCCTTTAACCAACAAGTTTCAGTGACTGTAGGCGGACTGCCTTTAAATCGAATCTTTCCTCAGGTCTCGACAAGGTCTTCCTCACCTTCTGTATTATTCATTTAAAAGCAACTGTCAAAGTAATGATGAGAACAGACACGTAATAAAATGTGTTGATGATTCGGTTGTTAGTCAGCCTACACGGACGGGATGAAATAAGATCACCGGCCTGAGGAGGAGGACTTTCTGTCATCCTGTTAAATGTTACAAAACCTAAGTACACAAGTATAGAGTTCAGAAAGTGGTCCTCGCTGCTACAATGACTGTTATTAAGGGAGTGGAGCTGTCTATACGACAAGTGCCAATGCAGTTGCTCAAGCTTGTGGAACAAATATTTGACACTTTTCTGGACAAGAGACAGTATTTCAAAATCAATTTGGGAGGTGATGCAGCATCGTCTCATCCTTAGGAAATGGAAAATGATTGTCTTATAGAAAATTTACTAAGCGTATTTATCTGTCTGGCATGGGCATCTTTACACAGACAGAAAGACAAGGCTTCTCAATGTGGCAAGAGACAGTTGTTAGGGTGAGTCAGACCCTGCTGAGAGATATTTACAGCAGGCACTTTCATAGATTGTCCTGCACAGACAGTTTGAGCTCTTGCCTTCAGGTCACTGCTACAGAATGCCTGCAAGGAAAGCCTGAATGTTGACCTTGTTAGGATGCCTTTTGATACTGCAAACATCCAAAGCCATATGCACATTAAGAGTTGACCTCTTGGCCTCTTTTTGTCATTTTTTTATTTTGAAGATATTATATTATTATATTTTCTTTTTATATGATCGTTTTTTTCTCTTTTTCATTACATAGTTGTTTTAATGATTTTGTGGTCTTAGAGTTTTGTGTGATTGCCCCAGTTGTACAGTTTGCTTTGCTTTTCTGTTTTAGATCCTGTCTGTACATCAGATTTCCCTTTGGAGCAGACAAAGTGATTTGATTTGACAGTTATTTAGGTATCTCAGTTGCAGTCTCTTAAGAGAAAATCTCATCAAACATTTGTCAGTGGTCTATTCTATATCTGTTTGAGGGTCCTTTATGTGGAGATGTTCCAGGAACCTCTGCAAAGCATACCAGCAGAAAGGTGATGTAATTTGCTCCCTTTGAAGAGCATGGCTTGCACTGCAACACTTCTATATTTTTTAAACAAACATTGCCCAGTAATGGTGGATCTCTTCTTTGTTAAACACTAGCTGCCAGTCACAGCTAAAACTCTTCATACCCAGTGCCAGCCATGTTACAGGTAGTGGTCCAGTAAATGGAAATGATACAGACAAACATACATGAATACAATACAAAGCATCTCTGTTATTTTGTACTTATATTGATTCAGTCTAATTTGATTACAAACAGAAAAGATAAAACTAACACGGTAAAAAATCAACTGGTGGGACCATTTGCTTCTGTTGCCACGCCCAAGCTTTCTGTTTGTGCACAGTGACAGATTTACCACTTGAAATATATTGATTTCTAAAAAGAATTCCCTTTGATCTGAATGGTAATGCAGGTTGAGAAGCTTATCTCTTGTTTTTTGCTTCCAGCTGACCTCATTTAAAAACAGGAACCCTGGAAATATTTGTTCCATACATGATATTGTTTTAAATCTTGCATAAGACAAAAAGTCATACACACCATTTGATGATCCATATAAAATACATGGAAAAAAGGAACACAGTTTTCCCTCAATGTGTCTGTCAAACAGTATTTCAACTTAATATTACAGGAGAAGAATTTTAAATGAGCACTAACCAATGTAGTTTAGGGCTGCAACTAATGATTACTTTCGTTATTATTCAAAGTCAGCTCACATACTTGTAATCTGAATTCAATATTATAGTGTACATATTGTAGAAATATTGATATGATGTATGTGAATTGCACAAATGTTATACATTTGTAGCTTGACAAAATGCACAATAGCATTTCTTAAACTCACTCTGCCAACTGAGATGGGATAAGATGTTAGTCTGGGGTTGCTGGAATTTACATTCCCCAAACCCAATAAAAGAGGAGACAGGAGCTAATGTTAGCCTAAATATTTGACAGACCTGCTCTGTCTTACAGTTGCTATGTGGTGACTGGAGTGTTGTTATACATTTTACGTTACTGTTTATCAGAGTGTTGAGTAATGGGGAAAGTTAGTTCTGAAGGCCTGTGAGCTAACTATATGAGTCAAGCACTGAGTCTGTATTCTCTGGGTTTGTGCTTTGTTATGGTGGTGCCAACACATCATGAGCTGTAGTTCCCACAGTAACGAGACTCTGGGCTAGTTCTGAGTGGACGGGGTCGGGTGTCCACTGGGAGGGCTGCCACTCCACACACATCAAACATGGAAAACCGCTAGATGCATGTAACAAGGCTAACATTCCTTTTTCCTGGTTTTGGCAAGGTGGGGTCTACCACAGTCATCCTACAGCAGACTGATTGAAGATTCTGAATATTTGCTCATCATCATTGTCAAACAGAGCTGAGGTTTTTAAGTTTTTCTTGTTGCTGTTTGTGACCACCTTACACAGTTTTTCCCTGTCTTGTAGTCCCTTCCCTCCTCTGTCAAATCCTCCTCCTCCTGCTGGTGTTTAACACAACTGCGTTTTATTCACTGACTCACTTGTATTTCCACCCTCCCACCCCCACCACCTTTTTTCCCCTTTTTTTTGACTTCCTCTTGTTTCTCTCGTGCGTTTCACTTCTTTTGTGATTAGTAGCTACACACACACAAGCACATGCAGACATTTGATTGCACTTTGCTGTCTATCTTTATTTGTGCATGTGTGGGTTTGTGTACATGGGTGTGACACTCATCTTTGTCTTGGGATGTAACGGATGAGATGGTGTAGTCTCTAACAAGTGTCCAGAGACCCACCCAAGACAGCCCTATTTACCCAGCTCTGCACTAGGGATTGAGAGCGCTATTTTTAGTCTGCAGAGATTCATTTATTCTCTCTCTCTATCTCTCTCTTAGTGTACTTTGCTCTCTAGCTTTCTCTCTTCCAGCTATCTGTCTGACATCCATTCATTCTCCACCTCTCCCTCTGTCTTCGTATCTCTCTCCCTTTCTTTCAGACTCCTCTGCCCTGGTGTGGTTATCAGCTAGTCTGAAGTGGCAGAGATGGTTGAGAAGAGAAGTATTCAGTGTCATCTGTCAGATGCTTAACTCTGTTTTTTTTCCTTCAACTCAAGTCTGTGAGACTGGGTGAGATTGGGCAATGATAAAGAGGAAGTGGGTCCCAGAAAATGAATAGGATTAGATAGGATTTATGGCATTTTCAGTGATGTGACAGAGAGAGTGATGCCAGGCGACTACATTTTTCCCTGCAATGCAGTATTGTGTCAGAGAACAAAAATCTCTTAGACCTACTGACTATAAAAAGGGCAATGTTAACACTCACAAATATCTAATTAAGTCTATGTTAAAACCTTTTTTAGGGAGAGACCTTTTACAAATGACAAAATAAAAATAGGTTTAAAAAAAAGAAGAGAGAGCTTTGCATCTTTATAAAGGAACATATTATAGATGAATTACATCCAGAGGATGTCCTTGCAGAGCAGAGTGTATGAAAAGAGAAAGTAATCGAAAAGAGCATTAAATTGCACCTTTTAATCTGTTGAACAGAATTAAATCCCTTCTGATCACGTGCTTTCACTATATTCAGATTGATCTGTTGATCAGGTGTTTGCAAGATCAAAAGGCTGCATGTGTTTATGCACCTACTAAAGTATAGTCTCCTAATTGTAATCTGACTATCAGTATTGCCAGGCCATCCAAATGCAGTGTGACTGATTACATAAAGCAGAACTGCAGACAAAGAAACAAACATCTGCCCATAGCCTTTATCAGTGTCTCCCTGTTGTTGAGTACATGTAAATGTCTATAAGAGGTCTCTTGGAACCATTTGTGAAGCGAGACAGAAAACAACACTGACATTTCAAAGGTAAGACAAAAGCTGCAGTACATAACCTTTTACTAGATTGTAGTGTTTGCCCTTAATGTTTGGATAATAAATCCTGTGTCAAAGATACAGTGTGTGTGTGTGTGTGTGTTGGTGTGCATGTGTGTGTGTCTCAGAGATATGCATGGTAGGTGGCCTTCGTGTTGAAAGTACAAAAGTGATTTCACTTCTCATTCTTTCTGTAGATTAATTTTGCTTCAAGATTCAACACAGCCAATGTTTTTGTGAGGAAGAAACTTAAATATGGTAATGCAAATTCCTGCTGAACCTGAAGTTGAATAAGACTTAATATATTATGAGACCGAAAAACTAAATATTATTTAATTGAAAACTGTATTGATTATGGGTCAGTCAAAAAAACACACAATCCATAAGACCATGTGTGTACTGGAGAGGCACTGATGGCATAGGAAAATACAAGCTTCGCTACATGGTGCACACAAACCACTTGGTTTCTTAGCTTGTGCTTGTTAACACAGGTTTCAGTCTGTCACATAAAGACCTTGCGAGGGTGATAATGAAAAAGTGTGTGTTTAGGTTTGTGTGTCATTGTGCTGTTTCTATGAGGTGTTAAAGTGTTTTTTTCTTTCTTGCACTCAATAAAGCTCACTTACACACACAAACAAAATTCATTTCCTCTCTTTTGAAAAGTCTTTTCGTTCCCAGACCTGAATTTGTGGGTCCATTTTTTTTTTGTACAAATTTATATATTCATTTATAAAAGTAGCAATGTCTCTTCTGAGAAATGCTGTTTCCTCCTCATCATCCCCTTGCTATTCGTCTGTTCCTCTTCCTCTTATTGATAATGAGAACATTTCAGGTTGTCTGGCTGGACAGTCTTATCTGCTGTCATCTTTGTATCTATTCATATCTCACCAAAGAGAGAGAGGGCAGACCTGGCGTTCCCACAGCACACAGTCGATGTCTTGGAGTGTGGCTGCCTCATAATTAGTGCTCTCGACCCCTCCGCATATTTGTACATGTCTTGGATGCCTGTACTCTCCTGCTGGACAGCTGACTGGCTCACATCACATCCATTGCTTACCTCTACATGTGGATCAGACTTTATATTAAGGACAGACAGATAGTAGGTAGCACAGTACAGAAGGAAATAGAGGAAGGACAAGAAGACAAAGTGAAAAAGCTGGTTAAAATAGACATGTACCAGCACTGCAATGTATCACTATACATTTGCTAAAACCAAGACTTTGTAAGAAATTATTCCCCTGCTCACTCATTTACCAGCCGCTGCATAAAAGATACTTTGTTTACTCTATAGAGGGCAGTGAATTAAGACTTTTTGAGTCTTCTTTCTTTATAGTCATTTATTCATGTATTTATTACCAATTTTATATTTTTTTAGGCTTATATCATTTGAATGCCATAATAGTTTTGTATTTTTTCTTATTTACTGTGCGTGTGTGTGTGTGTGTCTGTCTTTCTGTCTGTTGATGTGGGTGCTGAGTTACTGTATACAATTGCTCTTACAGAGATCAATAAAGTTGCACCTGACTGCAACTGCAACTGAGCTGAAGATTCTGAATAGCTACTAATCATCATTGTTTTTGTCACAAGTGAAATCTGTTGAATCGCACAATGTTGTATTATGCAGTATTTCATTTTCTTGTATTGTGGCAGCGTTAGCAGAACATGTGTTGTGTTAACATGTATATGTGTTAACCAGCATTAGTATGCTAGTAGCCTACAGCTTAATCTGATACTGTTTTGCAGTATTTAGTCCTAAAATATTTTATAAATTAAAAGGGATCCTCAGAGTGATTAGATGTTCATCCCGAGGTGAACATGAATATCAATACCTAGTTTTATGACAATCCATCCAAAAAGCATCATGCAAACTAATTTAAAATGTGAACCTGATGGTAGAGAAGCCAGGGCCTAGTATTTCAAAAATTTTAATGTACATCAGAAATTTTCAAATTCTGTAATCCCTTTAGGCGCTATCCCAGATAGAATCAATCTAGCAGGTCCTTGTTTTAAAAAGAAGTTTCAATTAGGATCATTCTGATTCAGATTTTAAAAGATTAGTCTAACTGAATCTTGATTTCCATTCTTTGAACTGATCTCCATCAGTTGGTGAAAGATTCCGCTCTAATTTATCCCAGAGGTGTTCTATCGGGTTGAGGTCAGGACTCAGGCAGGCCAGTCAAGTTCTTCCACACCAAACTCGTTCATTCATGTCTTAATGGACCTTTCTTTTATTTAGTAGCGAGGAAATTTCACAACTGGACTTGTTGCACAGGTGGCGTCCTATCACAGTACCACGGTGGAATTCACTGAGCTCCTGTGAGCGGCCCATTCTTTCACAAATGCTTGTAGAAGCAGTCTGCATGCCTAGGTGCTTGATTCATCATATCATCCTGATTTATAGCATCAAAACTACCCTGATCTTGACCTTAGTGTTTTTAAATGTAAAATTTAAGTCTTGACAGATAATTGTGAGTTGTCCAGGTTAAAGTTTTCAGAAGTACTGGACATGACCATGAATGTCTGTACTAAATTCCATGCAGTCCATGCAGTAGCTGTTGAGATAGGCTGCTACAGTCTGGACCTGTCTGAAATGATGGACCAACCGACGAGACAGACTAATGTGCGGCTAGTGTGGCTAAATGTTCTTGTTCAACCAGAAATGAATGCACATACAGCAGCTTGCATACAAATGGAAGAATGGAAGTTAGTTAATCTGACAGTCTGTTCACATTTTTTGTGTCTCAGTGTCATTAGTTATGTTACATTGGAAGCGAAACATCACAGCTGTTAACGGCTTTGGACAGGACATTTTTCATCCTTACAAATCTAAATCCAACTTAAGAGTCCAACTTAAGCACCATTCATTCAGTACTTCTTATATCTTCTGCAAGATTTGTTCATTCTGCTGTAGCTAAATTAACTTTAATTATATTAAGCAACAGGCACCACCTTTTGTACTTGCATCTTGCAACCTCAGCGTCTTAAAGTGCTTATCGGGGCCGTAGCTGCCATGTCCAATATGTACTATTGCAGTGGACTTGGCTGTGCAACATGATTATTTGCAGTCCACTTTAATAGAAATCAAAATGGATGGGCCCTACCCTCCGCGGCAGGCTGTCTCGTGTTCACTGCCCTGCATGCTCTCCTTCTCTTTACAACCCTCATATTTCCCCTCTTCTCTGTCTCCAATTACTTTTGTATTAACTCCATTAGGGAAACCATAAGTTGTGTAATTGGCCAATGGGCATAAGGATGAAGCTCCTTATCAAGTTTCATAACAAATATGAAGCCCGGCTGGAAACAGGAGTACATGGTCAGCATTGGGAGATCCTTAATATCCGAGACCCAAAGTCCATCCTCCTCTCCATTTTCTGTCTCTGTCCTCTGTTCTTTATTTTTATCCTCTCTGCTCCCTTCATCACACATCTCCTCTTCCTGTGATCTGTACATCGTGTAGGGATGTGTAGAGGCATTGTTACCCTTTTATTCTTTCTCTCTCACACGCTCTTTGGGTCTGTTCCCGATGTCCCGCTGCCCTAACCTTATCTCAGAGGTGTAATCAATACATGAAATAACAGAGATGTATTACAATCTCTTCTTCTATGTACTTTTTCTCTCTCTTCACTTTCACACACACACAAACACATATTACCAGCATCATTAGATAAACATGATGACAGTGTCTAGCAATTACTGTTGTATCAAACATAATTAGCACCAGGCAAATGCAAGCAGGATTAATGATGTGCTGCTGTACAAGAAAGGTACATCTTGTGCTAGTTTGAATGTATGTGGAACACGATCTGTCCTACTTTTGCCAAACAGGTTTACAACCACTTAATCTTAGCTGCAGGTGACAGAGGCCTGAGTTATGTTTCACTTCATTCATTCACTCAAGGAAATTCATCCAACAGCAACTATTTCCTGAAATCCTTTAAAGAGCATGTTTATTATTGTGTGTGAATGAGGTTTTTAGAGGCTTCTCTATTCTTGGCGGAGCACCTGGCCAGAGAGAGTCTCATAAACCAACACAGCTGCTATATGTTCCTGTATTTAAATAATGTAATTGTGTGGCAGCCGCTGCACTTTGGCTCGCTGAGAGATTTCGGCCACGTGCTGTTCGTACCATGCAGCGCAGAGTTATCTGAGCAGAGATTTGAAAGCAATTTGACCTTGAGATTTAATTTCACAGCTTACTGTGCTGACTTCCTCAAAGCCAGCATGGAAGGTCAAAACAACAGAACCCTTAAAAATATCTAATTAAAATCTATTAAGTCAGAGCTTGTTACCCATTGCCTTTCTGTTTTTTTTTGTGGAGAAAATTCTGTTTTTTTGACAATGGCAGGAAATATACCCTCCATCTGTGTTAGAATGTATCCAACTTTTCCGCTTTCAAATGCACTGCATTTATACACCCTTACTCTCAACCTTGCAGTAAAAGTCTGACAGTGAATGCTGATATTGGACGTAAGGTCGTCATGAGGTGCTGAATTGTCCAGTGTGAACATATTTCCAATGTACGTTATGCCATTTGATGATACTTTTATGCAAAGCACCTTCTCTAAAATGTGTTGACTGTACATCTCATACTCAACAGTTCCTTCTTCTGACTCACTCTCTCCATGACCTATTCTTCATAAATTGTTTCATTGCTTCCTCCCTCCCCCTCCCTTCCTGGATGGGAGTCGGTTTCAGTGACGTAGCTCTAGTTTCTTCGCCACAGAGACAGTCCAGGCTGCAATGGCAGCAGTTCCTCTTCTTTCCATCTTTCTCTCACAGACACACAGTGTTTCCCTTTGCAAACAGCATCTCTGTGTTTGCAGGTATGAGTAAGTGCGCGAGACACCCAGATAAGAGCTGTCTTTGTGGCCATACAGGCTGATGTAGAGACATGCAGCGGAGACCCACCCCAGGGACATAGGAGTGAACAAGCATTTTCTTTTAACAGGTCACTAGTAGAAAACGCATACTGTCCTTCTTACCTTAGACTGGAAAGAACATGGAGAAAGAATAAGCAATGCCCAGCAAACACAGTGTTTTTTCTCTCTGTACACTCCTCCAGTCTGTCTTGGCTTTTGATGCTTGCTCAAACATTGTCCACCCTTGGTTAAAGTGCGCTAACACACTGCAGCATTACGTACACAGGGGCATGCGGTGTGTTGAATGAAAGCTGAGTCTTTGGGCAGAACTGAGCAGGCTTTTCCTCTGAACTATGGAATGAAAACGACTGAACAGGAATTTGGGTTTGGCCTGCAATGACTGACTGGAACTTTGGTACGCTTCAGTTGTGACTTGGTGTATTTAAGCCACAGGTATATATTGAGACATTAGAACAGTCAACAACAAAAAGAATTGTGGATTAAATTCAACAGAGGAAGGGTTCTCCTCTATGACGGCAAGCTGTTGCTGCCTTGAGTTCACTGTTTCATGTTTTTTATTCTGTGTGCAGTTGAGTGTTTTTGCTGCTCACAACCCACTTGACAGCACTACAGTAGAGAATGGAGAACAGACTATTATGGTTCCAGCGAAATGAAAGGAAAGAAGGGGCAAATTAATTTTACATAAACTCTCAATTAAAACTCTCATCTTGTCCTTGCACCGACTAAATCTAAAGTAATGCCTTAGAGCGGCAGCTTTTGGTTTAACGCCAGAGATGACAGTATTTACATTGTGCAGCTAATGGACTAATATAAAATCTGATACAGTATAGATTCTGTTCGTTTGTATCAAAACAGGAATGTAACCAGATTCACATCACATACACCAAGGAAAAGAGGTCTCACACAATATGGCTATGGTATAAGATAAAGATTGTGGCCACTAGTAGACACCCGACAAGCTGAATAGACACAAAGAAATTGTCATTTTAAATGCATTGAGCTCCAAAGCAAGGTTAGAGAGGGTTTGGTGCATCTGTTCTCTTTTTTCCCTTACTTCTTAAACTTTCCTGAGCTTGATCATGTATTCAGCATGGAAGCTGTCCAACACAATGTATTGTATCTGAAGTTGTTCCAGTGAAAATGAGAATAGAAGTCAGGTTTCTGGGGTTAAACTAAGCCTTGTGCTGTCTCTCAGTGACAGCTCAGCCTTTAACATCTGGTATCATTAATGTGCACTCACGCTTCGGAGTACGCTGCACAGAAAAATGGTGAAGAGGCTTCTAGCCCCAAAGGACTTCCCTTAAAGTCGCCTTGAGAGCCCCTCGGACTCCAAAAAGCATATTAAAACAGCAGAGAGCCATCTGATACTTCACAGGATATTTCCTATGGGTTCTCTGGCTTAATTTCAGACCTTAAATTGAAGCTGCATTAAAACTGTACAATTTAGTAAGTTAATGAATTTGAAATTATAAACAAAATTCTGTAGTCAGATTCTCACTACTCTGCTGATGTGTGAAAACCGCTTAATGCTAAAAAAAGATGTGATGTTGCCATAACACTGATGATATTATGAGTAAAACCCAAAATTAGATGGCACGTGTCAAACAGTATCAGTATTTCAGTTCCAGTTATGTTGATAATATAGTACTTCTCAGTAACGTCTTCTTATGTTTAATAGTTGTAGAGCGACAATGGTTTGGTTTCCTCAGAGGTTTTGTTTTGTGTAAATAATATTGTTATTCTTCATTTTCCTGAAGTTTCCTTTACTTGCTGCTTTTCTTTGTAAGATGCCCCAGTTAATAAGACATAACAAAAGGGAAATATAGTGGTTTGGACTAAAGGAGCAAGAAGCTGTCACTACAGTGTAGGCAAACCACCACCCAAGATTGTATTTGAGGATTAGGACAGACAAAGTGTATTTAAAATAATGATTTTACAGAGGTGAAAAAAGTGGTACAGGGAAGGACAGTGCATCATCCTAATCAAATTACCATGAAGGTGTACTGTGCACATATGCAAATGAGGACAGATGACCTTTGGAACATTTGGTGGTCATCAGCTTTAATAAGTCAACCTTTGTTTATTCCTCATTTTGTCCTCTTCTCTCCAGGAAACAGGAGCTGCTGAACATTTCCAACGTCCCTCTGGGAGAATGTCCTCCCTCACCACCACGCACTGCACCGCCCAGCATGAAGGTAGGACATGTAGACAATAATGTGCGTGTGTACATGTGTACACACACACATTTTTAGATAAATATTGATTTAGTGATTTTTCCATTGGCATATCTTGCCCTTTAGACCTTTATGCCTATTAGAAAATCTATTGATTCTGACTATCCTTTAGCAAGCAAAGCAGTCCAGAGACAGTGACAAAGTGCAGTGTCATAACAACTTAAAGTTAACAAACTTGACACATATTACATAAAGACATTTAAAGCAAGCCCTGCGATTGACTGGTGACCGTCCAGGATGTACCCTGCCTCTCGCCCGTAGTCTGCTGGGACAGGCTCCTGGATATTTAAAGCAAAAATGGTTTTAACAGATTTTAATGTTGCTTTACCTTACAACATTTATACTTTGTTTTGTTATCATCAGAACTATTTTATTGTCTTTTAAGCAGAAAAAGTTTTACTATTCTATTTGCATCTATCTAATATCTACAGTATGAGGATTTAGTGCATAAATTACTTCAATACACTCACTACAGCTCAGACACCCTGTAAGAGTTATGAGCTATTTTTGTTTGACATGTAATCTCAGAGTCGTCAAGGCAATCATAATGGAGGTTAAAGCAGCCTTAAAGTAAAGTAAGATTCTTTATAAGTCATTTCAAATATCACTCTTGGAGAGACTAAATGTGGTGAATCAATATTGTAAATTGAAATCTTTTGCAATGAATGCTCTTTCAGATTTGGAGTTATGTAATCTTTTTCTTTTCTCAGTGTCTGCTTGATATAAATGCTCTTATTTGCTGAGTCACCTCTGGAGGCAGAAGTAATTTTTATTCCCCCCTCATTAGAGTTCTATTATTTGTAGCTCTGTCTTTGGGGTGTGTTCCTATCTCCAAGGTTGTGTTATAAAAAAAGAAATTGCAGTTGAATTATCCTGAGGCATAGATTAGATTGGTTGATCACAAATTGTTACTCAATCAAACTGTCTTATCATAGGAAACTGTGGCCAAAGTTATGCCTCCGCAAACTGTAAAGAGTATCAGAGCAAAACTAAACTGAATATTGATCCAAATGTCTTGTCACACTGATTTATGCAGGGACGCATATAGGCAATATAAGCACATTTTACTGTTGATCTGAGATTATAAGTTTTCAGACAGTGATTACTCACATGGTATTGTACTTGTAGTACAGATGAAGAATTTTCCATTTTTTCTCCAGAATGATAAGAGAGGAGACATTTTGCAGGGAGGCAGGTTAGCATGGTGATATATAGATGACTCTCTTGGAAGAGGGAGCCACTTTCTGCAGTGTGTCACCTTGAACTAAGCCACCATCACTGAATCTGCTGAGGACAACACAGAGGGAGATAGCACAGAAACGAGTAGAGGAACAGAAGTTTGCTCATGGTGAGAAAAACTGAGAGAGATGACTGAATGAAAATGTGGTCAGGCCAAGACCAAGCAAAAAAAGATCATAATGCATGAGAGAAAATAAAGAAATGTAGCTCAAGCCAGAAGGCATCGATTTTCTTCTCGGTGTGTGGTTGATTTTTGGTTATTATGAATTGGCAACCCACAATTTTGCTTCAAGCTACAGTGATCTAATGACACAATACTCATCCTCAGTGTCACATTGGTAAGGAAGTTATGAAACTTATAATTTCCTGTAGTAACAGTCCACATTAAATCCATCTAGGAGATTATACAAACTTAGGCTAAGATGTGTATGAAAAAAATATGACGGCCCTAAAGATGAGTCTGCTGTGAAGCCACAGTGGCATGAAAAGGGGGTTTTGTACACCTGATGCATGTGCTGCAGCACAGTGCTGCTGTGTTACTGCGTACTGCAATTGTTTGGCACTTGTTTGTCTTCATAGAAAGTTAAAGAAGATGATGTGATGACATTTTGTCTTTCCTTTCCTTGTTAAGAGGCGTGTGTGTGTGTATTTTGTGTAGACACATACACACTGGAATGACCTGTTCTGTTTTGACAAATGATTCAGTTTGCTGCCTAACTTGACTTTCCAGTTTTAGCTTTAGTTGTCAAAAGGCAAAATAAAGATTAAAACCGTGCAACAGGGAAGTCACTTTCTAAATGTAGATGTGAGGTAAGAATAAGAGGGACAGAGGGAGAGAGACACAGGTGGACGCAGGGGGCTCAAATACTTACTGCTGCTGTTGTTAAGGTAGGTCTGACTGTGGTCTGCTACTGGAAATGTACTGATGTGTTATTGTTTTCAATTAAAGGTGTGTGCTTCCCATTCATCACTTCATCACTCAGCAGCAGGCTGATTGCAGTGCAAATACCACATCAGGACTGCTGTCTTGTGTACCTTTTTCATGTTACATCTTGTATGGGAAGATTTTAAAATTGTAGAAATAGTCAGTGCTGTTGTAATGAATTGGTGTCCTATAGATGCCGTGTCTCTGAAACTCCCGTTTTGTGTCTTATTTATAGCATATTTTCTCCCACATAACTGCTTATGAGGCCAAAGCAGAGTTGACTTAGGTATGGAATACCGATGTCTATCTATCTATTTATCCATCCATCTATCTATCTATCTATCTATCTATCTATCTATCTATCTATCTATCTATCTATCTATCTATCTATCTGTCTATTTGTTTCACGTTATTTGGAAAGAAAAAAGAGAGAGCGAGAGATTTTGAACGAGTCTCATATTGCAAAAGAAACAACAGTGAAAGAAGAAAACCCATTAAATGCAATCATGAAATTTCAGCTGATTTCTATTTAATTCCTCTCCCCAAATTTTAAATTAGTGTTTCTGATAAAGGTACATTAATTAATATTCATTAAATCCCGAAGATAACATCGTGAGACATGGAGGCCACTGCCCCTGTCTGTGACTTATCATCATTGCTGTCAATGTGCAGGTAATAATGACTTTACATGAATATGTATGAATTCTAGCAGCCAAAGAGTCTGTCAGCAGTCAGGCAGTCAGTCGGCTGGCATTATCTACTTGTGGTCTGTGGCAGTCCCAGCAGCTTGCAATGGGAGATAAGCGATGCAGATGTAGTTGGGCTAGAGAGAAGGAGACTTCAAGGCAAAACAGACAAAGCGAGAAAGTAAAGGAAAGAGTGGAAAGGTAAAGAATTCAGAGACAGAAAAGGGCCAGAAAGGAAAAGAGAAAAGACAATAGAGCTTTAGAAGAGAAGAGTAGACACCGTCGTTGTGAGACAAGGACAGAAAAGTGACAAATACAGACATCCTGTTGGAGATTGACAGCGAACCAGAAAGACAGATAGGCGTCTCGTGTCCTTGCTCTTGTCTGGTCACTGTAGGGGATATAGATGATGATTGAACACGGTGTCAGCGATACCGGATCCCACTCAACTATGTATCTTTGAAACTGTCATGGTCAACAGTCTGGTCAGGATGTGTGACGAAAAGCTCAATAGATTCAATGGAAGAAAAGAAGAGGGAAGTGCTAAGGCTGTAAAAGCTGTATTTTGAGATACATCCTTCTTCCTCTTGTAACACTAGTATGATTTCAGCAACACACACACACACACACACACACACACACACACACACACACACACACACACCTTTTGGTAACATGCACATGAGAGTGCATGTTGACTGCCAAATTTGTTATCTGGACAGCTGTTCTCATTGTTGGCCTGGCTGTCTGGTGTTGACTCTGCAGGTCCAGCCACAGTGCTGTATCAGCTTGCAGCACCTTTAACTGGTTAATATTAACTCTTTGATAAGCTCTCTCTGCGTGTGCGGCTCTGTCGGCAGTGAGTGGTCATGATAGATATATTTTCAACCAAAGCACAGTTCGCCGGTTAATAGCAGTCCTTTTTATTACAGCTCTGTCAAAAAGTAGTCATTTAGTTGTTTTTTTTTTTTTTTTTGTGGAGGATATTCATTGAAAAGAAAACACCACTTAATCACCTTTCCAGACTTTCATGGTTTAGGGGCAGTACAGTTTATCGGTAAGGCATTTATTTCCAGATTCCTTGTTTTTTCTTTGCATTTCATGACATGACTGAGTGTGCAGCATCCACAGTGATCCATGTCTGAGCGTGCTAGTACCTTTTGGCATATGGTTTAACTCATTCATTTTAAGTAGGCTTTAATTGATTTATTTTTTTTAAACAATGAAAATGTAATTTTTTTTTTCACACTGGTTGAAATGGTATTCAACAGTGTGTCAGCCATTTTAAGATAAAGTCCAGCACTGCTGTCATATGCTTTTGTGAATTCCTTCTTTTAAACTAGACTGTTTTTTAAAAATGAAGTTTAATTGCTGTGAGTGAATGCGTGTGAGTGTGTACATGTAGGCACACACACCTACAGCCTAAACCGCTTGGCACGCATTTACATTTTATACGTGTGTCAAAATCTGAGGACAAAGACTCAAAGCACATAAACCATTATCACCCTCACAACTTGTTTATATGACAAGGTGGAAGCCCCAGGGGTGAGGACGTGTGAATGCACTGAAGAATGTGTGTGTGTGTGTATGTGAGCATGTGCTACGTTGTGAGGAAGTGGTTGCTTATCAGCGTGTTTGCATGTGGGTGTGAGAGGCTGCTTGGAAAGTCTCTCCCCTGCCCTGCCCTCCTGACACAGCTAAGTCGAGCTGGTCAGCGAGATCTGCTGCCAAAGTAAGACCTTAAAATTAATATATTTTGGTTTTGCTTCAAGGGTTGAAAGATATGTCCAAGGGATAAATTAATGCCAGCTAACTGCCAATGACTGACAAAAAGTTATGTGATGTCGGTGGCTTTTGGCGCTCTTGAAGTCAGAGTTTGGCTGCATCACTCTCTTTTACTTGTGTTGTAATCTCTTCTGTCTTTTTCAGTCTGCAGAGTTCTTCGATATGCTGGAGAGGATGCAGGTATGAAATTCTCATTAATTCTTTCCTATGAATCCAGTTACTTTCTGGACTGTAATCTTTGCAGCTTTTCTTTATTGTACTATCTCTATTTCTGTTCTTTCTCTCTCCCCCTCTTTGGCTAGGTTTGTACTGTTGAGCAAAAGTTGCATATGTACAGTGTAGCAGCATGTGTGTGCCATCTGGAGATTCTCCCACTGGGTGAAACTTTGAAAAGAACATGAACATACTGTGAGATGGTGTTTAACATATACAAGGATGAGACAGACATTGATTATTTAATCAGTGTAGGTCATCTTGCTGGGTTCAGTCTGTTGCTCTGATTGAATAATGGGCATGCTGGGGGTAGAAAAGAATAGTACTTGAAAGAGCTGGACTGGCATAACTATTTCATCCTTCTCCATATGGAATTTGTTCAGTTCATTAAGTCGGTCTCTCTCTCTCTCTCTCTGTATGTGCCATCCACTGCTTCTAAGGGCTTTGAGTAGTCTGAGGACAGATACAAAAGGCAGAGGACAAGGAGAGAGAAAGTATGAGGAAAGGCTCTCGGAAAAAGAAAAAGGGAACAGGTGGCCAACAGAAGATATAAAATAAAAATAAATAAAAAAGTGTTTCCTTCAGGTTTTTTGGATGAAGTAATGGTTCATATGCTCAGTGAGACCTCCAAATTGTGTGAACTGGCCAGTCAAAACTAGTCTGGAACTGGAAATGTTCAGAAATTCAAAATATAATAATAATAATAATATCTGCGCCTTACTTTTATGCGGATATTCACACTTACTTTGTATATATAGGCTACCAACCACAGCCTAGTGAGTGTGGATTGACAAGTCACTGAGTTAAAGAAAGTTAGTTTCATTTAGCAACCCTTGAGCCCTGCACAGCCCTGCCGAACTGTTGCACAGGGCGACATGTTCCTCCATTATGAAACATAGGCAACGTTTGAGTCAGTCCCACAAACACTTTGCTGCTGCTGCAAATGCTCACTGGGCTGCTCACTGTGTATTAATGTGTTGCTGGAAATAGTCCCCAGCACACTGTTTACCCCTGTTTTAGTATTGTTTGCAGAAAATTAGAGTGCCCCACTGTTTCAGGGAATTTCTTTGTGATTTTGAAACTATAAAATCAATGAAAATATATATTTGAGACCCTTTACTTCAACTTATGGCCACAGACAGGGCGGGGAAGATAGAAAATCCTGAGAGGGACTAATTTGGTTTTCTTTGTCTTGGCCTTTTGAAAAATAAGAAAAATATGCAATAGGGCCAGTCTCATCCTTTCATTTTGAATCGTGGCTTCCCTTTAATAACACAGAAAAAAAAGTAAGTTCAGGGAGATGCAGCAAGATAGACTGACTGAGGACATTAGAAGAGTTATTTGGAAAGTGTGAATGGTGGATGACAGACAGTCAGTGAGTGCAGCTTGGTGATCAGAGTCTCTCTCTCTTTCACACACACACACACACACACACACACTCACTGAGCACCTCATCCATCTTTTCTTGCAGCATCCTGCTCTCTTGAGCTCTGCCACCTCAAACTCCACATTTGGAACTCAGTTTCTAAAGTGTGCTTCAATAGCGTAATATGGATGGTGCTGATGAGGACCACCTTTTTGATCCCATTCTCCTCTTCTCTCTGTTTTTTTCTTCCCCTCCCAGATTCACCCCTCCACCTCTCCCTTCTTTCTCTTCCTTTGTCCTCTCTTCATCTTTGTCTCTCTGTCTACAACTGAAAATTAAAACCTGTTAGAAGCATCTTTGTGATCAGTCTTGCATTGTTGACAATGACTCCCCTGTGGCTATAACAGCTGCTCTATCAATAAGCACTCAGACAGACACACACCACTACAGACTGCATGGAGAGGAGGATGTGAACACTTGTGTGAGTGTGTGTGTGTGTACTGGGGTCTGAGTCTCCGTATGATTGGAGGCATTAAGAGTGATGGCAGTGCTGTGTATGTCCAGCACTCTGAACTGCGTTACATGCGTTCATTTTCTCATGTATATGCTTGCACATGTCATGTGGTCTAGCTGTTCCACTGGACTTGTACCATAATTGGCCAGTTTACTCAGTTTCCACCAGATTGGCTTTTCATATCTGCATATTGAGACTGAAAAGGCCTCGACCTGCATCTTAGTACTGCTGTGTCTGAAAAAGGCTATAACAAATGAGGAAAGGAACACTTAGCATGTCTGGATGCTGGATTCAGAGAGAGAGGATGACTAAGTGTCTGTATTACCTGTGTGTGTGTGTGTGTGTGTGCACAGGAAAGTGTATTTGCATGTATGACTCACTTAGTTGTCATCTGGCAACAGAGACAATGAGGTCTGAAGATGAGAATGCTATGTTCCAGGACAGTTTTTTTTCATTATACTAAAATAAAAGGAGCTTGCTTTTTGACCCTTGTGCTTTTCCGTCCTCATGCTGCATATGGAAACTAATAAGGTCCCTAAAGCTGAAGAGACCAAAAAATGGAAGGTGTGACCAGACATCAGACACACACCTGTACACATCTCATCAGTTTGTGTTATTATACTCTCCATTTATCTTCATGCTTTCCTTCATCACTGCTTCATCATGCCTCCTGATTTGCACTGCTGTCTCATCTGTAATCCTATCAGCTTTTCTGAACACCCCTGTGAACACTTTTCAAATTTTTGTCAGGGCTTTTAAAGTGCAAAATCAATAGCGTCCAGATCTGATTGATTATAAGTTGAATGAAGTCCAACTGTCAATTGATCCTCTCTGGACTGCCAGTATCCTGACTCCTGCTGCTGCAGAATATAAATGAGTGGCTGTCCGTAGCTCTGCGCTCTCAGCGGTGCACACAGGCCTCAGCAGCGTTTAGAGGTCATACAGTGGAGCTGTGCTAAGCCAACTGACTGCAAAACGCCTACATGCCAGTTACGGCTCTTAACTCCAGGGGCTACTGAATCAAAACAACTCTGACATCATCAAGGTGTGACCCGCCCTCACTGATGTTTGCTGATGACTGTGCATTTCAAACTCTTTCATCATCAGAGTCGATTTGGCACAACGTTTTGTTACCTTTCCATACCTGTGGTTGTGCCTCCAACTGTATCATTTTGGTGAACCTCAGTGAAGCTCACTTATGTTGAAATTAGTCTTTTCAGCAGTGTGTATGTCCTCTGTTTTACAGGATGACTACATCCCCTACCCACGGATAGAAGATGTGAGTCATTTCCTACTCAAATACAATCATAACACACACTTACACCCTTTCATATGGACCCACTAACTAACAGTGTTTCCCCTTAAAAGTTGAAGTACTGTGCATTTCTATTATTACATGCTGAAGAAGCTTGCCTTATAAAGGTATTACATTTTTATTTTATATTCTCTTTCTACCTTCCCTTTCCCTTTCTACCCCTTCCTCCCTGCTGCCATTCTGTCCAAGGTCCTGGAGAAAGGTGGTCCATACCCACAGGTAATCCTGCCACAGTTTGGGGGTTACTGGATTGAGGATGTGGAGGCACCAGCAGGGACCCCCTCCTCCTCAGAATCCAGTTTCTGTGAGGAGGAGGATGGGGAAGAGGGCATGAGCCCTGGCGGTGGGCACAGCTACCGCCTAGAGTGCAACAGCACGGCCCGCGCCTACCGCAAACACTTCCTAGGCAAGGTTAGTGTGTGTATTCGTGTCAGTTTCAGCACATATTTAGCAGGGGAAGTCCGTTATTTTTTTTTGACCTGACATGTTTCTTTCTCACACCCTCTTTATGCAACCAGGAACACATGAACTATTATTGCACTGGCAGCAGCATAGGCAACCTCATCATGTCTCTGAAACATGAGGAGGCTGAGGGGCAGGAGTACCTACGCATCATGCTCAGGTACAGTGACAGAAATGCACTGCCATTTGATTTATTTCATGTGTCAAACTGTAAAGTATGTTATACATGACGAATAACAGCACTTTATCCTCAGTGTTGAGTTTTACTCTCTTTTGTACAATCCGTATTTGTTCTTGTGTCCAGTCTGTTAAAGCCTGTCTGTTCATTTCCCCCTTATGATATCATTAGTTTTTTGGGGGGTTTAGTCATAAAGTATTGGACAAATATTTTTCTAAATTTTGTTATATACATTAAAATCTTTCCCAGATTTATGACCATCCATTCAGTATTTGTAGTGCCACTCTGGTCACCAAAGTAATTATGATTCATCATATGGGGACTGTAAATGGAAATCCTTCTTATAGTTGTTGAGAAATTTCAGTCTGGATCAAAGTGGTGGACGAACACTGTACAAATTTGCGTCTTACTCCCTCCTCCTCCTTTCTCTTTTGTTGCAGCTCTGAAGCTCATGATTAACTCTGGACAGCTTTACTGTCATTATCACAGTTGGTGACATTTTCATTAACAGGTGGAAAAAACAATGAAGTAATGCTATGTTTTCAATCCGCCATTGTGCACAGTGCAGAGGGTACAGTGGCAAGATGATGGCTTATCTCCTCTCTGACAGCTGACAGTGAAAGTGCCAGTAATACATTTGGTATCAGCACAGCACCAGTAGCGGTCTTTGTCTACATTTCTTTTTTACTCTTTGCTTTATTTTTTGAACAAAACCCATCATTACCATAGCTTGTTTTTAGTGTTACCTAAAACATCTGAGGTTAAAAAAATCTTTTTGGTGGAACAAATCTTAACCAGCTCGGTCCATCTTCTTGTTGCAGGTCGAGGATCAAAACAGTCCATGACAGGATCTCTTTAGCAGGCATCAGCCAGTTGCCCAGCGTACCTCAGATTGCCAAGGTAAGATACAGTTTATAAAATGCAGATACAGAATTTCCTTCTCTCTCCACATGTATAGAAAGAAACATCAACACATAATGGCAGCTATAAATGCAGGATTTGATAGATGCTGGCTCACTCTTAGCTGAAAGAGGGAGCTGGTAGGGTGAAGGATAATTTCAGCATCTTATACTTTCTATTCTTTCTATCATTTCACAAAAGCACTTAACTTATCCAAAAAATAAAAAACCATAATGCAACACAAGCAAATTTAAAGAAATCAGGCTTTGTCAGACTCTTCTAATGGCAGAGGACAGTCCTTTAGGTGCCAATAAAGACTGCCAGTGTGAGTCCGCATCACCGTTTGGATATATCTGGGTTTGACAAGTACCTGCTTACTTCATCTTTACACTTCCAACAGTAATTATCATTATCAAACTTGAATCCCATTTTGCACTTTTTTTTTTATCCTGACAGGTGATTCAGTAATCCAGTCAGTGATACACAAATAGTACACTTTGTTGGAAAATGGGATTATAAACCAACGCTGTTCATTGAGCAAATTATTATGGTTTTATATAGCAAGAAATATATCTTAACTTCTAAATACATTTCTAAATGGAAAATAATAGTAATTTGCAAGTAAGCTGTTGTGCATAAATTCAATGGTGTGAAAAAACTGTTCCCTTTTCTATCTTACAGTGGGTATATTTTCCAGTACATAGTGAGATTTCTCTCATATGATATCAGTCAAACAGTCTCTTTTTTTTTCTTTCAGCTTCTGTGCGATGATGCCACAGGACTGAAGTTCAACCCGGTCCTGTACCCTCGGGTGAGTTTATACCACACTCCCACAGTGTGACCCTTTTATTAACCAGTCTGACTTCAGCTCAACTAGCCAGTTATAGATATAAATATATTTGGCACACAATTTATCCCATTTTACCTTCCTAAGCCCCCTACCTCCCTAACATCTGCCCTGTTTTGTAAGTATATCACTCAGAAATGGCTAACGAGCTAAGACGATTTCAACTTCCTAACATGAATACGATGGATCTGTTTCTCCTCTCGCGAGCCCCGTGGAGCAGTGTGATGGAGCATGTTTTCAGTCTGTGCCTCAGGAAAGGAAAAAAACCCATCTGTGTCTCAGTCTGCAAGAGGCAGCGACAGGATCGCTGCCCTCGCTGAGGGCCGTGACAGTTTGTTGCATGTCATGCCTTACGTAACAAGGGCCCAGTAAACCTACCCTGGAGATATGTTGGAGAACAGGAAAACATGTTTTCCTAAGTACCATGGCAAGAAGAAAGTGCGTAAAGTGTGTGTGAGATAAATAACCACATGCTTTTGTGTTTGTACAGGGATCACAGTTGATTGTGGCTTATGATGAACATGAGGTGAACAACACTTTCAAATTTGGCGTCATCTACCAGAAGTTTGGACAGGTGAGGGGTATATTGATACTGATCAATGTGCTTCAGTTTATCTCACCTCTAATCTTATGTTTCATCTTTTGCCTCGTTTTCTGTCCTCCCCCTTTGCGTCTCTTCTGCTCAGACATCAGAGGAAGAGTTGTTTGGAAACAATGAGGAGACACCAGCTTTCAAGGAGTTTCTCGGTATCCTGGGAGACAACATTGAACTCCAGGACTTTAAAGGGTAAGAGCAGGAATTAGAATGTGAATAAGAGATAAAGTGCATATTGCAATGTGCAATAAAAATGAAATGAAGGCTTCAGAAACATAACAACAGATACAGTCCAGAGAAAAGGGTCTACAGGGATCAAAAGAAGGATGCCATGAAAGTGCATTGCAATAAAGAACAGCAGGCTTTAATTACTGTAACCTTGGAGCAATTTGTCCTGCTGTTTTGTCCTCAGCGTGCAATTGGGTTAAATTGCTTAGTGAAACAGATCCGAGAAAAGAAAGTGCACATAGGCAGGTAATCAGAGCTGTGTGTACTGTGTTTATTGTCTTGTAGGCTTTTCCTGTAATGTTACTTTTACTGTTGGGCTATGCAGCAAACATTACAACATGTTTGGGCAGCAATGGAGCTAGTCAAGCACAAAATGGGATCAAAGTGACATTTAAACTACATTAAATTAAATCTTATCATGCTGTTGAAAGCTGAAGGCCACATGGAGAGCATCTCAAATGTGCTTTGATTATGTTGTAATGTTATGACAGGTTCCGCGGTGGGCTGGATGTGTCCCACAGACAGACAGGGTCTGAATCTGTCTACACAGTCTTCAGACAGAGAGAGATTATGTTCCATGTGTCAACCAAGCTTCCCTTCACCGAGGGAGACGTCCAGCAGGTACAAGACTTTATAACCGGCCTTACTGTTGTTACACTGAAGGCACAATGGATTTTGCTGCAAAGTAAGGCTTCTTGAGCCCAAATCTATGAATATTAATCTGGCCAGGTGTGGCTATTGACAGCCTGATATGCTGTTCTCATTGATAAATTGCTATTATCGAAACCGTGGCTGAATGTTAAATCGAACGTTTGCAAGTTACTTGCTTTGAAGCTGCTAAAACCTTCCTTAGAAACAAAGAAATCCCTTGTGCATCCAGTATTTATTTAGAAGAGTCATAAATTGTGCTGTTGTTGTTGTAAAAGTGTCCTTTGAGCTATGCAACCACAAAATTAAATTTGTTGACCAGATAATAACTCCTCTCCCCTCTGCTTCTTTAGCTCCAGAGAAAAAGGCACATAGGAAATGACATTGTGGCCACAGTCTTCCAAGAAGAGGCCACACCGTTTGTTCCAGACATGATTGCCTCCAACTTCCTACATGCTTACGTACTGGTGCAGGTTGAGAACCCCTGTACAGAGCACACAACATACAAGGTACATCCCAGGCCTGTGTTTGTAATAACTGTAAATGAGTGATTAGCTGTGAAGAGTGAAACTGCCTGTCGTCCTTGTCAGCTGGCAACTGGGCAGAAGAAAAACAACGTACTCGCTTAAGTGACTGCATAAGCACAACAAAAGCACATCAGAGTTGATGAGGAATCACTCAACATTCATGCTGACGATATGAATCCTCCTGAATTACACGCTGAAAAAGTGTGATGACTGTTTGTTTTATGTCTACAGGTGTCTGTTACAGCCAGGGAGGATGTGCCTCCTTTTGGGCCTCCACTCCCAAACCCAGCTGTGTTTAAAAAGGTGAGAGACGGACAGCACAGGGAAAAATATCATAGAGCAGTGAATCCAACCACCTTAACATCCTGTATTTCAAGGCCATCTCTCAGCACCCTCCTCTTTTGTTGCTTCTTCCTGCAAACTCACATAATTTGGATGGCCCTCAAACTGTACGATGAATGTCATGGACAGATCCATAAATTTTGCATGTCTGATGTCACCCAAGTTAGCAGATCATCTATGAAACACAATGTTTGCACACAATCCATACCCTACATATAATTTCATCTCATCTGTCACTACCTGGCAACCCACAACCACCAACCCAATTCAAGGGACAGTTGCTCTCTGCGCAGGAAGACCAACAAAGTTAAAGTTAACCGTTGTCAAAATATCACTGCAGGATGACATTTCACTTAGAAAATCTAAATACTGCTCACCCCCTTTGTATTTTTATATTAGTCATAATGACTTTGTTTTACTTATGATCAGTGACGTTGATACTCTTGATTAGAAACATGTGTTGCAATACTGTAATCTGCAGTGCTACAGTGCTGATAAAGGTCAACTTTTCCTTTGTTCCTTCCTATCCATGCCCCACCTTTATCATCTGACTTTACTCTTTTCAATCCTTGTCTCTCCAGGGTCCTGAGTTTCGAGATTTCCTGCTGACAAAGTTAATCAATGCTGAAAACGCCTGCTACAAATCCGACAAATTCGCTAAGCTAGAGGTGACACACGTTTGCACAGCCACACTCACAACACCACAGCTTGCCATCAGTCACCCTTCTGTTTCTTACGTACTGATTGCCATAATGATCAGCTCAGGGCTTACCTACATGATTTTTGTGTGTGTGAATTGATTGTAAGGGGAGAACGCGAGCTGCTCTGCTGGACAACCTCCACGATGAGCTGCACAGACAGAGCCAGGCAGCTCTGGGTCTGGGCCAAGCTGGAGAGGAAGACAAGCTGGAGAACGGGGGACACGGGGGTCTGCTAGAGTCCTTCAAGGTGAACATGAAACCTGGACAAAAGTATAGGGCAACACCTTTTAATCTGTGCTCTGTGACTTTCATTTAATGGCTGTCATCAGAGCACAAGACTGTGAGGTTTTCTTGCTGTAGGTCAACTAAATGTCACAGCTCTGCAAGATGACTTAACTTGCTAAACCATGGCTGGCGTTGTTGCTGCTGCTTTGACCTTTTCCTGTGTGTGTGTGGCTGTACAAGCATATGCATTTGTGTGTGTGTGTGTGTGTGTGTTAAAATGAATGTAAATGCTTCTTCGCTTATGTATTTACCAAGATGACTGATGACTTTGTTCCTCATAGCTCACTGTCTGTTCACAACTGATGGCTGAGTGATGTTAATAGGACCGTTAAGATGTGTATGTCCATCTGTGTGTGTGTGTGTGTGTGTGTGTGTGTGTGTGTGTGTGTGAGAAAAAGAGAGCGAGAGAGAGGTGTGACTAATGTTACAATTTATCTCTCACTTTTCACAGGCACTGTGGACAGCTACTTTGCACTTTCTGCAGTCAGTCCCAGGGGGCGCTGTTCTCTTGGCAGTCCTGGCAGTCACTGTGTATTACCTGTCTCTATCATTGTAAATTCAAGAGGATCACCACACAATTAAAATAAACATTGTTTCACATGATCTTGTTTGTGTTCATACTATCAAAGATAATAATGTTTCTGACAGCAATTAAAAATACAGGTCGCAAAATTAGGTTTGACGAAATTCTGAAATCTGAAATGTATGACCTCTAGAAAAAAGTCATATTATCAGCTATGTAAATGAATTAAAAAAATAGCTTAATCAGGATTGGTAACACATTCATCTATCCACTGCAACTAACTTGACTTCTTTCTAGGAGAACTGCGTCCTCTGGTGGTTGTATTGTGCAGTTGCAGCTATGAACCCAATCATTAATACATTTAAGTTAACGCTGTATTTAAACTGGTAAAACCTCACTTTTGTTGTGTTTCTTCATTTCAGTTGTTACCTATCCACACCTATTCCCATTTCTGTCCATCCATGTCCACTTTCCCAGTCACCAACCTTTCCTTTGTCCACCTGTTTCCCTCCTTTTTCTCTGTGCTCCTCCTCTCTCCTCATACACTCATCCTCTTGTTTCCTCTACCTCTTCCAGAGAGCCATGCGAGTGAGGAGCCACTCGATGGAGACCATGGTGGGGTCCCATCGTCACAGGAGCCCAGGGGTAGGAGGTGGGCTCCCAGCAAGTGTGAGTGGAGGAGGACTACCGCAGAGCACCAGCGAATGCACAAAGAGCACCTTCACTGTGAGTAAAAGTATAGAATGGAGCGAGATGGGAATGGAAAGACGGATAGTCACTCACTAGAGCGGAAGGAGAATTCATTTGTTACCTCTTCATTATCAACCTAAACCTGCATCACATTGAATATCAGCAAAATCTCTTATCTGTTGTATGTCATTCTGGAAAGTGCTTTTACAAACTATAATTCTAGTGGTAAAATAAAGTGTTAAAATAAAGTTACAATCTGAATTTTGTCACATTTTTTTAAAAAAAGAGAGATAGAGAGATAATTCTATATTCTGTAATCTGTGATCTTCAGCCTCCTGTGTTGTCAGCCAAGTCTCCCCTGAAGAGCCCAGTGAAGCGGCGTTCAGGCCTCTTTCCTCGTCTCCACTCCAGCACAGACACCCCGACAGACAAACACACACGCAGGTTGGTGTTTGGAACTGCGTTTCCTGGTGTTACGATGTAGTGTGCATTTTCACACAGGTAGTGGAAGTCCAGGAAGTTATCATGTTGTCATTAATGTGTTGTTTTATCTGCAGCGACCAAAAGCCTGCAGAAAACTGTCCACTGTCACAGGAAGTGAGATCAGAGACATCATCCAATCCCAGCTCTCCTGAGATCTGCCCTAACAAAGAGAGGTAAGACCAATACTAGTCATCCCAATACTCCTCCAAGTTTAATATTCTCTACATCTCGGTCCCCTTCTGCCTTCCTCAACAGGCCATTTACCAAGCTGAAAGAGTGCAGCAGCGGCCGGCCGAACATCTCCCGTTCTTCATCCAGCACCAGCAGCTTCAGCAGCACCACAGGAGAAACAGAAGCTCTGGAAGAACTGGAGACGGTGAGTCCAACTGTACACAGTCAATAAGAAGAAAATGTGTCATAAAATCAACAAGTTCTGTCCCACTTTATCCGGTGTTTGTGTTGTGGTGAGCTTGTCTTGAGTGTTTGGGTTTCTGTTAGAGAGAAAAGAACTTGAAACACATTGTTAAAGGAGTGTCAATTGTAATATTAAGAACAGTCTCACAGAGAGTGCTGCCTGTCAGTACATTCATTATAATGATTACAGCTCCTCTCACTTGCTGTGCATCAGATGACATTATCTGTTAGTTTTGTTTTATTTTCTGTGAGAAATGTTGTCACATTGTTCCTACTCTCACCATTTAAGTTGAATCAGCGTGCACAGATACACAGTGTGCTGTCACAGTCAGGCTGATTACAGAAGGCCAGAGAAGATAGTTAAAGTGGTGCTTTGAGGCACGTGTAGCAGTCAAATAAAACAGCGATCCTCACAGTGGAAGAGACCAGTTCATGCTTTTCGTCACTCAAAAAGACCTCCTCAGTAAATTTTGATTAGTTTAAAGGAAGAGTTCAGCCTTTCAGGAATAAGCTTGTTCACTTTCTTCAGTGTCAGAGGAGGAGATCAACACAATTTGTCAGGTTCTGTCAAAGGCAACAAAAACACCTTCTAGCTGCTCTAAAGCTCACTGATAATGTTTAATGTTTCATAACTTATTTACTCAAACACCCGAGTGTAAAATTAACAAGGTGTTCTTTCTCCAGCAGTTAATATGCTGCACGGCTTCGCTGACATTAAGTTTCAAGTCACTCTCAGCAAAATATCACTTCCTTGATTCATTAGGCCTCTCCAGTTTCTTTCCTCTCCTGCCATGTTAAATTTATTTCTGCTCTCCCCGTTCCCTAGACCAGCCATGCCTCTGTAGCGTCCTCCTCTGCCTTTAGTCCCTCCCTTAGCGTCGACAGCCAGGGATCAGGTACCCCTGTCATAATGTGCCGCAGTCCAACAGGTAAACCTGCAAAATTTACATGCAGTCACTCAGAGTATTCAGATCCTGCTGTCAACATTTTGACAAAGTGACATCGTAGAGAAGACAGATTTTTGTTCTCTAATGAGTATTTCCTTCCTTGCCTTTTTATTTTCTTCATCCATATTTAGCAGAAGGGAGAAGTAAGACTTCACCAAGGTCAAACCTGAAGTTCCGCTTTGACAAAATGAGCCACTCATCCACAGCTGTAAGTCTTGTAATGCCTGCCTGGTCAGTTTATTTTTTATAAAAAATATTCTTGTAAAGCATCTAACATATCAAAACATTTAAAGGTTATAACCTTTAAAAGCTGAACCTCCTGAAATGTGAGCTCATAGAATTAGTGTAGCAGGCTGGAAGAAAAAATGACGTCCCTCTGTGAACTTTCTGAAACACTTACTGTTACATCTGTACATATTTTGGACATGTCATTACTTCTGGATCACTGAAATGTCACTGACACAGCTGGTGTAAGATAGCAGGTCCAGACTGAAAAATGCAGCAAAAACTCTCCTCTAACTGGCCTCTCATTTTTCTCTCTTCCAGTCCGAGTAACTTTGTGGAATGGAAATGACAAAGTTGCACAACGAAGGGACAGTGCGAGGTGGCGGAACTGCAAAAGAAACCACGACAACAACCACAAAATCACTGTCCCTAAAGCCAAGGATGATATGACAAGATTACCAACTGCACCAGAATCCCCACACACTATAAACTATCTGACAATACTGTGAGTGTATAGTGAGGAGAAGCAGCTGACATGTTGGCTTTCTTTTGCTGCATAAATAAGTCTATAATTTGCAAGTATCACAAGTTCTCAGTTGTTAATTGTCCACATTGTATGGAAGTCCTAGCATGGCTGTAATACTGTGACTGCAGGCTGAGCTAGACTCTGCCTCAGCTTTTTCTCAAGCATCTTGTTCAATAGGGAGACACAGTTATCTAGGAGAATGGCAACCTGAGACGATGGCTGAACTGTTACTCTTTGTCTAGTTGACTTCCGAGTGCTCAGTGGAAAGAACTGAAGACATCAGGATATTCTCTTTTGCCTTTGCCCTTGAATGGTACGTCTGGGAACAGTTCCTCTTTTGCCTCAACTCTCAGTCTTAATTGTCTACTGTTAGGGTCCGAGCTTGTTCTTTTCATTTAAAATTGCTTTTGTGGGGAACATCTTTGTTTTCGAAGATGCTTTTGTACCCTCGCTAGCTGCTGCGTCGCATCTGCTGCACTATAGACACGGTATTGCTGAAACTGACAGCATTTCTTTATCTGTAAGGTTAACTTTGAATTCCAGAACTCAAGTGCTTGTTTAGTGGAAATTAGCACATATATTACACATTAGGAGAGACTGCAAACTCATTTTGCCATAAGCTTATTTTAGCCAAAGCTGCGCCTTACAATCTATCAGAAGCCCTGTTCACCACTGTTGCTCTCTGTCTGTCTGTCTGTCCGTCTCTCTCACCATGTGAGAGGACGTGAATCTTCTGGATCTGGTTACAGCACAGCTGTGGGTAGCCAAGTGACACCCACATTTGCTGAAAATAGACGTTGCACTTACTGAAAAACATTTCATTCTTCTTATACCTCCAAGTGAAGCTTGCTAGCTCTGTGTATCCATGTTTGTTTGTTGGAATCTTTTGAACAAGAAGGTCTCTGAGGTTTAAAGTTTCTCAGCATGTGAGCTGTTGAAAATGACTTGAAAAAGATGCTTCAGGTTTAATGAACGTTTGAACCACATTTGGCAAAAATATTTTGAATGTGAACTTTTTTGTTTTGTATTTTTAATTTCACGCTTTGTCGGTTGTTGTTACAGAATCTCTTAGACGTAAATTACAAAGCCAGTTGCTTACAAGCACAACAGGACAATAGTTCTACTCTAGTCCTCAACTATACCATAGCATTAGCCTGGAGCTGCACAAACTAGAGTTAGCTGCGGGAGCATGTTAGTCATGAAAAAGCTTGAAGACGCAGATGTGTTTCCTACAGTATGTGACCAAACAACCAAGGAGGCAGGACTTTGGAGGAATGTCCATGAACTTGTACTGTGGAGGAAACCATTCCTGTTGCTGGAGGACAGCAAAATGGTGTGTCAAGTTAGACTAGTGGTTACCTCTAGCAAAGGAAGCAGGACCAGAAATCACACAAAAGCAGGAAGTTCAGATGTCGTTTAGTTTGTAGCAGGTATTGCCTAAACGCCCTGCAGCCTTTTCTCTGTTAATACGCTTAATTTATTAAAATAGTAACTTCTTTTGCATTGATGTCATGTAAAAATGTAACTGCAGAGTACGCTAATTAATAAAGTAAAATGATTAAAGGAAATATATTAATTTAAAAGATGTCTAAACATATATATGTATATTTGGTTATGTAATGTGCCATTGAGAATTTATTCTAAAATAAAATGTTGTATTTTGTGTCACTTATGTGTAATCTTGTTTTTGAAGTCTCACACAGCACTTAAAACTTACAGCACAGTAGAAAAGGTCATACTATCACTGTGCTCATAGTTTAATATTTTATGTACAGGAACACATCAGACTGACATATATGTTCTTTAATGTTAAGCAATACCTTTAAACTGCATTGGATGTTTTTCTTGTTCACAGCTACATTTTTCAAAACAAAAGCATCTACATTAGTGAAATTATGAAGCAACACTGAATTTTTACAGCAATGCAGGGCAGTTCAGCAGCTAATATACTGCAGCATTTCATCATTACCTGCTCCACTTGCTGCCTGTTAGGTTATGTGCATATGATGAATTTCTGGCACTTTTCTCCTCTTCTATGTCAGGATAAGATCAGGAGAGTCCATAGACAAGCATCACTCTGCTGGAATCTTTTGTATCTTATGTCATCCTACATTTTAATGATTTTCCACAAAATGCAGGTCAAATCTTGAACTCAGGAATTAATTATGAGTGAAATATTGTCTCAATGTCTCAAAGATGAGGTCCTAAAGTGAGAAGCTCTCAGGTCCCATGAATCCATGAGTTTATTTAAAATGAAGAAGATGAATCAGAGTTCCTCGAAAGGTAGTATGGAGTGGGCCCTCAGCAGACAACTTTCCACCTGCTTCTCAAGAAAATCTGAGGGATGAGTACACAGTGGACTGAGCAGGCTCTCTGGGGGCTCCCTGCTGTCCCAGTGCACCCTGGGAAATGTCTGCATACACCACCTGTAACGTTGCAAATGAAAAAAAAAAGTTATTTAAGTGTATACAAGATCATGAGCATGTACTGTAGAGATGTTAATGGCCTATAATTAGGGGAAACAAGGAATGCTGAGGCCAGTGCAAAGGGCATCCTGTCATGAAGCAGGATGTCCACTCACATCTGCTTTCTGCTGGGACTTGGGGGGAGCTGTAAAATAGAGAGAGAGAGACCACAGTAAATGCAGAAGTTCTGACAATGCTATTGTAACTTTTTATCGATGTTATGATATCGATGTGTACAGTTTCCAAAGAAAAAATACAACATACCCTTGCGAGGAGAAGTGCTAAGTTTCTGGGGAACTGGGCAGCGTGGTGGAGGCTGTGGGGCTGGGTGTGGTTGGTCTCTTTGTAAAGATCTATGTGTGGACAGTGTCCTGGGAAATGGCTGAGGCTTGACTTTTGAGCTCAGACAATGAGCCAGTCCGAGAAGGATGGGAAGACAAAGAAAAGCAGTGGCACAGACCAAAGCCTTGTGCAATACACTCCTCTTGGAGGGGACAGCTGCGGAAGGACACAGAATAATATACTATGTTACTGTGTAGTATCATTTTGATGGATTTTTTTTTTTTTTTTTTTTTTTTTTTTTTTTTACAGTTCTGCTCTTTAATTGCTTTCTTTTCAGAATAATCAATGTAGCAGTGAAAATACAGACACTTACATGTCAATGCACACTGACATAAAACTGACCAATATATGTGATTCTACATACCTGCAGTGATGTTCACATACATGTAATGCCCCTGCTCAATGTCACCTTGGCCCCATACAACCCTGCATCCATAAAAACCTTCGTCTGATTGGTTGACATTCCGGAAAGTCAAAATTAGCTGAGCTTTATTGGCTGATAGTGTCATATTGGTGAAATGGTGCCTCACACTTTCTTTAACAAACTTTACAAATTCATATGTTGAATTTGTCCACATCCAATGTCCTGTCCAACTGTCTCCACAGTGCTGGACCACACAGGACAGAGACAGACTGACCCCTTCTGGGACATGAAATATATCACGTTCTGCCACAACAGTTGTGTTGCATTTTTCGGCACGGACACCTGAAAAAAAGAGAAGCATCTTTTGCATAATTATAACTTAGTGCAAAAAAGAAACTGCATACATAGTCATTGGTCATTTTTACAATGGTGACTTTGGTGGCGTTTTAAAGTACAGTGTTTTGATGAAGCCACTTAATCTGCACCATGTGACTATTAAGTGACTGAATATATGACTGATAAAGATAACCATGCAGTGATTCATATTATAAACCACAGGCAGTTACACAAAGACTGTGTAATTTGGTGCATTTGACAACTTGTTCAATAGACATGTCCCTAAATGTTTTTGGGTTGTTTGGTTGTTTTCTGACTTCCGAATCAGGGATAAATTCAATATGCACTGAACAAGTTGTTTGACATAAAATACATATCTTAATGTAAGAATTATGGAGAATTAAACAGAGCTAGCATGCCGATACATTATAGGAGAAATACAGTTGGACTGACATTATATATCCCAAATACATACAAAACACTTGAACATGATTATGATTACCATAACTTGTATTTGGGGGGAAAAAACATATAAATTGGCATAAGACTGTTCAAAAATAGGCTTATCAAATATCAACAATAACTTACAATAGTGGATTTTTTTTATAAAAGATTGTGACAGACCAGGATTTACTGTCACAACCACTGTGGCAGCAAGGGTGAATTCAAAGGCATATGACTGTGTATTCTGAGCCAACCAAAAAAGCAACAAACTGTACGGAGGAGATTTCTGTTATTTATAACGGAAATTTGGATGAGGTTTCAGATTTATATGAAATAATATGTGTTACTTACCCACATGAAGAAGAGGGAGACAGCTGATGGCTATGAGGAAATAGTTACCCATGTCTGACTTGGTCATTTGTCATTGCAGCCAGTTGTAGTTCCCCTGTGCAGATTAAGTCTCCGTGCCACTGGTTATCGAGAATGGTGTGTAATATACATAGCATTGTTGGGGAAATTACACTGCTTATTCCAGTTCTTGTCAGTTGCTGGGGGTCTCTTTCGCTTGCTCTTTCTCTCACTTTCTTTTCCTGCTCTGAGTTATTTGGCAGGCTTTCCTTTATCCTGCTGGAAGGAAGTGGTGGCGTAATCAACTACTGACACAAGTTCACACATACACACACACCACACTCACAAACCCACACGCACACCACAACACATAATAAATTACAGGAAAGCAACGACTTCCTAAATGACACTGTAAACATTTTTAACAGGAAAGTTGCCAATTTCAACTATATTTACAGAAAGTAAGCACATCATAAATATATACTGTTCATGTTTTTGGGTTGTAGAAAGGTTGTGATTTGAGCAGTTGAACAGTCTTTGGGAACAAAGGTTGTTCTCCTTCTCTGAGTTCTGGTCCTTGGGCAGCACAGCCGATGTCCTGAGGGGAGTCACTCAAAGACCAGGACATGGGAGGGGTCCTGCAGGATTTGCAGGAGGTTTTTATCTATATGGCAAAGTAGATAAAGCATTTATTTAAGGATTTTTTTAAACTGTGTACACTCTGTACATTTACAGCCACAACAGCAAACTATTTCACAGAGGAAGTACAACCTTCAAAATAAATCACATAACTACAACAAAAACCACATAGGATGGGTTTATTTTCATTTTCATTATTATTATTATTTTGTTTGGTGTAATAACAATAGACATTAAGAGATTCTTTCATTGTAAGCTTGGTGTTGAGTGATCGAGGACTGGAAGTTTAATTAGTCTACAAATAGTTTATTTTGTAAACAGTAACCGGACGTTTGATGCACAATTATTCCGTGAAGTAACACTCTGGGCGCGCTTGTTTAATGTTGGTCCATTCCCTCGAACTCACGTGATTTGTGGGAATAATAGAGGAACAGAAATGTGGCGTCATGTGGAATACAAGACATAACCAGAGAGCTGGAAAGTACAGATATACCCTTTCTTATGTTGTTCAGTAGTGATGACAGTGTGCCATTAGTTCATTGTAGTTTCTTTTCACAGCATTTGGCATTATTAATCTTAACATTTGGTGAGAGATATAAAAGGATTGAAAATGATCACCAAACTGGAGGAGACAGGATATTTTCATAGATAATCATCTTTCAACTCTTTCAACAATGCTGGCTCCACATGAATCACCAGAGAAAAGGCCTTCTGTTACAAAAACAGAAAGTGTAAGGTTTACTTCTGTCAAACCTTACTTTAAGGACTTGAAACAAGATTAATTGACTAAAAGAAAATTTGTGCTGTTTCAGACAAGTTGTTAAACCGAAAATGGCACATTCATTACTGTTTGGGAAACGTGAGGAAAATGAAAAATAGATAGTCATGACTTGCTTGGTATCCCTTTGCCTGTTAGAATTTTTTTCTTCTTTGTAACTTGTATGACTTCGTTACAGATTAGAACTTTTATTGGAAGTTTACAATTGAAATGATTAAATAATCTTATTCAAAATATTCCAACTAAACGGGCATTTTTTGTTGTGCAGCTGCTTCTAACTTTTCCTCCTCTATTAAACACAGATTGATAACTCCGCCCAGCCGCACGTCAAAGACCGACAGCGGTAGAAGAAGCGAGCGCACCCTGTTATCACACTGGCCGACTGTCGGTGAATGAGATAAACAAAGAACGGGTGACTTTTCAGGAAAACAGACAACGCTCCTCAAGTTCTACTGAAACATGGAAACTGGTAGGTTGAGTATCACTTTCTACTGTTTGGGCCATGTTGGTTTGTGTCGCCGACAGCTTGAGGGCAGTCTATATCTGACAGAGGATGACAGCTGAGTGAGCTAACGGGCTAAGTTAGCATTCATTGCGTTAGCATGCTAGCATGACTTCGCCCTCGTTCTCCGAGCTTGGTTGACAGTTCATGCAGATGCATTGGCAGCAACGAATCGAAAGACCAAACTATGGTCGAGAGAGCCAGTACGTCTTAACCCTTAAATAGAAAAGCAGGTGTCAGCTTCTGACGCTAACTTACGGAGCTAGCCGGCGATGACTTGGAAATACCAGAAGCTGTCAAACTCTGTAAAGCGGTCGCGATTCATTTAAGCAAGGATTTTGTTAGCAAGCACCGATTTGACTACAAAAACCAAAAAATAAAGAAAACAACAAAAACACAATTTTGCCAGTGTTACACCACTTTATTAATGGCTTTTAATAGTGATTAGTGTTGTTTATTGTAGCCTTCAGCGGTCCAAACTGGTTGAGTAAGTTCGGTCAGGTTCGATAGTTGGCTCTATATCGCCTCTAGTTGTTAACACTGCTTTGTTAGTATGCCGAGATTTTGTCTTTGGGCTAAGACCCGTGTTAACTATCCAGATTTTTTTTTGTTACTCTATTTTTAAAGGATGAACTAAAACAAAGACCTTGATATTTTTAATCGTATTTTGACCTTTGCACTGAAGGTCCACTGAAGTTCCGCTGTTAGTCCTCGTGCCAACTGGAGTTCAGCCGTTTTGCGCACAGGGAAGTGATGTGCGTCGTAAAGTGCTTAGCAAATATAAAGCCTGTTGTACAACTTATGATGTGTCCATAGTCTGGTTCTGATTCAACCCCCTCATGATATGGCCATGACAGTTAATGAAGTTTTATAGTGTCTTAATCTGTGGCGGTCAGTGCATCTTATCTCTCTGTCAGCGGAAAATAACAGAATGCAACTGAGATAGAGAGATGGATCTAACTCCAGGCAGCATGCATGACTGGGCAATGTCCCTCTCAATGTTTAATTGCTCTGCACTATTATTTGACGGAATTACAAACAACACATCAGTGCCAGTTTGATTATGTCAAAGTATGTGCAGACCTCCTCCCCTTTCCCTGTCCTGTGGAATTAGACAAGCTCTCCAGTGTGTTCCTCTCACAGATGAAGACAGATGAATAGTATCAGCCAGCTCTGATCAGCCCTCAGCTCCCTATGGCCACTTACAGCACTACTAGAAAGCATTTTTGATTTATTCCTTGTTTGGGCATTTGTTATCAGAGCTCTAATCTTAATTGTTCTCAATATCCTTAACAGACAGTTCTCCACTGTAATCTCAGTATGTATGGTGGAATAGGGATACACCATACAGATTCCTCAACAAGGTGTGCTGTTAGTTGATGACTATTGATCTTGTACTTTCCATGCATCATTGTGACATCTGAGCAAGTGAGTGCTCATAAATCAGACCTTAAGTGGGATCCGTGCATGCCGAAAGTGCACAGATGAGTGATGGGAACTGGGACAGTAGGAAATTCCTCCTCTTAGTTGTAGTCAGCTGTCTTACTGTCTTGATGTGAATATCTTCCTCTTATAAGTTCACTTTATTTTGTGCTCGTCTTTCCCCCTTCATTATTTTACGATTCATTTTTTCCCTATTCCTGTCCTTTCTTTTCATCCTTTCTTATTTACCTCCTAATTCTTGCTCCCCCAGGTCTGAGTCAGGAGAAGGTAGCCACCTTCCTTAAGCGGCTGCGGGCTGAGCCACGATATCTGTTGGCCCAGAATGTGTCAACCTGTACTGACCCGTTGGAGGTTTGTCTGCACCGGCAGACTGTCCAGGATACTGTGCACATCTTCCAGCACTCTATCCCCACAGAGGGCAAGCCTATCACCAACCAGAAAAACTCAGGTAGGATATAATATATGCATACCTTCCACAAGAAGAAGAAATAATTTTGTATATCGTTATAAGCAGTGTCTTAGCCTCTGGGCACAACAGACACATACACAGAAATATCAGCAGATATCAACAATTCTGTATTCAACAGACACATGCACAGAAATATCAGCAGATATCAACAATTCTGTATTCAACAGACACATACACAGAAATATCAGCAGATATCAACAATTCTGTAGCCCCTGTTTTACTGTGTCCCTTAAAATGTTGACAGAATGGAATATACTATAAGATTAAGCCTGTCATGATGACTACGTTTGTTGGTTGATATGATGTCCCAGCAGTAACTGCGATAAACACTATTACTGTCATTTTGACAATATAATAACATAATAATGAAAGTACACCATTTCAAAGTGCAAAAGACATTTAATTCTTAATAATATTCAAATTCTGCAATTAGAATGAGAAAAAATATATATAGATAAAATCACAAATAAAATAAACCCGCACAGCCAAAACCAGATATGTGTAATAAATCAGTGTAGTAATTATCATGACATGGCTATACTACACTATAATATACTATCCTGCTATCCCATGAATATTCTATAGGATATGATATCTTCTGTAAAAGTATACATATTATATATACTGTTTGCCAAAGCTGGGTTTGGTGAAGTTGGAGAAATTAGCAAGATTAGCTGGATTTTGAAAGTATCCAACCAATAAAACCCCACCTCTTCCCTTCAGGACTTTCCCCAAAAACCACTTCTTCAAAACATGTTCAGCAGGCTCTTTTAGCGTTTTTAGTCTAATAAATGCATAAATAAACGACTGTTTGGATTTCCTCAGTCATGTAAACACAAGCAAAATTGCCATCACTAAAGTACCTCAAAGGACCAAAACGGTTGCCTGGCCCAGCAGTTACTGTGTTACCGCGTGTTTTGCGGGTTAGTTGTTGAACAAATCTGCTCTCACACGACATGTTTTGAGTTTGCTCTACTTTGCCTGAAATATTGTTTTGCTACATGGACTCCAGAGCCTCACAACCACGACTGGTGCAACTGAAACTTCACATTATATGTTGGTGGATATAGTGTAGGCTACAAAAGTTAGTGTTGTCTCAAAATAGACTCATTAGACTATCTGAAAAGGGTTTTTGAGCATCCTGAAGGCAGCCCAATACTGACTGTTTTCCAAAGCAGGTTATGCCTTGCAAACACGGGGTTGCAGTGGTTAGCACTGCCATCTCACAGCAAGAGGCTTTCAGGTGCGAATCCCGGTCTGGGATGCGTGGGTTTGCTCCGGGTACTCCAGCTTCCTCCCACAATCCCAAAAACACGCACATTAGGTTAACTGAGTAGTGTGTGTGCATGTGTGATGGTCTGTCTTTGTGTGCGACTGACTGGTGATCAGTCCAAGTTGTACCCCGCCCCTTGTCCATAGTCAACTGGGATAGGCTCCAGCCCTTGCACGACCCTGACAGATAAAGCAGGTATAGAAAGTGGAACCAGTGCAACTTGGTTCAGATAGATCAAATCAACTCCTACATCAGTCTTAAAATTTGTGGCAATCTTTGGAAGACCTTCACAGGACTTTAAGCAAGAACTGCACTGGTGTGGCCTGTATAAACACGGTAAACTGCATATTTCTCAAAATCTGTCTTTCTCTTTTTGCCACTAGGGAGATGTTGGATCTTCTCGTGCCTCAATGTCATGCGACTTCCCTTCATGAAGAAGTTTAACATAGAGGAGTTTGAGTTTAGTCAATCCTATCTCTTTTTCTGGGACAAGGTAAGACAGAACATGTGTTATCTAGTCCTCATTGTAATGTTTAACTCTTCATACGCTAAGAGATGCACTGTATATTTTATCCCTTCCCACTGAAGTTACTGACTTGTTTTGTAATCTTGCTTTTTTTCCATTCATGTGTGTATTCTCACTTCATATGTGTATGTGTCTCTGGTATCATTGGTAATAATGTCATTGAGGGATATTTTTCATGTTTTAATTTTCTACTTTTGCTTTTAGTTTTAATTGTTGAAACATTCTGGGAAATGGATGTTTTTGTTGTTTTGCAGTCAGGGCACCACATGAGTAAGTGTATATGTATGTGCATGTGCATTGGTACAGTGTTATTATGCAGCACTACACTACTATACACTCATTGTCCACCTAAAACCCTCTTTTGTATGTTGTGGTCAGTGCTCTTCCAGGGCTAACATCACAGTGACATGTCGCTAAATGTTTTTGTCTGTCTCTGTGTCTTTCTTTCTCTCTGGCCTCGAGTGTTTTTCTTCCACATGTATAGAGAGTTGGTGGTTCCACCCTGTATACACCTTTCTTTGTAAGAAGTGCCAGCCATAGGAACTAACACTGACTGTACTATTTCTTCTAAAGAAGGAAACATTAAATGTCAAGCTCTAGGAATATCAGCCAGTGGGTTATCACATCACGCCAGACTTACTGAGTCAATCTTAACTCTGCCAATTCAAGTGTGAAGTCACAATCTCTTAAGAGCGAACAGGAAGCAATTCACGTCTCTTAATGCTGATCTAAAAGCTATGTTAATAATTTTCTTTTACCTAGTTACAATTAAGCCAGAAGTCTAATACAGCCAAAAATTCCCCCAAAAAGTTGGAACACTGCGTGAGCCCAAATTAGAACAGAATGCAGTCATTTGCAAATGAAATGCGTTTACCGACAACAGTTTTATGAAGTGTTGCTGAGCCCATGCAGTTGTATCCTTCATACAAACATGTGTTTTACACAGTGGTGAGCCTCACCTTGTCCACCAACTTTCCCAGGCTTTTGTTGTCCTTATCCCAGCTTGAAAGGTCTTGCTGGCTATACATTCAGAATAACCATATATTTACAAAAATCAATGAAGTTAATGAGGTGAAACATTAAATATATTGTCTTTGTGTTGTTTTCAATTAAGTCTAAAGGAATATCAAATTATCTCATGTTGTTTTACTCTGTGTCTCACCTTTTTGAATAGGGGTTGTAATTAAAGACTGTGCAGGGCCTGCCTGACTCTGTCTTATTTATTTTTGTTCTTGGATTTTACCAGAAAAAAATCTTGAGAGACTGAAGTCTTGGAGTTCTCATATTTGTGACTTAAGTTTAACTCAAGTCTACATACAGTAAATAATGTTTACCTCTGTTTACCTACCATGTCTCTGTTGTTTTTGTTCTTTTTTGCTCCAGATTGAGCGTTGCTACTACTTCCTCCATGCCTGTGTGGAAACGGCACAGAGGAAGGAGCCAGTGGACGGACGCTTGGTCCAGTTTCTACTCAGTAATCCTACCAATGACGGCGGACAGTGGGACATGCTTGTTAATCTCATTGGTTAGTTCTCATAATGACACACAATCATCCTTGTAATTTGTACAGTTTCAAAGATATTTTAGATTATTAAGAATATCTGCTTTATTTATCTGACTGGATCAAAGTCTACTGGATTTTCTGTTTCCAGAAAAGTACGGCGTCATCCCAAAGAAATGCTTTCCAGAGTCACACAGCTCAGAGGCCTCACGCAGAATGAATGACATCCTTAATCATAAGGTGCGTTTAAACATTTCCTACTGTTCAAACTCCTCAAGCTCACATGCCAGTGAGTCACTCAGTAAGCCATTGCTGACCCATACTCTTGTCTCATTGTGTGTTACAGCTGAGAGAATACTGCCTAAGACTGAGGAACATGGTGGCAAGTGACGTTACAAAAGCTGAGCTGTGTAGTGCCATCGATACCATGATAGAGGAGGTGAGACTGAAACAGCTCATGCAAACTGTGTGGTGCAGAATATTTTCATGTATCTGCGTGGAGGATCTAGCATCTAAATTTAGTTCCTCGAAAATAGTTTCAGTTTCCTCGAAAAATCCTTGCTCCAGAGTCGGTACTTTCCAAAGGTTCAGGAACTGTCTGGCCATGATGTAGTTTGCAGGGTGGAATCTCAATATTAGTACAAGGTACAGATATTTTTGTAAAGGTTTTTCACATTAAAAATGTTATGTACACAGTCTTGATTCCAAAAAAAGTTTGGAAAAAAGTGTAAAAGCTAAACAGAAATGAAGTGCAGTCATTTGCAAACAAACCATTTTACAAAGTGTTCCCGAGCCTTTATGATATTGTATAATATCCTTTATAAAATCTCTGGTGAGCCTTGCCCCATCCTTGCTTGTGAATAACTGAGCCTTTCGAAGAAGCCCCTTTCAAACAATCATCATGCAATCACCTGTTACCAATGAAGCTGTTTACCTGTGGAATGTTCCAGACAGGTGTTTTTTTGAGCAGTCCAAAAATTGCATCCATTAAGCGATTCCATCATTTTTATCTGTCATTGGCATGATTAGCTTCATCTTCATAGGCAGTGGAAATGCAAACCGAAATGTGCAAAAGAGGCTCAAGTCCCAATTCATTTCTTTTCGTTCCAATGATTCATGGAGCTTTTTGATGCTAAAGGGCTAACAGATAACAATCATCCTCTGTTGATTGTGTGGTGCACTTGAAAATGGTCTGTGTAGACAGATGTGATGATAGAGGATATACTGTATATATACTGTATATACAAAGAGTCCAGTACAACTGTTCTGACATAATGTTTACTTTTATTATAATGTTTTGGTGACACTGTAATGGTGATGTTAGTTGTTAATGTTTTTCCTTGAAGTCATAGTGGTGTTGTTGTACTGGATTGTGTTATTCAGAATTGTTTCTTAGTCTTCCCCACTGGTATTTAGATTGTGGAGGGCAAAAACTATAGAAGAGAATATGAATATGATATATGAATATAATGTGCTTGAGTATAATATCAACTTTAACTATAACCTCTTTAATGAACATATGACTGAATTTACAAAAGCTTGGCAAAGTCAACAAGACTTTACCTCTACCTTTAGAACTTTACAAACGTCTAAAAGGTAGAATTTATTGTGAAGATGTTGTACTGAATTGCATTAGATTGTGTCTTATAGAGTGACCACTGAGTTTATCCTGAAAAATGATACAGCTGTCACACTTACACCTGCTTAACTTTGTAGCATTGTTTCATTTTTACCAGAAGAGGGAGCTGTAAAATAATAGTTCAGAGAAAGTAGCAACATCCAGCTGGTTTGAAATGATGCCTAAAACCAGTCTGCGTGTAATTAGTGTTTGGGTGTGATTTTGACTTCCTCTTGGGATACGGTTCAGGAAATCTGAAAAGTAAATGTCAACATTACACCATCCAGAGAGGAGGGGTACATTTTAACCAGTTTTTTTTCTCATTTAGCTTGAAAAACCACTTCATTCAAAAAATCGTTTTGTAGTACAGTATTAAAGCATTTCATATCAGAAAGACTTATTCCAGTATTCAGGCACTTTAAAAAGCATAGAGATGCCTGTTCAAACTTGCTTTTGAACTGGTGTGTGCAGCACAGGGAGAAATCTCTTTCATTTACTGCATTGCATTTTAGGCTAAGGCCTAAAAAATAAGAAATAAAAAAAATCTGTAATTGATCTGAAGATCATGTGCAATATACCTGCCTTAATGCACAGTAAAGCTTATTTTTTAGCATTATGGTTGTACCTTTTTGCATATTGTCATTTTTTTAAAATAGACAGAAAGCATGTCATCTGCCCAAGTTTACACAGATATTTAATTATAATGTATTAACAAAACATTTTATGGTGCTTATTGCTGACAGTGTGCTTTACATCAGAGCATACATGTATAAATTTGAGTGTGTAATGTGCACACATAAGTTCTGGACCACAAAGTGTGTAGAAGCAACAAATGCAAAAATCACCTGCACACTGTTCCCAGATGTCACAAAGTTTAAGATAGCGATCTTGTTTATGGAACAGTCTATTTCCAACTGTCTGACGCTAAACAGTGTAGACAATTCACATTGAAAACTAAAACAGAAGATGAACAGGTCCATGTTAATGAATTCCGTTTTACCTGTGATTCTTGTTGTGAAAGTACACTCATTTTGCCTACACTGTGTTGTTTTTGTGGATTGGACAAATTATACTGTGTAGGTGTGGATGCATGCCAGGCTTCATTGATGCTTCCTCTGTGTGTGTGCCTGTGTGTGAGAATATATGAGGGGCCAGTCAGTCAATCAGCCTCCCATTGAGACGATTGCGTACAGAACAGCGTTCCAGTTAAGCAGCTTTTGTTGTCAGCTGTTAAGTTGTATTGTGCTCCTAGCTGATTGCTTGTTTAAACAGTTGCCTGTATCTCACACTGCCTCCATGGATGCCTAGCCATCACCCCACACACACATACACACACACATACACAGAGACTTGTGCACAGATGCACATATGTTGTGCAACAGTAAAGGCCGCTCCCCTGCACTGCACGACAGGGTGTGGGTGGGTGTGTGTGTGTGTGTGTGTGTGTGTGTGTGTGTGTGTGTGTGTAGAGGGGGGGCAGAGGTTCGTCAGCGTGTTTGTTTGTCCACCTGGAAGTGGTTTGTTTTGCGAAACAGCCAGCGGTGATGGAGGATTTGGTCATGTCAAAAGAACGACCGGCATAAAGAGAGCCAAATTGTTCAAGGATGTTGTCGCAAGTACAATTGAGCGGCATCATTCATAATGGGAAACCCACTGCACTGCAAAAAATTATGTCTTAATATTCATCCATTTTTTTTCATGCCTTTGGTCCTGTTATGACCCCATAGTGTACCTTTTATTGTATTCATGAGTTCCATTTGGCTGTCTGAGATAAAATTATGCCTTAAACTAAATCTATTAATTATTTTCACAATATAAACAAAATACACTCAGTATGCTTGTCAGTTTTTTTTGCATCTGAAAATTTACTAAATAAAGGGGGGAGGGGTTCAAGAGCAATGATTAGATGATTCACTTGATATATGCACAAGGAATCATCAGAGTTAACAAATTAAGCAGCCTCCGCTAACTGCGTATATGAAGTATTGTGATGAATTGTAGAAAAAAATTGTATTGTTGGCCAAAATAACCACAGTAATTATTGTTTTTTCACATCTGCAAAAATAGTATTCTTCTTATACTGTTTGTCTCTCAACTCATTAGTTAATCAAGAGAAAATAATTCAGTGTAAATTAACTATCTTTGACATTCTGTCAGACAAAATAAGCTATTTGAAGGTTTAGTGATTGTATGTATGATTGCAATTTTAGAATTTAATGAATTAATTGATTGGTTGAATAAGTAAATAGGAATTTCATCTCATCACTAAACTAGAAGAAATCTAAAATCATGGAATTACATAATTGTTTGTTACACTAATTGTCAGGCAAGTTTCAGTTTACTTTGAGCTTCAACAGCACAGCTAGTGAGCAGCTAACATATTAGCTCTACAAATGAGGGAGGATGTGATAAATCTGAAGAGACTGACGTCTTATTACGCTTAGCAGACAATTAAACATGGTGTCGGGTATTGGAGCTGTGGGTCTAACAGTATGTTTGAGTATTGTGGGATTACAGCACTTTTTTTTTTAGCAGAGCATGTTTATCAGCTGTTGATGTATGTGAGGTTTGCAAATGGGCAGTGGTAATTTCATATGTGCAAAACCGCTTCAGTGCTGACCATCTGTTCATGTGGACATGCACACACTGTGTGTTTGTGTGTGTGGACTTACATTGCAGGTTTTCTTGGACTCTTTACAAGTGGGAAACTGGTGTTTCCTCCCTTACGTTTGCATCTATATGTGCACACGTGTTTCTCAGGATCAAGATGTCGTGTCAGTCCTACTTTGGTGTGTATGAGGGTGATGCTGTCCACCCTCCCCACGTGGCGGCTGTGATTGTGCCCTGGTCTTCATCACGCCAGCCCCACACACACTTTGATGACAGGCAACATGGGTCAAAGTCTGTGCTTCTACTGACCGTATACCTAGGGTGCCCTGATTTAAATGGATCCCATTGCGTGGCGAGAATTGATTCTTTTTGTTAACACTGGTCAGTCGCATTTAATCCAAACACATCACATTTACCTAAAAACCTCTGCAATAGCATCTTAGCTCATTTGAACTTGCACCTGCACTCGTCCTGTGCACCATTACAGTTTGTCTCCGTAGAGGCTGTTGGGTTGACAGTATCCATACACAGCGTTATTGAGGCAGAGAGGATTAGTTTAACTTTCAAAGTGAGTCTTTCTCTTTCATGATTTATCTGGTGTGTGTCTACTCTTCTACTCTCACGTACATAGACAAGTAGGCAACACACACACGCAGATAAAGGGACATTCTCTGGTAAATGTACGTGCTCCTACAGTTCTTAACACGCAGATGGTATCCCCAGCACCACAACTAGAGACTTTCCATGCTCCATTGCGTCATGGAATTAGAAACACCATGTGCAGCTCTGGTCTTGGCTCTGAATGCACGAAGAGTGATTCCTAAAACAAAACTAAATTATGAGCCCACGATGAAATCACAGAGAAACTTTGTTGCTGATGCTCAGAGGCTCAGCACTGCTGGCTATTGGCTGGGTTGATTTGTTGTTCGATGTGGGTGGCTTCCCATAGATGTGTCACTGTAGCTTTGCCAGGTCAGATGTCAACTCAGATTTCTTGAATTTCTTTTCACTCTTGTTAGAATATAACAATGACCACGTGTTGTATGTTTACAAAACATGGAAGTTTAATCAAAACCTCGCTCATTTTTATCCAAATTGTTTGCATGGTGTCATTTGCTTACACTCACAAGTCCAACTTCTAGACAATACTTATAAATTTACCTCAGAGTAGTACTGACTCACGTTTTGCCTCAATTTGGCATTAAGTCAATTTCAGACCAGTTATGTCTTGGTCCACAAAAAAACAAGACATCATTTCTTTTCATTAAACTTTTATTGTTCAAATTTAATCTCTATATTTATATGTGAAAATGTAGAAAAGGCAAATGTAGATTTTATTTTGCAGTAATATCCAGTATTAAATCTTAGTGATGGGGCACATTTTTACTACCACAAAAGCAAAGCAAGGTGAATTGCTATTTCAGTCTTCTCCTCTAAAGCAGAAAAAAGTGAAGCTTACAAAAGCTAGCCATTCCCTGCCCAACTACATTTAGATGGGCAGAAGCATCTAGTTTTAATGCCTTTAATGCAACATGCTACATCAAATGCTTAAATCTCTTGTTTTGTTGCTGAAGTCTCTTGTTCTGAAAATCTAAAGTCCTTGCTTGTGAATGACTGAGCCTTCAGTAGATGCTCCTGTCATACCCAATCATGATGATATCACCTGCTACTAATTAACCTGTTTACCGGTGGAATGTTCCAAACAGGTGTTTTCCACAACAGTTCCACAACTTTTCCAGTCTGTTGTTGCCCCTTCCCCAACTTGTTTGAAATATGGAAAATAAGTATATTTCTTAAAAAAAAAAAAAAAAAAAAAAAAAAGGATGAAGCTCATGGTAAAACATGCCATTTATATGCCATCAGCCCCTGTCACTGCTAGTGAGAAGCCCTCATCACACCAGAGGAATTCCCCTCACCAACAAAACCACCCTCATCTGGAAATCAAGACCCTCTGTCCAATTTGTTTCAATTTGAAAGCTATGAAGAAGTAAGAGATAAAGATGAAACATATTCAACTTTATTTGAATCAATAAGTAAAAAATGTTTTTTTTTTCTTCAAGTCTTTATTTTGTGTTATTACATTTGAAACTTATATATCTTGTTATGTGGAGGTGATATTGGATCATGGCTCGGAAACAAGTCCTCATGGGAGCAAAATTCATAACGACATTTATCAGCACAACATTGCAAGGAATGGGAATGTTAAAAGTTCGGAGGGAATTTCATCCCTTGGAAATAGACTATGCCCATCACTCGGTTCCTCAGTGTGCTTTTTCCAGAATTGATTATTTCTTTATGAAAACTATAAAAAGGTATAAGGTGGAGAGGAGTGGGATTTGAGGTGTGGATGTCTCAAACCATTGTCTCATCTAAACCAAAGAAACCCAAACACTTCATGGAGGCTTAATGTCAGTGATCACTAAGATATACAGCAAATTTATATAATGAAGCAGACTACAGTGTTACAGGACACAGAGCTGATCAACTTTTCCCTTCAACATTTTGGGTAAAATGTACAAGTTGGTACAATTGTTTCTGTTTGTTTGTTTCAGAAAAATGAAAAAACAAAAACACTACAACTCCCAAAAGATAGAGATGTCCTCCAGCTCTTCAGGGATATTTCTATATGGCACAGCTAGGTGGCACCCCATTTGCCTGCTGAAAGGACGTAGACGTGAAAGTCCGGGGTTTCAAAATTCCAGTTTTGGTAGGAAACAGAACAGACAGGAACAATAAAGGAGATAAAGGATCCAATGAAAAAATCAGGGACACAATAGGAAGAATAAACTGAAGTGGTAAAGTGTCTTGAGTTCAGTGACATTGTAGTACTTGCAGTTAAATGACCTGAGACTCATTAATATTCACAAACTTCAGACTACACACTAAAACAAAATTAAGTTTAGATAAAGCAATGTTTTTACTGTGTCAGTGCCGTGTGTGTGGACCACACAGAAAAAGAACGGAGACAGAACTTAGGGTGCCCACTACCACCAACAATCTTGCTCAAAGCTGTTGGCTCGTTCTACTTACTCGATGTGTTAGTCTCACTCGTAACCCCAGGTAGTTTGTTTGTTTGGGTAACTTGAAACAAATCAACATGCAGAGGCAGTGCCAGCAAGTCAACACTGGTGCACAGATGTTATCAAACATTAGCTGTGGTTAGCCCCATAGCGTGCAGTCGGCCTGCTTTTTGTTTATAGCAAAGCATGTGAACTCAGTATGTGACAGAACTGAGACTGACCTGAGGTGGACCTTCAGCGAGAAACTGAGGAGCTGAAGAGAAAGCTGCCTCTTAACAGACATTAATCACTTATAGCAAGTCCTGAAACCTGTTAGCAGTTCAGATGTTTAGAATATTACGCTATAAATGAGATGGCATTTGTCCTTCAGAGTTTATGCTTAGGGCCGGTTGGCCCCCTGATTATTTCTGTCTCTGTATCACTCTCACCTTTTCCTCCCTCTCTCTCCCCCTTTCTCTGTCACTCATGTAAATCTGTCATTGATGTGGCAGGTGTTTCAATATTGATCCTGCTCTGGTGTCACCATGTCTGTTTACTCTCTGACTGAGGTCTCTCTTTCAGCTGAACCTCTCCCCTCAGACGTACTTTATTTACCCTGCCAGGGGAGGATGGGACTGAATTGGCATCAAGGGGAGATGCTTACAGTATGTCTCAGGGCATCTTAAAGAAGAATTGTAAAGTGAGTGAAGAGGTTTACAGTTGCCAGGAGAGCAAAGTTATTCTTGGAAGACAGAGGAAGAAGTAGGAATGAGGAGAAAAGGGCAGGGGGCAAAGGGTTTATGGAGATGTCTTCTCAACGTGTTGAGGGCATCTGGGCAAACACAGACCAGACAAAGGGTTGAACACCTCGGCATGTCGTCTTGCCCGCAGGGCAGTCTAAACAGAGAAGTTGGATTAGGAGGAAAATGGTTCAAGGAGGATGAGTGGTTGAACAGATGCCTTTGTTGACTCTGCGCATGTGTGTATTTTTGTGTGTGTCTGTACATTTGCGACCGTACGCATTTCTGCAATGAGGAAGGGGAATGTTTGTTTGCCTAAGCCGAACCTGAATTTATGCATTTTTATGTTTGTCTCTGTGCAAGCATATTTGGGGTATAGAATAGTGGACTCAGTTGGCTCGGGGTCAGCTAACCAGAAAGTAAGAATGTCATCTTTATGTACGGGTGTTTAATATGTGTTGACTAAGCATGGGAAACTGCTGCCACGGCTGCTATATTTCTCCAGGCCGAGCCAAAAATAATCCCCCCGTCAGCTCTATATTCAGCTAGACAGAAGTTTAATTTGTCTGGAGTAGTAGTGCTCAGCTCATGAAAATTACTGTGTTTAAGTCTATTGGAAATTTGTCCTCTGTGACACACAGTCAAAGTCACACATTCAGAACAATACACACTATCACTCACATTGTGCTGTAGAGCCACTGTACTTGCCTTGTGTCAAGCCAATTTATCACTGTAGTCACATTTCTTTTATCTACCACCGACAATAGACTCCGCTGCATCTTAATTTCTCTGCCCGTTTTTAATCGTGTTCGATAGGAAAGGCATCTGCTGACAGGAGAGGCGAAAAGAGGTTAGAGGTTAGACGGCCTAGTCCAAACAACATGATGTCGCTCTCAGAAACTGAGTCTGAACTTCAGCGCTGCAGGAAGACACGCATGATGATAGTGGTGGTGGGTGGGTGGGGGTCAGACGAGTGTGAGGTACAAATGGGGAAATGGAAGGATATGAAAAGATGGAGGGGAGAAGAGCACTGCAGAGGAGGAAATATAGGGGAAGTTAGGAGACGCCTAGGCAATGATAAATGTGCATGCCATTAGATGAGTGCACATTAAGAGTATGAGCGGGGAATTGGATTCACAAACTTCTCAAACTACCTCCCTAAAGGCAAGGAAGTACTCTCTTTTTATTAGATATATGTATTAAAGCTCCAGTGTGTAGTAACCGTATGATTGCAATTAGCTCACCTCTGGCTTTTTGAAAGATTATACTGAAAGATTTGACTATCAAATGTTAAACATGAGTTAAACACAGATTAGTAAATTGTTAAAAAGCTGATGTTCAAACTGTGTCTACTGTGCAGGTGTTCCGGGTGGCCAGTGTTTGTCTAGGCAGCCCTCCTGAGACTATCTGTTGGGAGTACAGAGACAAGGACAAGAACTTCAACCGCATGGGACCTCTCACCCCTCAGGAGTTCTACAGGAAGCATGTCAAACCTCTATACAACATTCAAGACAAAGTATGTCAGCCATTAAACACATTAGACAGGTCGTGCAACTTCCTGTTGGTCACTACTGTGTAGAACCCTAGTTTGTACCTCACTGGCAAATTGTCATTTCTGACCTTGTATGATAACTCTCTATCCTCAGGTCTGCCTTGTGAACGACCCTCGACCCCAGAACCCTTATGGGAAGCTGTACAGTGTTGAGTTCCTGGGTAACATGGTTGGGGGCCGCAGCACTCTGTATAACAACCAACCCATTCAACTGCTTAAAAAGGCTGCGGCTGAGTCCATCAAAGAGGGAGAGGTCGGCCAAATGAAGCAACTTTAGAAGTTAAAGTTATGTACATTTTAGAGTGTCTGCATGTGTGAACTTCACAATTGAACATGGTTACTTTTTTCTTGCAGGCCGTGTGGTTTGGTTGTGACGTCGGGAAACATTTCCACGGCAAGCTGGGCATAAATGACATGAATGTGTGAGTATATGTGTGTGAAGTTATGTGACTGGAATGATTGTATTGTAATGGGTATGGAAATCCCATAAATGGAGTGTTAACCATGAATGGATGTGGATTTTTATATTACAGAACATATGTTCCTAATGTATGAATCTAGTATGCTGCTTGTGGTAGGATTAGGGCTGCAGCACAATTTTGGATTTCATGCTTCAATGCCCTTTAGGAGAATTGTCATTTCTGGACAAATAGTTGTAGGTTTGTTTGAAAAATTAGCTACTACAATACTATGTAAGGAGAATACAAGAAGTGAATTCAACAAGATCCAACACACCAAATATTCAGAGTTGTTTGCCGCTTGAAACGGCTGAACAGCTTAAAATTAAAATTACTTAAAATTAAATTCACCCGTGAATTGGCCCGCTTCAGTTTGGCAATGTTATGAGTCTTATCGGTCTTGTCTACAGGTCCCACATAACAAGAGCAAACCTTCTCTGCCTACAGGAGGTGTCAGTCGCAGGAAAGTTCTTTGCCTTTCAGTTTCAGCAGCAGTGGAGTTGAAGTTGCTGGCGCCAGGCTTACATTTGTCCACTGAACTAAACCAGCCTGGTGCCGAATGTCTGGTACCATCTCTGTTGAGGCTCATCTTTTAGACAGATCTTTTCTTGTGCCAGCAGATTATAATTGGAATGAGGCTGAGGCTTAATGGAGCCTGATTTCTACAGTCAGGGTCAAGAAAGGAATGAAAAGCGGAGCTGTCTGTTAGCCCAAGAGTCTCAGACTCATGACGGTTTTGCTTTTGGCTTTTTATGGTCGTCGTCCTCTTCCCTACAAAAAAGATTGTTGGCATATGATATGGACATCCCATCAAGTTCTCATCAAACATTTTTTGTATGTGTGTGTGTGCACAGGTTCAACCATGAGCTCGTGTTTGGCATTTCGGTGAAGAACCTCTCTAAGGCAGAGCGACTGATATATGGAGACTCTCTTATGACCCATGCTATGATCCTTACTGCTGTCACAGACAAGGTATGCTCACACCAACGTACAGCGCAGGTGTGTGTCTGTTCCTTAAACTTATGCAAACATACAGAATGCATACAAACAGAGCAATACACACATTTTCCAGGAGTTTTTCATTAATGCCTTGCTTCGTGTTTATGCTGCTTTAATCAGCTCCAGTTTTTCATAGCAATGTCAATTTCCCCTCTTGTAAGTAACTCCAGCTGTTAGGACACTTCCTTTCCGTCAGATTCGGCTTCTCGTTCTTATCTCGCCATCGTCTACTCTCTTTCTCTCTCTCAGGACGGGAAAGAAGGCTACGAGAAATGGAGGGTGGAAAACTCCTGGGGCGATGACCGTGGGAACAAAGGTAATGCATTATTACACTCTCTCTGCTTCAAGTCCTTTCCATTGGGATGTAATTTTTTTTCTTTAAATTTAAATGTACGTTAACCTGATTGTTGTCAAGATACAGAGAAATAGCAGACTGAAAACATCTAAAACAGTTGCTTTCACCCGATCAGATCCTGAAATTATAAATATGCTTTTGCAACCTGGCTCCTCTTCTGTCTTTTGCATCTTTCTCACACCACAGTGTCTCATCATAAGCCATCATTTTCCTGTGTCAATTGAATCAAGAACAAGATTGGACTGACATGTTCCCCTGTGTTGCTGTTTTATGAACTTGTAATTGGCTGGTTTCTGTTTTATAAAGACTCACAGACATGCACACAGGCACGGTGGTTAACAAGTTTTTTTCAGCTCTGTGCCTCCGGTTTCAGTTGAATAAACATAGTTACAGAACGAGCAATCTTTTAAGGCTGGAAAACAGCACACTGAAATTCCTCTCGGTGTTTTTGCCAAGTATTATGTTCTTATGGTTTGGTGACTACTCACACAGCTAGTTGGTGAGCTGCAATAGCTGGCAAGCTAACCACTAACATACTAGCCAGCCGTTGTTTTCGTTATATTATTTCATTCACTAAAGAAGAAAAGAATCCACAGCCATTGGTCCATGAATCTCCATGCAGACAAATATTTCACGAATGTAGTGCAGCTTTTGCCTAGCATAGTGCTCAAAGTTCTGTTTGCACTCCTACGTCCAGCAACACCTGTTCCCAGTGGCAGTTCCTACCTATATTGTAAGTCACCCAAAGCACAAAGATGACTCCTACTGGAGGAATAGGGTGCTCCACATACACTTAGCTCTAGAAATGGCTCCCACAGATACATTCAAATAATAATAATATGAGCAGCCATGACCTAGAGGTTGGAGAAGCGGCTTGTGACCGGAGTTCAATTCCCCCTTCCATTAGCAATGGCTGACGTGCCCTTGAACAAGGCACCCAACCCCCCAGGAGCTCCCCGGTTGCCTGACATGGCAGCCCACTGCTCCTGTTTCTGGAAAACTTTGATCAGTTAGAGGACTAATTGGCTACATTGGCCACAGTTGCACACATCCTTAGTTACCATCGACCTCTGTCTCATACACTGCAGAGACAAAAATATTGGGGCACCTGACCATTACACCAACAGGGACTTTAATGACTTCCCATTCTAAATACATAGGCAGCTTTGCCACTATAACAGCTCAGCAGACTCCTTTGGGAAGGCTTTCCACAAGATTCTGGAGTGTTTTTGTGGGAATATATATATCTATATATATATATATATATATATATATATAGATATATATAGGCACTGATGTTCTGATGTTGAACTAAAAAGCCTGGCTCACAATCTCTGTTCCAGTTCATCCCAAAGGTGTTGGATGGGGTTGAGGTCAGGGCTCTGTGTGGGCCAATCCTTCCACACCAAACTCATCCAACCAACTTTGTGCACTGGGGCACAGCCATGCTGGAATAAGAAAGGGTCTTCCCCATACTGTTGTTACAAAGTTGGAAGCACAGCATTGTCCAAAATGTTTTGGTATGCTGAACCATTAAGATTTCCTTTCACTGGAAGTAAAGAGCCAAGCCCAGTGCCTGGTAAACAGCCCCATAAAGAGATGTGTCTGGATACTTTTTTCTTTATAGTTTAACTGTCGGAAGACAGTTGCTCCTTTGTGAAAGTTTATTCTCTGGCAGAGGAGGTGAGTAAAATTGGCATTTTGGCCTCTCCAGCTCTCTGTTGCGCCAAACATCACTGATGTCAAGGCAGCCTCCAGTAGGTCAAAGCTCAAAATTTGCATGTTAAAGTTTAGCAAAGTTGAAAAAGTCGAAGCTTTACTTTGTCCCTGTGAGTGATTATACTTGTTATTTCTGTCAGAACTGACTGATTCCATGTATAACTCTCTGAAATAAGACTTGTAGTTTCAAAAAGCCTTTTGTTGACTAGGAACTTTTGAACCCGTTTTTGTAATGGTCAGCTTACTGTGTTGTTTGTTTTCTTTTTAAACTATAAATTTCAAATGAATTTAACAAACTGAGTCACTATTGGGCTAACTACCAATAAGTCTCTTTGATGCATCAGAGGAAAATGTTGTCATTAAGTAGATCGGTTTGTCTTTATGCAACTAGCCGCACAACACAGCAGGTACTCCACACCACTGCCCCAGACTTTACTGTCTACTGTTGTTATTCCCTCTATTCTTTGATCTCTGTTTCTCATCTGCCTCTGGCCCTCTCTGCCTCGCTTCTCCATCTCTGAGCTTGACATTCCACTGCCAATTTTAGGAGAGTATTTCAAGTCAGTCATGCATCGTCAGGCCGCACACACATACAATACAGCATGTACACACAGAGAGACACACACATATTCACAATATTTGCTTGAACCCACAAACCATAGGGACTGTTGGGAAAACACATGAAAATCCCTCAGTCAAATCAAATGTATTTCACGCATATCTTATTCCATAAACACCAGCAGATAGAGCAGGCTGGGGCCCCCAGCTTCTCCGCAGCCAAATTAATAAAGTGTCTTGAACAAAAGTTCGAGAAGTGGAGTTCACTTGGGAATCCAGGGGCTTTGTTTGTTTGACAAAAGCTAAGGAAAGGAGAAAGGGAGAGGAGAGCATGCTGGAGTAAGAGAGATGATATAAAAAGTGAGATTTAATACAGGTAGAATCAGAATTAAAAGAAAACAAAGGCAAGTAGATGTTTTTGGACAGATCACAAAGGTTAAGAATGGTAATAAGCATGTGGCAGAGACAGAGAGAGTTGTGTGTGTTTATGATGTTTGTAAAGGCTTAACATCTCTCTTCGGGTCTTATATTTCTCGTAAGTCTGATGGAGTCTCTCATTAGGGATTTTACTTTGTGTTTCCTCCATATTAAAGCCCTTGCACAGCCAATGTTATGGCTCCGTTCATTTCACAGCTCACACTTTTGCACCATGTCAGACAAATGTTTGGCAACACACTAAGGTTCTTTCTATCTGCAAGCACATTGACCGGCGGTCGACTCCTTAACATTAGTCACGAGTTTTGCTTGAGCTCTGAATGAGTTTGACGTGGGGAAAGAGAAATTAAGATCATACCACCATGATTGTGTTGTTGAATAAACACAACAAGATGATATAAATGTGGTTGGTAGGATTTCCTTGGTAGCGGACAAAACAGAGAGGCACCATTTGTTTTAAAGCATGCTTTTGATCCGTTGCCATTATTTTGTACCCAAACCACAGTTGCACATCAGTTCCCTCACCTCATTTAAACCTCCCATTTCATTTCCCATGAAATGAAAAATGTCTTTTCTGTGGTCTCACCACAGCTCTGCGGGTGAGCTGTCTCCCTTCTATTCTTCTATACCAAATATAAAATTTGAAATGCCACACTTCCCTCTGTGCTGTCAAGTGTTGACATTATTTAACAGAAGCATCTTATCACTTTCCAGTCCCAGCAGTCTTTTTCTTGTGGAAACTTATCAAACTGCCAGAGACAATCTAAAACCATTTCTTTTGACCTTTGCTTAACTTTTATGTTTTCATGTGCTTTCTATGTTAAGCTTTGCTTTTTGCCATACTGCCACCATGGCTTGAGGGATGTCTATCAGATGGTTGGTCAATCAATCTGGTCAGTTGGTTCAGACTAAAATATCCCAGCAACTATTCGATTGGTTTGCGTGATGTTTTGTACAAACATTCATGGTGCCCAGACAGTATGCTGTATCTTCATGACTTTGGTGAACTCTTGTCTTGTATCATCAGCAGGTAAAAATTTTCTTATTTTGTGAAATATCTTAAGATCTTCTGTTTTTTTGTACAGACATGATACATTTTATTAATTTTGGTGATGCTTGACCTGAATTTTCTTATAGCACCAACATTAGGTCATAATTTACATTTGTCCAATACAAAACTAATGACATTCCCAATTAGAATCAGAATCAGAATTCCTTTATTTATCCCCGAAGGGAAATTCTTCAACTGTACTTTGTGTTTATCACAAATTAACCAAAGATGACAATCATTGTAAAAATGAACACATTAAAATGATGTTAGCTTCACTGTATCTGCATGGCTGCAGACTCCTAGTCTGTTCAATTCTTCAGTTCAATTTAAATAACCTATACTGAGAAAAAATAAAATCTTTGTTTCTTTTTGTGAAATCTATTTTAATTTAGTTTTTATGAAGGTTTAAGTTAATGTTGGCGGTGATAGTCCTGTGCTGCCTAAGCTAGAAAGCAAGATGGCTGCTCGCAAACTCCTCTAGCTTACAGTACATCCATCTGTTCTGAGACAGGACAGTCAGCCTATCCCTAAAAACAAATAATGACACCCAACATTCACACAGACACATGCACATGCACACACACCCACACCATGCCACCCAACACGCGGGTTCCAGGAAGCTCACATCAACATACACAGGGATACCACAGTGAGAACCAGGCAATGTGCCATCTAAGATTTGCGTACTTGGAAGAACACACATACACAACAGACACGCCATCCCTGCTACATTGTTTTGAACTGTGGCGTGTTCTTGCGGTTACCCTGACGTCTTTGATAAGTCAGCTTGACATTAGGAGGCAAGCTCGCTTTTGCTCAACTCTGAACACGTGAGGAGGGGAAAATAGGAGATGGAGAGAGGTGGCATCAAGGAAAAAAAAAATCTGTTTGCTAGTTTTTATCCAGCCTCCCACATGTCACTGAATGCCAGATTTTCAGATGTTCTGATTTCACATAACTTTTAGTCTTTGTTATTTAAACAGAAGACTCGCACGTTGACATCTTTCAGCCTGATTGATCATTTCAGCATGGGGGCTACCTCCTCATCTAGAAAGAGTTTAGGTTATCCTTACATGTCAATTTCAAGGAAAGCTCTTGTAACCACCCCAGATTTTGTCATGTTGACCTTGTATGATCCCACACACATACACACACACACACACACAGGGAGAAACAGAGAGATGTTGTTTAGTTTTATCAGACTGGGCGTGCAGAGGTGATAGCAGAAGTGTTGAGTGCATACTGCACTGCGAGGTGGGGGGGGGTGTGTGAACCATGAGGGGTGGAGGTCCTTCTTCTCCTCCACCCTTCTGCCTGTTGAAACAATAGTTTGGTGATAAAGAGCACTTAAAAGCAATTGAAGTGTGCGTGCATAGACAAAGAATGTTTTACCATTCTTTTGAATTGTTCTTAGCAGCTGTCCCTGCTCCTCCCTTTTCAGTGAGAGAGGGTTTACAATCATCTCTCCACTTTGTGACATTATTTTTTCCTAAGTCAAGTATTTCTGTCTCAAAGAATGTGTTGTGATTAAGACTTTCTGTGAACTGATAGATTGACTTTGGCCCTTTTTTCTCAAAACTTGCCCTTTTATCTGTGTATCTAAAGGCTGGACTGCTCTCACGTTTGGAGAAACAGTATTTGAAATGGAGATTCTTTCTGCACAGAACTATGTTCACATTTAGAGGAGCACCACTCTTTTTTTTTACAACGTATAGAACTTTCTAAGAAATTGAAATTGTGACATTTGTGGTATTGTTTCATTATTATATATTCTTAAATTATTATTATAAATTATTTCCAAAAACCCCACAAACCCAATAAATCAAATTTATTAACCCATGAAGGTCTGGATTTGGAGTCACACTCAAAATTAAAGTGGAAAAACACACTACAGGCTGAAAACAAGTCAAAATGAGGCTCATTAGTGTGTGTGGCCTCCACGTGCCTCTATGACCTCCCTACAACACCTGGGCATGCTCCTGATGAGGTGGCGGATGGTCTCCTGAGGGATCTCCTCCCAGACCTGGACTAAAGCATCCACCAACTCCTGGACAGTCTGTGGCGTTGGTGGATGGAGCGAGACATGATGTCCCGGATGTGCTCAATTGGATTCAGGTCTGGGGAACGGGCGGGCCAGTCTATAGCACCAGTGCCTTCGTCTTGCAGGAACTGCTGACACACTCCAGTCACATGAGGCCTAGCATTGTCTTGCATTAGGAGGAACCCAGGGCCAACCGCACCAGCATATGGTCTCACAAGGGGTCTGAGGATCTCATCTCGGTACCTAATGGCAGTCAGGCTACCTCTGGCCAGCACATGGAGGGCTGTGTGGCCCCCCAAAGAAATGCCACCCCACACCATCACTGACCCACTGCCAAACCGGTCACGCTGGAGGATGTTGCAGGCAGCAGAACGTTCTCCACGGCATCTCCAGACTCTGTCACGTCTGTCACATGTGCTCAGTGTGAACCTGCTTTCATCTGTGAAGAGCACAGGGCGCCAGTGGCAAATTTGCCAGTCTTGGTGTTCTCTGGCAAATGCCAAACATCCTGCATGGTGTTGCCTGCTGGAGGTCATTTTGCAGGGCTCTGGCAGTGCTCCTCCTGTTCCTCCTTGCGCAAAGGTGGAGGTAGCGATCCTGCTGCTGGGTTGTTGCCCTCCTCCACGTCTCCTGATGTACTGGCCTGTCCCCTGGTAGCGCCTCCATGCTCTGGACACTACGCTGACAGACACAGCAAACCTTCTTGCCACAGCTCGCATTGATGTGCCATCCTGGATGAGCTGCACTACCTGAGCCACTTGTGTGGGTTGTAGACTCCGTCTCATGCTACCACTAGAGTGAAAGCACCGCCAGCATTCAAAAGTGACCAACATCAGCCAGAAAGCATAGGAACTGAGAAGTGGTCTGTGGTCACCACCTGCAGATCCACTCCTTTATTAGGGGTGTCTTGCTGTTTGCCTATAAACCAAAAAAATTTCTGTGCTCTAGGAACAGACCACCAGTCATGTGACAGAAAGAGAGGTTACTAGGAAAAGAGAGGTTGGAAAAAAATGTATTTATCAGATGAAGAGGCTGGTGGATGTATAGACCCCAGGAGAGAGGAAGAGACACTGAGAACAGACCTGGCCAGTAAAATCTTGGAGGCCTAACAGGTGTCACCGTGTCAGGCTAAGAACCACTGATGTATTCAGAAAATAGCCAGTGCAGGTAGAGCCAGGAACCGAAATGCTAATGAACGTGTGCTCTGGCCTGCACAATGTTGGGTGAAAACATTTTTTTCAAATAAATGGGCGCCATCCAGGAGTCTGGTCTATAGTTCTTATAATCCATTAGTGCTAACGACCCTCCTCTCTAACTGCTGACCCTGAAAGAGAAGGTCAGTAGGTCACAATCCTATGGCTACAGGGGACACACAGCAATGAGATGCATCTTTGTTGAAATGCTCTGTAGACATTTTGATGTCCATGTCAGACAGGAATAACGCAACAGCCGACGATATCTACACGGGCCTTAACAACTGATTGGTTGTCTTCTCCCCCTCTGTCTCTGTAGGTTACCTCATCATGACAGACGATTGGTTCTCTGAGTATGTGTACGAGGTGGTGGTAGACAAAAGGTTCATCACCCCTGAAGTCCTGGAAGTGATGCAACAGGAGCCCGTTGTACTTCCTGCCTGGGACCCAATGGGAGCCTTGGCATAACTACAGTAATCCAGATTTTAGCCCCACCTATGGTCTATTTGACTCCGCCCTATTCCTCTGCTGCTTTTACCTCTCCAATACCTCCCCCCAACACCCCTTTCAAAGAAAGCCTGTTCTTCTAGAAAAAATAATAAAGATTTTGAGATTTTTGTTTTCTTTTTTTACTGGACTTCCTGTGTCTTTTGTTTATCTTTACGTCTTCAGGGAGTATTTTTGTGAAATGAATATGAGGCACAGACTTGGGGCCTGAGCATTTTAAAGGTGATTTTTTTTTGGCATTACAAACTCATTTTGAGACAAGGTAGCTTCACACACAGGTTTTAAAAGTGTAACCTGAATTTCATGCATGCATAGGGTACATACACTACTGTGAAAACACTGCTGCTTAATGTCATTTATAATTCTGTGTAGTCTGCAGGTTTAAAATATTTTTTGTATTGGACTGATGTTCGCATCTTTGGCTTGTTACTTTTATCAGGCTGACCTCTCGTACACGATCAAAACAGCAGTGATGCACTGTTTTAAGAATAACGCTGAATTTCCAGTAACAGACAATCTTCCCATAACTTCCTCTCTTTTCTGACATAACAGTGTGAACCGGTAAAGTGGCATAGCTGTGTGTGCATGTGTATATGAATTTGTTTTCATATCTTCTGCCTGTATCCCCTGATTGGATATCTAAGAATGTTAGAAGCAGGAAAGGGTCATACTTAGACAATACGCGCTCATTTCTATACAGAACAGCCACACTGCACTGCCAGGTGAAAATCCAGGCACTTCCTTCACAGGCTGCGTAATCATTCCTCAGCAAAGTTCCAACTCTTCCTGCTTTAAAACATTCCTGTCAAGGTAAGGACCACCTTTGACCTCCCAGCAGTCGGCCTGTCAGCTGAGTTATTGCTGTGACAACCATCTGCAGCGTGGCTGTTAAAGCAAGAAGTGTGTGTCTGAACGTGCATGGGACACCTGGGACATGACAATTGTTAAGGTGCAGTCTGGTCGTTTTGATTTTTATCTAGAGGTGAAGAGGTCTTATTTCATTTTATTCTCATAATCCAGTCTTTGTACTAAACATCTTTTCTTTTTGCAGTAATGTACTTCCCAGACCATTAAGCATTAGAATCATGCTAAAAACATGAAAACAGAGGTTAAGCCTGCTGCAATGACTCCTGCTTCCTGCTACCCGTCCTGCACTTTCTCAACTTCTCCTCCCTTCTGTTCTGTGCCTGGTACTCCATTTTCTTTGCTTTTTATCTGCAGTTTACCTCATCTTTCTGTATACTCTTCTACATTCTCAGAGTCCATCTATCCCATCCACATATTCCCAAAATGAGATGAACTTGTGTCACTCTTCTTAGTACATTCAAACACAACCCAAAGCTTTTGACATGCAAGTTATAGTGACGGTTTTGAAAAATGTACTTGCTGAAGATGCTGGATAGATGGTGTTGAGAAATTGACTGATTGCCAACCTTTTTTTTTTTCCTGAAAATCTCTCAGAGGAAAGGTATTTTGTTTTATCTGGGTTTCATCGAGATTAGAGTGTACACTAAATCTTACCAGGCAAATCCTATTATTTACTATTATTACTCATAACCCAAGATGAGTGATTAACAGGAGGAGACATAAGACATGACAGGGCAAAAGAAAGAGAGAACAACAATCCCAAACAACAAAGAAGAATACAAATATAACTGAATGATTCAATTTTGATTTGTACTGCACACACAGGTAGGTGTATGTGCGCATGCAGGGAGAAGAGAAGGAAGAGGGGAAACAAGACTCCAAGGGGGAATCTCTGGTCAGGCCCAGGGGACGAAGAGGTGTCCAGATAGAACCAAGGACAGCTGGGTCAGACAGGATTGTTTGTTTTTTCATTTCTTTCTCCTATGTCTTTGCTTTCTTCTCCATTTAGTCTAACACCATTACAATATACTCAAGAAACTGAAGCTCATATGTTGTTGTAGTATAAAAATTATTACAGAGTAACTACAGTTGCCAAGAAAAGGCTGCATAAACACTTAAATGCTTCCCATAAATTGCTGCGTTTGAATGTCTAACTGTTTGAAATTTAGATATGAACCAATCTGGGTCTATGTACACTCATCAGTGGTGTTAAATAAACAGAGCAGGTAAAACAGCATTTCAAATATGGAGCCCAAATTGCAATGAATAACTGTAAGGCCTGCCTGTTGTGAGATAAAACCACACGGAGAAACGGAGAACAACAGGGAGCTCAATATCCTGTATTCAGATGATTGGCAGGTTATGTGAGCAGCCAGGGCTCAGCCCGACCTCCAGAAATAGTTATTCACTTCAGCTCATCAGGTTGAAGCCTCAGAGTGAGAGGAAACTATAGATGTGTGTTACGGGCCTTCAGGTCAAAATTTTGACTATTTCAAAGTTGAGTAATTGCTTGTGCAGTTTGTCTCTGCACAGACCGTAAGTCTTTTTAGTTTTTGTATTCACTACAGACTTTCTATTTGATAACAGACAATGTTCCATGTATGATTAGCCAAATTTTTGTATTTTTTGTTTTAACAACTCTGCACCACATGTATTTTTGCTCTCCAGCTGCAAATCAGCGGAACTAAGTAGGCTACATTTATTCAAGTGTTGTAACCCAATTACAACATATTAGCATTATAAGTAGCCTTCTTTTTACTCCACGACACTGATCTGACAGCCATCTCAACCCACACTACACTACACAATAAAGATTTTATGAAATCCATTTAGAATAACAATGTAATATGCATAATAACACAAAACAAAAGCAAAATCAAAACAGTGAGTTACACTTACTACTGATAAAAATGAAATAGGTCTACTTTTATTTAAATCGTTATCTGAATATCTTTTGCTATTGCCGAAAACCAGTCGCATCCAACTATGTATAAAGAGAGGCACTGGGTGTCAAGGAATTATCATGTAGTATAATTCATCACTCGTGCATAAATTAGACAGATGATAGATAAATACTTTGTTGATCCCAATTCAGCATCCAGTCGCATCCGTACAAAGACAAGAAAAAAAACCAGCATGCATTAAAATATAAAATATAAAGCAAAATAAACAATATGTAAAAAGGTAAAAGCATAATTATAGAATATATATATATTATAACTATGGTATAAGGATATGACAATAATAATTAAAATGCTATTTTCTAAGATGTAACAATAATAGAATTAAGCAAAACTGAGATCATTACATCTCTGCAAAAGCAAGCAGGGCCCTAAATGCAGCACTAGGTGGTCATTTTCCCATTACTGTAACAGTTGGGCGTTTATTGGTTATTTTCACTGCATACAACACAGTACACAAGAGGCTATAACACTTCTCATGGTTTAACAGGGAGCTAAATCTCCAGTTACAAACTGAATAATTTAAGACATTGCAAGGGAGTTTAACACTATTGTTTGTCTGAAAGTAAACCAAAAGCCTTAGAATATTCTCTCAACACACTGTAGGTGATTTATAATGTCTGTTATCACCAAAATGGCTAATAGCTTCATTTAACCAACCTTTTAGTTTGTAAATCAGCCTAACCTCAGCTACAATTTAGGTTAAATAAAAGTAGGCCACTGCACTTTTGTGTACAATAAATCACAGCATTGTCTAAATTAGGGTAGAAAGCTAACTTGTTGTTTTTTACAAAAGAGAATACCATACTATATAATAATACTGCGTCTCTGTGAAACTGCTGTTCATTCAAAGCCAGGACTTCCTGCTGCTTGTGTTTCACAGTAAAACTGCCCAATGGTGAAGCTCTATGGGGACTTAAATTGTGAAGGTACTACTTAAAAAACATTATATTTGTCAGGACACATCAAGTGAGCTCCAAAGTAGCCAAAAGTGTTTGTTTTTTCCTCACCACTTTGGCTGGGGTGGAGTGGATTTAAATATTCTCTTGCAGGCATCCTGTGAAAGCTTACTGTGGATATGTCTGAAGGTGTGGGACCTTATCAAGTCCTCATGTCAGTCTTATTACAGTTTCCATGTCCAGGTGTTTGTGCTTGACAGGAGAAATTAGTCCACCGTTGAGCCATAGGAGAGTGCTGATCACACACCTGTTCTAAAAAATTTCTTGCTTTTTTCCCATTTGTTCTTCCCCCCCGTCAGTTGTGTGTGTGTGTGTGTGTGTGGATTTATGTGTGTTGCAATGAGGATTAACCTAGTACTTCAGCTGATGCTGATTGGAATGACGTTCAACACACAGGCCTGCTTTTAACAAGTAGGAAAGACTGGATGCTGTGTGTGTTTGTGTGTGTGTGTGTGTGTGTGTGTGCAGTGAGCTGTGTGGGACAGAAAGAAAGAGGACACAGTGATTGTATTTTGTATTTTAATGTCAACATTACGGTGTCTGTGTTTTCAGTGTGACCAGGCTGCCCTCTTTTATATCTCCTACATGTCTCACACACACACACACACACACACCATGGAGGCTAAGTAGACTGACTGGATACTGTAACTGGCATGATGCCTTTTGGCCCAGTAGGTTGCAGGTGGCTGTAAATGGGTTAGTTATAAGAGGACACAGGCAGGCCAGGACCCAAAAAATCTTTCTCTCACACTCACATGCACACTTAATAACATATATCTCACCTCGCTGCTTTTGTACATTTTGTGACTTAATTTATGTATCTGCGTTCCTCTCTTCTTCTTCTTCTTTGGCCCTCTTATAAATATGCATTAAGGAGTCCTGGATTAGGGGCAAGGATCCTTTTCTAAAGCTCAGTGTGTGTGCGAGCGTGTGTGTTTGTGTGTGTGTGTTTGGGTGAAATCATGTGTGTGGGGGCTTGCTTGCATGCTTGAGTATGTGTGTTTGTGTCTTAAGCCAGGCAGAACAAGAATACGGCCTGCTGTAAGCCCAGGCATGTGTGATTTGTGTGATTGGGTTTAGACTGCGTTGATAGGCTTGGACACTAGATGACCAGACGCTCCGTGGACAACACAGACTGTCCTGCTAAAAATATCAGGTAAGACCTCACTGCCTTTCATTTTATATCCCATAATTTTATTACCAGCAGGTTCATCTTTTACGTTCTCTGTTTACTCTCGTCAGTTCTCAGTTACATACTTGATAGCTATCTGGATAGATGTTGATAGCTATCTCTGTAACATATGTGCGTATGTTGTGTAAGCGTGGGTCCTGTGACACAAGGCGTGATTTTCTAGGAGAGAGGGGTTTTTTTTGTTTGTGTTTGAAGGCTTTTGCATGAATTTAATTTCTTTTTGATGCCTGCCATAGCAATCATTCATCATATGGACCGTTTATTATATGTGGAACTTGGGAAACAAATTAGAAACCTCCAGATTTTGGGATTAGTTATTTAAACAGGAATATTAAATGTTATTCATTGTGTGGTTTAGAAAGTGTCAGATGCACAAACATAAATTAAATCCAGACTGCTGTTTTACTGACTGTCTCATGATGCGTGATCTAAATTCAGTGTCAAAGTTTAGAATAACCAGTGATGTAATACGACTAAATACAGTTTAGTCAATTTCTGTACTTAGGTACAATGTTTAGATACTTGTACTCTTTCACTCCACTACATTTTTGAGCCAAAATATGTCACTTTTTACTCTACATTTATTCGATAATATTATTTGCCAGATTTAGATTAGTCAGTGTTGTTTATTCCAATCAGATTGTTGCAGGCGGCGTATTAAGTGAGACCACAGACCGGTGACTGCAGACACAGAGAGCATACTGCAGCAGCGCCAGCGTGGCAAAAAATACAGTTCATTGAAAAAACACTGAATAATTGATAGTCCTTTGACAACACTGAAAGAAGAGTTGTGTATGGTTTTTACTTTTCAAATGTTATTTTCACATTATCTGGAACTGGAACTGCTTCATTAGTCAGCTTCCACTCTTCACTTGAGCACACAAAATATGGGCATAAAGCCATTCTGTTCTCAAGAACTCCCAAAATAATTAACAGGACGCAAGCCGTAAACCTCCACTACTCACAGGTCACATCTCCGCCGCTTTTTAAATGGAACGTTTTTAAATCTCCCTGTCAGAAATCTACTGGGGAATGATATACTGACCTCTGAGGAATATTCACATCATAAGCTCTAATAATCATTTCATTTATGATGTGGTTATGTTTGCAGCAAAAGGTGGCCTGGGAAATATCTTTCCTCAACAGCATCTCACAGATGGTGTGCACAATGTCACTCCCACCTGTAACGCCACGTCATGACTCTGAGACCATTAGTTTAGCCTTAGAAAAATGGCTGTTAGTGCGATTCCAAGTGCATTTCAGCATCATCCGACACCAGAGAGCCATAACATGTCTCCATCTTCCCTTATGATGCACTGTTTTCATTGTTAGTTGTTGCTGCCTCAGCACACCTGGCTTCCTTTTAAAAATGCCTGCAATTTTGAAAAACTGGCTTGTTTGGTGTCTAATAGTATTAAATAGTGAAAACCTTTTGTTTTGGAATGAACACAGAAAACATTGTGTCAGTAGCTTCTGGATTTCAGGCTTTTGGGGATTTTTTGGTTGGTTTTTTTTTGTTGTTGTTGTTTGTTTGTTTTTTTGACTTATTACACTCAGATTAGCAATTAGCTGCAATCTGCACTTGTTGTTATAGGCATCAGTAAACATCCTCTTCCTGCCTTGCAATAAGGTTAGTTTTAAGCATAAAATATTTGTCAGTTGGTCAAATCATTCAGCAAAGACACTCCAGTTGACTTTAGTTTGATGGTATTGTTGCAGTCAAATGAGGTTTCAAAAGGGTCAATGAAGACGCATATTTGAACAGACTGGGACCTGTTAGATTATAGGTTCATTAAAGGCAGTAGTGACAAGAAAATGGTCGATGAAAAAGATGTACTTGTGAACAATTTACTTGAGTCATCAAAAGAGAGCTTATAATAATAAGATTATTATTTCATTAATAAATTATTTTACACATTGTGATATTTAATATCACCAGTCGTTTTGGCAAAATTTTGGCAGGTTGACATGTTTTCATTGTGCTTGTGGATGATGTGTTCTGTATGCATCTTCACTTGGCTTCCAGATTACTGCTTGTAACATTATTGGATGATTTGGGTTGCAATTTCATATGCAAGCTCAACCGCAGAGGAGATTAGCGGTAGACCGGGATGTTGTAATATGTTGCAGTAATGTTCTTGCAAGTTGTAGGAAATTGATGTTGACATAAAGCTGAAACAAATCAGCTGAGCAAACAACGTCTGGAAGATAATAGCAAGAACAGGAGCACGACAAAACTAGTGAGAGTAAACCACAGTAACTTGTACATTATGCAGCAGCTTGAATATGTCGAAGCTGAACATAATGTAGAAAGCCATTTAGTTTCATGAGCACACATGTTTGTGCCCCTCTGTTGGCTGTGACAACATGGTGTGACTGTTGTTTATGTGTCTCAAAGTTGTCTTGGGTGTATGACAAGGCCAACAGACAGATATCACACAGTGGTGGCAAAAGTTATTAAAATTTAATCATGTTGCACCCCCGTTGTATTGTGCAACCACAGTGTAGCAAATGGAAGTAAATCTCTCCTCCAGGGCAGGTTACCCTGCATGTCTTGACAATTTGCCACTCAAAATATGTTTGCATGTTTGCTTATCAGGGTGCCCCTCAATTTGGGACTTGTGAAAGCCAGCAGTGTTTTTCTTTTCTGCTGGGAGTAGTTTCCTCTTAAAGAACTAAAACTTCCTGCAACTGGTTTGGTGACCTTTGTACAGATGTGACGGTAGCGTAGAGGCTTTCAAACTAGCAATCTAATGCACTGTACTGTTTATTTTTCAATTAGCCAGGGCTCAAGTTGGCATAAAGTCAGATGGGCAGATACTTAAGCCCCCACAGTGGGAAACCCGTGGAGCAAAACATGGATTTCATGAATTATTTTATCAGGTTGGTTGCTCTTGGTCTCTGCACTGTGTCTCACTGTGTGTATGTGTACGTGTCTCTTTATGTGACTCTAAAGGTTTGTGTGGGTCTGTGTGGGTGTACGAGTAACAAACTGTTTTTTTGAAGACACCTGTGCACAGTAAAAGCACATTACAGCTGAAAAATCACTATAATAATGGAACAGTTATTTGTGCGTAAGATTAGCTGTTTGTATCAAAATCTAAACTCTACTTGTAAATTATTTTATTTAAAACATTCTATAATTGATTTAACATGGCTTTATTTAATGTGATAAGATAAATCATCCATGGTTAAAAACATTAAAATAAAAAACATTCTAAATAAAAGAATAAAGTAATACGTTAACTTCCCTGCTCCAGCAATGTAGCTTTTTTAGGAAGCTAGAGTTTGCTCAGAGGTGTTTCAGCAGGGCAGATGTTGACAAAGACACTTGAACACAAGTTCTCCAGTTAAAGGATGATGTGCTCTTTTTTACCTGTCTAGTCTATTTTTTAAAATCAGACCTGTGGGATTTTTTTTAAGCAGCTTAAAGAAATAGTGAATTCAATTAGATGCTCTAGCAAAAAAAGATTAAATCTTGAGTTTGCATGCCTTAAACACTGGCCAAGAGGAATACGTTTCTTTCTCTATTTTTCAGTCTTTTCATAATTCCTCTCAGGTGTTTCACATAGAGATTAAAACGTAGCTGAAAGGGACATTGAGTGACAGAGCTGAAGAGTCTCTAACTTATGCAGGTGCAATTCAGAAAACCCCTGAGAGTTGCCACAGCAGACCCTGATAAGCATATTATTTTTACTGAGCCACTCCTGACATCCATACCCCACACCATAGGGTGTTTGTCTGTGTTTAAAAAAAGCTGTCTTACAAAAGCTGGCATAGAGCCCAAGGCTTTATGAGCTGTTTAAGAGTACAAGATAAACTGAGTAGGCGCCCTTTGGAATCTCCTGGGGATTTTGGAAGCAAATGCTTATGAGCTGATATACGGTTGATTATGGGAAGACTTTCACATTCCATCATGAAATATGGTTTAATTACTCATTCAGCATTTCATAAACGGCAATAAGGATTGCTCTAACTCAAGCAAATATGGTTTATACATCATGGATATGCGTGAGAAAGTGCATGTACGGGTGTGCTTGTGACTGTTTAGAACTGCCTGTGCAAATTAGATATGAACTGAAGTGAAAAATACAACACAGACAGAGACTTGTGTTCTGTTTCTACCAAGTTTTCTTTTTCTGTTTCTTGTATATTTCTTTAAATCGGGATGTTGACAAACCTTTTCCTGTGCAGTGTGACAATTTGTAACATAAAATACAAAAGTACAATAGACACACACCCACCCACCCACACACACACACACAGGCTTGCAGTGCATGAATATTCAGGGACTCAGAAACTTGATCTACACCAGCAGAAAAGTGAGCTTTCTCATGCAGTCTGTGGAGTATGTCAGGTAGAGACAAACTAGCTTTTATTATGTTTTTGTTTTTTTTTTATACACACACACCAGACAGCTTGTAAATGGATTAAAGAGTTCATTTACCAGAAAGTTAGTTTTTCCCTTTTCGACATTATTTGACAAAATATTTTACACTTGAATATCTGAGCTGAGTGCTTAAAAAATGACTCAAAAATGTTGAGTGATGGTGGCCAAAGTATCAAACTATCTCCATTGCTGGCACAAGGAGTGAACTTGAAAAATGAAACCAAAAAATTGGAAGGAGAGACCTAGGATTAACAGATAAGAGAAATGTGAAAGCTTAATGAATTATGGAGAAAAATGGAAAAAGAGGGAGCGTGAGAACTCCAGCAGAACTGGCAGGAAATGTGTGTGTGTGTGTGTGTGTGTGTTTGTGTGTGCATGGTGTGCAAGACAACAGCGAGTAGCACCCTGACACAGAGCCCCACATTGCCAAACAGCTACTCAAGGGTAGGACTTTCCCTCTCTGCACTGTGTGCTTTCATGAGAGCTCTGCCATGACCATAACTGTGTCTGAACTGTGCTACAGTTAATTACTACTATTTGTTTTCTTATTGTATGCATCAAACCAGACTTCAAAGTATGCATGTCTGTGCTTGCATAGTGTTTCTCCATTATCTTCTGCGTGAGCGCACTCATCCACGCATCCATCTCTGTGGGGCTGTGCGTCTCGAAAACACAGCATGTGTGTGAGTGTGTGTGGTTGGTAGGAAAGGGACAACGAGGGAGAGAGAGAGAGAGAGAGAGAGAGAGAGAGAGAAAGAAATGAGAGAGGTTTGAGAGCTCAATGGGCAAACACAGTGTCCTGATGTGCTGGTGCAGGCTGTTTCGCTGCCGAGTTGTTGTAATACCGCAGGATTCTTTGAAGTTTTGGGTAGAAGTAGCCGCTGCTGTTTGTGTACCTTTAAGCCGCAACAGGTTCTACTTGTCTACATTTACCATCTCGTAAGGTAATGTATGGGATGTGAGTTGGGAGAAAATCCTACTACTGCTATACCAGTGTCTTTACTTTGCTGTTATTTTCAGTGTATTGATTCCAAAAGTGTCAGCACCGCGACTAATATCTGTGTAAAATTTACATTATTTAAGAGTTCACTAACATGATAACATTTTTTATTCGGTAAAAATTTTCCTCAAATGTTTCTCTTTGCTTAAATCTTGATGTTGTGGTCTCACTCTCGCTTTCTGTATTAAGCTCCTATTAACTGTACTGTTAAAAAACGTACACAAATTTTTATATAAAGTTTATTTATTCTTTAGTGTTGTTTCTTGAATGACGGCACTTTTTAAACTTTATTTGAATGATGTATGCTGCTACTTCATGTATTTTGTTCAGAAGGTGATTAAATGTTTCTGCACACGCAGATCAGATTTCGTATTTCATCAAGGCATTTACCCTTGTTTGTTTTTCTCGACCTTCTGTTGTGAGACCGTGACAGCTAATAGATTGGGTGCTTTATGGATATCCATGAGTAAAGTGCACTCAGGAAGATCACTTTTTTCCGTTACATAATTTTTGTATCAAAGTGAATGAATATTTGATTTAGTTCTCACGTTTTAGTCACAACCTTTCGAGTAGAAGGTAAAGATTTCTCTCAACTTAAACAGATCTTCTCAGACCAGAAGGTGCAAAGTGGACTTTTGTCAGTGTTGAGGAAATGAAGTTGATGTTGTAATTAGGAACTGATGTTTGCATTCGTCAGGAGATGAAAATGTGATTTGTATGAAAAAAAAAAAAAAAAGTGTGTGTGTGTTAAGTGGGAAGTTAGACAGTATTTCTATCCCTCCTCAGAGTCCAGGCACGGGATCTTGGTTTAGTGGTAGTCAGATGTTAGTGGGGAGTGAATGTCATGCTGTATAAAACTACTGAACTCCTGTTCTTTATTAAGATAATGGCATTCATCACTAACTAAGCTACCTCTCGAAACAACATAATCCGCTTTCCAAGGTTTAATCCACTGCTCATGTGATAGCATGTTGGACTGCACGTTTAGTATGTTTTATGTTTAAAAAAAAGATTGGCTAACATTTGTTAAAGATGTATTTTTATCCATACATGGTAGCATTCCTTATCACCAAATTCAAAATGATTTAAAGCAGTTTAAAAAGCAGCTACAGAACACTTTGTGCTGCACATGAATGTCATCAAGCTCAAAGCACACTTTATATTTTCCTCAACTACTTACCATAAAAAGTGGAAAACAGACAAAAACTGCACACTAATGGCTGTTCACATAGAATCATTTAAAGCGTGGACGATGTAGATCTACAATTTCATAGAATTACTGTGTTTATATTCCAGTTTCTGTATCAAGTAAGTAAGCATTTTAATTAAAAAATAAAAGAGGTAAATGTGCTGCGTTCATGCAACATCAGTTGCAGATATGTGAAGTTCTGTCACCTAAATTACCTGAACTAACAAGTCCAAAGAATATAACATTTTAGTCTAATTGTACTCATATTCATTGAATTTAGGCACACAAAAACATTTTTAGATAGCCTCATTTGAACTCATGAAAAGACAGTATAGTTTTTAAGCCATGACTTAATTAATATAAATTTGTGTTTTCCTTATCTGTTGCCTGCTTAGCATATGTCACTGAGAGCACACTTCTGTGTCCTATCCTGTTTCCTGCTGATGCTTCTAAGTATTCTTTCTAACTGAGAGATAGCATAAAATGAGAAACAACAGTAAATCAGCATTTCTCAGCACAGTTGCCTTACTTTGAGACTGTATTCCATAACTGTGGTTTGTTATCAGTTATTGCATGTAAAAAAAAAAGAGAGGTTCATATGATACATTCTATAGCATGTGTTCACTCATAAGCATTTTAGAGCTGAATAACTCTGTGCCTGTGACTCTCTCTCTCCGTGTGTTGCAGTTTGCCCCATTGCTGAATGTCTCAGAGGACAAGCAGTTTGTGGAGGAAAGCCAAGATTCTTGTAACTCTTCTCCTGGCCACATCCTGTTCAAACACATCCCTCTTCTCACATACCCTCCTCTGTCTGTCCTCCCTGCCAGCTCTTTTTCCTCCTTGCTCAAAGGACACATTTCAGTCCTACACACACCTGCCCCTATTCTGCCACTCCCCTCTCTTCTTTCAGCTCTGCTGTCCTGTTTCCCAGCTTCTTTACCTCTGTAAGAAGAATAATCCTGTTTTTTGCCACATTTTTCGTGCACCCTTACTGCACCATTTCCTTGCTCCCCTAACCCCCCTGTTCGCCTAATGGGCACCATATCAGATAGCGGCACCGCATTCCCTTCATCGTCACTGAGAGCCTCTCTCCACCCCTAACTGCCTCGCCAACACCAACAGCAACACGACTCAATGGAGACAAAAGATATGATGATGACGAGCATGTTGACAATGGACAAAGGGGAGAATGAGGGAGAGAGGGACAAAATGAGAGACGAGCTTGGGGCAGAAGACGAGGGGACACAGCAGGAAAATGGTAGACTGATGCTGGCTGATGGTCTTTCAGAGAAAGGACCCAAGACCCTGACTTCTAGCTCTGGACAGCAGGTGTCCAATGGTTTCACCACGTCCACTCCTCAAAGCCCCAGGGAGGGACCAGGGACCGCAGCTACATCTGGAGGTACCGCTGCTGTGCCTGGAGGAGGCATCGGGTCCTCAGTGCCGCTGGGAGGCCTCAGGACTCTGGTGGTCCAACAAACCAGTTTGGAAAGGCCCAGAGAAACCTGGAGTAAGAAGATGGATTTCTTGCTCTCTGTGATTGGCTACGCTGTGGACCTGGGAAATGTCTGGCGCTTCCCTTACATCTGCTACCAAAATGGAGGAGGTGAGAAGGCAAAAGATCTTGTAGAGGGGGTGAGGGAGATAAGGAGTGCTGTGAGTTCAGGAGATCCCATGCTGGAATAAACAAGATTTCAAGGATTAGAAAAGTTCTTAGGTTTGAGTTGTACTGGAGTGTACTGTAAATTTACTGTAGTCACAGAGCAATAATATATGTGAGTATGGCAGCTGAACTTAGTCAGTTTCCCCCTCTGTAACTTTTTCCATCATCAAAGATGGAGAATTGAATTGAATAGAATTTCTCTGGTACATTGCTATTTCTGAAAAACAAACCACTAAAAATAGAAGTGTGTAGACCTATAAGGAATGCTGCAGTTAATATACTTGTTTATCAATAGCCCTTGATTTAGCTCACTTCTTGCACAATCTAAGGTCCAAAAAGGCAAGCTAATGTTTTCACAAAGTGAAAAAGTGGTCTGCCTGTGTTCTGTTACTACACAGTCCTCACCTAGCAGCAAACAGGGCCTCCCTTTCTACTTTTATTGAATTTGCAATAATAAAATCTTTGCAATTTCCTGTGTTCTATGTGTGTCTCACAGAGCGAAGTAGAGATGGGGACTGGGGGGGGACACTTGATAGAGGCAACAGTATTAATTGTGGTTTTTATGAGAACGCCTTCAGCGTCTTTCTCCTTGCTTAATAACCTGTCTCCCAGGCAGCTGCTCAATCAACCCTTATCTTCACTCTCATGTCACAAAGACTTGAGACACACAGCAGCCCACCCACACACACACAAAAGCACACATGGAAAATAAGTTGATAATGAGATATAAAGGGGGAAAAAAAGAGAGAGATGTGTTATCAAACTTTGCACGTTAGATTGGAGGCCCTAAGATCTGGCTACCAACCTGCGGCTTCTCTGTTCCTCAGTGTTTGGTCTTTAATCACTCCTACATTTTCCTTACAAGAACGAAGCCAGCATCACAGTAGTCCTAATTTGTCGTTGAAGAAAGCCAAACCAAATGACCCTCTCACTTGAGTTTCCACCTATTAAATGCAGACGGGCATGAAACTGCGAAAGCATGCACTGTTGTTTTTGAATGGACTATGGTTATATAAACAATAAGGTACTTAATGATTTTTACAGAGCGCTTTTAAATGTGCTTGGCTCGTTGCGAGGTATTGAGAGGAACACTGAAATTACAGATGTATTATGAACAAGTAGCATTTCTCAGGAGTGTAATTGATTTTTTATTGTTCATCCATAACTCTTTCTTCCAATTATTCCCATCTCACTTTACCCCTAATCTCGCTCCCTCATCCCCAAACTTCCTCCATCCTTGTCTCTCGGCCCAGGTGCCTTTTTGCTACCCTACCTGCTGATGGCAGTATTTGGAGGTGTCCCTCTCTTCTACATGGAGCTGGCTCTCGGCCAGTTCCACCGCAGTGGCTGCATCTCAATCTGGAAACACATCTGCCCCATCTTCAAAGGTAACAGAAGGCGTGGATAGAAAACAGAACGGATGGAGAAATAAATTAATAGCAATAGCTTGAATTAAAAGGTAAGAAGAGAACATAAGAGAGCAGCACTTACCAACAGGAAAATTGGCAGCAAGAGAACAAAAAAGATGAAGAAGGACAGTGTGAAGCTGTCAGAGCCTTAGCGACAACTCATTTAACCTCCTTGTCCTCCTTGGAACAGCTCCCTTGAAGAGCATCTCTAGCCTCTTGGACATCTAGTGAGATGGACTGGCTCTCTATTATGGAAATTGTCACATTTCCACGCCAAATGCCAGATGCTCAGAAATGTGATAGTATGTAAATTGTTGTTGTTGCTCAGAAATGTCACCCACCTAGCCAATAGCAACTTGAATTAGCTTCACAACACCACTGATGCCTCTTGAAGATCCGGGGAGTGACTGACTGGTGTTACATACTACACACACACACACACACACACATGTTTTTAATACATTGCAGATGGGAAGTTTATCAAGATGTTTACATATTATCTTAAGTCTCATCTGACCCTCTCCCCACTCATCCAGGGATCGGCTTTGCCATATGCATCATCGCCCTCTACATAGCCTTCTACTACAACACCATCATGGCCTGGGCCTTGTACTACCTGCTGTCATCATTTCAACCCACCCTGCCCTGGACCACCTGTACCAACAGCTGGAACACTGCCACCTGTAATCGTTACATGTCCACCGACCACAATGTATCGTGGTCCAACTCCTCCACCTCCCCTGCCGAGGAGTTCTATACGTAAGTGCATGTAAGTCGGATGTAGAGGTGTAGGAGGCAAGCTACACAGGAGGGAGGCGTCAAGGGAAGAAGGGAGGATGACTTCCAGAGAGCAATCACAGGGTTGGTTCTGGTGTTTTAAGGTCCCTGATAGATTTACCACCAGCCCTCTCTCCAAAAACCACTTCATCATTGGCTGTGAAGACATAGCAGGAAAATCTTTTTATAATTTCGTAATAACAATCACTGATGTCGTCTGAGATGGTTGCTAGTACAGGAGTAATACATGGGTAACATGCTTTGTGAGGAACAAAATATGCCATATTGTCAGAGATAATAGTTACTTTGTGTCAGGTGAAGATAAAATTCGTCATTACTGTATCAAAGGTACAGTTTAGATAGAATTTTTTTTTTTTTTTGAAAAAATGTTCTTTGATAGACTTTGGTGTTCACTCCATCAGTTAGAGTTATGGGGATAGAGAGCTATAGCCATAGAGGGGCAAAGCTGACAACCTGCAGAGATTCACATGGCAATAAAGAGATAAAACAGGGACATTCAGTTTAAATATTCTTTAAGCTTTGATGATCATTGGGTGATAAAAGTGAGATGGAGCCTCAGTGTGAGAGTGAAATATAATAATTGTCTTCCAGGAGTCAGTCACACACTCCACAGTGCATTTATGTATTAATAAATTAAATGTTAATAAGTAACGGATTCCTTAGTATTAACTTTGTCAGCAAACAAATGTGGGGAAGTTACCAGTTGTGATTCCATTTACATCTCTGTTAACCAGTGAAGAAACTGTGTTTAAACAGGTATTACAACACACTAATAGACTCTCGGTAAATTAATATGCCAAATAAGAACTACCCTTTGTGGAAGTGAGGTGAAAGATAAGGAAGGAGAGAGAAAACTATCTGATGATTTGTTTTTGGTTTGTTTTCTGTAAGCACCAGCCAATCTTTGGCCTGTTGCTTTCACAGTAATCAACTCAAGTCACTCAATTCTATTATTTGTTTTTACTGTAATGTAAAATCCAAGCTGTGTCAGAACAACAGTCTCTTATTCCTTGCTGTTTTTGGACTCTGCAGTCTACTGGCTCAGTCTTATCAGCTACTCACTTGACTGTGTCTGTGCCTGTCCGCTGAGACAGATCCAGGGTTTATTCCTAGTTGACTTTTCCTAATACAGGTCTAAAAGTAACAAATTTCGCAACTCAGTCTGGCGCCAGAATTTCCTGTTTTCGACATAAATCAAGTCTCTTTTTTATCGTTCAAGCACTGTGTGCTTAACCTGTGACCAGATGTTAACCTCACTACTCATTTCAGCCTCCTTCTTTTTTGCGCTGCGGTGCATTTTTTTGTTTTATCTTGTGTAAACTTTGTTTAGAGTCAGTCAAGGTCCTCTTGTATCTTTTTTTTTCTTGTCTCTCTGTCCTTTTCCTTAAGTGAACTTTCATTGCTGCTTATTTTGTGCATATGTCAGGGGATTAGGCTCGTTTGTTCTTATATTGGACAAAGAATTTATGCTCTTGTATTTTCCCTTCTGTCCTGTTTATTACGCTTTCTCACTCCACACCTACATCTTTATTTCCCTCCACTTTTTTATTTCTTGTGGTTTCTTTCTGTATCACATCTCCTTCCTTTCACGCTCTATACTTGTTCTCTGCTTTCCAAATTTCCAAACATTGCTTCTCGCCGTCCTATCTTTTTACTCTCACTTCCTTTATCTTGTCTGTCACTTGTTATTATTCTCCACATTCTTCTCCCAACTTCTGCCCTCTGTCTCCTCCCCTCATCCTCCTTCCTGTGCACTTTCACTTTCCTTTGATTTCCACAACTCTGTTTATTTCCCATCTTCCGGTCTTATGTCATCTCGTTCTGTGCAATTTCACCCTTTTCCCTGTCATCGCTGTCCATTCCTTGTCTCCCCTCTTTGCACTCCTTCTGACCTCACCTCACTATCCCAACTTGCCTCCTGCCTCGTTTCCTCCCTCCAGTCGCCAGGTGTTGCAGGTCCACCTCTCCCCAGGTCTGCACCAGCTGGGTTCTGTCAGTTGGCAGCTGGCCCTCTGCCTGCTCTTCATCTTCACCATCGTCTACTTCAGCATCTGGAAGGGAGTCAAGACGTCTGGAAAGGTAGCTGAAGGGGCGCCTGCATGGCTGATGTTGGTGTCACTTAGAGTGAATGGATGGATGGATTGATGGAGCCGGAGAGGCAGAGACAAGGACGGTTGTTCTCCTGTCATCTCTTTATTCTCATTATCATTCATCATCATAGGTACAAGGTTTGGTTAGAAAGGGTTTGCGGTTTAGATACTTCATTCCAACTGTATCTCACAATCTCTATAACTCCAGCTTTTGTCATTTTATACAGTATTGTTTCACACTGGGCCACTGATTGTAGTTTGAAGGGCCGTAAGGTGAATTAGTGATGGTTGAGTCTAAAGACTGCAAGATTGGGAATTAAAAAAAAAAGGAGCTAAGAAGTGAGCTTACCAGGCCTCTGTAGCTCGCGCTTCATTTCTGCTTGAGGTTAAAGCATACCATAACTGCTCATTTTGACAAGGAAGAAGAATTGGTGGAATAAAATAATAATATCTCAGGTTTTGCTGCACTGATTTTGAACTCTTATAACAATAACAAATATAACAAATCCCCTGGGTAATTAAGTTTCAAAAAATGAGTATCGATGGTGACCAGGTGTCAGCTGCTTTAGTGAACTGTGGCTTTTCCCCCTCTTTGTTCTGCTTTAGGTAGTGTGGGTGACCGCTACATTTCCCTACCTAGTCCTCCTGGTGTTGCTCATCCGTGGGGCCACACTGCCAGGGGCCTGGAGGGGCGTGGTCTTCTATCTCAAACCTAATTGGGAGAAACTGCTTAGCACTACAGTAGGTTATTTGGTGCAGCTTTAATTGATCCCTCTGTTTTGATTTTCCATGTTGCCATTATCTTTTTAAAAACCTTTTGTATTAACGTACACCATTCATCATCTTTATCAACCTTACAAGGTGTGGATTGATGCAGCAGCTCAGATCTTCTTCTCACTGGGCCCGGGCTTTGGTGTGCTCCTTGCCTTTGCCAGCTACAACCCATTTCACAACAACTGCTACAAGTAAAACAAAAACTTTAAATTCACATTTCATTGTGTAATTTGTGTTACAATTAAACCTTCCTGTTTCATATTTCAAATGCTAATTCAGGGTTTCTTTTTCCACCTTCCAAAAACTACAGTTCTGCACTCCTTTAAGTTGTTTAACAGAACTATTCGAACTTTTTTTATGTAGAAATACTTGTGTTAACATCCATCTACAGGTGGAACTTTGACTATATCAGAAAGGTTTGAATTGTCTTGACAAACAAGTCAAAATTCTTTGCATATTCTCAAAGGTGATTATTCTTTACAGATATTCTCCCTAACTTGTCTCCTTACCAACAAAACCTCTTCTTTCTCCATCTCAGAGATGCTCTGGTTACCAGCTCTGTGAACTGTCTCACTAGTTTCTTGTCTGGCTTTGTCATCTTTACCGTGCTGGGCTACATGGCTGAGATGAGGCACCAGGATGTGTCTGCTGTGGCCAAGGATGCTGGTAGGATAACACATCAACAAAATAGATCCTGTACAATACTGTACAGTTTAAGGCTACAAATACAACTTCAAAATCTCTTTTAACCTGCCTCTCTTCCTTCTCTCCAGGCCCCAGTCTGCTATTCATCATTTATGCAGAAGCCATAGCAAATATGCCTGCCGCTACTTTCTTTTCCATCATCTTCTTCCTCATGATCATTATGTTGGGTCTGGACAGCACGGTTAGTTTGTTGATTACTCATTTCAGCAAAGGCGAGGACACCCAGGTCAATGTACTGTTTGCTTAATGTTCTCTCTCCATGTAATAATCTACCTGCTGATGTTGTTGCCCAGTGCCCAGCTCTTACAATATGTGCTCTCTCAAACCTTGAAAGAGCTTTCATGTTTGTCTTATTATAAATCCAGTGCTTTGTTCTGTTTGACTTGTATTTGCCTGTTGTACTCATTGCTCCAAGAAGGTGTTGGGTATTATTTGTCCACATTGTTACATTTTGGATAACAGTCAACGAAAACAATGTGACAGGACTTTCATATCGCTGCTGTGTGGCGATCTTGCCTCTGTAAGCCTGTGTTTATCTGCTTTGAGGCAGCCAGCTGTAGAAGTCCGTAAGGCTCTTATCACATACTGATAATCAGTGTAGAATCGGGATCTGGGGTTGCTCCATTTTATGACTGAGGATATTACTGAGAAACGTGTCGGTGTGCTTGGATTCATGTTCAGCTCAACAATTTTGTTTCTTCTTACTGTTGTTGTTGTTGTTATGCAAAGGTTAAGATACACAGGGCATCTTTAGATGTTTTTCATTAGTGTAGAGTGGGTTGTCAAAACAGCGTCATACTACCACTGCACTGATCAGCAAAATCTTGATAACATTTAGATTTCTAAAGCTCTCAGTCGAGGGTATAGTCAAGGTGCAAGTATTTCTCTTTGCTTCATCTTCTGCCTTTCTTTTTCAATTCTACAGCCTCTAATGAGTGCTTATCTGCTCTATTTCTTTCTCCCTGGCTTCCTCATGTCTCCAGTTTGCAGGGTTGGAGGGTGTGATCACAGCCATGCTAGATGAGTTCCCTCATATCCTGGTTAAGAGACGAGAGCGGTTTGTCTTTGGCCTAGTGTGCGTTTGCTACCTTGGTGCCCTCTCCACACTCACATATGTAAGTGAAATCACCATATTATGTTATATCATAAAAACGTCATTCATTCTCGGCCAATTTAAATGTGAAAATACATTTAATTTATCCCGCCTGACTGTCCTCAATTAAATACCTGTGTGATAATCTGCTATTAGTAAAAAAACATTAATGCAAGACTTCAGTTAATACTTAGAATTTCCTGCATCCTCAATTTCTATTCATGTTCATTACAGACCAATAAGATAGCTCATATTGTTCAAGACTATCTTTAATGTTATTGCTATATTTTAGTTAATGTGCTGGACTGTGTTTAACAGTTATCTCAGATTAGATTAGAGCAGTCTCTGGGCAGTAATCTGTTTATCTCCAACCCTCATTACAGCAAAGTAGTGACCAACGCATGTCTCTGCTCGATCGAACATTCACAACATATTCCCCCGCTCATTGTCCTCTCTGTGAAACAAGACATCTTGAATGAGAGTAATGTCTGCATAGCTTTACAGGAATTCCTCTTGTCTGTCCCTTGTCTTGTCTTCTGCATCAGGGAGGAGCGTTTGTGGTGAAGCTGTTTGAGGAGTATGCCACAGGCCCTGCAGTCATCACTGTGGTCCTGCTTGAAGTCATCGCCGTTTCCTGGTTCTACGGTAGGTTTGAGTGACGCTGGTTTTGATGATGATGGTGATCATTTGTGACCTTGTTGTGAATGAAAATAACTGCTGATTTGTGAACTGTGGTGCTGACTTATTACGATACTCATCTCCTCAGCTCGTTTCTTTGTGAATGAAACCCCACAGATGCATGAGTGAAAACGCATAAAGATGCACCTCTGATATTTGCGATGTTGTATTGATTGTGTGTGTGTGTGTGTATGTGTGTTTGTGTTCCAGGTACCAACCGGTTCTGTAATGACGTCCAGGTCATGCTTGGTTTCTACCCAGGCAGTTTCTGGAGGGTCTGCTGGGTGGCCATCTGCCCCTGCTTTTTGCTGGTGGGCCTCATGTATTAACACACACATTGACACACACCTAGGAGAGGAACAAGCACATGAAGATTCTTTTAAATAGTTTTGTCATATTAATCCAGACTTTTGTTCCATGTTATGCCTGATCTCTGCTTTTGTTCCTCATTAGTTCATCATTATCAGCTTCCTGGCCTTCCCTCCAGAGGTCAGGTTGTTCAACTACCAGTACCCACCATGGACCACTGTCCTGGGTTACTGCATCGGGGTGTCCTCATTCATCTGTGTGCCTGCTTATATGGTCTACCACTTGCTCAATGCCAAGGGCACATTCAAACAGGTATAGCATTTCCCTTTTTTCCTTTCCATTACATTTCATGTCAAGGGTATGTTCTATATGGTTTCCCACATAACCTTTTCCACTGTCCTTCTCCTTTCTACCCATATCCCTCTTACTGACACCTATTCAGCAAAAGGGATTGCAAGTCATTATCGCTGTCAGTGTCTACCCTCTCCAGTGAGTGCATGACTGGAGATCAGATTAGGATCAAAGGAGCACAGAGGAGGCACAGGCCAGGGATTAGCAAGGAAGAAAAAGTCATGACAACTTCCAGGCCCCCAGATCTTACACACATGCATACACGTAGGGCATTACCTGATAACACACACACACACACACACGTTCTGAAAATGGAAGTGTAGGCTGTCACATTGCAAGATTTATGGTTGATCTGAGGTGACTGGACGTTTGCTGTCAATCAGAAGAGCCTGTATGATACACCGAGTGTAGCCAAGTCAGCATCACTGATAAAACTACCCTTCAAAACATGTTGGGTCAGGTGTCTGAATGTTTAAAAATTTGCTCCTGTGGTGCTCTACTTAAAGTTTTCAGGTGTGTATTTCTTTGTAGTGTATTTTGAACACAGTGTGATCTACATATTAAATACAAACACAAAACATCTTCATCATTATTGTCATTATTATTATTGTCTTGTAACACCCTTTGATAGAGCTGACAGAAGGTAGGAGGACATCAAAGAGACCTGTTGACAGACCTTCCTTGGCTGTTGTCTCGTATTGACACTGCTGCCAGGGCACACAGTGACACTGACACACACGCTGTCAACACACTGGACTTGTGTGCGTAAGCCGTAATGAGACTGAGCAAGGTCGAAATGTCTGAGTCTGTTTGTCATCTGCTCTCTCCTGTAAATTCACTGTTGGTGTGGATACCATTTTTGCTCCCTCTGATTCTGTGTCACAGTGTTTTGATCAAGTGTGTTTGAGATTAGTACTAATGATTTTTATCTAAAAAGATTAGGCTATTAATTAGCAATTTTGATAATTGATTAATTGTTTGAGTCAAGTTTTTAAGCAAAACTGCCAAATATTCACTGGTTCCAGCATCTCAGATATGCATATATGCTGATTTCTTCAGTTTTCTATGATTATTTAGAGCATCATCGTAAGCTTTGAGAGATTTTTCACTTTTTTTGGACATTTTAAAGATCAAAATAATAAATTGACCAATCAAAAGAATAATTGGCAGAAAAGTCAGTAATAAAACTTGTCATTAGTTGCAGACCTATAAGAGATAGCGCACCTCATCTGCTATCCAGTGGTGTGTCTGGATGTTCAGTGGTCTCCTCCTGATCAGTACATACAGGACACAATCAGCACAGGTTAAATACGCCTGCCTGCATCACTCATTTGATTTTATTTCAAAAATCTTCAAAATGATTATGGCTTCTGTCTCTACCATACCTGGCAAAGACAAATCAAAACAGTCAGTCCAAACCTACTGCAGTAATGTTAGTGGCACGAGAATATTTTGACCTGCTTTGTGGTCAAATGCTTGTCAATGTCCACGTAAAGTGGTTTATCATTTTGATTTACTCTATTTGCTATTTTTCTGTCCTTTATCTTTCCTGTCTGTCCATCTCGTCCTCTTTATTCACAGCGTCTGTTAAAGAGCATCACTCCAGAGCCCAGCAGTGACCAACACAGAGACTTCATTGTCACCAACGCAATCTGACCAAACCCTGACCAAAAGATGGTGCCACTCTAGCTGCATAGAGGGCCCTCTTCTGGGTAAACTGCAAAACTACAGGACAAGGGGGCTACCTTTCACCATCTTTGCCTCTTTATGTGACATCTCCCACACTTGTTTATACCTGTCTCACTCCAAGATGTAGAGATAGAGGTGGATTTAGGTGGAACCAGGCTGCAGTGTTTTGTCTTGCTTGGTTTAGTTCAGTTCCTTACGCTAGTTTGGTTTTGAAAGAGGTTTCTGTTACTTGGAAATGCAAAGGCATAATTTTCCATTCACTCAAGTGTCAAATCATTTATTGACAGCCTTCCTTCAGGTCATTGAGTTGTGACACATATTTTCTACAGTTGCATAAAATATGATACACTCTGTTCATATAGACAAGATATTGGAGATACAGCACAGGATGAAAATCTGTTGGCAAAGGCCAGATTGTTACATTTCAATCCCCACTCACTGTTTAGAGTTGTATTTTCATATTATGCTGTTAAGTTATGCATTCTTATATGTAGCAAAATTCAGGTATCTTTTTACATCTGTTACTGAAGCCAAATATATGATATCTGTTCTGTTTGTACTTCTAAAGATTATTTAATATTGTAGTCACTGTTACATTGTGTTGACTGTTAGCCTGTCTTTATTTGGTGACATCTTAGATGAACGGAACATTTACAATGAGTTCCTTACACTGTGAAGTGCTGTCTGGAAGTGACATGAATGTGTGTGTGTGTGTGTGTGTGTGTGTGCATGTGTGAGATAGAAGGTCTGTTATATTATCCAGAAAAAATGGATCACAGACAGAACCAACAGAGTATGTTCATCCTATAACTGCAATATGAGATGTGTATTTTTTTTTTTTTTTTTTTTTTTTTTACAATTACTGTTTATAGTTGCTCTTATTTTGACTTCCCGCACTTCAGTAGGACAAACCATTACATGACATAGTGCTGATGATCCTTTGATGGTTTTAAGCACAGTGACATTCTTTTGTCATACTGCATAAATGTCAGTGACAAAAACCAAATATGGATCAGAGCTAATAATGTTATCAGTAGCAAAGTCTGAAAATCAGTGTTACTGCTCTTTACTTTCTACCAAAAAATTTGTGTGTGTGTGTATTTGTGAGAGCGTATGTATCAGTGTGTGTGTGTAGGAGCAGGAATTAAAATATGGCGAGTACTGTACATCATGTGTATTTACTAGTCAGTCTGGTATTGGTGTAATCTATCCTGTGAATACCTGTCTCCTCTCTCATGGATGTGTGAATGTATGTGTGTTTTCGTTCTTGTATGGTGTGTGTGTGTGTGTGTGTGTGTGTGTGTGTGTATGTGTATGCATGCGTGTGTGTGTGTATCTGTAGTGTGATCTACCGTTGTCTTGTCAACTGCCAAAATATATTATGAAGGATGTAAACCCCTCTTGCCTCTCTCTCTCGTACCTCTTACACTTATGCTAGATCTATGTATGTCATTAAAAAACTGTACTGAGAAATACACCTGTATAGAATAAAGACAAAGAAATATATGGGAAATAACAGATAATAAAGTTATATGGAAAGAAATAACATCTTTTCTGTTTGTCAATTTTGTAAAGTTTCTCAGTCATTGTACACAATTTGACACATTAATTTTTTTTTTGTTCGTTTTAACCTCTAAATGTTCAACATACTTAATCAGTCATGTCAAAACATGATGAACAAAACATGTCAATAAGAGCAACAAAAACATGACAGATCCACAACAACAGATATGAATGTGCAATTATGATAGATCCAAAATTGAACGAGCAAATGAAGTTTGGATGGATAATGTATCATCACCGCTGTACAATAAAATATTTCATTTGTGTCACGCATTCAGTCCTGAGAAAAAGCATAACATGGGGTGTTGTATGCTGTACAGATTGGGTGGGCTCTTCATCCAGGTTTTCAATATGTGATATCGTGCTATATAAAGAAAAGTATATTTGACTCCAGATTTGACTAATAATCTGTGCTGATATTCACAAAACATGCATGCACACAAGACCTGAATTAATGCTGTGATGACAAATTGATCAAAGGATTTAAACAGGGAAATAAATTCTCAACAGTCCATAACACTTAATATCACTGCAAGAACAGACCAATAGTGAATTCTATGCATTGACAGACAGATATTTTTTTTTCCTTAGACTCCAGAAAGATATTCTATGTTTTTATAACAAGTGAACACAATGGTTGATTGGATGCAAAACGTAATGATCCTGCAGTCACTAGGGAAGTTTTAATTTGCATTAAAATCTTCCATAATGTGCTTGACTGAATGCTTTCTAATGAGGTAGTGATCTATTGAGGTTCAGCACTACAAGATCAAAACTACTAAAACCCGGTCAGGCTCAGTAGGTTCAGCACTGTGGCAGTTTGGCTCTGTGTGGCTCCTTGTGAGGCTGCTCTGTGTACCAGTGTTTACTGATCCTGTGTTTATAGACGGTAACAACTCTGTTAACCATTCTGAGTGACTGGATGGAACTGCCAGCTCAGATTTGGCACACAACTCAAGTGAGACTGGGCAACATCTGGATATAATATTTTATCTGAGACAAACATGTGAAATCAATTACAACACACTCATTTATGTATTTTGACTTCATTTAAAAGTAGACTGACACAGCAGCATGAAGGCCCAATCAAATCAAATCATCTGCGGAAAATATTCTAAACTGACAGATCACTTTCAAGCTATTCAGTCTAATAACTGAGTAGACTGCAGAGGGCCCAAAGTTAAAAGGGGTCTCAAAATATTTAGAGCCCAGTGCACCCTGTGGACTAGAAAATAAAGGCCAAATTTAAAGGTATTTGGGGTGAAGTCAGTTTATAGTCGCACTTTATTAAACACTTTAGAGACATCAACTAAATGAAATCTTTAATCATTTGAATTCCTTCTTTTGGGGGGCCAACCTACATTATAAGGACAAAAGAATGGGGACACGTGTCCTTTACACCAACAGGAACCTTAATGATATCGTATTCTAAATGCATCAACATTAAAATGGAGTTGGTCCCCCATTTGCCGCTATAATATCTTCAGCTTATGGAATAGCTTCCACTTCACTGGAAGTAAGGGGTCCAGTCCAACCCCTGAAAAACAGCCCCATACCATTATTCCTCCTCCAACAAACTTTGGAGTTAACACAACGCCAAACCCAGACTCACTCATCAACCTGCCAAACAGAGAAGCATGGTTTGTAACTCCACAGAATATGTTTTGTCTGCTTCAGAGTCCAAAGGCTGCTTGCTTTACACCACTCCATCTGACACTTGGCATTGTACTTGCTGATGTGAGGCTTGCATGCAGCTACTTGATCACTGAACCCCATTCCACAAAGCTCCCGGCACACAGTTTTTGCCAGTGGAAGTTTGGAACTCTTTTATGCACCATATGCCACTCGGAGAACCCTCTCTCTGACTTTACATGGTCTCCCGCTTTGTGGCTGAGTTGCTGCTGTTTCTAAACGGCTCCACTTTTGGACAATACCAGTTACAATTGACCTTGGAATATCTAGCAGGGATGGAATTTCACAAACTGACTTATTGTAAAGGTGGCATCCTATCGCAGTGCCATGCTTGAATGCAATGAGCTTAATTTAACACACCTGTGGCCAGATTCACACATGCTGACACTAGAGAACAAGGTAAGAGAAATATTACAAGTGTTCAGCTCTCAGCTGAGTAGTAGCCAGTTCATGTAGACAATAATTTATCACGAGGCTGTGAGAAGAAAGTTTTTGGATTTTTTAAGAAGTCATCATTTAATGTACTTTTCATTTCCACACGTTAGCAAAGTTTGAAACGAAACAAAACAGAGATTTTTTGCTTAATTACACCTCCCTGGGTACGTACGTTCAGGGAGGTACATACACTCTCCTACATGTGTGTGCGCACGCTTGTGTGCTTTCTTGTGGCAATTTCCTCTGAGCTCCCTTCTCCTGACTGATGGACACATCATGTGTTCTCTGTCTTGCCTTATCGTTGCAGATCTATATTAAACACCGCAGCGCAGCCAGCGTATCCCTCCACCTCTGCTGTACCTGTCATCTCAGCATCTGCCTAGCTGCCTGCCTGCCTGCCAGCTTCCCTCACTATCAGGTGTCTATCAAGACCTCCAGCTCATTTCATCTAGTTTTCATCCAGCTCTAATATCTTTTTTCTTTCTTATATTAATTTGGGCAGGCCAGCCTGAGCTATGTGTTTGTGTATGTGTGTGAGAGTGTGAATGTGGATATGTGGCTACTCTCTTTCTCAAATATGTCTGTGGATGCTGTCATGTGGAGAAATCCTACATGGGTTTTTGTTTTGACTTTTGCACTGTGATAACCCTAATAACCAATCGCAGCAGCTCAGTTCGACTTTACACTTTCCAGAGAGCAGCTGAGTTTGACATGTCTTTCAACTCTTTCTGTCTGTCTCTCCTCTGTTCTGGATATAAATATTTTTTTGACAGCGATCCTGAGGGTCACTCTTTTTTTCTGAAAGAAAAATTCTGGCATTTACTTCTCTAACTTGCTCCCTCTGTCCTCTCCCATTTTTTCCTCCATCCAGCCTCTCTGCTGATCCCCTGATAGTGCTGCTACCTCTGAAGAACAGGAAATGAAACTCTTTTTCCCTCCAATCTGTCGCTTCCACCCTTTATCGCACAGAAACCTTGATTCCCAGCAATGCCTGTCTCTCACTCTCCTAATGAACTCATTTTGCACGAAGGGAGAATACCATCTTATCTCTGCAGAGTACGCTCTCTTCTCTCTTTGACTCTCTCTCTCTCTCTCTCTCTCTCTCTCTCTCGTCTCCACTGCTCGCTTCTACTGCCTCCTCAGTTCATATAACTGTTGCCAAGATACACTGAGAGGTCCTTGATCTGTTGTCTTCTCATTACAGGTGAGGAGATGAGAACAACGAGAAAAAAAAAGCAAAAAGCATTTTTAATAACAACTCTGAAATGCACTGGCTCCATTATTCATGTATTAAATAAATGTGGGTACAATATGATGTTTTTACGTCATGTCAAATGACCATCGTGAACACTGAGTTTGTGTTCAGTGTCAGGTTGAGTAGTGATCATGGTGACTGTGGAGGCCACAGCATATGATTCACTTTATTTTTTGTTTTTTATTTTTATGCTCTTCAAAGCATTCAAGGACCACCTGTTCTCTGTACTGAAGCACCTGAATGTGCACAAATAAAACATGTTTCCCCTGCAGGAACCTTTGCAGGACCTCAGTGCATCACCACCACAGGGACCAGGATCAAAATTAAGTTTTGGACATTATTTTACACCCATAAAAATCCCTATTGAGAGAGGTATCACTTCCCAAAAATGCAGGAACTTTGAGGGTGGGCTTGCACTGCTGAAGTTTTCTGATTGGTTGAGTCGTGGAACCATTATATTTTTAAAAATATGCAGCTTTATTTGCTGCAAAGCATTGACATGGTTTTATGAAGAAAGCAAATAACAGATGGAGCAATAATGATTTCCAGGCCTTATTGAGCATCACTCAGAAATGGGTTCATTTGCCTGAACTTTGTTGCTCTTGAAAGTGCAAAGTGGTAATGAAGAAAACGGGCTTTCAATTCCTTGCAAAAGTAGTTCATGGGACTAAATGTTCCAGGTACTTTGGGTGGAAACTCAACTCAAATGTGACTGTGTTTTGTAACATAGGTGATGAGGATGCGGTGAAACAGGAATCATTTAATAACAATAATAACAGTAAAAAATCACTGTGTGTGATTCAAAATTACTAATGAAAGGTATTCACATTTCTTTCATCACTTGGAATACAATAAAATAACAAAAGGGCTAAAGCAGGGTCAAAGGACACAGTGAGTCAGCTGCATAGAAGAACAGCGGATCAGATGATGTGAAAGCTGCAGAAACAGGAAGTAGTGATTACTGTGTCAGTGATAACGTAGGCATCCAACCAATAATGCAAAGCACTTACGGAAAGTGAGAAAAACCATGTATTCCCTGAATAAATGTTGTTACTTTGATATGTTGGTGATTTTGTGTGTTTAAGTCAATTTAAGTTTAACTACACTATTCATTCTGCTAGAACTTTCTCTCCAGTGTAACCGAAAAAGTGTGGGGGCAATGACTGTAGGAGTTGTGGGTTGGCAATGTGCGTGACATACAGGTCAACTATGCATAATGAACATTTTACATTTGTGTCTGTGTGTCACAGTTACCTTAAGTTCAGCTATGTGTGGGGACATTTTGACCTGAAGGATCCTTGTGCCGTCTGTGCTGCCTACACATTGTCCAACCACCTCATAATATCTGTTAGCATTCAAGCTTTTAAGAACAGAATTTTATAAAATACTAACAAGTAAAGGTTGTTTTGTCTTTGTCAAAGTGACAAGGTGTTCAGTTTATTTCTTTCTCCAAGTAGAACCTCCCCAATTATTTAGCTTAGGCTGTGGACATAAACACTGGTGTCATGTCATAGGTATTCAGGCAGACTGTCTTTAGTTCTCTTTGTCACTGTCAGTGAAGAAATCATTCTCTTCAGTCGAATGAATCCAGCTGCAGCTAACAATATTAGATGAGTTTAATTTAGGCATGTCAAACAGCAAGAGAGGCTAGTAACTGAATCAGTCACACCACAAAGATAATGTTGTTGCAGGTGAATATCAAAAACTTGATATCAGAGTTTAATTAAAAATACATGATTTGATCATTTGGTCAGTTAGGGGATGTTATGTTGAACCTGCTAGCTAACAGCCACCTAATTACACATCAGGCAGATATGGAGCAATGTCAGCATTAATTTGGGGGCCTGGCTCTGGTCACCTGTCAAGACTAGTATTTATCACTCCTTTTCATGTACAGTGAATTTGATCAGAGTCCTTTAATAAAATAAATAAATAAATAACAAGGCTGGAAAAGAGGTTGGTGAGGTTTGTAGTGAGTGTACTCATTAGAGTAAACATTAAAGTTTGTTGAGTTTAAAGGAGAGAGTTTAAAGGAACAAAAGCAACATGTATAAAAATATTAAGTGCAATTTAATTAAATTCCTACTAGAGGGTTCATCATCACTAAATGATGATGTGACTTTGATTAAAAAAGACAAAATAAAATACAATAAATGAAAGTGATTCCTATTCACTTTCATGGATTATCTATCTGAAACTGGCTTCAAGGTTGTCTGTGTTGATTTTCATATTGGTGAAATTAAAGGTCAGAGGATGCCTGGAAGACAGGAAATGGTTGTGTGAACCTTAGAAAATGGCTGTCTCATGTTAAGTATGTTGCCTTACACTGCTCCTTACAGTGTCTGCTTCAGCTTTAGGGGCACCTATGAACGCCTTGCCTCAGTAATGATTTATGAAACATGGCTGCCTACTTGCAACATTAAAACATAATAATGATAATAATAATAATTCATGGCAATTCTTTGTTTTCATTTTATAAGGATTGCTAACCTGCAAATTTTTTTTACAATATTACCAAAATATTGGACAGCCAGAAAACAGTAGAGCAAAGACAAATCAAACAAATAAGAAAATTTCAAGTCGAGCCACCATAAACTAATTTTTAATGGGGTCATATCCCCCCCTGGTGGTTTTAATGCGTATCATGTCCTTAGAATTAGAGTAGCTTGTTCTGATGAAAGCTGACCACTGGGGGGAGTGGATGTCCACAGAGAGGAAGTGAGAGAAGGTATCAGGGTGTGGACTCAGGATGCAAGTAAAATAAAGCAAATTAAAGAATAAAAGTAATTTTATCATCATTTATTTACATTTGTCTGGTATCATTGGCAAAACTAATTATAGACCTAAATATTGTAGCATGTTAGTTGATTACAGACACACTTTGCATTTAGAAACTACAAGAATGTTGTCAGGTCTTTTTTTCCATTTAATTATTTTGATCAGGGCCAAAATGTGACTTGTCTACTGTTTTTATTCTTTTACTATCCACACAAGCTACCATATACAGCTATTTAACCTTCCTCTCCCTCTCTCTCTCTCTCTCTCTCTCACACACACACACACACACACACACACACACACTACTCTGTGATGCAGACCCTTCTGGATAGCAGAGCTTTAATTACAAGGAGACTTGTCTCTAGTCGTGCTGTCTCCGTGTTGACACTAAGTCCCTGAAGTAGACTCATCCTCTGCTCTAATCCTAATCTTGTTTCCCCTACACACTCACTTTCTCAGTCTATCCCTGTCTGTTGCATTTACCTGCTTGCAAAGGATCTATTATTCTCTCTTCCTCTTTTGCCCTCTCATGATTCTCACCCACGTTGTTCTAACAAATGTGGTTTGAATATGGTGTTATCGACCAAGAAGCAGAGCTCTGTCTGCTGCTGCAATGTGCTACACACACGCGCGCAGATATGGCTACACAGTCTGACACACTTTTGGTCAAGCTGGGATATGATCAAAAGCAAACAGAGGTAGATTGACATGCATAACTGCTCACTTACCCCCATACACACAAGTATAAAGCCTGATGGGCTACAGGGATGGGGTTTGAGGGGGTAGGGAGTTGGAAGGACAACTCATCAATCATTGTGTCACGTCCTCATTTTCAAACATTTCTCTGTTTTTATCACTGCTTTACTCCATCTTCCAGCCTTTTCTGTCAACACTACCTAAGTACCTCATAATCAGTTTTGGTTTTATCTTGTTGTCTCTCTGTGCCTTTTTCTTCCTCTTCTCCTATGTTTAACACTGCACTTATTGGATGATCAATAAAAAAAAGCAAAGAAGGAGAAAAAGATGGAGGAGGGGAAGGAACAGTGAGAAGAACAGAGAGATGAGGAGGACGGGGAGGAGGAGGAGGCAATGACCCAGATAATGCAATGAAGTGAATCAAAATGAGCCTCTCAGACCTCAGCGTCACACCCATTCACACCTTCATTTCTGTCCCCACCATTTGCTCCTTTGTAGAATGTCTAATCTGAGTGTGTAAAATTGTAAAGAATATTTGCTCTTTCAATGAACTGGAGTGCCCATAAAATGCCAGGGGAAAGTTATTTATTGTCTTTCTGATTTGACAAAACATCAGCATTTTCAATATTCCTTGAGATATGGGTAGTGTTATCTTTCACCTCCTTTCCCCTTCATGAACCTCTCCTGACTTTCCTTTCACCATCATCCTCCACCCGTCCCCCTGCTGACCCCTCCTTTAACACCCCCACCCGCTCATTTCATTTCCCAGGAGAGATGGGTAACTGAAAACATGGAAATACGAAGATGTAAGGTCAGGTCCTCTGCAGCAGCAGATCCTGTGTAGGAACAGAAAGAAATGCAGTAATGCATTATTCATTATGCTGTATGTCACCTATCTAATAGTCTACTTCAGCTTACGCGCACACACACAATCAGAGAGAGAGAGAGTTTAGTAGCGTCACCCACTATGTTGATCAGTATTATTTTCAGTTTAACTGACCGATCGGTAGTGACCTTTGGATGAATGAAAGTAGTCATCAAGCAGCCAGCAAACCCATCTGACAGCTGTTGGCTATTGCGCATGCGCCCCACACCGGCAAGGCCATCTTCAGTTAAGTTGTGCGGCAAAACAATGAGGAAAATTGTGAGATGGACCTTTCAAAATAAAAGCGCAGACTTGTACCATTTAAAAGGCAACATGATTTTTCATTCATTCATTCATCTTCCAGGCGGGTTACACTCTGGACTGGTCGCCAGTCCATCTCAGGGCTGACACACGAAGAGAAAGACACAAAGACAGACAACCACACACTCTCACACACTCACAACTAGGGGCAATGTAGAGTAGCCATTTAACCTAATGTGCATGTTTTTTTTAATTAATTTAAATTTTGAAATACTCATATATACACACCTAATAATACAAGTGAAATATTACCTTTTAAATTGGTTCTTTTACAATGTGTTGTTTTGGTCAACTCAACACTTGATGGATGCACACTTTTATTTTGAAGTAAAGACCGGATATTTCCCCTGAATCTGTTCAACTTGGTACGAGAGGGGAACTAAGCAACGAAAAGAGAAATAACCTCAGGAGCTTGGTGTCTTGTAGTTCCTGCCCAAAATAATGCCTTTCGTCCGGGCGCTCCGCTCTCCGAGGTGACCGTAGTCTGAACAGCAGCAGCCGGGATGGCGCTGGTCACCGTCCAGCGGTCGCCGACACCGAGCACTACCTCCAGCCCTTGTGTGTCAGTAAGTATCCGTGAACTGGTTTGACGTTTTGGCTCACTTTCGTTGTTCTTTCAGAGCGAGTCTACCGTTAGCACAGTTTGGACGACTGTACATGGGTGGCTAACTTAGCTGCTAGCATCTTACTGTTACTTAATAGTTATCTCTCATACTCCCTCAGAGGGATGCAGGTTTGCCTTCCAAGTTATTTAGTGCAAACTTAACTGACTCAGTCTCAGTTTATTGTTGTCGGGTTTTTGCAGACTCAAACTTAGCAATAATGTTAGCAGTTAGAGCCCGTTTGCTAACTTAGTTCATCCCCAAAGTTATTTCACAGGAGCCACCAGACAAAGTTAAACATTTTTTTATTCACAGTCTGATATAGCCGTAAAAGTCATTTTTACATATGCCTAGTCTATAATCATAAACATGGAATATGTTGCCTTTTGTGCCTGTGTTCAAATTTCCATTCATGTCAGTTCCACATCCACAAATTGACTACCATTATCACTGGTTAGTGGAGTGACAGTGAAGGGAGAGGAACTGCCTGGAAAGCAGGTTAGTGTGACAGGCCTGCCAGACCCTGTTGGCTGCATTAGGACAGTCCTCTTATCCTCCCTGACACTTCAGGCGTCCCACTGCTGGTTTCAAGCTCTTGACCCAGACCCAGGCAGGGGTGAGGCCGATAGATACGACCTGATCAGATCCTGATCTCTGCATTGTTCAACTACATTCAGCTCAATTTATCTTGAGTGCTTCGCAGCAATTAACTATGTTCCAGGCATCAAAGCCAGTGTGATGGAGAGTCACATGGTACAGCCATGCAAATTGTAGAGAGTGGATTAGGGAAATCCTCAACAGAGATATGGTTGACAGACATCAAAATCATTTACAGCTGAAGGTGGTTGTAGAGCTGTGCAGGTGATGAGGAAATTCAGGAAAATTCTCAAAAAAAAAAACAACACAAATCTCTTAATGTGTCTGCAGCATATGTCACTTGATGGCTTTACAGTTCAGAGCTTTCATTTGATTATGTTTTTTAGAGGCCTTTGAACTCATATCCATTACAATCTGCCAGTTTTGTGCCAGATTTAAACTTAATTTATAATTCTGAGACCCAGCACTCAGGTTTTGTAGCTGTGACGTAGGGAAAGAATCCCAGACTGAGTTTACCAGCTGCTTGTCATGAGACCCATTCCTGATGGGAAGCAGCCATGTGAGCATTCTTGTGAGATGGCTGGTGCTGAGAGGGCAAATAGGGGGCAGAAACCTGGGAAAGAGACAGTAGAAGAGAGCTTGTGTGTGGATGAAAGAGCTAGGAATTAGCTCTAAGTAGAAAGATTAATTCTGTTTAGGGGTTTAGCTGAAATGCCGTGGTCACTTCAAGGTATCTATAATAGATGTTTCTCAGTATGCGTCTCTCTGAACATTTTATCTTTTTTTTTCTTTTTTCTTTTTTCGCAAGAAAAACACAGGTTTCAAATTAATGACCCATTAGCAAATAGAGCTAACATTTTGCCTTTAGCACAGCAGGGAATAGTAGTCTACAGTACCGTAATCTGCCTAGCAGCACAGCATATCCCTTGTTTTCATTGGCTATAAGACCACTCCCTACACATCCGTATGGTGGCATGGTAACCATGGTGATCAGCCTTTACATTACATCCTAGACATGGCCAGGCTTATTATGGTATGTTGTGTTAATTACATGTCGGAAGTGTATGGCCCCTACACACATCAGCAATGTATGTGTGAGGGCGTATTAGTATACTGGTATCATATTTGCCTTGGAAATTTGCTGAGATCAGCATTTTGATGTGTGTGTGTGTGTGTGTGTGTGTGTGTGTGTGTGCGGGCGTGCGTGCAAGCAGGAAGCATTTGAGTCCTGATTCTCCTGTGTCACCATATTTTGTCTCAAAGGCATGCTGTTAGGCTGCTGATGCAGAGAGCATCATTCAGCCAGCTGCCTCTCCAGGGTTAATCACATCTGTGGAAGCGGACACAGGAGTAGATGTAAACTTCATCCTTCCTCCTCAAGCTTCTGCACGTCCTGGCAAACTGCATCCAGCTTTTGCTTAATCTTTCTCATCCATTATCTTTTGTCTTCATCATTTATGTGCACCAGCATTAACATCCTCATCATTGTTCATTGTCTCATATCTGCACCTATTTCTGTTTCTCCATACATACTGGGGTTGTATGTATCTAGGATTGTGTGTGCGTGTACATGTTTTGGACTGTGTAGTAGTCAGGATTGACAGATTGATGCCAAAGAGAAAGTTCACTGAGTTTTGTGAGGGATTACCGAAACAGGCTGGGATTAAAATTGTCAGTGTGTGTGTGTGTGTGTGTGTGTGTGTGTGTGTGTATGTGTGTGTGTGTGTGTGTCAAACTGTGGTGGCTGCAGTGGCGGGGGAGGATGATTGCATTTTGGAAAAAGAGAATCACAGAGGGGAGGGCATAGACACTGCTTCAGCCCTGTCCCTGGTCCCTGCTCTGAGCCCCAGTTAAAATACCACACAGTCCCTGCCTTATAACTGAAGTCACAGATGAAAGGCTTGATGTGGCTGCTCTAGCCACCAGCCAATTTAGCACTCTTTTCTTGCAAGGTTAATTGATTCTGACTCAGCATGTGATGCAAATAACCTCCCAAATCTCTCTGGTCAGTGTGATACATGTCTCTGGAATGCTAGCTGCTGGTTCAGGATTGATGTGAAGTGATGCAGACATTGAATAAAGATTTTTTTTTTATTTTGATGATGTTTCTTCTGTCTGCCTCTCCAGGAGTCAGGGAGTGGTGAGGATGACCGTCGCTCCCAGCCAAGGAGGTGAGACAATTTCCTGTTTTGCTGTCATACTTTGTTTCCAGTGTCCTGGACCAACTCTGTTCTTTTACACAGTGCCATTCAGTAGTCACTAGAATCTGTAAGTTGAGACTCAGACCACTAGGGGGAGGCGGTACATCAGATTTATTTGTTCAATTACCGAAAACACATTTTTTCTTGTTAAAACATTCACAAAATAGTTACATTAATTTTCCAGTGAAGCATAACACTTCATTTGATCTGCAAAAGGCCAAGTTTATCAGTGCTACCAATCTAACAATCTATTGTGTCAGTATGAGTCTACTGAGGTTATATTTCCCTTAGTAAAGTTAAATTTCCTCTATAGCTAACTGAGGAGTATCCATCAAAACTCCTGTTATACAAACACATTTGTCAACAAATGGTGTAGGTTCACCAGATCCTCAATGTCATTTTGTATCTTTTCTAATATGTACCCTGTTCAATAAAGCTATTACGTACTACAAAAATAATATCAAAGAGACAATACTGAACATGGAAGCTGTTATAGCTTTACTTAAATGTCAATTCAAATGTCTCAATTCACAAAGATATTGGTGCTGGCCCATCTGCTGGCCATCTGAAAGACATCAACATCCCAGACAAATCAGACAACCTGGGAATGAGATCACCTCGTCTTTTAGCTGTCCTTTTCCTTCAATACATTTCAAATTGTCCTTGTGTCCACACAGAAACCGAAGCAATTTTTTTGACTTATGTTACTAGCATCAGTTTGATTGCAGGATCATTTGTGTTTATTTACCCCAAATAGCCAACATTTCCCCTAAAGTCAACAGTCAACGAGAATGAAGAGAGACTAATTATAGCACATTACACAGTGGCCCAAAAAAGTAAATTTAGGAACTAATTTATGTATTTTTGTGTATTATCCTTGAAATACACATTACAGATAGTGGTTTGACAGCACTTTGTCAAATGAGGATTGTGCCAAAGTAGCTGAGAATTATTGATTGTTTACCTTAATAGTTTTTGCTGCTGTAAGCCAATAATGTCTCATGAGTGCTTTTGTCAATATTTAGTCAGCCTTTGCCCATCATAGGCGGGGTTTGATTGGCATGATTGAAGTTGTAGTGATGTAGTGTGTAGAGGAAATTATTTCCTTTTGATGTGTGTATATTCATAAAAGACACGTACGTCACCACTGTTATTGTTCTTTTGTTTAGATGACTCAGGTGCTTTTATAACTGCTGTATTGTGAACCAAGGCCATCTACAGAATTTCAATGAAACTGATAAACTTAATAGAGGAGTGAACACTTTATGTGCCTTTATGAGCTTTATGTTTGTGTAAGTGTTTGACTTTTTGACTACCACTGAACATACACTAAACTTTTTCACCACTGTACCGAGAGTGTTCAATTTAAATGTTATCCCTGTTTGTTTGTTGGAGACGCTAGTACACAATAATTAAACTGGGAGTGGAACATCAAAGCCTACACAGCCTTTCCGTCTTTAATGGACTTTGTAACTTTTGTGAACTAATCTAAGCTTTGATGTGCACTTTAAATAATCTAGCTTTGTCATCTGACTTTTTGTGTCTAGCTTTTAACATTTGTTATCAGTAATACCTCATATTTTTTACTTACCTCTTGTTCTTACTGTCTGTACTGTTTAATACAGCAGGTACTGAGACACTGCAGTAAAACTTGAGAGATATATTTCTACAGTGGTCAACTGAACTGAAGACATTGTTCATGTCTTGCTTTGTTTTGGGCCTGAGTGAGATGTTGCCATCTCGTCAGGAGGCTGTAGACATCAGATAAAGGGTTAAATTAAAAGTCTGGCACAAAGATAAGATATTTGTCATAAAACCGGCATATAATAACAGATGATGAATGATTTCAGCCAGACTCTAAACACCTGGTAGTCAGTACTGGTGGCTTACAGGCAGGACAGAATTCTGTTTTGTCAGAAAGAGACTGAACATCTCTGGAACTTCAACATTTTCTTGTTCTTCACTGTGGGCTTTCACTCTCAGATTTCATTCATGCATGTCCTAGACTCGTCCACACGGCAGGAGCCACCAAGCCTTTGTCCTAAAAGCTTGATAGTCAAGCTCCCGCCGGTCTAATGTTGTTAGGAGGGTCACAGTTCCCAGTGATGAGCTCATCCACGTAGAGAGATAATGTGCACTAACTATTCAGGCTACAGAAATTCTTGAATACATACATTTTTTAACTAGGCCATATTATTAGTTAGGTGACTCTTAGTAGCATCTTCACATGATTACATCTACAATCATTCACAGTAGAGAATATCTTTTCGTGTGTATTCATCCTTACGTATATTAGCTGAGGTCACCGTTTTTGGACTTTCTTGGTGGAGATATTAACGGGTGCATGGCAGCAATCCGCGGATTCTCAATCTACACTAAGAATGTAAAAAGAAAAAAACTTCAGCTTGCGTCACACCTGGATACAGATATATACCAAAAACTAATCACTTCTCCCACAGCCAGTTGCCGAACCTTCTACCAAATTTTATTTTGGTAGAAGTTTTTGAGGTATCCTGATCACCACAATTGCCTCAAGTTGAGCACGTGTTGTGCATGAAACCTGGAAGAGAAAAGATTTTATGCTATGTCACACATATTTGAAAACTGAAACTGTGACATCACTCCTGCAAGCCTTTAACACACACCAATAGTAACAAGAAAAACATGTGGTCCCAATTATTTGTTAGGTAATACCAAAAAGCAGCAGCAGCAGCTGGTGAAGTCATAGAAACGAGTGTATGTATACACACACAGAGCTCATTCCCCATACGCCTTACATCATTATAGTAATGTTTAACCATTTGGCTCTATTAGCTAGCTCGTCATTTGCTCGGCGTTAGCTCAAATCCACACAAACACAGTCGCACAGACAAGCAGGGTGCAGCCAAGGGCCTTGCTGCGTGACTCCTAATGTGAATTACGTAAGAGCTGGAGTCCAGTTAACTCCCCACCCTGCATATGGACTCAACTAGCCGGACCAATATATTGTATAGGGGCTACTGAGAGTGAGGGGAAGTTTTGGCTTTTGCAGTGCAGTAATATTTCCACTCTGCCTTGATGACACGCTCTTCTCCACAGTGTTTGTTTCTTTTCTATTTCAGTTATTCAGTTGACTGCTTACTGACTCACACCCTGTATCTCTCTTATTCTTTCTCTCTCTCTCTGTTAGCATCTCTTTCACACCGACGCACACAAACAGCTGTCTGTACTCCCTGCACCACACTAGTGAAGTATAATGTTACTGCAGTGCAGTAATGAATCTCTGACACACACTGTTGCCTCAGGACTGACACTGCCTGTCAAGGACAGTGTTGGAGAAACTTTTTCTTCCATCTAGAGTTACGAAACCAACATTTGAAGGTTTTGTTCTCTTCTAAATCAGTCTTTAAACGGTTGGGAAAATGGTGAAATCAGCAGATGAATTCTGTCCTGCTGTGGCTGCTCAACAAAAGAGATGCTGTCTACTCTTCTTGTGACTGTCTGCAGGGATATCATATGATTCAGCGTGGTTGTCAAAAATCACAGCATCACCGGATTGATAAACACTGTTTAAACAGTCAAACTTGTTTTTAATTTCTGGTAGTACAGCTTTCAGTAATCTGATCTCTCAATATTTATCCATTGTCAGTCTCGTGCATAGAAACCAACCTTATAATCTTCAGTGTGGTGGATGACATGTCATCGCAGAAGTAGTACATAAGACATACTACACAGAACTTAATAGCTTAAATAAGAGAAGAAATCAATTATTTAAACAAATCAGACTTCCCTATGAAAAAAAAAAGGTTTGAAGACTTTATGGATCCCTGTGAATGTGCTTGCAGTTATGTTTAGCTTGCATGTTTCCTGAACCACTAGTCTGATTTCTTTGCACCTGTCACCCATATAAAGTAATGTTTTTAAGGTATATTCCTGCTCCTAATGGCACACTTGTAATGTCAGTCCTTGCTTTACACTTCCTGCTGTGTTTGGTTTGCAGTTCATAAAGTGCCTGTATGAAGCAACAACACTGCTACCTTAGAGCTATATTAGGGTATTGTTTTTACTGTAGTCAAAAGCATGCAGGATGTGGGTGAGAAAAGTCTTTGGGAATGGAGAGGGGCAGTGTTTAGATGTTCTCTTTCTGACCTTGTCTGGCCATTGTCTCCCTGCTGTGGAGCCTTTTTACACAATGGTAGTGTTTGATTTGAGCTGACTTACTGCAAAGTGTTTGGGATAATAATAAAAGTTGATATATTTCTTTTGAATTTCCCAAAGTTTGAATAGCTGGCAGAATCTATGTGGGTGAAATTTCATGAAGTGTTACTCAATAACAGCAGACTAACCTAGTTATACATTCTGACAGTTGACTGGTCAAATTCATTTGTGGTACAAGTCTCCTCATGTTTAATATCCATGTTATGGACTCATGAGTTCATGAGTCCATTCATCAGTTCTGATCTAAATGCACACAAGCTCAGCAGATTCACCAGGCCAAGATTTTATTGAGTCTGCAATTAGAAGGACAAGGTGCTGCACTGAACAGCAAGCTGAAGACAAACTCAGCTCCATCCCCACATGTGGAGACAGGCCTCTTTAAGTTCATAAGCTCTTCCTCTCTCATTTACACTCAACAGTGGATACCACACCTGTCTTCTTTCTTCTTACTGAAGACCTTCTGTTTAAACATAGAGTACTCCCTGTTCTGGATTAGTGACTACATGGGGCAAATATCACTTTCCCACCACTGAAAAGAGGCATATTATATATATGGAGGACAAAACTACATATGCAGTATTTTATACATAAAGTGTAACTTATGTGGCACTAAAGGAATTGTGTGCACAAATCAATCCAATTTCATTCCCTTAAAATTGTTAAAATCCACCAAATGTGTGACTTGCTCATACAACATTCCATACCAGAGATTCTTTTCAAAGGATCACACTAACAAAACCCAACACAAATATGTATCTTTACAGAAAAAAGTACCTATATACATCGGTTCTATACAATCTCAAATCTAAGAACCAATTTCACCATATCTTCATAAGCTGCAGTACACAGTAAATGTACTGTGCATGGTTAGTGCACACAGGCTGCTTCTGCTAACAGGTCCGTCTTTGTCTGTCTTATCTGGCTGCAAAGAGGGCTCCCTGCGTCTCCAGGGTTAATTGTTCCTGTCACAACAGTGTGGGTTGAGTAGTTAGCAAACATTTGAACTTAAGGCATAGTAGTTCAGCTCTTCTTTGCTTTCTCTTCTTTTGTTTCTGAACTTGAAAATTGTTTTTAGTTTTTTTAGGTTATGAGGTGATGCATTTTTTGCCATTGCTATTGCTGTTAACCTTCACTTATAAATATGCGCAACTCCCTAACTACAGCACCATTGACCACCATATGTTGCTGCCCATTCCCATGAAATGACAGAGGAAAACAAATTGTGGAAGGTAATTGTGCAACTTCACTCCACACCATAGCCAACTCTCATGTTACCAGACCACAGAGAAATGAGTTCCCACTGTGTGCTGGTAAATTTGACGACATTAAACAAAACCACATGACAAGAGCACAGCTGTGTGTTTGTCTCTGTGGATTTTGTGGTCACAGTTGCTAGCAGAGTTTATTGGACAGCCCACCCTGTGATGCAAGAGCTGTCGATGGGAAGGTGAGACGAAGAAAAGTGTAGTTTGACAGTGGGACTGCAGGTGTGTTTGTTCTATATGTGATGTAATCAGTTCAGCTCTGGGCAGAACACATGGAGTGTAGTGTGTTAGAACATACACATATGCCATCACTTGCCATGTATTTGGTATGTACTAGAAATTGCTGCCGTAGTGTTTTGCAAAACCATTTTTCTGTGCATTATTTAACATCTTTACTCGGGACCATATTTCACATTTGATCAGATACTCAATTGGTGACACTAATTTTGGGTGTCCATCTTGAAACTGTGCTTATTGCAGAGATTTTCTCTGCTGCCCAGCTGATGATTAAGTACCCATGTTTTAGAATTTGTAGCTTCTTTGCAGCAACATCCATATTTCAAGTCACGTAGTCCCCCACAAGCTCATTGGTTTTGATGACACTGAGCTTCAGGTGACTGTCGTTGCATCATGTGATTAAGCTCTCTGTCAGTCAGTGAATATATTATGAGTTTGGACAGGCATGGATGTAAACGGCAACTTGACTGGTGTGCGGAGACATACACCCACAAAGGAGTAAATCTAGTTTTCTTTTCCTTTTGTGTGTACACAAGATTACATTGCAGAGTACAGTCAGTAACAATAAGCCGCAAAGTTTGTGAACACTGAGCCAAAGGTGTGTTGTATAACAGCATACTTAATGGTTCCCTGTTTCTCACTCAGCAGGTCTTCCACAAACATTGCAACAAAGCTTAGATCAGATGCTTTAGTTTTGTTTTTAGGCCACTTGGCACACGCGGTGTAAATATGAGGGAGGCTGTAGTTGTACAGCTTGCATAAGGCCCTACATAGTGGCATGCCAGTGAAACATGTTTAATAGGTTTTAAATCGGACCAAAACATTTTGTCTGTCATGCAGCATGCAGTACATTAGTTGATACTTGATATCCTTAATGTGAATGGTTGTTGCTCCCCCAGACTTTCTTGACAAGGCATGCTCTGGTATATCTCTGTTTTACCTAGATACCAGAGGCCTGCAGCTACAGCAGCTCAGTTTGGATAACTTCAGCCTGTTTCTCATTTGTTATTGCTCGTTATGTAACTCAGCCACAAGGTTTGTGTGTTGGGAAGGGACAAGTGAAGTCTCCTCGGTGAGCTGACTACCAAGCAAGCCAAAAGACCATGTGGGTTTAATTGACTCTTATTACATTAAGTAATGAGCACATCTCCTATTGACCCTGTTGTACCAGGACACTCAATCAGCTATCGAACAGCAGTTGATTCTAACAATATTATACTATAAAAATGTCCACCTCTGTGGTCTGGCAAACCAGTATTATACATCACAGGGAACTGTGTACCGCGTAGTAACAAGAGTATGCAGCTTTTAACCAACCACTTGGTGATAAACACACCCTCAGCCAGACAGTAAATGCCATGGTGGTACAGGGTTGCCGGCTCTCACGATGCTCTGCTGTGTCGATGCAGAAGGGCCAGTATTGTGGGCGGTCGTACTTCCCTGTTGTGTTCATTGGCTCCCCTGCTTTTCCCAAAAGCACATGTGTGCAACTCCTCCCTCTTATGACTTCTCCGGTTAGAGTTTGACCGAAGTCATATGTCTCAGTACTGTACGTGGGAAAGGGTACTGTCTGTTGTAACGGATGTGAATAGTTTTGAGCAAACGGTACGGAAACGGGTGCAATATGGGACTCGCTTTGGCTTCACTGGGATGTCGACAAGAACACCGTGTGCCAGGTTTATTTGCGCTTCTTAATTTATTTTAACACCATAACTGTGTGGAAACATCTCATCGTTTTGCGGTGCTTATTTCGGGGAATATTTCATCTACTATATCGCTGCCATTCATCTTCTTCATCGTCTAAGGGGAATATTTAGTTTTTTGCCGTCTTGAAATGACAAAGCACATGGCTGTGGGAGAGTAGCAGAAGTTTTCTCCCAAACACCGGACACACTCCTCCTCCTCCTCCTCGTCTTTGTGCGCTCCTGCCGGCGACATGACCCTCGGCGCGGTGTCCGGATCTGACAGCTCGTCGGCTGTCAGTTTCTGCTCCTGCTGCGGGGCCAAGATGGTCCCCTACTTCAGCGACGACGCGGTGGCGTCAAAAAATCAGATAAACCAGCTGTAAGTTGAAATCCAAGTAGCAAGTTGTGAAAGGTAGATACGCTGTGGAATAGGCTATAGTTTGTTTGATACATTAAAACACACAGGTAAGTGATGTGTATGACAGTAGAAGGTGACATGAAATAACAGGATCCCCATTCAAACGTAAGAGAATCAGATTGCGACACAATGTGGCACACTTTTAACATTTTAAGACTGTGCGTAAGCTGAACATTTGAAACAGTTTTGCGACATCAGTGTTGAGTGTGTTTCCCGGTGACGTAGCGGGATCTTACTCATCTCAGGGCTGCTCTTTGACCTTAATAAGACATGAGGACTCTGGATAAAGTGTGAATCATCTTACCTGTTTCACAGGTCTAGACACACACTTGATATGGTGAAAGTCACATTGCCACTGGCTTACTGAGACAAATCTGGATCACCTGTTTGTCATATCAAGAGTTTTTTTTACTGAGCATTCTGTCCCTCCCTTTTTATTTGTTCAAGGCTGGGTTATTGTTTGTTTCAACATGAGAGTGTTTGCTGTGAGAAGGATTGTTATTAAGTTGCAATTAAGACTTTTAAGCATCTGGGAAAATAACATGAATAACCCTGAAGAAGAAGAAAATGGCAGCAGTAATTTTAAGATTTTACGTTTGCTTTTCTGTGTAAAATGGTGTTTGACCATACAGCAACAACTCAAGCTAATATCTGAGCTTTCTGACTCTTTGTAAGTTGATGCTTTCTAGAGACAGGCCCAACCCCCTGAAAAAAAAATTGGCCAGCATCCACTTGGCTTCTGATATTTAGATTATGAAAGCAGGAAATAAGCAACTGAATAATATAATCCGTCGATGATTATGACAACAGATGTTCTTATAACCGAGTAATATGCTATATTAGAATTGTTTGTGTGCCCTAGCTACTAGTCAGGTAGCATTTTGTGACCTAAAACACAGAACCCCTGCAATTAATTTAAGCCCATGTCCCATGGTCAGTGGACTGAGCTAAATGTTGTATATGTTTCTGTCTTTGTTCATACTAATAATGAGTTTGCCCAGGTTGTGATGTAAGGGAGTTTCTGCCATTAATGTGCATTACAGTGATCCTATCTGCAATCTACAGTTTTTGCAGACTTGAAGGCAAAGTGAGGTAAATGCTTTCATTTTGCTTGAGAGATGTAAAAGGATTTAGTTGTCTTATACATGTGGTGAAGACAAGTTTGCCCTTCAGGACAGATCAAAGACTAGTCTGTTTCAGTGTTTCCAAACTCTCCTGTGGTGCCGACTCAGATAAGATTAGCAAATTTGGCGGGGGGAATCAATGTAGAAATTACTGCAAGTGGATCAAAAGATGATGAAATCAACATTGCCCAATTTTCCACAAAATCTATTAAATTAGTTCTAGTGTCTGTCTTGCTACTTTGTAACATTTTTGTACAGTCATCAAGGTTTTCAGGAAAGTCAAGGACAGCCCATGTCTTGATTGTGTTGTCTTTCAGCTGTTTCACACATGATTGTGCAATGAGGTTATTGGGTAAACTGAACACTTTGTTCCCATTATGGCAGCACCCAGTCTTTGAGGAGTTTTTTGTAAATGCTTTGCATAAGGAAGGTTTATGGTAAGATGTGCTCATACTGGCAGTCGCGTGTGTCTAGTAAATAGCAGCAGATGTGGGAATCTTCTGACTTCCTGGTTTTGTTGCATGAGCGCTTGTTGACTGTTTTTATCACCACTCCTTTGTTTTTGTTCAGGACGGCCAAAGGCCCTTATCACAGCCCAGGAGCTTTTAGTATCTTTTGATTTATAGGGCCTAGTGTGTACATGTGCCAGTATGTTTAATGTTCACATAAACTTCTGTTTATAGTGTGAACGCTTGTATGTGGCAGAATGTCAGCGGAGCTCTAATGTGTAACCAGAGTTTGAGTGAGTAATTACAAGCCTTGAGGCTGTTCATGGACTTAAGAGTTACCTGTGGCTAAATGGCACGTAAAATACTGTTGTTATCCCATCAGTCTTTGAAATTCCAGTGGTCTTCTGCTGCACTTGTGTGTTTGTGTTGCTTCTGTGTTTTTCAAAGACAACAAGATAAGAGTGAAACGTGACAACCCAAGTGTGTGTTTGTGTGAGGAGGTTTCGTCAGCCGATATGAGCAGCTGGATATAGGTCACCGCTTATGTGTGATGCTAAAATGAAACAACCTACATAACTTGATTTAAGTTTGTATAATTATCTTCTGTAAATAGCATGAGATCAGAGCAGCTATGTAGCTACGTAGTGTATCACAGCCAGACCTGTTCGTTGCCGGGCACCTCACAGTGTTTGTGGATGTGTGTCCTGGAAGTTTTACATCTTATAAAGTATAGGTCAAATTAATTTACAGAGCTTCATCAGTACTATTCCTCTAACTGTAGTTTATCTCATCTGTAAGTTCAAATGTAATTTGAATCCTTCTCAAAATAGCACTGCAGGCCTGAGTCAGGTATGTTTAGTTCATAAAGATGGCTGGTGGTCTGCACACTGAATTTGCAGCGAAACATTAGCAAAATTGGTGATCCCCCTCACCTTTTGTTGTTATCAGTTCTGCCCCAATCTGCAGCCTTCTCTTGTCTAATGCTTCGGCTAATCTGCTGTGTATTTGTAATGAATCTTATTTATGGGGGAAATTTTGCTTTGGCTACTGCTTAGCAAAGAGGTCATGAAACAGAGGTCCCTGCCAATTCTACAATTAGTTGTTATGGGTCTCAGTGTCAGGACGCCCCATGAACTTGACTTTTCTTGCTCCTCATCCATCTGTCAGTGTCTTCTGCTTGTGACACATTTTCCAAGGCTGTTCCACCGAGCAGCAGGACCCAACAGGCACCTGTGGACATGGAGACATACACGAACACACCAACTAACTCTCTGTCTTTCCCATGGCCTGAATCTTTCTCGGGTGCGAACTCATAAGGCCTTAGTGGGGCCTGCCCGGCATAGGGCCAGGCCCTATATTTATCCCACTCTCCTCCTGAGAGTGACTAATATGGGCACAGGCTGGAGGGAGGGGGGTCGCCCAGTTATCTGCCCACTATGTGGAGTGGTCCTTACATAGTTATGATTGTGTCTGTGACTGTTGCCCTAACAAGTACCTACTGCTTCACTTGTGCCCAAAGCCTGGGATGGCTGAATGCCAAAAGACGACCCACCCCACTCTCTGCTGCACACTCTGACTGTGTTGGCTTTCTTTATCTCTTTATCATCCTTTACTGCCCACCCATCATTCACATACTTTGTGAAGTCAGATTTAGTTGAACCTGGTGCCATTTTTTCAGCTTTCATTGTGTGATTTATCCTTCTTCATGTATGGCTTTTTGAAATTTCAAATACAGATTGAAATTTTCAGTTGTCTTGACAGTTTCATCTCATCTTTCTTGTTAGAACATACATGTACTGTAGTTCATCTGTGTACATTCCATCATATTGCCCAGTGTTGTCAGTCTCTGATTTTGCAGACGTTTGCAAAATGGTCTCAAAAATATGTTTGTGTGTGGAATAATTAATTAGTAGTTAATCTGGTGATTGTTTTCTTGATTCAGTGATTATTTGTTTTGTTTGTGAAAGGCCAGAAAATAATGAAAACTGTCTGTTATAATTTCCCACAGCCCAAGGAGCAGTATGGTGTTTACTCTCTTATATGGCCATGATAATGATGAAAACAATAATAATAACAATAATAATAACCAAAGCCTTTACATTCACAAAGCATTATTCCTTTAAAAACCTTTAACCCCTAACCGATTGATTATCAAAACAGCGAATACCACTGCATTTTCTGTTGATCAACTAACTGCATAGTTAACTGTTGCAGCTCTAGAAAGGAGAGGTCTGAGTGGTGATGTGTGTCTGTGTTTCAGGTTATGTTTTGTCTCTGCTTAGCCATTCGTCTGTGTGGGTTTGTACAACTAGCCTAAAACCAGTCCGTATAATCAGAGCACAGAGCAGGGCGCACACGTGTTAAACCTCTGCAGTAGGTTATCGCCAAACTGTAAAAAGAGAAGCTTCTATGTACAGTAGGTCAACCATAATCTTCTGAATGCAACCTATCAATAGCTGAGACTTTTAAAGGACTACTGTATTTTTAGACTCTGTAGCTGAGAGTCATTCGCAGCCCACCAGCTATTTAGCCACCAAGCTTAGATTCCACTTTCTCAGTGTGTCTGTGCAAAGGCTGTGTGTAATAGTGCATGTTTGCATGCGTGCACGTGCGTGGTCTTCCATGGATGATTCTCTGGGAGTGTATATGAGTGTTATATTTCAGATGACATTGTACAGTAGCTCTGCTATACATGGTCATTGCCAAATACAGTATCTGATTGTGTGTGCGCACAGTGGGACATGATGCAGCTGGATTTGACGAGTGACGGAAATGAAAAGTAGGACGAAGTTGGGAGGAATGCAGGAGAAAGAAGGAGACAGAAGGGAGAGTGAGAGGAAACAGCTGGGTCAGGAGTGCTAGGGTTATGGGAAATAAGCTCAGCACAAGGCTGTGGTTTTGTTTTTCTGTCCCTGTTGTCTGTATCTCCTAATCCTGTGCATACATGGTCTCAGCAAAACTCAGGAAGGACAGTCGGATGCCTGGAAGGACGGAAAGATGAAGTTACAGAGAAAAGGGGGATGACAGGAAGCCCAAGTGGCAGACGGCATCTGGCTTGTTTTGCCCCGACTGTGAAACTGAAGAACCATAAAACCTGATGAACTGTAGTGGGTTGGGTTCATTGAGTGTATACTTGCAGCCTGCTTGCCAGATACTCCAGCATAGCGGTTAACATCAGTAAGCATATCAACTGAGTGTATGTATAATTTCAAAAGCTATACACAATCTTGATGTTATCACCTCACTTTGAATTATCCCAGTGATCACTTCTGTTAGTGTGTGTAGTTGTCAGTTCCTTGTCTTAGTTTCTTGCCCCACAGGCTATGAAACTACTCTTATTGTAGTTTAGCGGAACAAGTCAGCCAACTCCCTGTATCATTTTGTTTGTTTAATTTTATTATGGACAAACTGCAGTGTGCTTGTGCTTTCACTGACATTTACGACAGCAGACTTCAATGAAAAATCATGTTAACGTCTTTTGGCTAATGCTGTGTGTAAAATATTGAATTCAGATAATTAGAACTACTATTGAAATGCCACATAAGTAACTAAAAGGGATTCCCCTAGAAATCTATATAGACCCACATTTGGCTGGCTGTCAAGAATGTGACTGTTACATGCCCCTGTTCTTAGATAGGCTAAGTTCTTGCCAGCTTGATTTGTGGTCTCAAATGATGATGGCAGAAAAAAAACTCACAATGTTTTTGTTTCTATGAAGTCATAGAAACAAAACACCCAATGTTTTTGTTTCTATGATGGATTCCTTCTTGGTCTGTAAGTGCTACTTCAAATCCTGGTTAAATATTTAAAATGCATAGTTTCCTTTAGCAATAATGCTTTTCTTGGGGTGTATGTGTCCTCTGAATAAATGCAGGAGCACCAGTGCCCAAGCACCCGCTGTCTTAAGTGGCAGACCTCTTGCTCAGCATCATAATGGTTATGGTTTACTGGTCCCGTGGCTGTCATTTGACATGGTCATAACCAGCTGCAGAAGTAGGTCTTGGAACCTGTTTTGCTGGTATCTTTTGTTACTTAGGTTGTTGTTCCACTGTGATATATAACCTACTCACACATACAAGCATGCCAGAGGTGCTCAATACCAAACACACTTGCTGTATGGGTTCCAGTTGAAACACTGACCTCAGTTTATTATGTGTCCTCCTGCTCAATGCAATGACCTCAGTTACAGTTAATAAGATTATGTGTTCCAGAGAGGAACAGAACCCTGTTTGATGCGACCTGCTCTCGTGCATAGAGCTGTCTGCTGGCCAGCTCTTATCACTGCTCAAACGTTGGGGGAGGGGAGTCACTCTGTCTTCCCCCTCGAACCCCCAGTCTCCTCCCAATCCCCCCAATCCCTCCCCACTGGCAGCTGTTAGTGTGAATAAGTCTCTGTGTGTGTAATCCAGCTGTGTGGAGGAGCAGAGAACATTGTGTTCTGAGTTCACATTGGGGCTTGGGCCTTATTTTAGTTGCATCAGTCTGTCAGCTCTGATTTGGGGAGCCTGTAGACCAAGGCCCAGCTGAATGGAGCATTGTGACACTGTCATAAGCCAATGACAACACTCGTCTGTTCCTCGTTCCCATCTTGTGCTTCTTATGAGAAGCTGAGGTCAGCATGTGCAACATAATTACAGAAGTTACAAGACCATATTGGATTAGATAATTTGTCAGGCTTTGATTGACCTGTTTTTCTATTTATCTTCTTTCCTTGCAGTATCAGTGAGAGTTTCCTCACTGTGAAAGGTGCAGCCCTGTTCCTTCCCAGGGGAAATAGTCCCACGCCTAACTCTGCACCTCGTATCAGCCAGCGCAGGAACAAGCACACAGGTAAAGACCAGTATATGCAAATGATAGTGGCAGATTCTATTAAAATGCCTTCTTCCACTTAGTTTGACTCTCAGCCTCAGAAATAAACACCACAGAAGAACTTGAGATTAAATATCAGTGTTTTTTCTACTGCATCAGCAGTAACAGCTGATGTTAGTTTCTCTGAAGCTGTTTCACAACAAAGCAAATAAAGTTGAGTGCAGTCAGTTCGGTGCTGCATGCAGGTGCGGTGGCCAGCTTGATTGATGAATAACCCACACTTAAAATATTCCCAAACAAAAGTAACTGCTGTAAACTGCTACTGTTCTTGGATAAAGACAGCCTTTGTAGTTGGAGGTGTGGTTTACCTTGGTGATGTGAAATGGGCTCATTGCTATAAAAAGCATCTGAAACTTTGTTTCAGACAGTTTTCAGGCTGTTTTTGTCCTCAGGTATATTCATAGATAAGATTGAATATGGGGTTAGTGAAAGAGACTTCAATGTGAATACACTGGAAACTCTCCTCAGGGTAAATGACACTTAATCTGGGTGTTATGTCAGCCTTTAAATGCCACAAGCAAGATTGTTATTCAAAAGAGACCTAAACTACTTGAGGACATTGAAATCCTTTTCATCCAGGTGACCTCCAGAAACATCTTCAGACCATGTTCACTGTGCTGCGGCCGGAGGACACTATCCGACTGGTCAGTAACACACACACACACACACACACACACACACACACACACACCCACACACACACCCACACACACACTCTCACACCACACACACACACACTCACTCACTCACTCACACAATAGCAGCATAGTAATTAACAAGGTCAGTAGGATGGTGGCATCATGATCAGGGAGATTATGCTCCAAACGGAGGGGGCAGTTTCAGTTCTTTGTTAGCAAACATAAAGAACTGAAACTTGGTTTTAGCCCTTTTGTCTGCACCAACAAAGACACTCATAAAATGCACAGTAATCAAAGTATTGCACATTGGAGTAACAAGTATTCTGATCAGATATTTTTCTGTTTTGATGCTCTTCCCCCTTCTCTTTACTGATCTCTCCTTCTCATCTTCCTTCATGTCTCTGTGCTTTCTTGCAGGCTGTGCGTTTGGAGAGCGCCTACCCTCAGGTAACCCGCTACATGGTGGTGGTCTCCACCAATGGTAGACAGGACACAGAGGAGAGCATCGTGCTCGGCATGGACTTTGTCTCCTCTGATAGGTCAGTGCCACAACTGCAGTCCACTACCGTCTGTCTTGTAGTTTGAAATCAACAGCCATTAAGTGCCAAACTAATGACAACACGTAAAAAGAGATGTCCCTTTTGTTTTAAACTTTGGACTGGATCTGACCTCCTAAATATATGTTACTTAAACAAGTTTTTTTCTCACTGTTTTATTCTTGCATTTGTACTCTTTTTTTTTTTTTTACTCTGCCTTACTCTTTTAGAGTATATATGCATAACCAGAAGAAAATCAAATGACAGGGTAATGTGGCCAGCAGCTAAAATGAAAGTTATTTTTTAAAAAGAAGATTGAATTAAGCATGCTTATTTCTGGCAGCCTCTGTATTGTTTTTTGTTTTTGTTTGTTTTTTTAATTGTTGTCCTGGACACATCCCTGTACTATGTCAAACCAGTGTGTCTTGTTTTTTTTCCTGTTCTCTTGTTTAACTTGTTGATCTTCCTCCCAGCTGTTGTACGGTGGGTCTGGTTCTACCTCTGTGGAGTGACACTTTGATCCACTTGGATGGAGATGGGTAAGACACCACACCTGCTTAAAGCTTCCTCTTACTGCGCCCTTCGGCAACTGCCTGCTCTCATGACTTGATTACACCTTATTTAGCCATTTTTTAGAAGGTTGTGTTGTTGTACACCTGCTACCCATTTCTAATCTCTCTCTCTCTCTCTCTCTCTCTCTCTCTCTCTCTCTCTCTCTCTCTCTCTCTGTCACAGTGGTTTTAGTGTGTCAACAGTGAACAGGGTTCATGTTTTCAAGCCAGTTTCTGTCCAGGCCATGTGGTGAGCAACATGTATATTTTCAACAAATGACAGACATGTGAAGTTGTGTTAAGGTTAAGGTTTCAGGCTTATAAAAAGGCTGTATCCATTGTACTCCCCCTTTGACTTTGACCTCCGACCTTTATCTCTGCCACTGTTCCTTATCTCCCCTCTCCTCTTCCTTTTTCCTTCATTATCTCTGCCTTCCTTCTTTATCTTTCCCTGTTTCACATGCCACTGCTGCCTCTTAATTTCCGTACTCATTGTCTTCATTTGCTCATTTTCTTGTCCCTTTGTTACTCTGCCCTTCATCTGACCTCCCTCTCACGTTAACATCTTCTGATACCATCATCATATATCTCCGTATTATGTCTCTTTATCACCGTAATCTTACCAATGCTCTCATCTCACATTTGTTGTTACCTCATTTCTCTGATTATTCATCTCCCTTGTTAAATTTCTCAAATGTTATTCATTACTCACCTTTTTTTTAATCAATTTTCCCTTTCTCTCTTTCTCATATACTTCCTCCTTTCTTCTTATCTCTTGATTCTTCTTTGCCCACTGTTATAGCCTCTCCTGATTTAAATAATTGTGAAGAACATAGTCATGTTCAGTCCAAATTTCACTTCAGCTTTTAATAATATTTTTGTCCTTTTGCCCTGAAGACAACCTCTCAAATGTGAATCCTCTTCCCTCTCGCTGTCTGCCCTCAGGTCAGCCCTCCAGTCACTCCACAAAGCTTGCGAGGTGGCTCGCTGCCATAACTACTACCCAGGTAGCCTGTTTCTGACCTGGGTCAGCTACTACCAGAGCAGGATCTCATCCAACCAGTTCTGTATCAATGAGTGGAACGCCATGCAGGACGTCGAGTCGCACCGTGCCAACTCACCCGTTCTCTTCACCGACCTGTGAGTAGAGGAGGAGAGGGATGACCATGAGTCATTTTCACAAGTTTCCCCCATAGATATGTGCTGCAAAATACCAATGAAAAATGCATTCACTTTGAAATTTGCCAAAGCAGAGGACCCACAAGAAATACTATATTAATTACCACAGGTTATAATACATTTGCAAAATAATGTAATTCTTAATCTAAAGTAATTGACAGTAGGAATTCACAAAGCTGTAAACTCTGTCCATAGTTGTTGTAGACCAAACATTTTCCCAAATTATTTTTATTTTGAAAATAAAAACTGATATAAAAGTTACTGTGAGACAAACATTCATTAAAGTTCATACTTTAATTGATGAATCAAAATGTTATGGTTATAGCTAACAAGATACAAACTTTATCCTTTGCCTTTGTTATAAAACGCTTATCATTTTGGACCATGCACACTAAATGGTGGAAATGCCTTAGATGCACATGTACATCAAAAATAAGACATGTTCTTAGCTGACAACAAGTCTGAAATGAAAAACCAAGAAGAGTTGTGACTATAGGCAATAGATAGACTTTGAAATGTCATGACTTTTTACTCGACAGCAGAGGTGACACATATTCATCCCTGCAACATGTGAAAGGGTGCAGAAAAGGTGTACAGAAATAACACGCGTGCACGCATGTGGACAAACAACATACAGTAAAGACTTACTTCCGCACAAATGCACACACTTGCACCACAGATTCAGAGAAAGTCAAATGTGTTTCACAGTAGCTGTGTTTATGCAAGGCCTGTGCTCAGTGTCATCTTCACAACATCATTGCCTAACCTCTCCTCACGTGCTGACACCGTTGCTGCATTTCCACTGCACGATATTACGGGCTGTCAGTCTTCAGAGCCCTGAACTTTGGAAGTGGGGTCACATGCTGTCTGTAACCTCTTCTCTTAACATGAAGCAGCACAAGGAGGCACAAACAAAAGCAAAGGCACCACATGCAGGCATAAACACGTGCTTATACACACACACACACACACACATATCAAATCTTAAAGTTTTTGACACAGAGTTGTCAGTGGATCCATAAAGGAGCACAGAAAGTGGAGGGACCAACATGGGCTACTGGATTTATGTCTTAACTATTGCCAGGGAAATTCCCCTCTCTGCTGTTTAGTCACATGCCTCGCTATCTACCTTGTTTGGAGCACCTTGTCTCTCACGCTCTCTCTCTCTCTCTCTCTCACACACACACTTCAGAGTTTCTCCTGTGTCCAAAATAGCTGAGGCTTTAGCCAGCTTGATTTACTTTTGGAAAAGTGGAATCCAGACAGCCAAATAGGTAGACCAACAAGGACAGACAGAAGCAGGTGGCAGGCAGAGAGAAGGGGGTAGAGGATGTCAGTGTTTGGGGTGCAGTAAGGAAGATATTCAGGGACTGCATGTACCTGATGCCCCTGGATAGATAGAAGGGAGAAGTGGGGAAAGAAAGAGGAAAGAGAAATCAAGGTCCATTTAAGAACTTGATAATCAGGAAACACCAATATTTGTTTCTTGACTGGGAGTAGAAGTACCTCACTCACTCTTTAGACAAGGTGTGTTTGCACTCAAGTACACTTATCACTAAGATTGTCACGTGCACTTTATGAGCTCTAGTACACGCATCCAAACACATAAAATCCTTGTTTGTCCTCCCATGCAGAGTGACTGCCAAATCTACACAACCTGCCAGCGTTTAATGACATGGCAGCTTATTTCCTTGTATCGCGATTGGATTAAAAGTTGTTTGATGTTGCCTTGTTTTTAATGTTTGATTACTGTAAATTCCCGTAGTATACACTTCTGTCAGCGATTCAAGGAAGTGACACTGAGTTTCCATTGTTTGGTTACTCATTAGCACCAGTCATGTTGTCGTCATGAATTCGACACAACTGTACTCTATAGTCTGTTTTCCTGACCAGCCATCCCTCCCTCAGGCTGTCTGTGGACAAGCCAAGGCTTGTTGTGAGGTTATAGTGTTACTGGATGTCGGTAACTATCCTGTATGTGTTGGCAAGAGTAAATTCTTTTAACCCTGTGGACTCATTCTCTTGGGGTCAGTAAGATGTTCAACATTGAGATAAACAAGCAATTCAACGCAAGAAGGAGAAGCTTGGAGACAAACTGAACCCTTCTCTCCAGAGAGGTAATTAGGCCACTTGTTGGTATCATCAGTTTGACCTCCAAAAGCTAAATGTGTCCCACAGCAGAGTGGTCAGAAAACAGAGCCAGGCACAACAACAGACATACTCTACAAGCAGACTTTGTTGCGGATCGCTGATGGGCCACTCTCTCAGATTTTCTGTTCCCTCTCCAGTTTCTGAGAATCAGACAAAGTGGCAATTCTCTTGCAGAACAAGTAATCTCATTGAAACTAACGTGAAAATGAATCAATGAACACAAGAGAAGTGTCGTTGCTGTGACTGTGAAGGTGCCTCTTTGTGTCCAAAAGCGTCTTTTATGCTTGGATAAAATGTGTTAAAGGTGTTTGTGCTTGTGTTTGTGTGTACAGGCCCACAGAGAGGGAGCGCACAGAAAGGCTGATCAAGATGCGCCTCAGAGAGATCATGATGCAGAAAGACCTGGAGAACGTCACCTGTAAGGAGGTGAGCAGCTTGTAGATGAATGGGCTGAAATTTACAGTTAGGTTTAACTTATGCAGGATTTAACAGTTCGTTTATTTTCACCTTTTACCACCTCTGACTTGAATTTTAACTGCGCTGCAGCAGTTGCAAGAACACATCGACACAAAGAATGAAGCACATCGTCATCCATTGTCTTTCTTTCCCAGATCCGAACAGAGCTGGAGATGCAGATGGTGTGTAACCTGAGGGAGTTTAAGGAGTTCATAGACAATGAGATGATAGTCATCTTAGGACAGATGGACAGTCCCACTGAAATCTTTGAACACGTCTACCTGGTAAGAACCACGTGGTCTCAAAGGTTGACTTGGATAAGTGTGCTCTGCTTTGTCCAAACCCTGTTGACCACAACCATCTGAAACTCTATACCCACTTCACATGATTTATCTTGAGGTTCATGTTCAGCAAGGCAACAGTGTATGTAGTAACATACAGATGAAGTTGAGTAATATTATGAGAAAATGTTCAGGAATCAAACTAAAAAATATTCCTTGTCGTTAGTTTTCACTAGAAATTGTGAGTCATTCTTAATTGTTGTCATTCTTGATATTCAGCTGATGTGTTGAATATATTTGTGTACACTTTGATATTGACTGGTTGTGTGATGTCTCCAGGGCTCTGAGTGGAATGCCTCTAACCTGGAGGAGCTGCAGAACAGCGGGTAAGAGATGAGTCATGAACTTTGCCTATATCTCTGAATTTTTTGCATGAAATATGTTTCCTAACTGAAGTTATTTGAAGTGAGAGAATCTGTTACTGTTGTTTAATGTATTGCTGCAAAGGTTCATGAATTAATCTACCTGTAGTCATGGAAAGGGTAAAACTAACTTAATTGATTTATTAATTTTTTTTTCCTTTTTTGACAAAATAATTACGAACACACACTTACTGACTTCGTTGGGAGCCTTCAGCAATACCTCAGAGTCTTCACCAGCATCATTTTGGAGGACTATTATGCTTCAGCAGTTAACCAAATCTACAGTGAAAATATATGTTGAGTCACTTGTTACTTCTCTGAACAGCAACATCTGACCTTTGTGGCATTAGCTAGACATTCATCATCGGAATAGCTTGCGTTGAAATATGATTTGATGACAGTTTTATTGACATTAAAAGGTCAGCAAGTCAACCTGCCTCTTCCTGTCTGTCATGTAGAGTGCGCTACATCCTGAATGTGACCAGGGAGATAGACAACTTCTTTCCAGGGATGTTTGAGTACCACAACATCAGAGTGTATGATGAAGAGGCCACCAACCTGCTGGAGTACTGGAACGAAACCTACAAGTTCATCACCCAAGCCAAGTAGGCTTAAACACTCACACACACAAGCCCAAGTTCTTCTTGGGTTCTCATTCTTGTAATCTAACACAGTTTTTTTTCTCATCTGTGTCTCTCTTAGGAAAGCTGGTGCTAAGTGTCTGGTTCACTGTAAGATGGGTGTGAGTCGCTCCGCCTCCACTGTGATAGCCTACGCTATGAAGGAGTACGGCTGGGACTTGGACACAGCCTTTGACTATGTTAAAGAGAGGCGGGCCGTTACCAAACCAAACCCTTCCTTCATGAAACAGCTGGAGGAATATCAGGGAATTCTGCTGGCCAGGTGTGCTGTCACGTAGAAGCATCTGTACAATCTGTGCCTTCTGTGGGGTGCATTTTGGTGCTAACACGCTATCATTTTTCTTTGCTTCCACAGCAAACAGAGGCATAATAAGCTGTGGCGCTCACACTCTGATAGTGACCTATCAGATCGCCCAGAGACAATGTGTAAACCCTCCTCTGACTCACTGGGCCACTCCAACTCTCACAACAACAACACTTCCTCTCCCTCCTTGCATCACTTCCTAGGCGTGGCTGTGCTGCAAGCGCTCGCTGCTGAACCTGAAGACTCTGCCAAATCAAACAACACAAACACCTCTGAGTCATATCCAGAGTCCAATGGTGTGTGTGACTCACCATGTCAGGAGGAGGTCATATCAGATTGTGGAGAACCCCTCCTGCTTCCTCTCCCCAGACCCCGAGCAGCCACTGTAGTCCCAGAGGAAAGACTGGACAATTCAGCGAGTGTGGCGGTTACTGTGCCTGTTGCTCTGCGCCACCCTCCACCATCGCTCCACATCTTACCTCCTACTCCTGAACTCCAACGTGCTCACCGGGGTCCTCCCACACATCTTTCCATTTCAGTGCCCAAACACAAACCACTGGAAATTTCACTCGATTTGCCTGATCAAAGCAGCTCAGAAGATGTATCTCCTCTCACGCTGGGATCCACAGACTCGGACATCATCGACCAATCATTATCAGATTTAACAAGCGACAAACACAGCCCCCTCAGCCCTGCAAACATCATACCCCTCCCCCTGGTTCTTCCCCTTGCCCCCAGTGATGACAACAACAACCCCAGTGAGTTACAGATAGGCAGTGGTTTGGACAGCCGCAGCGATGCCGATGGTTCATCCAGCCACAGCGCAGACAGCATCAACTTCTTCAGCGCCAGAGAGAAGTTTCTGGGCCTGGCTCAAGATGGCAGATCACAGACACTTTCTGAGCAGGCACAACAAAGAGCTCCCCTATTACTCGAGGAAGACGGTCATACTGAGTCTAAGGAAGAGGAGGAGCAGGGAAACGACACAAGTCAGGTGCGGATCGGATCAGTTTCATCAGTCTGTCAACAGTGTGTCTTTGCTTGTATAACTTGATCCTTAAAGAAAACCTTTTTCTGTGCTCTGCATAGTAAATTCAAAAGGTCTACAACCATGTGGTGACAGGTTCCCTTTTGCATTGTGGTGTTAATTTAGCCAAACTTCACTGTTGCCATACTTGTTTATCATTGCCAAAGTAAGTTGTTGCAAACGGTGTCTTTTCTATCAGACGTTCTGTAAGCATGTCCATGCAGTCAGGCACTGTCGCTTCATTTGTGTTGTACAGTTTCATACAAACACAGTTTTTCTAACACGCTAGTCTGGGACATAAGTATAGCTGGATAGCTGGTCTGTATGAGTATAAGTCTAGCAAGTCTTGTACTGATCAGACTGGAATTGAAACTGGAATCTGACTTAACCAGAATTTGTCTTAAACGACCACAAGGTAGCAAATGACCTGAGCCAGTAACACGAGACTCCTCACTAAATCTCTATCAATCATAATGACACCTGTTGGAAGATGAGGTAATAGTCAGCTGATTTGTTCTCTAATTCTCTGCTATCATGTTATCAAGGCAATGGTATTTATAGTTAAAAAATCTAAGATGTTTTTGTTCACATTCTTTCTTATGGAAGGCAGTTCTGACAAACACAGTTCTAACAACACTCTAGTCCCTTGGTAGAACAGAAATGGAATAGGACTATGACTAATACTATCTCCATATGTCTCTGTCCTTTTTTACCCTCTCCACAGTCTTACGAAAGCATTGAGAAAGCCAGCCTTGACCGAACTCCTCACCCTCACCATGACAACGGAGTATCAGTCCGCCATATTGTCACGGAGATTGAGGCGATATGCCACCCTGCCTCCTGTGTTCCTACTCCCTCCTCTTCCTCTTCATCGCTCCCTCCATCCTCCCTCAGCCCTCAGCTCATCCGACCAGAACATCAGATCGAGGCAGAGACTTCTGAAGTCGTGCATGGCTCGTTAACTCCACCTTCACACCCGCAGTCGCCCTCCATGCTGCCATGCGATTGGCTGGCAGGCTCGGTGCGGCGGGCCACCAAGCAGCTGGAGCAGAGGCTACGCCAGGAGATGGAGATGGCAACGTCTCAGCGATCTCCGCTGCATTCTCCTAGTGCTGAACACCCTCCTGCCAGACTGTCCCCGTGTCCTCTGAACACTGAACATCCTCCCCTTCCGTCCCCTCAGAATTCCTCAGAACAAAGCATCACTCAGGGAGAGATCACAGCTGTATCTGAGAAGTCCAAAGACAGAAAGAAGCATACAGGGTCTCATACAGAGCTTCAATTATTCAACTCCTCAGGCACAGGCAACCTCAAAGACCCTTCATGCTTACCTGACTCAAATATTAGCCATGTCTCTGGTGTTACACCTACCACTGATAGCCATATGCTGACGTCATCACTGGCCTCTGCTAGTCAGTTGGCAGAGTCGTCTATAGATACCTCAGCCCAGTCCCAAAGACAGACCCAGCTCCACAGCCAAAAGCAGCAGTGTCAGACCCTACCTCAGGTCTGTTCAAACCAGATGACTCTGGGTGGAGTGACACTGCGGGAATCTGACACAGATGAGAAGGTGGAGTCCAGCTCCCAAAGTGGGCGAGGGGGCTGTGGCCCGGGCTGTGATGCCCAGAGCAGACTGGCTCATGGCAGCCAGGAGCTGGAGAGGATTCAGCAGACACTTAGGGAGCTGCAGGCTTTCCTCCATGAGGGTGTCAGCGTGGAGAGGACTAACAGCCAAGACCAGGAACTGGGGCAGCCTCAGGGGCTGCGAAACTTTATGGACACGGAGCCAGGTCCTTGTAAAGGAGCAAGCTCTGAACAGAACCCTCCTGGCCCGGAAGCAGGACAGAGGCTCCGAGAAAGTGTCTTGGAGTCGGCAGGGTGGCACAGAGCCATGGAGCTTGAGGCTCGCATCCGTCAGGCAGGCCTCACCCCTCCTTCTCTCATGAAGAGGTCAGCTTCCTTGGCTAAACTGGACTGTCTGGAGTTGTCAGCCAATGACCTCAGCGACTTGGACCTGAGGCCGCCGCCAAGGGTGACATCATCACACTCCCAGGACTCTTTCTCCACGTTCCCTCCTCACCCTGATGACACCTGGAAGAAGCAGAAAGTGTTGGCTCAAAACACCCTTGTTGAAAAGACAGATCTGTCCCCCAGGTCTTGTGTGGACAAGTTATTGTTGTCACCATCCGTCTGCTTCTCCTCTGTCCCTCATCATGGTCCAAGAGATGACACAGGTGAGAGGGAGGAGCCAGAGGGCAGCGGAAGCGGTGCAGTCACTACCACACGTCAGCAGGGGAGGGGACACTCATCCAGACGTTCTCGCAAAGTGTCTGCTGAGAAAAAGCAGCGAGCTGTCACTGTGCTATACAATACCATGTAACCTCAGTGCAATGGACTGGAACGGACATGACTGGAGATGTACAGATGTGTATGAGAGGCTGCATGATGAGTATGAATGTGTAGCAAGTCAACTGTAGACCCTGTTAAACCTCAGATGTATGTATGTATAGCGTATAAGAATTGAATGATGAACGTGTTTGCATGTAAACCACTGGATGTGTTGTTTCAACTGGAGTTCAGGTTTGTATGTACAGTAATGAAAAATGAATGTCCAAACGAAGACTGAACTAGTGCATACTGTGTGCACTCCACTGTGTCTGTCTCCCTTTTTTTTAAGAAGTGTTTATTTTCAGTGTTTGACCCTTGTTGCCTGTTCAGAGTTTCTAAAACTACGAGAGGGGCTTTTTCTCCAAATGTGCACTTTACTATTTAGATTATTTTCTTTTATTTTGAAATCTGTTTCTTACCCCAAGGAGGATTCTTTTGCACTGATCTCAGTAGAATTGTCTGCGTATGTGTGTTTATGAGTTCAAAGTGGACAGACATGTCTTTATCCAGATTTTTAATTAAACCAGGACAAAGCTGATATCTTGTTTTTGTTATTTTTTTATTCATTGCTTTAGCAGTAAATAAATATGGTGAGTTTGTTTTGACTATGCAGTGACTCTGTATATGTTTTAGGGATAAGTCATGGTTAGTCTCACACACATACACACACATCCATTTTAAGATAAGGAAGATTAGGGTTCTAAGCTACAGATGCTGTTATTCTATCGAACATCATTGACTTTACTGCTACCTGCTGGTCAGACAGAGAACTGCAGTTTTAGACTTGTCCTTCGACTCAGGAGAAGGTAGAAAAGAAGGTAAAATATGATAAATGTGTAGAGAAGTTAGTTTCTTGAAAGAAAACACAAGCTCAGACAACCAACCAAACTCCCAAATTTTACATTTTAATGGTTGAAAATCTAGCTCATAACCTTGTGACTCATAGAAATACATTCTATTCTGCATCTCATTTTTAACTTGAAGTTTTTTTTGTTCCTTTGAATAAGTCAATCCTATCACCTAGGGGAAACTGCTCTGTGCAGATTATTTCAGGCTGACACTTTACCTACTGTTTCATGTGGATAATTAAACACTGCGATGTAGGCCACCAGAGCCCCTGCTGAGACACACACACATCAGATAGAAGCACTGACTGGGAAAGGATGACATTAAAAGATCAGACCTAAAAAAAAAACAGGCAATAAAAAGACATCAAACACCCAAGCATTTTCAATTTTCTCATTTTCGGAGTGTAAAAATACCAAAGGCTACGTTGGTCTAAGTGAGCCAAGAGGAAAGTCAAGATCTCTTGATGATTCCACCAATTAAATCCGCTTCAGTAGACGGAGCAGACGGGTTAAAGACGGGCTTTTTTTTATACAGTGGGTGTTCCAAATTGAACCCGTTGTGAACAGGGAAACAGCGAGGAATAAAATCAGTGGAGCAGATGAGCGGGGGTTACAGCGAGTGTTTGTCTCCCCGGATGCCACGGCTCAGATTGGCATCCTTCCTCTTTGCATACTGATGTTCTGAGCTTCCCTGCCTCTCTCTCTGACAAACACACACCTTGCGTCTGTGACTCTTTACAAATTCACTTCACACACGCCTGCAGCCCCAGTGCTTCCACCATCCTGATGTTATTCATAATGTCGGGCTGACTCAGGGCAGTGGAGAAGTTGTGTCTGCTGAATCACTGGGAAAATTATTTCATTTTCTTAGTTGCCATTCTCTCCAAGCCACCGTCAAAGCTCAGAGGGCAGCCTGGGTTCTCAGAGCAGTATTTCTTCCAGGGTTTAGAGTCTCTAAGCTGTCCCTTTCCTCCCTGTCAAGCCTAAAATAACTACAAGCAAAACCCCTCCATGGATCAGGCTGAGGCACTGGGAATGCATGTCACAGGGAGGATGATGGAGGTGGAAACTGCTAAAAACAGACCGGCTCTCTCTGGTGCCGACTGATGCTGCAGCTCTCACTATCTTGTGAGAAATTAATTGCTTTTGTCACCGTCCTTCACTCGAGAGGACCGGAAAAGCTGCAGGTAAAACTCAGTGTGGGGTCAAGAGATTTAAAGCATTTGAAAATTGTAATTTAAAAACTGATTGAAAAATAACTTGCTCATGCATTGGTGTTTCAAAAGATCTTCCTTTATTTGAATCATTATCTGAATCCCCTTCCCAGCATACACCGTGAAAACACCTTGCTGCATCTCTTTTCTGCAACATTTTTTAAAAAGTAAAAAAAGGAATATTTTTCTTATCAACCAGGCAAGCTTAGCTATGAATTGGAGAGGAGACAGAGGTGGCTCTCCTCTGTTTGTGCTGATACTGGACTGTGAAAGATTTACATGTCTTTCAAAGAAACAATACAAAAAAGAAAAGGATAAAAAATAAAAAAGACAAGTTGTCCCTGTTCATCCTCACTCCTTTCCACAAAACAGGTTTTGTCGGTGCTTGGCTTGCCTTGAGCCCTGTAATATGCAGTTACTGACAATTATGAGAGCCAGGATTTGAACCCGCTTTCCAATCCAAGAGCTGAATGCTCCACATTTTATGTTTTTTGGGGACACTTTAGATTTGCTTTTGTTTCAAGCATGTTGGTTTGTCCATCCAACTTCTATCCAGATGCCATAAAACCTAAAATTGTCAGTAGCCTCTGCAGTGATTCTTTCAGGATACATCTTCCCTTAGAGAGCGTGATCTGATATTGCAGGTCTCCAGGCAGGACTCGAGTCAAACAAAATGAACCTCACACGGGTGCAGACCATGCTGAAATATTGTACACACTGTACCGTGACTACACAGAAATACCGAAATCATCCGCTCATGTAAAGTGAGAGGATGTAAATATACAGAAGATCTTTTAGTAACATTTCTATTCCACAAACCACTTACACACCACTATCATGTTCCTTTATTGTTTGCATTACACGCACGCCTGCCACAAACCCATTCACCGTCACATACACGTTAGTTAGTACACCAAGTCTTCATCACATCTGTGCTCCTGCAATCTAGCATCAGGCTAAAACTAGAACTGGCCTGAGTTTAGTTTGTGCTCAAACTTTTCATCTACACTCATTAACAGTCATATATGTGATCCACCCACAATCTAAGTACAGTACGTCTGGATTTTGTGCAAATCAAATAAAATGTACCAGTCCGTAATTTAAATTGTCATTAAAAACTGAGGAAGTCAGATGGTTTGTCGACATTCAACTCAACTTGACCAATAAGGTTATAGTGTTCTCCACACTGCGGGTCCTGGCCTGTCACTGCTCCTTTCACACAAGCTGTTTGGTTTTTTTTTTGTTTTGTTTTGTTTTTTTTTTATCACAGTTAAAAGTGAAAGCAACACGAGTCAGTGGCAAAAGGACTCAGTGAGCGTGTGTGTTAGTGCTGGAGCAGAGAGTTGGCGCAACACACTACGTTTTCAGGACAGAAGGTGGTCTGATGACCCCTGTTTAGGGAGCTGGTTTTGAAACACACACACACACACACACACACACACGTACCTGCAGAACAGACAGAAACCACTCATCCAAGGAGGCATTCCACTAAACTCATAGTATTGGATGGATTGTTGGTTGTAAACTGGCACTGGTCAAGAAAGTACCATGTGGCACCAGAAAGAGGAAACTGACGTCCCTCCCTGGCTGTCTGAGGCAGGACAGCCGCATCATCGTATGGCTTCATGGGAAAAGTCTGGCTAAGGTGTCAGGAGAGAAAGGAGGAGGCGTGATCGTATGAAACAAAGATAATTTCGGCGTTTTTATTTACGGCCACTTAAAGAGTGTGCTTTAAATTTTAAAGTCGCCCGTGCTGCCTTTTTCTCCCATGTGTCCTTGGTCCAGACCCCTCCCTTCAGACCCCTGCTGGGCCACTCAGCTCTCATTTCTCCATGAGTGACAGCTGGATGATGCGCTGTAGCTCCTCCTCCTCCTGCCGCCGCCGAAGCTCCGCCTCTTCCTGCTCCCTAGCTGAGATCTCCATGGCGATGCGCAGCTGCTCGTTGTAACTGCAGGTGGTGGGCTTCTTCTTGGAGGGGGTGGAGCAGAGGCTGGAGGGAGAGCGGGGCTTGTGCTGGGGGGTCCTGAGGTGAGGAACAGTGAGGGAGTGAGAACACAGGTTAAAGCACCTGCTCTAAGACTGAAAGTGTGGTACTTTCTGGACTTAAATAAGTGGCTTGGAAATTTCCATTGGGTAATTTTCTAATTTGGTCCCCTTTGCAAGAGTTTTATAAAATTAATGATAAAAGCAGCTACAGGGGGGGTTTTCATTTTGTGTTGATTATGGCGCCCCCTGGACAAAAGCGTGAGCATCGCCACCTCCTATCATAAAGATTTGACTAGTGTGTCCATTTGTTTCGGATGTGACAACAATTTTCACATTGTTGTAGTAATGCTGCTCTTCATACACTTAGGTTACATGTAACCTACCACAGGAACATGTGGTGACTCAGTAATTTTGTTCAGCTAAAGTTTAAGTTATCAATATCCCTACAAATATTGTGTCTTAATAATAGTAAGCCAACGGCAGGATATGGCAGGTAGCAAGGCCAACATAAAGTGTTACATTATGCTCCTCACTTCATCCTGAGTACTTGGACATTCAGAATAACCAAGCAGGGATAACCTGTTTTCTCACTGATGCTTTTGTTTGTTTTTCTGGGTCATATAGAGGCATTAGTAATAAACGGACACTGTGTCATAACCGGTTAAATGCTGCTTGTAGTAAATTTAATAAATGATTTACTTTGCTTACAAGATCACTTAAAATTCACCAAAATTCATTTATTAACTGCATTGTGTTACTGACTTACTGGTGTTTGTGCATGCGTTTTGTGATTAGCCTGTGTTGCTTTCGTCTTTATTCACCTCTGTAGCCTCAGAATTGCTGACTTATTTTAAAGTTGGTCTTAAACGTAATCACAAAAGACATTATGGCAAAGAGACAGACATGCCAGAAATGTTCGCTTGTACCCAGCAATAAAGTGAAATAGCTGTTAAATTACAGGGAAAAAAAAATTGACAAAAGGTCGTGTACATATAGTAAATATCTTAAAGAAATCTAATTCATTTTAGTCCTGTTTCGATTGTGTCCTTCTTATCACAACGAGGACTTTGACAACATTTTCAAAAAATATTTGACATAGTTAGGAGTTTCTAAAACACACATTCAGCTACCCCAGCCAGTACTGCATTTGCCTTTTTACCCCTCGCATGGCTGAAAGGACACCCCGCAAACTTTTAAGTTTAGCTGTGCTGGGATCTACAGCAATGTTTTCAACTCCCAGTTTCCTCTAACGTTATGACACTGGTGTAAGTAAACACCAGCTTGTGTCACAAGAGGGGAAGACAGACAGGTCTGTCCGTCTGTGTATCCATCCACTCATCTACAAATAGGGAAGACACAGAGAGAAAACACTGTCTAAAGATAACAGGCTAAAGTCAACAGCAGTACTGTCGACTGTGAAAGCAGGAAACCCTCTCAGACTGCAGTCCTGCCTCTACAAACACACTCACACACACACACACACACACACACACACATTAGTGTAGCAGGATGGATAAGTAGGGAAAGACAGGAATACAGGATATGAGTCTGATGGAGGGAAAGATCTGCAGGATGGAAAGAACACAATGGAAGAATGTAAGACACTGAAGAATAACAATACATGACAGAAAAGAGAGGAAGTTGGAGACAATATGAGTGAAGGAATGGCAGGAAATGTCGCCTCTGCCTGACAGTCGTGGAGATTTATGTTTTTTTTGATGATTCCAGTTCTTGTAAAGAATAAAATCCCACTCATTTTTTTTAACAGCTGATGCCTTTGTCCAAGTTTATTTGCAGCTCATTTTTGATTTCTCATAGCAGAGGTGGTGAACTTTGAGGGGAGGCTAAGAGCGGCTGTAAGAGTAAATAAACAAATAAATCACACAACAGGCAGTGGGGTAAAATATGATGCAGTGGGGGAGAATAGGATGAAAAAAAAAACAGAAAAGGGAAAGTCAAATGAGAGAAGAGAGAAAGAGACTGAACGTCGTACCTCTCCAGACGACTTGGGTCACAGGACAGGGGGTGTGTTCCTGGCTTGCTATTGGTCAGCGCCTCCCAGATGGTCACCTGGACACAAAGATAAGGTCGTACAGGAAGTCAGAGAGCCAACACAGGAAGTGGGTAGACAGAGGCATCACAGATAAACAGAGGTGGTGCATGTAAAACAACAGCCCCCCCCCCATCCTGTTAATGTATGCTAAAACACCACTTACTGACAGCACTCAGACAGCAGCCAGCTTGATTATGAATTATGAACTGATTGAATGTCAGCTGGATTGATGCTGACCCCGCTGCTTTATACACACAACAAACATTAATACTCCTACTGATACCACTATTAATATTGATAAGCTCATGTTAAATGTGCGTGTACTTGATTGTTTTTTGATTTATTTTCTATTTTTAACCTATTTTCTAAAGGCTGGATTCATAAGCCGGGCAAACCCCAGAGGACAATCTTTGTGGTAATTTGGTTACAAATTTGTATGGTAAAATGCACTTACAAAGCACCATTAAAGCTGAAATGGAGAGAGTCTTTCATCTGCAGGGCTGAGTCTGGCCTGGTCCTACCTCCTATCATTTCACTGCAGTGAGTTATGTGAGATATGTCACATGACAGCAACTACTTACAGTATGAATCTGAAACACACAGTAATATTCAGTGTGGTCAAGTGACATCCTCTGACATCGAACATCCATTTTGACCGACCTCACTGTTTCCTTTGTACGCTGCTTTTGTCCTGCGCCAAACTAAGGTTGGATGTGCACCATCAACAGACTGTCCTTATTGCTGGTAAACAGGTTTGATTTCTTGACTAGCTACAACTTGTAAATGCGCTTCTGTGTGAGCTCCTGTTCAGCAATACTACACAATGAGGACAGAAAAAATAAATCTCCCAGAATTCAGACTGGACAGCAAAAGTGCATTTTCACACGGTAGACAAACACTGAACAAAAATGTCTAATCATTCAGTATGTTTCAGTAGATGACATGTTGTAATGTAAGCTGGATATGTACAGTAGTTAATGCTGAACTACGTGCGATGTCAGCACTACTGTCCTTTTAACACCTGTCCGCCTTCCAAACCACAGCAGTAATTATGAAGTGTCATGAGCTCTTTCACCACCGGTTGAAGCAGCGATACAAAAGCTGAGGACAGCAGGCTGGGGAAAGTGACTGTACAAACTACAGGACAAATCCTCGGCTGTAACCTTGTCTTTGTCTCCTCTACATTCCCCTCCTGTATGCAAGCTAAGAAAACTCTGAGGATGTTCTGTAACCTCTCTGACTGAACCTATTTATACTTCTCTCCTGTAATTCTGGAAGAAGGCCAAGGACTATCAGGACCAGGATCTTAGGCAATTCAAAACAGCACCTATCCCGAGGCCCTGTTGAATATAATGGCTCTGGGCTTCACACATTACAGGCAATTTATTCTACTTATTGATTTTACCTCAGTATTGATTTTTTTTATTTTGAAACTGGTTGCTTTCTCCGGCTTCGATGTGTCTATTTTTCAGGTCTTGCTCGACATGGTGCAGTTACTGCTGTATTTTGTGCAGAGTATTTCGTAGGGGGAATGCTGTGCACCTCGATTTACGTAGCAACATGGCTTTGTGAATCTTGAAAACTTCATGTAAAGCTTTTGTGAACTGTACTAATTTAGCACTAGATGGAGGCTAGAAGCATAAGTACCAGTCAAGATAGTCAACACAAACACAGGTGAGATAATTGGGAATTAGTCAAGCTCCTCCCCTGAGCAGTGTTTGTCCAGTCATGAGCAACCATAACTAGGCACAGCAGGTCTGTCAACTTTAATGTTTCTGATTCTGAGAAAGCTGTGGTCATGTGGGCACAGTGGGTGGAATACTCAGCATTTACAGGTTCTGGAGGATATTTTGTTTTTCTAAGCTTTTCTCAAGCCGAAAAACACAAGAGCAAAAGCGCGAGGAATGGATTAAACTATGTGTTTGTCAGCTCTAATGCAAAGCAGCAAATGTTAACAAGTCAAGCTAACGAGCTTACTATGCACAGTAACAACCTGGTGCGAAGGAGCAGTTCATTAGCTGTCTACATGAGTGTAACAGTAACCATGAGGACTGACTGATATGGTTTTTCAGGGCTGTTATCATTACTGGTTATCAGTAATCATGGAGACTGATAACTGTTGTTTGAAACTGATGATGCATAATTTAAAATATCCAGTCATTGAATTTAAGTAAGGATAATTTGAGGTACTTTACTTAAGCATTTTGATTTTGGAGTCACATTTATTGGATAATTGTAGCTGATAGTTTTCACCTATTCAGTTTTGACTGAATGTTACTCTTGACTTGTAACCAATCAAACTGTTGTGGGCAGGACACTGAATGAGATCACAGGAGGGGAGGTGAGGACACTGCATCTGAGCCACATTAATACATTTTAAATTCTTTTATTTTGGCCACAACTGGACAAAACTAAATACCTAACCAATAATCGGAACAATGCAGAATATTCTATCCCTAGACTTAACACTCAATTTAAAAGGTCTTGTTTTAAAATGTCTGACTGGTATTGCTTTCATTTCAGAACAGAGGATAATCTCTTGGGAGGGCCACAGTCTGCTTACCTGATCGTACTCGGAGCCGGCCTCCAGCAGACTCTGCTGTATGGCGAACTGCAGCAGGTCCTCCTCCTCCTCCCTCATGCTGTCTCTCTGTTTACCTCCTAGCATGGTGTATCCAGACGGGGCCTCAAACACACACGGTGGAATCTCCCCAGCTCGACACGACACTGCAGCACACAGGGAAAAGGTAAAGGGCAAGAGACGGGAAGGAGTGTTATCTAAAAGTGTCGATTATACAAGACTAAAGGAGAGGAACAGGAAGGGAAAAACAGAAGAACGATTTCTGAGTGAAAAGAAATCCAGCTGTATCAACTAAGTTTTCCCTGCCCCTCAACTCTTGTCAAAATATTTCCACTACTCAACTGTGTGTATTTTCACAGTACTATAACTCAATAGAGAGCATTTCTGCAAGATAGCATCAAGGATTTTCCAGAGAGGTTCCTTCTGAGCGGTCACACAACAAATTATATCTCGCCTTTGCATGGCTCCAGATTTAAACGCCTGTCTGTTGGGATTCTGATCAAGTGATAGGATGATGAAAGTCAGTCATAATCTCACACTCAACACAAAGAACATAACTGCGCCCAACATCAGTGATAAATACTGCTCGTAACTCTATCGCGCAACTGTAAACTCACTCTGTGAAGTGAAGTTCGGCCCAGTTGTGCAGTAAATGTTAATGATTACCGAAGAAGATGTACAGAGAAGATGACACTGGTAATATAACAGAAGACACTGTAGAGCATATGGGAGTGTGGGCTCACTGGTGGAGCTGGAACTGGACACGCTGGAGGAGTCGCTGCCTGGGGAAGGGGTGTCTGTCCTCGGGGTATCCCTCTGTCCGTCGCCCTCCACCCCCACTTCGTTGTCGGCACGGACGCCCGTCCCCTCCTCGCAGCCGTTCAGGTTGCTGAAGGTGATCCTGGCATTCAGGATGTGGTAGAGAGGGATCTCTGCAGGGAATGGAGAAGATGACATTTTTATTGGTTTTATTAAGTTATCTATTAACATATTGTGTCTTTGCATCAGCCTCATCATCCAGTTGACCATGCATGTCCTTAAATCAATTCTTTTATTTTTACCGATCAAATTTGCAATCTTTTCTGTTCTTTTTACTCACTTTCTCCCTCAGTCTCCATTTCTTGCCTTCCGCCCATATATATGTTTACTCACTTTTCATTTTCCCATCATCCCCTTATTTAAACAGCCATCATTTTAACCTCCATCCCTCCTTCCATCCATCTCACTCTCCCAGCTCTCACCGATCTTGACAGGGAAGCCAGGCGGCAAGCGCAGAGTGATGAAGTCACGCAGCTTAGCGAACAGGGCGTTCGAGATCGCCATGAGATCGATAATAGGCACCACTTGTTCTGCCAGGGACAGAGGATGTGACTCACACAACCACAACTTGGCTTTAAACCTGGAAACACACACACACACACACACCCATGAGTTTGTTAGGCTAATGAATATTACCAAATACAGTTCTGGCTTAAGTATAATTGAAGCCATTTATGTCTTCATTCAAGTGATTAGTTCTTTGGCCAGAGGTACACAAAGACATTGATTACATCAGCAAACAGTGACCACAAGCTGCTGAGTCATGTTCGAATTGAGGCCAGTCAATGCTAATATTTTAACTTGTTCAATAATGAACACAGCATTGAGAGGCAACTCGGAAACCTCACACATTGTCCTGTCACTTTTTATTAAGTGCCATGGAACAATGAAACTAACTGTTACAGGGACAGAGGACAGATGATTGGACGGCAGGCTGACAGATGAACGACAGAAGCAGGACATTGAAAAGCCAGTACAATTTGCTGTATTACAAGACAAACGATAACATGAAAATGAAGTTCTTCAGTTTATTCTGACCGACACCACAGGGCTCCTTCAGTTCATTTCTGTTTTGTTACTTTTGGCACAACAGTCAATGAAACTTAATGCTTCACTCTACTCCTCAAGTATGTGAATCAATGTGTGTTCACTGCATTTACTCCCCACTATTATTTGTCTGTGTTTCATCTCAGGATCTTGGGGGTCGACTGTCATGGGCGGTTGATTTTACCCTGCCTGCATGTGTGTGTGTGTGTGCCTGTCTGATCACTGCCCATCAGTTTGTCAGCTCTGGCACTTGGTGGTGAGTTTGGATGGCGACTCCACTGTATGCATGGCTGCCTGTCTGTTCTCCTGTCTGTCTATGTCACCTCTGGGTCTTTGTAGTGAGATGGCACGGGTGGCCGATGTCCCTCTGAGACGCCGACGAACCGGGATTGAAGTATTCCTCGGCCGTCAGCGCTGCTGGGTTGGTCACAGCGGGACACGACATCTGGGTCACCAAGGCCTGCAGAAAGTGAATCATGAATTTTTGATGTAACTGAATGTTGCCGTTTTAAAGATTGCAAAGCTTTTACTGATATGTGGAAAAACTGATCGTGTCTACTACAGTACAGAGGATCGTTCATCAACACCGGCGAGTACATTACAAAGAGTAAAGACTTCTGATTTTCTATTCCATTGCCATTCCTCTCTACCTACTGGGATTTCAAGGCTTTCTTCTTACCTTCTGACATGCTGAATGAAAGAAAAGTTTGCAAACAAATGACAAATCAGGTTTCTTTTTATTCAGGCATTTTACATCTGTAATGATGTAAAATGTTTACAACAGAAACATCCACTGTAATGTGGTGGTTCACTGCTCTAATTAGTAGCTCACTGTCAACTGTTCGAAATATGATATGTAACATGTCTGCATTAAAAAAATATATAAAAAAAATAATGTTCAAACTCAGAAATATTTTATTCAAGGTAATGTGTGTTTCAGTGTTCACCCGTCAATAAAACTTCCAGGACAGAGTCAAAGAGTTAGGAGGGAAGTCTGTGAACATGACTAAATGTAACGTGAATGATACTTTAAAACAGTACCCCATTGTCTTTTCCCATAATCCCATGCTACTTCACTACACCAGTAGATGACATATTTTGTCTTTATTGTTTTGACTGAGAAGCCCCTTTCAGCAGGAATTACACTGCCTATCCAAAAAAAAAAGTCGCCACCTGGATTTAACTAAGCAAATAGGTACAAGCCTCCTATTGGATAATTACTGCATGGGCAATTATCTTTCAGCTGGCAACAAGTTATTTAACCCCAACTGGTGCAATGAGTTGCTTTTCATTTCTTAAACAACCATGTCAAAAGACACATCCTGTGGTTTCCTGTGGGGAAAAGATGTTAGTCTGTTAGAGAAGGGTCAAATCATTGACATGCATCAAGCAGAGAAAACATCTCAACAGATTGCAGAAACTACTAAAATTGGGTTAAGAACTGTCCAACGCATTATTTAAAACTTGAAGGATAGTGGGGACCCATCGTCTTAGAGGAAGAAATGCGGCCGGAAAAAATCCTGAATGATCATGGTTGGCAATCACTTAAACATTTGGTGAAATCAAATTGAAGAAAAACAACAGTAGAACTCAGGGCTATGTTTAATAGTGGAAGTAAGAGCATTTCCACACGCACAATGCGAAGAGAACTCAAGGGATTGGGACTGAACTAAGAAAACCACTAATCAGTGAGGCTAACCAGAAAAAAAAGGATTCAATTTGCTAGGGAGCATAAATATTGGACTCTGGAGCAATGGAAGATGGTCATGTGGTCTGATGAGTCCAGATTTACCCTGTTCCAGAGTGATGGGTGCCTCAGGGTAAGAAGAGAGGCAGATGAAGTCATGCACCCATCATGCCTAGTGCCTACTGTACCAGCCTGTGGGGCAGTGCTATGATCTGGGGTTGCTGCAGTTGGTCAGGTCTAGGTTCAGCAACAGTATGTGCTCAGAGAATGAGATCAGCTGACTACCTGAATATACTGAATGACCAAATTATTCCATCAATGAATGTTTTCTTCCTTGATGGCACGGGCATATTCCAAGATGACAATGCCAGGATTGATCAGGCTCAAATTGTGAAGAAATGGTTCAGGGAGCATGAGACATCATTTTCACACATGGACTGGCCAAAACAGAGTCCAGAACTTAACCCCATTGAGAATCTTTGGGATGTGCCTGAGAAGGCTTTGCACAGTGGTCAGACTCTACCATCATCAATGAAAGATCTTGGTGAAAAATTAATGCAACACTGAATGGAAATAAATCTTGTGACATTGCAGAAACTTATCGAAACAATGCCACAGCGAATGCGTGCTATAATCAAAGCTAAAGGCTGTCCAACGAAATATAAGAGTGTGTGACCTTTTTTTTTTGGTGGCAACTTTTTTTTTTGGCCAGGCAGTGTACATACTGTGTCTTTAATTTGCTCCCCGGGCGCTTGATGCTGCCCACTGCTCCTGTGTGTTTCACTGCATGTAATTTGCTGGGTGTTGCATGTGTGTTCAACTAAGGATGGGTCAAATGCAGAAGACAAATTCAGTGTGTGTATGTATGCCAATAAAGCTGATTCTTCTTCTTCTTCTTAAGTAAACCTGTCAAAGATAGGCTTCCATTACTGAAGGAGAGAAAGGAGGGGGGCTGCCAAAGACTTGTGACACAGAGGTGACACAGAAACAAAATCACATCACAGCTTCACAGTTGCACAAATTATCGGCAGAGGCCACATTGAACCCAGTGTTGTATGGAGAAGCTAGAGGATTGTAAAGTTGAGAAGAGCAGCGGCGACAGTGAGTGGGAATAAGTGAAGAGACAGAATGTAAAAAGAGCATAAGAAGAGAGACATGAGTGATAAATGCTCTTCAGCAGAAACAAATTAAAAACATAATCAATATCTGAGAGCAGATTGGAGCCTCTGAGTTACCGATTTACTCTGCAGGCATGCTTTGCTGTTGACACACTGTATTCAAACACTCACTGTCCATCCAGTGAGGGGAGGTGATGGTGACACTGCCAGTACTGAAGATGATAATTCATTCATGGCAACAATGATCACAGTATTGATTATGATCACAGTTGTTACTATGATGGCTATATCCACAAATACCAGTCCAACTAGAACTCAGCTCAGACACTGTTTAATTCGTTTTAATTTATAAGATCACATTTGAAAAGATTTTCTTATTTTAAGAAAATGTAGTCCTCCATGTAAAAATAACTCTGGAAAATTACATAAAACTGTCTACTTACTCCATTGTTAGGCCCCATGTGCTGCTCAGCAATCCCAAGGAAGTTCTGCAGTGGAGTCTTCCCACCTGCTCAGAAACACGCAGCACTGAGAGAATGCAGTTACACAATCACACTGTGCAAACTCAAACAGCGCTGTTAGTTTGACTTTTATAAATTCTCTGGAGTTACTGCAGACCATCCAAAGCTGCCTTAAGTTGGTGCATGTTTATCAAAAGATGATGAATCATGGCCTCATTCATCTCTGCTGCAACTGTCTGTGCAGTCATTTTGCTCGAGATAACAGCTTTTCTGCTGTGGTCTTATCATCCATAAGAGCCAGTAGGAAATGAACAGATCCATACTGTAGTGAAATGAATTAAATGGGGGCAAATGACGGAGTCAGTCGATCGCCTGGTTTCTGAAACTAGCAGCAATATGAACGCAATAAAAATGAAAAATGGCAACACCTGGCAAGTCTCAATAAAAGATATTTATACTGCTGTGTAATCAGTGTATCACTCGTCATCATATCTCCTCAAACATCAGCTTTCCTTGGTTGAAGTAATATTACAGTCCATTTCCCCTGAGTGTACACAGTACGTCACTAATAGACTATAAATGAAAAATAAATTAAAAACAGGAACCTGTTTATAATCTTGTTAAACAACTATGTGATGAAATCCCAAACTCTGAAATTGACAAATGCTTTGAAGAGCCTTTGGGGCTATTCAGACTGCAGCAGTGAGAGAACTGCAGCAGGTTGTTTGGAAGAAAAAGACCCTTTCTGTGGAGTGTCAAGCTGCCTTCTTTGGATCTTAAAGATCCCCTAAAGACAGAGGTATGACATAGGTATAAAAATGCTCTGCTTGGAATAACAATTCTGGTATTTTTTTGTTTTTTTCTCCAGTACATCCCACAGCCCTGCCAAATAAATTTAAACACTCCTTCAGCAACAACACCCACCATACTCTAAATGTGTTCAAACTTAAACTTATTTTCAGCTGAGTGCTATATTTCTTTCATTAAATGTAGCCTAAATGTATTTTACCTCTTTCATGATTTTTTTTCTAATACTTTTAGCTAACTTTTTATTCGTTACTTTAAGGCAACAATTTAAACCAATTATCACTCTTTGCAAACTGTTTCTGATATTCTTAGCTGTCTATTTCAAAAATTTGAGAAGATGAATCTACATACACACTTATATATATATATACATATATATATATATATATATATTGCCAAAAGTATTCACTCACCCACCCAAATAATTGAATTCAGGTGTTCTAATCACTTCCATGGCCACAGGTGCATAAAATCAAGCACCAGGCATGCAGACTGCTTCTACAAGCATTTGTGAAAGAATGGGTCGCTCTCGGGAGCTCAGTGAATTCCAACGTGGTACTGTGATAGTCAACAAGTCCAGTCGTGAAATTTCCTCGCTACTAAAGATTCAACTGTCAGTGGTATTATAACAAAGTGGAAGCGATTGGGAACGACAGCAACTCAGCCACGAAGTGGTAGGCCATGTAATATGACAGAGTGGGGTCAGTGGATGCTGAGGTGCATAGTGCGCAGAGGCTGCCAACTTTCTGCAGAGTCGATCGCTACAGACCTCCAAACTTCATGTGGCCATCAGATTAGCTCAAGAACAGTGCATAGACAGCTTCATGGAGTGGGTTTCCATGGCCGAGCAGCTGCATGCCAGCCATGCATCACCACGTGCAATGCAGTGTCGGATTCAGTGGTGTAAAGCATACCATCACTGGACTCTAGAGCAATGGAGACACACTCTCTGGAGTGATGAATCACTGAATGCTGAATGCTGAATGCTTCAGCGTACCAAGAGATTTTGGACAATTTCATGCTCCCAACTTTGTGGGAACAGTTTGGGGATGGCCCCTTCCTGTTCCAACATGACTGCACACCAGCGCACAAACGAAAGAGTCCTGATCTCAACCCAACAAAACACCTTTGGGATGGATTAGAGCAAAGACTGCAAGCCAGTTCTTCTCATCCAACATCAGTGCCTGACCTCACAAATGCACTTCTTGAAGAATGGTCAAAAACTCCTATAAAGACACTGCTAAACCTTGTGGACAGCCGTCCCAGAAGAGTTGAAACTGTTAAAGCCGCAAAGGGTGGGCCGTGATCATATTAAACCCTATGGATTAAGAATGAGATGTCATTTAAGTTCATATGTGTGGAAGGGCAGTTGAGCGAATACTTTTGGCAATATAGTATATCTGTCACATACATTCAGATGTATGTGACAGATATAAGTATAAGTAAGTATGTAAGTATAATGCAATGAAACTTCACTACGTTCAACCATCCCTGAGCAGGAAGCCTTTATTTGATCTCCAGGGGCTAATTCCAGATATAAAACTCCTTTTATCCACTACTTTTAGCCTTTCCACTGTTTAAAACTTATATCTGTTTCAACCATTTATCAATTTCTTTGTAGCTATCTATAAAACTATGTAGTGTTCAGGTATTGCAGCTGACTCAGTACATGGATAAACAAGTTAAGCTTTTCTTCAATCTTTTCATGTCCTCTTGGCAACTACTTCCTGAGGTACAAGCACCTCCCGCTGGGAATCACTGACATACAGTATTTTGCACAGTGACAGTCAATTAAGAAATCATCACTAAATAAACCACAATAAAAGCTAACAAAAACTCTCTGGGTAATATTTACTGAAAATGTAAATTTCACACAGAGAAAACCACAAATACATATATATTCTGTGTATACAACCAAAACTGTCATATCAGCAGAAAATAATGTGTTCATGTGGGATCCCATGACTCACAGAAATGAGCTGGAGGAGGTAAGATCTGAGGGTATCTAAAAGAACCGATAATGAAGGCACCCATGGTTTTTATGGGAATACCAACAGCTGCTGCTCATTTAGACATGAGACAGATATGAGCAGGAGAGGATGTGATGAATGAGTGCTAAAAGCAATACAAAGGTCCATCAATTAGGGCTAATGACAGTGCTGTTATGGTGTGGTTTATCAGACAAGTGTTCACATTTTCACCTTCGGCCAGCTGGTCTGTCTACAGCTGCTGCTTGACTAAAGATACGGTGTATATGTGCCTCTCGTAGGACGTATATAGTGCTCAGAGTTTTTAACAGCCTTAACTAAAAGATAAAAAGTTGCTCAAGAGAAGTGAAAATGGAGTGAGTCACTCATTCAGGAGTCGGTGTCGTGCTTCCAAGAAGACTTCCCTCCTGCATATTAGCGGAGTGCAGATGGGGATTGTGACGTGGGAGAGCAGAGCCCTAAGAGGAGTGTGTGATGGTTGATCCTGGCTGACAGCAACAGTCCGGGGAGGGAAGCCTGCTAATTCTGTTTGATTTATGATCTGAACCAGAAAACGAGACGGAGCCACCGAGTGAACGTTACGGGCCGTTAGCTGGAGTTTCAAGATGATCCCATCTAGCTCAGGTGAAGGGGATTACTCATCAGTGACTCATTTTTTATCAGACATGTCGTAGCACTTAGGCTAGGGTTTACAGCGGCACAGGGGGGATAATGCAGAAATTCAGCTGCTGCAGCAGTGATGTAATTGCATGTCTAATGCTCATTTGTCGTTGAGGTAGAGTTGGCAGAAAGTGACTAACCTTTTGTTTTGTTCTTGTTCTGGTCTGAGAGATGATCAGTTCTGGTCCTGGTGATCAGCTCCACATTGGATGCTGCATACACCTGAAAGAGGAGAAACTGGTCATCATTCCATTTGCCACGAACTGAACATGAAATAGAGAAATGAGTATAAAGTGCTGTTATTGCACACAATATGGAAATATTTCATGCGTTCAACAAATATATGCTAGTTTTGTTTGCAACAAAGACCTCTTATCAACAGTATCTTTTCTTTTTGTTTGACCCTATCAAATTAGGAATTTGAAGTAACTTCACACTTGTTGTTGCTAGTCAGCAGCGCACAGGCCAAAGCTACTGTATATAACAGAATACTGAAATTCCTCACTGGTGACCACAAAAAGAAAATACTGATTAAAAACTGAGCAGGCTGCTGACTCTGCGCTTACACTGAATGCAGGAAGAGTGAAAGGAAGAGCTAAAAAGTGTCCAGGGGTAGAGCAGCTTAACAGGAGTTGTCTGTTTATGTTTGTAACTCTAAATCAATGATGCAGAAAATAGATGTTTTTCAGGCAGCAGTATTTTACTGTAAAACCTGCCTGAAGTGCTTTTAAACTACTACTGACAGATGGTGCTGGGCACCTGACACTTGTATCCCATCGATCTCTCCAGGGGCTCAAGAAAACAAATGGGGTCAAGGTAATGTAAGTCTCTGCTTCTGTTTTTTTAAACTTAATTTAATAGGCCATCTGGTCTTTTATGTGCTGATGACTTTTGCTCTTCTGAGGACAAAGAATTCATATCTGATTATTTGAATAAATAACATCTCAAAATGGTACATTTCTGATATCAATTTGCCATTATTTAAAAACATAGGGGGATTTATGTAAAGCAAAGTTTTTAAAATAACTTTGTGAGTGATTTATTCTGGAAATTAAACTCTTCAACTGAAGTGGACTTCCAGGAAACATCAAACTGATCTGTGACAGCAGTGGTTTCTCTGGGCACTGTGAGAGACCAGTGAGAGATCTGAGCAGCCTGTGCTCTACCTTGGCTTCGTATCCATTCACCGTCTCCGTCTTCTCACTCCTCCAGCCCAGTATGCCCGTCTTATTCCTGCAACAGAGATTCAGCACAACCCAGATAAGTTCTCTGTGTAATTTATTCCATCCTAAGTAATCTGCCAAAGGTACATGTGAGAAAATCATAGAGTATACCAGACAGTTAAATCAACCGCAAGTCACAGACTGATTTTCTTTCATAATATGCAACGTGTGTTTTTTTTGCATATTAGACCTTATTTTTTGTTATCATAAAATCTGGTATTTTTAGACATATTTCACTGTAAATGCAACTTTCGGGGCATTTTTAGCCATACGTGTGGTGTGGCTTTAGGGATCCATCACTTTTGGTCCAAATATCAGAATTATATCAGTAACTACTGGGTTGGACTGACTGCTGAAATTTCATACAGACATTCGTATTTCCCGCAGGATGAGTTGTAATAACCTGGTAATCCTCGACATCACATCATGAAAACACCATATGATATTATGTCAGCACTGCGCCCGAAAGCCCCATCTTGGTGATTTCCCAACCAAATACCTGCAAAACTAATTGCATTCCCATCTGACTTAGCCACACCTGTGTTTTGTGGCAATTAACAAATGACAGCATATTAACATGCTAATCTTCAATAGTGATCATGATTAAAAAAACAAACAAAAAACTTTGCTAAACATCAGAACACATGCTAACATTTAGCATTTAGCTAAACTCACAGCCTCATGGAGGTACTCGCACGGCTATAGACTTTTAGTCTTGTTCTTCAACTAATCCAGTGTCAGACTAAATTATGAATTCTGATGTTATATCATAGCTGAATTACTCGGGGGTTCTGTAAATGTTCTACTCATTATCCCAGCCCTAAAAAACAGCAAAACTGCAGCGTTGTAGTTTTTGTGCATGGTTGTGTAAAGACGCATTAAATCCAGAGGTGGATGTCCTGTCTGTGGTGCTTGACAAAGTGGTTTGCTCTCAAGCATCATAAATAGATTATTGGCATGTAGACAGGAATGCTGACCAAGTAAAATGCACAGAGGTGACACTAAGGTACACGTCTGACAGGGAGATGATTACTCCCCCAACTCCCACCTTTCCCTGCTCACTTCTGTCCAGCGTTCTTCTTACTTTTCTGTCTGTTAGCATTCACATTCTGTCTCCGGGTCTCTTTCCATAAATCACCTATCTATCACTGTGACTCTCCGCAGTCAATTTCCCCTTTCTCCTCCTGCCTCCAAAACCATCGACTACCCCTGTTTTAACTTATGTATCGTGCTTTCCCCCATTCTCTTGTGTCCCATTCATCTTCCTCTCCCAGTATCTCTCTGTGTTTCCCATACGTCCCCCTCCTCTCTCTCTGTGTCCTGTCCATTTTTCTCTCCCTCATTCCTTTCCCTGTAAATCTCTCCCTCCATCCTCTTTATTTTCATGTTCTCCCCTCTATCCCTCTCTGTCAAAAACTTTCTTTCCTATCATCCCCTTAATTTTCCCCTCACATCAGTCCTATCTCTCCACCTGACTAGAATAAGATGAGTTTTGTCCTCTATGCCCCTGCTTATGCCCTTTCTCCCACCCTTCTCTCTTCCTTCCCATGGTTTTTCATCTCTCCGTCTATGTCACTTAATGTGAAAATGAGCCATAAAACTGTACCATGGATAATACTGTATAATACAAAGCTCCCGAGTTAACTATACATAAGCCACCTTCTCCTCCTCCACTGGTCTTCTCTTCTTCATCTTCCTCTAGTCTGCTTACGTCTTGTGTACCTCTAAAATGTCTTTTCGTTCTTGTATCTGCCTCTACATCGCATTAAGGTACGTCTGAGCCTGATTCACACAGCCTGGGGCTAATTTGTGCCTCACTACTTCATGCTTGCCCCTATGTCATGCTTACTCCTGACATTTTTTTCTGGTATTTCAATCTTTGAGCTCACATAAGACACACACACACACACACACACACACACAGTCGTGTTTCCATCACTTTTGGAGACATGACACACACTTATATTTATTTCCTAGAGGCTTAACCACCCTAATATTTAATGATTTACGTTATGGGAAATTGCATTTTGTCCCCATGAGTAAGGCAGGTCCTCACTATGTGACTGTGTAAACAGATTTTTGTCCCCATAACTACAGGAATACCTGGAATAATTACACACACACACTAAAACAAGAATGGAGTTTTAGTTAGATTAAAGTGCAATGACTTAAAGGGAGTTAACTTTTGCTGAACATTGGCTAATGTGGGAGACCAGTCCAGGGTGTACCCCGCCTCTCACCCGTAGTCAGCTGGGATAGGCTCCAGCTCCCCCGCGACCCTGACGGATAAGCGGTATAGAAAATGGATGGATGGATGGATGGATAATGTGGGCAAACAATAAAAGGATAATGATTTTTCTTTGTTTCAATTTGTTTAGTCGTCAGCTCTTGTCATTGCTATTGTCAGCAGGCAGGGGGAAAACTGTAAATGACCAAGAATCATCTGAGAAGGATCATTTTCCTCTGCACTCTGTGGCCAGGTGTTGAAGACACATCAGTGTAACAGTGTAACAGTAACACAAGTAGGAAGGAGTCATACAAGCAGGAAACTGACTTAGCAATCTCACCATAAAGCCTTTGCGAACTTTAGAAGAATGAACAGAAAGACTCTTATTTTTGCTTTCACAGGCTCTCTAATCTCTCTTTTAACATGATTTCAAAATATCCTTAATAATTAATTCAGTTGTAGATATATCAGTAATATGAGGTGCTCAAGAAGACAATTAGTTCTACATGAGTTTTGTTGTCTTCCTCTACTACTGCTTCTTCTGTTAATGTTTTCCTACATTGTGTGAAATGTATTTTGACATCCACTAGAGAACGTGCCTAAACTTGTTCCACTCAGCTGTGGGTTGTAGTGTAGGAGACAGCAACAGGGAAAGAGTGACAGAAATTCACCAGTAACAACAAAAGAGTGATTTTCTCCACAAAGGGGGAACAAAGCCAGCACTCAGAGCAAAACGTGTCCTGTGGCTGAATTGTGTTGTGTTGTATTGAGGCTACTGTTGGTGGAGAAAATGATTACTGTGCTTGTTCGGGGAAGATTTCTCCCTGTGTGACTGCTGAACGTGGTTGCAAAATGGTGAATCTAGGAAGGAGCCCTTGCTCTCTGATTTAGAGGCTTGTTAAACATAATTCTGATTCTTAATGTTTTCGATTTGCTGTTGGATATTCTGTCACAACTGCTTCAGAAACTCAGTCTAGTTAAACACAAAATTAGAAAAATAGGGTACATCCAACACACACCAAGCTTGGATGTTTCCTCTAATTTTAAGTGTATTTGGGTGCGTTCAGCATTGGAAAATTGCTCCACATGATAGTTTCCGTGATTTATATCCAACTCATGGTCTGTCTGTCTGTGTTTATGAGAGACTATAACTTGCCATCCCTATATTCATATTGGTGTATGTCAGTATTGCTTCCGACCTCTCGAAGGCGATGTTGCGGGTGTCCAGCTGAGTGGTCACCACGGGTGCAGACAGCCTGGCTGCTACCTGCTCGTCACTGGGCTGCACAGCCCCAAGAAGGCCCAAACCGGTGGCAGCACTGCTGCAGGCGCCATTATTCACCCGGCCAGGTGAGAGCGCTGTGAGAGACGAGACACACAAGGTCTCGCAGAAAACCAGTTGCCTGTCATGGTCGACCTCCATCACCTCTGCACTGGAGTCTGAGGGGCAAGAAGGGCGACAGACAGGAAAAGAGAAAAGAAGACAGCAATGTTAGTGAGCATGAGTGTGGCAGATGAGAAATAGAGTGGTAAAGTACTACAACACAACTGCAAGATACAAACATACTTGTAAAGAAAAGTCAAGAGAAATGATTATTGATGTGAAGAGACTGCAGATGGACAATGAAAAGGGAAAAGCAACTTAGAAATCTGGCTTGACAGGTCCAAGGGAAAGTAACTCAGAGGGGCGGCACTATGGAAAACTCCAAGAAGTCCAAGGATGAGGTCAAAAGAAGGGGAATAATTAAAAGTGGTGAGAGGAAGAAAGATAAGAATAAAAGAAGAACTGGATGAAATAATGCAGAGAGGAACCAGTGGAGAATCAGCTGAGTGAAAACAGCTGTGTGCAAAGAGCCTACAAACAGGGCAGAGGAAGGATCATCCCGGGAAAGTGTGGTCAGGTGCACCTGTCTCGGTCAATATTTGCACCATCTCACATTTAAAGCCAGAGTGACTGATACATACAAGGATGTGTTTCTTAAAATTCAGCCTTGTTTATCTTCAGCCTGTAAATTTATATAAATGGCCTGTAAGGGCAAAGGTATACTGATAAGAATGACTTCTTATGACATGTTGAGCAAGTCATAGGGGGAGGGAAGAAGAACAGGAGGTAAAGAATGCCACTGAAAAACAGAGTGATAAACACATGCTAACTGCATAGAAATTTACAATTCAATGCACAATATGGCCTCATATATTAAAGGATTTTTATTTTTTAAACATAAATATTATATTATATTATACTATATATACTATACTATACTATACTTATACTATATACTTTGTTGCGGAAAACTAGTCAAGAAGATTGATACCACTCTCATGTCTGTATGGTAAGCTACTGTCAGAAGCTGGTTAATTTAACAGGGCAAAAGACAACAGGGGGGAAAGCAGGCACTGTCCAAATGTAGTTTTGGTTTCATAGGAGATTATGTCCTACATTATTTTCTTGATTTCTTTTTATGAAACCCTTTGCATAAAATAAAAATATAGGTTTGTTTGCTCTCAAAAGTTAGTCACCCTTATTTTCTTTGTTGTGACGTATTAAAGACGAAAATATTTGTAAAAGCGATGTAGCGGATGTACGAACACAGCACAGTCTAAAGTTTGACATATGACCTTGTCCTCTGAAAATGAAGCTCCGGTTTCCTCTCTGCCAGGTCATCTGTTCAAAGCCCATCAGGGTGGTGTCAACACGGAGACACTGACCACTCTTCCACACTCTGTAGGTGTCGCTGGGGCAGATGCGAGACACCAGGGGCACTGAGGACAAACAAAGACATACTCCAAATTAAACTGTGCTATTTTTAATGGATGTGTACAAAATTTAATGCAGCAGTTTTCTTCCAGTTCCAGTTTTCAGTTTTCTCTCTGGTGTTTTCATGTGACTCATGTCGGCAGATCCGGGGCTCAGTAATCTGATAAATCCCGATGAGCAGACAAATTTCAGTAGTTGTATATTGAAACTAAAATAAATGCGCTAAAACAATATGCACATCTGTTTGAGGTTTTGTACGGCACTTTCATCAGAAAAGCACAAGCTGTTTAATTCTGGAACCAAAGCCAGACACACATTCTGCAGGAAGTGTACGAGCATCAGTGTCTTGTACAACACGATGAAACAGGCCTCTTAAAACCCAGAGGGAGACGATAACATGATTAATTCTGACTGGTCAGTATTGGACTCTTTACTGACTGCAACAACATGTAGACTGGACTCACCCCAGCTGGTGAACTCCCATTTCATCTCCACATAGAAGTCCTGGGCCTGGACAGAAAGATGCAGAGAGGAAGGAGGAAGGGGAAGGGAAGGGGAGAGGAAGACAAATGAGAAAGCATCGAGCACTGATAAAGAGGACAAAGAGTGAGAGAGAGAGTGATGAGTTTAAAGACGGATAGGTGGACAGAGAGAGGAGAATAACAAAGCGGAGGACAAGGAAAAGAGGAAGAGTGAACAAAGGCAGTGGTACTGCTTCATTCTCTGCTCCAAAGACGGGGGCACTGGCACAGACATGTGGTTGTCTCTGTGCGGGTTAATAATAGAACTGATGGATGGAGGGATGAAGAGGAGGATGAAGTCGATGAGAGCAGCAGCAGACAAAGAACAGAGTGATGTGTGTGCAATGTTTGCAAGTGGATTTGTGCAATGAGTACCATTGTCATTATTAGTGCTATGTGTGTGTATCAGGGAGCCACCTGATGCAGAAACACAGCAAGACAGACTGCGAGAAGGCATTTCCTTGCTTCTCTGCCACTGTTCGCTGCAGCTCTACAACTACAGATCTACTGCACCTCAGTTTCTTGTCAGGATTATAACCATCGACATTCAGGCCCTCCGGTTCTCAGCTTGTCCATCACTGCTACTGTGCCTTTAAGCATGGCACTCGTTACCCCTTTAGGGGAAAGCAATGACTCAACTTACCCAGAGACAGGGGGTTTTGCAACATGGAGACTTTGAGAGTGTTTCCCTTGATGAATAGTAAACAAAGTTATTAATACCTTCAAGCCAAGAATATTTTAAATGTAAAACCACAACAAACATATTAAAAAGATCTACATTTCAAATGAAAGCATCTCTGCTCGCAAACCCTTTGATGAGGCTTTGTAGTTGGTGTATGTATGTTTGCAATGTGTTTCATTTGTGTTATTTTTATATTTGTGCTTCTGCATACGTGCTTGTTTGAGTCAGTGTGAATGTGAGTGTGTGTGTGTGTGTATGTCTTTGTGTGAAATCCTACTTGGCGTAGTCGCTCCAGCAGGACGGGGATGCCCGCCAGTCTCTTGGCAGTCCTCTGGTAGTCACGGTAACGAAGTACGAGACGCACCAACTCCGGATCTCTGGTACTCACCGCCTCCTGAAGAACTGCAGGGGATAGAGAGAGAGAGAGAAGGAGAGGGAGTTAAACAGAGCCAATCACTCAGTCCTCATCTAAAATTTATGTACACGAGCAATTTAAGGGGGGCAGCGAGAATTGCCGAAACTGAAGTAGGCCAGAGGAAAAGCTGGTACGACCAATTACTGCAGCTCCCCCATCATTCATCAGAGCGCCACTTTGCTGTTAATCTTACAGGCTGTTCTACACTTGAACAATTATGTGACAATTTCCTTTCTCTTCCTTCATCAACACACATGTGGTTAAGGGAAAACAGACGCCTACACACACACAAACAGTCGAAACAGTTTAGTTATGGTTGGATTCTAATGATGTGATAGAAAAAGAAAAAAAAAAACTTTGAGTGTGATCTATTGCACCTACCGACAATATGCAATAACCAGATTAGAAGAAACTAAATAGGATTACATAATGATACTCTGGAACCACAGGCTCTCAGAAACAGTCATCGCAGTAAGAAATATTTCATGTTACACCTCTTAATCCATCACCATTCATACAAAACATCCAGTATCACATTACATGCAGGGTTACACAAGTTAAGAAGGGGGGGAGGGTGACAGGAAAAACAAGAACCTCAGGATGAGGGTGGGACATTGGACAACCAACAAAGGGTGTTATATCAGCCAATATAATTTCAAGGTTAAAAAATGAATTAATTTCATGCTCCATTAGTCTCCCGTTGCCAGACCAATCTTCACACTACATTCACACTGTGCCAGCAGCTAAGAGACGTCTGGCAGAAGCCACAGTTTTTCTGCAAAAGATGATGGTGATGATGGTGGTGAGGAAAAGCATCATGAGTGGTTTGTATTTTCGAAACCAATCAGAATCATTAAGAGGACAAAACTGTGCTAAAACCGTCAGTGCCAAAATAAAAAAGAGCCAGGAGCAAATGTTGTGGCAGGCCATTTTGCAACACAGTGTATGACATATCATTCTTTATATTTTATATATAGTCCTCTTGTTGTGACCAAGGGGCTCACAACCATAACATTTTCAGACCATTTGATACTTAGTTTTTCACAGAGTTACTGCAGATGACGGGCAAACTATTGTAGTGGAACAATTTTTGGCCTTATTTGTTGAAAAAAAAAATAATGAAATAACAAGAACATGAAGTACATTACAGAATGGGCCAAGAAGCTCCCTTTTCACAATTTTCATTTTTAGACACCACTTGAAGACCATGAAGAAGAATTTCCCCACTGTGGGACTATTAAAGTAATCAGAGTTAGCTAGTTGCAATGATAGATTCAGAAGAAAAATACATCATATAAAGAGTGCATGGGAAATGTGTGTCATAAGTTTTAAGCAGAGAGACAGAAACTGCCAAATATCTATAAATTCTAAATAACTGTCTCAGTTTTAGTGATCATTGTCATTGTGTAGCTATGTCATATTTTCTTTAACAACAATATATTATCATATAAAATAATACTGTCATTAATAATAATAATAATGTTCATCTTGAAACACCCCAGTCCCCCACACACCACCTGATAATGCTCTATACAGCATAATGCACATGCTATCATAAAACTATACTCAGTTTTCTCCCCAGATACACACACACACACACACACACACTCACCGGTCCATCCATTGCGGTTCTCCTTGCTAACGTCAGCTCCTTGCTGCAGCAGGACCCTGGCACACTCCAGGTGGCCCAGTGTGACAGCCAGGTGTAGAGGAGTCCGGCCACGAGGGTCCAGAGACTCTAAATCAGTCTGGATTGGAGGAAGAACAGGAGGAAAAGAAGAGTTAAAACAAGCAGCCATTTAGAGAGTGCATGGGAGAAGAACGTGCAACAATGAATGAGGAGCAGAGAGAAATAAAATGGGAGGAGAGGAAATTGGAGTTAATTGAGTTTTATTATTGTAGTGCTCTTGGAACTCGGAAAGAGGGAGGGGATAACAGAAAAATACAACAAAGACTAAAACCATGACAGAGAGATGGAGAGAGAGACGGTGATAGGTGCTAATTGATCTGTCATTAACCCAACAAGGTCCTGTGCTGCACTCCTTCTGAGCTGGATGGATTGGGTTTAGCTAAACCTGGGCAGCACTATCTGCCCTTTCTTACCAGGACCTCCACACAACAGAGGCTTTTAATAAGCAGCCTCCTGTCTACTGTTCTTCAAAACCTAAACATTAAGGCCCAGAGAAGGTTGCCAGTTTGAATCCCGGGAAGCTAATGTGAGTGCAGTAAACGACCTCCAGCCTCTTTGGGACCAAAAATACATGTTATTTCTTCATCTGAACATGAGTAAGTGTGTGAGTGTGACAACAGCTTTGATGGGAAAAAGGCATAATTAATGCTTGAGGCCTCACTTCAGCTCACAGCTCCACTCTGTATTTAGAAGCATGTCAACAAGACCTCATTTGTCAGCCATATTACATTAGTGTTAATCTGTCATATCAATCATAGCAGAGCTCTGATAGACTAAAATCAAAAAGAAGCATGGCATGGGAGCTTTTAAAAACCCTCTCAGACATATCAAAAGACATCTGGTACAGTAGACAGCTATAAATAATTTCAGATACTCAGAATACTAACTTACTGACGTCTGTTTTTTAGTGTATATTTAAACCAAACAAATAAATAAAAAACAAACAAACAAATAAATCAAAAGTAGAGCTTATCGGCCATGGTGGGCTAAGTTTACAAAATGTGTAAAGTAATCATATGTCTAATTTTGAGTTCTGCATTTTCAAATCAAATAGTATGACATTTGTTTTGGGTGAGCCTGAGTAGCTACAACCAGGAGATGATAAGCTTAGGAAGCATTAACAATTAATCCGCCTATCAACACCTTGAAAGCTTAACATGTTTTTAGTCAAGTGTTGGCCAGGTAGTGTGACCTTGGAAGAACGCTAACATGCAACTCCCTGTAAAACAACAACCATTTGTTTTCACACAGATTTACCAAACAACATACATTACATATAATGTGAATTAATTAGCTTAAGTGGTGCCTGTATGCAAGCAGGCTAGCTGTTTCATCCTGCTTTCAGTCTTCATGCTAAGCTAAGCAAATTGCCAGCTGCAGCTTCAGGCTGAGTGTACAGAGGTAAAAGTGGTATTAATCATTTTATCTAACTCTGGGCAAAAAAAAAGCGTTGCATGAATCAGAAAGGCTAAGTCAATAAGGCTAAGTACTAAAATTATACCTGTAGACAATGTGTAAAAGTAGAAAAAAAATTCTATATCATGTATCATCTGTGTTAGAGCACACATGTGAATAAATAAAAGATTTAAAAGTGTTGAACATAGCACTGACTGTTGTCGGCTGTAGGTCTTGTTGTGCTACACATGTATTTACAGGTGTCCAGGCATGTTGAAAAGACCAAATGAGTCACTTGTTGCCACTCTGTGCCACAGATTGTACAGTTTCATATATACATAGTCATTATCGATCAGGAGGGCTAATGTTGCCATGGAAAACAGCAATAGTTCCTTAAAATCCGTTCATTACTACATGAGCTGCGATGCTCGCAAATCTGATGAGCTCTTAAGTCTATTCACAAATCATTTGATTTATTCCACCAGTGGCTGTATTGCTCTGCATGAAACTGCCCATTCCTCTCCCAATGCAACACTATTTTCCCATTTCTTCTCTGTGTGGTGTGCTCCTTCAAAATCAGCAGCGCTGACAAAACTAAATCTCAGATCTGCCATCCAATTAAACAGAGCTGCTGACAGCCACCATGATCCAGGACGTAGGCTGATCCAAGGTCAGTTCCGTCAGTCCACAGCAGACTTGAATTCTGATGAAGGATTACTCCCAGAGAAGCGTAGCGTGACTCACTATGAGCACTTTGATTAAGACCTTAAGGAGGCTGTGGAGAATTATTTCTAGGAATAAAAATGAAACCATTTGGAGAACACTGGGAGGGTTTGAGTTGTTTTTATGGTGTGTTTATTAATATCGACAATATATCAGAAATAGCTGGCTGAGCAGCTGAATTCAGGGAAGAGACCTGAGCTCTTATTGAGCCACATACATTGCTAAATCAAAACAGTGGAGGAGGAAATGTGTTAAAGGTTGTTTTTTTTTTAACACGACAGAGAATGGATCAAACAAAAAAGGCACAACTCAATACAAGGAAGCTACCCTGAATGTTTACTGCACTCAGTGAATAATATCCTTATAAATGTGGCTGGCAGCCATCATCCAACCCAAGTTACACTTCGAGAAACACACTGTGAGTAGAGCCGAGACACTGAGCAGTTACATTAACAATCAGTTACTGCAGCCCCCTGTTTTTGGTATTTGCAAGGGAAATGAATAAAACCACATGGGATACACACAAACATGGATGAGCATATGAGTACAGGCACAAAGGTACACAAGCACATGCTCACATACACTCATATGCTTTTAAAATGTTTAAATATAAACTTGATTGAGTTTAGTAAAGCATAACTCAATAATAAGAACATGATAGCATGGTTTTAGTGTGTTAATGGGTGTGCTATCTCTGTACGATCTGTATCCACTCTTTGGTTAACAGCTCTCTGTTTTCAAAGATTCTTTCAAAAGCAACGCTGAAAGGACAGAGTGAGAGAGAGAAGACAAAAATAATGTGGGCAGGGAAATTTCTACTGGAAGAAACTGCCCTTCAGATACGACTGTAACATGTATGACAGGCAAAGATGGAGAAAGAGAGGAAAAAAGAAATGAGCGACAGATTGCTGTTGCAAGTGATGGCTATGGCAAACAAAGAAACAGGGAGGGTGAGGAAAGAGAACAGAAGGAGATAGAGAGATTGAAGAGGGGAGCAGAAGGAGACAACAACAGGCTGGAGTCCCTCAGGAGCCGTGGAGCTCGGGGAATAGAGCGAGGGAGCCTTATAGCAACAGAGGAGAAAAAAAAGAGAGCACTCAGCTTTGTTTGTGTGTGCTGGACTACCTGTCCAGGTGTAAAATGCAAATGTGCCCGCATGTTTAACACTGGCAGTGTCTCAAGGGGCAGATAACATGTGCCTAGGAAGCACAAATATGAAGAGCTGTCAATGTCAAGTCTGAAATACAGCATCATCCATCTCTGGAACAACATGAGAGAAACAGACTGTGCCAGCAAAACTCATAACTGAATATAAATATGGAGTCTTGGAAAATACCCCCCCGCCCAAAGGGGAAAGGTATTTTGGAAAGAAATTCTTCACATATACTGCTGTAAGCAACATAAAAAGGAGGAAAAAAGAACAGAAAGGGTGGAGCAAAGGTACTGGTAAGAAAATATAGATGAGAAAGAGGAGTGTCTTTGTATGACACTTGCACTGTCTCACAGCCGTCCTTTCGTCCATTGCTCCCCCTTTAAGTGGTCGTATGTAAAGTTGGTGATTATCAGTTTAAGCTTATTTTACAGCTGTACTCAATTTCAATTACTTCAGATACAAGAGCTGAGAGTGAACGATTGAAATTCAGCATAAAGACACAAGGGTAGTCCGGAGAGCAGTGGAGGAGGGACGCTAATAAGGGGTGAGGATAAACAGGCACATGAGGCGGCCTGGGACAGAAAGAGAGCCAGGGAGAGACAAGAGGATAGCAGTGCGGTGATTACAGAAGAAAGGGAGGATGTAGAAGGAGACAGGTCAAAGGGAGTACAGGATGCTGCCAGAAAAGTCTATGTATAACACAAAATGACAGGGAAACTACAGAACAGCCCTCTGAGGTGTTTCTGTAGCTGCTGCCCTCTCTCTTCAACTACACCTGATGTATCTCCTGTCATAGTAAAAGTTTAAAAAGGAAGAAAAGGAAAAAAAAAATAGTTTACCCATCTTCTAGGTTTATATTTTTTCCCTATAGCACTTCTCTGAGCTGCAGTATGCTACTCGGCACACAGTATTATTTATTTATGGTGGTCATTGCAAATGACCGTACATGAAGACATGTCAGGGTGGCCTTATTGCCAATTTCTGACCTTATTCAAAGTCAGAAGGTCTCAACTGAGTGCATCACTCAGCATTCATATTCTCAGCACCTTCACTAACAGTTTGAAAGGGCCTTTATTATCGTTATAAACCAACATTGCAGTCTAACACCCTTTCAAATCAGCACAACTCACTGCTCTGTGTGAGATCGTTGATGTGATCACACCTTTGGGTCAGTCTCAAGTAATGTGCTGTGGCTCATTTGGTCCAATTTGCATCAAAAGTAGCCGGGACAGATGGTGGTCAGATTCAACTGCACGCAGAGTGCTAGATAAAATTCAAGACAGGACAAACTTTATCGATGGAAATACAGTTGGGGGTGGGGCAGTGGTGACACACAGTGATACGCACATACATAGGAGCAGCATTCAGAGCCAATGTCCTTTCAACATTACTTATTGACCTGCAGACATCGTGACATACTTATTTATTCACATGTGAAGAATGTTCAGTTGAAAAACAACACACACACACACAAACTCGAAATGAAATCATGATGAAGAACACTGACTTCCACTCCTCCATTTACAAAATAGGAGCTCTCTGGAGGAAATAGTTGTTTACAACTAATGGGTCATGTATGCTCTCACTCTCTCTCTCTCTCTCTCTCTCTCTCTCTCTCTCTCTCTGTCACACACACAGAACAGTCTCAATGGCCTTGTTTTACTTGTGTGGTTGGGTAATTACAATAGGGACATTACGTCATCCCTACTTTTCTCTTGATGCCCAGTCTTGACTCAACCGTGAGGTCATAATCGAGGGCACGCTGCGGTCACTTTGTGTCTGTGATGAAGGGTGGGGTACAGGACACACATCATGTAAAGTAGAGCGTTTCAGGTAAGATGAAGTCTATTAGTTGATTTAACAAAGTTCAGTTAATTTTAATTGACTTAAGATCAATTTCACATCACTGGCATGTGCCAAAGACTGATAACAGATGGATAACAGGGAGTGTGATTCTAATGATTCTAACACACACAGTGAAAATCAAGGACTTGGTCACTATAACAACCACCTTGGTTCTGTCTAAGATAAACAATATGAGCCAACCAGCACCTCTGAAGCTCACTAATAAATGAGTTTTATTTTGTTTATTTATTCAAAATTGAAGTGTAAAAACAACATTTTGTAGTTTGCTGGGTGGTTATGTGCAGAACTGCTTCTTTGTGCTGAGTTCAGTGGCTTTTAGGAGTCATCACAGTGAGATTGCGATTGGTATCAATTTTCTCATCTTTCTAATCAAAGATGAGAGCAAAATGTTGGCCTTTTAAGTATAACAAATATCCATAATCTATTTCAGAAAGGGTAATTCGTTGTAAAGAGACAATCTGTTATTGCTGCTACTATAGAAATGCAAGTGTGTGGCCATTTTAATAAATCACAAATCAGCTTCCTTTTAGAGCTATTTTAACATTTTGCTTTTCAAGAATAGACTCACCATCAACATCATGTTAAACAGTTTCGTTATAAGAAGGAAATGTTCTCATTATGTTGACATGTAATGCCTTGTTAAAAAAGAGAACTTTTCTGAGACTTCTTTGACTCCTACTGACTCCTAAAAAACTTTTTCTTACAGATCTGTATCTCTGTCCTTGCTCTAGTTTTCTTTTCTTTGTCACCTTCACAATTTATTCCTTTGCACAATTCACTCTTTCTCTCCTGAACCCATATCTGTGTCATATAATCAAAGTCTTTACTAGATACCCTCTCCTTCCCGCCCTCCCTCAGTTTCATTCGTTCATTCCCATCTTGCCTTCCCTCAACAGCGAGCTCAGTGGAGGTTGCATTATTGATAGGCATCTCTATCTGTGGCATCTGCTCCTTCTCTCGCTCCCCCTCCCTCCCTCGTTTTCTCCCCCTCTCTCCTTTGCTCAGTGTGTGCCTGGCCTGATGCAGCTTGGCAGGTACTTAGGCCAACATCAATCTTTCATACAAACACACACACACACACACACACACATGCACGCACACACACAAAATTGTGCATATACACATACAGTAGCTTTCCCAAAATGTTTGTGCATGGGGCACACAGAGGGGGGAGGGTGGCAATGGGAGGTAGGAGAGTAAAAATAACTTTTCCTCCCCCTGTCTCCCTTCTCGCCTCTGTGATTCTACATGCAGAGGAGACTTTGACAAATGCTACACCGCCATGAAACCCTGATCCATTTTCATTGTGACGCTGTTTCAGAAATAAAAGGACAGTATAAAACCTACATCACAGATGATAGAGTGAGCAGAACAATTGGTGATAACAACGTTATGGAAAATGAACAAAACCTACTGCCTGTCTCATACTCATCTTAATACAGCCAAGGCACTTGTGAAAGTGCATAAAAGCACTGTGAATTTCGTCCCAGAAATTAGACCAAATGTACAAAATTACCAACTGAAAATGCTGACCTACATTCTAGTATATGTAATGTTTCTTTTGCTATGCACTTAATTCTGTTTATTGTTATCTCCAACTTGAGAGACACAGGGAGACAGAAGGGGAGAAGGGGGTGGGATGCTGATGGGCCTGTCAAAATGGCAACAGAAGCAAAGAAAGAATTTTTCAGATGTTTATCTAAAGGTGCTGACACCTGTTTGTTGCGCTGAGCTGACAGACCTAACCAAAACGCAAGGAAAGAAAGAAGAAACGTAGGCCGACAGGGACAGAGCACTTATTCTCACTCCTCACACTCACAAAGATCCAGGCAAACTCACAGATGGAGAGAACAAATCTTTTGTTGGAATGAGGCAGACAGTGCATACGCTATAAAAGAGCATAATCACAAATGTAGTGGCTGTAGCCTACTGGAGTGAAACACCACAGCTGTCACTTTCTTTCTTGCGCTTGTGTGTGTGTTTGTGAGCATGTGAATTATGTAACAAATACAGGTAAACTCAGTGGTGTGGCAAGAGATGGCAGTGCTAAGCCCGGGCTCATAATGAAATCAGAGTGTCATTTTCTCTGAGACATTTTGCGTGTCATAGGCAGGAACTGCACTGGTCAAAATAAAGGGATATACTGGCTTCATGTATGTATGTATTTGTTTACATTTATTCGTTTTTTTCTGGTCAATTTGGCAAGTTCAAGTGCCTCAAAATGCTAAAATGGGTTAGAACAACATAGTTCAAGTTTCCCCTTGAAACCAGCAGAATAAATCCATGTGTTGATTGAGGGTAATTTTCACATTTGAAAACTTGCTTAAACTTATACTGGTGTCTAACAAAAGAATATGTGTCAAATAAATCACTTTTACACACTAGTTTGAGGACTTCACACACACACACTGTAGAGAATATCCAAATAGAGTTATTTAATCCAACAGTATGTCTAGCCAAGTCTAAAATGGGATGACCATCATAAATAAACATCTATCAAGCTAACATGTTTTACAAGACAGCACAACAATATCTGATCCAAGACAACCTTAGAAAGTCATTCACATTCAAGTAAGTAAAAGTAAATTGAATGAACTGTAGCTTTATTGTGAAAGTGGTAGCATCAAAATCACTTGTCGACAAAACAAAATGTCAGAAGCTGTATTGTTTCCTGGTAACTGACATGGAGATCCCAAGACTCTTGAGGGTCATCTCCATTGCGGTGCACATGTAGGTATACATACCAAACACCCAAAACCATCTAACCTTGGCCTTATCACATTGGAGAAGTAGCAACTTAGCTCAGAGGTCTTCCCAATTGCTCCACAAGTATGGACTGTCACACAAACTGACCACTAATCACAAGCCTCACCTTGACGCTTAACCCCCTCTTAACCGCATGGTCCAGAGTAATATCATTATTATTACAGCTGATGCAACCAGCTACTCTCTTGAGATACTTGAACCGTTCCACCCGGGACAGCTGCTAAGGCTCCTATCCGAGCAGGACAAGCAAACTTTACAGAAACATGTCCTCTTATTTAGAAGAACAACATGTCATCTTAGTTGTCGCTTCTCAGACAGCAACATGCATAGAGCAGATTGCCGCACAATGGAGATTACCCGCAGGCAAATGAAGCCTGAGAAGGAGCATTACAGATGGGTATTCTTCAAAACATTACAATAGCAGTACCAACACTCTCACAGTGATATAAAAATCAATATGGTACTTCCCTATATGTCTGCATGCTGAACTGTCAACTCTGCCGAATACACCACACTTGACTTCACTGCACCACAGCCTGTATGGGTTGTAACAGCTGTGATGGCGGACCAATCATATGTCACACTGAATCAAAGAAAGCTTGGAGTGACTGGCTGTGAGCAAAACCACACAAACCAAGAATCAAATGCTGGTTGGTCAGTACCAACTATAAAAATATAATATGATGTCTCTCTCTCTCTCTCTCTCTCTCTCTCTCTCTCCCTCTGTGTGTGAAACATTTAAGCAACTTAACTAAATCTCATCCCAGCCCAGCCCTAGTGGTATCTCTTTGTGGTTTTGCTGCACTGCAATTAGGAATTGGGTTTCATTACACTGAGAAAAGTAACAAGGGTGAGTGCAGGACTGATAGATGGACAGTTGAGGGACAAAAGGCACCAGGGGAAGAGCACAAGAAAAACTTTGTATAGAGTGTGGATTTGATTAAATGAAACTGGGAGATGTAGGCTGAAATGAGAAAGAGTAAAGCTTGTAGTAGACAGATGCAAGCAGATAGCAGATGGTTGGCGTAAAGAGTCAGGGCAAGAGTAAAGACAATGAACCCATGAACCTTAATTTATGCTCCTGTTCCCTCATGCCAGCAACCAAGCATCAGACTTTATAATGATGATTTAACCCTTGCACCTTGCCAAGGGCATCATAATCAAACCATGCACTGAGAGAAAGAGAAAGCAGGGGTCAGGCACAGAGACAGAGGACAAAAAACAGCAACAGAGAAAAAGAGCAGAGATCTTCATGTCATTTCCTGCATTTGTTTTGAGATAGACCATAACTCTCTACATGGCCCTGTTCTTTTTCAGTCACACCGCACTTTTACGTCTGTGTGCAACCTAGACAGACTCTGTTCATGCTCAAAGTCTGTCATTATTTCCTCCCCACCTCCTCTTCTCCCCTCTCTGTCTTTTCTCCCTTCACCACCTTGTTTGTGCCTCCACTTCTTGGTTCAGTCTGTCAATGTTGCCACCTTGTTTTCGCTATTTCACCTCTCTTTACCTACCAGGCTGTCTCTCTCCTTAACATAAGTCTTCTTTTATAAATCTGATGAGCACAAGAAATATCTCATTCCTTCTTTAAATCACCCACTGCTTGTTATTTTTGCAACTTCACTACTCCTCCAATCTCTTTCTTTCCCTGTGTACTTATCTCTGTGGTCAGCTGTGTGTCTCTTTCATTTATGCAACCACTCCTCCTGTTATGTTCAGGTTCCTCTGTCTGGCTTAGCATCACAACATTGATATCCAATGTAGCAATTATATCTCTGTAGCCTGCTGTGGCAGCAATTCTCCTCCCCTCAGTCACTCACACATGCAATATGTTACGTGATGCTGATGGAAGATTATAGGAGTCTCTAAATACAGTTACAGGCATTAAAAAAAAAACTTTCAGCACAGCCATGCATCAGCCAGCTATTCACTGTATTGTTGTGCTGAGAAGGAAATAAGAGTGTGATCAGAAACTGTGCCGGATATTTGATGCACAGTGAAATGAAATGAGTCCCATCATTTCACCGACGGCTTGGCAGGCTCTAAAAAGCCCCAGTATGGAGGCGGCTTTAGAATACCTATATTGTGGTGTGGTATAATGCAGAGGTCAATGATATTATGCTGTTCTTATACAGCTGAGTGGGAGCTGAATTATCAGATCAACCATTTTCACGCCATATCTACACAGCACTCCTTTTGTTATTGGACTGTACTAACATGGCCATAATGTGGTTATCCTTATGCCTATCATGTGATACCATAGGAACTTTCACAAGACACCACATTGTAATGATATATTGCTGCAATGGGGGTTGGATTATACATATGTCTTCGCAATATTCTTCCTCTTCTTCGATGCTCCCCTTGTCTTTGTGTGCCATGACTGATGCTTCTAACAGAACTCCTACTTTATAAAGTACTGTTTCAACTTTGACTACAAAATTCCAACTATCTACTGTTGATAACAATGAGGACATGATGCTTGTTTCAACCATTTGCAGCTTGTTGGCTCCTTGTCAAATCTTTGCATATGATGCAAACAGTATATGTCAAGAAAACTACATGATTTACCTAATCCCAAATCATTTCAGCCAGTGCTTTTGCCTAATACTGTTTCTTCTAATTTTCTTGACCTAGCTGAGTATAGTCTCAGTATGTCAGTGGGAAATGTAGGTTGGTGGCCTTGATTTTCAAGTTAGCAATACTTCAATTTTGTCCTGGTTATTTGTGGCACACAAGCCAAATAGGGCTTGGACAAAGTAACACTGGTGTCCTAACTTACAAGCATGTGCATTTAAGAGGCTACAGAGTGATTTAAATCTTACGTTGTAATGGCAGAATTGTAACTGTTTTTCTCCAAAGGTGTAAATCTAAATAATGGTGTGTTCACAATTGGTCTTTTTCAGCTGTCCAAACAAAGTCAGAGCAATCAGTCAGCATTTTCTGCACGTGTGAACACAGCAAACCAACTCAGACCCCTCTGAAACAAACCACCTTGGGAGGTGGTCTCAGTTCGGTTCACTTAAAGTCCTATTCTATTCTGTCTGTTTTGGTTTTCTTTATGTCTGTGGGCTTATCTAACTACAGACCGTAGCAGTATGGATAAGGCCAAATATAGTAGCTACCACCTTGTTCCAAGTGACAGTTACCCATAATCCAAAGCAGTAAAGGTCTGAGAATTCTAGAGGAACTATAGTGTGAACAGAAAGAGAACTGAGGCCTCATCAGAGCTGAAGAGGACCAGAAAGAGAACTGGGCACTCTTTCCAATGAAAAAGAAATTCCATTTCTGTTGGTTCACTTTTTGGTCCACTTTAAGGGGACTGAGTTTGGTTCTTTTAAAAAGAGCCACATGTGAACCCACCCTAAATCTTTCTTCTCCTACTTTTTTGCTGAGGTGCCTCCAACCTTGCTACACTGCATCTTCAGTTTGTCCTCCACGCATCCAGCAGGAGTCCACAGTGCATCAAAATGTTTGACTGTAAACAAATACTGCAAATTCTTGGCAAATGTCCAATCTTGTTAAAACAAAAAAATAAATGATCAGCTCATCATGAAGCTTTGCAGAAATGTGATAACACATTAATCAGGTTTGTTGATTGTATCTCGAGACTAGGACTGAGGACCACTAGATTAAAGACACATGACTGAAAAGAAATTTTAAATTTAAAAAAAGTTAAACAGTTATTGTCCAGGCTTTCTCCTGATGGACCCTTGTGTATTTGTCACAGCCATGTGTGAAGCCAACTCATAATTCCTGCTCAGTCAAAGTATTCTCTAGGTAGCTCAACACGATCACGATGCCAGTGTTGGCAAAAGGTCGAGTTAAACTGAGTTGAGTCCAGGTGCTGTATCTTGTATCTACTCAGGCTTTGTGCTGTGTGCGTTAGAGCCATGGCTTCAAGGTTTAAAGATCATTTTGGTCCAGTCAGCTCTGATGATGAATCCTGTATTTCTCATTTGTTCTCCTCTTCCTTTTTTTCTTCTTCCTCCTCAAAATTCCTGACCCTGACTCACTTCTGCACAGCAGCTATAATTACTGTTAACTTTTTTCATTATTTCAGCAGCATTCATCTTCCGTCACTTACCTGCAGCTATAAAAAAAACCTTGTGCTGTCAAAATGTGTTGAACCAACCAGAGCCATGGGAGTCCCACAGTTATTCAGAATGCTTCTTGACACCTGTCATCAGCATCACACATGTGTATGTATGTGGATTTTGTGTGTGTGTGTGTGTGTGTGTGAGACTTGTCCTGATTTGTGGGCTCAGTTTACCCAGGCTCAGTAAAAAGTATGTCATAAGGCTGATGTCAAATGAGTTCTGGGGTGTGATGCTGACACTATACAAATTTCACTAGTTTAGTAGCTGATTTAAATTCCTCTATAAATTTTCTGACAATGCAAAGAAGCATTGGGTTTTGCAATATATGCAAAACCACGATGTGTATCTCCATGCGCATACGCCCACACACAAACACACTCAATAAGCAAAAGAGCAATAGATACAGAGGTAGTTTGAATAGTTGCTGGTATGAATGAAGCTGAACAGAAGTTCAGAGAGAGGGAACAAGCACTTGTTTACTACCTGTCTCCTCACAGCTTGCTCTGATCTTCCATCCAACACAGATGGCTCCTAACTGAAGCTTACGGTCTTGGAGATTGACTATGAAACTAATGGTTGTTGTGAAAATTGGAAAAAGTCATGTTCTCTGCCATTCTCCCCTCTTTCAACTTTTGACAGCATTAAACAGCTTTAAAGTTCTCAGATTAATTGAAATAGTTAATATGAATAGGTATACATTTATATTTTGTATACATTTTGTCATGTTTACATATTTCAGTATTAAAGGTTTAAGATCTTTATTGCCATTGCACAGTCACCTAATCTTGTAATGTGATGAACAGTATTACATATATATTGGCATTTGATGCCATAATTGGTAGAATCCCAGTTTGATCAACATTAAAATTTACAGTAAACTTAAGTTTTTATCCTAAACAAGCACAACAGGAGGGTGACTAATCATGCAGATTTAAGAAGGATCAGCATCATTTGATTATGAACACTGTGGAGTGTGAGATGATTTGTGATTGTTTTCACGCTGGAAAAAGAACTACACAGTCTATTCAGTCTATTCACCTAAGTTTGTAAAAAGATCAAAGATCTGATATGAAGGCCCAGGGTTCAAATGCAGAGGAGCAATAACACTGGCATCATACAATATTTATAGATACAAGCGTTACTGAAAAATGGATGATTATGGGGTTGTGGCTACTGATTTGTCAAGCTTATCTGAACGACACACATCAAGACTGACACAATTTATATACTGTATATATAACTTAAAAACAAGCATGTACACTGGATGAGTTCCTTTCATACATGAGTGCCATCTTTGTCAGAATCCAGTTGTAATAATAGGCCACATCCATTCCTCATGCCACATGCATCTTCACACACTGTGCTCATCAATCCAATTTGCCAGGTTTTTGTGGTCTCTTTTGCCTTAAGATTTCCAGACCCCTTCATTTTAAATACAGCATGTTGTCTCTGACACTGACTTAACTACTGAGCCCATTCTTGTCACTGTGAGGTGTGATCAGTTTTACAGTTTATTTCCAAATGTTATAAATATTGTTGAAGGTTAAATGACAAATGTCACAGCTAAACACTTAAAAGCAGGGACTGTAGTAAACCTGTGCATTTTGGTGTTAAAGAAAAGGCTTCAAGATTTATGATTTTATAGCCTCAAGAAGGTAAGAGGGTACATGTGTAGGCAAGCATGCGTAAATGTGTGTGGAAGTGTGATGTTTTGAGACTGCTGCATGATGCATACACTCAAAAATCTGTTTAGTTTCTAACCTGCAGAGCATTGCTTATATAATAGCAAAGCGTTTCAGTATATTTGCAAAACAAAAAAACAAAAAAAAGGAATGGATTTATACCCATGCATGCTCTCGCATATTCACCCTCTCTCTCTCTCTCTCTCTCTCTCTCTCTCACACACACACACACACACACACACACACACACACACACAAACAACACTGTAATTCTAATCATATTTTCAAGTGTCTCACTCTGTACGCTGAAGTACTATTTTACCAGTGGGGGAAAACAATTCCCATGCTTTTGATTAAAACAAAAAATCTTTTGGAAATCTAAAACAATACTTGATGATTCCATTATTATATTTACTCTGGTGGTTGGCAACTGTTCGCCCACATGCTCATCTGCATTGTCTCACCCACTCACAAATGGCCTAGGTGTTCGTGGGAAGGTGGAGAGCCTATACAGTTTTGAGCAGATCACGCAATAATGCTGCCTGCATACACACACACACACACACACACACACAAGGACTGAAATACCATCAGGGTCAGCAATTACAGTCATTTGCACTTGGAATTTTCTTCCAGGAATAAACTCCACCTACAACTTCCCATACATATTAAAATTAAAGGGAAGATGAGTATTTTAAGACCCAGGGCAGCAAATACCACAAATCCCTGACGTACAGCTTAAAGTCCGTCTGTAATTTTAAAATGAATGACAAAAAGAAAATAGTGCAAATTAAATTTGAGGATAAGGTCTACACGTGTCCACCTGCACCTTACAGATAACAATTAACTGCGCTATTCCCAAATACTGAGCGGGGTCTTGAATGAGGTTCTCCATGGATGGCATCTATTCCAACATTTATTAAATCTAGAGACCCACACGCCCATATAAACGCTTATAGTAAAGACACGGGCCTGTGTCTGTAAGGAGAGATGTGTTTGATCGCTCCTCTGTCTCACCTGCTCGTTCGTTGCCAGTTCTTTCTCCAGCTGTCGGGGTTTGTTGTGCCACACCAAATAGTGGACAGGATAACGACTCTTCTCCGGAGTTTTCTTAGCAGAAATCATCCTCGGATCATAGTTTGCCTCCTCCTCTTTCTTCACTGTGGATCGCAAGGGATACTTTGCTATTAATGTACGCTATATTATAAAGCCTGTCATCCTTTTATCGGCGGTTATGCCCGAAGGCGTACAGGAGCAGCCTTACGCGTCAGAAACAGCGCTCGCTTGCTTGGAAAAAATAGCAAAACCCCGTGAAAATCATTTATAGAAACACACCCCTCGTCTGATTGTCTCGTTAGATTAGACTGCACCTTTATTTCTTAACCACCCGCTCCTCCACCTCTTGCCTCCCTCTCGCTCTTTCTCTCCTACTCTAATACATCTATCCTCCTCCTCTCCTCCCATCCGGTGGTGACTGAGAAAGATGCGTTGACAAGCTGCAATGAAATGTGCGCACACTCAGCCAATCCGCTGTCAGGGATGTTGAGATAAAACATATGCTTCGTGAAAAAGAACTGCACAAATCATACAGAAATGTTTAAAAGGAAAGTACACAGCATACCCCCCTACAGGAATCGTGATATAGAGGTAAAAAAAAATGTAGGCTATGCGATTACTGCAAAAGAGCATGTAAAGCAATTAAAAATTAAAATGCATTAATGTTAAGTTTAAATCAGCCACACTCCGTAACCTTTACTCCTCACCTTTTGTCCAAAGAATCTGTTGTTAAGTGTTTCGTTTTATTATTATTATTATTGTCAACTGTATGTAAGAATGAAATTAGCAACAATGCAAAAACAATATAATCATCAACAACAATAACAATAATAATAATTTTTTAACAACATTTCCACGTTTAACGTCTTATTTATTATAGCTACCAAATCCCCTTTCGTAGTGAATAAATGAATGAATAAATAAAAGTTTGTCAACGGAATTTTCTCTTATTTTCGTTATAAGGTTAAAAAGGGAGCATGGTCTCATCTGTTTGCCTATTTAACCACAAAGGCTATTGCTTTCACACATGGTAATATCTGCAGTAAATAACACTGAGTCAATTAAGGGAGATAAAGTAGGTCTAAGTCAATTGGATCTCTTTATTAAATACTTTTAATCAGTATCTCACTATGTTTTGACCAATGGGTTTTTTTTTTTTAATTCAATGTGGTAAGTTGACTTTTCTGTCTTTCTCTGTTTTGATCAATCTGCGAAATTCACTTCACAGTCGAAGAACGACTATTCCTATGGCTATTTTTGCCCTGTCACCCCTCCCTGTCCCTCCATAGGTGGGCTGTATGGATGTTGGGTGTGTGTGCGGAAACTGACAGGTACTGAGCTGCCGTCTCTCGGTGAATTGCAGGAAATGCAGCGAACAGATTTTGTAACCTAAATATTGCCCCATGATGTTCATACAAACAGTCAGATTAACTATGTTCACATAACTCGACTGTAGACTCGAGTTCAGCGGCGAACGGGGGCGAAGAGACCGCAGGAACAAACGGGAAATTCAACTGTCAGCTGGCCGGGAAAGCCGATCGCACCACCCGGCTTCCGGGGATTCAGGGGCCGCATCGGTTGACGGCAGACGTCGGTCGGTAACTCGGGGGAAAAGGGGCAAACCACATCATCATCACCGACATCCACCTCTCGATTTCAGCGACTTTCGAGATGTCAAGAAAGATACAAAGGACAGAAGTCTGCGCCGACTGCAGTGCGCCAGGTAGGGGGGATGAAAGTAAATCAAAAATAGACCACTACACTGGAACAATACGTTGGGAAGGCTACATGGTGGGATAACAGGGCCGAAGCTGATGTCACTGTCAGTGGGTCCGCAGAGCAGGAAAACGGCCAGGGCTTTCAAGCGTCTCTTAGGCCCAAAATAAACAGTGAAAAATAGGCGTGTTATCACAACTGGAAATGTATTTGCTTCTCAACGTTAATGTGTCCCATTCAGTAGCTTGATTTGGTTACCTCTATTTGACTGACCGAGGCCATATGCGAGGGGTACTAGTTTGTTTGCTGCATTGGAAGAACTGAGTGTCAGATTTATGTCGCCTTCCTACTCGGAGAGACATTTGTTTTGATTTTCTTGACCGGGACTGACTTCTGAACACGTTAGCTTAGCCTGGCTAACGAGCAAGCGATTTTGACTGACTGCGTTATTGGATGATATAAAACATTTAGCTCACACCTAATGCACCGATATATGCTATCATGGTTATAGTCCAGAACCGCTGTGTTATCGTTAGTACTTGCCCGCGGCATTTTGACATTCTGTACCTGGCTAACGCTACTAGCTTAGCTACAATGTTAGCTAATCTAGCTAACTTTTGCTAAACGGCAAGTTATTGCTAAACCGATTCAGCTAAGGCGTCAGCTACCAGCCAGTGGTCCTCACTGTGTTTGGGGTTAGTTTTTGGCAATTTGTGTACTGTTGGAAAAACCCTGATAGAGCTTAACTTGTCTACGTAAATAGAGGTGTGTATATGTTCAGCTCGCTTAATTCACAGCATTTTTGGTCTACACCACAGTTCACAAATGAAACCATACCTAAGGCTGAGGGAACATACAGGAGTTAATTTATGTTTAATTTAATTTTAATTGAAAGGACGGAATATGTTCAAATTTCACCTGTCAAATAAGAGCAATGTATTATTTCCACTGTTGTGGATGTTGGGCCACTTAGTTTTAACATGTTTGCCTCCACTTTGTATTTGTGACAAAGTGAAGTAGAGGTGATGCCAAAACAACCACGGCATCCCCTGCCTCGCATATGCAGCCTCACATGACCTCATGTTTAGTTTGAGGCACTTAATTATTGGTGCTCCTCTGTGTGTGTTTCTTACATTCATTCATGCGTACATGCATTACAACAGCTGCTCTCCTCACAGCTGCTCCCCCTGATAGCAGTATGTGTGCATGTGTGTGCAAACCTGTCCACGAGCTTTGGGGCCCTACTGCTCAATGTACAAAATTTTGCTAGCCGCACCCTGCTACTTTTTGTGGCCTGTACCTACTACTAACCTACCTTCCTGTCTTACTGTCCTCCTGGCACCGCAATTGTTTTTACTCCTTCATAATCTGTCTAGCACTAACTAAACCCAGTTCAACAGTTGACAGATCAAACCTTTTTGGATAGAGGAGAAGATTTATGGTTGTTGTGAGGCAATAATCAATTGACATGGGTTTCCTGAAATGAAACTGCAGATTTCTCAAAATAGTAGATGGTTTGTTTGTGTTGGTGTACCTGTTACTAGCTGTATACTTCTTCTACTGCCATCTGCCCTTTGTATGCAGCCCCTCCTTGCAACGACATGCACACACACGCAGTGCATTCTGCAAAATGCTGACCTAGCCACTGGTGACAGGCCACCTCCCTTCTACCCAGCCTTGTGTCATACTAGGGGATAACTCAATGGCATGGCTACAAAGGACGACTGATACTTCTGGTCCTAGCCAAGCCTCGGGAGGCTTTAATGTCACGCTGTGGCAATCTGCACGGTTTACAGCAACAGTGAATCATGTTGTCATGATAGTAAACTCTTCATTGAGCACAGATGCAGTTGTATATGAAACTGAGAGTCTTGCACAAGCATTTAGAGCAGTTTGACAGTGGCGTCCAATTCCTTTGCTGTGTTACATTGTCAAGGTTTACTATTGATGTTGAAATTGGTTTGTTGTTTGGTCTAGTTTAAAAAGCTGTGTGCATGAATCACAATCAACCAAGCTGTGACTATGGCCAACAAGTGCACCTGCATCTTGCTTCTGGGTATTATCATGGTTATTTTAGCAGCATTTGCAATATATATTTCAACAAGACTTGACTGTTATGATTCACTATTAATACTCATTATAGTGCACGTTTTATGCAGGCTTAGGTGACAGATGAAAAAATTTAAATGTATTGATGAATTAGACCAACTTAAGGCTACATTATGTCTTGCTGCAGATTTGGCCAATATGCCGCTGCCAATAGTCTATTCAGGTCTAATAGCTTAATGTGTAACTTTATATTGATCCTGCAAGCCAAGCAGATAGCACAGCCTGTGGGAGTTTTTATATTTATTACACAGATTAAAGAATTAAATTGCTGCAGTCTGGCCTTTAAAGCCTACAGGCTACTGTTCTAAACTAGGCTATATCTCTTATCAAAGCCATTTCGCATTTGCTGCTACTTTTTCTATGGGCAGAAAGACTTGCAGCATGTCTGTTCATCTGATGATGGACTATTTTAGCTCCATTAATACCCTAAGCCCAGACAGTTTTATCCCAGCCTGAGAGTGACTAAAGCAGATATCGAATGTGTGTGTGTGTGTGTACACATTTGTCATGTGCATGATGTGTGCGTATGTATTCGTTTTGATATTGCAGGCTGTGTTAGTTGTGAGCTGCTCATCACATCAGGTTCCCGAGGGCATAAAGATGACCAGGACTCTGTGACTAGTGTGTCGCTGTCAGTTGACTGGCACAGGCCCTTGCAGCTTCCTCTCCCATCCTTACCTCATTCACGGTTATCTTTTTTTTTTAATTTAGATAATAAGCTTCAGGTACATGTTTTAGGTAGAAAAAGAAACCATGTTCTCCCCAGAATAATATACATCAATATCACATTTAGCAGACTAAAATAAATACCTAATGTCACTAAAACCCCAGAGTGCTACTGGAAACTATTAGATTTGACATTTGGCATAGCCAGTGAGGCATCACTGGTCACACACAAAGCTGAAGATCAGAGTTTACTTGGAGTGTGTGTGTGTGTGTGTGTAGGAGCATGCACATTTTAATAATGTTTCCTTTATCAAAAATTGAAAAGCCTTGAATCTTCAAACATTTAACTTTTCTCTTTTTCACACACAGTTTTGCTGTAATATTAAGTATAATTGGTAAAATAAAATTTTTAATGGTGTGCTGATTGTGACTTACTACACATTGGTTTCTGTCATTTTTTGCAGCAGTTAGGTGACTAGGAGTTTTAAATTCTGCATGCTTGTATGTTCAGATGAGTCCTCTATCTGTAATCACTTTTATCAAAGCTGGGCTCTGTGCATGCTAAGGGGACTTAAAGTACAACCAGCATTATGTCATTTATACTGTATGTGTGATCTAACTTTATCCATGTATTAGGTACTCTTCATTGAACCTTTCAACTGTAACTAAGACACCTCACAAAGGCAGACTGATGTAAATTTTCTACATCAACATAGTGGTTAGGGATTGACCAGTATGTTTTTTTTTCTGAGCAAATGCAATATTTTCAGAGCCAACATTTGCAATGAAAATGAAAATCTTAGAGTCAAGAGTTTTTGCTTTCACAGTTTTTATACTTTCACTCCACTTTATTTTGGAGGCAGATATTGTACGTTTTACTCCCCTGCACTCCTTTAATCCCTTTAGTTACGAGTTACTTTGCAAATTCAGATTATTAATATGAACTTATATTTTTAAATTAATTTATTTCAGACCGTCTAAAGCACAAGTCTGCTTTTTAATGTGCATTGTTCAGTACACTTATAGATAAAGGCGCGTTCACTTATGAAATGTTTGATGACAGAGGATTGCTGTACTTTATGCTGTTGCTGATGTTTATGTTTTTCACTCTGTGTATACATATCCACATACTTCATTTCATGCTTCTTACTGCAGCTTAGCACCTGAAAACAGTGGACTAAGAGGAGCATATGCTTGACTTGACCTTGAGTGGAGTCTGACCAGGGTAGCAGTGTTGGCAGAGCACATGTCTTGTTGGGGGAAAAAACAAATGGTATCAGAGTCCTGTGGTAGTAAACTGTAAATCATGCTCCCATTGTACTCCTCGCATATTGAGGGTTTTATAGTAATATGGAGAACACAGAGTGTCCATGCCGCATGGACTGCAGCAAGGAACTGTTGTAGTTAAGAAATGAAAATTCTGTACAATGCTAAAAAAGTCATGCTTGTAAGACTTGTATTACCATCCATTTTTTCCCTTTGTTTGATAGACCCAGGCTGGACCAGTATCAACCGAGGTGTCCTGATATGCGATGAATGCTGTTCTGTCCACCGCAGCTTGGGCCGCCATATCTCCATAGTCAAGCACTTGAGGCACAGTGGATGGCCTCCCGCACTACTGCAGGTAAGGCTGAGAGATGAGCAGTGAGGGAAAGGGCAGAGGAGCAGGGAAGAGCTTGTAAAATGAAAACAAATTAAAAGCACCACAGAAGGTGAGCACTACTATAGAAACCTGACACAGCAGTGCGGTTTTTCTTTGGCGTTCTTCTTTCTTTGGTTAATTAAAAACAGTTTGTGTTCTTTATTAAAGCTAATTTATATGTCTTTCCCCACGTAGGCGCATTGTTTGCAGATTTTTGGCCATTCTAAAACCAAGAAATTCAACACATAGAGCTTGCATGAGTGACCTTGCTCACCAGAATATTCTTGTGACTATGTTTGTAATTTTCTAGTAATTTGACCCAACCTTGGTGAGTGTGTGTGTCTGTGTTTCAGATGGTTCAGACCTTGGCCAGTAACGGGGCCAACTCCATATGGGAGCACAGTCTTCTGGACCCCGCTCAGGTACAGAGCGGTCGTAGGAAACCCAACCCCCAGGACAAAGTCCAGTAAGTACAGTGCAAAACCGTCACACATTTCCCCCAGATCACTTTGGCTGGAGGAAATTAACGTCTCTGCTGCACAGGAATTTTATAAAACCTTTCTGAATGTAATTGGTGTCTCCTGTAGCTAAGAACAATTGCACCCAGTTGTTGTTAGTGCCCTCTAAGCACTTTTTATCTTAGCCAGGGATCATTCGCTGTGAATAAATTATATTTAGTTCTCATAAAATCTTTGTAAAACTAGCTATTTTTGGGTTGAACTGTGGCTACGGAAGAAATGAAATGAAATGAATGAGAACTGCAAGAAAAACTTCTGTTCAGTTCACTAATTACACAACTTAACTTATGTTATACATGAAAAAAATATGTGGCATCAAGAAAGAAACTTAAATTTTATTTGCTTCTCCTAACCATTTTGCCTTCTCCTCCTCCTGTGTAGTCCCACTAAGTCAGAATTCATCAGAGCCAAATATCAGATGCTGGCCTTTGTGCACAAGCTGCCCTGCCGCGATGATGATGGCGTCACCACCAAGGATCTCAGTAAGGTGAGGTTTTAGTATTCTGCAGCAGAAAGGTTTATGAGTGTAGGCTAATTAACCTATGTGAACATTGCCATGTTGTTGAACTGCATGTCTAAACACAAAGGATGTTTAGTTTATAGATGTCACTGGGAAGCCTCTTCACATATAAACAAGTACTATGTGCATGTGCAATCATACAGTCACACAAGCTCACACTCACTGCACTAATAAAACACCCTGGCAAAAGGTGATCTCAGTGACACAGTAGGCTGTAATAATGATCTCTAATGCTGTAGAGCTACTAAGGGGATTGTGCTTGCTTCTGTCTCTTGATGTTGTTTAATCTTTCCATCCCTGACACTCTATGTTTCTCTTCTCTATACCTCTCTGTATTAGCAACTCCACTCAAGTGTGCGGACGGGGAGTTTAGAGACATGTCTTCGGCTCCTGTCCCTCGGTGCTCAGGCCAATTTCTTCCATCCGGTCAGGAAAAAAATCTATCCATTGACTCACTCTGTCTAGCAATTAGCCACACTGTTAAGTTACTCTGTTCATGCCTGGCTTTGCGTATTGACTCTTGTTTGTGCGTCTTCCTGACCCGCTAGGAGAAAGGCACTACCCCGCTCCATGTGGCAGCAAAGGCAGGCCAGATCCTGCAAGCTGAACTTTTAGTGGTGTACGGCGCAGACCCAGGAGCGCCTGACATCAATGGACGCACGCCTATGGACTACGCAAGGTACAAGACACAAACATGATAGATTAATAACACAGTTTGCGGAGAGTTTTCCGAGGATAAAAATGCAACGAGAAAGGAGACTTATTTGTGTTTGTGTCTGTGTTCCAGGCAGGCGGGTCATATAGAGCTAGCAGAGCGGCTGGTAGAGTGTCAGTATGAACTGACGGACAGATTAGCTTTCTACCTTTGTGGACGACGCCCAGGTAACCCTTTGCACCAGTTTGGATGCACCTCGTATGGTCATGAGCATAGTTGTTTACCTCAGTTACTACTTACTCACTTATTAAGCCTCCTCTCCTCTCCTCTCCTCTCCTCTCCTCTCCTCAGATCATAAGAATGGCCATTATATTATTCCTCAAATGGCAGACAGGTATGGATCATGACATTTCATGTTTTCTTTTAAAGTTTTTATGAGTGTCCTGTTTTTCACATGCATGGTGTGGTTTGATTGCATGAAGTATCTTTGTGAGTATACATCAACTTTGCAGTTCCCTGACTTGCCATACTTCTGTGACTACCTCTTCAGTGTGACTCTATAACATGGATTAATTGATGCTGATGCAGTTTAGCGTTCTGACCAGAGGGTGGCACCATAGTATGCGTAACCACACCCAAACAAGAAGTTAGATTAAGGAGCTCTTTGGCATCTGTATCAAAGCTGGCTGTTTATTGTAAAGGATGATCTCAGCTATTACCTACAATCATTTAAATACATGAGGTGTGTTTTTCTTTATTAATCACAATCTGCAGTTTTTGAGGAGTACAGCAGCACTCAGTCATCTTATGTTAATGAACTTAAGAATTTCTTGATGCATCTTCTTTCTAAGATTTGATGGGTTCGGGCTTTTCATGGCTGAGTCAAAAAAGTAAAAATCACTCACAAATGTACAAAGTAGGCAGCATAAATAAGTGCACCTCAAAATCTATATTTTACTCAAGTGGGTCTTACATCTCGGCTGCTAACTCTAACTCTTCTTGCATCTGCTCTGTTCTGGTGAATGGTTCTTCTCGATAATAACAATTAAAGCTGTTTTGATGTGGCTTCTCTACTCCTCTTTCTGTCTGTTTCTTTCTTTTTCTTACTCATCTTCTGTTTTCTCCATTTCGCTGCGCTTGGTGGAGCCAGAGCTCGTCCTAAGTGCCCGACACAGAGGTATCTTCACTTTCCTTGTTCCTTTTCTCCAGAATCTCTTCTTCATTTCAGTCCCCTCTCTCTGTTGAACCATCTTTCAAAGATTTGCCTGTTGTATTTCAGAATGAGCCTCAGTGGTTCCACAGTGGGATTTTTATCAAGCCTTTATCTGTTACCACAAGAAAATAGAAAGTTATACAGTTTGTTCTGAGGGGCAAAATCTAGATGACTAGAGGCTTTGATGAACTAGAGTTTCAAGTTTTTCGGCCTTCTTCAGTATGTAAGGTGTTGCTTTGCTCACGAGAACCATGCCAGATTTCCATTTTCCAAAAATTCAGCTTTTAACCTGTGTCATGAATCTTCTAACACACTTGAGTCTACTGCAACATAGAGTAGGAAAATAACATGTTGACTACCATTTCAGGTTTACTTGGCTCCATATGGCAGTTACCATCATCCAATGCATCAGGCCCCAAATGTTCCCTTTTGTACTCCCTTCCCAACTCCTCACTTCTTGCTCCTCTCTCCATACCCATGTCTTCTTTCCTCCCTCCAAGTCCATGTCTTTATGCTGCTGTATCTCTGTGGTACCCCTCTAATTGTTGTTTTCTGTGTTTTCTAGTCTCGATCTCTCAGAATTGGCCAAGGCTGCTAAAAAGAAGCTCCAAGCGGTGAGTTTGGATGAACTATGAGATTAAAATCATGGCTTATTGTGCGTTTACATTACAGTTGTACAGACAGTGTTTAGAATCGTCAAGGTCGGAGTTTTTTAGACAATAGATTGAGTCAGTTTTCTTGCATCCTTGAAAGTGATGTGAAAAGATGAAGATGAAAATGGGCAAGAGCCAGAATTTCTGCTCTTTGCCAGAATAATGTTTGTTCGCTTCAGAGCCATCTGTTAAGCCCCACAGAATGCTAGTAATCCAAAAACTGAGACCTGATGGTCAGTTCTCAACATTTGAAGGACTTGAGTCACAAGTTTTTGAAAAAATGTGATGATTGATTGAAAATTAGACAACATGGCAAGTAAAATCTTAAAAGCTGCACCCCAGATGACTTGTTTTCATGTGCGACTATGTGTTTGAAGTGTAGGCATGTACTAAAGCACCTGTTAACATACCTGGGGTCAATTTGTTTGTGTGTGTGACAGCTCAACAATCGCTTGTTTGAGGAGCTAGCAATGGACGTCTATGACGAGGTAGATCGCAGAGAAAACGATGCAGGTGAGCCTTGCTCCTAACTTCCTGTCGGTTTTTTGACTTTTCCCCAATATGGAAACTAGATGCTGGAAGAAATAGAAAACACCCACTCAAGACATTACTGACATGAACTTTGAGGAGAAAATATAGGAGAGATCAGGCCAAATCAGAATCAGAAAAGAGAAAATTGCAGAGAAAATAGCGGTTGAGAGTGAATTTGAAGGACAGGGTGAGGAGAAAAGGAAAGCAAGTGTTGAAGAGGAAGGCCAGTTGGAGTGACTGAGTGAGGGAGGAGGAGAGACGGAGTGAGGAAGTGCCTCAGAAATTCTTGAGCTTCTCTCCTCCTCCTCTGCTCTTTCTCGCTCTGTTTCCTTCTTTTTTTCCGTTTCTTCTCTGCCTTCCCTTCAGTAGTGGCAGCAGTCAAATTGAGATCTCTGACAGAAGCACCACAGGTAAGTGGCAAGGATACAAAAACACATACGCGGCCGCACACAAGGGGTGGACTCAAAGCACACCAGTCGATTGTAGGGAATGGGATTCAGCTTTTGCATCTGCTGTATAGTTTTTACAGTGCTTGGTTTATGTTTGTTTGCATGTGTGGGCGTGTGTGCTGACTGCCCATATTCCATGTTAAACACACTCACACAGAGACAAAGTCATACTTATTTTTTTGCTTCGTGTTTGTGTCTCCAGTGTGGCTTACGACCCAGAACCACAGCACTTTGGTAACAGAACGCAGCGCGGTGCCCTTCCTACCGGTTAACCCTGAATACTCTGCCACACGCAACCAGGTAAAACATACACACACACACTTATACATACATCAGCCTACAGTGCAGGTAATGACAGATGACATTTGTATATGCTCATACACATTTGTATTATAGATATTTTTTACATGTAGGCAGTGACAGGACTGGCAAAAAAAGAAGAAACTAAGGTGAAAGAACTTTCGGGCAAAAGAAAAAATAGAGCCTAGTGCTATCTCAGACAGTTAGACTGTGGATTTGTTTTGGGTAGAAGCTGAGAATTAGTGTGAAATTTACAAGGGATGTTCCTCAGCTGTGAAAGAGGAGGAACGATGTAATCCATCTGTCTTTCTCTCCCTTCCTCACTGTGTGTGTGTGGCTGTGTGTATGTGTGAGAGAGAGAGAGAAATCCCATATGTCCTGTCACATAGTTTCTCCTCATCTGTGTGGATCATTAGTTGCCTTTTAACACGAGCATACGCACACATATACACATGGAAAAAAATTACCAACATCACCACGTTTGCTCTGCCCTGGTTGGGCCATTCTCTCTGGTCAGGAACAGTATCTTTATGGGGTGAAAAAGAAGAGAAACACACTAACACACATTTAGATTTGAACTTACAACCTTTTTTTGGCTTCCAGAGTGATGCGCTATGATTAGCACATTGCTTTGGGTATTGAGCTTTTCAATCTCTTATGTGGATGCCAGCATACTAGTGTAATAGCACAGTTTTTTTTGTTTTTTTTTTCCCTAGTGTTTTTGTATGTGTGAGAACCATTGTGATGGTGTGTATTTGAATTTGTGTTAAGTATGACTGTGTTTTTCCACAGCACATGGTCGTTGACCACAGTAGTCACACAGGCAGTAAACCACTGGCTGTGAGCTGGATTGCATCTGTATTCCACAGAACTCATGAGAGAAACTGTTAGGAAAATTGTTTGTGGATGTGTACACATATGATAATGCAAGTCCTAACTTCTGACTCATTCTTCTCTCAGGGCCGTCAGAAGCTGGCCCGTTTTAATGCTCGGGAGTTTGCCACGCTTATCATCGACATTCTGAGTGATGCCAAAAGAAGACAGCAGGGGAAAGGTCTCAGCAGCCCTACTGGTGAGACACTGGGAGGAAGGGACAGATAGATTAGAACTGACAGCTGAAGGCAATTATAAAGCTTTGTAAAATAGCAAAAACCAAGAGCATACAGTATAACTTAACCTGGTTACAATGGATATGGATGGATTCAGGTCAGTTTATTGACTTTTCACAGAACCATTCTGTGCAACAGTGTGGACCTTTTAGAAGACATTTTAGGATCAAATTTGAGTATTGTTGCCAACAGCATCATGGTGAACGGCTCCAGTCCAGCAATTTAGCAATGGAAGAACACATGGTGGTGTCTTTGGGGTTTATTATTGAAGAGTTAACATTTGCACCAGACCAGGCCGTACGTTTTTATGTGTGTGGAAATTTTATGTGAGCAGACTCCCAATGAAATAACTGTGGATAGACAGCTGTCTGAAGCATTGTAATTAGTCTGAGCATTCTGTATGTTAAGAGGTGTAATAAATAAGCACAATTTTCCCTTGTCAGACCCATTGGATCTGGGTATCGATGATGACCAGCATGACTACGACAGTGTAGCCTCTGATGAAGACACGGACAGTGAGCTGACTACCCAGAACAACAACAACACACAACGTAGCAACCGTGCTAAGGTATAGTGCTTGAGCACACACTGCTTATTTTGGAAAACAAATTCACATCCTGCCACATTCACTGTAAAATCTGTTAATACACAACTCTGTACACGTTGACACACTAATAGTTTTTACATGGTATTCAACGATTTAGAGAATTTACTTAAACTTAAACTTGGAGAAAAGTACTCTATATGGTCAAAAGTTCTGGGGCACCTGACCATTGCACCAAAAGGGACTTTAATGACATTACATTTTAAATACACATGTGAGGTCAGGCACTGACATTGGACAAAAAGTCCTGGCTCACAGTCTCTGTTCCAGTTCATCCCAAAAGTATTGGATGGTCATGCAGTGGACAGTCATGCTGGAATAGAAAAGGGCCCTTCCCAGACTGTTACTACAAAGCTGGATGCATAGCATTGTCCAAATTGTCTTGATATGCTGAAGCATTAAGATTTCCCTTCACTGGAAGTCAGGGGCCCAGCACAACCCCTGATAAACAGCCTCTTGAAGAGGTGTGTCTGGATACTTTCGTCTACATAATATAGTTGCATCAGCTAGCAAAGCTTTGCCACAGTTCCCTCTTGATGACTGCTTGTCCCAGCATGCTTTGCGGGGAGTGGCTACAGTTCGGGCTGCCACATAGCTCCTGAGTGACATCATCAGCTATTCTGAGTCCTTGTCAGAGAGGCATTGTTCATGCAGGGGAGAGAGAGAAGAGAGTGAAAGAGAGGAAAATGGTACAAAATGGGAGTGGAAGAAATGAAAAAGTGAACAACAGCAACCAGTAACTTGAGTGTTACTGTGGACTTGTTTAGCTCAGTTGGAAAAACTCTGACAAACCTCAAGTTAGAGGTTCCACCCCCGCCTCCGCTCTGGAGTTATGTGCATTCATTATTTTGTTCTCCTCATAGGATTGAATGTGTGGCAGTGTACCCAGCAATGTATGGTGAGAGTAAAATAGAAACGGATTGGCTAAGAGGTGGACAAATAACAATAAACAGAAGAAGAATAGAGAAAGTTGTTTTAAATGGTTCAGTTTTTAGGGAGTGGTATAGTACTGCCTTTGAGCATGCTCCAGGGTCACAGGAAGTGGTTGCATATGGTGCACTGGGAACAAGAACTAAGGCCCTACTGTCTTCATGCATGTGATCAACTGTAGTACTGGCCTTCAGGCTGCAGGGCAGGCTAAAGCTCTTCCTCTCACACGGTTGTGAGCTCTGTTTCTTCCTTCTCAAAAGGCACTGATTTCCTTTACCACTGCATAAAAATTACAAAGACTTCACATTGTATATACCATAGAATGGTACCATCCTAAACAGGAGTGCATGAGAAAAACTGTAAAAAAATGAGGTATGCCACACTGGGGCTAGCTTCATAAGTCTCATGATGTACGTTTCCTCACTGTGCTTTTCTGTTCACCCATCTGTATTCCTGTCTGTCTTTCCATGTGCGTCTGCCTGTATATCCTGTCAATCCAGAGTATGGATTCATCAGACTTGTCAGACGGTCCCATCACCCTGCAGGAGTACCTGGAGGTGAAGAAGGCCCTGGCCTCTTCAGAAGCCAAGGTGCAGCAGCTGATGAAGGTGAACAACAACCTGAGCGAGGAGCTCCGGCGGCTCCAGAAGGAGGTAGGGAGTACGGAGTGGGGATGAAAGAGCGGACAGCATCAACGCTCCGAGTGTCAGAATGTGCAGTAACTTATCTACAGCAGAATGTTGGGATATTGAAAGTCAGGGCAGGAGAGAACAAAGAACTTTAATATTTTATTATTTTATTTAATAATTGCAGAAAATGCAAAAATGGACAGGTAAGAGAGATGGGATGGTACAAGATAGGTCAGTATGAATTGTCTCTTAGAAAGGTGAACAGAAAAGCCTTAAGTGGAGAAGTTTGTATATGATATCAGACAGAGGGATGATACGTAGAACACACAAGATAAAGTGACAAAGACAGGTTGGCAAAATGAGAAGGAACAATTGAGTCAGACAGAAGGAGGTCAGGATGATGGAGAGACAAGTGAATATTTAAATATCTTTGCGAGTTGATGTATTTTCTCTGACAGGCTGTCATTTTGCTACACAGTCGTCTGAGGAAGATGTATTTGGTGACAGCGTTTCACTGTTCTTTAGTAACTAAAGCAGCTGTCATTCTCTTGTGCAGACAGGGTGCTGCTACAAATCCCCCATTCTGATTTTAGCCGTCACTTTCGTTTTGGACAGTGTTCATTTCTAATAATGCTCATTTGTTGTTCGTCGTCGCTTCTTGTGTTTCCCGTGAGTCATGATCACAAGCTCATTGCATTCATTAATGGCAACCATTGTCAGTTTATGTGACCTGTGATTCATTCATATGGGCATTTTGTTTCTGAACTGAGGATTTAGTGTAGAGTTAAGGGGAGCATGCACTTGTACATGCAAGCACTTAGTACAGGCAGCGAATACTGTGGTCCATTACACCATTACATGGTAGTCAACAGTACCTGAGTGCAGGTGAGCCCTTATTTCCCCCACTGACCCTTGAAAACAATCTGTGTATATATATTCAGGTATGTAGCCTTCCATCCTCTTCCCAAGACCTGATCCCTGCCTTGACATGTAACCTATTCCAGTGTTTTCACCACACATTCCGTCCCTTCCCAGTACTGTTGTCACTTACTATGTATGAGCCTTTTTACTGTATCTGTGATTGTGGATGCTTGTTTTTGACCATTCAGTTGACACCACCTCCCATCCCTTTAACCTCCCCATGTCCCTCCCTCCATCCCTCCCTTTACCCTCTCATCCTTCCCTGCTCCCTTCCTCCTCTACTGTAGATCACGCGGATGCAGACAGAGAACAGTGCGCTGCGGGGGGGCCAGCAGGCTGGGGGGTCAGCTGGCCATGGGGTAGGAGGGCCTGGCGGAGGAGGGGGGGCCGGAGGCCACTGGCAAGGGGGTGGGGTGAGAGGAGGAATAGGCGGAGGGGGTCTGGGCGGGTTTGGGCCAGGAGCGGACCCCCCGGGGCTCTCGGTGCCCTCCTCGGTCACCCCCCACTCTCATCCTCACCGGAGGGACCGCCAGGCCTTTTCAATGTACGAGCCAGGGGCAGCCCCCGGCCCCACGGCCCATGGTCCCCCAGCCCTGGACTCCCTGGCAGCCCGCCTGCAGCCCTTCAACACACCCAGCGTAAGTTAGAACTCCCCTGGCCCCTTCTAATTCCCGCCTTCCTTTGGTGGCCCTGATTGGCTCTCTTTGGCCTGATTGATGGGTGACAGTCCAATCCTGATCTCTCTATTTCCCTGCAACTTTCTCTCACTCTGCATCTCAGTTCCTGATCCTTCTCTTTGAAAGGTCCAGTTGTGCATGATCCCCATTTAAATGTGAAAGTGTAGCGCTGAATTGTTTCAGAAAAATACAACCTCAGTCTTTTTTGGCACCACAGAGGGGAAGTGCATAAGTGTGGCGTTAAGGAGAAAGATGGAAAACAGGGATTGTGTAGTCTGTCTGGTTGCCTGGCGATGCCTCTGATTTCTCTGCTCTCTGGCCTGCTCTGCACCCTTTGACTTTTACATTTTCAACCCTTTGGACCTCTCAGATAGCTCTCTGGACAGCTGCTTAAGTGACGGTCAGGCATACATGCGTGTGCACACACATTTCTCATGCTCAAACAATGTTTATGTTTGTGATGAAGTTGCTGACTCAGCAGATGACTAGGTGACAAGTTATAATACTGAGCAGTATTCAGTCTTCAGCAGCATCTCTGAAGCTATAGTATGCAAACACACCATCACTCACCTCTACTGTCAACCTTTCTATGGAGACCTCCATGGAGTCGTGTCCAGTTCACCACATCCCTACACAAGATTTACCTGTTTGTCTGTTTTCTCTCTGTCTGTCTCTTCACCTGTCTGTCCCTTGCTCACTGCAGTGCAGCCGTGCATCCTCTGGATGTAAGCATTCTGTCTGTCATTGCATTGTTTGCCATTTCATCAGATGTAGGTTTCTCTCACACGCAACTATGCACCTCTTCTGCTTATTATGCATTCTAATAATGGAGATCAAAACTAGTGTAAAATATGTGTGTAGTCTTGTTTAGATCCCCAGTGTGATGTATAGCTGTTCATCAACAGTTAGTTTAGTGAGAGTGTTTGAGTTTCTGTGTTAGGTATTTATAGACATGTAGTCTTGATGGGATGATAGGTGAGCTGCCAAGTTGATCTGACACTGCTCTCACCGGCTCATTCATCTTGTTTTCCTGCTGTTTATATAAATATAAACTTAAAATACAGCTCTCTGTCCCAACACTCATTTTTTCCTATTTCTTCATCCATCTCTCTCTGCTAATCTTTCATTCCCTTCTCCATCTCTTTGTCCACACATCTCTTCTTCTTCTGTCTCTCTCCATCCTTGTGTACCTTCTTTTCACAGGTAAGGAAGGGTGGTACAGCGGGTCCAACGCCATATGGAAGCCAGCATCTGTCTGGATCCACAGAAATGGGCAGATACATGGTGAGTTCTGAGTTTACATTTCTGCATGCAAGAATCTAGATTTTTCAACCTCCATGCTCCTGTAATCAGTCCAGTTAGGAAGTTTAGATTATAGGCTCACATTATTTTGCATCCTGCAAATACTACAAGGGCTTGGAATATTTACCACAATGTTGTAATTTTTATTACAGATCTCCATGATCCCGTTAAAAATGTTCAGACTACAAATGTTCAAAAACCAGACAGACATCTTACCTTTACATAAATTTGACTGGGAATGTTTACATCCCAAAAATGTTTAGATTTTTAAGAGAGGCAAACTCTTAACATTTATTCAATATTCACACTGGTTATTTGAAACCTCTTTTAACATCTATGCCATTTTGTGGAAATCATTCACTGGGAACAAATGCTTGAACATTGTGGGAGGATGTATCTGTTATGCCCTGCAGGAGGGAACAGCTTGGGAGCTTTGGAGAGGTGGGTGATAATTGCACTGACGAACAGTATTGTTGATGTGTTTCCTTCCCCAGATCCCTAAACCAGAGAAGCATGGCAGCGGCACTGACAGTGACTATGACAACACACAAACATACGACCTCTCGCTAAGGTCAGACGCAGTGCAATTCACTGTACACAAGGATGAGTGTGTTTTAATCCATATCTGTAGTTTTGATTGCAAATTATTAGCATTTTCAGTATTACATTTCCTTTTTCAGAATTTTATTCTGAAATCAAATATGCACCCTCAAGACGAAATGAGTTTTGGCATCAAAGTAAAAAGTTGCCATAGGGTAATTAATAATGCACTTATTAGTCATTGAAAGCCCTTAAGTATTTGTGATTGAAATAATCCATGTAATATAAATATTTTAATTACCATTACATTGTGTTTACAAAATAGATTCCAAACTTGCCATACAGGAGTGTAAATTTGGGCCACACACTGACATAAAGGTTAATGAGCTTTACTGACAGTTATTAATGAGAAAAACAAGGCAATCAGACAGCCTCGTCATGTGGCAAACACTTGAGCCGCTAAAGAGCCGCTAAAGGTCCAAACTGATAAATGTCCTTTGTGACTGTCAGTTCTCTACTTTAGTCCAAGGTGTGAATTAAAGTGTATTTATGTGTTTCTCTTGTCAGTATGGGCCGCAGCAGCGAGGAGGAAGGTCGTGGGGAGTCTGAAGAGGGAGGCGGCGGGGATGCGGGGGAGCCAGACCCCACCCTGCCCTGCACGGAGGACGTCATACTGAAAACTGAGCAGGTGACCAAGAATATCCAGGAGCTGCTCAGGGCTGCTCAGGAGTTCAAACATGACAGGTACGTGTGAGACGCCCCAGAGATGGAGAAAAAGAGAGACCAAACTCTACTAATTATATCCTTGCTGGCAAGGGATCCTCTTAATTGGATAAAACACTGAGAAGTCACAAGAACATCTAGCACCAGTCATCTTTTTTTGTTTTTATTTTGGTCAGAAATTGTTTTGCATTTATACACACTTTTGAACGTTTGCACCAGATGATTGGAGCTGTTAATGTCACAGTGGACTGGTGACCAGCTCAGTCAGAGAATAGCCACTGTTGAAAGGTTTCGTTATTGTACACAGAATGGACATCAACCTTGTTGCTGATGCTAATGATTTTGTCAGTTACTAATTTAGATCCAAATTTTCTTCTCTTTAGTTTTGTTCCATGTTCCGAGAAGATCCACTCTGCTGTCACTGAGATGGCCTCACTCTTCCCCAAAGTAAGTCTGCTGTACCAATGTTTCATTTCTCCCTTTGTGTTTTCTCTTTCTTTGTCTGGGTGTTGCTGTCCTTATCCCCCTTTATCTGTTTACATCCTCCACCATCCACCATGTGCGATGAGTTTTGATTCATTTCGTTTCTCTGTAGCGCCCAGCGTTGGATGCAGTCCACTGCTCCCTCCGCCTGTTAGCTTCCAGTGCCTCGCGGTTGCAGGTGGAGTGCCGTAAGGCCGCGCCCTCGGAGCCTGGGGCCCCTGCAGTGGACTACCAGCTCCTCACTCAGCAGGTCATCCAATGCGCCTATGACATTGCCAAGGCTGCCAAGCAGCTGGTCACCATCACGACACGTGAGAAGAAACAGTGACCCAACAAGTGCATGGATGGACGGATGCAGAGGGAACAGGGAGAGAGAGCAGACAGATGCATGGGTAGGCTCAGAGGGATGGGTGGGGCCTCTAGTAGAGGAAAACAGAGGGGAAAATACGATCACACAGTAGATGGGAGGACGAGAGAGGGAAAGTGATCAGGAGAATGATGTGCGCAATAAGGAATGGAAATATATGGAATTTGCATTGGAAAGGAATGGGATGGAAGCAAAAAGAATCGATTGTTTAGTAGAACCACTACAGAGGTGTGGAAGTGAAAGTAGGGGACGATGAGTGGATGGATCCAACATGGAAACACTACAGCCTGCTGCAACCTAAATAAACTGTTGGAATCAGATGTGTATAATAACCCACTTAAACTGTGATAAGCATACGTGAAATACGACGGTGGCAATGTACAGTGAACTGGATCCTAAAATGTTACTGCTTTATTTATTCTAACCTGTCACTCATCATCCCTCCCTCTCCCCGTTTACCTGCACTAGGGAGGGAGGCAGTGTATTTAGACAAGACCAACCATGCCACACCATGTCCGTCCCTCCGTCCTGTGAGGAGTCAGGACGATTTCCCTCTCCTTTCCTCTCTGGCCCACTCCTCTGCCTTTACCCCTCCCTCCCCCCATTCTCTCTCCCCAACAAGACATGAGCCCCCCTCCGCCGTCTCCTATCCCATCCCAGTCTGGATGATCTTGTGGTGCAGAGAAGGACCCCCCCCCTGAGGGACCTGTCTAGCTCCACCCTACCCCACACACCACCCAGGGTCTCAGACGCTTCTTCCTGTGTTAGCTTTTGCAGGGGACTCCAGCTTTTCTCCGACCCGTCGCCCCCTGTTGTTGGCGGTACACAGCATGATCTGGCATGTTTTCAGTTTTTTTCCGCTCCGTCTCCCTCTCTTTTTTTTTTTTGTTTATTATTTTTTATTTTGGATTATGCAGATTAGTGTGGTCTGCACCTCTGAGGACAAAAATTACTGACTTACATAAAACAAACACTTACACTGGAATAATTGTGATTTATTATTGTTGTTTATAATGCCTTTTGTTTGTTTTTTTTGTATTGATATTTTTACTGACTGTCATCTTGATTTAACTGTTTATGATTCTCATTTAGTGGGAATGGGAGACAGGTGGTGAGTATGTGCTCAAACTCTTACTGGGATTAAAGTAAACATGCACACACATACATACATAAAGGAAATAACCTGTGAAATGGTCCTCAACGTTTCTCAAGCACACCATTTCTGGGTGACACTTGAGTTTTCTTTCTTATGTTGTTGTATGTCCTGTGGCCAAGGGGCTGAACAGTTGCCAAAGGGGAGCGGGTGTAGTGGGAGGTTTGTTTTTGGTTTTGACTTTCTGTCAGACCGGAAGCCCCTTGGTGCATTATAACAGGACCTGGATCAAAATGCTCTTTTCGTGTATCTTTAGTTGTCGTTTTGGGCTTGATTCATCCTATCAGATTGCCTCATTTAACAGAGCCAGTGGAATCATCTCAGAATCAATCCCACATTCATTTTAGCTGTGACAAGCAGGATAATAAATTAAGTTTGTCCAGTTAGTGTATGAGGATTAACACACATCCCCGGTCTTGCTGTAAAGCAGTATGTTATTTAAATGGTGGGTGTGCTTGGATGCTTGCATTACACAGCAGCCATAATTTGCATGCATGTTAACTAATTGGTTCAGTCAGATTAAGTTGATACACATACTGGTATGTTGCAGTTAAGATTTAGGTATTCCTGTGGAAAGCACCAGATCTAGCAACCTGGAAAGTAAATATGGTGAAAGTAACTAATTTGAGAAAATACACTAATTTAGCCACCACAAATGTGTTTGATGCAGCTTGCCATGTATTATTTTCACTCTGGCAAGCAGATGAAGCCCACGTTTGGTTTTGGTTTTTTATTATCCACGTGATCCTCTGTCGTGGCCTGCTGATCTGGGCCACAGAAGTTGTCTTTTCTAGCTCACTGTCTCTACACTCGGCCAATGGAGAGACAGCATTTGGGAACAAAGATGTTTTTTTGTTTTTTTCAAATAGATAGCGCACTTAGCCTACTGTAGGTTTAAAGCTTGTTGTACTGTGCCGAACAAATATGGTCATATCTGTAATGAAAGGATGCAGATGAGACCTAAAAAGTCCTTCCTAGCTGCCACGAGAATTTGGATTTAGCTCTACTCTTTCCCCAATATCTCTCTGGTTTCTCAAAGTGTTTGTGGCATTAATAGTTGGTTGTTCTTGGATTGCTCTGTTCTATAACCATGCTCAGTGTTCACAAGGCCTCTGCACATTAAATATACTCGCTTGAAACATTGACCTCATCCATGACACAACAGTTACATCTCAATCTTGTTTTGTTTTGCTACCTTGGAGCAAAAAGCAGTTAGACTTTAATTAGCCCCAAACACTTTGAGAGACTGACACAAGACCTCCTTCAGCACTTCTCTGTCCACTTTATTCATGTTTTGTTTTTGACTCCCCGCCTCACTTGGGGTCCTTTGTCAGTGTCCCTCAGTGTCTCGCATGGTTGTCTCTGTAGGGGAGGATGGATTGCTTGCTCTGTTTACTGTCAAAACAAATTGTGTTCAGAAGACTCATCAAATGTATCGTTATTTGCTATTGAATGCCTTTGGACATCATCATTATCATCATCATCATCATCTCCTGGCTGAATTACAGTGATGTTATACTGACTGCTGGAACAACAGCGATACTTAAACACACACACCCACACGAGAGGCCAGCAAAGAAGCTTGTCCCTTCAATCATGATTGCCCAACTTTTAGACTAGAGTCATATATATGAACATATATTTTCATGCTATATTTTATATTAAGCTATGTGTTAGCATTATGTCTGCGAGATATTTATGTCTATTTGTTGGCCCAAGTGGGCTTCAGGCTATGGCATCTATTTACCAGATCTTCATTCAGATCTTTAGTCTTGACACCAATGTACTTTTAGATATTTTAAGTCTTGTAAGTATGGTTAATGCTGTGGTATTACCCCCTTATGTAGTTATATTGTACATATTAATGATCCTACTGGAGTCCACAGGAAGCCAAGAGCGAGGATAATGGTTTGATGTTGGCAGTTAACTCAACAGTGTGGTAATAGTTGCACTATTTTTCAAACACCAGCTGGGTGAAGTAGGATCTAAATTATGTACTGCACTCTCCCAAAGGTCTTAGTTCAAGTACATTAGGTGCAGGATGCCAGGTTTGATTCAGGATAAGGCAATAGGAAAGGTCTGAAGCGCACTTCGGCTTAGCACTACAGTCATCTCAAAAGGGGTGAGAGGAGGGTCTAAAATGCACATGGCCCAGTCCTTCCCCAAGTTAGTGAACACTATGTAGGGTGCCTCGAGCATGAATGTTAAATGCTTCTGTCGGTTGATGTCGAACACCATGTCTACTCCATCATCATTATAACCACCCTCAAGTTATCAGCTGGACCAAGCTTTCTACAAGTACAAACTTTAAATTTGCAGACAGTGAATTATTCTCACTCACTTCTGATAGTCAGCCATTGGCAGTGCACTGTTGCCTGTACTGTTGCTGTCCCTGTGTTTCTTTACAGCTCTACACTTTGGGAGATGGGTGACGGGAGAGTTATCTTTTAACAGAAGTTAAAAACTGTATAAAGTAGAGAAAACAATGACTGAAAAAGGTCAATCGTAATGGAAACACATAAGCTGTACATTTGTAATAAAATGGTGAAACAAGCTGTGGTTCTATCTGCATTTAGTGTTACTTACTGTAAAAAAGGTAACTACATGATGACATGGAGAGATCATTAAATACAGCTTGGTATAAGGTGCACAACAGCTGGAAGTATTGAAAGAGCAGCAGCATCTTATTAAAGTTCTAATAATTTCATGCCATTAACCTGCATTGTTTCTTTTGCCCAAATTTGATGTGTAAAAGAACATCCACATGATAAACAGAACCCAAGGTTTCCCTGCAGAGTTCACTAATTTGATCTTCTCCTGCCAGTGGTTTTAATGTTGTGGCTGATCAGTTTATGTATATCGGCCATGTAGCGGTTGTTAAATGCTGAATTTTCTTTGCTTCCTTCTCAAAAAGGAAAGTGGCTGGCATTGCTCCTAATACATAGGATGGGGTAAATGCAGAGAGCAGGTTTCCCTATGGGGATCAGTAAGAGATTTAAGGTAGCTTAAAAAGGAGCTGCATTACATTTTATCTTTCTATTGCAAATGTTGTGCTCAATATCTTTGACACTGTTCAGTTCTTTATAAAAAATGCTATTGTTAAAAAAAAAAAGGCATTAGGTCCATCTTTTTGACCCCTCAATTGTTGATATTGGCATCAGCCTCACAAATCCAATTATTGGTCTGGCTGTAAGTGGCCAGATGCTACCTGCTGATGGTGCTAATAGGAAACATGCTGACATCCATAGCAGCTGTTTCAAACAGCAACCCACACACTCAGCACTTCTGTGAAGAAATTTACTGTTCAAATTATTGTTGAATTTTCTCCAAAAATGCCTTCAAAGTACAGCTATTCACATGTTCATTCCATCATATGACAGTGTTGCTTAGAACAGCAACATAGATATTCACATACTAAACCTTCACAGGGGAAATCAACTCAGTATTGCTAAAAAGCTACTTATTACAACAAAATGCACACAAAATGCAGCACAATAAAAAAATCATCTGGTAGAAAAATGGAAAAAACCAGAACTGGACTGAGCAAAATAAGGCATATATACTGTGCAAGACAAAGAAGTCGTACAAATATAGGAAGTTCACAGGTCATGAATTACAACCAAGAGCTTCTCTTTGGACTCGATTTAATGTTTCGGGGATGTCCTGAGGAGTCAAAGTAGGTATCCGGTACCACGAAACCCACGAGGGCTGTGTAGCTAGCTTCTCATGTAGACATTCTTTTATGGTTGTTAGTGGTGGACTGCTCTTGGACTACTAAATGTTAAATCAGCCATATTTGTGAAGAAATCTTTTGCCTCTGTGTTCCAGTGCATTTCTCATGGTCGAAAAAGATACTTCTGTTAAACAATATGATCATGAGGAATGCTGCCCTAATAATGAGCCCATTTTGCACAACTCAGGTCTAATTTGTTTCTCACAGTTTCTTCACCTCCTCTACACGCAGTGAGAGCATTCTTGACAATCTTGGGGATGTTTCCTTCATTTTTTTCTATGGATTATCATCTGAGCTGGAGGAGCTGGGCAGAAGAACACACTCCTGTCTTCGGCCCCTTTTCCGCCTCCTCTTTGCAATTCGTAGTCTCCTGCGGATTACATCTAAAGAACACACACACAAACACAAAAAATATTAACTAAGCTGCTGAAGCTTACAAATAAAGGTGACCTGGAACCTTCACCTAAGAAGATCTAATTCAAGTGAACCCTGTGTGGTCCCCCTACCTGCCACGCTATCATAGTCCTGCTGTGGGTCGTGCCAGTAAAGACTGGGAGTGGTCCTCCAGTGGCGGTACAGGCGTGTGTGAAGCACTGAGAGGGTTAAGAGAACCAGCAGGAAACCCAGCGATGCTGCTGCCCACACTGCCTCATCCGTCCTTGGGGTCCTCGGCAAGCCCTTATTCACAACAGTGACCTGGGCCTCGGCCTCCAAGTCCTTGTTGCATTCACAGCGTTCTCCTGCTTTGCAGCCGTCACAGTTGTGGCTGTTGGGGAGGTAACTGGCTGGCTGTGGGTTCAAGTGTTGCTGTGGCTGAGGCAGAGACGCCAGTTGGGATTTGGAAACAGAATCGAAGCCAGTGTTTTCACTTTTGTGGTGAGAGTGTGTGTCAATGTGTACCTGCTTGTGTTCCAACTCTCTCTCTTTAACATCTACTACTTCATTATCCTTCATCATGCCATTTGCTGTGCTGTGTTTCTCTCTGGAGTCGCTCTCTTTCACGTGTTTCAAATGCGAAACGGAGTCTTTACCTTCATCTTTGGAGCCGAGTGCCAGGCCGTCAGACCTGACAATATGGTTATGTTCACTGTTCACACCAAGAGCGTCCAGCCCAGCAGAGGGGTTTCTGAGGGCAGTGTGTTGAGGACTGAGCTGCTGTGCTGCTGTCTGTTGTGTTAGCCTGCTTTTGTGGTACCCAGTAGCTCCAGATCCTAAAGACTGAGTTCTGAGTGTAGTCTCAGGCATAATAGAGCCCAGAAGACTTGTGGACCTGGGTGTGAGGTCCTGGTTTAGATTTTGGATCTTAGATGGAGAAGGAGCTCCCCTTGTAGCAGGAGGATCTGTCGGAGTCCTGTTCCCTGGAGAAGAATCTGCTGTTGGTCCAAGTGTGTTGTTGTGGTCCTGTACGTCCCCTGTGATGCTGAGAGTCTGGTTTGACGTAAAACTAGAAACACGTGCTCTTGTGTTTTCTCTCTTCTCTGGATTTTCTCTTATAGCAGCTCTTATCCGCCTAATTTTTCCTTCCTTTGCCACCATCGGTCGATTCAGCAGTGAAGAGATGGTCTTCTCACAGCACAGCCTCAGAGACTCCTGGGGATTTACAGTAAGAGAAATCTTTAGAGACTTCTACAAGACTTTCTAAATGACTGACAGTTAATGCCATGTAAATGAAAAAAAATCAGCACCACTCAATTGTCCAAACCTTCATTTTTGCTGAGTTTTCCTCTGGATGTGCATGTTGTTGCCAGCGCTGCTCAGCTGACCAGATTAACAGCAAGTTGTACTTTCTGCTCTGGCTCACACCATCAAACCTACTGCTCGTGGATGCTGTGGCCTCCAGCCAATCACAGATGTCCGAGGAGGCTGTGGTGGACAGCTCCAAGGTGCGACCCCAGGACACCAAGGCTATTGGCTGAACACAGAACAAATAGTATTGCGTATTTCTACAATCTTTTCCAATATTACTTTGTTCTTTAATTTTGGTAAGAAAACACAATTGCTTATATTTCAGATCACCAGCATGGGCTTCCTTAGTCAATACCAAGTACCGGGTAGATCTACTTGTGAAAGAGTACTGAATTACATCGTCAGTTGTATTCAAGTGTTAAAGCTGACAGAGATGTGTCATTGAAGTGTGCAAAGCTCAAAATATTTCAACAGGCCAACAGACTATGCAGTCTTAAAAGGCCACAGAAATATTTTGGATTCCACTGGATACTACTTTTGATGGATCAGAGAACAGGGATAAAGGATTTGTCTCACTCTGTGTTTATTGAGCTGTGGATGAGCAGTAATGATGTAGTCTGACAGACAGGAGCGGGCCAGGACAGACAGATGTAGACGCTCGTGGAGAGGAATGCATGGATGGTAGAGCAAAACAGTAGCTGCATGCTGGAAAATACAGAAAAACACAGGCACACATGTGACTATCAATATCTCCACCCTCTACCATTATCACATGGTTTCTACCTATTTAGATTTCACCAAAATTTATGACACTAAGAGCTTATAATAATGTAAATGTTGTATTCCCTCTCTGTCTGTTAATAATGTTTTTCAGCTGACCAAGATTCTTAAAGCCAAATGTTTAGGTTCCTCTCAGCTGACTGCTGACAACCACCCACTGCTGCATTAAACCAGAAGTTATCTCAACGCATTCTGGCATCATTGCCGACAAAGGTCCATTAATAAAAGTCGCTGACATGCCATTGCTGTTTGTTAGAATCCCTGATAATCAAGAAAATCTGTGTTCAGTGGCAGCTCCGCACCAAAAGATGCTCATTGCTGTAACTTACATGCAAGTTATTGAGCCAGCGTTGAGGAGGGCAGTACAAGTACTCTCCACTCTCAGCCCTTACTGGTCTAAATGCTCCACTACAACACACAAATAAAGAGACAGATTCTTAACAGATTCATACCTTCTTTATAGTATTACAAAGCACAGAAACCAAGTGTATGTGAGGGTAATAAAGACACTCCAGCCTCCTAACTTCTGTTAAACCATATCCCTTCCTCTTTAGAGCATATGTATTAAATGTCTGTCCAAATGGCCTTACCTGTTGGGAATGGTATGATGGTAGGAAATAGATTTATCCATGCAGATCTGCCTGGCTGGCTGCAGTGAAAGAAAATCAGATCTAATTATTTATAAATCACCTCAATCTGGGTTAAGTACCCTGTAAACATCATTTATTAAATCATGCATTAAAAAAGTTAGCAGGTGTTCAGTTTTCACCAACTTTCTGTTTGACATTTAACAAAGGAAGAAGTTTCAGTAACTCAAACTGAGGCGGCAAACACATTCTGTAAAATTGAAAAAAGGGCAAAGCTTTAGGTTCAATTCATGCACTTGCATAACGTGTGAATTTTGATGCATGACTGTGTGTTATTCGGTTGTCTGTGCTACGTCACTGTTTGAGGGTCAAAGGGTTAAGGAAGACTCTCAAATAAAGTGCTTGGTAAGGTGTTTACTCACCTCAGGATCATACACTGTGTCGATACTAGTAAGTCTCTGTAGATAAGACAGACAGTGAACTATGTTTAAACCACCTAAAGAAGCAAAGGAGTTTTAAAAGCTTGTTTACACTACAGACAGTATCAGATGTACAAGCCTTACCACAACAATAATTTTCCCACGATTTTCCTGGCATTGTAGCACCACACCCCACCCACCTAAGACACTAAAGCTTGGAAGATAAATGTGTAACAGATGATGATGATGAGCTCTGCTGTATCCATAGTTACCTGAGCAGACTCTGACCAAATAGACACCGGACAGTCCCAATAAACGACATCCTCAGACAGGTCTTTATCCAAATAGAGCTATCACACACACACACACACACACACACACGGAAGTAAAGTGCATTTTAACGCCCAGACATAACATTATTATATCATTACAGCAATTGGTGACACACACGCCAACGGACGGAGCTTTTATTAAACGGTACCTTTCCACTGTCACATCCTGGCCCCAGAGACTCGGACACATCGCACCGACCCAAACTGACCCACAGCGCGGCAAGCACAGTCACTGTCAGCGGCGGGGACGTCGTTTGGCTCGGCATGATGACAAGCAGCCAGTCATTCAACTGTGACCAGACTCACATTTAGCTCGTTGTCACAGCGTCCCGTTGCTCTTCTAGCTACACATCGACTGGCAATGAGCAGCCCTTTCATAATCCCAAAACACAAATTTCCTTTGGCAAAGATTCATAGCAGAGGAGAAAAAAGGTTGCCGTCCCACCGTGCAGTGCATCTATTGTGCTCTTTATGTTAAGCTAAAGTTAGATAGTTGTTCTACATTTTAAAGTTACGCGAGCGACTGGAAAAGAAAGTATTGTGTTCGTCCTGAACTGCTTCAACAATATAAGATGGACCGCTGTCAAGTTATCTAACTAGATACAATGTTGTAAGATGATGTTTTCCTTATAGATTTCAAAATACAATTGTTGCTTCATATTGTATCACCTTCAGTAGCTTTATCAATAACTTATGTTTCTTTTTTCCGACATCTGATTGGCCAGATAAGTATTTGATATACTATTCTGTATTTATATTTGAGCCTGTGTTTGTTCTTTTTTATTTAAATTATTATGTCAATATTTTTACTTTGAAAATAAAATTCCATTTACGAAGATGTACTCACTCGCCGGCGTTTCCGGCTAACTTTACTGAGTTTTTAAACTACGGAAACTGGAAAGGAACAAAATATAAAAGTTTGACAGTCTCAGTTTGACCACGAAAACTGTGGTTTAAACTTTGAATGTCCTCTGGGGGGCGACACAACACAATTTTCTGATTTAAATCGTGCGTTATTGTAGCTGGCATAATTGCAGACATAAGGAAGAACTTCCCTCTCTGTGACGCAGTTCAAGCGCTTAATAGGCCCATTGCTTAATAGACCCCTTTGAATTCAAGAGCTCAGAGTTCATTCCCCTGGAGTTGCGGAAGGTATCATTTATAATTCATGCGTACCAAATTTCTGCAATTGATACTGACTGTTAGGTATGGCTTAGATCCACAACATTCGAACATGTTGCTTTTGTTGAGAATTTGTTACTACTCATAGGCTACAGATATTGTACATAGGTTACACCCGGTTTCTGCAGGTAGGGAATCAGGTATTACCTGTTGGCACAGGTAAATAAGCCTGTGTGGCTGTGTACCGCCCACAAGTCAGATACAAGCGCCAGAATAACTCAATGTAAAAGGTCGTTGTTTTCAAAATAAATTAAACCGCATAACAAAATAAATTAATCTGTGAAATAAAATTACACGATCTACAAAGACATTTTCAGTTGTTGTGTCACAAAGAACCAAATGAAAACAGTGGAGTTGGCACACTAAATACATAGTGAATACATTTTCCGTAGTGTCTAATGTCGGTTTGATTTTGAAACTTGTGAAAGGAAGTCTCTTTGAATTTTGCCCTCTTCACACTTCCCCTGTTTCCACACCCATGAAACTTTGTAGCTCCACACACACACGCAGCAATCAAAAGCGCAGGTGGGTCTGTGAGAGGAGACGTGGGTCCTTGGACAGAGGACAAGTCTGGACCTCAATGGAGTCCACCCTTCCCAAAGGTTCGCTGTCTTTTTGACTATGATTTCTTTTGCAGTTTGCATTGTTGATAGTTTGCCTAGTGTGGACTTAATGAAAGTACGACTAGTCTCTTTGTTTAATCATCAGGCAACAACACACCATTCCGGGAAAAGTAGATGATCAATTTATTGATGATTTATAATGATGTTTCTGTCCCTAATATGGCTTATTTACACAAAACAATCGTTTTACTTTCTCGTAGTGTTAAGGGTGTGGCTCTATAAATTGTTGTATTATTTCGGCAATTTGCCCTGTTTATGGAAAAGGGCTCCAAAAAATAATCAGTTTGCAAGCAGCAGCTGATTGATCCAACAGGTAATGTCTGTTAGATGTCTATGTTTTAACCTGCCTGTCCATTTAACAAAGTGGGACAATAAAGAAGTCCCCTATCTGTTAGGACAGAACAGACATGACAGGTCGCTGCTACAGCTGATCCTTTTGTAGATAATGTACAGTAGTGTAGAATACAAATAGACTAACTGGTGTCTGTCACCTGCTTCAGGTGGAGCAGGTGTTGCAGATGTCCAGCAGCCAGCAGTGGCACTTCCTGGTGGTTTGCAGCCTGTTGCAGAGGCAGCACAGCCTGTAGACCTGGGCAAGGTGGAGGGAGACAAGAGTGAACCTGGACACCCCACAGGAGCAGGACATGAACAGGTGAGCAGCAGGGATAACTGAAAAACACTGAGCGTTTGAATAAAAGATGAATGGACTTGTACTTATCAGCAAAAATTCAAAACTGTTTATGTCTTTATTTATTGATGAAAACATGATCAATGTAAAATGTACCGACAGATGGAAATTAATTTGTTGCAAGAAAGAACATTACATGTTATCCGCAGTGTATCTCAGCTGTGTTTATGTGTAATTATTCCCACCAGACTGGATTGTGCAGAAGGACACAGCAGATAATCCCTGCCTTCTCTTTTTGTCTGTCACCAGGAGCAGCACACTGCTGACAGCTCTCTGTCCTCCTCGGACAGTGAGGATGAGGGTATCAGCACCAAAGACGCTAAGAAGAAGAAGCTGAAGAAGAAGAAGAAGAAGAAAGTATGTGTCTCGAAAAGCTCTAATCTTCACTTCTCGCCACACAGCATTCACTGTTAAATACATCTGCCATCACTGAGTATTTTCTCCAAAACCTCTGGCTGAAAATCAGACTGACTGTGTGACAATCTCCTCGTGTCTAATGAGATGAAATCGTGTCATTACACAACAGACCTTATGACTGTTTCAGGGTGTTGCATTAATTTGGAAGACACATAACACACACACACACACACACACAGACACAGAAAGGCAGAAATCATGGGCTCTGACTTCTCACAGAGGAGGGAAGTACACTGAGGATTGTACCTAATAACAGCCATTCAAACAGGAGACAATGGAACGGTATTAATTTGTTTATAATGCAGACCAACTGTCACTTTTACTTGCTCATGGCATAGCTGAATAGGGTGTGTGTGTGTGTTTACACATATTCCTGTAGTTATAGGGACAAGAATTTGTTTACACAGTCATTTAATGAGGACCTGCCTTGCTTATGGGGACAAAATGCAAGTTCCCACAATGTAAATCATTAAATATTAGGATGAAGAGTTGCTTTAAGGTTAGGTTTGGGTTAGAATTAGGATTAGGCGAGTAATGTTCTGAATGTAAGTCGATATAATGACCCTAAAAGTGATGAAAATTAGACTGTGTGCCTGTTTGTGTGTGTGTGTGTGTGTGTGTGTGTGCGCTCCTATGTGTCTTTTAGGTAATATGCTTTCGTGTGTTGCTAAGTTGCTTGAGGAGCCCCTCCCTTCTGCTATCAGCTGCACTGCCTTCTCTAAGCAGCTACAACAAAGCCTCACTGCAGTGTGTTTGTAGTGACTCATTCGATTAGACTCTCATTTATCACTTTCACCAACAAAGGAGGGTATAAATAAACCTGTTCAGTATACACAGAATTGAGTTATAACTTGACTTCTTTCTCAACAGGATTCCAGTTCATCCTCATCATCTTCCTCCTCCTCCTCCTCTTCTTCTTCTTCCTCCTCCAGTAGCTCTTCAGACAGTGACAGTGAGGTAAGTTACGGCATGGGTGCCACTCAAGAATCCTGGGGCTATGTAGAAGAATATTTGCTTCCGTGTAACTCTTGTCTTGCTCTAACATGCCACACAGCTGTCATCACACCCCTCCGACTACCATGGAGATCTGCCTGAGACTTACTCATGACGATGTAAATGTGTTGCGTCAATCATTTTGCGAGGAGTTGATGCTTGATGCACAGCCTTCAGTAGTCTTTCAGCTGAAGCCAAAAATATTTCTTTTAAATGAGTGAAGTGGTTTTACAGTTTTGTTTATGTAAATCCTTCAGAGGTCTTCCCTGCAGCTTTGCTAAATTAAGTCCTTGGCTACGAGCACAAACAATTTCACATCAGCTCATAAGGGATTGATAGTCCTTTCTGACTATCTCACTGCCTCAGGTGAGGATATTGTCACAGCTAACAATACAGAGAATATTTAGGGATGGAATGGCTGTCAAATCTGCTGTGTTTGGAAATCTCAAAGCTGAGCTTTTGTTATGTCTTTTGGCAGGGATAAGCAAAATCAGCTCTCCCCAGGCACTTTGTCAATAGTTTCAACTTTTGAAATAACCCTAGACCAAAGAGTACGGAAATATCTAACGTGTTTCACCTTTTCCCTTTAGCTTAGTATGGTGGTGTGATATCTCACTCATTTTCAGGGAGTGTAGGTGGAAAATCAGGAGACTCAAGAAAAGCGAGCAACTCTGACTCTTGCAAACCCTCGGGACAAAAGACTGAAACAGTCAGGTTAAAGCGTAAAGTTGAATTTTTGCATTCCACCAATGTGTTCCCACCCATTGGTTCAGTTGTGTCTTGAGTGTGTACCTGACACTGGAATGCATTTTACACTGGGCTCTTGACGGAGGCTTGAATGTCCTGGATCTGATAGCAGGAAGGGAACCTGAGCGGAGAGGAACACACCCAGTGACATTATGTGAAACGCCTTCTGTATCTATCACAGAAAGTCATGACTATAAAGTCATATACTTGCTCCTGTGCTTACTTTATTGGTAATGGCTCACATGCTTGGTTGCGTAGAAATTTTATGCATTTGTTAATGTCTTTGCCTGCATTTCCACAGTAGCTCAGGCGTTGGTTATCTAAGTATAGTGAGGAAATCAAATTACTGATGAATGACTAGCAGGGTATCAAACTTGATGACTTCATTCATATTTTATTAAGCAAATGTAACACTGACTTTGCAAACAAACATCATGTACAAGCACACATAGGGTCGATTTAGGTCGATCTATAAATCTACAAAAAAAAAAAAAATCCAACACAGTTATGAAACAACAACAATTCTTTGCAGGATGACAAGAAGAAGAAGAAGAAGAAAAAGAAGAAGAAGAAAGAGGAGCTGAAAGAGTATGTCTGGGACAGTACTATCATATCTCAGGCTGGTAAGTAAAACAGCATTTCTTTACACTGTGAATCTGTTTTTACATGCTGCTGTTACCAAGTCTCATGATGATGATGATGATGATGCACTTCTCAGCTCTCTGCTTTCTCTCTTTATAAAATCATATATTGCAATTCACATCACCAACACATGTGTTATCATTTGCAAGTTCTTTGCAAGAAATTCATTTGATCTTCTCTGCTGCTGTTTTATTCAAAATATGATCTAATCTATCCTCAGTGCCCATAAAGCTTTTTGTTCACATCAACTCAAGAAAATCTTGTCAATCAATTTTTTTTATTTTTTGTGAATAAACTTGACAGATTTTTACTGAACTATATTCATAACTGCACGACTGTCTATAAATTCCATTTTCATCTGCAGCAGTGATAATATGAGATCTGAATAAATTATTTGATTCCAGAGATGTCTCAAATGATAATGTGTCTAAATACACTTTAATGTATTTAACGTTTCCAGAGCCTGATGACCAAATGGAACAGCAGCCCACAGAAGATCTGAAGATGGGCCAGGTGACTCAAAGAAATCCCATTAACTTCTATTTTAAATAAGCTGTTGATGTTAAACTTGTCATTAAAGGATTTTTTTCCCCTTTCTTCAGGATTTCATCTCATCAGATGACGAGGATGACAAGAAGAAAGAGAAGAAGAAGAAAAAGAAGAAGGACAAGAAGAAGAAGAAAAAGAAGAAGGTATGCAAAAGATTTCCTGTAATACATCAAGTTGTACTGGAATAATGAAGCAATATGCTGAGATAGCACACATAACTAAATCAGACATGTAATGAAAACAGTGAAAAATGAAAATATGAACTTTTATCCTTCATTGTTACTGGATGTCCGCTGTACTCCCTCACAGGATTCGTCCTCCTCATCTGACAGCTCGTCCTCCGACAGCGAGGATGAAAAGAAGAAGAAGAAGAAGAAGAAAAAGAAGGACAAGAAGAAGAAGAAGAAGAAAAAGGTATGCAAAATTCTCCTGTAATGTAGCACAGTATCCAACAACAACTGAGCAGTGTAGAGGACTAGCACCTGTCACTAAATACATACATGCATACATACATGTAGTGAAAACAATGAAAGATGAAAATATGAACCACACTTTTATCCTTCACGTCCCTGGACATCTGCTGTACTCCCTCTGCCACAGGATTCAACTTCTTCATCTGACAGCTCGTCCTCGGACAGTGAGGATGAAAAGAAGAAGAAGAAAAAGAAGAAGAAGAAGAAGAAGAAGGTATGTCTGTTTGATATGATGTAGTGACAATATTGTGAATATCTTAAATATATCTGTTGTGCATCTGTGTAAACCAATGATTGTAGCTGAATTATTTTGTTTGTTCTTCTTTCACAGGACTCCAGCTCCTCTTCCTCAGATAGCTCCTCCTCTTCATCATCGTCTTCTGACAGCGAGGATGACAAGAAGAAAAAGAAAAAGAAGAAAAAGGACAAGAAGAAGAAGAAAAAGAAGGATAAGAAAAAGGTAAAGCAATGTGAATGTTTTTTCTGGTTCGTCCACCAGAGCCTCTTGCTTTCTAGTATATCAAGTGCTGCTTTTGTGTACTGTGTAAATTAAGATTGTGCAGAAAGTATACAGAAAAACATTTACAGTCACATTACAATTAATCATGTAATGCATATTCTTTTACCAACATCATTACATCATTTGTAATACATGACTTGTGTTGCTGAATAAACAATATCCCCTACATTGTTTGCATGGATGGCAAACTGACAACAACACAGGATTCCAGCTGTTCATCCTCCTCTTCTGACAGTGACAAAGATAAGAAAAAGAAGAAGAAGAAGAAGGAAAAGAAAAAGAAGAAAAAGAAGGATAAGAAAAAGGTAAAAAAAAAAATCCCTGTCAGTTAGGCTCACTGACTTAACAACTCACTTGTCTCATATTGTTTATCGGCTTTATTCAAAGTATAATCCAGTTCACAGGGAATAGATGGGTCTTTAGACTGTTACTGATCTGTGTGTGTGTGTGTGTGTGTGTGTGAGTGTGTGTGTGTGCGTGTGTGCATCTCCGCCTACAGCATGTAGACATGTGAAGCAAATACAAGGTGCGGCATATTCACCTGAGCTTGGTCGTATTTTTCGTGCTTTTTCGCAGGATGAGGAGCAGAACGAGCTCAGCAGTGCTGCTGCTCTTTCAGCTGCTGGTGAGTGTTTCCACTTTGTGATGGCTGAAAAAGACAGAACAACCAGAATAACAAATAAAAGTCATCTCAACAGCAACCAGTGACACCATGTTGCCCAACCCTTCAATCCTTTTCTACAGATGGTGAGATTGCAGAATCAAGTGCTGATGGAGATAAAAAGAAGGATGACGGTTCAGACAAGGTGAAATCCTCACACGTACCTCACACTACTCCATACATACACGCATAAATGTAGAAAAAATCATTGCTTTTTTGTCACGACAGGCCAAGCAAGAACTTAAAGCAACAGGAGAGGGTAAGCTGTCTTCTGTGTTGGCTGTTGTGTGTGCTGCTCTGTCTCTTCAACAAATCAAACATCTGCTTGAAAGCTTGGAGGTGTTGTTTTTTTTTTGGTTGTAATGGCATTTTCTGTCCAGCAGGGGGAGCACAGGCATTCTATGACTGCATTGAGGAAGGCCACCTGAGTGATGATGAGGGAGAAGGAGAGAAGGAGAAGGATAAAAAGAAGAAGCTGAAGAAGAAGAAGAAGAAGGTCAACATGCTACTAAAAAGAGAATTTATTTTGAATTAATTTTTCACCATACATTAATGTATTCTCTTAGTCTGTGCTTCCTTCAAATAACATGATGTAGCTTTTTTACATGAGCAGTATGATTGTTACAGTGCTTTATCCTCACTGTGTTACAGGATCATCAAGATCAAAAATCACAATGTTTTTTTTGTTTAAATAAAAAAAACGTTGTCTGTGTGTCTACAACAGGACTCTGGTTCATCTTCAGACAGCGATGATGACAAAAAAGACAAGAAGAAGAAGAAGAAGAAGAAGAAGGAAAAGGTACCCAGACAGCCCTGGAAACTGATTGTATTTGCATATCTGTGTCTGTCTAATACAGTCGTAATGTGGACAACAGTGTGAATATTTGAATTTATTTTGATCCATAGGACTCCTCTAGCTCCTCCTCTTCATCATCTGATAGCTCCTCCTCAGACAGCGAAGATGACAAGAAGAAGAAGAAGAAGAAGAAGAAGAAGAAGAAAAAGAAGAAGAAGAAGAAGGCTAAGGTGAGTGTCTTCATAGGGCTTCTGCACGTGACAGTTTTTGTGCTTGTGGTGTTTCATACTGTTACGTCATCCCCGGGTCTCTCTCTAAATCTTTACAGGATTCCAGCTCTTCCTCTTCTTCTTCCTCCTCTGATAGTGAAGATGACAAGAAGAAAAAGAAGAAGAAGAAGAAGAAGAAGAAGGTAAAACACACCCGAAAACTCTAATATATACACCTCTTTGCTCAGCTTGCTCATGAAAAATAAAAATTTGAATGGAATGAACAAAGATGCACTTCAGTGACTGACTGGCTGACTAATAATCCTTTCTAGAAGTCCAGTTCTTCTGATGATAGCTCCTCTTCTTCCTCATCCTCCTCTTCCTCTGATAGTGATGATGACAAGGTGAGATGACACGCACATACAAATGTCACATTTTCTACTCCAAAGTTAATTTGCTGCCATGTTTACAACATTAACAGGGGCAAATAGCTGCAAAATTCACCATTAGCACATTTTCATTAACTATAGAAAAAGAAGAAAAAGAAAGATAAGAAAAAGAAGAAGAAGAAGGACAAGAAGAAGAAGAAAAAGGTGAGACCATTCCAGGTTTTTCGCTGATACTGTACTATACTGTGTGAGTTACAAAGTTTTGAACAACTCTTGATCATATTAACTCCTGACAAAACAGACAAAAAGCTTCAAAAAGATTTCTAAAGATCGACAAACTCCAAATAATGAAATATCTGAAAAGATAAAATGAAGCAGCTTTTCACTGACAACCACTTACATGGGACATTTCCTGCAAAAAACATACTATTGATGATCTTTAGTCAGTGACGTGAAGTAAAGTAAAACGACTGAATCAACATGTCAGCATGCAGTGATGTCCTGACTGAACCAAGAATTGATGCTTGTTCCAGCTCATAGCAGGAGACATCAACGCTGTGGAATTATTACTGCATGAACGAGACGTGAATTACCTTTATTTCTTTATCTGCCCAGGATTCTTCTTCTTCTTCTGACTCCTGCAGCGATTCTTCTAGTGATGATGATAAGAAGAAAAAGAAGAAGAAGAAGAAAAAGGATAAGAAGAAGAAGAAAAAGAAAGACAAGAAAAAGGTAATTGTGCGTTGTTTAAGTCCCATGCAATTGTACTTCTTGTGTATGTTAAGATGGGCTGTCTCTTCCAAATAAATGGCAATATAATATCACAATTACCACTTTTTACATCCATCAAGGACTCAGATTCTTCTAGCAGTGATGATGACAAGAAGAAGAAGAAAAAGAAGAAGAAAGACAAGAAGAAGAAAAAGGACAAGAAGAAGGTAATGTCGGATGTGATAAACAAAAAGGTTTACAGTTTTGCTAATTTTTTGTTTCAAAAAAGGTAGATGTTTCAGTGTTGGATGCTTTGTATTTGAACAGGACTCGAGCTCATCTAGCAGTTCTGGGGACAGTGACAAGGAAAATAAAAAAGACAAGAAGGACAAGAAGAAGGTAAATTACTCATAAAATGTGAATATCATAAGATTATTGTCCCATATGAAAGTGCAATTTCTGAACCTTATTGGTTTCCTGTTTGGTTTTCAGAGTTCAGGCTCATCAGGGAGTGAAACTGACAAGAAGAAAAAGACCGTAGGTTTTCTCTTGTGAAAATGAGTTTTCCTCACAGACTGTCTGTTTGTCTTCTGTAGTGTTAACTTGACCGTCATTTATCTTTCATGTGGTGTTGATTTCCTCCCAGGAAATCCCTGATGGTGGGCAAAGTGGCGAGTCAAAAACGGAGATGTCAGGTTCAGGTGGTGGTGAACTTTCAGCTCCCAGTGGCAGCAGCAGCTCTAAGCCAGGTGGTGCTACTGCTGGCTCTTTCACGACACTCCCGTCCAAACCTATTGTGAAGCTTGATCCTTCAGCTGTCTCCAAACCTTCTGTCTCCAGCTCCTCACAGAGCATTGGAGATAGGGCCCCCATTCGCAGACCTCCCAGCCCCATGGAGTCCCTCATAGGAAGCCCAAGGAGATACGGAGACGGAGGGACGCGCTCCACCACCCACCTCACCTCTACTGACCTACTAAAAGGTTCCAGGTTTTACCCGCAATGAGATGCCATAGATAGAAAAATAAAAACAAAATAGATGTTCCTTTTAAAGATGCACGATGATGAGATAAGCTTTGATGATGCTAACTGTGCCCTGATTTCATGCACAAAAAAATCTGGTGACTCATCATGCAAAATAAAAGCAGTGCTTTTGGCGCGTTTTCTGGTGGAATACACAGCTTACTGAGTAAAGATGCATTGAGACATGATGACAGTTCTCAAGTTGAGTAAGATAATTGTACCAAGGTAAATAATGATTTCAATTTTAATTTCAGTTACTAAGAAAAAGCTCATTGTGACAGAAAATTCACTATCACTTGAAATTATTCAAAATGCTTTGCAGAATAAAACAACATAATTGTAATCATTTTGTTTCCTGTTATTATTTTGTTATTTTTATTATTGTAATAATTTAGTATAGAACTGTATTGATGGTAGAAGGATTATTCTAACTTTGACAACAATGTGTGATCCTTTGAGAGAAATATAAAAAGAGAGAAGATAGAACAAAGCCTCCCTGGATGAGGATGGATGAGAAGTTTACCAATGGCACAATCCTGATACATTTTACGGAAGAAAAATTAATTACAATGGCTAACAAAACACAGGCCCTCTACTTCTTATTCTGTCTTTTTGTACTCACACCTGTCAGGTACAGAACTGACATGGTCTGTGGCTTTAGATGAAGACGGAAATTAATAACCTCTGGCAGATGTTTTACTCTTTAGATTACAATCTGCGGATTACAGTTTAAATGGTTTGTACGCAATGCTACAAAAGTACATACTGTTACATAGTATTTTATCATCATTAAAAACTACAGCTATAGGGGTATGTCAGTCTATCGAGGCTTAGGCTAATACCTTTTTCATTCACAAACAATTTTTTTTTTTTTTAAAAAAAAAAAAAGCATTCAACTTTTAAAAATGTAAACATTGTAATTTCCCAAAGGATATATTTTATATGTATGAAATACAAATAACTGATACCACAGCAAGAGATGGAAAATAAGTACATTTACTGAAGAACACATCCTCAAACATGTCTAAACATAAAATGATGCATCCTCTTTTACTTCATTTGAAGTCTCAGACTGGCATGCTGTTAGTAAACGCTTGCAACATGCAACTGTTTAGCATTAATGTAGTATTAATCTAGTTTATATAGGCCTTAAGGCCATATTATATTATATTATATTATATTATATTATATTATATTATATTATATTATATTGAAATGAAATGAATTAGTCCAGTGTCCCAACTGTTCCGGTATCAGCAGCCATGTTCTCACCCCATGTGAACTGGCCTAACAGCTGGTTTAACAGCCATTCTATTTTTAGCTTAAAAATACAATGGTTCCTTTGTATTACCCCATTGGATCCTTTCACATTTGACCTCAGGGCAAAATGTAAAAGTTCATCTATATTCTATATATATATATTCTATATATATATATATAGAATATATATATATAGATATAGATATATATATATTCTTTTATGTGGAAGCAAGAAGACAACCAAACTGAGCATGTGCAGAGTGAGCCCGTCTGGTATGTATGTATGTATGGTCTTATGTGTGGTCTTCACTATTATATTGATATTTTTTTTTTATTTAAGCAATTTTTAGCTACCTTGGAATATTTCTGCTTACCCAGACTCACTCATCATGCAGGTTTGTGCTCATTTTACTCGAAAAACCTGCACTTCCAGTACTTGGAAGAATAGCTGCCCTGCTTTAACTGGATGGACGTTTAACTCACCAGAGGCAAGTGGAAGGGAGGTGTTTGGGGGCGTGGTTATGACAGGTCGCGTGGTTTAGGTGCGGTTTGTCCAGGTTTTTAGCCTGTGAGTCTGTTTGATTACTTGTTTGGGAAAGCGCACGCACACGATTCAAGATGTCTTTCGATCTGTCGTCAGGTAAGAGCCCTTTTTTCCAGTAGGAATACCATGGGTGTTACCGTCTTGACAACTTTTTCTTACTTAAACATCCGGGGAATGCTTGAAAAACAAATCAAAATGTGTAAACAAAGACCAGCAAGATGTGTTGAACTTGCAGCTGCGCTCCTGCTGTGCGTTTGTCGGTCGGATTCTTGGTGACAGTGAATCTGATTGTTACGTTGCATTTATTGTAACCTCAGAGGCTACGGAAAGCTGCTCACCATCTGTCCCTTTTGCATTTGTGCAGCTATTGGTGGGAAAGAAGAGGAGGTGCAGAAAAAGGAGGCTCAAAAGGATGAGTTTAATTGGCCCTGGAGTAAGGATAAGAACAAGGTAAGAGCGTTGTTACTGTAAGAGGTTTTCCATAAAGTAAAATTTGGCAAAAAGCATCTTTTGTTATTTGAATCTACTGTTGTTGACAGAAAGGCCAAATGGCCAACACCTTTTATTCTGGATTGATTCATTCTGATTGTTGGATTCAGTCTCAGTCCTTAAGACTTGACCAACGCAATCAATGGTTCATTTAAAGTCAACTTTTTTTTTCACATTTAGGGAGACAGCAAGGACAAGTCTGACCATAAAGACAAGTCTGGAAGCAAGGACAAGTCTGACCATAAAGACAAGTCTGGAAGCAAGGACAAGTCTGACCATAAAGACAAGTCTGGAAGCAAGGACAAGTCTGATAAAGAGCATAAATCAAAGGACAAAGAAGGCAAAGGCGACAAGAAGAAGGAAAGGAAGAAGAAGGAACGGAAGGATGGTGAAAAATCGGGCACCTCATCTTCGTCTTCATCATCATCATCCAGCAGTGATGAGGTACAGATTTCTTGCCAATTTATCAGCTGATATAAAATGACTCTCAGTTCAGTTTGTGAAGGTGTTCCTACAATACGCTTCTTTAGTTTGTAGTTGCAATGAGGTGAAAAGCAGCTTGACAGGTAAATTGTCAGTCACACCTCATCTCAAAGGTGTGTGTAAAGCATCCACAACAGGTCTTGCCTGTTTTAATCAGCTCTGCCTGCCACACCACGCCCTCGTGTGTGTGTGTGTGTGTGTGTGTGTACGCTGTTTTCATTTTGCGTTCATGCTGTCGACAGGGAAGTATCTTCCAGATCTGCCGATTATCTTTTCTTTGTTCGCTTCAAACCTGCAGCCATTCCCAGCAACTTCTGAAGTCCTATCAAATTTAGGTTAATTTCAATCACTTTGTCGCAGATTTATTCAGAGGAAACAACAACATTAAGAATTAAGATTTAAGAATCGCTTTATTGACAGCATATATGTTTTTACATACACACACTGAATTCCTCTTCTGCATTTGACCCATCCTTAGTTGAACACACACATGCAACACTCAGCAAATTACATGCAGTGAGACACACACAGGAGCAGTGGGCAGCATCAAGCACCCGGGGAGCATATTGGGGGTTAAGTGCCTTGCTCAAGGGCACATCAGCCGGCTAATGGAGGGGGAGAGCATTTTTCGCAAGGAGGGAGCATTTTTTGCAAGGGGGGGGAGCATTTTTCGCAATGTTGGTCACACTTGTATGATTCATAAGTTTATGCAAATGACTCAAGCAAAAGAGGAAAGAACCAAGCCAAGGGTGGGAGAAGAGAGAAACAAGTCACATTAGCGTTCTCATGGCCTGTCATGGCCTGACCAGACTCCATAACATTCCTGCTCCAAAAATGATTAGGTGCTTGTTGTGGCTCATGCTGCTGCCACAACGGTTCATACATTAAAGATAAGAAGGAAGTGTGGCGCTCAAGATGTCCTTTGATAAATCATCTGTCCTTTCTGCAGTAACAGCATTGTCCTTTTTGTCATTTCAGGAGAAGTGATGCTTTCCTGGGGAACCGGACTGCACTGTCTCTCATAATCTTGATTATTGACAAAGTGTGTGTGTAGTTAGTACAAGCTCTTCTTCCTGTCCTGGCGTCACAGAAACATACTGGTCTTATGTAAACAAATCTGCTGATTCATAGAAGTAAATGTATTGACAACAAACAAATGTCTGCAGGATTATTTTTTCCATTGCAGTTCTCCTGTCCAGTAAAATGTGTTTTCTTCACCACAGGATGGCAGCATTATCTGCTTTTAAGGTCAAAGCCCAAATAGATGATTGAAACAGTTTTATTTTCAAGGTTTTTATGTTAAGAAAACAAAAACTACAGACCATGTTGTTTGTTATTGTAATTGATTGTAAACAGTTTTATTGAGACAACAGAAATAGATTCTAATTGACTGTAGAAAAAGATTAAAACTGGATTATGTTTAAGTTAGTCACTTTATATGAATAATGTGAATTTGTCAAATTGCTCTTTTAAACTGAAACTCTTCAGAATTGAGGGTCTTGGTCCTCAATGGATGTGTCACAACTCCAGAGACTACACTTGAGTACATTTACTCAAGTACAATTTTGATGTATTTTACTCGAGTGGTTCCACTTTCTGGTACTTCATTGCGCTACACTATACAGTTTATTAAAAATATTGTCAAATATTGTACTTCATACTCTACTGCATTTCTTTGGTAACTTAAATTACTAGTTACTTTTCAGATTCTGATTAATACAACACCAAATATAATCAACAAATAAATTATGCTATAATTATAGCAATAAGACTTTACTGATCCCAAGTACCCTGCAATATATAAAGTATAATATATTTAAAATATAAATAAACCAATGACATAAAGTAAAACACATAAATGTATACATGACAATACTGAAATAGACTATTCTGCAAAATGAGTACTTCCAATTTTGATGCTTAAGTATATTTTAATGCCAGTACTTAAGTAAAATTTTAAATGCAAGACTTTTAACAGAGTATTTTTACGCTGTCTCATTGCTGCTTTTACTTCAGTGAATTCACTCAGTGTCTGAGTGCTTCTTACACTGCTGGTTGACAGTATCAGCAGGCATCAGTAGACCAGAGGTGGAAGTGTTTACATCCTTAAGTAAATGTAGCAGTACCTCGATGTAAAAATATACATTATTAAACCTTTGTCTTTTTGCTTTAGTGAAAATACACAACTGGCTATTATCAACAAAATGTGCAAAGCATAGAAAAAAAGTACTAAATATGCAGAATGACTCTCAGTGTTATTTTATTAGATATTATAATGCTGCATTGATATGACTGATGTATAGATCAAAATATTGCACATGGTTTATTCTATGAAAATGCATTTTTTTTTTTGAGACAATATTTTTTTGTATGTAAAAGTATCCCCGGCAAATACAACGTGTTCAATAACTCAAAGAAGACATGATGCAGCACTGAACAAGGGCTCACCCGTTTACCTGACATCAATATTCAAGTTATCGTGAATTCAGCAGCAGGACACTCGCGACAAGAGTATTGTAACGTTTAACACTGAAGATCTCCTTCAGGTCTTTTGAATCTTTTATGTGGGTGCAGAAAAAAGAAAAATGGAGCAGTTTCAGAAGGGAATCAATAATAAATCAAGCATGTGTCTTTCAGGGGCTGCTGAAGAAACCCATTTTAACCCATCCATCATACTTAAGCCTTTATTTTATTCTAAACTGTAAGGGAATATTGAAGGGAGAAATCAGTGAGTAGCTGTTTTGCAGAAACATTTTCTTGTTTTGTTCTGGTTGAATTGATGCAAAACGTGTTTTTTGACCTGTGCACAGGTTTTCTTGCTGTTGCATGTAGTCATTACTTTGTACACTTCTCCTGTTTGGTTTTGTCTCGCTTCTGTGAGGCACATTACTTATGTCATTTATCTGATAAATGGAAGCAAAAACAAACTCCAGTCCACATTAAAGAGGAGATAACAGCATCTAGACTGGTGCAGTCACATTTTACTGATACAGGGTACGACAACAGTAAGTCGGCACAGACAGAACTAGGGCTGAAATGATTAGTAGACTGACAGAAAATGAACAAGTCACTAGTTGTATTTTGATTAGCACTTCATCATTTAACTCAGTTTGTTTTAGCTAAACTATCAGATTTTTTCTGATTCCAGCTTCGAAAGTGTGAGCCTTTGGACCTTTCCTTTTTCTTATGTGATAGTTAACTGAGTATGTTTATGTTTGCAATGGTTGGACGATATGTGCAGTTTGAAGATGTAACTTTCGGCTTTAGTCAGTTGTATCAAAAAACTTTTTTTGTCGTTTTCTGACATTTTATCAGCAGATAATTCATTGATTAACTAATCAATAACTAAACGCTGCTTAAACAAGAACCAAAATGATTGTTAGTTGCAGTTTCAAGCAGAATCTCCTAAATCAGTCAACAACAAGAGATCATGTTGTGTCTCACACTACGCCTTTGAGCTGTGTCTTAGGTTTAGGTTTCCCTGTGCCATGTGTGACACTCTGAACTCTGTCTCTCTTACTGCTGTACAAAAAACAGATACAAGTTAGTTACTTTTCTCAAAAAACAGAGTATCTTTGACTCAGAAATGAATAAAGCTTGAGATGTTGTGCTGCATAAAGCCAGTGTGTCCTTGGGTGACACCATAGAACTTCTTCAGGTATACTCCAACACCAAACACTTTGTACTGCTTCAGTCCTTTGATACCACATCACTAAGCTTTTATGACGTTTTCAGAAAACAATCTGAGAGTTCAAGTGTAAGAAGTTTAAACAGAAAATGAAAGTGAGACAGAGATGAACTAATAGAGGGCTGTGAAGGCCTCAAGGCATCCTTAAGAACGGTGCCAAGATACAAAATCTTATCTGTCCGCGTGTCTGGAAAATGCTAAGTGTCTGGATTTCTGCCAACAGCTTTGGGAAAGAAGGGAGCAGGAAGAGATGGATGGAAAGATGGATGGAGATGTATAGAGCATTGCTCCCATCATATCTTCCCCTTTGATTTTCTCTTTCACAGAGTCTAACATCAAATAAGGGAAAACAATTCAAAAACACCTGCGTTTCTATTTGGATGTTTGGATTCTTTTTAGCTAAAAAAAAAAGACTAAAACTAGATATCTTATGAGGCAGAAGAGATATAAGGAGCTGCTTGGCACTGAGGTCAGCTTAGTGTGATCAGTGGCTCAGAGCGATTAGAAGCCTGAACACAAGTTGTTTGATGTGGTCCGTTCAGATGATTCTTTTAATCACTGAGTCCTTTAGCCAGTGGTAAAAGCAGGTGAAAAGTAAAAGGGTTCTTGTCAGGGTTGTAATACTGTATGTGACGTTGTGGGGTTAATATTACTGCTGCGTTAGTGTGCGTGTTGCGTTTTACTGCTGTTCATGCTAATCCCACAGGGTTTGTACTTTATTGAGCTTGAGAAGTCAATGCATAATGGAAAGCCTCATCCTTCAGTTTGTCAGAACCAATCAAAATCAACACATTTGGAAATACGTGGTTTTCACTGAACAGGAAGGTTAGGAAAAAGTGTAATCTGTAAGTAACTGAAGCCTTCATGTCAAATGTGGTCTGGTGTAAAGTGCATTATTTGCTGTTGAGATGTAATAGAGTAATGGTGTAAAAAGGAAATACTCAAATAAAGTACCTCAAATTTGTGCTTGAGTCAAGCTCTGCATTAAGAAAGCGCTAATCTTTGAATCAATTATTTATCTTTTACAAAACCCCAACACATGTACAACAGTAATGTGGGGTGTCACATTACTGTTGTACATGTGTTACAAGCTTGGCTCAGGCTTGCGACAAAGTAGGAACTCCACAATCCACACAGAGAGAAGATCCAAAGTTAAATGAATTGATTTAAATATTAAGAAATTCAGATGGCGTGTGGAGGTGTACTCAGTTGTGTCAGGTGTGTCTCAATATGTTTGTGAGTGTTGTAACCTGAGCAAAAAAGAGCTCTCTAAAGAGATGCCCAGTAACAGAAAGCACAGCTGGGAGAGCAGTCCTGTCTTGCACATGGCCCCTCCCCTCTCTCAGGTGTATGCACTTTCTCTGATGACCCATCCAGGCTCCTACAACTAGGACAAGAAGCCAGGTGTGTTGTCACACACGTAAAGTCTTTGATTTATTAAAATCATAATTTCCAGAAATAATTATGCATTTCAACATATTCCACACTCTTTACACTCTTTGTCTTTACAACCAGTCTGTTTCTCTTGTAGCCTATGATGTGTGACAGACTCATTATTAATTATGACAGTGAAAAATGGAATATATGGCCAGATATAACAACAATGATGGAAGAGGCTGATGATGATCACTGCAGAAATATGCCGCCTTGAGACTGTATTAGATTTTTAATATAATAATTGTAATTTATATACCATGAAAAGCGCCGTGTATCTCTGTTTTATTCCATTTATCGGTCGTTCTGTGGTTGCACCGCAGGGGGGCACGAACGTCTCTCCCTCTCTTTCTCTCTCTCTCACTCTCTCTCTCTCTCTCGCTCGCTCAATTGGCGTCAGCGGTTTCCCAGCAACAGCCGGGCTTGAGCTCATCTCAATCATCCGCCGCTGAGCGCAGTCAAGACGCAAACACTCACTCCGGCTGCAACCGGAAGTCCGGTGGATTTACCGAGAAAATAAAAGCACATTGAGTTCAGGTGAGCTTCTCGCAGTACGCTGAAGGCCTATTATATCCAGACTTACTCTACTATATGCTACTATGGAGTGGGCTGTAGGAAAGTGAAGTGTTGAAACTTAATGAAACTAAACTTGGATTGGAGAAGACTCGCTTTGAAGCTCAAAAGTTTAGGATTTCTGTTGTTTATTCTTTATTAATTTCTTTCACTGACTTCATGCTTACTTACTTTCTGGCACATTTTTATTTTAATCTTAGAAGTGCGGGGAGAACACAGACAAGTATTCCTCAGTCCTTTCACCATCCCCTCAAAATGATACTGTCAAAACTGCCATATCCACATCCACGTATAAACTGCCACTTTCCGGCTGTTTTATTTTGAAAAACATCAACCGGACGTTGCAATACTGTTAATTTGTTCTCAGGTCCGCTCAGCTGTGGCAGAGCAGAGAATAACCATGGAGCGCAACAAGACGCGTTGGAGGGACTCACCAAGCGGACAGGAAAAGTGTCAGTTTCTGATCAGTTTCTAAGTCACTTTCAGAGACCGTGGACAGATTTTCGTTCACCAGCAGGTGGACGCTGAGTTATTTTAAGCGTGCGTAAACTGCCTGGAGAGGTCTAGGAAAGAAAATAGTCTTGGAGTGTCTAGCAGCTACCAAAGAACGGAAGGAAAGGAAGAGCAAAGAAACGAGTGTCCGTTGGATAGAAATGCTCTCTTTGTTATTTTTTACACACGTTTGAAAATCTCACGTTGCTTTTGGGGAAATGTCTCTGGTGTGCGCTGCGTAAAAAAAAACAACAACAACAACAAAAAAACAAAACACGAACAGCTTTCATGTCTCCTACTTTTCTTCAATGAAACTGTAAACGAAGCTGAGATTTGTCAAAGAAGGAGGCACTGGGCTAAAACTGAGAGCCAGTCACCGAACAGTGAGGAGCCATGGTGAAGTTTCACAACTCGGACCTCTGGATTGCCTGGATCGTCATATTCTGCATGGAGGGTAAGTTGTGTGTGACACTTGGAAACTTGTGTAGGCCTTCCACAACTAGAAGTACACCTGGACAATCCACAGCAACAATAACAATCGGTTACAGAGAGCATATTTCAAAAGGCTTACAGATTTTCTATCACGTGTATATGTACAATACATTTGCATCTGCACCGCAAAAACAGATGTATCTGGAATTAAATTGTGCCACGGGCTCAACCTCTTTTCTCCAAGAGCGCGTGCCACAGCCATTTGATCCCCCCCCCACCCCACCGCTTAATACGGTATGTTTGGATCAGGCTGACAAATCCCCGGCATTTCCACAAAAACTAAAGCACCGATTTAGGATGACTTTTCCCTAGTAGTGGCCATGTCATCTCTCCCAAAAGCACTTTTGATTGTGCACATCTTATCCCTAATGCGCTCTGCCGTGCCTGACACCGATTTTGCGCGTCGTACACAACACAAGGTGGCTAAAAATTACTGCTCCCCTCCAAGCCACGCCACCACCGCCGATAAACATTAAAACGAGGCACAGTAGAAACGGAGCAGACGGTGGAGGTCTGCGCTGGTATCCGCCCCAGAATCACGGTGACCAGGCAGCACAGGAGTGCAAGCAACCCCAGAGGAAAATCGTGTCTTTGTTCCTATAACTCTCCTATGGGGAACTGTAGCTACTGTGTGTGTGTGTGTGTGCTTCTAAATGGCAACTTTGTTGACCTTATCTTCTTCGTCCAGTCAAACCCTATACCAGTTGGGAGTGTACACAAGTTTTTCTTTTGATTTTGTCATACTTGATGTTGGCTTTTGTTGCGTAATATCCACGAAATGTGGAAAATTAGAAGTGGAATTTTTCTGTGATATTTTAGAAGACGTGAATAAAATCCATTTACAATAATAGAAGCATCATCAAAGAAAAGATTAATGGAAACCCATCAATAAATGAACATCATTTGTAAATATATTCACACATATGTGATGTAGGCTAATGAATAAAGATGTCCCAAAGTATAATGAGACAGTTAAATAGCTGCAGGCTAAAACTGAATCAGTTCCTGGCAAATCTAAATCAGAAAAAGAGCAAAGCTGAGCAGACAGAAGGCAGATAATGCCAACCCAGGCCCCTTAGAGCCTCGTGTCAGGACACAAAAAGCATTTCTGCTGAACTACTGAACTATCCAGACACACACACACACACACACACACACAAGCACAGAAAACAGCCTGACATGTCAATTTGCACACAGCAATTGTGTGAGATTGAATTTAGTCCTGATTGCTCAGGTGTTTCACTCCGCTGCTCACTGATTTAGCTGTATACCCCTGCAGTGAGTAGATGTATGGTATCTTGTCAGCTTGACTCAGGATTGCAATACACACATACACACACACACACATACACACACATACACGTACCCACGTGCTCTCAAGTTTATTTGATTTGACCAGTGTGACCCACTGTCTGACAAAATGATTTGTAATAAAACTGAGGATTGTGGCCACTCTTTCGACCCAAGTGATTCACATGTCTGTCCAATTTGAAAACCCTCAGCCGCCGTAATGAGTGAAGGTTCAAGTCTACAAATTACTTTAGAGAAAGAACAAACTGCTCAGTAGCTCTGGTAACAAGCCAGCCTTTTCAGTAAGCATTCGTTGGACAGTTTTTCTTCTCTTGCGTCTTGGTGGGGAGCTGCCAGTGTTTCTATAAATAAATTCTGATGCAGCAAAGTCAGTATTGATTGTGGTTGCTTGTTTTGGCTTTGTGTGTGTCGACCTCCACTTTTTGCATGTCAGACATTGTCACCAGATTGATCTGGTCTGTTTATTATGTTAGCAGACACCGGATTGTTTTGGGTTATTACACAAAAAGGCCTAAATAGTTTCACTTTTATCTAACAAGTACATTTCTAACATGAAATGTGCCACCCAGTACTTGGTTGTAGCTGTGGTCTGTGGACTGTCACTTAAAAAGAAGTGAAAAGGGAAAGTTTTGAAAAGCAGAAAACTGTGAACAGCTATTACGACAGGAGGACGCAAATTTCATAAGTGACTTGGACAGGGATCAGTTCATTGCAGGGCCCTTCATATACATTAGTTAGAGGGCACATCATGTTCTTCTTCAGCCATCAACCCTCCCCAGACCCACATAAATATTGCATCCTCAATTAGAAGTCTGCATCTTTTTTCATCTTTTCAAAGTGGACAAAAGTTGAGTGGTTGAGATCTGCAGTGCTTAAAACCTTTGAAGAAAGTTTGTCAGAGTTAGAGGAATAAACAGTGGAGGCTCTATCCTGATAAACTGATTGGTTCAGCTGCTGTGACAACGAACCCCTCTGGCTATACCAACACTGAGCGGCTCTGTCTGCAATGATGCCACGATGTAACGATTCACCCAGAACAACCCTCAAGGGTGGTGCATGGACCGATCCGGAGATCCAATCAATTCAACAAATTAAATTCAAGCGGAGGTGGTGACTCTGAACTCTTGAGCTTCTGTTGTTTATTTTGGATGTCTGCATAATAGATCCTATAGAACATTTCAAATTTGCATACAGCAGAATGTTTTGGTTTGCCCCCAGGCTTTCATCTCGCTTTCCTGTATGTTTGAGATGAAGAGGAGGTCGAGGAGCACTCAAGCATAAAAAAAAGACAACTTGAAGTGTTTGTTAAGCTCATTGACATTCAGGACATTCATATCTGCAACAAAGCTGAACTCAGACCAGTACTCTTCTCCGCTTTCACTGTGAGCTTGTTAACCTTTGAGGCTCTGCTCAAAGTAATGAAATTACATAGCAAGCCGGGTTTGCTTGTTGTTTGTTGTTGACATGGTCTTCTTTGCTCAGTCTGAAGATTTAATTCCAAGTCGTCATTCAAATATGATTCTTGCCATTCATAACGCTGGGTTCACAGCAGCAGTAAGTATGGTTTTAGTGAAGCTTTCAAGGTAAAAACTGAGATAACTTTGGTGGAAAAGTTGTCTGAAACCCTTATCACATTGTGTAACAGGTTCAGTTCTAAATCTGCCAGTCACCAAAATCATATTTACTTGTGTGTTTCTGTTTCCTTTTCAAAGCTGCTTTGGTTTGTTAAGTTATTTTATTTATTGTTTTGCTCGGAAACAATTGCAGGCAGTCAGCGATAATGAGTTATGAGAGAGAGCAGAGTGAGAAGAGCTTTGATAAGTCATAAAAAAAACCCAAAAAAACAAAAACATGTTGAAGTGGTGATGAGAGCTGCAAAGCGCCGCAGGTCTTTTAGGTGTACTCACGATTTTTGGAACCACAGGTGAATTTGCAGTTTTTTCAAAAAATGTAATGCACCGAGCTGACGTAGGGCATGCCTCTCAGTCTAACGAGAGAATGCATATGATGAAAAAATCCTGTCTGTCTTTTTTTTTTTTTTTTCTGATAAGTAGTGTTTTTTTTCCCTCCTTTTTCCGCCTGCTGCTAAAAAGGAGCAGCTGGAACAAGAGTGTTGGACAGATGGAACTTTCCACCTCGATTATTTTTCTCACTAAAAATAGCCTCTCAAAAAATTAAAAGACCTCTGGGACCGCTCGCAATGTGCATGTGCGTGTGTGCGTATGCGTGCGCATGTTTGAGCGACAGAGGCGCGGGGAACTTCAGACGACGGGGTCCTCAGATGATGGCGGCAGCGGCCATCCTGGGAGTGTGAATGAATAAATGATGGGCAGATATTTGGAGGAGAGTGAGAGCAGCATTCGCCCAGTCCCACGGTCTCTTAAGCACACATTAAAGTAGGCCCCAAAGAGCGCACAGGCTGCTCTGCTGCACGGCAGTTGGCCAAGCATCTGGGGCAAACATCTGATGTGGTCAGTTCACAGAGTTTTGGGGGGTTTGGGGCTTTGAGGTTTTGGGATTGGTTGTACCTTTAATCAGAGTGGCAAGTGAGCGAATCAGGAGTGAATGGTGTGTGTGTTGGGAGCAGAGTGATGTTGTTGATGCCAAAATGTGATCAGTTATGTTTCTTAACTGCATTTGGGTTAGATGATTAAAAAGGGTGTTGGGGAAGTGAGGTGTCATTTTTCAAACGGAGACGCTGCCTGTCTCATCAGATTCAGGCTTGTCACTTGATGTGGCAAACACTTTGCTTTCCAGTGGAAGTTCTTTCATTTTAGATGATTGACTGTCACTGCTGCACCATCCTGGGCAGAGGAATTGCATGAAGGAAGCTTTTTTTTTTTTTACTTTCATTTCATGACACGTAAGACATTTAAGACATTCTCACAAGTGAATCAAAGATGCAGGGAAAATCAGTGTTGCGGCATTGCCATAACCAGTGATCACTGCCCTGAGCGGCGAGATAACTTCTCTGTGGATTAACTGTGATAACTGCGCTATTGTGAAAGCTGATGTTAGTTACGAACCTCTAAAAGGTTTATGACTTTATCACTCAAAGATGGAAAATGACGATGTTGCAGAAGGTAATAATTTAAAAAAAAAAAAAAAGCAGAGTGTATAAAACAGTATCTTTGTCTGTAACATACTGTGAGAGATTGTACCATTTGGATGAGTGTGTGTCTGTGTGTGAGAGAGAAGAGCCCTGGGTTTATACATATTTTAAAGCGGATGTCTTCCTCATGTCGTGGCACCCTGAAGATCCTGTCTGTGAAATGAGCAGTTTTGCTTTGCTGGCAGGTTTGACAGGACCATTGCTGACAGGACCCCCCCATCACATCAGTGACTCAAGAGCTATTTGGTAAATGTAGATATGACATTAAGTTTTGTTGAGTGTCTTAAGGTGAAAATAGATTTTTCTCTTAGTAACTATCACTAAGTTTTAGTTCACGCAAGTTTAGTTAATTGCAGTTATACGTTTAGTTGTTGCTTGGTGTCAGCGATTGTTCCAAAAGCTCAGCTTAGAAGTTAGATAGTCATGAGTGTGAGTCAGCACTCTATACTACAGTCACAAATTGGGGATTTCCACAGACTGCTCTAACAGAATAATTATTATGTCTTTGCAGAGCCTGCACAATATCACACCCGCAAAAAGTACTATTTTCTGTTACTGTTACTGTTTGAAAATAGTAATCTGTCTCTAAATCCATGACAAGAGAACAGATTTTTAGGCTACATTTTGTAATCTTATTACCCTCGTAAACCTAATAAAAAATGGTCCTGTCATCACTATCTTTAAGGCACGTGCTCAAACTTTGATGTTTGCAACAGCCAGTGTTACTTGACTTAGATTTTTACAAAACCCCTCCTACACCATTCACTTTTGTGTGTGTGTGTGTGTGTGTGTGTGTGATATATTGCAGCTCTCAATCAGTGTCTGCCAGAGGGTCGTTAAGTTGATCTCTGGTATTACCAAGAATAGTTGCTGTGTTTATCATTGTAAGCCTTTATGAGCTTGGATCAATGACGAAGGAAATGCTCCTGTGTGCACATTATTCCCACAAGTGTGTGTTAACATGCAGTGTGTGTGCATGTGTGTGTGTGTGTGTCTGGACCCTCATAATTCCCCAGGCAAATAAATTACAGTGGATCCCAAAGGAACGGGGTTTCAGACAGTCAGTTTGTCTGAGTCATGCTATGCACTGAGCTCAGTGTTAAGATGAAAGGAAGCTCACTTGAGTCTGTCCAGCTGTTCATTTTAATGCATACAGTACAGTTACCCTATAGCACTGTCGCCTCACAGCAAGAGGCTTCCAGGTTTGAATTCCGGTCTGGGCCCTTCTGTGCAGGGTTTGCATGTTCTCCCTGTACCTGCGTGTTTTTTCTCCAGGTACTCCAGCCTCCCACAATTCTACAAATATGCACCTTAGGTTAACTGGCTACCCTACATTGTGCCTAGGTGTGAGTGTGTTATTGTTTGTGTATTGTTTTGTGCGTTGGCCCTGTAAGTTACTGGCAACTAGTCCAGAGTGTACCCCACCTCTCGCCTGTTGTCAGCTGAGATAGCCTCCCCACACAACACTGCATGGATAGACAGTATAGAGGATGGAAGGATGGGTACAAATAGCCCTTTGACACGGACACTCAAACTTTGTGTAAGTAAATCGTAAATCCAGAGTACCAGAATTATTAACCCCACTTAGTACAAACCCAGTTCCAGAAAAGTTGACATGCTATGTAAAATGTAAATTAAAGCAGAAGGCAATCATTTGCATACAAACCGTGAATCGTGTATTTCACAAACCTCGCAAGTTTTACTTTGCGTAATTTGTAGCATAGAATTTCGATCCACGAAATTATGAAATCATCTTCTCAGGTGACTTAAGCTTTTTGCTATTATTCTGCATCCTGCACATAAGATCTAAAATGTTGACTCTGAATTTTCATTAGAACTCACAAACCAAGCAATCTAATTTGAAACATGTATAATAGATGCCAAAGACACTACAACATTGTGTTTTCATAGCTTCATATAAATAAAACTGCGATGAATTAAATAAATTGCACGGGAAGGGATTAAATAATTGAAGTTCCCCGATGAGCAAACAAATTAAGTAATTTGTGAAGAAAAATTTGATGGAATTAAATTAGTACATACCGAGAGTACACATTATTGTATTATCTTGAGGGATTGACTTGAAATCTGAGTGCACAAATAATTAAATCCTAATTTGTGCAAATTATTTTAACTTTTTACCCCACAAGGTGTGATGAGGAAATACAATGATGACAATTATGATGATGATGATGATGATGATGTGGCCAGTCATCTGAAACAATGGTTGTTACATTTCTCACTTGAACAGATTTCACAGCACAATGCAAAAACAAATATCACAGTGGAAGCAAACAGTCTGTTCCTAGGACATAATGACAGACAGCTACATGAAATGTTGTAGTGGGAGCTGCATTTACAGCAGGCCTAGAGGAAGGATGCAGATTCAGAAGTGGGTGGTTTTAGGTCAGAGAGACAAGCAAGTCCTAACGCAAGGACTATATGTAGGTATTTTCAACTGTACTCCCTGGAGTACTGTGGCCTTGCATCACTAATTTGAAATTGATTGTTAATTGATCCACAGAACAACTAAATGACCTTACGGCACTTGATGAACCCAATGGCTGACCTGGCTGGTGTCACACTGACAGACAATGCAGATCCTGTGTCCTGCTTTGAGTGCATGGTGGTCCACAGAATAGTCTTGACCAGACAATTGCACAAGCTCTAAAAATACACTGGATAATTTCATATTCTAGAGGAATGTAATTTTGTAAATTGCTCACTGTTGCACATGATGGGTTGTCTGTGCTCCTCTGTAATGGCTGCCTCTACTGTTAGGTGTCTGGCTGAGAGCACCTACAGAAATGACTTCCCTCCTTCGAGTTTTTAAAAGCCTCTGAGGGTCAGAGGTCTCAGACATGACATGGTGTCCAAAAAGATGGAGAACTAGTCAGCATTTTCAAGCTTCTTACTGCTGTATGTTGTCTTTCCTTTGTGTGGAAATTTCCGTAATCATGTTTTGATCTGCCTGACGGCAGCATAATAGTTTGGTCAAATCTTTTATCTTTCAAAAACAATGTGTCAGGGTGAGCATTTCTGCCTGTCATGATGCTCACTTCTGCTAATGGAGAGAAAATGCAGAATACTAGAATAAGAGAAGAGAATAGAGGTGAACAAAGTGAAAGGGGGGCAGATTCTCCTGCATTAAATATGCTCAGGGCTTTTCACAGCCATAGGTAATTCATAAACTGGCTGTTGAGGTAAAACACTTCCGTTATATTTGTGCTTTTGCTTTTTTAATCTAGTTCAGTGAATCTGCTCTCAAAATATAATAACAAGAAGCACATTTCCAAAGGCTGAAGCTAATTTTTGGTTTCATTAATCTGGTACTTTTGGCCATTGCACTCATCAGGTTTTCTGCTGAGTTTTAGGGAAAAACAAACGAAAACAAACACACGGGTTTGCTCATGTTTCACACTCATCAGCCTCAGCTTAAATGTGTACTTCCAAAAATCAATGCAGCTGATGAGGTAGAACATCAAATATATTGTCTGTGTGCTGTACTGTTTTCAGTTGGTTTGTCAAAAATGGTTGGCAAATGATCACATTCTGTTTTAATAACCTTTTACACAGCATCACAGCTTTGTTTGGAATTGGAGTTTTACAGGAAAATGATAAGATTATTAACACAACTTTAAACATTCACCACAGCTTATAGGCCAACTTACTCATTTAACTTTCAGGGTTTCCCCGAGAAAATCGGTAAGTAGAGGTGATAAACACCTTCTGGATGCAGTCCACCGGGTCATTGGAAAAGCTCAAACCTAAAACATTAAAACACAAGTCGTAATAAACTAAAATCTAACTTAAAAAGATATATCTGCACAATAAAAACACTAGACGTTCCAATAAAACCAAATGTAGCAAGTGAACAGCTAGCCTCACTGTGCCCATTGCTCTTAATGTTAGCTTGGAAGCACACTCGTATTAACCACCACAGTGTCACTATCTGGTTAGTAAGGACAACGAAATGAAACATCCCTGCAGTAGTGGAAGGCAAGCTCTTGGTCTGACACACTTTGGCTCTCAGTAAATGTGTGTTAACTGCCTGAGTTCCTCCCTGTAGAAAAGGTCTTGCAGCAGCTCTCCATAGTTTCATTATTAGTCCCTCTTTCGTACAGTGCCCCAGAGCCACACTCTCTCACTATTGTTGTACTTCTTCTCTCTCTCTTTCTCTCTCTCTCAGGTGTCCATCTTTCAAAATGCAGGTCACCTTCTCTCTTTATCAGGACCTATATTCCTCTACGTTTCTCACCATCCTTTTTGTACCATGTACTCTATTTGTATCTGCTGCTTTTTTCCCCTCTACATCACTGTTTTCCAGTTTCATTGTCTTTCACTATCACTCTTTTTCAGTCTCTATTTACCTCTGTGCCTCTCTTTCACACACTCTAAATTTCTCTCTCCCTCTCTCTCTCTGCACCCTCCCACACATTCTGTCAACACACAAATGACTTTCCAGGGATAAGGAAGAGACTGAAAAGTGGTCCCCGCTTGTTCTGTCCTTGCAGACAACGAATGAGCATGTCAAATCTGATGCATGTGAACAGCCAGGGAGGATGGTGCGCTGAGGCACGCAGTGAGAGAGAGACAGAGACGGTGAAAGAGAGGCACAGAGGAAGAGAGAGGCAGGAGAGATCCCATCTGTGCATTGTTACAGCAGACTTCACCTTAACATTGTCGCCGTTGTATCCAGTAGAACACGAGGGGACACAGGTGGGACTTTGACAAACTGGGGAACTCACACTTACACAGTTTATGTGTGCGTGAGCATACACACATGCACAGTTGTGTTTCCATCACTTTTGGGGACATTACATAAACTAACATTCATTTCCTGGAGCCTTAGCCACCGCATAACCATAACAAAAAACATTACTTGCCTAATCCTAATCCTGACCTTAACCTAATGCTAACCTCAACCTAACCTTAAAGCAACTGTGGACACACACATACACACACACACACATTCAGATGCACATGCGAATGAATTTCACAGACGTACATTGACAATACATGCACATGCCTGCACAAACATATATAAAAACTCTCTTAGTTGCTCGTTTGTGCAGCATACAAGAGTGGTGCATGCACACACAGAGACACTTTGCAGCATCTCTAGGAGTGTTCATTGGTTTAGTGTGAGGTCAAATTGATGTGAAGGAGTTGTAGGATGGGTTAGTATTGGTTAGTAGGTGTAACAGTATTCATATTACATCCCATCCATTTTACATAATGCTCTCATGGAGAGACTCATTTTAATAATAATAATAATAATAATAAAAAATTGTACACTTGCTGTCAGACAACCACCTGCTACTCAGCTACAGAAGCACAGACCGTGAACAAAAACCCACATTAACTCTCCTGCAGTCTTTTTCTTATTTAACTGACAAACGTGACCACATGTCTTGTGCTACCCTTAGTTTGTTAAATGAGTGAACACACAAACATTTACTGGGGAAGAGGGCTGCTAATGTCTGTAGCACAATACATGTCTGCAAATATCACTTCCAAACATTTAGGCTCTGTTTTGGTCCTCACTTCCATGGCTCTCCCATGGCTTGTAAACTATAGCACGTTTGTTAGTTTGTTTCATGCTGGAGACATGCCAGCTGCTGTCAATCAAACTCAGACACTAACACACTCACCAGGTGCTGAAGTAAAAAGGGATATTTATATATTCTGATATTTTCTAAAATTATATAAAATTGTTTTTTTAATGTGAGGGAATCTGGGACATGACATGCAGCAGCCAATTTAATTTATCTCTTTACTTTCACTTTCTTGCATTTTTGGTAGCCGTTAGAATCATGAGTTGATTTGCTATGACCTCTCGCAGCAAAGGACATAACTTTTAGATGTGTGAGGGTGTTTTCTTTTTCTTGTTAAAACCTTTATATTTCACATGCTTTGGCTTGATGACCCTTGGGCTGCTAAAACTTGGTGAGGGCATGCTCGAAACTTCAGTGGTTGAATTAAAAAAAAAAAGAAGATGAGCACTCTCATCCTGTGAGACCTGCTTCTCGTGGAGACCACGTAGGCAGTGTTAGTCTAACAACAATATAGGGTCCATGGATATCAGGGGGCACCATATGCTGCTGTGGCCCTTCAACCCATAATCCATGCCTCTACTGTCTTATCTGGTTGCCCTCCCTGACAGCCTGGAGACTGGTGGTGGGGGCAGGGAAACACTGTCCAGTGTGCTGCACTCTGCTTTGTGTTTGAAATGTGCTCAATATGCAAATCCAGTCAGCCTCACATAGTTTTACCAGAACATGAAAGGCCAAATTCACCATCACACACAAACACAAGCATGTTAAGGGGATGCATGTGCCAACCAACCCACACATAATGACACAGACGCACACACGCGCACACAAAGATCCTTCACCCCACCCTGCTACGTGCATTAATATCATGCGGATATTGCACAGACTTAACTTATAATGCCAGATAGTAGTATTGTCACAGACCCCACTGGTACACCGTGTGTGTGTGTGTGTGTGTATGCCCTATTTGTCCACTATCCTACAAAAAGCCTTTTAAGTAGATCCCGGCTATTGGAAGAGCTTTAAATAAGCGTAACACAAAAATGGAAACGTTAGTCCATGTGCGTTTGTCCCACATGACATCGACTGTGGAGAGATACACTGACTGCTGACTTTGTTATGACAGACTTAAAATAAGATAAACTGTCCTGTGATTAAAAGCACACACTTCAAGATAAACCCAGCACTTTTAGGACCCTGACAGTGCTAATGAGCATGCATACCAAGAATCAATGACTGGTCAGAGCTGTTGGTGTTCAGCTAATACAGCTGTTTCACTTTAAAAACCCTTAACTTCTTGTTCTTAACTTCCTGTATAATTACACCTTTAACATTAGGGGAATTTTTAATGACAAAATCAATGCCTTTATTCAGTGGTATATACTTTAGTGTTGCATCAGTTTATCTTGTTTAATTGTATAGTTTATAAGTCACATTCAGTGTCATCTTCACAGGCGGACTAATATTAACACACAGTAGCTGTTTTATGGAGCTGTGACATTTAAATCAGCCTTGTCATGAGGTAACATTTCTTGTGAAGTGAAGAGGCACAGAGATTCAGTTTAGTATTGCTGATTGCTTGCAGAAATGGAACAACAGACATATTTATACTGTAATTTTTGATTCATGCAGAGCTTCCATTTTCTATTTTTGATACACTTTTTCTCTTATCACTTTCACCTTTTTCTTTCTCTGCTCAAAAATCCAAACTCCCCTTGCTATTTAGATATGACCGAGGAGGCTGTGACTTGCTTGCATGCTTCTTCTGATGAGTAGCAGCTGCTGATCTGTGTCCAGCTTGTCTGCTAAGAAGTGATTTGTGAATATGGAACAATGTGTTAACTATTGCGCCAAGACCCAAATCATCTACTGAAATGGGCTTTGCTACAGATTATGTCTGTCATTTGGTGTGTGACCCTGGCTTATAGATTATGGATAGCTTTGGCTTTATTTGATCAGTTCAGTGACGCACAAACAAGAACCTGAGTGGGAACCCGTGCATACACAGACACACGGAGCCGTGCATGTGCAAAACTGATGAATTATGTGATAGAACATGTTACTACTGCTTATATCCACTGACTTGTATTTCTCTTTCTGTTTTCACATGTTCTTGCCATTCAGGGTGATGATTTTTAGTTAAGAAAAGTTCAGAAAACATCCAGACACCTTTAACTCGCACACACAGCACGCAATAAGTGAGTTTAGTGATGCAGTCACAAAAAAGCAGCTCTGGATCTGGTGCTGGAAAGCTGATTTCTGTGGTAATACTCTTTAAATAAAGTTAGAGAAGATACCATGTGTTTCCCAAGATAACGTGTAGATTTGTACATGTCTATCTTCCTGAGGGAATGGTGGTTCTAAAGATATATAGTTTGGTACGAAATGCTTTACTGCCTTCGATTGTCGGTGACAGGCTGCCAGTCAGCGCTGTGTGATTGGAAGGTGTGACAGGGTACATGAGGGATGGTGAGATCAGATAAATATGATTATGTGAACTTGTTTACTGTATTCCAGTGGAAGCTACAGTATTTGAAACCAGATCTGCTCCAAACTGGGAGCCAGTGAGGGGAGGTCAGAATGTATGCAGTGTGATCAAATCTCAGCTTTTTGGATGAGTTGAACCTTTTTGATACTGTTTATTGATAGCCCGGAAACATGCCATTGAACAAAATAAATGTTGATGAAACATGTTCATGGAAAATATTATAATGTATAAAAATATTGTAATTTTTGTTTTAATTTAATCAGATGGCATCAGTTTCACTAAAACAGAAGCTACAGGAATGTAGATTTGGGTGTTAATGGAAAAGCTGTTTCACTCATGACTTCATAACTTCACCAACATAGGCCTGGAATGACCCTTTTGACACACCCAAGTTTTCTTAACAGAATGATTAAGATGAGGTATCAACAATTTTAAGCAAATAAATTTGAGTAAAATATCTATTTGGAATATTAACTAAATCTGAAATCAGTTACTTTTTTGTAAGAATCATCTTGATGAAATGATTGTAGGCTCGGTCTAAATGGTCAGAATTTCTTGAAGAACTGACAGGTTAATTGAGTAGAAGTTGAGTAGCTTTCTGTCCTGCAATTTGGGTTGAAAGTAATAATATGCAAAAGCTGCTTCATTTTTAAGACATGAAGAAAAAAAGTGAGAGCATGTGTGAGCCAGAGAAAATTCACTAAGCTCATGATGGTTGAAAAGGTCGAGGGTGTGCTTTTGTTCTGCTGCTCCTCCAAACAGAGTCTCCTGGGGTTATTTGTTTATTGTCAGTTGCTCCCTTATGCATACTCACATGCACACGCACACACACACACACGCACATCCACACATGCACAGGCAAAGATGTACACTTCCAGACAATGTCAAACAATCCAATTAGCTACCATCAAGTCAATTGGGGTAATTACCCAGAAACTATTGCGTTGTTTTCTCCCTGTGCACTATCACAACTGTAATTATGGCAAAGCAACAATGATGTGCAATCAGTTCACTGTCACTGTTCTGTAGTGATGTGATGTCAGTAAAGATTGCAGATGGGTGCTGAAATGATAGAGAATTTCAGTGTATAATATTGATATAGATAGGAACTACAGAAAAGGGGCGAGCTCAGTCAGAGAGAGCAGGACCCAGAGTATTCACACGGGGACCTGTGAGTCGAAGTCTAACTCTTCATAAACATCTCTCATAATCAATGGCAGAATAGCAAGTGATCCATCTTCTCTGGCCTGTAAACGGTTGACATTTTCCCTTTATTAAAGCTGTGAGATGAGACGCAGGGTTTTAACGATGACACAAGATGATCAATGACTCCATTGTACTCGGCTGGAGGGTGCTTTATTAACACGGGACATTGTCCCGTTCCAGAACAATTTCTGTGTATTTAGAGGATGATTTCCTCATTGGAATTTGGGTCTCTGGTGGACAGAGCTGAATGTGTGGCTCTTCTTCTTTTGTGCATTGTAATGAAGCAGAACAGGACTCTGTAATGCTTTGAGAGTGGGTGTAAGACAGAGATACATGGAGACACAGAGAGGTGTAGCTTGTCTTTATTACTGTACTACTTGGTGATGAGAGGGATGTGGAGAGATGTGTGTTGCATATTAGAGCACAATGGAAAAAAATTACTCTTTGTTAAAATGAGGATGGTCTAGAATGGGAGGGCCCGCTGAGACTGTCATCGGTGTGCCTGCACAGCCAGATGAAACGCTATTCACCATTGTTATAATAAAACACGGCTCAGATAAAAGCTCATGAATACAGGTTGCACAGAAGAGCTGAAGCAGCCACTCTGTAACAGATTACACTGCCGCTACGCACAGCGGGGAGAAAAAATGACTCCAGTTTTAATTAATCCTTGTTTAAATTAGGATGAAAAATTAATACTGCGAATTGGCCGTGCAGATGAGATGAGGCGTATATGATACAGTGTTTCATAGCTGGTAATCAAAGCATCAAAGACACTGAGAGACTGGGGGTGGCGAATAAGAGTTAAAACCTTTCCATGTGAGTGGGAGAATAACCGGGGCCCGACTGACTTCAAATGGAGATGTTATAGTGAAACTGAGAGAGAAAGTCAGCCACACAGGCAGATTTCACACGTAGTTTAACACTTGGTCTGAGGCTGAATATGAAAGTGATTGAGGAGATTCAGCACTCGGGACGGGTGAAGAGGACAGGACAGTTCAGGCTGTGTGGACTTGTCTTCATGCTGCAATTCCATCTCGAGATAATCTGTTTCTGTGCTACTAATTGTTTTGCCACTCATATGCAGGTGACTGTAAAAAAAAATACAGAACTTTGACAGTGGAGACCTGGCTTCACATCCTGACTCCAGTGCGTGGTGAAGTTTAGGCAACAAAAATGTTTCATGAATACAGTAAAAAGAAAACACAATTTGTCCCGTTCTTTGAGACAGCTTTTGGCTTTTGAATATTGAACAAAGACATAACATAATCCACCCCTAACAACACATCAAGTGCTGTGAGTGCCTACATAACAACATAGTGATCAAAAAAGTTTCGTCATGCTTAAGTTACCTCCAGCAGATGTTGCAGATGTTGTATATTTCAACAGGGTAGTGTAGGAAAAACAAATGAAATACGTTAATGTGATCTTATTAAACGGTGCATAATAGCATGCCACTTTTAATAACATTCATGCATTTTAAGCCACAGGTCATTTAATAGTGGCTACATATCAAGTTTTGGACATGCAGGAAAGGACAAAGCCAGGTGATCTTTACTGGCTGATCTTTGTTGTCATGGTAACAATGATAAGTATGTGGTTAACACTGTGAAACAGTCATAGTTTGATAAGGTTTTTTGCACCAAAGCCACTTGGTTAGGGGAGAGGGTTTCAGACTGAGACTAGGGAGAAAAAAGTGGCACCTAACTGAAGTGAGGGGACAGCAGAAGGAAAATCTAGATGAAGATGGAAATGGGGGGGGGGGGCAGAGTCTAAAGATGTAAGAAGAAAAAACAAGAATGAAGTAGGCCTAAAAGTTCATTTTAGTAGAGCGAAGGCTGATATGTCAACTTCATACACCTTCAGTTATATGTTCAGTTGTACCTAAATCATTTTTTACTTTCTGCTGCTGTTTTCTATGGTAGTTTTTATGCAGTTATTAAGTCTGCTCGCTTCCACTCTTCAACCCCAAAACACCTGGAGCTCACCATAGCCTAAAGCCCTCTCTCTTAAACCGTTTAACATGTTTGCCATCTCACAATCGTCCGCTTTCTGTTCAGAGGGCAGAGGGCTCTCAACAACCAAAATGCTTGATTTCCCCTCATTTCATTTCTTCGCTCTCTTTCCAGCCTGGGGAGTGAATGAATATGAAAAAATATATATATATATTTTTACAGTTCATTTGCACTACTTTTTTCTCCCTGCCTGGTGGAGACTCAGGTGGGCATGAGTATTAATAGCTTCCCACGTTTGTGACGTCAGCTGAAATCACACATGCGCCTCTTAACGCTCAGAGGTGTTTTATGTTCGTTAGATACATCACTCTCAGCGGTTATTTAGTCAGTGTTGCAAAGCACTTGTTAGTATAGAACGGAAAATAAAATCTCATTTGCGTCTCTCCGTGCCTGCATTTCTGCCTCCTAGTTACAATGTTTTCATTTTCATGCCTTTCTATGTTATTTTTCCCTTTTTAGTTGTGTTTGTACCTTGTTTAACTGTTGCTAACCTGCTCTCTGCTCTCGGGTCTTTCCCTCCATCATTCTTTCTCCTCTTCAAATTATTCTGCTCTTTAATGTGAGTGTCAAACAGTATTTCATTTCCTCTCTTTTATCTATTTCTCAGCATGTGTCCATGTGAATAATCTCTCTCTCTCTCTCTCTTCATTAAAAAAAAGCCTGTATACTCCGCCTGAAAGCTTTGTGGGGTCCTAAATGCTAAATGCCAGTCTGTCTCTGCCAGGCGCCCGCTTAGTGCTGGTCTCCTTGGTGATGAGACCAGCGATCAGGCCGTTCTGCACCAGACACTGAGGGGTTTGTGATTGAGTGTGAATGTGTGTGTGTGTTTGTGTCAGCGTACAGTAGATGTGTGTGTGTCTGTGTTTTGCCCCTTATCTTTGGAAAGACGTGTACTGTATGTAAGGGAGACAAATCTAGGCAGTACGAGGGACATGTATTCACTGACTCATTATCATGTGAATGCATTATGTTTCCTGTCAACATGCCTCTGCCAAACAAGGGGGCCTCTGTTCTCTCTGCCAGGGCTGAAGCGGCGCAGCGGCCAGGCTCCAACGTGGTGCGGTTCTGCGCTGGCACAATTCACCAGGAGTTTAGCTCCACAGACACTGCTGCTGGCCTCATCCCGATTCAGTCCATCTGTACTGGCATCTCAGCAGCCGGCGAGGAATCTGTCTGTCTGTGGGAATGAGATGGGAAGACACCATTCAGAAACATTTAATGACTGATGGAAGGCTTGTTCTGGATTGGATTTAGATAATTATGATATAATTGAACTGAATTGTATGTTGAATTCAATTCAATTTAATTATATGTGAATATTATATATTTGAATTGTATATCTGATTGTATCATTATCTACAGTGCACAAATCTAATTTTAATTATGATAAAATATGTAAAAATTGACAGAAATGTCATACAGCATTTCATCAGTAATCAAAACACACACTGAAAGGCAACTGAGCATGCATGGTTTTTTGTTTGCCATCCTGATTCTGCTTTCCTCAAATCAAATCCCAGGATGATTTTAACAGCCAATTGGAGGAACACTTTCCCTGAAATCAAACCTGTGCTCTAAGGGGACCCTCCGAGCAGACGGCCTTTGCCATTATCATCATCAGCACACTAATACTCTACAAGAGTCTCCCTGCATTGGAGCGGGATTTCTAGCTGCTGTTGGGGATATTGATCTGGCTGACAGAGACTAATTCTTTGATACACAGGCGTAGAGTTAGAGGTCAGCCCTGTGGTGTGAGCTCTCACATCTCGCTGGGACCAATTTGAATTCCTGAATAGCCGAGGGTCCTAACAGCACACCTCCCTGTGCTCATGCAAACCTGAGGTGTTGGGATGCTTTATGTCTAGGATTCCAGTGTGTAACGAGCAGGTGTGTGTGCATGTCTGTGTATGAGCGAGAGTTATATGCATGTGTGCTCATGCATGTGTGTACTGTGCTCCAAAATGCTTGTGCAAGCAACATTGAGACGCTTTGACTTGCATTGGTGAGAGATTGCATGCAGCTCACACACACTTAATATGTATAAATGGGTGACTGAATAATACCTATGAAGCCCGTTTGAATGAGCATATTCTAGACATATGCAGTTACCCAGAAAATGGTTCCACTGTGGGCTAAAGTCTCATGTATTATGAAGAGTATCAGTTACTGTCTGTTCAGGTGTTTGTGAGTGTCTGATGTGGAATTTTAAAGTCTAAAGTCCTCCAGGAATTATTACACAAATAATAAGGAATAAAACACAGAATAGGTCAGGTGTTGATTGATTTCATCCTATCCAGGCTCCAGCTATAGCTCAGTTGAGATCCAGAACCTTTCAACTAGGCAGACCAAGACAGGAGTGGACAAAAGCAATGGTAAACACATTTCAATATTAATAATGGATAATCTCACTGCATTTTGGGAAATATGCCCATTGACTTCATTACTGAGAAGATGGAGGCCTGATTGAGAGAGAAGCTAAAAATAATCTGGCTACCTCCACTTGCGGGTTGACTGTAAAATGACCTTATGATAAAAGCATATGTGAATCCACCAAGTTGGCTTGAGCAGTCTCACGCTGTAAGATAGCCGCGCCAGACTGAGCCACTTTAACGGCTCTTATTTCCTTCACACTTATTCCAATTAAAGCATGACTTGTGATTAAAGGACAGCAGTCTGCTTGGTAATATGTAAAGTAAGTGTGAATGTGTTTAATGAAGAGAGAGAGAAACAAGTTGAGTTATAGTGCAGTGTGTTTCAGTGTCATGTCTTCACTATCTTGGCCTGTTGGTGTGCATGTGTGTGTTGGCTTTAAATGTGTGTTTGTATATGTGAGTGTATGCATGTGTTTTATTAGCTTGACTTATTGGACATCTGCACTAACAATTGCCCGTTCACACTCGGGGTTAATTGACCTCTGGAGAGGTTTCTCTCCTCAGTGATAATGAATGTCTGGATGATATGATTATTCTGCTTTTGCTGCAGATATGAGATTTGTGAAGAGCTTTGAGTTCTGAGGTAGCTCATTATTTTTTTTTAAATCACACGTTTGAACACACTATTCCTCGTATTTAAAGTGTGTCTTTGAAGCCTGTGTCAGAAGTATCGCAGTATTATTACCATAAATAATGGGTGGTGGTGGTGGTCCCCTTTTGAATTTGGGTGTTTAAAGTATTATCTTCCAACCACCAGTTGCACATTCAAAGTAACCAAATCACACCACATAAAACTGTAAAAACACATTATTGACCAAAATAGCCTTGGAAAGAACACATACTCGATAATCTTCAGGTAATAATTTCCCCCCAAACCGAATACACAGTGTTTTGTAACGGAACTCTTCATTTGTTTTATTCAAGCACAGATAAATATTATATGAGCAATATTAAAAGGTCTGATCATCAATGATTAATAGTCTTTGTGCTGTAATGTAGGTTAGGACCCAGGAGTCCAGCAAGCTGAAATGTAAAACAAACAAATCACTCTCCATAAAGGAAAACATCTTTTAACACCCTCTCCACTGCAGCCTGCATTGTAATGACCTGTATTCCCAATAACAACGAGAGCTGACGATGAAAAATGATCAATGGGATGAAATCATGAGGGGCTTTTGTTACTGATGTTTTAAATTTGTTTGCAGTACTCTCAAGGACAGTGTGTGTTTTCTGATGCTTAATACACATGCACATGAGCGGGCACGTGCGCTCACTCAGAGGCATTCACACCTTCACAATCAAAAAGAGAAAACTAATGAAGCCTTTCTGAAACAAACAACTTGATTAAGACTCAGGAGGGGACAGAATCAGGTGTGAACACTGTGGGTCATGAAATCATGTGTGAACGTATGCCAACCATGTGTTTTTAAAGACGCATTTTGTGTGGTTTTAAGGGTTGCTCCACCTCCCGAGGGTGTTTGCTTGGGCGTGTTATCTCCAGCACTGCTGTTCTACCTGGTGAGCGTCTTCTGGCTGAATGCAGCAGCAGCAGAGCTGAGCGTAGGTTTGCCTCTGGGAGACACATTATCATCTCCTTGAAGCTGCTTTTGCTTTTGCTTGTTCTCTCAGATACAATGAAAGCTCTCAGTCAGACAGACAAAAGAGACATTTCTGACTGTATGCAAATGGTTTTAATGAGGGTTGGATATAAATCTTTAGGTTACCAAAAGCAGTTCTTTACCTTCACACCAATGTATGACATCCACATTGATTCACCATGCCAATGTAAAGACATTTCACTTGTGAAAGCTTTTATTTATTCAGTAATTAAATCTACAAGCTCTTGTTTCTCCTGCTCAAACAGTTTGCTCAGGAATGCAGGCAAAACTAAAGGTGTCTCAGAGTGATTTGTTTTATTGCCATCACTGAAAAGTAGAATAAAAGAACTGGCTGAATCCACATCAGTGAGAGAGTAAAAATAAGAACAGTTAATTAAATCTTTCCATGGCACTAAGCCACTCAGAGAGTAAGAATAAGGAAGAAAGAAATCTTATCAACTTAAATGTGTCCTCTTGCTGCTGCCACTGAGCCGTCAATCTCACGATGTAAACATAATTGTGTGTCAATTGTAGTGCAAGCCTCTTTAAGAATGCAAGTCCATGTGCTTGTTTTACTGTACTTTTTGTGCACAATTACATCTGATAAGTTTTTGGATTCAGGAAGTGATTTGATTCCAAGATGGGAGCATCCATCTGTCAACCTCATTCAAGGCTGCATTGGCTGACTGTTTGGCCACTTCGCTGCAGCAACAGCAGCAGGGGTTAAAGTAAGATTTGTGAGGAGAAGAAGACTATATCTAACAAGGTTGTGGTGTGCGGGAGTTGGATGTGTGTGTGTGTGTGTGTGTGTGTGTGTGTGTGTGTGTGTGGACTACAGTTTTCTTCTAGGCTATTTCATTAATAGAAAGCAGTTTGAGTGAAAACTGTAGACGTTGTGTTCTCTGGATTGTCTACAGTGACAGTGCGGCTGTTTTTGCTAAGAGATGTTGCTGTTGATGTGTTTTAATGCTGTATCACAAATTAAACGACATTTACCTCCTTTGACAGAGGCCAATAACCTGTGTCAAATGGATTCCTAAATGACCATTTTGTTTATTTAATTTTTGGTCATTTGGATGAAGTGGCCCTCAAAATGAATTTGAGGGGTAAAATACCTCTGTGAAGCAGTGTGTAATCCTAAAAGAAAAAAAAAACAAAACAAACAAATAAAAAAACCTGTCAGAGTCAGAGAATTTTTTTTCTTGAAGTTATGGTTCAGTGAACACTGAAATTCCTTGAGCAATAATATACGATATAACTATGTAACTCATAGGCTTAGTGCAATAAATTGTGTTTTCATTAGGTACAGGATAAAATGTGAAGCTTCATGGAATAATTCACCAGAAAAAAATTATAGTGATTCTCCAGAGAAAAATATATCTTGACTTTTACTAAAAAATAAAAAAGATGGGTTTTGATGGTGCTGGACTCCTGAGCACAGCCACTTTATTTGCAGCGATTTCAGTGTAAAACTTGGAATCTGTGTACAATGACTTAAGTGCATAAAAGCATTTAGGTTAATAGGGCTACTGTAAGATCACAGTGCCACATTAGAAGATTTAAATAATGTTTAAATAATTGATGAAATTACTGCTGGTGTGACACAGTGTGTAAATTGCACCCAGTCCCTCTCTGTCAGTTTGGAGACAGCATCGATCCAGCTGCTGTGTGGTGGCCAGCTAGTTAATAAAGTCATTGAAAAGGGGCCGACATTGACGGAGAGAGTGTCTCAAAACCAGATGTGTGGTGGATGTGGATGTCCTGCCTGCATCTGCATCAGCCTTTTTAGTCCTGCCCTGTTCCCAGTGTTTTCCCCGGCCAATCAGCTCCACTTATTTCCTCATCTCATTTCCCCCACCTGTATGTCTCCGCCCACCTCTCCACCTGCACTTCCTTCCCTCTGCCATCCATTTGCATTTTCGTGTCTGGTCACCTGGTAAAGTCAGATATTCACTCTGTTCATCTCTCTTTTGGTCTCTAAAAAAATATCTTTCCCGTCAGCAGCTGAATGCTACATTGTTCACCAGTTAGTTGCTGTGTCTGGTTGCTGTTTTGTGCTGGGCAGTTACTTTGCAGTAGGTTTTTAGAGCTTTTTCACAGAAAAACAGCTGCCTGCTGTGCTGATGAAAGCAGCGAGAGTGAATCAAACCAGTGACTTTGTGATAATAAGCTATAACAGTCAGAAATGAGATGGTGCTGGGTTTGAAACTACCAATGACCCCTTTCACATGCACACAACCATTTGACCATTGTTAATATATAAATATTAGTCATAAAACCCTTAAACAGTCACATTCAGCCACCATTTTCTTCTCAGATGAATTTTGACCTGTCGGTAATTTTGAGCGTTTGTTCTGAGAGTTTCTCACTTTCTAATTTCTAAAAACGTATGCATCTTTACATTCATGCTCAAATGCCTCTTGGAGTCCAATGGAAATTGCCAAGGATGGGCAAATGAGCAATTACAAACATGGGTAAACACACAGGCAGATGTTTACACAAGCAGTGATGCCAAACGAAGAGAAAGAAAGGCCAAGACAGGGCATGAGACAGAGTTTCAGAGAGGTTAGTGATACGTGTTTGTCAATGTTTTTTTTTTTCTTGTGTTGAGAGAGGGGTGCAGCTGGGGTGCCTTGGTCTCCATGGAAACTGACATTCCCTTGTAGGTGCTTGGCAGCTGCCGCCAATTGTTGAGCTTTGGTAATGGTTTGAAATTCTCCGTAAAGTGCCTCAGAGGCTGAGATTAAATTCAACCTGCCCGCAGTAGACTCATGCAGTGACTAATCACACCTTCTTACAGGGAAGGAAAGAAAGAAAGAGTTTGATGGCAGTCAGACGAGTAAATGTATAGCATGTGATCACATTTTGAATGTGTATTTTTATGCTTTTGTTCTTGGCTACTAGTCATTTTATAAAATATCACATTTCATTCATTTAAAAGTACTTCTTGCATAGATAGTCACTGATTACTCTGATGTTCCTGCTATCCAAGCTCATTAGTTCTCTGCCACACTGACTCTTATACATTTGCATCATTTATTTTTTAAAAAATGTGCCTTGTTTTTCTGTTATTTCTGCACTATTTCTGTCCCCCCCCGCCCATGAGTCTTTGTTCTGGCTGGCAGACCTATTTGAATGAGAGTGGTCAGGCACCGCTGCTTAACAACTGATGAAATGATTGTTCCTCTCCGTCTCTGAGTGCAGAACACTTTAGCTGCATGTGGCAGGTAGTGTAAAAGTCTGCTGCTGATGGGCCTGCAACCATCAGCAGCTGAAAAGGATCAGCCAGGCGCAGCGTCAACCTCGCACGTCTGCCCGCGTCGACCGCTCATCCAGAAAATATGGACAATTATTGCTGTTTGCATCATTGAGAAGCTTGAGTTGACTTGGAATCGAATTTGTAAACGTGGGTTTACCTAAACAAGCACAAGGCATTTTTTTTTTTTAGTGAGTCTGATATGTTGTTGAATTTGATCTTGTCACACATAAAGGGGGTGTAATGGGATTCTCTACTGGGCAAGTGCATGACTATATGTTTCCAAGATCATAAGCGCTCTCTACAAAATACGATTTGCATTGCTAACATTAAATATTGAGGCATTACTTGTGCCAAATAGGTACCATGAGGACAAATACGCAGGGCTGTTTATGGCAAGGCTGAAAGAGATTTGGTCATGTGATCGCACATGAGGCATTGAAAACCCAGACATGAACTTGTACATAACCAGCACTGGCATGCAACTCTGTGTGTGTGTGTGTGTGTGTGTGTCATTTGCAGATTGTAAAGCTTATTTGTATGCCACAGAAGCTCCTGTTGTTTCCGGGGCTCCTGTAGCCTGGGTGGTCAGTCTTTGTTCAGCCTGAGTGAATCAAAGGTTTTCTACAGAAGACAGATTGTAACTGGCAGTGTCTCCTCTTTTCACAGTTCTGTGAATGGAACTACAGTGCGCAACAATGATGCCGTGTTTTGCAAGAAAAGACGAGAGACTGGTTGTTTGAAAAGTACATTAAAGGCTAGTTTATTTTACTGTTCTTAAAAATCAGATCTGACTGATGTCTGGAATTTTGAGAAAGTGTTATTTAGATGGTGTAAGTAATGAAATGGAATACACAGCTAAATGTACTTTTTTCCCCTGGAGAAGCCATGTCAAGTGGTTCCATCTAGGAAAAAAGCTTTTATCACTGATGATACCATTCAAAGCACTTTGGGTGAAGGTGAATCTCACTCACTGGTCAATCAGCATCCAATGCTTGAACATGCCACTGAGCAGACCCTGTTATCAGAGAGCAAATGTAGCGGGCATCTGTTCGCACATGTTCAAATCAACTAGAGAATTAGTCTGTCATCCCGCAGACATGAGCTGGTTTGTTCAAGTGCACTGGCTTCATACTGGAAACCAGTAATTGAGGGCAGAGTGGTTTGGGGAATTAGGGAGAAAATGTTTTGAGGAATGTACTACTGGCAGTGTTGGTGGGCATAGTTTTGCACTAAGAGGCATATAAAACATTCATTCAAATTCCTTTTGAATCCATTATTTATTAAGCATCAAAATGATGATACAAACATATCTACATCTACATATCTACAAGTATTTGCTTTATTTTCTCTGTGAGGACAGACCGAACAAGTTAGTTTGGGTCCAGTTGCTCTTGCGAAACAGTTGACGGTGACAGAACAATGTCCAATGTCTTTTATCACAAATTCTCACAAGGCAGTTGAAGTAATAATGCCACAAAATTGCTCTACTTTGCAATTTGAGCATAGGTATCTGAACAAGCAAGCATGTGACAGAATTCGTCTCCACCGCAGAAGTGCGAGCAGTATGTGTGTGCACATGACATGTCTTTAGCACATGTGGATGTTGACTGTTTTTTCGGTGGACATGCATCCATGCACAATAATTACTTTATGCTTAGTGCCAGGGAAGGATTTAATTAACTGTCCCCTGTCGGGATGGGTAATTAGTCAATAACACCCGCGCTCTCTCTTTCATACACACTGAATAAGTCAATATGTTTTCCATTCTAACACTAAAAGTGAGACTAGAATGCACTAACAATTGCTTGCTGTTGCAGGAACATGTACAAGTCTTGAGTGACACAGCTCAATAGGCAATTACAGAGCAGTATTGAGAAACGCTGCAGACAGGAACTGAGCATGGTGTGGGTTCTGTCTGCCTACAGAGACGAGCTAATGTTGTTGATTTTGGTTTAAATTGCTTCATCAGCGTGGTAGGGCTCCGTGTGATCTGCTAAGCCTCCCTTATGTTCACTCAGATCATAACAATAATTATATCTTCTTCTTCTTTTTTTGCAGGTTCAAGGTTTGATCCACACACAGGGAAAGGTAAAACAAAAAGCCTTTGACTTACTTCCAGATTGCTTTGTTCTTTCTCTTTGTCTCTGCACATGGAGGGACGGTTTGCAGGCTTTAGACTGCTGGGTAGTGTGTGGATGCATATGGAGGTGTTATTGTTAAGATTTGTGGACCATTTTGTCACTGTTTTCGCTGCACACTCACATATGTGATGAGTGCAGCCTGTAATCCAAATTACAGTGAACATAAAATGTGGATTAGGGGTGTCTTATGTTATCAGTCATAATCACACACTGAAACACTCCAGTACACATGCACCTGCTGCAAAACAAGAATGCAATGAGTATGTGATCATGTCCCGTATTATGTCTTGACACAAATGCCATCTGAGTGACTGTAATGCTTGCATATTTAGATATTTTGCTGTTATAACTGTGTGTGTGGCTTTTCATGTACTGGATGTTCAATGACCTGACAGGATATCTTTCCTGACTGATTTTACTAAAAAGCACAAGAGAACATGAGCATCATTTATCTATCCTGTATAAATATAGGATAACATAGTCATTTTAGGTTTTGTCATCTAGGCAGGATTTGATCATTATGATGATGGTGGACCCTACAGCCCTTTTTGGTCTATTTCTGGCAGATGGAGTCTGCAACGGTTTATGTCTGTGGCCTTCCCTCTGTAGATCCCAGAGTATTTTAGTCCAGAATAATCCCCACCATCTGCTGTCTCTTCTGCTACGTTTTAGTGCTCAGTATCTCTTCCTCTATCTGTCACTCTAGTTTATTTCCCATTGCATTTCCTCTTCTGCTTTTCTCCACATTTTACTGTCATCCATCCCAGCTGCATTTTTAATTGTGACTGTGATGCCTCTCTTCCCCTTTCATTCACAGTCTCTCAATTCAGTCTCCATCACGTTCTTCCTCCACTCAATCCCAATCTAACTGCTCTTTCTTTGTCATGGGTCTTAATTTTCTTCCACTTTCCTTCCATCCACTTTTCCATGATCTCTTCCTCATGACTTACACGTGCTTCCTTTTAATATTTGCTTTTCGTTCAACTTGGTTTAAATCTCTGAATGTCTGTATGTGCTCTACTCCTCGGTGTTTCTCTCTTTATCCTTCTCTTGGGTGTCCACACATATACATACCCATGTCAACCACTCTCAGGCTCTCGAATCCTAATCTGGGCTTCATGAACACAGTCTGTACCCCTGGTTTCCGGTGTGAAAGCCCTAAAAATCTACCCCATTACGAATGCATGGAGAATTTGCATTATTTCAGCAAAACTACTTCTTGGGATTTAGGCTGCAGGAACTATTTGTAACTCCACTGCTGAGTTTGTGTGTAAAGTCCTCCTTAAGTTCTTAAAAAGTGCTAGCTAGCTTCCAACTGGTGATTAACTAAAGTGGGTTGAAATGCGGGAAATCTCTTGCAAATCAGTTGCAAGGAGATAGCTAATATATTCCAGCCAATCAAAAGCAACCAACTGTGTAAACAGGAAAGTCAATGAGCTGTGACATCCTAAAGTATCAGTTTTAGGAAATACATTCAACTCATATTGTCATATGAGCAAGCTGGTAGTGTAAGTTAGTTCAGTTAGCTAAATATTAAGTAACAAAAATCTATGTAAGAGCTCCTGTTTGTGGTGCGACCCAAGACTTGTGACTGAAACCAAAACTGTAAAAAATTTTTATATGCTTGCTTGGAAAATATCATTTGAAATATGGAAGGCTCTCATCTTCCTTTACAAGTACCACTATGTTGCCCAGGGAAAAGGTACTTGACTCTGCTGCTCTGCTGCTGTTGTTCTCTGGTAAATGGTACATGATGATGGCAAAAATGCTCAAGTGTGTACGACTACTGCCCTTCTTTCCTCTGCCCTCCTCCTCTCACACTGATGCTCTAAGTGAGGCTGAGCTTGTTGTCAAATTAATACAACTGAGAACATGACAACAGCACTTCACTTAGTGCAGAGACACATGCATTTATGACATTGATGATCTCCACAGAGAGCGAGATTCGGTGCACCATAATGTTGCAAGCAGAGCACAGGGTTTATTCTCTTTAACAGATTCAGATGTACTGTGTGTGTTCCCGAGCGACTTGCAACACGGGAATTGACAACATTAACAGCCGAAATACAGACAAGTATGACATCAGTACCTCAGTGACATGGTTGTCAGCCATGTACAGCACATCTCTGTAACAGCACACAGCTGGATTAACAATGACTGCATGGATTAGTGAGTGTGTGTGAAAGCAAGAGAGTCAGAGACAGAATGATAAAACACAGTTGGTGACTCCCATGTCAAGTGGGTATTTGATAAAGCCGGATACCTTAAACAGATACCGATAATACCATGAGATCACCATATTTTAGCTCTACTGCTAATGACATCACAAAACCATGCACTCCACATGTTTGCAAGCTCGCACATGCACACGTTACACCCACAGCACTGAGCAGATCATATCCTCGTCATCTGACCCAAATCCATTAAGGAGTCACAACCTCATACATCCGCTCCTCTCCCTCAATTTCCTTCTCTTCCGCTTTAACCCCTCTCATTCCTTCCTTCCCAGACATCAGGACCCCCCCCCAAAATAAACAAAACAAAACAAAACAAAAAAGAAATACGCATCCTCTGTGAGCTTCTCTGACATGAACAAAGCCAGTCAGACAGTGAGATTAAGCGTGTAGGTGTTTGCAGCCCCATGGGCACTTACAGTTTAGCTGTGTAAGAGGCACCCAACGAGCCAGTCTCTCTGTATGGCACTCAGATGTGTCATTTCTCACCATTTTTCAGTCCTCTGAAAGCAGACAGTTACAATATTAGATACCAGCTTGTATTAAAACTATAGCCTTAAGCCTCAAGATGCTTAGGGCTATAGTTTTAATACAAGCTGGTGATGTTGTCCCCTAAGTTCATCTTTGGTTTAATTGAATGGCAATGATGATACCTGAAATATTGTATTTGTCTTGTGTTAAGAACACCATAATCTATCTCTCTCTTTCACACTTTCTGTATGTGTATGACAGTAGTATGATTGCCAGCTGCACCATTTATGCTAAAACGGCATGCCCCTCTGCTGCTGTAAATTGCTTTGGATTGCTGTTAATAGCTACTTTTGCAATTTCCCTGAGTCCAATATTAAAATCTGCTGTGGAGTCATTCTTCTGTAGTCCTTTCATCCTCACTGCTGCTATGTATTTCTTGGATTACTGTATTTGAACATTGCGTAATGCTCTAAGAATGTCAGTAATGAATATAAGGCATGCAATCTGCTTGACTATTCAAAACGCTCCTAATTGAAATGCTGAAAAGACAGCTATGGTTAATCAGCTTAGAGATGTAGTCCACAGTTGACAGATAATAAAGAGGATCTTAGTGCTGAAGAGTCTATTACCACCCATGTAATGAGAGTTCACATAATATGATCTGAGGACAATGGAGGGATAGAGAAGTTAGGAGGGAGAGGGTGGCAGGAATGGAGGAGTAAAGGGTTGCTGGAGTCTGAAGAGAAAGCTCCCATTGTTCAAAAAGAGGGTTGAAAAAAGAGAAACATCACATCAAAGCAACTGAACACCTACTGCAAAAATGCAAGCCTGTAAAAATGAGTTTTTTGCCAATGTTTAAAGGATGTGAACGAGGTAAGGAAGTGAACTGAGGCAGGATTTAAGACTTGTGTACATGAGAACATAAATGTATGCTGGAACCAAATCATGGATGTACGTCTAGTAAATCAAATAAAAATCAAATAATTGTAAGAAATACTGGATTTCAGTGCAAAAATAGTGTATAAAAAAATTAAGCAACAAGTATATATAAGTAAAATATATATACAAACAGATATAACTGTTTTCTACCCTGCCAGTATGCAGTGTGTGTATATATATTGTAAATAAGTTTAGCCAACTAAAAATACTTGGTCATGGGAAAAGTTCACATTTGTTTAAAAGAGACCGCTGGAAGAGATCAGACCTGAAACATGTTCTCTGCTATCCACAAATCAGGATAACAATGTCACACTACTGCACTAGACTCTTCTGTGTGAGAGAAAATTGTCATTTTCATAACTAGAACTAGTCAGAAAAACGGAAACACGTGTCTTTTTGGGCATTCAGACATCAAACATCGCTGACGTGTCTCTGCTGAGGACAGTCTGAAAGGCTGATATGTGATGTGTCTTCTTTGTTGTAGTCAGGAGTCTGACTGCAGAGAAAGAAAGATGCGAACAGGCCTAACCTCTGAGCTTTTAGCTTTTAGATAAAAGATAAAAGCACAACTAACTCTCTCTCTAATTCTGTCCTGTTTCCTTCTAAGGTATAAAAATAACTGCTTTCAATACTGTTTATCATATTACACAATTCAGAACCATTTGTGAAAGGCTTGAGAATACAGCAGAATAACAGCATAATATGATCAGCATAAACTAATGTAACAGGTGGCTTTCCGAGAGAAATACAGTGAGAGAAGTGCTGTATGTGGGTTTCTTTTTCGGTTATCATGACATATATGTCTTTCATATTGCCGCATCCATTGATAGGACAATGAATCTCACAAGCTACAAGCTCCAGTAAAAGCCACAGTTTCTAAATGCTGACTACTGTGTTTCCAGTAGTAAACACTTCAGAGAGGCAGCTTTGTGGCATGGAATAATGCACCATGTGTCTGACGTGATGTATCTTGGGAAATCATGCGGCAGTGAGTACAGTTAACATCACAGTGCATCAACGTGTGCTCACGGCTCCAGTGGAAGGATAAAATGCCACAAGACGACTCTCACAGGACTGTCTGTCACTCATCTCTCACTTTCACTCCCTCTCATACTTTTTCTGACCCTCCAACCTTGCTTCTCCACACACACACACACACACACACACAAAGTTTCTAAAGTCTCTGTTTATGAGGTCAAGGGTGAAAAGTATGAGTGGAATGACACAATACACTCTAGCACTTCTACAAGCAGTCCTCTACTGTACTAAGAGGGTTAATGTGTGACATGAAGTCTTACTTACCAATCCCACACACACTTACAGTATAATGTGTTTCATAATATCCTAATCCTGTTAAAGATGAAAGTTGAAACAAACACCACTTGGAATTAACAGTGAGGGTGTCAGTGGGATCAGATGTCCAATTTAAATTAACCTGTCCTTGCACTGTCTGTCCTCATAGTTGGCACAACACAAGACCACCTGATAACATTGTTTTCACACACAAACACACACACACACAGGTAGTGAACTTAAAGCAATATGCTGGCATTTTGGGAAAATTTCTGCAGACAGTATTATTAGAATGTTGATAAATCTCAGCCAGCCAGCTAGCCTAGCATAGCACAAAGACTGCATACAGAGGGAAATAAATAATGTCCAGAGGCAAAAACATTTGCCTGCCAGAACCTCTAAAAAAGCAAAAAGCACAAATTAACATGCTATATCTTGTTTGAGGGGAAAAAAGTTAGTTTTACAGGGGGATATGTTGCTGGACTATTTCTCAGAGCAGTGACTTCCTGAAATCCCCACTAGTTACTACAACTTTGTTTTTTTGCACCTCGTTTTTTGCATTGATTAAACAAACAAGATCACAATACTTAGTGAGCTTTGAAGATACTTGTAGATTGAGTCTGATTCTTTTGGACAAACTATTTGTTTTCCCCATTTCCAGCCATCATGCTAAGCTAAGATAACCAACTGCTGGCTGTAGCTTTATATTCATTTAATGGACATAATAGTTGTATCAGTGCTTCACAAGTAACTCTCAGCAAGTAAGCAAATAAACAAGTCACGAAATGTCTCATTCCTTCTTTTTTTTAAACAGATCTAAGAATCTAATCCTGAGTTGAGGGATTGCATGCATGCCCCCTGTGATCTATTATTTATTATTATTATGATCTATCTATCTATCTGTCTATCTAGCCCTTCAGCCACGGATAGGACTACTTTCTCTACATGTGCAAGGTGGGCAGATGCCAGCCATAGGAACGGAAGAAAAAGGGCACAGCTAAAGTCCCACTGCTCATTACCTTCAACATCTCTATCATTAATCATCACGCCTTCAAGTATCTAAGGCCTGCGGGATACAAACTATGAGTTAGGTTCAAAGGGTAGCATCAGTTTGGTATAGACTTACCATTATATAGGCCAAGACAAAGTTACAACATATTTGTTCTAAGGGCAGTTACAAGGTCAGTTAGATTGTGGCACTTGAAAGTGTCTGTTGAAACTGAAAATCTTTTTTTTCTATTTTTTGTATCAGCTACTGTTTTCTACTTGTTTTCTGGAGGATGATTTTTGAAATGCTTCAGTCTCCAACTATAGGTGTGTGTAAAGTGAGGGAGACATTGTGAGCATTGGTGAGATGAGGTGCAGAGGCTAAGACAGCGGTTAGTGACACACGGCTAATTTAGAAAGTGTTGTGTCAGAGTAATAGGAGCTGAGAAGAAACCCCTGACACACACACACACACACACACACACACACACACACACACACATATACATAGTGCCTGCCTATCTGGCTGGCTAACTATTGACGCTAGAGACTCTGACCCCTTTGCCTCCATGGAACAATTATTCATTGTAAATCAATTAAGGAAAAGATGTGCGTGGAAAGAGAGGAGCGACAGTAAGAGTGCTTTGTAAGGACAGACAACAGATGGAGAGGAAATATGGCGAGTTTGGAGAGGTGGGGCTGGAAGAAGGGAGTTAAAAGTTTGTTTCTGACAGAGAGAGGAAGGCAAGAATTGAAAGACAGGGGGAGGGAGGAAAGAGGAAGAGCAGCTGTCCTTAGATGTCTGTCTCTGAGGGCTCAACCAGGAGACATCTTAAGTTTTTCAACCTCGGCATTTGGACACCATAAGGAGTGCAAAGATATAAAAACAGGGTCCTAAAACAACACTGTAGCAACAGTTAGATGGAGAATATTGTGTGAAGCCTGCATCAGTCTTGCTAAGAAGTACTAAAATTGATTTAAATGGCAGATTTATGTTACATATAGAAGATTAAGAGTTGTTTTTGGATCTGAGGGCCCATATGCTTGATTGGTAATTAAAGTTCTGAGAGAGCTGTAACCTTTTTCTTCTAAATTCAAACAGCAGAATTAGATGGCCGGTTGTACTGTATGTGCAGAAGGGGGTTTTACAATCTCATGAAAAAAAAAAAAAGATTATTCAAAACCAATTATTGCATAATTTCAGAAATACTTGGGTGACCAGAGAAATGAGTCGGTTTTCACATCAATTGACCTTTTGGAAATGGTTTTCATGTACCAAAAGCAGCGCCCTTGAGCTAGCAGAGGCATGATCCATACTCCAACCACCCGGGGCGATTGTCATAATCACAGGAGCAACAATGAGGGATCGTCTTGAGGGCGTATTGATTTCTTCTCAGTCTGTATTGGGGTTTTGGAACACAGGTTGATGACTACATCACCGCACTGGTGTTAACACTGTAGCTCCAGTGGGACACATGGATAAGATCTGTGGCCTATTCATCCTTTCCTGACCGAGGGCTGCTTTGTTTTCTTGTCCTTGCCACCTCTCATCTGAATGTGTTTGTCATATATGTGAGGAGAACTGATATGTAATGCATACACACACAGCTCGCCGCCCCATTGATTATGAGGCTATTTGTTTTGGGAATGATTTGGGCCATGTCGTGCCGCTCATGCATTATGCAGAAAATATTGCAGTCTTTTCAACGGGAGAAAAGCAATAAACGTTCTGTTCTTGTCTGTTATTCTGGGAAAATTAAAGGATAGTAATACGCCTGCTGAGCGTCCATCCAGTTTCCCAGTTATTGTGTTTTTGATAGTAACACTTTTGGAAATCATTGCAATCACTGCCGTTATGATTCTCTTGCAGTTTTGGAGAGATTACATGTTTTAGTGTCATTATCAAAGGCAGATATATAGATGAAATATTCTGTTTTAAATCAAGCAAAACGGCTCCCCTGCCTTGAATATCAGTGTGAATATCTGAATCTTGAGGTAAGGTCTTTTTTTATGTTACACATCCGCCTGCTTGTCATATCTGTACTCATCTATGAGAAGAATTCATTAGTCAGCATGGCAGCTATCTTGTTTCTAATTTTTTTTTTTTTTTTTAGTTGAAGGCCACTGGATATATTTTATTTACACCTCTGTGAATTATTCAGAGGAAGTCTTTCTAGATGGAGCAAGCTAACTATCTGCCGTCTATGAATGGCTGAGTTATTCTAATGATCCCCCTCTCTCCCATATGTATTAGTTCAGGCCTGCAGGCCTTACCATAGCTGCTCATCAGAGAGTTTCTGGGCTGAAAGCAGGAGGATACTCTCTCAGCAAAAAGTTGCTGCTTTAGTTGGGACTCACTCGGAGGAACAAGATTCAGCCTCCCAAACCTCACACTAGTGTTCCAGATCTCATAATCTCGTATTGTAGGAATGTTATGCATATGCAAGTGTGAACCTCTTCACGTGTACGACTTTTGTATTTTTGGTCCTGCCCCTTTTTCCATGCAAATCTGTCTCATTCTTTTTGGTCTTCTCTTTTTGCAGAGTAAACCTTCCTTGTGTTTCTTTCATCTCACACACGCCTTCCCGATGTTTCATTTTACCGCTGTTAGCTCCCATCTTTATATCCTGCCTCATGTCTCTGTCCTCACTCCATCCTCCCCTTGTCTCCCTCCACCTCTCTGCTTTGAAGTGACCACAAGGAAAGCATTATCAAACTGAGCTTCGTAAGGCCCCTCAGCAGTTTCCCTGGAGTGAGAGAAAGTGTGTGTGTGTGTGTGTGTATGTGTATTCCTGTAGCTGTGGGGACAAAAATCTGTCACATTGTGAGGACCTGCAAGTCAAAATGCAAATATTAGGTTGAAGAGTTGCTTTAAGGTTAGGTTGAGGTTAGTCAGGGTTAGGATTAGGCAGGTAATGTTTATTGTTATGGTTACTTGGTGGCTAAGGCTTCAGGAAATGAAGGTAAGTGTAATGTAAGTTTGTGTAATGACCCAAAAGTGATAGAAGCAATACTGTGTGTGTGTGTGTGTGGTTGTAAAAAATGGAATATTTGTCTCTAACTGATCCCTCTAACAGGGAATCAAACCTGCCAGAGATGACAGGAAGACATTCAAACAATAGACAGCAGCAGCAGTGGTGTTGTGAGTTCACAGGAAATAACATTTTTTGCAGAGTAGGATGGGATTCAGCAGAAATCTTTTGAAACTTAAGCACAAGCAGTATAGTCTTCCTTTCTACTTTTTCTCTTGTAGCTGTGAGAGTTGAACTATTCTGCTTGGACTTAGGCCAGCTGCAACTAGGTCTCTAAGAACAGCAGTCATCAGTCGCTCAGCACAGACTCCTTCCTTCCAACACACACACACACACACACTCTCTCTCTCTCTCTCACTCTCCCTCCTTATTCTCCTCTCTCCAAGCCTCCAAGATTCCCTCCTTACTTCCTCTGATCTTCTGAACATCAATCCCTCATTCCTCAAAGCAAAAACGAGGGGAAGGGAGATGACAAAAATGAGATGACAGATTACCTGCTATATATAGACCCAGTCTTATGCCGCTTCCCTTATTCATCTTCTCCCCTCGCCCCCAAGACATTGGATACACCTTTTGGTTTGCGACTGGTGATGCAAATAGACCCTCTCCCTCGTCGCAGCGCTCTCAAAATTCAATGCTCGAGTCGCTTGTTTTCATAAATGGTGCCGAGCCTCACGATGAGGGCGTGATTGCAGGAAAGTGAACGCCTTCACAGTTTCACAGTGAGGTTGAATGGCAGATGGCCTTTCAATGGGAGGGGGCTGTTGTTGCAGTATTAACATTCAGTCCTTTGTCTAAGTCTTATTACCATGGCCAGTGAAGAAATTTGTAAATTCGTATCATTTTTAGCGTTCAGTGTGTCGCATTTTGACACACAATTGAGAAACAGTCCCATTTTCCATATGATCGAATAGTGGTGAGTGTGCTCATGCATGTTTGCTACACTTGGTACCCATGGGCTCATAGTAACATACTTATCTCTGCAGGGAAAGACAGATTACTATGGTCCACAGTGTAATATGCTCTGTTCCCTTCCGTTCATTTGTCTGTTAAGTGTTCCTACATACTGTGTCATCCAGCAGATTTATGCTCCCCTGTCTCTCGGTGACAATATTGTAAAGTATGGATTAGAACCACAGTAAAAGGCCACAGATAATCTCACTTTCCTCCTTTTCTCTGTCATTTTCACTCTTCTGTGTTGTCTCTCTGCTTCCCTTTTTCTCTGTAAATTATAACATTTCTCTATCAGGGATTTAGCCCCTGCTTAGAAGAGTGATCATTTGTATTACAAAACCCATACGGCCTTTCTTTTTTATCTCTGTCAACATGTATTATACTTGCACGTACAGAAGTGTACTTCATAGGCAAACTTGACATATGCTGCTTTCTAACAGTCCTAATCAGTTGTGACACAAGTAAAGAAAATCTGTCACTACAAGATGATGTTTTTAATACAGCATTTCATGGTTTCAATAATGCAATAATTTAATGGTATTTACTGTCCCCCTCCATCCAAAAACAGGTTTAGCTTATTGTTGCCTCACAGGAATGTTTGAGCCTCACTGTACAGAATAACGTGTGTGCAGAATTTGACAACCAAATTTGTTTTCACATTCATCTGTTGACGGGACAAAGTTTCTCTGTGCTCACTCTAAATCTTTTAGTTTGAGATGTGCACAGAAATGATTATGTGACATCAACATCTTTTTTGGTGTCACCTGCAACAGTGGTGTTGTCACAAGTTTGTTAATCAGTGGGAAGATTTCCTCATTGTGGCGTCCCTAGTGTGGGAAACTTTTTAAGCTATTTAATGTGTAGGGGCTCCTCTAGTGTGATCATTCTAATATTTTCAAACTTGTATGTATAATGACACAACTGCATTAAGTTTTTTTTAGTGCATTTCATGTTTAAAAAAAAAAAAAAAAATAAAAGCTTGGCTAAATGTTTTAACACACATGGTTTGTCCTGAACCCAAAGGCCTTCATATGCTGCTTTAATGTAGAACTTAAAATACCAAAGGCATATGAGGGCTGTCACTCACGCTCATATTTATTCATTCAAAAATACCGCTGCCTCTCTCCTGCTGTCCGTCTTCTCCTTGTATACTTTCATCTTCTGTCTTGCTCATCACCATATCATCAGCATGGTGCTGTGTTGTTCCCTTTCTTCTGTCGCTGTAAAGTATTACTCTGTTCATTTCACCTTTACATACTTTAATCTTCACAGGAGATAGGGAGGAGGAGAAAGAGCGAAGTAGAGGTGCAACCCCCCACCCTGGTATATATATTTTATGTTATCGCATATATTTACATGAAACACAAAGATAAGGCTCTACACCAGCCGACACCTCCACTTCTGACATTAGACATGAATGAAGATTCTACATTTCCAGTTAGATTTTTCCCCGTCTACTCTTCTTGTATTTGCCAGTAGCATAACTTTTTTTTTTTCCTTAGATGAAACGCAAAAATATGTGCCAGCGAGGGCAGGGGGAGACAAATTGGAGCCATGAAACTGTTCCTTTTCATGCTGAGAGGAGAAGGAGAGCTCTGTTAGTCTAGCTGACATTCCACTTAATTTGATTCATTACTGCGTGGTGACGCTATTGTCGCCTCATGCAGGGAACTGGGCCAGTTGTAGAGCTTTGAAATATCCTGATGGAATACAGGATAGCTAACACAGTATGCAAAAAATGCCCAACTGGTGTAGCTTTTCCCCGGCCCCAGTCTGAACTGCAAATTGCCTTTACTACAATTTCTCCCCATATTTGTGAGCCAACTGTGAGAGCAAATTGTAAAAACAAATTTCAGTCCAACCAGAACCAAGCCCATAGGTTTTATAAAGGTTGAACTCAGCCAGCAGTATGGACTGATGCTGTACAGTACATTATGGGCTATGGGATTTTTTTTTTTTTTATAGAGAAACAACTGTGGGCTCTGCAGTAAAACTTCATAAGATGCCTCTATAAAACAGCAGGGGTATCATATAATATGGATAATAATGAGAATAATGATAACGATGGAGATAATTTACTAATACAGCTGCCTACTGTATTTTTTTTTATTTTTTTGGCAAATGTTGCTGAAACAGGAGTAAATACTGCTTTTGTTTAGGACCATTTTCATCAACTGATTAATACACATTTTATGCTCTAGTGAGTATTTGTGGCAACATAGCAGTATATGTGTGATTTATTCAAAATAAACAGTGCGTGTGTGTGTGTGTGTGTCCATAGTAATGAAGGACTGTGTAACCCTGTGCAGCAGTATGACTCAGTAATATGTTTTTAATGGTCTTTTTGGGCAACATTTCAGCCCTGTGGCACAGAGGAATAAACTAAGCTATGAATAAGCTTTGGCAGTACTTGTTGGAAGGATATTTTCGTTCATTTTGGACTTTGCTAAGAGTTGTAAATATAATAATATCACTACTTCAAAAGCAATGCTTTGCAATGATTGAAAAACAATAAATAAATGTACTTCTTGAACCTCGATCAACAGATTTCCGGTTGAGCATCACAGACAATATGTTCAGTGGGAGATGACAGAGCAGAGCAACAATATGTAACTGTGATATCACTGACATATGAATGGACTCAGATGGAGAGCAAAGCACAATCTGTCTGTGTGACTTGCTCTTGTATGACTCATACAGTGTGCATACAGTATGGACAACTGGTCGCTGGGCGGTCTTGGCCACTACATGTTGCTCACTCATACTGTTGTGGTTCAAATACATAAGGAGAGATGAAGGAGTCACGTTAGAAGAAACAGTAATCATCTGAAATCATTTAAACTCATGTTTACTGTTCATCATCTCATTCACTATCTCATTTAAAACATTTTGCCAAATTTATTCTGGTTGGGATTAAAAGAATAATGTTTAGGTTTAATATTATACTGTGAAGTGTGTTCAGTCTGTTAACAGAAAATTGAAGCTCTTCCCACTGTCACTAGTGCAAATGTCCACGAGACACATGCTGTTTTGTACGCTGCCTGACATTATTCAGTGCGCCATAGGGAGCGACTCCTTACTGAGAGCCACACATCATTGAGTTACCCGTTACCCGCTGAAGTTTATGATTTTATTCATATAAAACAAACATATTGGGAATTATATTAACATACTTAGCAAGAACCTAGCAAGAACCTAAGCTTCTGACTCGCCTAAAGATATCGGCAAAAATGTGCATTTAAATGAGTAATTATATTATAATTTGTAATCCAGTGCAGGTAAAAGACAGGTCATTACTGTCCTGGAGCACTTACTTTCCATTTGTAATATCAGTAATCATGATTTTTACACACGTGTGCTTGTCTCTTTGTGCACTGATCATAATAAATGTATTAACAACAAAGAAGGAGCTTTTTTGTTCAGGCAAACCCGTGTTTCACTATTGGCTTCCGACAGACTGTTGACTGATAATTTCTACACAACGGGCAGCAACCGTCAGCTGATAAATAATATATCCTTAAAGGAATTTTCCTGCAGTGTAGTCTGTTAAAAACTGGATTTGAGGTTTGTTTTGTCAAAGTGTGAACGCACTGGCTTTTGAATCATAGGCATTTTCAAGCTTTTTCAGCTTTAAAGAGCGTTAGCTGCCGACCTTCATCCGCACATGTTCTTTCTAATACACAGGAGTGTAGAACAGAGCCAATATAAAGACCATTAGAAGAAGACTAAGCTGCACAGACTCTGGATGGATTTAAAATCTACAGTATGGTGGAGGAATACCATTTTGATGGGCGTACAGAGACTACATTCATTTATCATGCTACGCTTTCACACACCGCCACAAGTGATTTTAAACCTAGCCATCCACCAACTTCATCTCCCAAACCCCTGCTTTCCTCAGCTATAAATCATCATCTAGCCACAGGCCAGTGGGCGCAGAGCAAGGTGACACTCCACCCCTGCTACCAACATCAGGTGGGGGGTGGGGTGAAAGTGAGGAGGAGGAGGAGAGAGAGAGAGAGAGCAAGAGAGAGAGAGAGAGTGTATCTACTCGGCTGTCACAGTGGGAGGGAAACCTTTGATGCAAACTCTATTAGTGTTTGGCGCGTTGAGACACAGCTCTGACTTGAGTGAAACCCAGGGTGGTTCACGGCACCTCAGAAAGACTCGGTCCTGGCTGCAAATTCAGACACGCACACACACACACACACACACACAGACCGTACCTCTCAGAAATGTGCCGTTGCTAGGCTGCATACATGACTGAGAACTGGTGTAACAATGTGGCCTTCACCTGCTGGAGAAATGATTTCTGTGATCTATCTAGTTTGGTTGGTTTCAGGTATTTTTATTTCCCTTCCTCCTCAAAGTCAGAAAAAGATTACTTCTGTGTGCAGTTCGATCGTATGTGAACAGAGAATGACCAGAGTGACTTAGCTCAGTTAGTGGACAGCGATGGTTAAAAGAGCAGCTCATCCAACATAGAGTCAGTGATGGATGGTTTAAATAACTGAATTTTAACTAGATATTTGCAGAGTAGACTAACTGATTTACTGCAATTAAAAAATTAAAAAGTATTTGGAACACATCCTGTTAAAGGAGGTGGAGTAATCTTCTAACCTTTTTATTTGAGGGAGGAGTTGTACTGGAATAGTGGTTCCTTGCTCTCTTGAGAATTGGGAGAGAATTAGTTGAGAATTAGATGAAAAGATTGATGACGTTGTCATATTTGATAAATCTGTGTTCTTTCCAAAACCAAAGGCGAAAATGTTTAAAAAAAATAAAATAAATAAAGAGCGAGACAGAGAGAGAGAGAGATATGTAAAGACGACAATTTGTCATTTTAATTAAGTTATGTGCCGGTAGGTGATTTTTATTTTATTTAGCTGCTTCCTCTCTATTTAGAGTTTATGCTAAATTAAGCCAACTGCTAGCGTTAGTGCCATCAATCCTCTCATCCAACTCTGGGCAAGAACATGAATAAGCATTTTTAATCAGGCTTTTCCACAAAATATTGAACTTTTATTTCAAGCGCAAAACCCATGTCACATCTCCAACATTTCCAAACAGACCAAAGCAGCTTCACTGATCTGTTGTCACAACTGTTCTCACACGGCAAATGTATTTAAAGCATAAGCAGCTAGAAAAGCTCGGGAAGTCCTCTGTTAAAACTTTTATATGTAGTGGAGAGCAGAGATGTGTGTGTCACAGAGGAAATAACAGACAGTCCTCACAAGAGTGTGAGGAGTGTACTGAGGAGTGTGTGTTTGTGACTGTACAGTACTATAAAGCAGGTTTGTCTTTTTACTGTAGACTTTATTCTATCACACAAATAAAACCCCTGTTGGTTTGTAATTCAGAAAATCTTGGTTTGATCAGCAAGATGTTCACTTGTGAAGAGCAACTTTTTATTTGCCTGAAGCAATACCAATGATTCACACTGTCTTCATTAATCAGTTCTCAAATGTAATGAGCTCACCCAAGTGGGAGCAGAAGGTTATGATAGCAGCTTAACAGAGAGTTGACTCACTTAACCTGGACTGCACTGGGCCTTATTTCATACAAGACTGTATAAAATCAAACTGAATTTAATTAATGACCAGCTGAAGTTTAATGACCCTTGTGTTTTGGAGTAGAAAAACCAGCCTTACTCCTGTTACCACACATTGTTACTTATGTCACATAGTAAATGGCTTTGTCTGTGTTTGAATGAGACAATCTCTTATTTATAACTTCTCAGATGAAATGGGGCAAGCAGGGTGGATGTAATGGTGTGAAATTGACATAGCAGACTCAGTGGGGATAGCTCAATACGGCAATGGTTTTATTTCCATTTATCAACCTACAATGGTAAATAGGAGGTTGCTTTTGTGTAGCGTTAGGAGAGAAGCACAGCAGGAGAGAGACAAGAATGACAATACAGGCTATTCCTCCATTACCACCGCTTGTTTCATACAGCAAACAGACCCTGTATTACAGATGCTGCTGCTGCTAGTTCTTGTTGTCATTAAGTATATATTAAACAGATGTGACTTTGCTAAATAATACAAAACACTCTTTGAGTTTATGACTCAGTTGAAGACTACTTATTTGAATCAACTGCGTAGTAACTCCTCCAAAGCTAGCTGGCCAGTTTTTAAATAATTTGGACTTATTCATGGCTGAGGACAGAGCAATGATTGGCTCTCTGAGGAGGGAATTCAAGCACTTCTACTGAGAGAGTTTGACCACTTCTCTGCTTCAAATTCAAATGACTCTATGCTGATTTTTCTTTTTTGTCATCAAGGGAGGAAGGAAAGAGAGCCCCCCCGCAGCATTGCTGTGACACAGACTAACGCAGACACACAGACGGCATGTGAGCAGTGATTTCCTGATGTCAGCTACAGATGGCCTCTGCCATGCCAGATTAATGGTGATACTGGGAGGGGAAAAAAAAAAAAAAAACATGCTGAGTCTGACACAAACTGCTCAAGTTTACCTCGAAAACAGACTATGTTGTGCAGGTTTTAAGGCTTAATCACTGTTGTCACCGCTTTAAACGCTGTAGAAAGTGTGGTGTTGTTTCCAGTTGGCTCTCTGTATTGGTATGAGAGCATCTGAGTATAACAAGAGAGAAACAGCTGAGAACAGAGAGATGGATGGAGGGATGTTTGGTTGTAGGAAGAGCTGTATGTTCTTGTTAGTGCCTCCTTAGTATCAGCTCATGCAATGGTTTCATCTCACACAACGCTTGACAAGAGTAGAGAAATAAAGGCCAAGTCCCCCCATCCACCCCACTGACAATAACTGAATCACTTCTATTAATACTGCCATACAATACTGGTACAGCATCATCTGAGCTTAATGTGACATTGCAGGCTTTTCATGGCACGTTTACTCACTCACAGGACTCTAGTTAGATACATAAAGAGAGCAATGCTGCGGTGTCAGTGGGCTACATACACATTATACCCACATGTACACATGCAGACATAACACACACACAGACACGGTCGTCTCCCTTGCTCCAGGCAGTTCTTCTGCTTGGCTTGCAGTGCCTGTCCTCTTGTTGGCTAAATGGCTCTGGGTAGCCTCTCTGGTTCACACTACAATAGCAATACTTAAGTGTATTTCAGTTCAGACTAATAACCAGGATATTTTATAATATGAAATAGTCCTGATGATAAAGCTTAATAATTTCCTCAGTGGAAAAGTCTGCATCTTGGGGTTACATTGAATATTCCTGGGTTTATATTGAATCCATTTATCCTCAGCACAGTCTCCCAGGCTCTGCAATAACAAATGGCAGAATTAGAAGTTTGCACTTTAAGCTGCGAGTTGTCATCACTTTGTATGTGCTTAGTTTTAGTCGCACGGCTAACAGATGCTGAAGCCTATTTGTAGCCTGTCCCTTGCTTTTCTCCCAGTAGAACAGAGTAGATGTGCGAATTCTGCTTTCAACTAGTTATCAGTGGAAAGCATTTTGGTGTGGTGTAACACCATGCACTGCGCTAACAGAAAGCTGAGTTGTAGTGCAAATTATTATAAAGCATGAGGCCAACTTCAAAAGGCTGGCCTGGTGTCAGATAAGCAATAAAGTGAAATACATTTAGTGAACTATTTCACTATTCTTTCATGGATGTTGCTGTTGCTGTTGTTTTTTTTTTTTGACTGATGCCTGGAGGAAAAGGCAGGAGGTTCAAACTAACATATTTCATTTGTTGGTGGTGGAAGCTGAGTCAACCCCGAGCAGCTCGTCTTCAGTAATTGGCTAACTAAGCGTGCATGTCTGTAATAGAATTTTAACTGTGCAAGAGGCTGTTTTCAGAATATTTTGCAACTCTTCTACATAATTATACTTATGACAATAATACCAGGGGCAAAAAAGAGTCTGAATTTGTTGCTGGATGTGGATGTTTGCCTATTGAGTGTAATGTTTGGACTGAATGCTGTACAACGAGGCACTGGGTCATTTATTATCCAGTATATGTTTAAATTTTGGACCATAAATTTCACAATCATTTTAGAATCTTATAATCCCCTACATGACAAAGTAAAAGGTTCAAAACAGCTAAACTTATTTAGCCACCTTTTCTATGTGAAATACTTAACCACTAAAAACTGATGAATGAAGCACAGAAATGTATAACTTCATTGTTTGTTAATGATGTCATTATTGTGGAATTTCAAGCAATGTTCCCTTAAAGTATTGCTTTTCTAAAAGTTTTGTGGCCGTTTTCCTCATTTACATGCGCAGTATAAGGAGGTTTACCTTACTGGATATATATAACATTATGTCATGATAATGAGGAGAAACACAAGTCATCCCCATGCCTGTCCAGCTGACAGAGGGCAGGCCTGCTCACAGCCACCCTGTGCTTGGACTGTCCTCTGTAGTGACTGTGGTACTCTGCACTACAGTGTTTTATCCTGTCCTGTTGGATGTTCAGGCAGTGTGGCTTTACAGGTTGTGACCTAACCCAGCTGTTCACTGGCTCTGCCGTGCTTTGTGTGTGTGTGTGTCTGCATGTGTGTGTCTGTGTGTGCGTGTCCGTGTCTGTGCATGTGGACCTGCCTGAGCAGCCTCCTGCTCTGCCTTCTGCCTTGCACAGCGTGATGCTGAGCTTGTATCGGGTCATTCGGCCCATCGATATGCCCACATCACACCTGACCACCTCTCTACAGCCACCTCCTGCCTCACCTACCACACACTGAGTCCTCATCCCAATGAACTATGTTTCATTTCCCTTCAAAATCCACTACTGGTCTGACTGGCCACAGAATAAAACCAGAATCTGGTCTAAAAAAGCTGAACTCACAGGTGTGGACACAAATCATACATTTTTGTTGTTGTAAATTATTCTTGTTTGTTTGTCTGTTTAAACGACAGTAGGCCTGAGCAATTTTTTTTCTTCTTTTTATGAAAGCATTTAAAGGGACACTCCGCTGAATTTACATGTGAAATTCACAGTAGTTACTACAGAGTAACTACTGTGAAAATAGTTACAGTATGATGTTGTTTTTCCAAATAAGACTGAATAAAATTGAGGAACATAGGATCAAACAATCAGAACAGATCAAACAATCATTAAACAGCATGACGATTCTGACCAGATACTGGAGCTTTTGATGTTTGACAGTTTTTTTCTATTTTGTGCTGTGCCATGTATACCAAAGACGTAGTGAGGTTCAATATCCTTGTTAACATGTTTCTTCTCAGTATTAAAAAGTGTTGAAGTCAGATTTGATTTTTTTTCCATCACTTATATTACTACTGTACTGGTCACATGTAAATATTTGGAGGCTTCACACAGTGTCTGGAACAGTGACAGTAAAGTCTTTGTTTATATATGTCTCTCTCTCTCTCTGTATATATGTGTGTGTATATATATATATATTTATATATAGTTCAGTTAGAGCAGTTTGGTTGGTCCTGTCGCACACACGCACACACACACAAGTTGTACGTAGGTCATACAAAAGTTATACTCAACATCAACATCATGCCAGCTTTATCAGGATTTTGTGCCTGCTTTACATGTCTTTGCCAATAAGCAGCATACAATTTGCCGCACAGTTTCCAATGGCACTGCATCTTATCACCCATCAGCACCTCACATCTGACTTAGTGATTTCTTTTGAGACACCTCAAGATGATGGTTCTATTTTTACACAACAGCAGCTGTGGCATTTGAATGGTGAAATGGTTATTTTGAGAGTTGAGAGTTTACGCAGCCGACTGGGCCATATAGACTAACTTATTCATGTAGTGTGTATGTGTGTGTGTGTGTGTGTGTGTGTGTGTGAGAGAGAGAGAGAGACAGAGAGAGAGGGAGAGCGAAAGAAAAAGCGAAGGTGACAGAGAGGCTTTTTTGACCCCAGTGAAAGTGAGGAGGAGATCGAGTTGCTGGTGCTGCTAAGTGAGATGACTATTCCAAGAAGTTGTGTACAGTTTCATCTTTGTTATGGTGAAATACCAAGCTTGGGCCTGGTCTGTCTGTCTGTCCTTCAAAGACGCTGTGCTTATTTGGAACCGTCTCCCAGACGCCTTGGCATACCATTGGACTCACGTGTCATGTGGCGTTCTGCGTCTCAGTCTCAGCAGAGGTGTGGAGGGACAGTGGAGAGTGTGTGTGTTTGTTGTGACACACAGATCTCCCCTGCCAGGAAATTGTACTTGTGTCAGCCATTATATGTCAAGATGATCTCTCCTCCTAATTTTGGTGCGTATTACGATCACTGCAGCAATATGTTATATCTAGCTGCTCTGGTGGTCCAGCTGTAATTAACTTTGAATAGCATAAGCCATGTCCATTACCTGATATCTGTGAAGATTTACTGCTCCACAGGGCCAGAGAATGCATCTCTTGTCAGTTTCAGCTTATCTCTCCCTTGAATAGCATTTCCAATGGCACGCCATTATTTTGAGGCATCCTGCATGATTTACTAATTGCATCCTTAAGGCTCATTTCATGAGCCATATTTTCTGTGAAAGCAGTTTTCATAAGACGTACAGTAGATCATCGAATAAATCAAATACAGTTTAAGGACTTCCAATTTTTTTTGCTAATGAAGTAGATGTGTTTTATAAATGTCCTTTAAAATGCAAAACACCGGCACCAGAGGACACAGCTCTTGTGAGCATGCCTAACGAGCTGATGGAACCAACGGGCCAAAATAATTAGTCTTCACCAGCGATCACCACACTCGTTAATCAGCTTAGAGTGAACCGTGAATACATAAATAGCTTTCATACTAGTGCTAAATCCACAGAACATTATGGGTGTGTAATTACCAGCTGGATTACACAGAGTACGTGAGTCTTTAGTCATTGCTAACCACACTGTAATTCAGAATCCATTTCCATTGCAATCATTTAGAGCTTATGCCAAAGCATGAGTGCACTTGAATGCAACCAATCAAAGGGGAATGCAATAAATCAGCTGTGATCAAGATTCAGACAGTTTAACAAGTCAGGGTTACTGACAAGTGATGAGGGCTTTGCTGTATGCTGTATATATGTCTTAAGCATCTGTACATATATGTAAACAACTCCGATTCACAGTGGTGAGAGGATAATAGCCTTGATAATGTATTCTTGTTGTGGGCCAAACATGTTTTCCTTGTGCTCTGTGTTCAGTGTGATTTATGACAGAAGTTGACCTGCTCATTACTGCTTGGTTCCAACCGAGATCACACACACACACACATAAGCGCTCTCTCTCTCTGTGTCTGTCTCTCCCATGCTGTGATAGGTGTGAGTTAATTTATTTGCATGATGTGCTGATGCGTCTTAACTGCTCTTCTCACTGCATATAGATGTGTAGATGAGACGTGGGCCTCCCATGTTTGGGTGTGTGTGTATATGTATACTGCAATTTTGTATAATCGGTGTATGGCAGCACGTCTTTGTATTTGTGAATATATTGTGTGTGTGTCTGTGTTTGTGTGCTCCAGCGCTCAGTGTTTTAAATAGAGAGTTAGCTGATATCATGCATGTCACGTCACACCCAATTAAGCCCCTGCTTTACTGGAGCCCCCTTAAGTGTGATTTTTCACAGGAGCGAGTGTGAAATCTCAAGGATTGGATGGAAATTACAGCAAATCTATATTCAGAGGCTGAACCAGTCTCCTGACTCCTCTCATCTAAACCAGCCCGTCTAGGTTACCCGCCTAATGAATGCGCTTTAATTCTGGAAATTTCAGCTGAACCTGCAATTTAAGTTTGAATGGTTAACTTTCAGTTGAAAGACAACTGAAAACACCTGGTTTGTTTTCTATTATTTGGTCAGTAAATGATCAAATATTGATAGACTGGAACAAGGAGTGGATTAAAATTCAAAGACCAGAGTCTATGAACACACAACCTAGTTTGGAGAAGTGCAGTAACCATTTTTCTTACCAATTTAAAAAAAAAAAAAGATAAGTGATAAGAACCACTGGCCTGTTTTCTTCCCCCACATCTTGTAACAGCTTCTAGCCCTCACACCCTGCACATTCTTATGGCACACAGCATCGAAGTGCTTGCCTCTGGGCAGACCCATGTGTCTGTGCTTGGCCTTGAATCTGACCCTGTGTTATCATTGCTAGGTGTTTATGTTTCTTCCTGGGAGTTATATGTTTGGAGCTGTGTATGATTTAAACCTCCACTGAGCTGAAAACGATCCTTGGATAGGCTTATGGCTGAATTGCAGTCTCTCTGGGATTCGTGTGTGATCCTGAGTGTGTGATGAAGAGATAACTGCAAAGTGGAACTGACTGTCACTTTTTATTTTTAGATGGCAAGTTTGTTCACTCCCCTCCATGGCTCTCACTCTCCCCTATTTGGTTATTCTGTTTTGCAAACTTAATGTCCCACCAGAGACATTAGATGGCAAACAGATGAATGGACTTGACGCTGTTTATTTTACCAGCTTGTATTTTTATCTGAAATAATACGTCCAGCTCCGTTATTTCTTTAGAGCTTCTTTTGTCACAATAAGTCAAAACAAGGACTGAGAATTTTCCAAGTAGCTTGAATTAGAATGTGCTTTGTCTTTTTATAACAAGGTGAAAATGTACCTTCTTATTTTTCTGCTTTTTAATTTGTGTCACATGTGGCAGAAAACAGTGCTGTTATAAAAAAGTTTAAAGTAATTCCGCTTGTCTGGAAGCTGTACATTTTTTGTAGCTGCGGAGTTGTTGTCTAGATGTGAAACATCTCCCAGCTGCGTCTGCCAACCCAGAAATGTGTGTCTTAATGTGTTTGGGTGCACTCTTTTCCATCTGTGCATCTCAGTGCATGTGAGTATGTGTGTGTATCTCTTCATTTACAAGGCGTAACTTTGTCAAATTAGGCTGCATCATGTGCTGATCATTCCCCCCCGTCTGTCCCCAGGACAAATGCCTCTCTCTCTCTCCAGAACTTTGTAAGGCTTCTCTGTCTTCACTATTAATTGCATTAGAGGGCATGTTTGGAAGTCTCTAACTTTGTAAGGGTCTGCTAAGGACCGCTGCAGTTTGAAATCGGTTCCCACTGATACTATAGCTTAATGCAAAGCATCAGAAAGGCGATTAAATGATCCAGTTTGCTGTGGGAAGCAGGATTAAACTGAGACATCAGTCACTAACATTGTTCATGAGAAAACCCTCACGTTCTGTGGAAGGAGAGTCATATTTGACTTCAAAGCTCACTGCTTTGTACATTTGTTTTTTATGCTATTTTATTTATTTTTTGCACATTTCTGTTTTTGTTACACAACAGCCAACTGCTTCCCCAGACCCACAGGTTGGCAAAGAGGCACGCTCATTTTGTAGTTGTCTTTTTTGTTATAATGGTCAACCATTTTATAAAGTGAGACATTTAGCAGTATAAAAATATGTCAAACAGTAACAGTAAGATTTTAAGATTGAAAATGAACTGTACACTAGAACTTTTGAGGTCCCTGAAGTTTTGGCAAATAATAATAATAATAATGATTTAATAATATTCAACAATATTCTTAATGTAATAAAGCTGTCAGTCCACTTTAATTATTTTGTGCATTAAAAATAAAGACTTCATAGCACTGCACACAGATATACAGAATCTCCTCATGCTCCCCATCCCCCATCCCTGCCTTTTATCTTCAGTGCAGCTTTTTCTTTGTGTGAAAAAAAAAAAAATCTTCATCACCCCAAGCAAAATTTCAGAGAATTGGCTGATACTAATTGATATTCTAAACTTGCCTTACCACCCCCAGGGTGATCCCTTCTCCATTAAACCACACAGGATAACCAACAAAACTTCTTTTCTTGTCGATCTAAGCAAAAATTTTGAGTGCACCACCAGAGAAGATCGAGGAGTTCCTTGAAGACGAGCACCGGAGGAGAGAAGATTTAGATATTCTCCTCTCTTCTGTTTTCTATCAGAAGCAGAATATTAGGGAATCTTAGGGCAACTGCTGCAGGCTCATACGTGTGTCAGTTAGATGACGTTGTCCGGGTGTTATAATATTGTAGCTGTAGTGTATGCATGCTGTGAAAAAGATCATTTCTTTTGAAAAGCTCAACACTGACTTTTCTTTCCCGTTATGTTCACCACCACTTCCCATGATTTTCGTCATGTGGAATACATTGTGGACGAAGTGATAACTGTTAACAAAGTGGTGTGACAAAAGAAGGGCACATTTGTCATGTCTGTATCATGCTGATCACCTGACCGTATGATTAACCAGCTTCTGCCAATCACAGGAACTGTAATTGCAAACAAATATACAACATGCTGCGAAGGGGACTAAAATTATTTGGTCTCTCTCCTTCTCCTCAGTACCTCCACGCCTCCCTTTATCTCCTTGGTTGGGCCCAAAGCTAAAACCGTCTTTCTAGAACTATCCCCAAGATAAGATGTGGGTACAAGTTTCAGCCAAGGTCATCCATTCATTTTCCAGCCTGTGACAGTTCTGTGGTACAGATATGGGTCAGAGCTCTCAGAGTGTTGCCGTACTCCCCTATTTTCTCCCTGACCCTCTGCCAAAGGGCCTTCGGAGGCGGGGGGGTAAAGTTATTGTACGTATATAGTCACCCTTTCTTGTGAGGCTTCTCAGTGGAATTCCACTATAAATTTAGACTCTCCTGCTCCTCGCCAACATTAAGCGCTGTAAGGAATCCGCAATGATCTTTCATTGATTCTGCGGCGCCATATGGAGGCCCATTAAATTGATCGTGATGGCAGCAACAGGAGCAACAGCACGCCCCATGCTAGTAGATTTCCTCTGTGTCACTGTCGCCTCTCGCAAGTCTGTATTTTACAGGTGTGACATAGTGCCTTGTCTCATTGGTTTTCTCATTATTTGTTAATGGTTTAGCATGCAGACAGCTAAGTAATCATTATTTCATTAAAAGTAGTCCCCGCATGGGACCAATGTGAATAGAAATGCGAGGCAGAGATACACTTTGGTACCATTTACATCACTTTCTATACAGCACAATAACACAGTATGTACTTTAACTGTCTTCATATTGTACTGAAGTGTCCCATTGGACACACTCATGCATAGCTGAGCACCTCAGCCAAGATTTCTTTATTGTGTCTCTGTGGAGAGTGGTGAATGGTGTTAACCACACACACACTGTCCTGGTTTTATTCCAGTTGTCTCACTTATAATGAATATACAGCACAATAGCCAGCAGGGACTGTGCTTTTGCCAGCTAGTGTCTTTCCTCAACAATGAATTCTCTTTTTTGCTTAATAACACTATATTATTACTGCATTTGTACTTCATACATAATCTCCCACTATCATTCTCCTTCAGTCTCTAATAAGCTAATGTGATCATATCCAGATGAGTATATGCAAATATTTCCATCAAAGCCCCACACGGCGTTTTCTTCATAATATTCATTCCAAGGTTGACTATTAAATTAGCATATAGGGCTGCCAGTGCCCTGTGCAATATATGTCAGGGAAAAAAGAGTTTGAATTAAACATATATTGAAATATGGATGTGACAAGATGGATACACATTGCTCTCTCTTCTCATGAGACACATCAACCTGAGACGTTTTCACTTCTGGGGAACTGAGGGTGGTGTGAATTGATCCATTTGAGAAATCGAAAGTTCTTCAAATATCATTAAAGATGAACACATGAATCATTCATAAAGTGAGCCTCTCTGAGTATGATGGGAGCCCCATCTCTCTCTCTCTCTCTCTCTCTCTCTCTCTCTCTCTCTCTCTCTCTTTGCCACTAATTCACTCCTTTTGCTCCCACATTCTCTCTTCCTCCCTTTCTGCACACCAGTAGGAGACTCTCATTTTCTTCTTATTTTCATTTTTCTTTTTTGATGTATTTATTAGTAAGAAATACTAAATTCATAAATAATTTCACCTCACAGGACTGCAGATGGATGATTAACAGTAAATTCTGCATGTGTCCATGATGCTGACAGCTGCTTTCCACAGTGCTCATATTTACCTACTCAGTTTTTAAGCTTTCTTATCTGATGTGTTTTATGACTCATGTATTTGTTTTTACTTGATTTTTCAAAGCTAATTTATCAGTTTTTTTCTTGTGTGCTGGTTGTGTGGTTGTGCAATATATTATACATATTTGCCAGGTCTCTCTCTGGTAACGGGTCAAAAAATTGAATAACAGCAGTGTGACGGACAGGAATCAAATTCCTTGTATTCCTCCTTGTCTCTTGTACATTTGCTGTCAAACTGTCAGCTGAAATCAGTGTACAGAATTTATCCCAAATGTTTAGTCAATCTCTCTGTATGTTAAAAGCCCTTCAAGGAGGATATCAAGGATTATTTTCTATGCACATAATTTTTATTTCAATTACATGATTCCTGTGAAACAAAACCATTTCATGTATTTCTATATGCTACACTAAATAGACAAAAGTATTGTATGGACCTGTTTTTCAGGGGTTGGGCTTGGCCTCATACTTCAAGTGAAGTGAAATCTTAATGCTTCAGCATGCCAAGATTTTGAACAATGCTCTGCTTCCAACTTTTTAACAACAGTTACAGTGCACAAATCAAGCTACATAAAAACATGGTTGGATGAGTTTGGTGTGGAAGAACTTGACTGGTTCATACAGAGCCCTGACTTCAGCCCCATCCAACACCTGTGGGATGAACTGGAACGGAGACTGTGAGCCAGGACTTTTTCAGTGTCTGACCTCACAAATGCTCTACCACATGAATGGGCAAAAATTCCCACAGAAACACTGCAAAATCTTGTGGAAAGCCTTCCCATAAGAGTTGAAGCTGTTGCAGCTGCAAAACCGCAAATCATTCATGTAAATGCATTAGAAATATAGGTGCAATTTAAAATTTTGACTTATAGACAATCATAATGTGGACTGCTGATATCACGTATGTAAAAGATGATATAACTGATTGGATTGGACCTTAGTGGGTCTTTCTGGTCCGCAGGTCTTTCAATAGACATAGAAACAGTGTCAGTGCGGATGTAAGCTGGTTCTTGTTTGCTTGAGAAAACCCATGTACCGTGTGTGTTTCAGACAGAAGTAGAGTGGTGGGGAGAGATTCACAAAAAAAAAAACCCATATCCACCACAGCCAGTGAAGCAGACGGAAAGCGACAAAAATGAGAAAACCCAATGACATCTCTCAGTGAAATAAAATAGTCATGTTGGGAAATCCTCTGGAGGTTTTTGGTGTAAAAGCACAGAACACTCCAAGATGGACTGCTATGTTTTATGAGCAGCACTGACAGAAATATTGCTGCAAATGCACGTAAATGTTGACTAGATCTGCCAAAGTCACTCTTATTTACCCTTTGAGCAGAACTAATGGTGACCCTTGTATTTATTTTTTATTCTCTTCAGAAGTCATGATGTGTAAAAATCCTCTCAGGATCATCTGTGTAAAGTGCAATGAGGCAACAGACAAAATAAATAAATAAATATTCTGAGGATTTGTCCCTTGCACTCTGTATCATCCACAGATCTTGGGACATGCCATGTGCACCACACTAGATCGGTGGTGCATGATTCAGTTTATAAAAAGACCTAATCCCTTTTATCCATATGCTGTAAAGCTATAGCACGAAACTGTATATTGTCCTCACAATCTGTTTCACCCTGTATCCTCTGGGTGACAAATGCAGAGCGCAGTGCAAAATAACACTGACTTATGCTGATATAAATGAGATTACACATTCAATATTTATTGAATCTCTCAAAGCTTATCCTGGCATACCAGTGTATAGCACAGTTCACTTACTCTAAAGGTGCTTAAAAATACAACACCTGCGTGATATTGATAACATCTGTGTTAGTGGCGCTAATACCAATGATAGACACCATCTTTTCCTGCAATTACTGTGGCATGTTTTTTTTTTTTTTTTCAAGAAAGGTTTTAGGTTGTGTACAAGCTGGTTTAGCAAATCAAGCCCGGTCAATGTTTCCATGTGTGTGCTGTATGCTTCCAAGAACTAGCTTTGGTGCCAGTGTCCAGTGCTGATATCGCAGGGCAGATCATATCGGCACTTATCATGTTATGTTCTCATCAATAATCAAACACAGAAACATTGACACTCTCTCATGTGCAAGTCAGGCTTTTGCTTTGAATTTGTCTCCATCCTTAAATCTATTAATGTAAATGATGTGTGATATAAAAGGTCACAAACAGTTCAGTGCTTACAGCCATATATCAGTATCAATAGGATCCATACAAACACTTCTTCCATTGTAAAGCATAATGTTTTCCACATCTGTGTACTATTGACAGCATCAGCAGATACTGTTAAATTTCGGGTCAAAACTTTTGTTTGTTTGTTGTGTTTTATTTGTGTGTGTTCTTCCTCATCACCAGAAGGCAGGAGGTTTATTAGAGCAGCTGCAGTCTGAATGCCCTCTGATGTGGCACTAAACTTTAAATTATAGACTTTCCTTGCCACATGTGTTTGTGTGTTTTTGTGTGTGTTTTGGTAGGTGTCTACACATGTGGATAACGCACATGTGAGCACTGACCTGTATATGTCTTCCTCTGCACTGTAATGTATATCTGAATTTGTGAGACTTTGGCCTATGCATGTGTATTTGTGTGTGTGTGTGTGTGTGTGTGTGTGTGTGTGTGTGTGTGCGTCCTCCTACATGGTCCAGGTGGCACGGGGAGGCATCCCTTCTGGCTTCCACTTTGAACACACAACAAGCTCACTCCGGTGGATGACTGCACGTTTCTACGGATGATTAGATTACGTAAGAAAACACTGCAGAGCCCTAATAGTTGGTAAACCCAGATTACGCAGGATTATCATCCCTTTTGCTCCGCCTCTGTTCTCCCTCTGTGTGTGTACTTGCGTGTGTGTGTGTGTGTGTGTGTGTGTCAGTGTACAGAGAGAGTGGATGACGGGGGATGAAACAGGAGGAGGAGGAGGAGGGGGGAAAGGGGCGATTTGTGTGAGGTGGGGAGGGGTGGGATAGGGTGTGGGGCGTGGGGGGTGATGCTGCAAACACCAGAGCCAGATGGGACAGAACCCCTAAGCAGCTTAGAGTCAGAGTAATCACGCAGGCTAAGTTGCCATCAATGGTGTGTGTGCATGTTTTTGTATGTCTGTTATGTATGTGGATGCGCGTTTGTGCCTCTGTAGTGTCTTATACATTAAACTTGGGTTGCGCAGATGTGCAAACGCTGACGTCAGAGGATGTGAGAAAGAGAGTGAATAAGAGATGGAGCAAACATTCCCATGCAATCAAGTTATTTGAGGAGACAGGGAGGGATTGGGAGAGCGAAGCTGCAAGTGGAGAGAGTGTGTTAGTGGTGTGGGAAGAGATAATGGAGACGATTCAGGTCAAAAAGGTGGTATTATGTTGTTCTCATGCCAATGAGACATCACCGACACAATAGAGTGGGTAATGACACTGTGTGTGTCACGCTACACGGACATCAGCCTCAGGGGATCAGGAATCGATAGCCCTGTGTCAATAGCAATCTCTTTTGAATTTCTGTATAACATTGATCATCGAGGGTCAAAAAAGCTAAGTAATATCCGCTGGTTTTCATGTATTCAGAAGAAGTCTGGGGACAAATACAATAAGAGCCTTTAAAATATGCATATGTGTGATACATAAACGCATAAAGAGCACTCATGTCTTTTCAAAGCTTTTCTGTTGTGTTCCTCCCCGCACACTGAGAGAGGAGACGGCTTCAAAACTACAAAAAAAGCAAACTGTAAAACCCAGGAGAGAAGCTTGCACGAATGTATTTACCACCATGAATATTCAATAAAGGGGCTGCAGCACTCCACAAAGGGAAGTAATCACTGATTTATTTATTTGTGTTTTTGACATGCTATGCAATTATGCCACTGCAGGCAAGCTGTTGGGCTGCTCTCTGCCCTACCCTAAAGCTATGTGTGTGTGTGTGTGGTGACACTGGTTGAGTTTAAAGCTCTAATATTGATTTAAACGGATCAATAATGATGATTGTTCTGGTGTAAGCATAATAACAGTGATCAGTGAATGATGGATAAATGACATGCTTCTTTCCACTGTGTGCAAATTACTCACACTGTTTCATTTTTAGCACCAAACCTCTCCAAAGGAATCTGTCATCATTAATTTGGGAGCTTCTTTGTTCCAATTATTTCATTCAAATGCTAAAATCAGATGCTGCTCACACCACCTCACTTTTCTTTCACTGTATCTCCCTCTCCTCTCTTTCCCTCGCCGCTCTCTCCAGAGAAGAGGGAGATGACAGCTAGCCTCACTCTCTGCTCACTGAACATTCAGCTTTGCTTTTGATGGAATTAATTTGAATGTAAATGATGCTGTGATGGAAGAGCTTTCATTGGCCCCAGCGCAAAATTTCACACAGCGATACCACCCGCGCTACCCCCTGATGTCTGAGCCAGTCCACGGAGAGATGGAGAGAAAAACAACAAAGTGCTACAACAATATGGAGCTTTTACTTTCTCAGCAGCCATTAACAGCTGCAGAACATAATGAAATCACTTTGTCGCTCAGTGGATTTGGTGATCAATAAATGTCTTTAATTCTTAATTTGTAACTTGAAATCTATGCCAATGGGGCCATTTGCGTCATGACTTATGACTGTTCGGAGATGGGGGCAGGATCAAAGAACAGAGCACATTTTGTGCTGTTGAATTGGCAGGTCTCACAGTGAAATGTTACGCGAAATGCAAATGTAAAATTAAACACAAATGAGATGAGATGGAAGGAATGTGTCACTCTTAAAGAAATTATAAGAGTCTGAAAAGTGGTTGACATCCTCTATTCAAACAAAAGAGAGACTCTAAATGCAAGCAAACTACTGCCCAGTACAGGACAGGTCTTTGAATGAATGTTGTCACAGATGGGGAAGTGAGTGTTCACTTCCAATATGCAGAAATACATCTTCACAAAAATATAAATAAAATAAAAATAGAAATATAATAGAATAAATGATGATGATGATTGATGTGAGTATTTGTCATGGTGTGCATATCTTGAACTTTTAGATTAGCACTGATTTTAGTTTAGATTTTTTTATTATTATTATTCTGCACAATTCTGTTTTCATTAATGTACTGTAAATGGGGGACTATGTTTGGCTCATTTTTAGAAAAAATAAAAAGAAAAGTAATCACAAAATAGCTGCCTCAACTGTTTAGCCATCTCCTCTCCTCTCAGGTTTTTCCACTTCCTTCACTCATCTTCATATCATGTCATCATTGTGCCATCTTGATCCTCTTCCTGCCTAATTAGCGCTATCTGTGCTTGTGCTTCACTTCCCACCCATTCATATATCACCTGTCTTCCTTTAAGCTCTTTCTTTCTTAGGGTCTCTGTCAAAAGGTCTTTTTTCACAAAACAATTTTCCTATTTTCACACCAGTTTTCATCTTCTATAAATACTAATAAAATAATATATATAATATATATATAAATATATAATATAATATAAATAATGTTATTGACATAGCATTAATGTTCAGTGAAATCCATACATATCCAAATGTGGCTTAACTGTTCCCTAAGGGAATGAATAATTTCTCTCACTTCTTTAGGTAAATAAAACTTGAGAGAGTATGTTTGTTACCATAAAATGTATTTGAAATACAATATGAAAACCAGATGTATTTTTTATCTTAAATAAATAGGTTAAGAGGTTAAGAGACTTTTGGCCATGATAAATAGATCCGTGCATTTATCCACTTCTCAGTCTATGTTAGATCCATTTAAGATCCCATAGAGCCACAATTTATATTTGCCAGCATCTACACTCAACCCCCCTGCCACCAATCACTGTGCCTTATTAGGCAGCTCCAGCTCCCGTCAGAGGTCTAACATGGCATCCACCATTCCATGTCTTTTACACCACCATTGATTTCCAGTATCCTCCCAATGTGAACCTTCTGCCCGCTCACCTCGAGCATCATATATCATCTGACATTAAGGCTTCACCTTTTATACCTCTCCCCTTATATCATCATATCCCTTACAGACACCCGTGTCTTTACGGCTATCTCAGCCCCTCCGATTTCAAACTGATGCCTCCCTGAATTGCCACTTATCTTCTCTTGTGAGAAAGACAGTTATATTTTTGATGATATTTCTCCGTAAGGGAGAGGTTTTTAAAGATTTATCAGCCTTCTTGATCATGCAAGCATCCTCCTTCTTTGGATCCTCTTTCAACTATACGGCCTGTGAATCAGTCAAGATGTCACTCTGATGCTTTGTGAATCTTGTTCCTCTCTTTTGACTTTCCTTAGACAGAGGTATAAGAATCTCATAATGTCTTTTGGAAATCGTATGCATTCACTGTTCTCTCTGGGGCTCTTTGAGACAGGAATAGACTGATGAAGTGTGTGACTGCCTCTACAGTAATTATGTGATGAATGCGTTCATTCTGTGTGTAGCCCTGAGCAGTGAATAGCTCAACTGATTATTGAGGGGTGTGTTATTTGCGTGTGCATACACTTGTATGAAGACAAGAGAATAGATAAACCGAAACAAAGAATCTCAAAGACATAGCACAGTGTGCCGTTAACTCTCCACCACTCTGCTGAACTTGAACCCAAATCTGATGTCTCTATGAATGAATCATGGCAGGCTCCCACATACAAAAAACTGTAGATAATCTGGCACTCCTCATGAACATCTTGTTAACCAAGAGGCTAGCCCCACCCCATTTACTTTGTCATTCTCAACCACACATTTAGAAATATTGAGCCAGCTGCCAGTTTGCTATTTCTGTGACAACACCATTTCTCTCTGCTTTGAGTGAAACATTGAGGCAAACACGTCAAGCCTTCAACATTTTAAATGCCCTCAGATGGATGTTAAGCCCCATTAATAACACTACGGTCTTGCTGTCCGGCTCTTATAGATTTTCCTTCACAGACGGGATATAGTATGAGAGGCAGAGAGATGCAGAGAGTGTGACATAGATCATAGCTGCCTGAATATTAAGGTGGCTGAGAGAGCTCAATGCACCGCAGCTTAAGAAAACATATGCAAACAGATCAAACACAACCAAATTAAAAAAAGTGTTGATGTTGATCAGTTTGACAACACGTGTGCAGCGTTGAGGAAAAACGAACCAAATATAGAAACCCATTGCAAATACAGAAAAGGGTGTGTTTTCAGAGGACATGGACGTGCTTGTTGTTGCCATGATTTGTGACTCACAAAGTTACTCAAGTTGGGTCCATGTATCATCCATTTATGTTTATGTTATCTTGCTACTGCTCTACTCTGTGTGAAAAATGACTGCTACACCTCGCAGGACCTTACAGAATCACTGAATCTTTCAGCTGTTTAAATGATTTCTGTAGTGATTTGGTGTTTATGATGGATATTAAACTTTATTGTCCCATTCACCAGTGTTGACATATGGCCTGTAACCTGTGTAATAATCCTACAGGTGTTATTAGACCAGAAATATCTTGTAGATAGGCTACAGTAGGCTAAGCATTTAAAAAAGTCACGCAAAGGCCCAGGATTCTGCTTTTGCTTTTCTCTGCAAAGTCCTGCGAGGTGTAGCAGTCACCCTCTATACATGCACAGTACTACAGTAGTACTAGCAGTACAGTAGTGGAGTGGCATCCATTACATAAATATAAATGTCTGATACATGGAAATGGGGTGATCCAAGACATCACCTGACAGTCTTTGAAAATTCCAGTGTGGTCCTTTCAAAAAAGACACATTGATACAAATGGAGCCATTCTGTGTGTTGAATGTACTGAAGAACTAGAACTTTTACTTGTAACAGAGTGTTTTTATGCTGTAGTATTGTACTCCTACTTAAGCAAAGGATCTCAGTACTTCTCTCACCGCTAGTAACAGAACAAGGCTCTCATATAGTTTGTATACAAGACTCACATTAACACAGTTGCACACAAACATGGACACACACACACACAGACACAGTTATTCAGCCTCTGGGGCCCAGAACCACAGAACCAGCTTGCTGCCTGTCAGTCAGACCCTGAAGAGTCTCAATGGACCCTCGCACACACAAAGACGTGCAGAAAAGATCAATGGGCTTGCATTTATCGAGCAACATGCCCCCTTCCCCCATACACCCCCCCCCACACACACTCCCAACCACACTGCTCCATCCCACCTCCATCCCCACCACCAAGTCTCTGACCTACCCCTTGACTGCAGACGTAGTGGAGGTATTGATTTCCTCATATTAACGCAAACTTCATGAAAAGCCCCAGGCAGCGGAGGAGAAGAGAGAAGAGGAGAGCATAACGAAGAGATAGATAGGAAGAAAGAGAAGGCGCTGGAGGAGATAAGAGAAGATGGGGAGCAGGCAGAGGAGGGTAGGAGGAAGGAGGGTAAAGCAACGCTTGGTGCCTCTGATACTGTACACCACACTCAAAGTGATTCACATGTCAGATATAAGAGAGGCCTAAACTTCAGTGTATTCCCTGCCTTTGAAATGTTAAAACATGAATAGCTGGAGCTGTACTTGTTGAAGCTTTATGTGATATGGTGTGATATGCATGATCCACATGCTCTTCTGAGGAGATGGGGGACTGTAGTTCCCAGTGGTGGTAAAGCTTACAGCTTGGACAGGTCTTCTCCTACTATCTTAGGCAAAAGAGCATCTGTATATATACTGTATATATATCAAAAATCTTCTTAGATCTTGAAAATGCATTGTTTCCATGGTCCTCCAGCATTATTTGGAATTATTAATTATGGGTAATTTATTTGTTTTAGTCTGAACTTTGTTGAATGGGTTTTGTAAGGGCTTCATAACTATGAATGTCACCACGCTTACCATCTCAATTTCATTGTCTTCTTATATACTCCAATAAGGTAAAGACTTCGACTAAGATGCAGGCAGTTATATATAATCGGTATTTGACACTGGCCTGATGTGGACAGAATAATGCAGTCATGCTGGGGTGTTTAAAACATTAGTGTGTTTGGAGGTGGAGTGGATCTGTTCACTGAGTCTAATGGGCAGCACGTGCGACTCCTCACTCATCAGCTGTTACTCTCTTCTGCCTTCCTTCCCTCGTGCTGTCTCTCACACGCTTTTTTCTGTCATGCATGCTCACTCATTTTCTCTTTTCATTGCAAACTCTCTTTGTAGAAAAGGAGTAGGAGGCGTTTTTGCCAGCCATATGGCAGTGCCAGGGGCGTCCGTAGCAGATGTGCTTGGCATTGGGGCTCTGCTCCATCAAACACACGCACACACACACACACACAAACACACATAGGCTTATGTAGTGCCTGTTACCTAGGAAGAGGTCACTGATGGACAACAGCATTATCCAACTTTCAAAGTGTGGCCACGCTGGCTGCAGGAGTGACAAAACGTACAGTGAGGAACCTCTGAGTTCTCAGCAGAGCTTCAAAGTCAGTGAGTGTCTCCCTCAAAGGTTTATTCATAGGCTTATAGTCAGTAGGTAGTAAAACTATGATTTGTGTAATAATGCGCATTTTGGCATAATGAGTATTTAACTATGTATGTATATAAACACACTGAAAGGCCAGAAAAACAGAAAGCGTTGTCTCACAGTTTGTCAAAAAGTTAAGTACTCTTATTACTAAATGTCATACAAGTCCTTTTCTACTCAAACTTCTGATGTATGAGTGTAGTGAAAATTGTCCAGTGACTCAAAGAGTTGCCTTTGATTGATCATTGATTGAGTGGAAGAAAGCTTCTCTTCACTGATCACTAAGTTTGTTGATTGTGGTTTTGACTTCTTTTGCTGTCTGGGAAAGAGCTCTCGTTTCCTAAAGAGTGCAGACTCAGCGTGTTTGTGCTGATTTTTTTTTTTTTTTTTTTTTAGCTGTTTTTTGCTGAATAGTAGAAGAACGACAACGGTGTGTGTGTGTCTTTGTGTATGTGTGTGTGTGACAGTACAGTAAAAGTTTCCTCTGAATGAAATGGGATGTAAATTTGACCAGTGTGCAGAATGAGAATGCAGGCTGGTTCCTAGTGGATGCTGAGCCAGCATTTGACCTACATCAAACATCAAACAGCAGAATAAGTTATAAAGCGTTGCCATGCTGGTCAACACGTAGGCACAAGTACGCATCAAAGGATTTGGGCAAAATAACTTCCCACGGAGATGCACTTTTTTGAGTTTTCCCTAACTGCTGTTTCAAATGTATATCTCAGTTTCTTATTTACATCTGGTTAGTAAAGAAGTAGATCAGAGCTGGTCAAGAAAGAAATCAAAGAAAAGAATAAAGCGGTGATTGTCCCAGCAGTTACAGTAATGACTGTACTTGGGACCATGGACTCTGACATGATGTCACATGCTCAGATGATAATTCTTTTTTCCTGTAACAAATGGTATAAATTAAGTTACATGTAGACTCATTTTGTGATGCAATAAACTGAATAGGAGACTGAGCTCTGCTGTTTGTAGATATGATTATGTCATGCTGGTCATGTAATGAAATAGCATAATTTGTTTCTGTATGCCTCTCTTTAAGTTTGTCTTTGCTGCTGCAAAATGTCAACATCAGTGCATTATTTATCAAGACTCCTTGTTTAAAACTGGAAATGACAATTTTTAAGGAATCTATGTCAACCCATCCCCTCCTCTGTTACTGGTTCAACTAAAGCAGTTAATCAAAAGATGGCTCTTCTGATCTGTAAATCACATTACTAAATGAGACGGAGAAGCATAACGTGTTTTTTGCTTTTTTTAAAAATGAGATTAAAATGGCTTTTTGAAGAGAATCAATAGTTGCTGTTATTTCCCCTGTGAATAACAACATGCATCACTTGGCTGGTCATATGTCATGGTGGAGTCAGCTGAGAGCAGCTGTCCACAGGGAGATCACAAACCTTTTTGACACTGGGGTAAAAAAGTTCAGGGTAAGTGTGTGTTTGTGACTGTGCATGTGTGTGTGTGTGAGACAGCTGGTGAAGTGCTCAGCACTTTCAAATATAGCACAAGTTTAAAAAAACTAATCTTGTCTGGAGAAACCACAGTGTGTATGTGTGTAAGAATATATTTTATGTCTTGGTTTCTTGTTTTTACAATGAATGAGAAATGGAAGAAGATCAGATCGAAGGAATGAAGGAACGAGAAGAAATAAAAAGAGAAAAACAGGTCACAAAGGAATGCCTTTTTGACAAAATTAATGAAGATCTCCTGCAAGAGATGTTGAGAGAGGTAGCAGCTCCTGTGGGGGAAATGGCTTTGGCCTGGTCCTTCTGTTAACTACAGCCCCCTGACTGACTCCATCCCTGTCTGACTGTCTGACTGACTGACATCCTGATGTCCCCACAAAACACACACTAACTCAGTAAGGGTCAGACTCTGCTCTGCTCCGCTAGCACTATGGCTTTAGAGATGCATTAACATTTGGTTTCTGCTGACAGATGGCATGCTAATAGGCTAAAATACAATGCTGAATTTTCCCAATTCTACAAATGAAAAACAACAACAACAACAACAAGAAAAAAACAGAAAGAAAAGTGTTAATAAAGTGTATCGGTTCTAAACATATTCGCATCACCCAATCATCATCCTCCCCTGATTTCCATCATTTCACCTTCATCTGTGTTTGTACAGACAGTAGACACCCACCTATAGTTGCACGACAAATGGAACACCCTTACTGTATGTATTGTAGTTAACATGCAGGAACTGTATGCTCAGGTCCACGGCTTCAGGATGCAGTCAGTTCAGTCACAGTATGAAGGCTGGGGTGCTCAGCACTGCAGAGAGCCTCACTATCAGCAAAACTTACCAGGCTAAAGAGGACAAGGCAATGACAAAAGAAAAGGTATACCTTTAATACTGTAGTCTTTCTTTTTTTTGACTTTATAGTTATAAAGAAAGAAAGATACATCATGTCTTAGGGAGTAACAGAAATGATTCTTAAGTCGAATCATATTAAAATAACTGAAAACATATGTGGTACAGGACTTTGCCCCACCACAGCCTCAGTATGTTCCAGTCTCTCTGCTTTCCACTGATAATACACGTCAGTGGCAGGTGAGCGAGGGTTCATCTTGAAGGTGAGCCTCAGAGGGACTCAAACAGATGATAAATCATCACAGGCCCTTATTGCCAGAGAGCTGCACTGACCAAATCACCCACAGAAGAGCTGCTGCTCCCAGGTGGCTCCACCAGTGTTGGTGGGCTTAAAATCACTGTCTTCATTTGGAGAGTTCACTGTAGCGAAGGAGGGGAGGACAGAGAGATATAAAGAGGGGAGGAACAAACTAGGCAGAATGAGTGGGAAAAAGATGAGAACACAGAATATGGTGTGTGAGAGAGAGGGACAGAGAGAGAGAGAGAGAAATCTTGGCCTACGAGCCAATTACTAACTAAGGGGCATCAGACAAGGTTACCTAAAGCTAAATGCGGGTTCCAGGAATAGTCCTCTAGTATTATCTGCTGGCTGGCGGCGTGAGGCTCTGGCTGGCTGACTGAGAAGCTTAGACTGTATTTGCATTAACCTGCGCCGTGCAGACAGTGTCTGGCCTTACCTGCCGACATGTAGTACGAAGAGGGACAGAGTGCTGGCTTTCCAAACACTATCAGGGCTTAGTGGTTTCAGTGTGGGTGTTTCAAATGAAAAACTTTAGGATAGAACTTTTGTTTTACTTGATCTGTACCTATTCCCAACCAGTCTGCATGGTGGCTTCTTGGCTTCATTTAAGGATCAAATACCTAATAAAAATCTTCTCCATGTCAAATATTTCAACTTTGGCATGTAGTTTTTACAGCTGTTACCCTTTTAACGCTTACCTCTATACTGACGATACCTGCATACCAGACATAGAAACACACGCTTCTTCATTTGGGCATCTTTGGTGGAAGCAGGTCGTTGTCACCCACTTAAAAGGGACTTGGGGGTGGCAGCTGCCAAATAGCAAACAGAGCCCCTTGCCAGTCATGTCATCTTACTGACAGATCAGTATGCTTGCCAGGATGTTAGATTTACATGCAGACACTGTGGCAGATTTGCCAAACATGCAAGTCTGACAGGGAATGGAGTTACTACACAAAGAGGTGGTATAAAGGCTGTAAGGTGGCTGGTGGCTGACTGAGTCTCTTTCTTTGGGGAAATTCAAGTCTGTTTCCTCATCTGTCATTTGAAACAAAATACCATATGTGCTGGCAATTTGGAAAACAGCACATATTGTTGCACCGTGAACAAGCACAGGAGTGATGTCTTTGATTAAAACAGTATATTTGTGAACAGTGCACTCTACTGAAGTTGGTACTCGATGTGTTTTGGACATTGTGTGTGTGAAAGTGTGTTTGTGTAGCTGTGTCCAGGGCTGCATGTGCAGAGCCATCTGTTTGCTGCTTTAGCAGTAGTCTTCCAGTACCCAGGCTTATCTGTGCACGAGGGCAGTGGCCTACTTTAACCTTCTGCTCGCTCAGAGCACACAGCCAAGCACACTAGTTTGGTTGATCACCCGTTAGTCAGTTCATAATAACTTTCATCTCATTTGCATGAACAATCATTGTTAGTTTGTTACTTGCATAAAATATTCCCAGTTTTAAAGATACACAGTATGTACCATTTCCACATTAAAATGTGTAGAAATGAATAGAACTTCTTTTTATATTTCTTTGAGTTGTGTACTTAGATTATTCAAATTCGCTAATTTTATTCAAGGTGCTTTCATTTGGTTGCCTGTCAAAGAACACAATCATGATGGAACGCAACATAACTAAACCTTTAAAACATTACCTCGTTCGTGAACGTTTCCGCCTCGCTGCAAAAATTACATACTGTGCCTTTACAACTCCACGTGATGAGATAATAATATGTTGTGTGTTACACCCTTTAATTGGATTTTCTGCTTCTTATTTCCTGTGTGCATTTTTATCTGCACAAAACTGGTGTGTTTTTGTTTGTTCGCCATTGAGCATATTAAAAAACAATAACTGTGCAGCTTTGAGAATAGGCTGGCAGGCTGGTGATCATGTGTTCCAGAGAAACACATAAATCTGCAGTAGTCAGCTGCAAACCTGTCTCATGAGGAGCAAGTGGGGATGTTCTGCTGCTCATGTGATAGGTGCTTGTTTTTGCGCAACGTAAGGCCAGACTAAGAGGTACGCAGCATTTATGTAATGTTAGTAAGAAGAACCTTCGAGTGAGTTATCATCACAAATCAAAAAAACACCAATATTCTTTGGATGAGCATGAAATTCAATCTTTGCAACTTTTGACTGAATTAATTGTGATTTAACTAAAATAAAAGAAATATATATATAACAGACTTTACTTGCATGACTGGGCTGGGACAGCGAGGCTGTAAGAAAACTGTGTGACCACTGCCACATGCCATATGTGCTTGTATGTGGGCTATGAGGCCTTGCGCTTGTAGTAGTAGTGCATTAGGAGCACAGTAAGCTGGGCTAGTCAGACTCAGTACAGTTTAGAGGAGAGTATTAAGATATGTAGGCTAGTCAGTGGACCCTGTTAGGGAGTTGGCTGTTGTGGCTAATAGGTCAACTAGGAGGGGCAGGACAGGGGATGAGAGGGAGGATGAGCAAGAGATTTTTAAGGCTCTTTCAATAGGTGTGGGTGTGCTGAAAGAAGTGAGGAGTGAAAAGTTGAGGAAAGGAAAGAAAAGGAAAGGAAAGGAAGGATTGTCATGTGAGAAAAACCTCCGGCAGACCTTAAGCTGATACCATCATCTGAGTTCCTTACGACGCACCAAAATCCCTCGCCCACTCGTTTTCCCAACCAATGAGTTAAAACTCAAGAAGCACCTTGTATTTTAAGTACTCATTCATGTTCAGCAGTTTACTGCAACACAGTCAGTGGTTGTGATCAGACAGATAAAACATATCCAACCTTTGAGCTAGGACAGTGCATGCAGGCAGAAGCTGCAGATGTTTCCTTTCAGCTTTGGTTCAGGCAGACCTTTTGTAAGCAAGATTTGTATGTTCTGTACACAGTACACAGGACCAACATTTGCTTCTTTGTGAAATATGAATGAGGACATTTTGTAATGTGGTCCCTAAAGCTTCAGTTTGTCTACCCTGATGTGTGACATCCTCTTACATCCTTACAGAAGAGTAATAGGTTACAGTTTTACAGTTTTTTTACAGTCAGATGTAGCTTGAATGCTTATTTAACAGATTATGGCATCACTTGCAGAGGCTTCTGTGAGCAGCCCATTCTTGTCATCGATCATGGCTTTTGTTAGTACTCACAGCTTTCAAGCTAGTGTGTTAATATTAGGAAAGTTTGTCTGCACTTTCTCAGCTATTCTTGTGTGATTAGCTTGCCAATAACTTATAGCAATATAGCTGCCTAACCATGTGGAAGACTCTTAAGCAAAGAGGGCATGAGCAGAGTTTGGGAATGTAGGCAGGTACACAGGCCTTGACGCCATTCAGTGATTTCATTCTGCCCCAATGAAATGATCAGATTATTTGTGTTTATGTTTATTACAGGCTTGTGACAGCAGGTAGATTTTATTTTTTCAAATTTCTCAAAATCTGTACTTCAATAAAATCTATCAAACATTTTAAATAAGCTAGCTATACTATTTGGAAGGCAAAAAACTACTGAAAAAGGTTTATTGGATTTCTTAGTCAAGCACCACTGAAGATAACAAAGTGTTGTTAGAGCAGTATACAGTAGTTAAATGCCCCTGCAGGATGAAAACTGTTAGTTTGTGACTTTATTTTGACCTCAGCTTTGCTTTGAGCGTGGTTCTTGATAAGTTGCCACAGAGCAGCTGGGTTCACAACTTTACCACCTGAGTTTCACATGGATGTCTTTGCTTGCTTTTGTTCGCCCTGGTGCCTCACAGGCAGCGGTAGCATCACAGGGTCAACCATCCACAAACATGGCTCATCATGAAGCCCCTGGGTCTAGTGCAAGAGAATATGACACAGAGCTCTGATTGTATGTGGGCACAAGTGCCTATTCACATGAATACATGTGTAGATGTGTTCATGATCGCATTTGATTTCATGCTTTTGCTGTTTTTTTGGGGGGTTTTTTTGTCCTTACAGTAGATTCACTTCTAGGGTGAAGTTTAAAGCACTAAAGCCATCACAACTGTCATTTTAATCCAAAGAAAAATTCTTAAAGGATGCAGATTAAATATGAGCTGTGATCAGAGATGCCAACTGTCACGCCTGAAGCAGGAGATACATGATTTTATGCTCGATCTCTCACCGCTCCCTCTTACTCTTCTCCTTTCACTTCTTAAGAAGTCTCACGCTTGCAGAAAGCGCAGCTGACAAAAGGTGACTATCACGCATATAATCGTACCACTGATGTTTGTAATGTTGCTTTCTGTTTTAAAAAAAATGTGAATATTATAAGTACATTATGTCATGAAAAGACGAGGTTTAAATTCAGACATATCCTGTTATCTGCAAAGAAGGTATCACGTAGAAAAAGAAGGTAGATTTCACTTTCTGTTCCCTTTCTTTACCTTTACATTTAGCACCATCGTCAGTGATTTCACTTACACAGGTGTATGAGTCCTCTGCCTCTGTGTGTCCCACCCCACCTAGTGAAGCTGTGCCAGAGGCTCATCTCATCACAGCATCAGGGGCATCTGTTTGAAACTGAAATAAAAGTAAAGCCTATGAATAAAAGAGCCACATGAATAATAACACAGGATGCAAATGACTTGCCAAGCAGGGATTGTCTGTGTGTGTGTGTGTGTGTGTGTGTGTGAGAGAGAGAGAGAGAGAGAGAGAGAGAGTGAGAGAGAGAGAGAGGAAGAGAGAGTTTGAGTGAGTGAGTGAGTGAGTGGAAGTGTTATATTCACCCTGCATTTGTTCTCCATCTCATCATAGCTGCACCTTAGCTTGACTGAGTGAGTGCAAACACACACACACACACACACACACACACACACATTCCATGCCCTCTGAGGTGTATGGTTTTCTCATGCATTAATCAACAGCAGTTTTGACACTCGTCCCGAATAAGGAGAGAGAGTCCTGTTTTAACGGAGCCACGCTGCTGGGTCTCTCCTTCACTTCACAAGCACTGCTGGCACTGCCTGGGGTGACTTTATCAATTAGTCCTCTGGAAAAAAGCAGCATCCTCCCTTCTATCATCCTCTTTTCTCTCCTCTCCTTTTCTTGTTTTTTTTTCTCCCTACCTTACTTCTGCATCCTCTCTCTTAAGTTTTTTCTTCCTCACTTTCTTCCCACCAGCGCTCTACATAACATGTGTGAAATATTTTATTTTTCATTTCTTTTAACTTTCTTTTAAATGTTTGCCAAATTTACACACTACAAATTCACCAATACTTTTGTTATCATTATTGTTAAGAGATCCCCATCCAGATATGTTTGAATGATGATTTATGTCTGCTATTTTTTTGGGAGGTCATTAGACACACTGTGTTGCACATGCTTGGCAGATTGTCATGCAACATAACGCTGCTTATTTGAGCATATTGAGTTTGTTTCACATAAAATTATCTTGTTATTGCTCCTCCCTCATTTAAGATTCCAGAATTTATGAATATGCAATTATTTTTTTAATTTCCAAACTAGCTGTTGGACACAGTTCCATACTTAGTGTCTGCGCACTGGAGCCTTCAGATGTCCACGTCACACTTGAGTACTGGACCCGAATTGGCTTCTTAACTAGTTGTAATGTCACAAATCTTGCTCGTACATCCATTTTCAGCGAGCACAGAGAAGCATTCCACTTGCAGTAGATGAATATGAAAACGGTCTTCTCGTGTCAAACTGCACATAAGTCATTGTGCATTGTGAAGTTCAAACATTCAACTGTAGAAGCAAGAAGAAAAATACATTTTTGACTTAAAAAAAGCAAACAAGAAACTAGAGGGCACTGTGAGAGCAAAAGCCAAGAGTCCACTGTTTTATGATATGCAAAACTGTAAACTCAACCACTGTGTTTCTGGAAGTATGAGAATTATTTTAAGTAAAATTATAAGCAGCTGAAATGTCCGCATCACCTCATCACTTATGTGGAGTATCTGCAGAGACCTGTGAAGGATGTGATGTATCTGTGAAGACCCTGAATTTTCTTCCTTCTCTCTCCTTTGCTCTGTGATGAATGCATAAAGACCTGCTGTTTGTTTGATGTGTGCTTCATTTGAATTCACACAAAACCCATGAAGATGGCACCTTGCTGCAGGGTGGCGTGGAGGTGTGGGTGTTCTCATGTGTGCATGAGAATGTAACTGCCATGAGACAATCAGAAAATGTGAAAGTAAAGAATAATTTGTATATATGCCCTGTGATTTGGATTCTGTGTTTTCTTTGTTTGGCAATGCTACAACCTTCCACTGAATTTCATGAAAATCAGACCAGTAGTTTTCCCATAAATCTGCTGACCATCTGCTGCTAACAAACAAACAAGCAGGCAAAAATAATGATAAATGCAACAGCTTATGAGAAGTCTCAGTTTATAAATGGCAAAAACTTTCACATAATCTTCCATTTACCTGTGCAGATTATCTAATACACATCTCTCTTGGCTTTCTTTATGGCTTAATATCCAATCACAGACAGATAATAACACTCCTCCATCACAGGTACACACAACTATGTGTGTGTGCGTGTGTGTTTGTGGAGGGGTCAGTATTACCAAGAGCTTGGGTAGGTTTTGCTACTTCCCGGCAGTCCGGCTGGTGTAAGTCCTGCTGAGCTGTGCCTCAGGACAGGTCTGAGCTTGAGAAAAGAGCAAGAGGGAACAAGATAATTGTTGATATAAATATGGAGAGGCTTGGATGGTAAACCCACTGAGATGGACAGCTCATTTACATCATACCTATGCACATTAGCCTGCAGACATGAAAAAACGTGCAGAACTGTGAGCTGCAGAAGAGCCCTGAAACACCCTAGACACGAACAGAATAAGAAAAGTGAAAAGTAACTGTTACTGTACCAAAACAATGATACTGCCTTTCAACATTTTATAATATCTTTTGACAGTCTTTATAGTTTCACAATTGCACAATACACATCATACTTTAGTGAATACATTTTTTTGTCTGAGTGCTTACATTTGACAATGAGTCGCTCACCCTTCACAATATTCGTTCTGGACGAGCGGCTGTCAGCCGGACATGCTCCAGGAGTCGAGCTGCAGAGCTGGCATAAAGCGTTGGCAGAAGTGTGTGCAATAATGAGGCAATGCCGAGCAATGCACCAGCCTTTGCAATCTCTGTCTTTTATATGTGTCCCTTATAGACTACCCTTCATGACACCAACAACATACACTTCTGAGTTTGAATGTGTGTGCTTAGTAGTGGGTGGTCTTGTCTTGTGTGCGTCTGTGTTGCAGGGCATGTGTATATGTAAGTTTCATGCTGTATGTGTGCACATGTATGTTTGTGTGCTTGTGATACTGAGTGTGAGTAAGTGTGAGTGTTTCTTGCTGGGTAGTGGGAGCTTACAGGCTCTGTGTGCAGAGGTTCCCTAATCCACTGTTTTGAAATGAGCCCTCCAGCTGTTGTGGGCTTGAGAGACTGCTGCCTTGGAGGAGGCTTAGAGACGATAAGATGCTCCTTCTATCTTCATTCCTCTGGGGCTTCTTTCTTTCTTTCTTTCTTTCTTTCTTTCTTTCTTTCTTTCTTCCCTAAGTGTAATACCTTTACAATCAACGATGATAAACACAAACACTGATCCCATGCAGCCAATGCTTTCGCACATTCTGTTAAGTTTGTAACCTTTTCTTTGAACTTCCTCCTCTTTGCCGTTAATCCTCCCATAAGAACATAAATTGATTCTGCACATGAAGTGAACACTGTGTACACAGAGGATAGAAGAAGATCAGATTAGAGTTGTGACCAAAGAGTTAGTTATTTATTGTATTTGTGATGATGGCCAGAGATTGTGGATGTCGTAAGAGGTAATGGGAGGTCATTAGCTGCGTTGTTTCATACATGCCTAGCAGATTGTCGTGCTGTTAACGCACAATGTCTTGTTTGAGCAATTGAATTGCATTGAGGGCTCATACTAATGTAAATGATCTATATTGACATTGCAGTGTAATATAATGCATTTAAGTGAAATTGCTTGCATAATTTATGAGAAGTCTTTTCATGAATATATATATCTTATAAGCCATAACTGAGCCGAGCAGTTCAAGTCTTGCCTATCTCCCCTGTGCCAGCAGTGAGCCTGCAGGGCATGTGGTGTCTGCCAGCAGTAGGAAAGCGTAGGAAGTCAGCAGGTTTCGGACAGACAAAGTGGGAGCAACAGGCAGTCTGTCAGCTCGAATATGATGTGATATTCAAGACCCAAATTCGGCAGAAATTGCAGCTTGAAATTCTGAGCAGATGGACAGTGCCTCTTATTTTGCTACCTAGAAATAATACAACTAACTGTATACAGTTAGTTATGCAAGGTGGTCGCTGCTTACACTGCTGGCTTGTCTCCTACATATTACATGAATGGCATCCTGGCAATTTCTACTATTGGTTTATTGCAAGATCATCATCTTACATTTACATTACAAACAAAGACGATTTACAGGACATGATCAGTTATCTGTAATCAAATCAGTGTCATCATCCACCTCACCATGCTTAGATAAGATTACTTCCCGTTGTGTTTTTTGGACATCGATACATGTTTGCGGGGGAGATCTAACTTAATTAAGGCTGTAATGTCTTTAGCTGGTCTAGAAATAGGATGCTGCATGTGTATGTTTGATTCTGTGGGTCTGTTATGGCTAACAGCTGAGCCCAGATGAGGAAAGCAGCTCACAAGTTCCATAGTTTGAGAAGAGAGACCTTTGTCGCACGAGACAACAACGCACAAGACGCTGTTGTTCAGTATGCTGCATGCACAGAGGAAGCAGCAAATAGTATCTAAAATAACCATTACTATCCCCTCTTGTTATGTTCATTTAGTATGTATTGATACAGACTGTGTTCCCATGAAAGCAGCAAGAAGCGAGTTGTTTTAGGAAATGAATAACTCAAGAGACAGCCTATCGTGTTTCCCCATTTAACTGTTACATATTTCATGTGATCCTTCACAGTGTGGTCTAGATGTTTGTTTAGCTACTGAGAGCATTTAAAAATAAGGGCTTGGTTTGGAAACCATGTTTGTTTTGCTGGAAAGATTAAAAAGAAGCAGAGAAAATATGCACTACTATGTGTACATAGTAGTTTTGCTGATAAGTAATTTTATTCATAGACCTTGCATGTCTATGTCTATGTGTTTGTCCCTCTGTCCCTATGTCTGACTCAATAAAGCCAAGTCTTTCACTGATATAGGTGGTCTTTAGGTCAAATAGCTTGCGGAGAGACTTTGAACTTGAAGATTTCAGATTTGTAGGAGAAGATGGTACATGGTGCATCTGTTGGGAGTCAAAATTTCTATGCTCTTTCTGTTCTGATGTTTCATTTGTTTACACCTTGTTACTGTATGTGCTTAGCTGTTGTGCATTAAGAAGCTGATGACGCCTCCTTCCCCCTGCAGCGTGTGTGCGGGCGCTGGATGTGACGGTGTCCCAGAGCAGTATCCAGGTAGCTCGTGGCCAAGCCGCTGTCCTACCATGCTCCTTCACCACCAGCGCTGCCCTCAACAACCTCAACATCATCTGGATGGTGATACCACTGTCCAATGCCAACCAGCCAGAGCAGGTACAGTGTGCATCACTTATGAACTCATTTATTCACAGTAAGAGGGCAGTCATCTAGCAAAGAATCAGAGTTAAACAAGTGTGGCAAAACATATTCTTAATATTTTAACCTGGTGGACAGAGTTCTATATCCATTTTTTTTTCTTATTTGCTGTGATGAGAGTATTGTTCTAACAACTGTTTTATTGCAAGCATTAATCAGCAGGAGACAGTGAATATGCAGAGCACTGTTTAGGTGCTTACTTAGATGTATATTGTACTACTGAGATGCATCTAATTTATGTTCTAATACAACATTACTGTATATGCATCATGTGGATGTCTCTTCCTTGCCAACATCAACCTCACAGTCAAAGCAGGTACATAAGACTTGATCAGTACTAAGGTGTGCTCGGATACAACGCAAAGAGAATTTCAGAGGTTGCACAAATGCACAGAAAGTCAGCAGAACAATCCAAACAGAAGCAGACACAGAGTGGCCCAAATTAAGATGAGGACATATTAGCTCTAGTTGGAAAACTGGAGAATTGATCATTTGCACAATGCATCCACAGAGAGAGAATCTTCAGGGCTCGAGGAACATCCAGCACAGTTACATGACAGCAGTGGCTCTTACTCGTGAGGATAATCATGACCAAAAAAACAGTGCTAACGTGATATGTTTGCACATGTTTGCCAAATGTGCAGTAGGTATTTGTGCAAAAGTACAAAGTGCAAAAGCGCAAAAACACATAATGTTTCTCTTTCCGGTGCATCTGAACGCACCTCTAGGATATTAGTGTTAGTGTTATGTTATAGATTATAGATGACTATATTACAGTAATGTAGATGTATTAGTAAGGTTAAGGTGTCTGCATAGTCTAGATAACTTTATCACTTTCCAAGTTGTATTGTAGCATACAGCACAATTGTGATATGTGGAACTTTAAAACAAGGTATCAGCTGCACCACAAAGAGCATCCTGAAGCTCATTTCACTGTTGTGAATTTGTTTTTGCAACAGTCTAATTTGCACACAAAAACACTGTATGATTTACACTTTAGTTTTTATCTTATTGGCATTATTCTTGTCTCATTGGGTTCTCACCATCAACTCTTCTGGCTTGCTACTCTCATTTTCTTTCTGTTTTTTTTCTCACCTTCCCTTCCTCTCTCTCTTTCTCTCACTCTTCCTCCCCCCTTGTGGGACTTCTTTGATTCCATTTGAGTTGTTTAACATGCAGCTGCAGGCCGTACAAGCTCACCTGCCTCCCTTCACTTTGAACCCCAGTGCTGGTCGGCCGTCCAAATAATACAATCATCTTCTGCACTAATTACCTCACGCCCACGACAGGCTGTATATCGCAGCTGTTCTCACCAAACATACACACACACACACACACACACACACAAACTGCCTTTAGACATACTGCTGGTCAAAATGCAGTGCAAATCCACAAGCATACATAGCTTATAGCTTGTAAATTTACTGACTTCACCTATACTTGCATGCAGAGTGCACAATAGAAGTGTGAAAACCAACATGGTTATCATATATCCACAAATGCACACATCCCAGAATAATGCTCCCATGTACATACCTGTGGATAAAGGCTTAAAATTTTGTCTTGATGGACAAATACCTACACAGAAAGTAGAAACAACGATGAACACAAATTGCACTACATTCATTTACTCATGGATGAATGCACAAGACTTTTAGATACCATGTAAGTGATGGGAGCTGATACATGCAGAACGCTGCTTTATATTCACAGTGTTCTCATGCTATGCCTTCACACTGTATTGTGTCACATATGACATACACATAGTAAAGTCCATATAGATGTATAGCTGGGAACATTGGGTGGAAGCACAGTGACGCACACACAAGTTTTTAAGTGTGCATGAAATGAAGACATACAGTGACACACTCAGTCCACACCGCCACACAGTTCTGCAGTCAGGATGTGTGTGTGAATTTGGTTAGCTGTCTGAAAGGTGAGTGACAAAATAAAGTGCTGCGTGGAGCAACAGTACATGTACAAGGTCATTTTAGAGGAAGAGTATGTCATAAATGATTACAGTTGATGCTAAAAGCCATTAAGAATTCCTGAACAGAAGCTTCACTACCTGTGTTAGCACTTTAACAAGTGAACTTGGACCACTCACATCTCTCTCTGCTCAAAATTAGAATACCATGTTCAGATAACAGAAGACAATGCAGCTTTTTTAGCGTGGTCAGAGGGCATCAGCACAAGATGCAAGATATTACTAACTTAACTGTTTTCGGTAGAACAGATTAATCTTGCTTGCTGTTTGTTCTATGTTTTCCATGTTACCAAGACTTCACCCTGTGGTGTACAGCCTTAAACTTACATGGCTGACAGAATGAATTACTTAATGACTCAAGTATGAGTTTGTTTAGACACTTGATCTCTGAAGTAATTAATGCCAACAATAGATGATAATTAAAAAAGGGAGAAACCAAATCATTATGTTAAAAATGCCTCTTTTTCCAAAGTGGCCGTCATCAATTGTTTTATACAATGGACAAGATTTCAACAGTGGTTAAAAGATGTGGGATGTGTGCGACTCTGATCTTACCCTCAGTTCTAGTGAGTTTAATAGCATGTTATAGCTCATGTTTTTCATTTTCCAGCCAGCAACTTCACTGTTTTGGTTCACCTGCACCTTTCTCGTAGCATTATTCTCGACTACACCAGGCAGCTGTTTTCAGATGAAAGGCTCTAAAAAACACAAAACCTCACACAAAACCTAAACAATGTTTATTCAGCCTCTCTAAATTCTTTGCTTGATATGTATGTTGTGTTTAGGATCGATGAAACAATTTCCTAAAACTGATTTTGATCATCAAAATAGTTTTGATATCAAATATACTGTATATGTATATATTATACTTTGGAGACATCCCTTCAGTGTGGTGAACCTGAAAGTTGAACATTGTCAGCATTGCTTGAAATCCTTTAAAATCCAATTTTGATACATATTCTCTTCTCACTTTCTTTAGTTGGAGAGAGAAATTTATTGAGAATTCTTTATTACTCCAGGACTGATGAAATCATTTTCCAGCGTCATTGTATTTTCAAATTATTTTCAGCCTGAAAAATGAATTAAGAAGGTTTTCAGAAATTCCTGGAAGCGAGTCATGCTGAATTTTGTAACTCAAAGAATAAAAATTATGCAGTTTCAGTGAAATGAGGCTCTGGTAGAATTGAGGTCAAAGAGAATGTTTGGTGGCGGAAATGAAGTTAATGTGTAATTGAGAACATCTGTCATAGTATTATAGATGATAAGATTCTGATCCTTATCTGAGCCAAACAATCTGCCAAAGAATAGTTTGAATAGATATTGCATTCTCATACCCTGAGAAATGACCTTTTTCCTCCTTACTGTTTCCCTTAAACCCTGCCAAAACAATTTTTCTTGGACACATCAAAGAAAATGAACAAGGACCTATTTGAGACAAAATTAAGAATTACGTTTTGTTTGTCTGAGACTCTAACTCCTCCCTGTGGAGAGGCCGTAGTTTAGAGATGCTACAATTCATATACTCAGTTTCAACACACTCTCTATATGCAATAATATGATACCTTTTATTGATCAGCACAAAGGAAAATCTTTTTTTATGTGCTTGCCTCCCTTTGTCACTTTTTATTTTATTATTTTACACATAAAGTATCACTGAACTGTGACACCATAAAGCTCTTTGTAAGAACATAATCTTCACATATCCTCTGCAAGCATGTTCATTAGGACTACTTGTCTTCTGAATGTGATCTTTTAACAGCACAGCATGAGGATGCAATGTTTTGGGGCAGCTGAATCAAAACTCTGATTCTGGCTTGGCCTTAAAACGTAACCACCCTCATATCCTTTCCCCTCGCCCCTACCAAGCCTTGCATCTTACACTGAACATACTGTATAATTCACTGACATACCTCATTAGTATTTACTACATTATAAATGAATCAATTATTACCTGATAGTTAGATTTTACTTCGACTGATGTATTTTGTATCTCCATCATCGTTGTTTTCACTCCATGTAAATGGCTTATGTCCCACCTATATGTCCCACGTACTGCTCAAACTTTGGGTGAGGTAATTAAATTTCTCTTTGTATTTTCTTGCCAGAGGTTCTTCCTTTTTTCTATACATATCACAACAAAGGGTTTTTTTTCCAGTCTCAAAAATCTTGTTAAAATGTTGGGTTAAAAACTGTTTCTAACATAGGTCTTAAAAGCCAACTGAGACTTGATGCTGGGCTACATAAATTAATTTGATGTGACTTGACTCTTTGACTGAACAATGATTACTTCAATTTGTTGCAATTCAGTCAATTTATATAGCACCAAGTCACAACAAGTTGTCACAAGACTTTCAAATTAAAACAGGTCTAGACCAAACTCTTGAATTTGTTTTTTATTACAGCGAGACTCAACATAACCCCTTTGAGCAAGTACTGTGACAGCAGCGAGGGAAAACCTTTTAGAAAAGAGAAACCTTGGAGCAGATCCCAGCTCTAGGTGGGCGGCCATCTAGAAGTACTAGAAGTAAAACATAACTTTTAAAATAAAAATCACCATTTACTGATCATTTATAACACTTTCTGTATGCATTGGATAATGGCTGACAATAAGGCAAAGTATTATGTAGCTCATGAGCTAAATCGCACAAAAATAGCAGTTTGAAGAGACATGGTAGTGAAGTAGATCTGGGCCTATATTGTCCAGAACATGTCTCGGAGGATAGAAAGAGATAACAGTGGCAGCTTACAGTCAGTAAATTGCGGGGAGGCTGGGAAGGTTTAGAGGTTTATTCAGGCTTTAGTGAGGCCATGGCAGTTTCCCTCATGTATGGGGCCAACAGGGCCCTTCGGGTCAGTCAGAAGTAGGTTAATGTCATGAGACTGGTGCACTGACGGACAATATCTGAAGGTTTACTGTGTGCACCCAGTCATGGCTCACACTTATAGGGTGGATTGTAAAGCAAGAGAACAGGATATAGTTGGAGTGTGAGTGAATGCTAGTGCTGTATGTATGCTTAGGGTTTTAGGAGAGTAAGGATGTTGCAGAGGTTTACCGCTGGGCCAGCAGTGGGACGTCCAGCTTGTCCAACTAGAGTTCTTAGGGCCGTCTGCCATCTGAGTGTCAGCCATGACCTCTTTTCTCCCTGCGCACAGCTACAAAGCCAACCAGGTCACGCTAGAGGATGAGGTGATTTATACGCACACACAGACATAGATGGATCAACAGAGTGGACAGAGACACAACGTTTAGAAAATAGGTGGAACGTGAAATGTTTTAATCTGAAAAAATAATACAGAGCACACATTTATCTGTCCATTACAGTATTTTTTGACATGCTTTTGATTTATTCCTTTTTTATTCATTTATTTATTTATTTGCATTTTTATTGTTAGAAAAATGAAACCTGCAGGAAGTCAGAATGATACCAAAGCAGGGACAGGTGTGAAATGCATGAAAGTTTAAGGTCTGCTTTAATCCTTTGTTCATTCAGGCAAACACACATGCGCGCACACACGGTGTGTATTTCGTGTGAGGCCAATTGATTGGATCACTTTCACAGAGCATGCAGATTATATTGTTAGGTCATCAGGAGTGTAGAGTCAGGTCATACCAGTACAGTCTGTTAGAGAGGGAATCAAAGAGGTAGGCAGAGACAGGCAGACAGATAATAAGGAGAAAAAAAGATTTGACAGGAAGTGAATGGACAGACAAAATGTAAGCAGTTATTAGACTGAGAAACAGTCTGTGGCAGAGCAACCACACACATACACAGTCAAGTGATACCCTCCCCAGGAGTAAATGAATGTACACGGAGACCGTGAGACACACACACACACACAAACACACAGACACAGAAGATGCAGTTGCAGGCTCTCATCACAGCTGAGGAGCTGCCTATTCATCTGCACATAAGAGGACAAAGCGAGCGTACTGCACTCAGGAAATTGCAGCCGTGCAATTTACAACCTTTAAGCAGCGGTACAGAGCACAGTCACACTCGCTTGTGTACTTTTATCAGAACTATCACTCTCACATGCACCCACACATGCACGCACACACACACACACACACACACACACACACACACACACACACACACACACATGCACACTCACACACACTAGTGTTGGTTGTTTCCCTGCCTGGGTCTTTGAACAGTTCAATGAGGGCTCTTTTCACCAGTGAATAGCCCCTCTGATTCCCCTCCGTGCTTTGTATGTTGGTGCGTGTGTGTGTGAGACTCCCAGACTTGTGTGCACATACCATGTGTTTGTGTGTGTGCATGCATGTGTCCTCTTCATCTTTTGTGTGGGCCCAGCTGAGGGGTGAGAGCTGTTTTGCGTGTGGTTTGGCCTCACAAACAAGCCGTTCATCCCAAGTTTGGATCCTGAGGTAACCTTTTGATCAGATTCATCCTTCATTGCTCTTAAAGTTGGACCTGAGACTTACCTCAAGCTGAAGGTGGGAATTCTTCCCGACAAGTGTGTTCTCACTCTGATTATTCTCAAAGGTCACTGGTGTAATATAAAGGACTTGGTTTTGGTTCAATTTGTCGATGGATTTGTCTTCTTGTGCACAAGACCCCCCGCATTTCTACTGTTGGATTCATCAGATTGCAGTTCATACGTTTCCAAGTTAAAATGTTTTCAATTATGCATACCATTTAGTGGATGCTTTTATCTGAAGAGGTTTATAGTACTGTGAAAGCACAGTGTGTGCTCCTTACCCTGGAATCTACCCACTGAACTAGAAAGAACCACTCACAAATGAAAGTTTGTTGTTTTTTTCTGTCTGTATGTCTGTTTGTTTGTTTTCTTGGGACTTAAAAGCCTGTTCACTCCTTTCTTTCTCCACCATTTCCAGCCTTTTAGTAGAACTAGATCTCCCTCTAGTGTGATATATTTATAACAGCCCACTTGAGGAGATGTGTGTGAATCACACTCATTAAGTATACAGATTCTCAGAACAACAAAAGGCATTAAGTTCTATTCAGTACAAAAAATTGGTCACCACTTTGTTGCAATTCCTTGCACCACAGAAGTGGATTTATTTTCCCCCACATTCTCATCTATTTATTTCTCTTTTCTTTTTTCCCTACATTTTTGTCACCAATATATTTCTGTCTTTCACCCTTTCCCATCAGCATCTGTTTTACACCTCAATTCATCTCCTTTAACTCTTTGTCTTTTTTTTTTTACACCCACCACCGTCTGACATCCCAATCCAGGTGATAATCTACCAGGGCGGCCAGGTGTTCAGCCTAGCCAATCACCTCAATGGTCGTGTGGGCTTTGTGGCCACCATGCCAAGCACAAGTGCCTCCATCTTCATCAACAACACCCAGCTGTCCGACACTGGGACCTACCAGTGCCTGGTCAACAACCTCCCAGACAGAGGGGGGCGCAACATTGGCGTCATTGGGCTCACCGTATTGGGTAACAATATTTCCTTTTTAAAGTGTGGCCAAAAGAAGTTATCTTACAATGAGTTTACAAAGACTGCTGCTTTTCACCCTGCTTTTATTTGATATCCAGTATTTCACTGCCTGAAAATTGCTTGCTTTGTCCCCTGTTGGAGGGTGGATTTCCCTGCCAATTGTAGAATGCTAAAGAAAGGCAAACAATTTTGACAAATTTTGGCAAACTGAAGAGTTTGAAGGTTTATTTTTTCAGTTTGTAATTAACCAGAAGCATCCTTTAAGGCAGAAATTAAAATCCAAAAGCAGCACTCTTGGATTAGTGAGATTATTCAGCTTTTTTGATATTTAAATTTCCTTCTATTAGGAAAATATTAGATGTGCTTTGTAAAGTGGTTAACACAACTTCGCCCACTCTCTCCAGTGCCCCCCTCTGTGCCAGCATGTCGAATCCAGGGCACGCTGGATGTAGGAAGTGACATCATGCTGTTCTGCAGCTCTGAGGAAGGTATTCCCACACCGTCCTACTCCTGGGAGAAGCTGGACGCGCTGCCCAAGCTGCCGCACAACGCCATGCAAGGTATTACAAACAAGCTGGCCGTCGGAGTTCCCTTTTGCCCCACCTTCGCTGGTAAATCTCACACACATAGTGTAGCTCAGACTCAGCAACAATCCCACCATCTCAGCCACCTGTCATGTGCCAGGCCCCAACTGCTGCCCACCCGAAGGCCCCACCCCACCCACACTGATCCTGCTGAGGGATGATGATGGATGCGTGGTAGTGATTCAAACCATGTGAATTTGTGAATGAGTGTGTGTGTGCCAGGGATGTTTTTGTGTAATTTACCCACATGGTTATGAGTATGTAGTGTTTTTATGTTCTTCCTCGATCTCTCATGCTGAATACCAACTCTGACATGTTTTCCCACTTATTCCAAACACTTGCCATTTTTTGTACTGGACTGGTGCAATCAACATAGGTCATACTGCTTCAACTTTAGTGAAGCTGTGGTTTACACGCATCAGGCTCCCCTCAGAATGACAACAGCAGGTGTATTGGAGTTGTATTTGGTTTTCAGCATTAGAAAACACTGTGCACTCTCCTTTCTTTTCCAGCTGTGCTATTTGCACAGTTAAATAATCTTCATCACCAGCGACATTCTTCGTCTGTACACTACTGGTCAGTCAAATGCTAATATGCAAACATACATCAATTGCAGATAGCAGATTCCCACGGTAAATTTATTTATTTTTTTATAGAGCTATAGAGACAAAATAAAAATGCAGACACTGGGAAAGAACTTTAAACTTTAAGAAATTGAATCAGTTGATATATTAACATCCAAGAGAGCTTAAAAGAAGCCCAATTGTATCTTGCCAAAGCTGCATTTGCACAAAGTAAGTTTCTTATAGTTACATTACACTTGTTTGATTATGGTTAAATTTTTCTTCTAATTCTGTAAATCAAGTGTATATGTTAAACAGAGATTGTATAGTTTATGAAGATATTTCAGTTTAAGCTGTATGAGGAAATCACAACTTGTTACTGTATTGTTAAACTCCTCCTGGAAGAACAATGGTCTCATTGTTATGTGTTGAGTTTTGAGTCTGTCTTCTGCTGTTTGCTTTTGATTCAAACCACAATCCGTTCCTGGATTTGTCAGCGTCACTCTGGTGTGTTTAGTTTCACACCCACAAATGTGACATGTGTGATGTCATTGAGAAGAGGTCACCCCAGTAGTGTACAGCACTGTGTTTGTAAGTTCAACCCATTCATCATTTGTGAAAGAAAGGAATCTGCAGCGCTGCCTTTTATTTATTTTATTTTTTTCACTGTACAGGTTGATTCATTTGCACACCTTGTATTACAGTGATATAGCACCCTCTGTTGGTTCATAGTAGAAGGTGTTCAGTTTAATCTGTTGTCATATATTGATAATTTTGTACATACATTGACAGGATTTATAAAATTAAGATTTCATGTTTTAGTCAAAATATGACTTCTTCAGTTGAACTTAATCCTAAGTAACTCTTCGCACTCTTTATGTAAATGTATGTGCGTTCTGTCATATGTTTGAGTGATCACCGTTTGTGTATGTATGTTCCAGACCAAATGCAGGGCACTGTAACACTGAGAAACATCAGCACCAGCACCTCAGGACTCTACCAGTGTACCTCCAGCAATGCAATTGGCAAGAGCACCTGTCTGCTCAACCTGCAGGTTGTAGCACGTAAGTACGCTCAAAACACACTACTCCTTTAGTACTGGATCCACGTGAGACTGTTTTTGTCATGTATAGACCAGCTGACACATAGTTGTGTTGTTCATGGGTGCACATTTATAAATGGGAAAGCCGCCTCCTTGTCTGAAACACTGAGACAACTGACACATGGGAATGAAGTTAGATGTCTCAGTGTTTGAGTGACACTTATCACAGAGATAGACAAAAAAGAACAACAACCAAACAGATGACGAGACCAGAGCATTTGGAAGCAGCACTCCCCATGCAGAAAAGTCAGAGTTTGTTCAGGTCATAAAGGGTCAGACAGTTTGACAGGAAAGACTGTAACAATAGCTTTTCAACCTTTTGTTCATCTGACAGCGTGTGGCAGTTTGATGCTCAGTGTCTGAAATACATGCAGACAGACAGCAGAGTGCAGGGTCCGTCTGTCAGAGACAACTGCATTAGGCCATGACATCTTTAAAAAGCAGGCAATGCCAACATGGTGCACATGTAAATGTTGTTCTTACTCAAAGGTTTAATGTTCCACTCCTGTTTCTGTTTTAATTGATAACTGTTGAAACTGATACATTTTGTGTTTTAGAAAAATGTTTTCCCAGTCCTGATTTAGAGGCACTGAAGCATCCCATTCTATCATACAAATGTGTCTAGTGTTTCGACAATTGCATAACCAAAGATTTGATTGCTACCAATATACTATATATATTTTTCCTGTTATTTCGTTTTTTTTGCAACCCATCCAGCTCTCTCCTTCACCGAGGCTGGTTCTGGATAATTTGGTTTCAGCATACTGTCAATTATTTGGCAAACATTTGTGAAACTTTCTCCTCCCATCTCCTTCCTGTCCTGCAGCCCAGCCTCAAAGTGTGGGTCTGATAGCAGGGACCATTGCTACAGGAGTCCTCGCTGTCATCATCTGTGCCCTGTTAGTGGTGGTCTCACTTTTCTACTGGAAGAACAAGAACAAATATGATGAGGAGGAGATTCCTAATGAGATCAGGTTTGGCTGTGATTTGTGGTTTTCCTTTTGTAGAGGGGAGCAGTCGTAACCAAAGTCTGTTATAGTCTCCAGTGCATATTAATGGATGCACTGCATGTAATGTTTCTGTTGAAGCCAAACAGGGATTGTTGCATATGTATGTTAAACTTTAGCCCGGTGGATACTACATTTGTGGCCTATCTGCTGTATTTTAAAAGGCAGTATGATGGCCCAGCAGCTTTGTATTTCCTAATGTAGAATGAGTAGTTCAAGTGGGTCAGCACTGTGATCACAAAGATTCAACACAAAAAAAAAAAGTTTGGGGAATTCAGGAAAATATAAGAAAAATATATTCACTTACTTTCGTGTATAAATGTTTCATACTTACCTGAAGTTTTGGAACTGGTCCAGTAGATTGCCTCAGACCACAGTCATGACACGACTCTAAAAGCTGCATTGTAATCCTGCAGTGTGCTGCTCTGAAATCTCACGAGGTGAGTTATTGCAAGTGTTTCCTCAAGCTGTTCTCACAAGATTTTAGAGTGAGACTTCTACTTGAGTGAGAGTTATGTTTTGGATTGATCAAAATGTCCTCGACTTTTTCACAGAAAGGTGAATTTCTGTAGGAGTCTTATCTGTAATGTCAGACAAACAGCGTAAAAATCTCTATGAGTGGCTAAAAAGTACTTTTAGTGAATATAATACAGACAGCTGGAGTTGCCCCAAAGAATGTGTTGTGGCTGTCTAAAAGCGGTCTACTGGACCTTACCAAATTATTTTTGGTAAGTATGAATCATTGACACACCAAGATATGTAAATATAGGGCCCAGGTTTAAAAATACCTGAATTCCCCTCAAAATTAGCCTAATCTTTTTAGCTGGCAGTGGATTTTTTTTCAATCATCAAAGGCTAATTTGTCTTTTCAGTCAGTAAAGCTCTGTCAGTTGTTAAATGGGCTGCAATTTCTCCCCTAAATCACTCCATGAATCATTTAGAAGGTGAAACGTTGCTCAGGTACTGTATCTGAGGCTTTGGCTGATCAGGTTATGTTCTGCCTCATTCTTAGCTCACTATCATACCTAATTCTGTTTCCAGCCCTAGCGTCACTTTTCTCCATCAACAGTAAATCAGAGTGAATATATTTTATCCCCGCCAAATTTATCAGAACCGAAACTCATCAACCCAAAATTACTCTTCAAAAAACACACCATTCATATGAGCAAGGCTGGAATAAAGTGTCGTGTTCAAAGCTGATCTGATTTTTAATTGCACTATTTGTTTTTTTAACCCTTATTGTGACCACCTGCTGTGTATTTACCATGATCCAGAAAGATCTAAAAGCAGAAATTATTAAATAAGGAGTATTTAGATACTTGCAACTTTACTGCAGAGAGATACTCTTTTAATTTTTAATGTATCACAGAGGATTTGTGCTAAATATTTGAAGATGAGCAAATTGGCTGTCTTCCTGCTATCATTTCTAACATCACTGACATCTTCATAAGGTCATCTTGTATCCTCTTAACAGAGAAGATGATCTTCCTCCCAAGAGGTCATCATCAGTGAAGGCTTTTCATGCAGACGCCTCATCATCAGAGAACGACACGCTGACATCTACTAACACCTACAACAGCCGCTACTGGCACAACCCCAAACCCAACTATGACACCAACTCCTATACACGCTACAATGGAGACACTCGCCAGACCTTCTCTGCTGCTGCTCATGGTGCACATGGACACGGACAGGCCCAGAATGCAGGACACGGCCACAGTACAGTGGTCACAGCGCCAGGTTCTGCCCCACTGTCCCGCCATGCGCAGCCCACATCAACAGCAACAACAACATCATTTGCAAATGGCAGCCACACTCTCCCGCCACCCAAGACTCTGGTGGTCACCACAAACTCTGCCCCATCCCCTCCTAACATGGTACGCAGCAATGGCTCTGTGAGCCTCAAACCGGTCGTGACGTCCACGCACGGGCAGCACACGCACTCCTACGCGGTGAGCCAGGCCACGCTGGAGAGGATGGGAGCGGTGCCTGTCATGGTGCCTGCCCAGAGCAGAGCAGGCTCGCTGGTCTGAAGTCTGATTTGGTAAACTGTTGGCTTTAAAAACAAGACAAGATGAGTGTTTGGTTGTGATGTTTTGAAATCCAGTGAAGAAAAACAGACTTAATATGGGCTGAAGCAGCCCGATGCCCTTTACAACTGTGTTTTCTGTATGTCTTGACCTCTTTATTTCAAAACAGAACAGGATTTTACACTGCAGAGTTCATTCAATGCCAATTCCTTGATGGACGGGACTCCCCCCCCCCCCATTTTATAGACAAGCACTGTATGGAATCTCATCACCCCCTTATTGGATGGATTTTCCTGGCATCTGGTGGGAATTATTTTTCCAAAATTTTGGTGATTTCACAATGCTGGAGTGGAATTTCCTGCGGAATCTGGATTCCCAGAGCTTTTCAGGGCTGGATCATTGTGATGATTGTTTTTGTCTTTTTTTTTTTACTCAAAGTAACACAAGGCATTTTCATCTCAGTGTGTCCATACTACATGGTCAGACAGAAGCAAGCTTGGATTCTCATGTAAATGCATGTGTCTCTTGTTTTAGGATAACACATTGTCCGTATTATTTCTACTAATTTCAGTTGTAATTTTGATTGAGAGTAATGACGGGAATGATGAGGATTATGCACTGAAAAAGTGAATGTTCTCACATCTGATGGGAAGAACTTAAATGATGATGTTGGGTGGAATGGCCTTAGAAGAGAGAGGAGTTTTACTGGGTGCAATACATCACATAATATACTTTGAATGCAAACATTTTGCTTTAGTTTTTGCACTTATCAGAGCAATTTTTATATCAAAACTGCTGTCTTATGAACAATAACTCTTACTAATGATATGCTTTACAGATCAGACTTTCTTGCATATACATTAGAACATAGCACGTGGGTGATTTCCAGAGAGAAACACTGCAAAAAGCTTTTCACGACAGAAAGCCCATCGTTGTCCATCCACAATGTTGTCCTAATCTGGTTCACGTCACATCAGTGCTGCTTTGAGAAGACACCGACAAGATGATGTCTTATTTCATAAATGCTTTATAAAGAGACAAATATATATTTAAAGGTGTTTTTTTTCCCCCTTGGCAAATTCTGACACCTACTGTTTTCTAATGTACATATTGTAACTACAACAGTTGGCTAGATTGTGAAACAAAGAAAATACTGACGAAAACTTATTTTAAAACAAATGTGTCTTAATTTTAAAACGGTTCTTTTTGTCACATTAGACACTGTTATTGGTTTCAGTTGGTTTCATTTTCTAGTACTGCCATTTCATCCAGAATGGCTCCACATTACTATAAAGTAAAGGAAGTATCACTGTGTTTCTGACCTCCTGTATTTATATTTAACCAAATCTCACCAGCGGAAAAAAAAATGTTACACAGCTGTAACAGTATTCTCAAATTCAGAAATCCTCACTTCTTATTTTGCATTACATTTAATGCACATTACCAATAATTTCTTGTCGCTTTGATGCAATATTTGATACAGTAATTATTTTTGTGCAACATGCAGTATTGGAAAGTGTGTTTTATTCTTTAAAGCAATTTCTCTTTGTGTCTGATTAATGAATTTTTAATTAAATGTGCTGTTTTGGCATTTAAAATCTGTAATGTTAGCATATGTGCTAACAGAAATGTAAACAAATACAATATCATGACTTATGGTGGATTTCATCTGGATGACTTCATTAACTTCAATAACACTTAGTGGACTTGTGTTGACTATTAAATTTATGTCTTCATGCCATTTTCTGGTAAGTCTTAGATTCACTAAAAGTTAATTGAATTAGACAATAAAAACTGGGAAAGTTGACAGCTCGTCTAAAGTGGTATTTGTATTTAGAGTGAAAACATAAACAAACACAATGAACTTTAGTGCAAACAAATATTTGGATAATATAAGCAATAAGTACTAGACAAGGTTACGTACTTACGGAGTCCAGTAAACACTGGTTTGTAGTTTACAGAGACCTCAATCATAGTATAAAGTTCTTCTGTTTCTGCCTGGAAGTCATGAAGGAAATGGCTTAATGTTTTAATTCTGCATGTTTTTTTTTTTTAAATGTCTTCGCTATTAGTTACAGTATGTACCAGTCCTGATCAATCACAAATTTGTTCATCATCATATATCTGCAGCCATTACAGACATTAATCCAACATGTTTTTTCTTTTCTTTTCTTTTCTTTTTGTCTCAAAGCTGTCAACTATCTACACACTCATACCCACACACTGATTTATAAACACACTCGAGCTGAAAAAGGTCAAATGATCAAATGCCAATTATCATCTCCCCTCTTTTTTGAGAAATATACATCTTCTGTCTGTATAGATTTCACTCGCCATCTCTCCTAGTGTCCCTGCCCTAAACAATGGCTGACAACATCAAAGACAAACGTTTCTTCTCACAGCTCTGGCTTTAGGCTGGAAAGAATTTCAGAATGGAGAAGCTACACTTGTTATTTCACTCTGCCTTCTGTTTGCAGAAACAATGGAGGAAAGAGAGCACAATTTGTAGAAAACTACTTTTGTTTTAACCCAGATTTGAAATAAAAACAACAACAAAAACATCTCATCTTCTACACTGGCCATCAGTTGGCATGTGGTACACAAGGTGGTATATGGGTTGTGTATATAACTAAATACTGACATGTGATATATTGCCAATAGCAAACCAATCTGTAAATATGTACAAAAATAAATCTTGTTCTTACTGTTGGGTTGAAATGAAATAGAAAAAATAACACTGGAACTTGTAGTGAATAAATATTGTTAATACATTCTAGTCGGCATCCTGCTCGATTGTTTGTGTGTTGCATGATTTGTTTGGAATGATACAAGTTCCTTCATGTTTTAAGGTGAAAATAACACTTACATGAAACTTACTTCAGGATCAGGGCCACCGCTCAATCACACAGATCACCTGTCAAGCTTACTTATCTGGTGTAGTCATCCAGTCCTGTTTGTCTCCTTTCCCTCCCCCTCGTCCATTTCCCTCCCCACCCCTTCCACCTCTCTGCCCATCCTGGTTTGCTTTCATTGATCCACCCTTCCCTCCTTTTCCATCCAGTCATTTTCTATGCCACTTATTTATTTTCCTTCCCAAGTAACAACTGGCGAGAGGTGGGGTACACCATGGATCGGTTGCAGGGCCGACAAACAACACACAATCATTCATGTTCACACCTATGTGAAAATATTTGATAATTGGCTGCAATGTAAAGCAGCTAGTTAACCTAATGTGCATGTTTTTGGGACTGTGGGAGGAAGCCAGAGTACCTGGAGAAAACCCACGCAGGTACTGGGAGAACAGCAAAGTTCACCTGGAACCCTCTTGCTGTGAGGCAACCATACTAACCACCATGCCACCCCTTCCTTTTATCCCCATTTGGTCATGTACGTACCTCTCCCATCTTCCGTCTGCCACTCATAATCAGCTCTGTTAACTCATCCCTCATATGAATGTCCTCCTCCATACATCCATAGGAGACTGGCCTAAACAGGCAACTTCCTCCTACACATTCATTCACTTCTTCACATCCATTCAAACATCCTCAACATCCTTTATTTTCCTTTTTCATTAAGCTTTTAAAATCACAGTTTTTATGTGGCCTTTTGCTACTGAAAAACAAATTAGATAACTTTAAACATTTTGTTCAGAAGTCTTGAAGTGAAACATCGCCATGAAGAAACTGAGTCATCATACAGTGTTTTAGCTACATGTGAGTATATCATGTGTAGACTCTGTATGAAATATCTCATGTACAATAGGTATTGACTTCAGGAGGAGCTGCTGCAGTAACATGAATAACACATTTTAGGGTTTGCTCACTAAGCTTTCCATAAAACTCATTCATCGAGCCTTTCAGCACTGCTGTCAAGACAGCCATAAAAGAATGGAGCTGTACAGAATAACAATATGAATAATATACGACTTTTCTAGTGGTGCTTGTTGTTTCTATTTCCAATATAAATTATCTAGTACAGCAAAGTAAAGATTCAGATTCAGACCAGGTACATGAACATATGCTTTAGGTTGTTTTTAGGTGTGTGCATTTGTGTGTGACCATGTATTACTTGGGTTGTGGAAACAAAAGTCTGTTGACACACTTACATTGAGGGGACTTGCTTTCCTTATGGGGACAAAAAACAAGTTCCTTTAATGTACATCTTTTAATTTTAAGGCAAAAACTTGGGTTAAGATTGATGCATGGCTAGGGTTAGGCATGTAGTGAATATGGTAACGGTCAAGGTAAGTCTCCAGGAAATCGATGTTGAATTTATACAACAGAGGTGATGAAAACATGTGTATTTGTGTGTTTGTTTGTGTGAGCGTGACATAGCTTATTGGTATTTGTCTGATTTATGGATGACCATGATCATTTTAACTGGCTCAGCGCTTCCTGTAATGTACAGCAGTAATCTGCATTATCTGAAATCATCAGGAACGCCAGTTCTTAAAGAAACCACTAGGGGACAATGTTTACACACTGATTGCAGCCAGGATGTGCCGTAATTTGTTTTTCATTTCAATCTCAAATCCTGTCAAAAGAGTTCAAGACATTATATTCTGAACCAATCATTATAAAAGGCAAACATATCCAGTGATAATGGAATGAGTGTTAATGAACTTTTTAAAATTAATTTGAATAATGCTTGTCTTAATGAAATCTTAATAGTGGTGGTTTCATTTTGATTTAAAATTTACATCAGTATTCCATTATTCTTCCTCTAACCCTTTTTAGCCTTGAAAATCAACAGGACTGACCTTTGGAAAGGCAGCAGCAAAAAGGGCAATGGAAGAGAGCAGATGAGGACTGTGCTCATCATTTTTCATCAGGCCACTGGCATGCTGTGTGAGAGTGTGAGTATCTTTGTTGAAGCAAGCATACTTAAGTGGGTTCACACTCCTGATTAGAACACTGGGGTGAAATATCTTCTGTCTGAGATCTGAATTATGATGAATCAAAGGGAACATTCTTCCAATTTTTCATTTTCTCTTCTTCCTTTCATATTCATATTTCACGTTCAATCGTTCCTATCACACTCATCATCTCTTATTTATTGTGCCACATTACATGTCATGCATGTGACATCTTGCTGACAGGCTTGTATCTCCAATGTTCGTGGACAGTGAAAAGTCATATAACTTAGCCCTGTTGTCCTTACAGTTCTTTTCTTTTTTGAAAAGTGCTACTTAACTACTATAATTTTCATTATTATTATTGCTTGGTCTTCAGTAACTCTGACAGATATCTTTACAGATGTGTCTGTGCCAAAAATATATTTTTACCTCCTGCCAAAGTAAACTGCAGCCGAAAGCTTTTAACTTTATTGAACTGTCAAAATGCTACCATGTACTTAATTGTGGCCACAAGAACATCTGCAAAGTAGCAAATATCTATTGCAGCCCAGAGAGCTTTAGACTGAATGAGACCGAACTGCAATCTGTGCTCAGTTGTCTTTCTCTTTGTCTCTGTCTCCTGCACATTCATTTTGAGTCTCTGTAAACTGAATCCCTCATAGACAAAGCAGGTGATGACTAACCATTGCACATGTTACATGAAGCAATTTACAATTAAATGATGAGCATACATAAACAAAATAAATCAAGTGGTTTGTATAAGTTGGCAGGTTCATGCTTATCCTCAGGTTACTGACACATGAGTACCATACATATACAGTGTATTCCTAACACAGGATACTAATTATGACAATGAATACCCCCAGAAACTGAATACAGTTTGTATCACCATTTAATAATGAACACATTAATATGGCAACACTGACAATAAATGAATGAATGGATAAATAAATAAAGGTTTAAGATTTTCAAAATCAGTTCAATTTATACAAAATTTTAAGCTCACAATAAACATTCAAAGAGCAGCACTGTTGGGCACTTCCAATAGAGATCATACATACACAGTTTGAACAGGAAATAGGAACAGGAAATAAGACCAGCATGAATGCATATTTGTGATATCTGATGATTCACAAACTGAAACCAACATGAACGCACTGACAAATGAGACAGAGAACAAATGAAAGAGAGAGAGAAGGCAGAAACCCATTTTCCAGCAGGGCAGACAGGTAACCAACTTTGGAGGTGAATACAACCAATCAAGCCTCTCTGGTTAGCAGACCGAATGTGCAATGCTGTTTCTGAGAAATCACTTTGGACATCCATTACATGGCCCTATGCAAAATGCTCTCTGCTCTAGTGTGTTGCCAGAGAAGCCATCCCATAATAGCCATGAGCTGTGCTGCTGGCTCTCTGCCTCACTCTCATCCTCTCTGTCTCTGTCAAAAAAGTGAACCCTTGTAGGCAGTCCACTATGAGCAGTACTTAAACATACTCCCACCTGTACAGCCTGAGTCCAGAAAATGTTGGGATGCTGTGTGAAATGTAAAAACGACAGAATGCAGTCATGTGCTAATAAACCATGCTGACTGACAGCAGGGGTTAGGTGAGTGGTGTGCGTCAAAGAACGTTCACATGACCAGTATCCAAGGGTTCTTTGCAGAACATTGCATTGTAAAGGGATGATTAATGTTACTCGCTTCACCTGTCAGTGGTGTTAATGTTGTGGCTGATTGCTGCATACTTGCAGAATAAATGAATGCTTTCACACACCCCTCAGTTTTGATGAAGCTAAGCTATTCTATTTATAAACATGGTGATTTTCATGGCTTTGTGAATCAGTTCAATCAAATTTGAAAGAAGGAATGAAAAAAGAAAATAAGAAAACAAAGAAGGAAACAAAGAGCAATTGTATTTAATTTATTCAAAGCATGTAGAGAAGGAATTTTGTTCTGAAAGAGAAATACATTTGTAAGTGCATATTATACCGTGACAATGAAGATACAAAGGAACAGAAAGGAGAAAAGAAGCAGCAGCTTGTTTGATGGAAGTTTTGTTTTCTGGTCTGATAGAACTGTAGAAGTTGTATAGATGTTGTTAACCCCTTGAGTCAGAGGTCAAAGCAGTCCATCTGGGACAGAATCAGTGGAGAATGGAAAAGAGAAAGAAGAGGGGGGAAAAAACAAGGTGAAGAAAATAGATTCAGCACAGTGATGGAAAGGTTCAGAGTTTAGAGTGGGATAGTGGCTCAGAAAAACAATTTACACTTTGATCAAGAGTGAAATGGAGTTAATAAAATTAGTTTAGTTGGAGCAGATAAAAAAGTAACTAAAAAAAGAAACAATAAAAAAGATACAGTAGATCTGATGTGAATATGCTGTGTATGTTATGATGTTCAGATTCCAGAGAAAAGAGTGAAAAAGCAACAGTAAAAGCAGATGATTTAGATAAGCTCTCTAACTTAAAATTCTTTCACTTTGGGTTAGCTGATTTCTTACTTTCTTCTTTCTTTCTTTCTGTGTGTGTGTGTGTGTGTGTGTGTGTGTGTGTGTGTGTGTGTGTGTGTGTGTGTGTGTGTGTGTGAAAACTGAAATTCGAGGAAAAAACACTGGAATGACACTCAGAGAGCTCATACCTCAGCCAGGGCCAATAGTCCACTCTGTGGATACCTGCAGGTGCATCCACCATATGTTTCAGTATATCTCCAAAGGTATTGAAATCCTGTCAAAATATGGTTGTGTGTAGTTGAAACATGAACATCACTTCTCAGTCATCACTTATGACACACCAGAAGAGTGCAGCGGCATCTGAAGAGACCTTGCATGCACCTGTACTTTCTTCTTCCCAATGTTAATTTAGTGTATTGGTAATGTTTCTAGGGCGGCACGGTAGCAAGAGGGTTCCAGGTTTGAATCCCGGTCTGGGCCCTTCTATGTGGAGTTTGCATGTTCTCCCTGTGCCTGCGTGGGTTTTCTCCGGGTACTCTGGCTTCCTCCCACAATACCAAAAACATGCACATTAGGTTAATTGGCTACTCTAAATTGCCCCTAGGTGTGAGTGTGAGAGTGTGTGGTTGTTTGTCTTTGTGTGTTGGCCCTGCGATTGACTGGCGACCAGTCCAGGGTGTACCCCGCCTTTCGCCTGTAGTCAGCTGGGATAGGCTCCAGCTCCCCCAGCGACCCTGACGAATAAGCGGTATAGAAAATAGATGGATGGATGGATGGTAATGTTTCTGGGCATCAGTCTGTGTATTTTTTCCTTTTTTTCTTTAATTTATCGAATCTTTTGTGAAATAGCATGACAAAAAAGAGCAATACCGAAGATAGATAAGATATATGTAAGAAACAGACATACACACAATAACAAAACAGTCTGACATATGTGATGTATGTGAAAAGCCTAGGAGTGGAGATTATTGGAGACTATGTGTGGATAATGTATGTGTGTGCATGCGTGAATGTTTTTTTAAAAGGCAGTGTTATGTGTCTTTGTTTAATGATCCTGTGCGGGTTGGTGCGTGGTGTAAGCAGTATAGCATGCGTGTTAATGCCATAGTGCTAATAAATACATCAAGTAGATGTACGTGCCGACATTGACACAATGCAATGACTAAAGAAGAAATTTTAGTTGTGTTCAACTTCGCTTTCAGATAGTTGATTTAGGTTATTGGATCAAACATGGACTTATTTAAAACCTCTCTGGTTGTATGAACCTTCATGTTTCTTCTGCCATAGGACTCTGATATATGTACAATGTGAGGTGATCAGTGTTGAAGCATCTTCAAAACCGACTGATACTGATGAATATGGGATTAAGAGGAATACATAAGTGAACCTCAAACTGGTCCCTACATAAACAATGTTAAGTTTTTAGGACAAGAAGCTCTGTGAAGTGAGTGAGAGTCAATCTCCTTGCTGTAATACCCATTTAATGAAATGCATTTGGTGAGACAGCATAAAGTCAGAGGCAGGATCAGCAGTGCCTCATTTTATCATACTTGCTGATGGATATAATATTTTCTCAGTCTGGTACAAAGATTAGACAGTGAGGCAAATAAGGTACATTTGATTGAATATCATTAAAACTTTAATCTTCTTTGGCAACATTAATGTTCACCATTTGGTACTTTTATCTTTTTTTTTTTTGGTTTTTCAATAACAGTCACAGTAACAGGAACATGAAGTTCAAGTTTTTCTCACCTATTTCCGCTATAATTTTATTCCAATTATTTCTATTGATGTCCTTTCTGAAACACAGCTACAAATTAAAGTAATGTTGCTGTGTAACTGTTGGATGGGAAAAAAGATAATATGTACATCATATTATCTTGAAGGTGATGATATGTCAGTTTGGTATTCACAACTTGTTTCTGCTGTGGCCACAGTAATTATTTAATGTAGATAGGCACTCAAATTTTGTGCAGTCTTCACATTTTCATTTCTACTCACTCACCGTTTTTTCATATGTTGCCAGTGCTTTACATTGCTGTGGACCAAAGTCTGTAAACACACCTTTGTGAGAGCAATCAGTACATTTTTGAAGTTGGCGATCAGCAGTTCATTCTTCCTGATAGCCATTGCAGTTGCCAGTCCTTCTCTGTCGCCATTCTTGCATTTCAGTCAGTATCATTGTTTTGCCTTTAAGCCTTCAGCAGCTGTTCCAGTGCCTTGACTTCTCTCCTTTTGATTTCTCTCCTCCTCTGTGTTCTCATCTGGCAGGAAGTCAGCTCTGACCTTTCACTCACGTCCATCCAGGCAGCTTCAATTTTGTTTTGGTCCTTCCAGAAAGCTCAAACTCACTCTGTCTTTATGTGAATGCACAGACTCTCTAGAGATGAGTTTGCTTCTTTCTCATTATCTGTCTTCAATCTTCTCTCTATTGTACTTACATGTATTGTCAGATGTATTCTATTCAAAATTCAGTTCTTCTTGAAACTTGCATGGCCAAAAGCCTTCACTTTGAGAATAACCTTTCGCAAATAACTAAATATGCAATAAATAAGGCGTATTCAACAAATTTAATTTCACACCATGTGAATGTGGTAACTTGCATGTTGCTTTGTTTCATCAGTCAGTAGTATCAGAGTAACTGTTAAAAATATTATTAATTATTATTATTGTTATTTATCAACTACACAAATATCAGTGAAAAGATCTACTTCTCAGGTTGTCTTCCTTGCTTAAGGTTGGAAGCTTTGTAATAACTCCTAATGAGAGTCCAAGGAGTGGCTATATATATATATATATTGTTCCAGTTAGACAGTTAGGAGAAATAAGGTACTTCAGAACATAAAAAAATATGAGTAGAGAACAACAGATAGCAGGGACAATTCCAGCATCTCAGACAAGTTTCACAAAAGCTATTCACTGGACTGAGAGCATTAATGAACAAATACAGAACAGCTGTGCCGGCAGGTGGCAGATGACACAGTCAATCACATAATGAGGAGAGGCAAGGAGCTCTCTGGAACCAGTCAACCTGTTGAATAAACACAGAACACATAGAGACAATGCGTACATAGAGCCAAAGGCAGAAGTGAAGTGAGAAGGCAGATGGTGCAGGCATCACTATGACATTAATTCAGTGACTTCATATCCCAGAAGGAAGTTTTGGTTGCCTGACTGAGCAGGGTCAGTAGCAGTTCTACCTGGGCTTTGCTTCTGTGAGGCTATTTTTGAAAGGTAGTTGACAGCTAATCACCTGCTCAGCAGACTGGGCAATGAATTGGCTGTTGTCCTCTGAATAAAAAAGAGGAAGTGGTAGGAAGCCAGACCATAATAAATATGCAAAGAAGGGTTTTGGTTATTAACCAGTAAAATTGGACTATAGAATTTGACATGATGCAGGTCATTTCCTCCACCTCTATGATGTTGGACTGTAACCAACAGAGTACTGTCATCTCATTACTCATAATGAAAAAGTAGAGGAGTAGAGATGAACTTTCTACAGTTATCTAGACCTTGGGGATTTTCAGAATACTAAACTTAATCTCTAAATGTTCTCTTTAATTGTCACTCAAGAGAAGAGGGAGTCTGTGGTCTGTGCAGTCTGGCTGAGCTGAGCTCAGTTGCCTCCCGTGAACCAAGATTACAGACCAGGTAGACTTCAAACACCTGCTGTAAGACCACTAGCTCCATGGCTAACTGAGCAAAGGGTAGCAATAGCTATAGTCAATTACAAGTAACTGCACCAAAGAGTACAATGAGTAGTTGGCAGTTACTTTGGTGAGATGCTGCCTCCTATACTTTAGGAGCTACTGTCATGTCCATAATTTAGAAGCTGTTCCTTTAAGGCAAAGTATTATTTAAAAGAGTATAAGTTTATTTGCTGGGATCGTTGAAAATAATAAACAATCTCAAGTCCTTACTCAATGATCATTTAGAATCATAGATTCAGTGTGTTTATATTCGTCTACAGACAATTTAGGATGTCATCAGCACAAAATTTAGCCTGCTTTGGCTTAACAATATGAATTCCCTGGCAGAAATAACAGAAGATACATTTCTTGACAGCTTCAAAATAATGCTTTCACCTCTTCTGTTTCACTCCTGACACTTATGACCTACCACTTCTCAGGACTATTCGGCCACTTTGGCTCAGCAGTGTGATTGTGTTATATTTAATAATAACGTAAGCTGAAAGAATGGGGCATGTATCAGTCCACAGTTACAGATGGGTTGAACAATGCATTCACCCCTACACTCAATAAGGACATTTCAAATCAAACTATGATAGGAATCAAATGGGTTTTTTTTCAACACATATTTTGTTCTTTACTTCAGCAAAGAGTTTGCAACAGAGCTACTGAAAATTCATACAGGTTAAAGAAGTCTCACCCTGGTCTGAGTGGTTCAACTTGGGAATCTTGTCTAACACTACCAACACTAACACTGCTCGTATTAAATAACCCAGTTCCCCAAGAAATTCAAGAGGGATGTTTTGTGAATATGCAAACTCTGGAGTGAGTAGTAAAGAACATGGAAGGACAGGGAAGCAGAAACAGAACAGTAAATGAAAGCTGCCCAGGATCCTGTAGCTCATGCAAACCATATTTCATTTGAAATAAGGAGACCTGGTGGCATGTCCTGAAGGCTTCATAAGTCACACTGTATATCAAGTATGAATGATTAGATTAGTACTGACTGACTGCAAACATGGTGTTGTGAGTACAGCAGTCTTTACAGCTGTGGGCTGAGCCTTGCACTCTGCCACTGCACTGTCTCTGTCCATGGTGCTGAACCCGAGGCTGTTTCAGCACATATTTACAGTGTGGTTTATGTAGTACACACAGGAGGATCCAGGAGTTGCCATTCACTATTCAAGGACTTTGGTGCTGAATGAGCAACTAAATTAATTCATTACTGTAGTTCTGCTCAGTTCAGTATCTCTGTAATAAATGTTCTCGTTGGTAGTTCCTTCCCAAATGTGCTTCCTCACCTTGAATAACCAGCAAAAACAGTCTCTTTTATTTTGGCTGACACAAAATTCCTATGCAAGACATTGGATTTTGTTCTCTACTCTCCTGCCTGACTGAAATGAAATGAAATTAAGTAATTTCACATATACATACTACTAAATTTCTCAGAATGTTTTGATTTGTAAGCAAGTGTGAAATTGAATGGACTGCTAAATTCACCAGGTTAACTGCATGATAACCACTTTTTTCATACATTTCACACCAGGAAATGAACTCCATTTGTCAATTTCTTGAGGTTACATTAGAGTCATGGACATTTACATATCCTGTTAACACTGGAAAAAGGAGGCTCATATAAAATGAGAGTTAGCATCCAGTGTGGGTGAAATGGTATCACAGATTCTTACACAAGCCCCATACTGAGAGGATACAGAGATTGTCCTGCATTGCTTTGCTGCATTGCTTTGCTTCTTCACACACACACATACACACACACACAAGGGGGGGGGGGGGGGGGGGGGGGGGGGGGGGGGGGGGGGGGGGGGGGGGGGGGGGCTTGGGTAAGAGAGAATAGTGGTATTGTCATGAATAATGTATAAAAACCAGTTTGTATGCTAAAGAAGCTCGTTAGAAGATGTCATCTGTTTGATCTGTGGTTGTTGCAGTTCTGACTCCAACACCAAACAAGACTAAACCCATCATCAGGAATTATCAATCCTACATCACTGGATGCTGACATTTTAACATATTCATTGATTTAATTTCATTCAAGCTTTGTTTCTTTTGGCATGTGCTCTACAGTCAACCTTTAAAGCCAAATCTTTTTTTTTTTTTTGTACTGAGCAAAGATGCCCAAGAGTGAAGCAGTATTTTGTGTGTAAATGATGGCTTCTTTAGCACAGATACCATAACAACACTAGGTACACAGACATGAGTTGAAAAGATTATGTTATGCTGTTCTTGTAAAATGACATTCAATAAAGAAATAACTTCACATAAATGCTTAATCCTTCACAAATTCATTTGCACAGCTGAAGAATTAATTGGACTCTCCCATCCTCAGAGCTGTTATTAAAGCTGGTTACATGCACTTTTTCTCCACAGAGTGACACAGCCTTTATCTGATCTGAATAATTCATGACTTGCCCTGCAGTTCTCAAACATTTACAAATTGATTGATTGTAAATGTTCACTGCAACTGTATACGGTACTCTGGGAGGAGTGTTGTACCACTCTCTTATGCTATCTGAATTATAAAGTGTTGGAAAATACATTGCTGTGTTTTTCCATTGGGACACAACAAGCCTCAAGAAAAGGACACCCCCGCACCCCAAGTCAAGATTTTTCCATGGAAGATTTAGACTTAATAGAATGGTTGTTTCATGAAATTGTATGCTGTGCTCCACCAAGTGTAACATACTGTAGAGACCTAAGTTCAAATATAAATAAAGAGCCAGTGTAGCAAAACACTGACACACACAAGCCAGTCAAATTTGTGAAGTGCCAAATCCATCCATCCAAACAGAGTGAAAATGCAGCCTAAGTGGGTCCACAATCCCAGAGCTGTCTCTCAGCAGAGACAGAGATAGAGCAGAGGTCAGGAGAACTGGAAATCATACAACATGTAAGAGTTTCTGTGGATGGCACTGCTTGTTTTCCTCTTTCCTAAACCTGAAAACCTTGTAATGTTTTCAGCTGAAAAAAATGACTGGTGTTTAGCATCTCAACTCCACAGAGATGTTGGTATTTCCTAAATGACATTCCCCTGCACATATGATCTACTCTGTCCTCACTGGCCATCATGGTGTCCATGAGGAAGACTCTGATCCAGATGCCTATAGCAAAATTCAGATCAATACCCTGCCAAAACAATGTATGGTTCAGATGGTCGAGGGTCCGAAATGTCAGTCCTTAATGTCAGTAAATACACAATAACTGTTAAGGTCAGCATTTTGCTCCATGGGCCCTCAGCAGTATAGATGATGCTTGGCAGCAGAAGACTGTTGAAAATTGCTCAGTTTAAGTTAAAATTTGCAAATATTCTGGCAGCTTTATGCAGTGTTTGTACTTTTCATTTTGACCTACTATTTCTGTCTCTTTTATTTGTTGCAGAGCTGCTGGCGTGGTTAGCAGAGAAACTTTCTGAAGACCTTGACTGACATCACTCAGGAGGTGATTATGAAAGCAGAGGTTCCAAAGGTGAACATAGGGGGCTGTATGTTCTCATGAGAAAGAAGCTGAGATTCAAACAGGCTACAAAGTGTGTCATCAATGACAAAAAATAAATGTCCATCTAGTGATGACAATTCCATCTGGATGACTATGGCACAGCAAATATGAAAAGCAATTATTGATTAACATTTTGGCAGCATACACACTGTGCAGAGTCATGAATCCATCAGTCTGTAGTCACTTATGTCATTAAAATACCTGATTTACACTCACTTAGCTGCTGTATGCGCCATACTAAATGTACCCTAACATTTTCAGCCTGACATTTGACTGTATTCATGATAATGTGAATGTTTGATGGAATCAAACAAAATGAGTACATAACAATGAGCTTCAAAATATTTGGATCAAAGAATACTTGATCCAGGTCAAGTATGTGCTGGATGCAGGGTACCAGATCAGTCAAGATGAAAATGGTGAAACACATCTGACATGGACCCTGCTGACAATTGCAGAGCTGCTATTTACAATTTCCAGCTTACTGTATACATGATGATGCCATCTGTAATGCAGAGGATTGCCAAAGTCCTCAAAAAATAAATCAAAAATCAACAAGAACAAGAGGATGCTGTTCTACACTTTGATTATTTATGGATAACAAAACATGTGGTGGGCATTAATGAATGCTTGATTATGTAAGATAGCCCAGTTAAAGATTTTTTAAAAAAGGCCCCTTACCACAGAATAAACCAAAGAAAATGCTTTGATTCACAAACAGTTTTAAAACAAGTCTAAATGATTAATGCTGTTAATTAGCCTCTGCTATCCACATGTCATGTTAAGTCATCAAGTTGATATGGGCAGCATATTATTATCCAAATCCTAAACAAATCAACTACATGTGATATAGCCTGGCTGTATCAAACCAGGCCTTAACAATAAGCAAATGGTGGTATTATATTAGACTTATACGGAGACAGGGAGAGGGTTGCTATCAATTTTATGATACAGATTAACGATATTGGTCAGGATAGGCTCCTTGAAAGATATCTCCGTGCACCTCAGTTAACCTTGATTTATTCCGGACGAGTTCTTCAAATCTCCACTGAGACACCAGGCTGCTATAATGTGTGCAGTGGCTCATTGAGCTCAGCTAATAATGAACAGCGGCATGACTTCTGCTTTTGTACTTTGAACAAAAAAAGAAAGAAAAGAAACGCTAGATGGCAGGGCAGGCCAAGCTAAGAGCGCACACCAAGCGGCGGCTCAGCAGAGTCCAGTGTTTGGTTCTCCGGCACTTGTGCGGTTCGCATCGGCTGCTGCGGAGCTGTTTCACCGTGAGGCGTTATTCCCCGGGGATTGCTCTTTACCTTCGAGGTCAAGATATCGCCTGTGGACGCCGACCCTCGTCAGGAGACCAAGTTTCGTTGAACTGTTGGAGCCGACTAAAAGGACGCCATGCATTACTTCTGGATCTACAGCGTTTGGATCCCCGGCGTTGCTTTCCTCTTCGGATTTCAAGGCAAGAGCCTGCAGTTTCATTCATTTCTTTATTAAATATCAGTACGATGTTAATAGAAAATATTTATGTGTCGTGATATGTTATGGAGCAGTTCGGATTCCTGGGAGGGATTTTTTTTGGGACATCTCGGATATTGTATCTGCGTTTCGTGCGTGCTTCTAATACAAAAAATATCCGGTACTCAGCGAGCTGGAAATAACACTCATTTGCAAAGTTAATAGATGCCTGCGTGAGAGCTGGAGGGTTGGCACATGAGCATTATGGTCAAATGTGAAGAGTAATTCATTAAGAGTATAATAAGGCGCGTTCCCGGTGTAAAGAGCAAAGCTATGACGGACACACAACTGCGACAGCCAGACGATAATCTGTTGCATTTTGCCTGAATGCCTCATGCAGGTTGCAGCAACACTCTCTTATCCTGTGAAGAAGAGAGCCGTGGAGGCGGATTTGCTCTTCTCGCAGCTGGTTGCTTTGTCATTTAAAGCCGTCGGCTATCATAAGTTATTTCAGAGTTATATGCTGATTTCTTGTTGATCAGTTTGGGTACAAAACTGTAAAGTCATATCAACAAAACCTGTTGAGATGCTGATGAATATCTCACCAAATTAGTTCATTATCCGGCCATGTCTGCACCATCTGTAAGTGCAGATGGGTACGGACTGTTGACAGGCAGTAAGGGTTTAAATGGAGACCAGTAATCTGGTGTACCAACATTGGACCCTCTCTGTCCCGAAAAGCAAAAGAGTATCATTGCCAATCACAAGCCACCAATCAGAGTGACTCTGCAAAACTGCTGACCTTGATGAAGGTGCTGTGTGTACAAACAAACAAACAAAAAATTTTACTGAAGTCTGTTATAAAGTCCTATTTAGACCATCCTGAATCTCTTCTCCTTCCGTCTCTGTTCACTTCAGCCATGACTGTACTGATGGAGCTGATTTGGCCTGTCTCAGCAAGCTTAGAGATGAATCAATTAGCTTATTTTGTCTCCCACAACAACTCACTACCTAAAACAGCACACACCCTGACCGACCATATTGGATTCACTTTAACACTGCTCTGATGCTGGCAGGCAGCCTGCATGGAGTGAAGTGCCAGATGGGGAAGGGAAGGGGGAGACAGTATGAGGGGGTGGAAAGACAGAGTGCAGAGATGGACCAGAATGGCAAAAGAGAAATAAGAAATGAAGAAGTTCCTGTGTGCTTCACTGTCTGGTACCAAACTTAGTCTGTGTTTCACTTCAGTGTCCTGAATATGAATAAGAGTCTAAAGATGCTGACTCAATGCGTCAGTGTGAGTGTCTGTGACACCACGGGTTGCTTTACTGGAGAGAAGATGGTGAGAAATTGTCTGTCCCACCAGAGTGTCCCTTCACTATTACTTAGGGCTCCTCTTTATTCTGTTCTCTCTTCTTCACAAGCCCACATGTCTTCTTTTTATTCAGCTCATGTAGACTTTGTTTCCTGTGCTGAATTTTAAGCTGCTGCTGAAATATTTCTTTTCAGAGCAGAGACTTGGGAGGAGATGGATTTATACTTGGACCTACTGTGAATTCTAACCCACAGTAGAAGTTACTGATAGTTAAACTCGGATTTCAGATTTCCTGATCCTGCCACATTTAAAAAAATGTGAAACATCAAACCTCAGTCATTTTGGTGGATAAACAACAGCTGACTGGTGAACAACAGGTGAGCAGTCAGTGAACTGTGCAGTGCGCTGATGTGCCCCATTACTAGGAGGCCTTTGACTCTGTGTGAATTTTCTGGTCATTGCATATTTCATAAGGTGGATCCTATTTGCACAAACACACACGCACACACACACACACACACCCAAACGAGCCACACACCAAGTAAGTAAAGGACCATGAGTGTCTGTCAGATTCAACATTTTAACCACTAAGGTCCTTTGAGATGCGCAGCTATGTGATTGTAAATGAGTTTTAATGATATTTCATTTGTTTTACTTTTGTCATCTCAGTGTTGAGGGTCAAATTGTCCTTGACTTCCTTTCTCTAGCTGCAGATTTAAACATGTGAAATGCTCTATAGGTTGTGCTTCAAAAAGTCCGATATTGAGTCAACCTCAGCCTCTGAGAACCAATAAAGATGTCAGTGAGGGAGGCTAAATTTCTTCTGTTAGAGACAAATTGAAGTTGTACTGGATGTGGTGCTTTATCAAATAACACCACCTGTGAGTTTCTTTTCAGAGATTATCACCTATATAGAATTAATTTTGTACAGAAACAGAATGAAACTGGTTCTACAAGGTCCTGATATGTTTTTCTCTTTTTGTCTATTTGTTAACTTCTCCCTCCAGTTGAAATGCTTCTCTCCTTGTTCTGACTCTGACTTGTTCTCAGCTTAGTTGCACAGAATGGTGTGTGGTAGTGATGTACTCATTGACCATCTGATTTTAAAAGGTGCTTGTTCTTCATAATGAAATGGCTGCATGTTTTCTTTCTCTGTCAGTGGATCCTCGCTCTCTCCAGTGGCTCTCTAAGAGTTTGGCTTTTGGCTGCTCTCTGTAGGAGTGTCAGCACGACTGCAAATGCTGCATTTTTTTTCAGGCCGCGTTAGGCTTGTGCTGATTAGCTTGTTCAGTTCATTAAGAATTAAAGGGATGTTTTTCTTTTGTTGATCGTAAGTTGATTTTAATTTACTATCAACAGAGTGTGTAGCTCACTGGACATAGGCAGTTAGACACACACACACACACACACACACACACACATACCTCTTTTGTACAAAGTTTGTGGTCCACATTTTCCATCATGCCCTGCTGGACTGAATGGTTTGAAAGGATTACTGCTTTATGTTCCAAGATGCAAATTTATCAATAACCAATAATCATTTTTATCATTAGCAATTGTCTAACAGCATACTGGCAAATGTAACAGTTAGAGAGCACTTCATAATCGTTTCTTGCAGTTAAAAACTATGTGTGCATGTGTGTTTGCATGTGTGTGTATGTATGTTATGTGTTTCTAAAAAATATATATATAATAATATCTGAAAGTATTTGGTTAAAGAGGATTTAAAATCTGCCTGTGTGCTATAGAAAATACATAAAACTAAAATTAAATTGTACTAAGACAGATAAGGAGGAGGGAACAAATGGTCTTCACTCTCTTTAATGAATGTATTTTAACAAATCACTGAATCAGAAAGTACTGATGGGATGACTGAGTTTTGTGTCGCACAACCTTGATACCAAAAAAAGCTGGGTCATTGTCATGGTCAAGTAAAACAAAATGGGACAATTTGCTCATGCTTTTCAACATTTACTCAATTGAAAACAATACAAAGACAATATATTGAATGATTTAGCTCATCAGCCTTGTATATGTTTTTTTCTGAAGTTGGTTTCCTGATGTGATTTTCAGGCAGCTCCATCAAACTTACTTCAAATGCAGTCCAGTCAGAAAGAGGGTTTAGGGCTGTGCTGGCTTTACTGGTTCCTCTGGCAGTGGAAATTAATGCAAGCTTTATGTAATTGCAGAGGCTTTCTCTCCTCCTACATGTACAGCAGCTGCTACAAGGGTTGATGTTTTCCCCTGACTCCGCCTGTCACACTAAGATCTTACGTAAGCTGCTTTTGTTTTGTGTGTATGTTTGAATCAGTGTGTGATTGTCTGTGGCAATCTCACTCATCTTCTTATTTCTCACTTTGTATATATGTATATGTATATGAGCCATCATTTTAAAGCGACATTCATCAGTGACATGTGGCACAGCTGCATTATGCAGCGAGAGAGAATGCAGCCACACTGACAGCACCTCATATCGACGTTCTGAGTCTTGCTGTTTTTCTGGTGTCACATATGCACAATTGATGTGAGGACAGTCACATGGGCATTATATTATCTTTTCACTGCAGTTTCACAATGTCCACATCTGCAGAATATGTGACTCCCTCTTTTTCTGAATGAGGGTATTGGAAAAGCACATCATCTTTATCAAAGGCAAACACCATATAAATAAGATGGGGCTGGCTGTTTCAACGCTGCATGTGTGGACATGCAAGTGAACTGTAGCAGTTCACTGACGCAGCCTGTGTGACCTGCTTGTTACAAGGTGACACAGAGAGGCAGAAGGCTTGATCACATTAAATAACGAAAATAAGTTATGAATACAGATGAAACATTTCAACAGTCCTGCTCTCACCTTGAAAACCCTTCATTACATTCATGTGACAGCTTTAGTGCGATGTCACAGGTGCTGAAAAGACTTCCTACAAAGGATTAACCTGTGCATCCTCAGTCATAGCTCCTCCAATAAACCTTCTATCTCCTTGCTTATCTCAAGATGATTTTGTGAGACATCCTTCAGGACAGAGGAGACAGGAAGGCACAGTATAAAGAAATGAGAAGAATGTGTGTGTCTCCTCATGAGGATTGTCTCTATGCACCATGGGTTACAGTGACTGCAGTGAGTCCACACACACACGGAGCACCATCCTGCTGTTTCTGTTGATGATAATATCACTGAGTCAGTTTCAGAGCTGTCATAGGACTGTCTGTACAAGAAGCTGTGTGTGTGTGTGTGTGTGTGTGTGTGTGTGTGTGTGTGTGTGTGTGTGTGTGTGTATCCCGCCACAAAAACAACAAAAATGAGCTTATTTGACACCAAATTATTACTAATCACTGTTATTAATTTAATTACTAGTTAATATCTGTGCCCGCCATGTTAATATGTATTGACTTGATCTACAGCATGATTAACAAAAGTTAACTCAAATGCACGAAAGAACAGAAATATGACAGAATAGAAACAGAAATAAAAAATTGGAATCTTTTTACGTCTATTCACTTTGCTTCAAAATATTCAGTTAATAATGTTTTCCAAGTGGTCTGTCCGTTTGAGTTCATGCTGACTACAACAGAATGTAATCCTGTCATATTTTAGTGATCTGCATCTGCTTGCAGCGATTGTTGACACAACTTGACACTACAGACCATGATTATGGTGTTTGATTATCATGTTACTGTGGCTCAGTGGCCCTTGAGACTGTTATGTAGTGAGAAAATGGGACGGAAACTGACTGTGTCCACAGTATTCCTCCTGTGCTTCCTTCTCTGTGTCTGGATACTTTAAGTCTGCACTGAGGATGAATGTTGCAATGAATAGTGCTGTTAGAAACTGATAGCGGCTGATTTTTTTGTTTGTTTGTTTGTTTTGTCTATCTCACATTCATTAAAATCAGATTTCAGACAGTAAAGACTGTAAACTTTGATGAAATAACATTTTCATTCAGCAAGCTTAAAAATCAGAAACAGAGAAGGACAAGAGTTCATCTGGCTGGGCTGAAGTTTAAACTTCTGTCTGTCTGCTATGATGGTGCACAGATTTGTAAAAATGTTAAAGACTGTACTGCTTTTTACCTTATGTGCTGTTTCTTCATCCTGAACCCTCATCTCTGCATCTTGAAACATAACTATGTCTGATATAAAAAGTGGCTGCAGTGTGTTTGAAGGTCTAAATGTTAGTTTGTGTATATGTTCAAGCTGTGAGTCGGCCCCACTGCTCCTCTCAGGACCGTCTTTTCTTGATGCTGTTTTGAAGGGTGGAAGATGAATTAAAAAGGTTGTTTTCTGCCACAGAATCATTCCAATCCTCCCAGCTTCCTTCTTCATCAGACTGTGTTGACTTTGACCAGTTGCTGCTTGTTTGTGTTACTTCACCGCGTGCTGTGACAGCCATATGGTTAGTTTGGTTCAGCTGCTTTTGTGGCAAAACCCAAAGATCATATATAATAACAGCTGCACAGCAGAACCAGTTTTCAGAAAGCTAAACAAGTGTGTGCACAAGGTCCTGTGTTTCCTTCTGTAGGTGGTCTCAAGTCAAAGGAGATGCAGGCAGCAGCACTGCAGCAGGTTGTCGTGATTCAGTAGACGAGGTCAGGTTTGACTTTTTAAATGTTGGTCAAGAAGCCAATTTAATTCTTCACAACAGTGTGGCTCATGCATAACAAGCTGCTGTATGAATGCAAAGCAGCCTGTAGTGGGAGAGCCATCTCATAGAAGAAGACTGATGTGTGTTTCTGCTCCGAAACACTGCTGTGTGATGGGAGGGATATCGCGTGATTGAATGGATGTACATTTTAAAACAAGCACATGTGAAGTTGAGTACCTGAGCAAGTGAACAGGTAAACATTCTGACAGCGTGCTCTCACACACAGCATCTGTATTATGTTACGTTCATTCACATTTTTATGGCTTTACATCAGTGACAGCCGTTGTTCTATGTTCATCCATCCATATTATGTCTGTCGGATTCTCGTGAATACGATTTCTCAGGAAAATCGGATTTCTTCAAATTTGTCACTTTGATTTACTGAACTCATAAATGGTGGACGGACTCACCGTTATGTCGACCACAGGTTTCTTATAAGCCGTTTGTAACGCTCAATATGTGCATGCCTGGCCGTCGCCATCTCGGCAGAGTATGACTTCTCTCAACCCCTGGCAAGTCCAAATATGGGTAGTCAGGTGGAGCGTTGGAGCAGCTGACACAAGCTGGTTTATGAAATCTACTCACACAGCTCGAAGCTATGAAGCTAGCTAAGGCTAACAAGCTAGGCTGTTGCTGTGCTTACACCATATCCTGTATAATAAATAGGTTCAAATGTTTCACACAAATTTAATTTGTTATACAATAACTTGTTGTCACAGAAACCTGGCCCGGGTAGTGTAATATTTTGAAGTATCCAAGGTGTGTTCTGGGCGTCGAAATAATTGTATTAACACACATTTTGAAAGATCATGAAAGCTACTGTAATAATTGTTAGAAACACATGCAATGCCAACATGAAGGAATTTTAACAGAACATGACCTGCTGATCCCAGACCTGTAAGAAAGAGTCCTCAAATCATAATATTTCCATGTAAATGTCAGTTTATTGTCAGGCTGCAGCAGAAGAAATCTTATTTTCTGAAACTTATGTCAGCCTTCACTCTCCCTGTTTTTCATTATGAAGCACAAAGTAATCACCTGCAGTAAATCTACACATTTAACTCTACTGCATTCATTTGACAGCAATAGTTACTGGAGTGTAAGACCATACATATTAAGTACTCAGAGTATATAAGATAGTATTAGCTTCATTCTAACCATATTAGCTTCAAATATTATTTATCAGTGCGGGCCCACCAACATTACCTCCTAACTTTGATGCAGCAATATCTCATGACACTTTCCAAACGGAGCAGGTCCAGACCAAACTCTTTAAATTAGTCATTAATACAGAAAGTATGAGACGATGTTTAGTGAAAGAGTTCACATCTTTCCAGAGTGTGAGAAGAAAGAGGCATTGATGTATGTAAGAATTTTCATCATTATCGCATCAGCATAATACCTTTTATGAGAGTATTTAGGTGCCTGTCCAAACATTTACTAAATCACCAGCAAACTGTGACTTATGTCATTTATTTATATTTTTGGAGCACAATTTAATGAAAAATGCTGAAGGTTTAAGGCAAATTATTTATGTGAACCATGGATGTTGCTGCAGCTCTTCCAGGGTAGCGCGGTTGTCCGGGTCTGCCGTCAAACACACCTTCAACAAATCCAGGCAGTCTGGAGGACAGACATGAATTCAAAAAAGTGTCAGCTGGAGTGACCTTTTGGAACATGGAAGGAAAAAGCTTGCACACTATCAGTACCAAAACCTAGAACTGTATTGAAGCCAGCATTGTCTTACCTTGGGACACTTTGAGCTCATTTAACCCACTCACAAAAGCCCTTTGGTTCCTAAGGAACCTCTGGGTCCTAAAGTCACTGGTTTCATGCAGCAGCTCATAAAGTAGCGTGCCCAGTTGCCAGACTGTGGTGGGACGGGCCTTGTATTCCCTCTCTGTGTAATACTCTGGCGGGGCGTAATCAAGGGTTCCTGTCAATACAGAGAAAGAGGCAGAAATAAAACAAAGATGAGGAGTAAGTTTTAAACAAAAGCACCACACTCGAGATCTACAAAGGCATGATGAGCAGGAGTAGAAACCAGATGTCGTACCAGAGTAGCTGTTGTAAGGTTCACTTTTCTCAATGCAGCCACAGCCAAAGTCTATGATGCGCACTCGAGGGACATCAGAACCAGTTTCCAGAAGGATATTGTCTGCTTTGATATCCCGATGGAACACTTTCTGAGAGTGCATTTGAATGGCTGCATCCACCAGCTGTTTCATGATGTTCTGAGATAGAGATAAGGAGAAACAGACTCATTTAGAATTATATGAAGCAGGGAATGCTGGGTGATACTTTCTAATTGTTTGACATTGTTGCAGCTTTCAGAGAAATTGTTGCTCAAAGTCCAGTTCAGTGCATTTGAGAGAACTGACCTGAGAACAGTGTTGATACCAAAAACAGCACAGTGCTGTTTGATTAATACTAAATCCAGTACTTTGTTTTGTTTTGTTTTGTTTTAGTTGAGACTCAGTGTAGCTTTAGGGTAACACCATACACTGACACAGAAACATGCTCCAACCAGCTTCAGTACCTTAGCCTGGGCTTCCGCCATGTAACCATTAGTCTCATCCAGGTGGGTCCATAGGTCCACAGAGGGAACTGGTCTCTCCATGACCAGGACAAGCCCGTGGTCCAGGTCATACCAGTCTAATAAGGTAGTGGCTGCATATTTCCCCACTGACTCTGGTCCACCTGCCGCTGTTTTCATGAGGAGCACCTCAGTGGGCAGTATGTGTGTCTCACCATTTATGTCCTAAAGGAGAAAGTATACAGAACAAATGTGTGTTTTAATCATTGACTGTATTTAATGATGGATGACATGACAGATTCTCAGAAGTGAAGCCAAAACATCTAAACTGCTTCTTTGAAGCTGACTGCTGTATCATGTTTAGTTTGGTTTTAATCATTTTAGGGGTAAAAGGCCCCAGTTGAGAGCTGAGTACTATCAAATAATTAATTGGGCGAGTGTATGGGCAGGAACACCTTCTCAAATGGCCTATTTTGTGAAATGATTCTATCTTTTTAATATACCGTAAACTTTTATGGCATTCAGTGTAGACAGCAGTGTAAGAATTTCACTGTACAGGTAAACCTGTTTCCTTACTGTACATATGACAATAAATGCTTTGAATCTTGAATCTGAATCTGAAGGTGCAGACTCTGGCTCCACATGACATTGCCATCACAAGATGGCAGAGCTCCTGTCCAGGATATTTTAGCTTAATTTTTGTCTACTGGGTACGCGAACATGTGTCATCCATCTTTATACATGAGGGTAATGGTGTTAATAGATGGGCGCCTGTGCGCGCATTGAACACCAAAGTAATGGGAAAGTGAGAAAAAAAATCAAGGATGTTTTAAGAGTTAATACTGAGACATCAGTTCAAATCACTCACAGCCAGTTGAACCTTCACTTTAGCTTGGGGGATGTGTTTGATCGCCACCTACAGGACAGAATCATCAGTATTTTTGTTAGTTCAGAGAGTTCTGACAGTGTTTGTATGTATGAGTTGAGAATAGGAACATAATACTTACTGGTAAATAATCAGCTTTTCTAATCCCAGCATAAACTGAACCAAAGCTTCCTTCTCCCAGCCTGTTAAGCTGCAGGTACTTGGCTTCAAACTCTGGAACACACACAAACACAAACACAGATTCATGTTTTATGATAGTTATGAGGAGCATCTTACCACAACAGCTGTGTCCAGATGTTGTGGTTGAAACCAGCGATTGTTAGCCTCTGGGTTAGTGAATTCTTCTATGTTATGCATCATTCTGATAATATTCTTCATTTGTTAATTCAAAACATCTGGTTTCTTTTAATGGCAGTTTCAAATAACAAAAAATATACTGACATTTTTGGAAATAAGATTACATGGTCTCATTAGTTAAAATGTTTGATGTTGTTTGTTGAACTGGTGCAAAAATCAAAAAGTCAAAAGAACAAGTGGTCATCAGATTTTCTTCTGCACTATTAGCTTACCTCTGCTTGCAGTCTCTGAGTTGGATATGATCCAGTTCTTGGGAGTAGACAAGTTATTGGAGGTCGAAGAGCTTTTGGAGCTCTCCGATGTCCTGGGAGTGTCTACTGCTAGCCGCAGGTCAACACTGGTCTCCTCCTCAGACACTTTGCTGGGTTCAGCAGTGTTGGTGTTGGTGTCAGTGCTTCCAACCCTCTGCTTCTTACTGGGGGACTCTCTTTGGAAGCTGGACTTTCTTTTGGTCCCCTGAGTCAGCACAGCCTCTGCTGACCCCTTGATGGGGTTGCTGGCAGTCTTTTGTTTTTTCATCTGCGTTTCCAGATCTGTGCAGGCCTTCCTTTTCTTGGTCACCACCATACATTGGTCGCCACCGTTGTCTTTGGAAGTGCTGGCCATGCTCTCTACAAATAAGACAAAAGCAGGGAACATGAACTTGTTTTTATCTGATGATTGACAGTTTCTAAGAGTGAATTTCAGGTCTGTGACATAAACTTTTTTGAGCACAATTCTGTATTATATTTTTACAGCAGTAGTTACTAAAATCTGCATGTGAAGACCATACGTATTAAGTAGTCAAGAGTAGACAAAATAATATCAGCTTTGATATTAAAATGCTGCTGATATATAAATGTAACAATGATAATATGTAATGAGTACTTTGTTTATCTGCAGGTACATTTATCTTTTTATTCTTTTTTTCTTTTATTTGCATAAAATTTTGAATGCAAATTATTTTCTGTTAAACTGATATTTTTACTAAAGTTACACTTGTTACTGCCTTTTCACACACACTTTACCACAAAGTCATGTTCACACACAATAGTAAAAACTCCTTTAACAATCTCATCATGAAGTTTGAATGCTGTAGCTGGTTATAGCTGTTATTGCTGGTTTAAATAATATCCCAAATAATTTTCCAGACACATACAAAAGTCTGTATCTTGAAACACAAAAGAATGAGGGTTGCTGCACTAGAATCAATCTTAAAATGTAGAAATACTTGAAATAAAATTAGTTGCATGGGAGTTCTTTCAATTTAATTAACATATTTTCATGTATTTGTTGACGTCTTAACTTGTATTAATCAAAATATACTGAACTACAGTCAAAATGATTTCATAGGAAGGTTTTTTGTAATCCATGAACTGCAGCTGCAGCTGTTTGAGAGTTTCACACTCACCTGAATTGCTCTTCTTGTCCCAGGAATGAAGAGTCTTTAACGTGTTCGTGAATGTGTTATTCTGTAAACGCTCTCAAGGAGAAAATACGTTTGTCTGAATAACCAGAAGCTGTGCTCAACTGCTTACCTGCTGAACTACTGACTGTTAGTTAATGTAGAACCTGTCTGTGTCTTTGTTCTAAGACCCTTGATGCCTTTAATGTGTCGAGTTCCATTCCGTGACATCCCTAATAGAACACAGGCTGAAATTACCATAGTGACCTGGAATAAAATAATAATAATATTAAAGTACTTTAAACAAATGGCCATCAAACACAAAATAGTCAAAGTCCAAGCTGAAAAGATTATACAGTGTCATCAGGGGAACCCAAAGTTTTCTTTTCACTCATATACTGTTAGTCTATTCTTGCACACAAACCATCTGAAACAAAGACATAATTTCAGCATTTATGCATTTTGACTCTGCATTTATTGATCAGTATATTTTTTTTGGCCACTTGGTACAGCTAATGTCGTGTCCCCATTGGGTATTTGACACTTGGATTTGTGAATTGAAATGAGTTTATTTGCAAAGAAACTAAACAAGCCAGAAAACTGTCATATTTATACAGGACAAAGGTCCTATGATCCGAAACAGTGACACAACACTTAAAGCTGAGCTAATCCTCTTCAGAGCATTACATGCATGTCTGGACAGTCCTGGCCGGACAAGTCTACACTAACATTCACTCAAAATCACAGAAATGATTGCCTTATTTACAATAAGTAGAACTGACTTAAAAACAAGGCATGTCAACTGTCAAGTAAATCGATTTATTTTTTATTTAATAGTTGAGAATAATAAACTGCCCACACAGTTCGGTTACTGTTTCTAACAATTATGTCACAATTATACACTGCTCAAAAAAATAAAGGGAAGACTAAAATAACATCCTAGATCTGAATGAATGAAATATTCTTATTAAATACTTTGTTCTTTACATAGTTGTGTGTGTGTTGACAACAAAATCACACAAAAATTATCAATGGAAATCAAATTGATTAACCCATGGAGGTCTGGATTTGGAGTCACACTCAAAATTTAAAAGTGGAAAAACACACTGCAGGCTGATCCAACTTTGATGTAATGCCCTTAAAACAAGTCAAAATGAGGCTCAGTAGTGTGTGTGGCCTCCACGTGCCTCTATGACCTCCCTACAACACCTGGGCATGCTCCTGATGAGGTGGCGGATGGTCTCCTGAGGGATCTCCTCCCAGACTTGGACTAAAGGATCCGCCAACTCCTGGACAGTCCTGGACAGTCTGTGGAGCGAGACATGGTGTCCTGGATGTGCTCAATTGGATTCAGGTCTGGGGAACGGGCGGGCCAGTCTATAGCACCAGTGCCTTCGTCTTGCAGGAACTGCTGACACACTCCAGTCACATGAGGCCTAGCATTGTTTTGCATTAGGAGGAACCCAGGGCCAACCGCACCAGCATATGGTCTCACAAGGAGTCTGAGGATCTCATCTCGGTACCTAATGGCAGTCAGGCTACCTCTGGCCAGCACATTGAGGGCTGTGCGCCCCCCCAAAGAAATGCCACCCCACACCATCACTGACCCACTGCCAAACCGGTCACGCTGGAGGATGTTGCAGGCAGCAGAACGTTCTCCACGGCATCTCCAGACTCTGTCACGTCTGTCACATATGCTCAGTGTGAACCTGCTTTCATCTGTGAAGAGCACAGGGTGCCAGTGGCAAATTTGCCAGTCATGTTGTTCTCTGGCAAATGCCAAACATCCTGCAAGGTGTTGGGCTGTAAGCACAACCCCCACCTGTGAACGTCGGGCCCTCATACCGCCCTCCTGGAGTTTGTTTCTGACCGTTTGAGCAGACACATGCACATTTGTGGCCTGCTGGAGGTCATTTTGCAGGGCTCTGGCAGTGCTCGTCCTGTTCCTCCTTGCACAAAGGCGGAGGTAGCGGTCCTGCTGCTGGGTTGTCGTCCTCCTGCGGCCTCCTCCACGTCTCCTGATGTACTGGCCTGTCCCCTGGTAGCGCCTCCATGCTCTGGACACTACGCTGACAGACACAGCAAACCTTCTTGCCACAGCTCGCATTGATGTGCCATCCTGGATGAGCTGCACTACCTGAGCCACTTGTGTGGGTTGTAGACTCCGTCTCATGCTACCACTAGAGTGAAAGCACCGCCAGCATTCAAAAGTGACCAACATCAGCCAGAAAGCATAGGAACTGAGAAGTGGTCTGTGGTCACCACCTGCAGATCCACTCCTTTATTAGGGGTGTCTTGCTGTTTGCCTATAATTTCCAGCAGTTGTCTATTCCATTTGCACAACAGCATGTGAAATTGATTGTCTATCAGTGTTGCTTCCTCAGTGGACAGTTTGGTTTCACAGAAGTGTGATTGACTTGGAGTAACATTGTGTTCTTTAAAGAGACATATTTTGTCATTGGAGGAAACTCACTCCAACGAAATTCGTGCTCTGCATTTAACCCACCCAAGTGACGTGCACACACACACACAGCAAACCCGGGGCAGTGGGCGACCGCGTGCAGCGCCCGGGGAGCAGTGGGGGTTAGGTACCTTGCTCAAGGGTACCTCAGGCATGGACACCGATACGGGGAATCGAACCAGCGATCCACCGGTTACGGGTCCGACACCCAGTGTTCCCTTTATTTTTTTGAGCAGTATATACCAATTAGGTAGGGTAATCATCACCTCAGCCTGTAGGACGACAGTGATCTTCACAGGGTTGTAGTGAACAGGACTTACGGCATTGTCACTGACGGTTGTTAAGAGAGTCACTGATGCATCCCCCAGATTTGGCTCATCTTCATCATCCTGTTAGAATCAAACATAAACTGTTAACTAATTACATCCAATAAAACACAATACACACCAAGGGTGTGGCAAAGAAAGAAATTTACATCTGTCTTGAAAAATGTGCGTAACAAAACTTATAACCCATTTTCATTAACTTTATGCAGGATTAATGGTATTTGTTCTTTAGTAAAATTATTAAAAACAACAGTGACCATCAAGCAAACAATCAAGGTGTCAAAACATCTTATCAAAAGGACAACACGTGAAAATTAGCACTTAGTATTAGCATACATTAGAGATTTTTGCAAAATCACCTGTTCATTATGGACTTTTAGAATGTCAGCCAATGCATGTGCGGTCTTTCCAGTTTTGGAAGCCTTCTGTCGAAAGAGTGTCATCAAGCGAAGAATATGACGGTCAAGCTCGCTGTACTGTAGGGCAGGTTCTGGTTAGTTATTTGGCGGAACTCTGCGTACACCTAAAAAATTTAAAAGGACGGAAAAGTAACAGTTACACAATTTGATACAAATGACTGCCAAAGGAAAGACAAGTCAAACAGTTTGATTCATCTTACCTCAGATTCAATACAAAGAGCAGGCCAGAGGCTCAAGAACTCTTTCACAGGAGGGCAGGACATCACTATGGGAACTAAATGAAGAATACACATTTGTGAATAGACTGTACATTTATGAATGGCTGGGATATGCACAAGGTGACAGAATGTAAAATTGGAGCCGCTGATATTTCAGACCACAACACGATACATGTAACCACACATATTAATAACAGACATTAAAACACAACTTGGAGACTGAACAGTGGCATACTGAACACTAAAGTAATAATTGAGGAAATCAGAAAGGAAATAAAAAGATGTATCGAAGAAAATGCTAGAGATTAAATGAACCCGACTGTCCTATGGGACACTTTAAAGGCTGCAATTAGAGGAAAATTAATAGCCATGACATCACATCAAAAGAAGTTGAAACAAGCGGCTTATCTTGATCTGATAGAAAAATTAAAAAACCTGGAAATAAAATATCAAAACACCCAAAATATTTAACTCCTACAGGAAATGAAGACCACAAAAGGGGAAATAGACAAAATTCTGAGAGGAGAGATAGAGAAAAAACAGGAATATCATGAAGCTGGTCCCAAAGCTACTAGACTACTAGCGAGACGTATTAGAAAACAACAGGCACTAAATATAATACACAAAATCCAGGCAGGCCAACTAAAATACAATGCTGCAGAAATAGACAAAATATTTAAAGACTACTACAAAAACCTGTATACACGAATACCCTCATCTAATGAGGACGCAAAGAGACAGTTCCTGAACTCACTCCATTTGCCATCTGTTGGAGAATTACAAAACAATGACCTCACAGCTCCTATAACACCTGAGGAAATATCCAAAGCTATAACCAAGCTTGAAGCGAATAAAACCCCTGGAGGAGACGGATTCCCATCAGAGTGGTATAGAACTTTTAAGGAGGAATTGATACCTCTTCTCACACACAAGGAAGCAATCATATCAGTAATTTCCAAAGAAGGAAAAGACACAGAATATTCACTTTTAGACCAATATCAGTTCTAAATGTGAATTACAAGATATATACGTCTATCATAGCACAAAGATATGAGAAATTTATAAATGATCTAATTGATGAAAACAAGATAGCATCAGGAGGACCACCCAGATAATTAACACAATACAAATGAATAAAAACAGCGCTGTTCTGCTGAGTCTCGATGCTGAAAAAGCCCTTGATAGTGTAAATTGGGACTTCTTATAGTTAGTACTGGAACGACTCAGATTTAATAAAGACTCAATTAATTGTATCAAAACTATCTAAATCCAGCAGCTACAGCCAGAATAAAAGTTAACGGGAGCCTAACGGAAAGAATAACATTAGGAAGAGGTACGCGACAGGGATGTTGCTTGTCCCCGCTCCTCTTTGCTATATATATTGAGCCATTAGCACAGGCAATCAGACAGAGTGAGGAAATAAAAGGGATTAATATGAATGGACAGGAACATATAATAAGTCTATTTACGGATGATATTATGATATACCTGGACAGCCCTAACAAGACCTTGGCTTAACTGATGCATCTTATAAATAATTTTGGTGAATACATGTACGAAATAAATGTTAAGAACTTGACCTTTAATTATACCCCATCCCCACAAATCAAGAAAATTTACCAATTAAAATGGCAATCAAAAACTGTCAAATATACTTTAGCAGATAACACTTTAGCAGAACAGCTCACCCACGCTTATAAAGCAAATCATGACCAGATCCATCTTCAAATTAGTAGAGACATAGAAAGATGGTCTACCCTGCCATTAGATCTTAACTCAAGAATCAAAGTGATAAAAAGAAATATCCTCCCTAGACTATTATAATTTTTTCAATGTCAATATCAATATTATATTATTATATATCAATGTCAATATTAGGATTCCACAAGAAAAGTTCAAAATCTGGGATAAAATGATCTCCAGATTTATATGGAACGGCAAAAAACCACGGATAAAATATCGTACACTACAATTAGAAAAAGACAAAGGAGGTATGGCACTTCCCAATTTGAAAGATTATTACCGTGCAGCACAACTCAGACCAGTAGTCAAGTGGTGCGACAAAGGCTATACTGCAAAGTGGAAAGACATTGAGGACGGTGGTTTCTGTCAGTGCATGGTCACATGTTTACAATTCTCCTCTACTACACTAATGTATCTCGCATGGCACCGGACACACACGCACATTGACAACGCCAAACTAAGCTAGCTGTCACACTGCCAGCCCACAAAAGGCCCGCTTTTCTAACCCCAATATGAATAATTCAGTTTCATCATATGATGGAGAAGTCCTGTGTAGGTGTCCGGCATCACCCCCCACCTCAACATGCAGAAACATGACTTCATGAATTTGCTTGACAATTAACAACAAAATGTCTTGGAGAAATAATTTTTAAAAAAATCACAGCCAACTTGTCTCGACTTTATCCTTTGGACACAGCACGATGAATATTCGTTGGCACCGTAACAACCAATGCAACTAATGACGTACCTAAATTGTCTTGTTAGCTTGCTAACACTGTTAGCTGTGTGGCTAACTTGGTTCAACCTCTCTAACTTCGAAAACACGTCGAAACCAAGAAACACGTAACGTGATGAGTTAATCGTAAATTCGTCTTGAAAAAAGCAAATACTTACTGTTACACAACTTTGACTGACAGGTGAAATCTGTGATGGTTGATCTACGTCTGCTCTCCTGCATCAGATACCTGTCCGTCTCCCTTCAGTGACATTCACGGTCTGTAGCCCGAGCGGGATTTTTGGACTGAGACGGTTAGAAGAGGAAGTGCACGTAAAACTTCTAAATAAAATCACGTTCCGGTGAAAGCAATTTTATCCGTGAATACAGCACACTGTTTCAACATGCCTTTATTAAACGCCTGACTTTTTGTAGAATCTGTTACTGATTATTTCGTCAGCAAAAAAAGATGTTATATCTGTGGTATAATATTGATGATTATTAGTAATACCACACTGAAAATTAAAATGTACATTGCAAGCTCATTTATTCTGTCAAAATAAGATAAAACTTACGTTGTTACTCAGAAATTCTGATTTTAGTAAACTCAAAAAACATGGAAAATTCTACTGACATTCATCATTAATTTTTCAGTGCTGGAAATGTTACAGAATGAAAAGTAAGATGCTGTATTCAATTACAGTGTGAAACAACACTTTGCGCTTAAAATTAATATTAACGTGACATGTTAAACTGATTTCTGAAAAATCACTTTTTCTGAAACAACTTCTGTCGTTTTGATTTATTCACCATCAGATTTGTGTTTGATGCAGCTGCGTTGCTGTTTGTAACAGACCTTTTCTAACAGATTATCATGTGAGGAAGAGCACAGGTTTAATTAATAACAGGAACGATAGCTACAGTTCATCGAGGTTCCCACTTCCATCCCACTTCTACCTTTGATCTGTGCATGTTGGCTCAGTGACACGATGACTGCAACATCGTTAGTGTTATTAGTCCCACCTGTGATGAGGCAAATGTTCTCTTTTCATTTACTCAGAAGTGATCTGATCTCATCTTTGCTTCGTTACTTTGAGCTCTGAGTGCTTGTGCTGTTACTCTTTAAATCTCAGAGACGGTGATGTGTGATTGACTTCAGTCACAGCTGTGAGTTCACTCTCCAACAACAACGTACATGTGTATCAGGACTCTTCTGTCTGCAGGATGTCCAGAGAGAAACACATGAAAATGATCAGAGACTGAATGATAATGGAAAGAGCTTCTATAAGCATTTTCTGTAGAATTAAAATTTTTTTTAATGAAATTATGTTCAGGTGAATTAGAATTAAAAAATGATCACACTTATTACCATAAACATATTCAAATTTGAATGCTGACAAGGTAAATAATGGATATTTGATATATGAATTTTTCAGTTTTACAGAAAGTCCTCATCAGTGTGCAGTAGTGCAGGGTTTTATCTGGATATACAGAAATTACAGCAAGCCTCAGGAATATAAGAACTTCCAAAGCAAATAAAGCAGAAAACTTGTGGTTATATCCTCACATTGACTTGCACAAATGTGATAAGCATTTTAGTTCAATAGTCTTGGAAGGTGATGACTCAAACAGGAAGTCTTTTGACACAGGTCAGGTGTGTGTGAGATCACCACACGCTGCCTGTCAGTCTGGAGGAGATGAAGTATTTCCTGTTTAGATGATCTAACAACGGCAGACGTTCTGTTTACAGTTTCCAGGTAGCTGCTGACTGTAACAGTGATGTCATCTGTCATGCAGTGGAGCCTCAGGGATCATCAGCAAGAAACAGAAAAACAATGTGGTGATATTTTACATCCTCCAAACTCTGTCACACTGAGAAACAGCTCTTAGCAGGGACTCATTTTAATTATTTATGGGTGACAAATCATTTGATTAATTTAATCATCACAAATCATTTAATTAATGCTTCATTTTGTAAGCTATTTCAAAATGAGAATGACCCAAGAGGTTAAAAGTGAACCCAGACAAAAGCTTTGATTTCCTCTCTGTTGTGAAAACAAGTCTGTCAGTACAGAACATAACACAACCTACAGATGTACAAACAGCAGCTGATGAGACATGATTCCAGTTATTTATCTGTTGCCTTCTGAGGACAGACATCCAGCATCCAGCAGCACGTCAGCCAATCATTAAAAGACTGCAATTATTTCCAAATTTATTTCATTCTAGTGAAAGAAATGTGATGGCCTTATTTTATATGGTTTTAATGAAATATAGATAGTATAGTACAGAAGATACAGATAGTAGCCATCATTGCAGTAAGAGCAGCTGAACCGTTAAGGCTCAACCATACATGTTTGAGTGTGTCCTGTTTTTAAAACGTGTGTGTTGTCTGTGACAACATATAGTCCCATCTCATTTCAACTTCCTGCTGTGTAAATTCTGTTTAATTTCACAGGTTGTATTTCAGTGACGCTGACTCTACATTTTGTTCTCAACACATCCAATCAAATCTTTGTCTGCATGTTTGTGTGTTTGTTTTCACTGACGATGACTAAACCATGAGCAGGACAATGATCAATGTATCAGTACCATGGAAGCTTGAATGAGATGTTGGTCAAGCTGACATTGATTTTTGACATTGATCACAGTTTGGTCACCTCTGGAGTTACTTTATAGAGACAAAAGTATTGGGACCCACCCCTGAAACGAAATCCCTGTCTAAATACTTTTGTCAATATGGCGTATATATTTATCGAGTCATAGGCTGCTGTTGTTTTGCTGAAGGGAGGACAGTCACATGGGCATTATATTAACTTTTCACTGCAGTTTCACAATGTCCACATCTGCAGAATATGTGACTCCCTCTTTTTCTGAATGAGGGTATTGGAAAAGCACATCATCTTTATCAAAGGCAAACACCATATAAATAAGATGGGGCTGGCTGTTTCAACGCTGCATGTGTGGACATGCAAGTGAACTGTAGCAGTTCACCGACGCAGCCTGTGTGACCTGCTTGTTACAAGGTGACACACAGAGAGGCAGAAGGTTTGATCACATTAAATAACGAAAATAAGTTATGAATACAGATGAAACATTTCAACAGTCCTGCTCCCACCTTGAAAACCCTTCATTACATTCATGTGACAGCTTTAGTGCGATGTCACAGGTGCTGAAAAGACTTCCTACAAAGGATTAACCTGTGCATCCTCAGTCATAGCTCCTCCAATAAACCTCCTATCTGCTTGCTTATCTCAAGATGATTTTGTGAGACATCCTTCAGGACAGAGGAGACAGGAAGGCACAGTATAAAGAAATGAGAAGAGCCCTCTGTGTCTCCTCATGAGGATTGTCTCTATGCACCATGGGTTACAGTGACTGCAGTGAGTCCACACACACACGGAGCACCATCCTGCTGTTTCTGTTGATGATAATATCACTGAGTCAGTTTCAGAGCTGTCATAGGACTGTCTGTACAAGAAGCTGTGGGTGTGTGTGTGTGTGTGTGTGTGTGTGTGTGTGTGTGCGCGTGTATCCCGCCACAAAAACACAAAAATGAGGAGCTTATTTGACACCAAATTATTACCAATCACTGTTATTAATTTAATTACTAGCTAATATCTTTGTCCCCTATTTTAATATGTATTGACTTGATCTACAGCATGATTAGAAATAAAAAATTGGAATCTTTTTACGTCTATTCACTTTGCTTCAAAATATTCAGTTAATAATGTTTTCCAAGTGGTCTGTCCGTTTGAGTTCATGCTGACTACAACAGAATGTAATCCTGTCATATTTTAGTGATCTGCATCTCCTTGCAGCGATTGTTGACACAACTTGACACTACAGACCATGATTATGGTGTTTGATTATCATGTTACTGTGGCTCAGTGGCCCTTGAGACTGTTATGTAGTGAGAAAATGGGACGGAAACTGACTGTGTCCACAGTATTCCTCCTGTGCTTCCTTCTCTGTGTCTGGATACTTTAAGTCTGCACTGAGGATGAATGTTGCAATGAATAGTGCTGTTAGAAACTGATAGTGGCTGATTTTTTTTGTTTGTTTGTTTGTTTGTTTTGTCTATCTCACATTCATTAAAATCAGATTTCAGACAGTAAAGACTGTAAACTTTGATGAAATAACATTTTCATTCAGCAAGCTTAAAAATCAGAAACAGAGAAGGACAAGAGTTCATCTGGCTGGGCTGAAGTTTAAACTTCTGTCTGTCTGCTATGATGGTGCACAGATTTGTAAAAATGTTAAAGACTGTACTGCTTTTTACCTTATGTGCTGTTTCTTCATCCTGAACCCTCATCTCTGCATCTTGAAACACAACTATGTCTGATATAAAAAGTGGCTGCAGTGTGTTTGAAGGTCTAAATGTTAGTTTGTGTATATGTTCAAGCTGTGAGTCGGCCCCACTGCTCCTCTCAGGACCGTCTTTTCTTGATGCAGTTTTGAAGGGTGGACGATGAACTAAAAAGGTTTTTTTTCTGTCACTGAATCATTCCAGTCCTCCCAGCTTCCTTCTTCATCAGACTGTGTTGACTTTGACCAGTTGCTGCTTGTTTGTGTTACTTCACCGCGTGCTGTGACAGCCATATGGTTAGTTTGGTTCAGCTGCTTTTGTGGCAAAACCCAAAGATCATATATAATAACAGCTGCACAGCAGAACCAGTTTTCAGAAAGCTAAACAAGTGTGTGCACAAGGTCCTGTGTTTCCTTCTGTAGGTGGTCTCAAGTCAAAGGAGATGCAGGCAGCAGCACTGCAGCAGGTTGTCGTGATTCAGTAGACGAGGTCAGGTTTGGCCCTGCTGTGACTTTTTAAATGTTGGTCAAGATGCCAATTTAATTCTTCACAACAGTGTGGCTCATGCATAACAAGCTGCTGTATGAATGCAAAGCAGTCTGTAGTGGGAGAGCCATCTCATAGAAGAAGACTGATGTGTGTTTCTGCTCCGAAACACTGCTGTGTGATGGGAGGGATATCGCGTGATTGAATGGATGTACATTTTAAAACAAGCACATGTGAAGTTGAGTACCTGAGCAAGTGAACAGGTAAACATTCTGACAGCGTGCTCTCACACACAGCATCTGTATTATGTTACGTTCATTCACATTTTTATGGCTTTACATCAGTGACAGCCGTTGTTCTATGTTCATTCGTCCATATTATGTCTGTCGGATTCTCGTCAATACGATTTCTCAGGAAAATCGGATTTCTTCAAATTTGTCACTTTGATTTACTGAACTCATAAATGGTGGACGGACTCACCGTTATGTCGACCACAGGTTTCTTATAAGCCGTTTGTAACGCTCAATATGTGCATGCCTGGCCGTCGCCATCTCTGCAGTGTATGACTTCTCTTAACCCCTGGCAAGTCCAAATATGGGTAGTCAGGTGGAGCGTTGGAGCAGCTGACACAAGCTGGTTTATGAAATCTACTCACACAGCTCGAAGCTATGAAGCTAGCTAAGGCTAACAAGCTAGGCTGTTGCTGTGCTTACACCATATCCTGTATAATAAATAGGTTCAAATGTTTCACACAAATTTAATTTGTTATACAATAACTTGTTGTCACAGAAACCTGGCCCGGGTAGTGTAATATTTTGAAGTATCCAAGGTGTGTTCTGGGCGTCGAAATAATTGTATTAACACACATTTTGAAAGATCATGAAAGCTACTGTAATAATTGTTAGAAACACATGCAATGCCAACATGAAGGAATTTTAACAGAACATGACCTGCTGATCCCAGACCTGTAAGAAAGAGTCCTCAAATCATAATATTTCCATGTAAATGTCAGTTTATTGTCAGGCTGCAGCAGAAGAAATCTTATCTTCTGAAACTTATGTCAGCCTTCACTCTCCCTGTTTTTCATTATGAAGCACAAAGTAATCACCTGCAGTAGATCTACACATTTAACTCTACTGCATTCATTTGACAGCAATAGTTACTGGAGTGTAAGACCATACATATTAAGTACTCAGAGTATATAAGATAGTATTAGCTTCATTCTAACCATATTAGCTTCAAATATTATTTATCAGTGCGGGCCCACCAACATTACCTCCTAACTTTGATGCAGGAATATCTCATGACACTTTCCAAACGGAGCAGGTCCAGACCAAACTCTTTAAATTAGTCATTAATACAGAAAGTATGACACGATGTTTGGTGAAAGAGTTCACATCTTTCCAGAGTGTGAGAAGAAAGAGGCATTGGTGTATGTAAGAATTTTCATCATTATCGCATCAGCATAATACCTTTTATGAGAGTATTTAGGTGCCTGTCCAAACATTTACTAAATCACCAGCAAACTGTGACTTATGTCATTTATTTATATTTTTGAAGCACAGTTTAATGTAAAATACTGAAGTTTTAAGGCAAAGTAGTTTCTGTTCCATCCAGACGATGGCGATGTTTTGTTGGGTGGAATGTGCAGTTTTATGTGAACCATGGATGTTGCTGCATCTCTTCCAGGGTAGCGCGGTTGTCCGGGTCTGCCGTCAAACAGATCTTCACCAAATCCAGGCAGTCTGTGAAGAGAGAGGACAGACATGAATTGAAAAAAGTGTCAGCTGGAGTGACCTTTTGGAACATCCATCCATCCATCCATCCATTTTCTATACCGCTTATCCGTCAGGGCCGCGGGGAAACTGGAGCCTATCCCAGCTGACTACGGGCGAAAGACAGACAACCACACACTCTCAGACTCACACCTAGGGGCAATGTAGAGCAGCCAATTAACCTAATGTGCATGTTTTTGGTATTGTGGGAGGAAGCCGGAGTACCCGGAGAAAACCCACGCAGGCACAGGGAGAACATGCAAACTCCACATAGAAGGGCCCAGACCAGGATTCGAACCTGGTCTGGGCCCTCTTGCTATGAGGCGACAGTGCTAACCACTGCACCACCGTGCCGCCACCTTTTGGAACATGGATGGAAAAAGCTTGCACATTGTCAGTACCAAAACCTAGAACTGTTTTGAAACCAGCATTGTCTTACCTTGGGACACTTTGAGCTCATTTAACCCACTCATGAATGCAGTTTGGTTCCTAAGAAACTTCTGGGTGTTAACCAATGCTTTTGCATCTAGCAGGTCATAAAGTAGCATGCCCAGCTGCCAGACTGTGGTGGGACGGGCCTTGTATTCCTTCTCTGTGTAAAACTCTGGCGGGGCGTACTCAAGGGTTCCTGTCAATACAGAGAAAGAGGCAGAAATAAAACAAAGATGAGGAGTAAGTTTTAAACAAAAACACCACACTCGAGATCTACAAAGGCATGATGAGCAGGAGTAGAAACCAGATGTCGTACCAGAGTAGCCGTTGTAAGGTTCACTTTTCTCCAAGCAGCCACAGCCAAAGTCTATGATGCGCACTCGAGGGACATCAGAACCAGTTTCCAGAAGGATATTGTCTGCTTTGATATCCCGATGGAACACTTTCTGAGAGTGCATTTGAATGGCTGCATCCACCAGCTGTTTCATGATGTTCTGAGATAGAGATAAGGAGAAACAGACTCATTTAGAATTATTTGAAGCAGGGAATGCTGGGTGATACTTTCTAATTTGACATTGTCGCAGCTTTCAGACCAAAATGTCGCTCAAAGGCCAGTTCAGTGCATTTGAGAGAACTGACCTGAGAACACCAATGATACCAGAAAGAGCAAATGCGACAGTGTGTGGGCAATAAAGGTATTTTCAAACAGAATGTAAAACCACAACTACACATAAAATTAGTAAGAGAAGAGTAAACCCAAATTTGTATTCTGCAGTTGCATAAAGTTAGGCAAAAACTTGAGAAAAAAACTTTATGACACGCTGAAACTTTATGACGCCAATGTTTGAATGTACAGGCACAAGACAAATATGAGGGGAGAGCAACGTGTATATTGACTTTTTGTGGAGCTACTCCACTCTGACTGCAAATAAATAATCAACATTTCCAAATAGTGTATTCATTAATAATTAAGCCAGTAAATCGTTTTCAGCCAGTAGTTTTGTTATTTTTTTGTTTTAGTTGAGACTCAGTGCAGCTTTAGGGTAACACCATACACTGACACAGAAACATGCTCCAACCAGCTTCAGTACCTTAGCCTGGGCTTCCGACATGTAACAATTATTCTCATCCAGGTGGGTCCATAGGTCCACAGAGGGGACTGGTCTCTCCATGACCAGGACAAGCTCGTGGTCCAGGTCATACCAGTCTAATAATGTAGTGGCTGCATATTTCCCCACTGACTCTGGTCCACCTGCCGCTGTTTTCATGAGGAGCACCTCAGTGGGCACTTTGTGTGTCTCCCCATTTATGACCTAAAGGAGAAAGTATACAGAACAAATGTGTGTTTTAATCATTGACTGTATTTAATGATGGATGACATGACAGCTTCTCAGAAGTGAAGCCAAAACATCTCAACTGCTTCTTTGAAGCTGACTGCTGTATCATGTTTAGTTTGGTTTTAATCATTTTAGGGGTAAAAGGCCCCAGTTGAGAGCTGAGTACTATCAAATAATTAATTGGGCGAGTGTATGGCCAGGAACACCTTCTCAAATGGCCTATTTTGTGAAATGATTCTATCTTTTTAATATACCGTAAGCTTTTATGGCATTCAGTGTAGACAGCAGTGTAAGAATTTCACTGTGCAGGGAAACCTGTTTCCTTACTGTACATATGACAATAAATGCTTTGAATCTTGAATCTGAATCTGAAGGTGCAGACTCTGGCTCCACATGACATTGCCATCACAAGATGGCAGAGCTCCTGTCCAGGATATTTTAGCTTAATTTTTGTCTACTGGGTACGCGAAGATGTGTCATCCATCTTTATACATGAGGGTAATGGTGTTAATAGATGGGCGCCTGTGCGCGCATTGAACACCAAAGTAATGGGAAAGTGAGAAAAAAAATCAAGGATGTTTTAAGAGTTAATACTGAGACATCAGTTCAAATCACTCACAGCCAGTTGAACCTTCACTTTAGCTTGGGGGATGTGTTTGATCGCCACCTACAGGACAGAATCATCAGTATTTTTGTTAGTTCAGAGAGTTCAGAGAGACAGTGTTTGTATGTATGAGTTGAGAATAGGAACATAATACTTACTGGTAAATAATCAGCTTTTCTAGTCCCAGCATAAACTGAACCAAAGCCTCCTTCTCCCAGCCTGTTAAGCTGCAGGTACTTGGCTTCAAACTCTGGAACACACACAAACACAAACACAGATTCATGTTTTATGATAGTTATGAGGAGCATCTTACCACAACAGCTGTGTCCAGATGTTGTGGTTGAAATCAGTGATTGTTAGCCTCTGGGTTAGTGAATTCTTCTATGTTATGCATCATTCTGATAATATTCTTCATTTGTTAATTCAAAACATCTGGTTTCTTTTAATGGCAGTTTCAAATAACAAAAAATATACTGACATTTTTGGAAATAGGATTACATGGTCTCATTAGTTAAAATGTTTTATGTTGTTTGTTGAACTGGTGCAAAAATCAAAAAGTCAAAAGAACAAGTGGTCATCTGATTTTCTTCTGCACTATTAGCTTACCTCTGCTTGCAGTCTCTGAGTTGGATATGATCCAGTTTTTGGGAGTAGACAAGTTATTGGAGGTCGAAGAGCTTTTGGAGCTCTCCGATGTCCTGGGAGTGTCTACTGCTAGCCGCAGGTCAACACTGGTCTCCTCCTCAGACACTTTGCTGGGTTCAGCAGTGTTGGTGTTGGTGTCAGTGCTTCCAACCCTCTGCTTCTTACTGGGGGACTCTCTTTGGAAGCTGGACTTTCTTTTGGTCCCCTGAGTCAGCACAGCCTCTGCTGACCCCTTGATGGGGTTGCTGGCAGTCTTTCGTTTTTTTCTCTGCATTTCCAGATCTGTGCAGGCCTTCCTTTTCTTGGTCACAACCTTACATTGGTCGCCACCGTTGTCTTTGGAGGTGCTGGCCATGCTCTCTACAAATAAGACAAATCTTATCTGATGATTGACAGTTTCTAAGAGTGAATTTCAGGTCTGTGACATAAACTTTTTTGAGCACAATTCTGTATTATATTTTTACAGCAGTAGTTACTAAAATCTGCAGGTGAAGACCATACGTATTAAGTAGTCAAGAGTAGACAAAATAATATCAGCTTTGATATTAAAATGCTGCTGATATATAAAGTAACAATGATAATATGTAATGAGTACTTTGTTTATCTGCAGGTACATTTAGCTTTTTATTCTTTTTTTTCTTTTATTTGCATAAAATTTTGAATGCAAATTATTTTCCGTGTTAATCTGATATTTTTACTAAAGTTACACTTGTTACTGCCTTTTCACACACACTTTACCACAAAGTCATGTTCACACACAATAGCAAAAACTCCTTTAACAATCTCATCATGAAGTTTGAATGCTGTAGCTGGTTATAGCTGTTACTGCTGGTTTAAATAATATCCCAAATAATTTTCCAGACACATACAAAAGTCTGTATCTTGAAACACAAAAGAATAAGGAGGGTTGCTGCACTAGAATCAATCTTAAAATGTAGAAATACTTGAAATAAAATTAGTTGCATGGGAGTTCTTTCAATTTAATTAACATATTTTCATGTATTTGTTGACGTCTTAACTTGTATTAATCAAAATATACTGAACTACAGTCAAAATGATTTCATAGGAAGGTTTTTTGTAATCCGTGAACTGCAGCTGCAGCTGTTTGAGAGTTTCACACTCACCTGAATTGCTCTTCTTGTCCCAGGAATGAAGAGTCTTTAACGTGTTCGTGAATGTGTTATTCTGTAAACGCTCTCAAGGAGAAAATACGTTTGTCTGAATATCCAGAAGCTGTGCTCAACTGCTTACCTGCTGAACTACTGACTGTTAGTTAATGTAGAACCTGTCTGTGTCTTTGTTCTAAGACCCTTGATGCCTTTAATGTGTCGAGTTCCATTCCATGACATCGCTACTAGAACACAGGCTGAAATTACCATAGTGACCTGGAATAAAATAATAATAATATTAAAGTACTTTAAACAAATGGCCATGAAACACAAAATAGTCAAAGTCCAAAAGCTGAAAAGATTATACAGTGTCATCAGGGGAACCCAAAGACAAAGTTTTGTTTTCACTCTTTTCTTTTCACTGTTAGTTTATTTTTGCACACAAACCATTTGAAACAAAGACATAATTTCAGCATTTATTCATTTTGACTCTGCATTTGTTGATCAGTTTATTTTTTTGGCCATTTGGTACAGCTAATGTCGTGTCCCCAGTGAGTATTAAACAGAAGACATTGGAAATGGATTTGTGGATTGAAATGAGTTTATTTGCAAAGAAACTAAACAAGCCAGAAAACTGTCATATTTATACAGGACAAAGGTCCTATGATCTGAAACAATGACACAACACTTAAAACTGAGAGTAATCCTCTTCAGAGCATTACATGCATGTCTGGACAGTCCTGGCCCGACAAGTCTACACGAACATTCACTCAGAATCACAGAAACTGCTGATAAATGTGAAAACTTGTTGGTTGATGTGTCCATCTGTAAACTGAAGGTTAAAAGGAAAGTAGTTACATTAGTTTCAGGCTGCATGCTCCTGATGTACAGTCTACCTGTTTGTTTACTTATACACCTGCCTAAACATACACACTCTGCCCTTGCAACCAGAGTGTCCCACAATGCTAAGTGGAGATGTTGCTAAAGCTGTTGGCAAGCTGCACACACAAAAACAGCACACTTCCTGGGTAGATACAAGATGTGTTGAACTGATCATGATGAGTTACTCTGAGAAATGCTTTGAACAGGCAGGGATTATGAGGTGGCTTCACACACAGCTGTGATCATCATCATACATGAGAGTCCATCAGCTGAGCAGCCCACACCACAATTATTTAAAACATATTAAATTAAAAATGTCTTTGCAGTCATGTGTCTCTGATCCAGTGTTTGTCGGTCCTGCCCCTGCATGTTTTAGGTGCTCCCACACACCTGATTCAAATGAACGACTCGTTAGCAGGCGTCTGCTGAGCTTGATGACGAGCTGCTCATTTGAATCAGGTGTGTTGGAAGAGGTCAGCATCTCCAACATGGGGGGTGGAGGGAGACACAGCTGGATGCAGGAGAGAGAAAGACGAGACTGACCCAGTGTGTAGGTGGAGGGAAACATGAGTAAACGCTGAACTATGACTCGTGTTGAGAAAAACTTAACAGTGGGATCATCAGTTCAGTCGGTTTGCTCACTAACAGGAAGGTTACAAACCTGCAGGTCAGCTTCTGCACCACATTTCTTTTCTGTTCAGCCTTCAGTGACTCCAACCTGTCAGCTCCACATTCACAGCACACAGGACACAGCAGTGACTCTGTGCAGGTCACTGACAGATACATTCAATATAACTAACAAAACAAATGCTGCATGTCAAACATCAGATCTTCTCAGCAGAAGTTGGCAGTTTGAATTAAATTCAGTGTCAGAAGTTATGTTCAGACTGAGGTCCCTGTGTGTGTTTCCTGCCTCAGAGAACCAGGAGCCTTTCCTGTTTGGCAGCCCGGGGATGTCGTTGTCTGTGGCATTAAAAACATGGGATGTTGGTGTCTGCTTTATGATAATTGTTACATTGAGCACATATGAAAGGTCGATGCCAGGTTATTACAAAATCAACGCACACATCACGAGTTCCTCTTGCTTTATACATGTGAGGACGCAACACATGCAGTCGCTCTTTGTTACGACTGTGGCCTTCGACCTGAAGCTGTTGTCGTCAGACGGTGTCCAACCTTCTCTGGGTGGTTCCACCCTTAACCGCTACACCTTCCAGTTGGCAGGTCAGCAGTGGTGGCCAGGTCACTGCCCATCAGCTCCGGGCCTCCAGTCCCCCTCCTCCCTTTTATGCCAAAGCCAACAAGAGGCTCTTTCTGCTGCCTCTCCGATCCTGTGCACAGCTGTCTTAAGTCTCCAGTTAGTGATGTGAGCAAACACAATCCACCATATTCCACATGTTCTCTCACTGCTTTTCAGCCAGTGGTTCACATTTCTATTACTGACACTGTGGCTGACTTTCCTGATGCGATCACACACCATGGAGACACAAAGATGGAGGCCTGTGAGGTTTAGACAGTCGCTCCCTCACTGTCACACTCTCTTCTCTTCTCTACACAAAATGTTCCCTCTGGTCTCGCTGTTCTCTCATTCTGGATGTGATTTTCAGGCAGCTCCATCAATCTTACTTCAAATGCAGTAAGAGGGTTTAGGGCTGTGCTGGCTTTACTGGTTCCTCTGGCAGTGGAAATTAATGCAAGCTTTATGTAATTGCAGAGGCTTTCTCTCCTGCTACATGTCACTGAACCTCCTCCTGCAGCTGGTTCTACTGGCTTTGTAATCAGCAACATGATGGTCGCTTTCAGCCACCATATTTATTGTGTGTGAGTGTGAGTGATGTGTATTGCAGCAAAAAGGGTCGAGATCCTCTAAGTGTGCCTGTCACACTGGGATCTAACATGAACTGCTTGTGTTGTGTGTATGTTTGAAGCAGTGTGTGATTGTCTGTGGGAATCTCTCTGCCTTCTCATTAGGTTTCCCTCCATGCAGCAAGGATTACAGTGGCTTTGTTCTCACACGCACACGCACACACACACACACACACACACACACACACACACACGCACACACACACACACGCACACACTCTCACACTGAGCGCAGTGCACATTTCAGGTTCTCAGGTGCCTCTTGTGAAAGTCAGTCAGAGAAGCCAAGCTGGTGAAATGTTTTGCTCCCAGCAGCAGACTGTCAAACTCAGTGTCATGTAATGGACTGATGAACAGGGTCAGTTAAAGCTGAATGAGTCCTGTTATGTTCTGGATTTGTTTCTGTATCGAAAAGGGATTTGGTGCGTAGGAAGATAAGGGAGCACAAGTAGAAATGTGTTAATGACATCAGTGCTTTGAATATATTCACCAAACACACTTATGAAGATCTCTGAACATCTAAACGCATCCTGGACAAAGATGAGAGGCTTTTGAGACTGAAGTATCTCACACTTTGCACACAAAATCACACAGAATAAATTCAGAGAAATAAAATCAAAGCATCAAATTTTCTCTGGAATTAACTTCAACTGAGCAGGGTTTGTATTGTAAGACACAGATGTTATTTGTCTGCATTTAAAGGTTGTATTGGACTCCATGTGTTGGAACTGTTAACTGCTGTTGGTTTTGGAAAAATCATTGAAAAAATAATACACCGATGGGAAACTGCTGCTTTGATCGTGTTTCCATATTAATGGAAGGCTCAGCCGAGGAAGAGGAGAAGAAGGAAAGAATTACAGATGTCAAGAGCTGAGATAAGTTTGATTCCTGCGGGATCAGAACTTCACTGCACGGAAAGAAAGGACTTCATCTTGAGATTCTCACTGACTCTGGTTCAGTGACACCTTGAAGATTTAAGTCCTACTGAACACCAAAGCTTCATTTATTTTCATTTCGGTGGTAGTAGAACTTCCCATATTTGAAAGCACCGTCCAGCAGAGACTTTTCTCCTCCCTGACAATGAAATATAATGTAACCCGTACAGCAGACTGAGCTGAAAACGAGCTCTCTAAGTGGTATAAAGCTTCTGTGCAGGCAGCTGCTTCACGGTTACAGCTTGTATTACATTTCAGTGAAAGCAGGAAGATGTTTAAGCACCTGTGCAGCAAAGCTGGAGAGAGAGGAGCAGAATCAAACCCTCAGTCAGTTGTCTGTCTGACCACAGGAGTGTTTTCAGTTCAGAAAGGTGGATGTTATTTTACCAGGAAATGACAGACATCTGTAACATCTGTGTGTTATTCTGAAGATGACCTACAGTGCACACAAATTAATCTTCTCCTCAGCTCTGTAAATAAGGAGCAGTGCTGTGTCCTCCATTGTTCTCTTCACTTATTGTAGCTTTTCTTTGTATGTTTTTTGTGCCAAAATGTTCTCTTTTCTCTTTCTTTCTCTGCTGTCTCCACAGAGATACTTTTGACCCATCGAATCTGAATGGAAACAACAGATTCACTGTCTGCGTCTCTCTGCTCACACTGACGTGATGCTAAACTTGTTGCTGTAAATCAGTGTTGTCTCAGCTCGATCCATTGAGCCTCCATGGCTCAGTGGGCATGTGGCTTTTAATGAACGCATGTTGGTCTAATCTGACCTGATGCCTGCCAGTAGATGATGAAGTGTCTGCAATGGAAAAGTTGACTCATCTACCAGTTATCAGATTTTTTTTCCTTTTCCCTCATTGGCTGGTCAGGTGATCTGTGCTGTGCAGAGTCTTGATGTTTGAAAGGTTTTCAGAATAAACATTGAGTCATATTTTATCGTCAGTAACTCGCTTGAAAGAACAAGGCTTCTTGTGGTGTTTTCCTGGAGGCCTGTTGTTGGTCTGAATAATAAAAGACGACAGCAACTACAACCGCATGCAGACGAGCTGATGCTGAATGTGGTTGGCAGGCAGCTTCCTCCTTTGTGTCTGTCACTTAATGTTTGTAATCTCTCTTCTTGGTGTGTGTTCAAACAGTGACAGTATTTCCTGTTTGAACTGTTTCCATGCCAGTCTGGCTGCTCGAGTTTTGACAGCTCAGAGTTTACACTGTGGCAGAAACCTTTTGAATTGGTGTGGTCAACTCAAACTTCCACATTCAACACTGTAGTCTCTGTTGAACGTGGCCGTCTTGATCAGTTAGTGATTTGAAAAATCTGACAATTGTTTCTTCAGTATGTTTTGCAGAGTTGAGTCATGTGAAAGAATCCCTGAGAGAACTGAGGCTTAATGTGCTTCATCACATCATCTGCTGCCATGATGGACAGTCCTCCTCCTCCTCCTCCTGTCTTCATCCTCCCCCCTCAGTTCAACCACTTTTTTCATGAAATGGGAGCAGCCAAATCAGTCTCTTTTTCATACAGCACATTTCATAGATCAAAATGGAAGACACTTGAAAAATCTACTGAGAGAGCAAAGAAGATGAAGGGGAATATGAAATCTCTTTGCACATTAAGCACCTTGAGTCGGTGCTGGAGGAAGACGTGTCAGCTGGCTGTGAGCTCCAAGCTGCTCGTCTCAATGATCCACCCCACTGTGTTGTAGAAAGCTGCACTCAGCTCCAGATTAAACACACCCACGTGTCCTCCACTTCTTATTGGTATATTCATTTATAACAGATCAATGTAATTACATGTTTTCTAATCAATGAGAAGAACACTCTTCACACTAAGTGGCAGACGTGTATGTAAACATAGTTTTGTCCTGCAAGTCAAACAGCTGTTTTAATATTGTCCTGTTAAAAGCAGCTGTGTCTCCTGAGGGGGATGTCCTCAGAAAATTTTAATAGACTGCTTGTCTTCCTTGTTGTATTTAGGCTCCGACACAACCTAAATGGCCTGAAAACATTAACTCCATTATTTTTAAATCTATTGCTTCTGTTAGGTGACACCATCTGTCATCCACATGTGAGATGAAAATGTTTCTGTGTGCTAAACATTTTTCACCCAGTTTCATTCGAGATAAAATTCCACAGAAATCGTCATTCACTGTATCGAACAAATCATCACCGTTTGTAAAACATACGTCGTGCTGTCAGCTGATGTTCCCACTGGAGACGTGTAACATTCCTGGTAAATCTGCACCCGTCCACACACAGAGAAGGTCGGTCTCTGCACTGAGGCTCAGGACATACGTTTCCCGATCCGATCAGAGAGACGTGGTGTGACTCCTGCTGCAGGGGGTGAGGCTGATAAGAACCAATAAAAGGCTCAGCAGCTGTTCGGTGGCTGTAAGCCTGTAAAGAGAGAAGAGCGAGTCTGAGCAGAGTGGAGGCAGACGGCAGCAGGACCAACACTGCAGGCCAACATGTCCTCATGAGAAAGACCTGAAGCACTGACTCTCATGTGGGATGATGCTACATGGCCTCTTATTACTTTGGAAAGTACTTGTACACATTGGTGTCAGTGGGAAGTGTAGTTTCATTTGTGTTGCAATAAGATTGTGGCGTTTACATCTTTATATTAACTTTAACATGAGGGCAGACTGATTATTGTGGCTTGGACTCTCGGATTTGCTTAAATTACTGTGTTGTGAGTTTGGACCACGATGGAAACCATTTTCCAACAAGCTGTTGGAAACTGGTGTTCATCAGGCAGGGAATGAATCCTTTAATGCGAGATGCATTTATCAAACAAATAACGACACAGTTCCTGTGTGTTAACACTGCAAACTCAGTTCAAAAGTCCAGCCTGTTGTAACCTGAGACTTGACAGCAGAACAGAAGAAAACAGAAACGACAGTAGAGACCAGTCAGCCCTGACTACATGAATAATTTCTTTCTGTTAAAGAAAATCAAATGAGTTATTCTGCTGCATTTTAGTTGGATACCAAAGTGTCTGAACCTTCTTAAAACTCCACTAATTTTTATCCAACTGAATTAGGATTTGTGGAGGTAAATTAAAAGTCACTTAATTTGTTGACCATTGAAACTGGTTTACTGACAAACTTCATGTTCTCAGACACGGCAGCCATCGTTGGCTGTTAAACAGACAACAGAGGCAGGATCTGGTCTGTTAGAAAGAATCTGAGTATGAGGAGGTTGGGTGGATTAAAGAAACACTGTGACAGAGCAGATCTGTAGGTCAGAGGAAGAGATTTATAACTCGGCTGGTGGAAGAAATTCATTTTGCTCAGAGAGAGAGAGAGAAGACACTTTGGTCAACTGTTATTTCTGTTTTCCCTCCTCCTTTTCTGTCCTCTAACTCACAGGTTCATGAAGGTTTTCCAGTCTGTCAGTCTGTATTTAGTTAATGATTTACTGATGTGACACACTCCTGGACTGATTTGTTTGTCCTCAGAGTCAAGAGGAACCTGTGTGAGTGAAGGACAGAGACACAAAGACAGACAAAGAAAGACAAACTATCTAATGAGATGGAGATAAAAGGCAAAAGATTTTATTGCCTCCTTCGAACAAAAGCCACAAACACACACTCTTTCTCTCACCTTTTCTCTTTCCTGTTCTTACCACAGGCTTTTTGAAATGAACCTTGATAAGCTGTGGCACTTATTTATATGGTAATTCAGCAAAGAAACACATCACACATTAGAGGACACACAGTTTATTAGAGTGGAAATGACACATTCTCTGTATGTGTATGTATGTGTGTGTGTGTGTGTGTGTGTGTGTGTGTGTGTTGGTGGCTGCAACTTTAAATATCTGTCCACAGTAAATATATTTGTTTCTGATATTTTCTGCTCCTTTGTTGCTGCTGTCAGAAAAACTGAGAGTGAAACATCTCACATGACAGCAGTCAGATTTTTAAGTCACGATTTTGTCCACACTCACCTCTCCTGTGTGTGTGTGTGTGTGTGTGTGTGTGTGTGTGTATGTGTGTGTGTGTGTTGGGTTACAGAGGAGACAGTCAGAGGATGAACTGATGCATCACTCTGCAGGTCATGTGTGGATGAAATACAAAAGGTCGGACAACAATTCCTGATGATGTCTCTCTATTCATAGGACGTACACACAACCTGTAATGGACTTATAAGGTTGTCCTCCTGGACGAGCCCTGGCTGCAGCCGAGCCACATGTCTCTGGACTGTGGGGGGACACCCACACAGACCAGTGGAAACATGTAACTCTGTTAGATTCCTTTAGTGTCTGTGTGGTTTTGGAAGCTGCCTCATATACTGCAGCATTGCCACTCATCAGAATGTGTTGCACTGATCTTTTATCGTTGAGCTTCCTTCCTTATCCAGCAGATGTTTGATTAAAGTAAACATTAATTGAGGGACGTGTAATGTTTTTCCCTCAGGCTCTTAAAACACATCTGAGAAGCAGTGAAAGTTATTTATATGGTAATTCACCAAAGAAACACACATTACCTGCATTTCACTTGAATGGGAATGACTGTCACTGTGTGTGTGTGTGTGTGGTTTGAGGTGCATTCATTTTGACCAACATAAGGTTTCTATCTCCTTGTTCAGACTTTAATTCTTTATTGTCTCAGCCTTCATAAATGATCAGCAGTTGAGCTGAAATTGATTATTCAGAATTACAGAACGTTTTCACTTTAGGTTTCACTCAGTTCTCAGATGTCATGTTTTGACATTAACTCACTTCCTGACTTCCTGATGCTCCCTCCTTACACATCCAATCACCAGATAACATAAACAACAAATTCCCTCTTCATTCTAAACAGGTAATTTCTAACCATCACCTCCTTATTGACTGCAGTTCCTTCAAGAGGTTTTTGTTGTTCAGGCGTCTGTTTGGTCTGTGATGAGGTGATTATTTGTGTCCCCAAACTGAACAGAGGACTGCACTGTAATGATAATAAACATGTCAAATGTGATGTGTGGATGCTAACCACAGTGGACATCAGGCTACGCTGTGAGAATATCTGCAGGACTATTTGGCAGCAGCACCGTTTCTCAGCTGTCTTATCTAAATGTTACAGCGTGTGGCTGTGAGCAAATCACTGAGATTATCTGAGGTGCATGTGAGTGTGAAACACCTTCAGAGGGCTCAGCGGTAATTTCTGACATCCCACAACAGCTAAAGGGCTAAAGAACGCTGCACTCCGCTGATCTGCATGTGTGATTATCCATTGATTCCTGCATTAATCAATCTTTTCTAAACCTCCTATTGATTTCACTGACAGACAATCCGCAAACTAATGAGACCCTTGATATGGCCGTCCTGAAATGTTCAGCTTAGCACAGACTGAATTGGTTCAGCTCCGGTTACAGTAAAAATAGTGTTGCATTGATCCTCTTTTGTTCAGTCACAGACTGATTCTGATATCGAGAACTGATCTGATACCAGTGTGCAATTAGTGAGCTGAAGGCCGTAAACGACATCAGACTGGACTTAATATGTTGGCAAACATGAGATGTCTTTTGGTCTCAGTTTTATTTGAGGAATATTTCAGGGTTTGGAGTTGTGATATCGATTGTTTTGATGGGTATCCTGATATTTTCATAGAAACTGGTCTTGTTCATAGTGACAGTGACTTTGTTATCCAAGCCTCCATTGATGATGTCACAGTTGGAGGCTTGGAGTTGTGTGATGGTGTCAGTCGTGTCTAAAATTTGTCCATTGCATGTGACTTCTCCTGCTGTCTGTCTGTGAAGTCTCACTTCTGTCCTCCCACCAACACAGTGAACAGGTGAGACCAACTGGTAGTTTAAAAGCAGAGAAGAACTGAACTGAAAACTCAGTTTCAGTCTTGTTAAGTGTTTCGGCATCACTGTGACATCAGTGTGAGTCCAAAGCAAACGTGTCACCAGTGTGGGACATTATCTCTGTGAGGACGCCCGTCAGCTGGAGCATCCTAACAGAGATAATGTCAGAGGGGCAGCCATGCTCACTTGTCTTTACTGTTTGATGCTTATCGAAGGCAGCACACTGTGGCCCACTCATAAAAGCCACAAGTGCCGTCAGCTTCCAGCCTTTGATTGATTTGAACTGTAGCTGGAGTGAATGTCCTCCTCTCAGTCTGTCAGCTGCTGTGCGACTGCAGTGAGCTGAAAGCCAACACGAGCCACAGTGACACGTCTGCAGACGCACTGACTCAAGCTTCACTCTCCACAGGTTGTTTGGCATCAGAGCCTGTTGTTTTGCTGTTATGTTTCATGTTGAAGAGAGTGGACTTGTCCCACAAAGAGGTCAATAGAGACGCAGCAGGCAGGAGGCCAAGAGAGAGCAACACATACAGTCCAGTGTCACAGAGTTATTCAGCTGGCTGGCATAAAGATTTCTACTGCTGAAGCAGCCAACTGTCCTTAGCAGCCTGAAGCCCTGGCAAAGGACAAGGAGCAGCCTGTCACAACAGGAGAGGACAGGATGGGAACAGTGAGGGAGCAAAGAGCCCGATTCTGTCCCAGAGGTGAGATACAAGACTGACACCGACGGACATGGAGGTTTAATATGACTACCAGGTACTGTGGATCTGACTCAGTCCCAGAGGAGACAGACTGGCGAGACATTGGAGAGAGAGAGAGAGAGAGAGAGAGAGAGAGAGAGAGAGAGAGAGAGAGAGGGGCCCACATGGTGATACAGTCTGTTTTACTCAGGGCTTGGCAGAGGTCTTACAAAGAGCCCTTTCCTGTGCTGTGATCGCTGTCGTCCATCTTGCTACATGCTCTGATCCTCTGGCGTCCTGCCTGGAAGTGTGACATGCAGACCAGACAGCCGTTTGAGAAATCCTGATCTTCTCAGTGGCATCGGCTCTGACTGAGGGCTGCAGTTTGGTGTTTCAAAGCTTTATGGAAGCAGTTTAGGTTTGTAGAGCCCTGACTGGGACTTTGAGTTTGACTTTAAGACTGTGATACTCAGTGCACTGAGAAACTTTGACAAGATTTCAAGTTTGACTTGAAGCAACACATTAAAGTGATCGTAGTTTCAGTGTGTTTGATCCAAATAGTCGTGATGCTCATCACTTCACACACATTTTTTTACTCACAGGTGCGATTTGATCACATGTGATATGAACTACTACTAATATTGTTTTCCTTCTGTCTGCTGTTCTGCCTCCATCTTCACACACCAACTTTGCTCTGGTAATTGCAGAAAGATTTATTTGCTAATGTAGCTGAATGTCAGATGGAGACCAAAGGGGCTGCAGACCCCTTGGTGAGATGTGGATGTGGAGGTGGAGGAGAACCAAAGCTGAAACCCCTGCAGCTCTCTGTTTCTTCCAGCAGACGTGATGAGGTTTGACACGTAGCTTCATGTCTGCTGCAGTTTGTCCCACAAGGCCTCACAGTCAGGAACTTAGTGGAGCTCCACTGGCCTCCCTCACACCTCACCAATTAATATTCATGTGAATAATGTGATCCAGTTAGAACAGCATATCATTTGGAGAGTAGAATGGTCAAGTTAGTCGGTGCAGAACAGATGGAGTTTTCTGAGGAGGACTGCGGGCACTTCACACTTTTATTTTGGCTTGAGATGTACTGTTGCACATGTTGTGTTGAAACTTTTTTAATGGTGAAATCATTTGTGTCTTGCAGTGGAACATCAGGCACAACAGCAGCATTTCTCATGTTAGTGAGTCAGTTTATAACAGAAACTCTGAAAAGTGCAGAATGTACTTTCCTCGTCACTCAAAGCAGAAAAATAAAGCAGGAAGAAAAGAAAAACACAGTAAACTTGGAGGTGGATTTGAATCGTTGATGAGAGGCACAGAGAGATGGAGAGAGAGGCTGGGAGGAGGAAGAGACTGAAGGTACAAGCAGTTGAAGGAGTGAGACATTTGTATTGATTCATAAGAAGAAGCTGCTCAGATATCTCAGGTAACTGCTGTTTTTGTCCTGTTCGGTCTTTGCTCTCAAAACTGTCTTTACTGTTTTTTTTACTGATATCAACAAGGCTGAGCAGAGCTTAACGAGAAGGAAAAGACCAACTAAAATCTTTTTAGAGCAGAGTCTTAAAATGTTTTTCTCAACATGAGTCATTATTGTACTAATAAATAATAAAATGTGAGCTCTGATCTTGAATTGAAATTGGGATGAAATCAACACAGTTTGACCAATAAAATTCTGCTTGTGGGGGGACTGTTTAGTACTTAAACTCAGATGCACTATCTAGACAAAAGTACTGGGACACACCTCTTTATTACTGAATTCAGGTGTGGTATGGAGCTGTTTCTCAGGGGTTGTGCTGGGCCCCTGACCTTCCTATGAACCGTGATATGGTTTGGACCACTTGGATTTGGGTCACTTATGCTGTTATGTTAAGGCTGCAGTATGTTGTGTTTGATATTTCTTTAGACATTAAACATCAGCTTTTTCTGTGCTTTAGTTTATTGTCTGTTGTCCCAGCGTGGTGTGCAGAGTGTGTGATGGACATACTGAGCTGCTCAATATGTGAGTGTGTCTGTGTGGAGAGCTGTCATCTCTCCTTCTCAGTGAATCTTTCTGACTGTAATCACTCAATCTGTTGTTGCTTCCAGCTCTGGTTGCTGTCAGAAGGGCAGATCTGCTGGTGTGACTGATCAGGGTCCAGTCTGCTGTATCATAACTTCCAAGGCTGTGCTTCATCAGCTGGTGTGCAGGACAAAGGAAGAGGATAATATGCAGCGACGAGTGCAGGAATTAGTTTCATAATAATAAAACCTCAGATCTGAAAGGGACAGTCCCTGAGAGGGAGGCACAGACAGAAAGCTCCTGCATCGTTCTTCTTTAATGAAGGAAGTCGTGTTTTCAGTGGAGGTTATTGTCAGTGAAAGCTTGTTTCCTCTGTTGTTCATGGTGGCACACGAATGATCAAGTCAGTGTGTTTGGCAGAGAATGAGAAGCAGAAAATGAGCAGTGAGCTTGTGAAATCAGTCTCTCTTCAGGGGAAATACTCAATAAAGTGAAGCAACACTATGAGTTAATATTCTGCTTCAGCGACACATTGACTCATGAAATGTGTGACCTTCAATGGGCCTGTAGACAGGCTGGATCCTCACACTGACAGACAGCTCTGTGTCTCACGCTCACATGTCCCAGCAGTCAACAGTGAGGAAAGACTTTTTAATGTGTTTACTGAGAGAGTCAGTCACCTTTAATATTCTGTAGGATCAAATACATTTTTTGATATGATGTTTTTTTGTAAGATGAGTTTGTTGAAATGTTGCATAGTGACATCAGTGATCACAATAAACAAAATGTTTTGTTGTTGTACTCACATCTGCTCAAAGCTGTTGGAGAAAAATATTGTGAGTCGTGCAAATATTCATTTGAACCTGAGTTTAACCTGAAAACCAGCTGTGTGTGTGCTTCTGCTTGTCAGAGTGACAGGAAGAGACAAAGGAACAGCAGTTCATCAGTTGGCAATACATGTGTTTGGCTTGAAATATTTGAACAAATACATAAACACATGCATACATGGTTCTTTTCTTTTGTACAGGAAATCAGTTTGATCCAAATGTGTCTTATGTAGGACAAAACCCTGCAGTCCTCAGTTTAAATGAAGGCCACGTCCTCACATGATGTGAACTTTGTGACTCTGTGAAGTCAGTGTTGGTTCTCTTGGTAAACCAGAGGGATGGTGTGTGTCCCCTCAGTGTCCAGTCCTGTCATGTCCTCTGATAGCTGATCTAAAGCTGGACAGATGTCCTCCCTCCCAGCCTGTCTTCTGTCGGAGCCAGAGGGCTGGAGCTGCTCTCTTGTGTCCTGTCAGTGGTTGGACCTCAGCTCTCTCTGTCTCCTCTCCATCAGACTCCACAGACAGAGCAGCCACACACAGACTGACCTCCATCTTCTGTCCTTCAAACAAGGACAAAACTTCACGTCTCCTTCAGTCGTATCATTGTCACCGTCCTGCCGTCTGCTGCAGCAGATTTGGTTTGGTTATGTTTCACTGAACATGTTCACACGTGTCATGAATCATTTTAACGCCACCAGATGACACTTTGGAAGGTAAAAGCTTTATTTAAACTGGAGCCATTTGTCAGGTTTTATTTGCACTGTTAACCAGCTGGTGTGACATGTGATCATGTGGTAATGAAGTGATTATGCAGCAGGTTGTAACGTGCAGAGCTCTGTGTTTCCAGCCCAGCATCAAGGAGACAAAGTCAAGTCAAAGCTAATGAGGGCTGATGACACCATCAGTGTCTTGTTACCATAAAGTGGTGATGCAGACAGTTTAGCTCAGTGGTTTTAGTCAGACAGACACTGTGACTGTGTGCTGTTGAGCTGTTTCCTCTTTGGACGTGTTTCTAACAAGAGCTAAGAAGAGACCGAGCAGGAGAATCCTCTGGAGAAGAGCTGAAGCCTACAGGACGTGTGTCAGTGACCCTGAGGAGATCAGTGAAGGATACATTTGATCACTAACAAGAGTAATGTGTGAAATGTCTGATATTGTCAGGAGAAGGTGGCAGGTTGAATTGCATCCAGTGTCACAAGTTATTTTGAGACTCGGGTACCTGTGAGTGTTTTGAATCCCAGAGAACCAGGAGCCTTTCATGTTGGGCAGCCCAGGGATGTTGTTCTCTGAGGTGTTAAGAACAGCCTTATCAAAGGATTGCACTGATGCTGACACACACACACACACACACACACTTTCTTGGCATCTTCTCCTTACACACACAGTACAGTTTGTCTGTTGTCTCTGCTGTGTGACAGTCAGAGTGACTGAGGTGCATGTTTCAAATGTTGATTCACTGTTACTTCCTGTTGTCAGAACGATGATGATGACCCTTGGAAGTCTGCTGTGTGTATGTCAGTCACTTTTCACTTTAAATCATTTTCACTGTTTCCACTGTGAGGATGCTATTGAGTTCATTAGTGCTTCATTGTCAGTGGAGTAAATGTGAGTTTTTCATGAAGTCAAAGATGTTTCAGTCATCAACAGTGTTGTCACTGATTTCTGGACTGCGTGACAGATGAAATTGTTGACTTGTTGTGGTGATATAATATGATATCATGAGTATTTTGTGGTGCAGATTCATAGAAGAAAGCAGAGTGAATCTGAGTGAGGAGGCTGTGTAGTCCCAGTCAACACTCACATCCCAGCAGCAATAGATAACACTGCTCTAAGTGAGCCACGAGGTCATTCTGTTCATACCACTTTATCAGAGTTGAAGTCCCCAACATCATTTTATTCACAGTATGTGTGTGTGTTTCTCTTCTAAACCCAAACTGGTATAAACCCAGCAGACACATTTCCTCTTGTCTCCCTGTGTCTCCCTCTGAAAGCTGTTTGTCCTCCTCTCTGTCTTGGAGCTCTGACAGATGTCTGACCATGACAGTACAGGATGGATCTGAAGCTCCACAGCAGAAAGCTTTAACTGCATTAAACTGTCAAGCAGCTCAGAGTTTTAACACACATTGTGAGAATGAGAGGGAGCTCAGCGGAAGACCAAGTCTCTCGTTTTTCTTTTGTCAGTCACTCTCTCGTTACTTCCTGTGCTATTTCTGTCTCTTTGTCGTGTGGTCTTTGAGAAGTGTCTGATGATTTTTAAAGGGATGTTAAATAACTGAAAGTGTTAAAAACCACAGTAAGTGTCTTTTAATCACTCTCTGAGCTGGATCAGAGGGTTGTTCAGGTGGATAATGCTGATTCAGTGTCCTCATGTGTAAATAAGACATTTCTGTGACATGGAGATTCTTCCTGAGTGTGAATTGGGATGCTGATGCTTCAGAGGAGTCACAGAGTGGAGTTGGCTTACTGGTGTCTCTGCACGCTTTAAGATGAAGTTTAATTTGTTGTCTGTAAGAGTGTGTGCATGTGTGTGTGAAAGGTTAGGAGATGACCTTTATTCAGCATTAAACCTGACAGAACAACACAGTGTTGACTGGCCTCTGGGAGCCTCAGCTCATGTGAACTGAAACTCAATGAAGTTTCCTGTGGGAAGCCCACTGCTACAGTTCATCAGCTGGACAATGGCTGATGCATAAAGTGACATTAACACAATAGCAGCTCCTAAGTTTTACTAGATCTCTGCCTTCATGTGTTGACTCCATGCTTGGTCTTCTCAGACTTTAATGATCCTCCAGGGGAGAGTAAATGTAAAGGTCATGTGTCCTGAGTTTCAGAGTGTGCCTGCAGAGCAGCCACCTCCTGAGCTGGAAGACTGGCTGCTCGCCTCCATCGTGTGTCTTTGTCCTGTCTCACTGCTCTTCTGTATTGTTATTCAGGACAGGCTGTGAGCAGCTGAAGTCTGATTGGGAGCAAAATAATTGGACTGTGAAAAACGCGGCCACAGTCTCGTTTCTCGCAGTTTGTTCGTTGTTAGCTTCAGCAGGTTTGTCCTGCTGTACGCTGGAAGTTTCTCTTTATACCTAAAGGTGCTGCTGAAGGTACACTTGGTCTTTACAAAACTGTTGTCAGACTCCTCTCACCATCACCTTCCTTCATCAGCTCTTGTTAGCCTGCTGTGGTGTTCACATTCCTTTAGATTCAGCCTTGTAAAGCTCAGCAGTGTGCAAAGCGGTTTGTTACTCGTAGCACAAGGAAAAGTCTTGATTTATGGAAACCCAGATGGTTCAGAAAAAAAAAGTTGCTTGTTTTCCATTGTAGGAATGTAGAAGTACAGTTTTGAGTCTGCAATGAAAGCAGTGTGAGCTTTCCCGATGTTTCTTCTAATTTCTAATTACCACCAAAGTCCGACTTCGGATCGGATACTAAGGCCCAGCTCATCACTTTAAACTGATGGACCTGCTGCTTGTCTTCTGCTGTGGTTCCAGACGGTTGAACACAGAGTCTCACTAAGTCCATCTGTTCCGCTTGGTCTGCCTGTTAACCATCATCATTGTTTCTCCTCCTCCTCCTCATTTATGAATGAACTCTGTTAATGTTGTCTCTGTGGGGACAGCAGTGACTTATTGGAAAGCAGTGAGCTGAAACTTGTCTTCTCGTTTCTTTGATGTCCTGATTCTGTCCTGTTTTTGTGGACACAGTCTTGTTAAATCTTGTTAAATTAAATCAGATACTATAGTTATATTAGTGGTTAAAACCTACAACAAGAGGACCTCCCTCTAAACCAGTGAGATGAAGTTTGGACTCTTCCTCCCTTCACATCTGTCCTTTCATCCGTCCATCAGTCCATTGATGTGTCCCCCATCTATGGTACCAATACTCCAGGACAGTTATTGTGTATTGCTGGAGTCAGATGCAGGACACTTGGAGGCAGTGAAACTGAGTCAGTCCAGTCAGCTGGAGGTGTGATGTGATCTCTCCACGTTCTCTCCAAATGAAACTCTGCAGTCACAATGTTGACTCCAGTCTAATGAAGCTCTTCACCACCAGCCACATGATGTGCTTAGAATGAAAATAATTTTCTGCATCTTCTCACCACAGAGCATGTTTACTCTTTGCTACTGCACTGCATTGTTTACTGTTCCACCTGAAACACTAACTACCCAGTCTGTAATGCGCTTTAGTCCAATTAAAGCAGGCAGCAGTTAACGATGTGTGTGTGCTGTTGGTGCTGGTTTTCCAAACAGCATCATGTGTCCTGTAATGTCATCATTTATGTGATGGTTTTCATGATTGTTTCTCTGTTTGATTTGACAAAAGTGTTGGACTGGTTTTTTAAATTGGCTTCAGGAAGCTGAAAGCTCCATGGATTCACAGACCAACTGAAGCAGCAGGAGGCCAAATTCACAAGTCATTAGATTTTGTTTCCTGACCCACTCAGGTTTGTCATCAGTGACAAACCTCAAATTCACACAGAAATTAAACATTAATAGTGACGTCCCATCCAAGATGCAACACACACAGACACACTGAGGCTGCTGAATAGCAGTGAGTTCATCTGTGAACTGGTTGTTATTGTAGTGACTGGTTGCTCTCTGGTTGTCCACAGATTGACTTTTACAGGCTTGGAGAGCTCAGAAACTTTTATACAGGGAGGTCAAAGGTCACCATGAACACAAACTGATGTTCACTGTTGTCTGTATGGGACTGTGGGATGTGGAGGTGCGTCAGCTCCTTGTTTCTATCCCTTTAATGCTCACACATGTAAACATGTGCTGCCTCGAGCAGAAGAGAAGCAGAAAGAAAACAAAGTGAATTTTGATGTTCAGAGGAGCAGCAGGATGAATTTTTGGTTCTTTGCAAATACAACAATACACACAATACATAACAATTCCAATACAACAAGATTTTCTCTACTGCAGGTCTCTTCTCTTCTCTTCTCTTCTCTTCTCTTCTCTTCTCTTCTCGTCTCTTCTTTTCTTTTCTTCTCTTCTCTTCTCTTGTCTTCTCTTCTCTCCTTGTCTCTTCTTTTCTTTTCTTTTCTTCTCTTCTCTTCTCTTCTCTTCTCTTCTCTTCTCTTCTCTTCTCTTCTCTTCTCTTCTCTTCTCTTCTCTTCTCTTCTCTTCCCTTCCCTTCCCTCTGTGATGAGGTGCAGTCTCTCGTTCTTAAAGGTGGGGTGATGCAGTGTTAATGTGGGATGTGTGTGAGACTCCAGGGTGTAGAAATGTTGGTGTCCAAGTGAGTGGAGTAATTGGTCCCACAGAAATCAGAGCAGCATGAAGCATTAATAAATCTTCATGTTGTCGTGTTTTTCTGTCAGTCTCTTCCTGGATACTGGAACACAGCAGTACAAAGGAGGGTTTTACTGCAGTACAGGAAAAGGAAAGCCTTTCCACAGTGAACTGCATACTGAACTGATGGGTCTGTTGTCTGAAATGGAGGGAATGCAGGTGTGTGTCCCAGGTGTGACATCCAACTCATTAAATTCCACTTAACATTTAAGCAGAAATAACAATGTTAATTATGATCAGGAATAATTTAGGTGTGGCTCATGTTCTGGGAACACCTCAATGAACTGGCCAAACTACAGCCCTAAAAACACTGTGCTGTTAATAAAGTTTAACAGTGGAATAAAATGCTGTGTGTGGAAGTGTGGCGGCTCTCTGCTTGTGTTTCCTCTGCAGTGAATCATTGGGCTCAGTGTCCACAGCAGTGAGCTGCTGCACTGTCTCTGTCCATGGTGCTGACTGGGAGCACCACTCACACAACCAAAGCTGCTCCACTTCCATCCAGAGATTTCAAGGAGACAATAAACTTTGACTGGACTGAGGTGGAGGTGAACTTGATCTGTGCTGCATCTCACTGTCATATCTAAAAATCAACATCTGTCTCTGATTAGTTAGACATTTGGACTGATAGATTCAAGAGTCCTACGTGATCTTAAAGTTCTGCTTATGACAGTAATGAAACATGTTGGTTCTGTAAAAGTGATTCCCGTGGTGGATGATGGCTGATTGTTATCCTGCACTGTGCTTAAGCTGCCATCTGCCCACATGTTCCTCACTGAGAACAACAGTCTGTGGGAAACATTGTTTATTAAAGCTTTTTGGTCACTGACACTTGATTCAAAACTGATTTCGTGAACTTTCTGCCTCCTTCCAGTCTTTGACACACAGGATGTTTTCATGCTCTGCACATACTCACAGCTCTGTGATGTTTCCATTGTTTGCTGCACTGCTGAGAGTTTTAATATTCACTCACACAGATCTGATATCATGTGGTAGCGACATGAATAACGTATGAAAACATGCAGTGAGGATGTCAGCACAGAAATCATTTACATTTCATCTTCCTCACTGATGGCCTTTGTAGTTTTGACTCCAACATGGAACAAGACTCGATTTATGTGTGAGAATCAACACAAAATATTAAGCAGTGCCACAAACTTTGTAGATAGAAACAAAACAAAAATTCTTGACTGACATCTGGAACAGACAGGGGAGTTTTATTTCCAGTGATGTAACATTTGAATAACGTGTTCACATTTGGAGTGAAATATGTGGGAGTCAAAGTGTTTTTCCTGCTGAAAGTGCAGCTTTAATCAATATGATGGGGGGGCTTGGCTGCTCTCTGCCAGGTGTGCGTTTGTGCATCTTTCTCTAAAATCAGTGAACCATTTTCAACAACTCTTGATATGAACAAACAACAAGAGCAAAACAAATGTATTTTAAAGAAACGAGTCAGTTTGTCACAGAGAAATTTCATCTCTTTCTCTTGAAAATCCAGTCCAAGCCAAACTACTGCCAGTGTAGAATAAAAGCCTTCAGTGCGACGTGTCCTGGCAGATGAGGACATAATGGAGGACGAGTGCTGAGACGTTCCTTACTTTGTCGTTACATGACTGGGATGGCTTGACAGATATTTCATGTCTTCATGTTCTGCAGTGTCCTTTTATCAGAAGAGTTTTCTGCTGCAGAGTTTGTATGGTTGACATTTTTATGGTCAGTGACAGGAAGCTGCTGGTTTTGTCTCTTCTTGTCCTGAATGACTCCAGTGTTCCCACCACAGATGTCCTCACCTGAAGCTGCTCACCACAGTCTGAATGTGAATAAAGTTCTTCATCTGCTCAGCTGGATGTTTACTGAAGTGTTTTGGTTGACAGCACAACAGCAGGATCCTCAGCAATGAATTCCCAGTAAAGTAAAGGAATTAACATTTGGTCACTTAGTCAGCGAGTCATCAGCTGCTTTTCCTGACCTTCGTGGCTTTTTAAAAGAAGCCACACTGACTCACTGTGGAGTGTGAAGCCACAACACTGACCTCAGCTTGACATTTGGCTCCATGAATCTTGTCCAGTCTTTCCCTGGAGGAGACAAACTCAGAGCTGCAGGAAACAAGGTTAATGAGAGCAGCGACTTCCTCTCTGCTGTTTTCTGCCGTGACTGGACCCTCAGGATGGACTCTGGCTTAGAAAGAAGCCGGCAGGACTTACATACTGTGAGCCACTCCCACCTCTCAGACACAGTCAGTTTGATTTGACGACTCACTCGAGCTCCTGTAAAAAGCAAAGGCAGGGTGTAAGAAGACTGGAGTGTGTTACTGAGAGATGAAGATGCTTTAATTAGGTTAAAAGGAAATCCTCCCCTCTGCACTTTGCATCACTGAACTCGTCTGCCAGAATGTTTGAATTCATCAGCCAGCTCTGCCTTTGTGTCGTCTGGCTCTGGTCCTTGAATCAGTCCTGTAAGTCCTGTTTACTCAGGAGTCATGCTGTGATTCGGCAGCTGGATGATGAAGCTGAAAGCTAAATTACCGAATGAGCAGCCAGTCTAAATATCATGTGTGTCTTTTTGTAGAGGTGGAGCAAACCTCTCAAAATGTTTTCATGTGTTGAGTTAATGTCAGAGCTTGTAGCACTTAACCTTCCTCTCTCCCTCCAGCCTCCTCAGTCCTCCTCTCACCTGCTGTGTTCAGGTCACACCCGCTGATGCAGAGTAAACCTCGTTGAAGCATTTTTATAGCACATTTATTGGACCAGGTGCATCAGGTGTCTGACCCAAACAGAAAAACCGACAGCGAAAAGGACAATCACACTTTATGATACGTCTGCTCTCCATGTCGTCTGCTGATGGTTATCAACAGCAGATGGCAGAAAGTGGTGCACATAAACACATTAACTAAACTGGCTTTTTAAAGGTTCTCTTGGTGCAAATGCAGAACTGATGTCATTTCAGTAATTGATATGAAGCCTGAGGAAACGATTAGCTTTATGAAAACAATGATATACTTACACTGAGCTGTGAAAGGTCTCAGCACTTTCATTAGACCATTTCCAGTTTCTTAATTTTGTCCATTGGAGCTGATTCAAGGGAGACATTTTTATCCATTTCCAATCTTCAGTCAGAGGTCCAGCATGGCTAATGTGCCTTTTATGGACCAAAGTACTGTACAAGTACAACAATGATATACTGGATGTGTACTTGCAAAAAAATAGGCAGCCAAACATCGTCCCTCCCTGCAGGAGGCCTTCAGGGCTGACTGGGAGCTCCGCACGATGGTTCACTCCACTGGGATTTAACCAACCTGCATGTCCTCCGAACCCCATCTGATCTCAGCTGCCCGATTCCCTGTCCACCTCTGGAGAGGAAGGAGGAGGAAGGTGAAATTGCTGGGTCCTTCTTCTCTGGGTCCATTTTACAGTCTGCTCAGTGCTGTTAGAGTAAAAATATCCAAACCGTGAGATTTGAGCTCACAGTAGTTCATTTGTGTTTTGATGCTGAAGGATTATTTTCTCTCTGAAAAGGAAAACACTGGATATTCAGGCCTTCACAGATCAAAGAGTTTGCATTACTGGGGTGTAATGATGTACTGATTTCTCTGAACACTGGATTGTTAACAATTGATTGGTGTGGAGAAACATTTTGACTTTAAATGGCTTCCATTGTCTGTAAATGTTTGAGATGATTCATTTATCTCAGAAAGCAGCAGAATCCTGAACTCTCAGCCAGCAGTTTCTGAATCGCTGGCTCTTAGATTTAAACTGATTTTAAATTCAATATGAGTCATTTTCAGAAACACCAGTGCAGTTTGTGATGGCTCAGATGACTTTGCGAGAGTCTCTTTTTATGATTCTAACTGTTCTGTTCAGGTCACGAGTTCTGACCAAAGCCTCAGCTGTAAAATTTGCGTCCCCCAACATCATGTTGTGGTTTGATTAAAATACACACAAGAAAGAAACCAAAAACAACAAAGAAGTAAAGAAAGAAGAAATTAGATCAGTCAAAGTGAGCTTTCACAGCCTTTACAGAAGCTTTTCTGTCAGCACATGAAGCTGCCTGTGTTTCTACTGTTTCCTCGTGTCAGAGAGGCTGTGAGTGCTGCTCACTGTTTATGCACTTCCATGTTGGATTGTACTGCAGTCCTCTGCACTCAAACAGGCTTCAATGAAACACACACACACACACACCTTCATCATTTGCTGGTGCGGTGCCACACATGTGGACAGGCTCTGCTGCTGTGATGATCAGGGTCATGCTGGCTGTGTTGTGGCTTTGGCCACAGTGTCAGGAGAGGCTTCAGGAGTGGATGTGATGCACAAAGAGGTTAAGAGAGACGCAGCAGGCAGGAGGCCAGCAGAGAGAAACACAACATCACTGAGTGCATGCAGAACACACACACTGTGTGTGTTTGTACTGTGGATCACAGAATAATTTCACTCAACCAGTTGGGGATCAGTTTGTTATTTACTTTTGTTGTGATCAAGTTTGAACAGACAGTGAAAAAAGTCCAGCTTTTGTTTCCTGTTTCATCCCAGTTGTCTAATGAGGAGCAGAAAGATGACTTTTGAAATGAAAGAATAATATTATGAATACTTCTGCATGTTTCACACACACACTGAAATAACAGCTTGTTTATTGAGAGCAAGTGACAATAAGCCTTTTTCTGAACTCAATAACAGGAATAAAGGAGTGAATTTCTCCATGCATGTCTGTGAGGAATAGATGCTGTGTGTTATCTTTTTTCTGAGGTTTTATCAAACATAAAATGTGCAGAGGGACAGACAGACCAGCAGATGTTTCCAAAGCGCCTCACAGGACAAACTCAGCTGCCTGTTTACTGCCATCTGATATCTGCTTAATGCATGTGGCTCAGTACTTTTCATTTAAGCAAAACGATCATTTCAGAAACTCTAATTCCCCTTTTGTTTAGTCAACAATAGCCCAACTGTAGAAACAGCAAAACCCAGCAGCATTTTCACAATAATGTCCCAATGCTGGAAGAGCACAGCATGTCTTTCAGTTCAGGCTTTAAATCACAGAATCCAGAGATCAAATCAAAACTCTTCTGAACCAAAACAGTGAGGAATAAAATATGGACAAGAGAACAGGTGATTAGATGGGACAATTCCAGTCGTCTCTCTAACATAGACACAGGCTGCCATGGAGACAGAGAGACAATCAGCTGTCTGTGATCTCTGACTCAGACCTCCACCCCGAACAACAATAAAACCATCATCCAGTACAACACGACATGACCTGATCAGAGCTGTGACTGAGGCTCCAACAGAGGGACAAGAGATGGAAGGACATGAAAACCATTTGAATGCAAACAAACCCTGACAGAAATGAAAACTCGTTCATGACTCAGTTCCAGGTCCCAGCAGCCTCGAGGCTTCAGTATGTTGTTGTTTCAGCAACAAGCAGTGAAGGATGAAGGATTCTGACTTTCTGTCTGTCGCTTCACAGGAAACTGAAGGTTCCTCTGCCTCAGTTATTTTAGCTGTAGGGACCTGCGAGTTTGAAATGTCAGATTCAGAAGCACATTTTCACCTGTCAGACTCAACATTATGTGTGTGTCTCATGACTCACTGTGTTTCATGGAGCTGGACTGTGTCGTCTCTTCTCTGTCCATCACAATATCAAGTCCAGACGCTCTGTGAGCACCAAGGTTCACTCTCCACAGGCGGTACGACATCATGTTGTCAGTGTCAGGAGAAGCTCCAGGATGTGACCCACAAACAGGTTCAGATAGACAGAAGAGGAAAACACAATCCACTGCCAAGTTTGCACACCTACACAGCTACACACACACTGCAGGCTGCCAGAGGTTAGCAAACTGGCTGGTAGAAAGATTCTCACCACTGACCCAACTGACTGGCATTAACAGCCTGAAGCCATGACCAAGGACAAGGAGCAGCCTGTCACAGCAGGAGAGGACAGTATGGACCAGTGAGGGAGCCAAGAGCCAGAATCTGTCCCAAAGGTGAGATACAAGACTGACTCAGACAGAGATGGAGGTTTAATATGACAGCCTGGTACTGATCTGACTGAGTCCCGGAGGAGACAGACTGGCTAGATGAGAGAGAGGGGGAGCCGGTGGGGCAGATGTTCAGGTGATGTGTCTTACCGAGCACTTTGCGTTGGTCTTACAGAAACCCCCTGGCTGTGCTGTGATCACTCTCATCCATTTTGTTGTGTTTCTCTGATATCCTTGTGGCTTCCTGTCTCGGGGCTGAACACACATAAACCAGTCAGCTGTAGGAGGAACAGATGATCTCCTCAGTGGCGTCTCCTCTGAGATTTGAGCTCAAACCTGAAGTTTGGTGCTTCAGAACCTTCGTGTAAGCAGCTGTGATCAGCTGTAACTTCCCCTGCATTGTATCACTGGCTCATTGTTGCTTATTGGACAAACTTCCTGCAGTTTTCTGCTCTGCTCAGCAGCACCGAATGACTTCACCTCATGTTTTACAAGCATTTTTTAAGTCTTGATATTCATGTGAAACAAGTCAGCAGCAGTCAGTTAACGTGTCGGGCAGAGCTGCAGAACCTGACAGGTAACTGAACATAATTATTTTTACATCAGTTTCATTTGTGACCTGCTGTCCCCCCTCAGACACAGAAACACGTGGATGTAAAACAGAGAGGACTCGTCTGGGTCAGTGCAGACTTCAGCTCTTCATGCCCTTCATGGAGTTAATTGTGGTCTGATTCAGCGGCTCCACTCGGACTGATTTCACGCTGCATTTCTGTTTGAGAACAAAAATCAGGGGAGAATGAGGACATAAGTGATAATCAACAAATAGTCTGTGAGTGTTTGGGTGGTACAGAATGGACGTAGGAGAAAAGCACTTATCCACTCCATGACAAACACGCACACACACTCATTATCATGTTGGCAGCTTCAAATTAAAATCTGCTTGATGTGATTGAATGTAATTATTCATTCCATGCACATGATATTAAATGATGAAACATTAGTTATTAAACCACAGCCTTTATAATTCTAATGTCAAATTCAGCTCTCACAGCTGCTTTGTCTTCAACACTTGGTTACTCAAAACATTTGAGAAAACATTTCACACACAGCAGCAGTGTGTTTATGTCGCTCAGTCTGTGTAAAATGTTTCCGTCTTACTTGATTAAGTCAGCTGGTCTCTGGGGTCTGGACAGCAGAGCCAGAGACAGACGAGGTCCTGAGAGAGAGACAGATACTGGGACAGGATGGACAAGATGGCTGCTCTGCTGTTGGATGATGTCACTGATGTTCTCCATTTTGCCTCATAAACTTCTTCTAATAATCATCTTCTGAGATCTTCCAGAGTTTTTCATCTGTAGTGAATATTTGGATGGTTTCAGTGGTTTGTCCTGAAATAATGGAAGTTGTATTCTAGTCACAGAGAGAAAATAGCAAAGAACGAGTGCAAAGTTAGTTGAAGTGTCCATAAGAGGAGAGAAACTGAGATGAGGTAATGGTGGACATGATGAAGACAAAGAGGCTCTGAGGGAGGTGAGAGCAGCTCAGAGAGGGACAGTGTGAGACAGGTGGGTCGTCTGCTGTCTCTGCCACATGATCTGAGACTGCTTTCTAGTTGTGTGGGGGACAGGTCTCAGTGTCTCCCAGAGGGAGACTCAGCTCAGGGTCCAGGAAGAAGAAACACAATCTTTCAGCTGATACATTTCTTTGTGAGCCAGTCATTTCTCTTCCTCCAGTACGTCTGACATCCTAAAGGTCTGACGGTTTGTGTTACTTGCAGTGTGACAGTGGCTGTTCTGGTCCAGCAGGAAGTCATGTCCAAGTCATCAATACTGACCGCTGACTGACTGAATGAGGAATGAATCTCAGTGAGAGTGGGCTGTGTTGGAGACTGGATTTGGCAGGAGCTGAACTCAGTGGACCTTGTAATGAGAAAACATACAAAAAAATCAAATGTATTTTAAAGACTTTTTCTCTTTGTCAGTTCATTCAGTTTTGTTGTCACACATGAAAGAGCTCAAACTGCCGTTAGTCGTCTTGTTTTGCTGCATTAGAGGATCACCAGTCATTATTATCATCAGGACTGTATCACCTTGTAGACTGTTTGTTGGTGGACTGAATGAAGAAAACTGCCATCAGTCTGCCTGAAAGCAGCTGAAGCTTCTCCTCTCACTGACCCTGGCAGCTCTGCACAGCTGATTTTACATTCACTTTTACACACTGAGAACTCTGAGAGAAAAATGCAAATGTGATGTTGAAGAAAAAAAAAGGTTTCTGTGAACTTTTTTTGTCCCCAAAGTGAGAAATAACAACTTTTATCAGTGTGACTCATCCAAGGGGAGAAGCTGCAAAGCTCTCAGTCTCTCTTCCTGTCATCCTGCTTCCTTTTGCTGCAGACATTTTATTTGGGGAGGGGGTTGTTGCTGTGGTGTCCTTTGTCAGCTCAGCTCTTCTACTGAGTCCCTGTCAGCCATCAGCTTCAACATTTAAATGAAACGTTGTATTAAAGAGGTGCAGAGTGATGGAGCTTCAGGTTCTTGTCTTTGCTCAGGTCACATTAAAGGCCTTGTTACCCATCACTCCTCTGCTTGTCATCTTTCATTTGACTTTCACCTTGGAAGACTTTTTAGTGAGATGAGAGATTCTTTGAACAAGTTCAGCGGGCAGACTCTTCCTGAATCTGAATTGTGTGGAGGCTTCTCTCTTATGTTTTTAATTCATGACCTCAGCTGTTGCTCCTCGTTGCATCATATCCAACCTGTTGTAAATAAACAGGGGCATGTCCGCTTCTCTTGTTCATTAGTTATTTGTATTACAACGAGGAGAAACGTCCCCGTGTGTTCACGTTGTCGTGGCTGTTTCATCGATGTACGTAAACACTAACTGTTGTAGAGACAGGAATGTTGCTGTGATGAAAGTTTCTGGACTAAATGTTTCCTCCCTTCTTCCAAACGTTTTGACTCGTGTCATCAAGGTCAAAGGACAGATTTCTTATTTAAACTGGTTGTTGTGATTTTAAAGCCTCCTGCTTGCGATGATGTGTGATCATCTTGAAGCTTATGGCAGGTCAAAGCTGATTTGTCCAGACTGAGTTGTCTCAAACTCAACATCTGTGATCCCACTGAAGCCCTGTGGACCAGCTCTCTCTGCCTCTGACCCTCAGTGTCTCAGTCTTCAGGACTCAGTTTCAGGATGCAGCTGTTCTCTAAATGCAAGAGGGACAACAGCCTTTTGTGTTTTTTCACTGAGTGTGTGTGAAGTCCAGCTGAGTGTTCTTTCATCAGCCTTTCCATTAAACAAAGTCTTTCTGCACAGTGAATGTTCCAGTCAAAATGCAGCCATTATCTGTGAGTTATTGTGCACCGTATGAAGACAGCCAGTATTAAAAACAGAAACATTAGTGGTCTTTTGTTGTGAATGTAAATGTGAGCCATTTCTGTCACCTGGATGTGTTTGGACTCAGAGAGGATTGGTGTTGTCACGTGCTTCAGTTTAAAGTGCTGCCGTCTGTTTCAGCTGTGACTGCTGTGTAGCTGCAATAACCTGCATACACAGGAGAGAAAGCTTATGTGTGGCTCTAATGCTCTTTGATGAAGCTGCCTCTGTCAGTCTAATGGCTCTGTCTGTGTCTCATGTCTCTGTGTGTCTGACTGTGTCCTTTGCCTCAAAGAGGAAAAACATATTTGGAGTCTGAGCTGTGAAATGAATCCTGTGTCTGTCATTTTCTCTGTGCGCTGGGCTGAAACATCGTGTGGAATAAGTCAACTACCAGTTCACATCACTGAGATTCAACCATTTTCTTACTCTGGCATTTAAACACTACTGGAAACAAAAGATGTCTTGTGGACCTGATAAGATCTCAGAGAGGATTTTGTTCTGTCTTTAAGTGTTAAAGGAAGGTCAGTGTGATTAAATCGTCCTACATGGCTAAAGACTACAAGGTGACCAGATATTGTCGAGGCAGGTTCCTTTTAAAGACTTAAGCATTAATGCCTCACTAATACTCACTAATAACTGTTTCTACCAAGAACGGATAAAGCTGCTGTGAAGGTCATCCTGTCTGCTCAGTGAACATTTTAAACAGGATTGAAAAGTTTTCAGGGTCTGATGAAATGATCTCATGTGAATGTTGAAGTGCAGGAGATGGAGACATTTTCTTCATGTCAGTATGGGGGAGAAAACCACAGTTAAAACAGTCATGTGTTTTAGATAAATTACATGACAGCTGATGTTAACTGAACCTGATTTGTGTTTTTCTCTCTCTTACAGGTAAGTGCTGCCAATGACCTCCTTCAGAAGACAAAGAGAGAGATTTAACAAAGACCCTCTGCAATCTGCAGCAGCATTCACTTCTCAGTGGGTTTGTTCTTCTTTGTTTCATAAAGAGGAGAGAACTGTATCCAGAGGGCTGCTTTGTGTCCTCAGGTGATGATGGTAGGACACAGGCTTCATTTACAGATAAGGTTCCTCTGTTGTTCTGTACAAACTCTCAAAGAGAATCTTAACAGGAAGAAACAGCAGCTCTGCTTGGCCATAATTGCTGTCATTTTTTACTGGGAGATGCAGGAAAAGACAAAAGTAAGAACAAACAGAAGACCTTGTTGTTGATCCTTTGTTGTTTGGATGAGCTTGTTAGCTTTCTCAGTCCCCTTACAGCAGAGCCCAGCAGACACCTGCATTAGCCTTGTTACCTCCAGAGTGTTGGCTTTGTGTTATCAGACTGCAGGAGATGCTGGATGGTCATGTTTTCTACAGAAACCCTCAGGATGAAACACTGGAGCAGGTTGGACTTTGGAGAGAGCTGCATGTGTTTGTTCAGAGCCAGTGGCAACATCTCATGCAAAGGGACTTTCCTGTGTGTGTGTCTGTGTGATGAAGTGTGTGTATGGTGGGACAGAAAGCATCATGGCTGACTGCAGATCAGCTGAAGGCCTTTTCTCCATCTGACAGGATAAAAAAAAGATTGGTTTGTGTTCTTTGATCACCAGAGCATCCACATCTCTCACATTTCACTGAGCAGACCAGACTGTGAGTAGCTTTTATTTTGCTGGAAGAATTACAAGTGTTGTATCATTTATAGCCTCGTGGGAAAAAAAAGTTCAAGCTGGGCTCACAGAACTCAGAGTGTAACCTTGTGGACTTGACATGTTTGTCCTGTAAAGAAATCAGACTTAACAGACTTTGACAGAGAACAGGAAGAAGAGTAAGAAGACTGAAGAGGCCACAATGTCAACTTTAAAATGATTCAGTCTGTAAACCACAATGAGCTGAATTCAGATCAGTGCTGCTGGAGGACTCGGATGGTGGATGCAGCAACTTGAAATCAATGAGTGACAGCACTGGTATTACTCTGCCAGTCAGTCATTCAGCTCAGTCTTTCTCTGGTTCAGTCATCTGCCAGAAAAGCCGTCCTGTGCTGATTGATACTGACAGGGGATCAGATCACAGCTAACACAAGAAGAACTTAGACAAACAACAGCCAATAAAAAGCCATTATCTCCCATTAATATTTTCTTCGAGAGATTGACAGAAGAGTGCAGTAAGTAAAGCTGAGATGGAGATGATTGTCAGGAGGATGTTTGGCTCTGGGATTATCAGAATATTAAATCAGATTACCAGCTGAAGTGTGAAGGTTCTCTTCAGCTTTCTGATGAAAGACACATTTCACTCTGTGTTCATCGCTTTCCCAACATGCAGAATTTACAAACTGAACTTAAAGGACCTCACAAAGGTGGTGTGAATCTTTTCTGCTTCTAATTCTCTGTTTAGCTGTGACTAACTTAACTCAAGAGCCCTATGAGGTCGGCTCAGAGATCTGAAAATCTATGTTGTGTTTTTCAAACCTCCGGTCTTCATTGAGAGGACCTCCACATCTGACCCGCTCACACACACTTTGTCCATCTGAGCGTCTGAATCAAGATTTCACTCTGTGCTTTTCTACCATTTATTCTAGTCAAAGTTCTCCAAAATAATAAGACGAATCTCTCTTTCTGTCCGTGTCTGTTGTTCTAAAGAAACTGAATGAGCTGTGTGGATGATGAACTCTGACACTGTCTGCACAAACTAAAACTGACACACACATGTGCACAGAAATCCAATTTACAGCTGGTTTGGTACCATGACATCTGTGACTCCATCAGCAGCTCAGCTGAACACACCAGCAACACTTTGTGCTCCACTGAGACAGCAGATGGATGCAGCTGGAAGGAGAGGAGACACTTTGATGCTTTTCTCTCTGTGCTTTTCGAGTAAGAGACCATCAGTTTTTCATCCTTGAGTCCTCGAGTTTGTATTCATATGTCAACCACTGACTGATTGTCTGACAATTTGAAGCTCATTTTGAAATCATGTCATATTGTCAAACTATTTTGGTCCTTTTAATGACAGATAATATTCTAATGTGCTCCTCAGGTCCTAATATGCCAATGAACAATCAGATATAATTAAGAATACTGACTTTCAGATTAATGCTTTGACACAATGGGAACATTTCACACTTCTGACAGCAGTAAATTAAGACTGAGGGATGAAAAGTTTCATGTCTTGTTTGTCTCTGACTTCATTCGTAGTCACTTTGAGGTTCTGTTTTCCTTTCAAAACATGCTGTTTATCTGACAACTGATGATGAGCGGCCACCATCAGCAGTGAATCTTAATCCTCATCTGAACTCCACACAGTCGGCTGGTTCTGGACAGCAGCTTGTCAGATAATATTCATGTCAGTCATTGAATAACTTATGCAAATATATCACATGCAGACAACTAAGACAGCAGACCTGCTCTTAATTACACTGCTGTCAGTCCTTGACATTCATTTTATTTATAGTTTCTCTCCTGTCTAAAGCATTTTGTTTAGTCACCTGAGCTTTAACCTTTTGTTAACAAAACGTGTAAATTCAATGAGAAGCAATGAATGTTCTTCACATTGAATGCTCTTTGAACTTTCATCCAAACAGTCCCTTCCCTCATCCCAAAGTTGTTTCATCTGTGTGGCCCTTCAAAGACCTGCCAGATTCCCTGACCTTCTGCTCATGAAGCACCACTGCTGTCAGTGTAGAAGGTTCCTGTCCAAGTTTTGGGGACCTGACGAAGGCTGAAAATAGAGACTGCAGATTTCACATTTCATCTGTGAGCCTTCTGGAGGTGCTGTGGTCTGTCAGGGAGAAAAATATGAGAAAGTCTCATGTCAGCCTCAGCTCGTTATGACTGACCACAGTGATGATGTGAGAGCTCCAGTGCTGGTTATTACTAAGGTTCAATGGTCCATGAGAAAGCTGTAATGTAGTGAGGAAATGAGAGGAACTCGGGCCTCCAATATAATATTCCTCATGAGCTACTTCATCCTTCCTCCAAACATCACTGTTTGGGAATATATGTGTACCCAGCTTGATAGCTGTGTTCAGTATCACAGTGTGAAAGCACAGGTAGTGGCTGACACTCGTTTCTACTCTCAGTGTCTCTGATTTAATGAACACATCAGCTGTCTCTCCGACCAGTGAACAGGAAGTGAAAATGGCTGTAGTGAAGAAGAATCTGAATGTTGAATGAGACACACGTGCAGATGTATGACATGTGTATGTGTATATGTGTGTACTGCAGCAGAGAGACCATGTGACTGTGCTGTAGTGAAGCTGCTGTTGAATGTTGAATTATCACATTTAGCCAGCATGTTGGTACCACAGCTGTCCTGCACTGTCAGGTGTGTAAGCTGTTGGCAAAGCTCTGCTGCAAGTTTCTTCTGATGTTGGCTGTAATGTTATGGATGAATTGTGGTACCAGTTGCTTGGTTTTTGCATTGTGTGCTGTATTAATACTCTAACCATATAGAAATTAGGAAATGGCACAAGGCTCTTCTATCTGTCATGTTAAAACATTTTTGATGGCAAGAAAACATTAAACTGTACCTTTAAATTCAGAACATGTCAGGAGCAGCTACTGTATACTGTTGATCTGTTGTTCCAGTCAGCTGAACATTGAGACCAACAGTCTCAACAAAATCCCACTTTTCTGCTTTAACTGACCATTGATTTTCCTGTTTCCTCCTGCGTGCTCTCCTCTATGAATAGAGATTACAGCTGCTGGCTCTGATCACACCAAACAAACATGATGCTCTGTTGGAAAGTATGGAGCCAGAAACAGAAAGTTCACTTCATTCAATCTTTTTCTTTGTTTATTTGCAGCAGAAAAAGTCGCTCCGTTTCGATGAGGTTTTGGCGTCTGTTACTCTGCTTTTTTAAAAACTATGCCTCTTAACTGTAGTTTAAAGTTTCCGTCTTACATTCACGGCTCACAAAAAAATCACTAATCTCCATACTGATATGAGGTCATGTCATCCAGATATTTGATGTTCATCTCTTTTTGTTTCTTCCTTCTTTCTTGTGTTGTGACTTCACAGTCAGAAGGTTGTGTTCACTGACCTCCACTCACTTTATATTCATGATACTGTTGTCAGTGATTCATGAACTCCTCTTTCTCTCACAGACAGCAGTATTTCATCTTAAAGATGTTCGCCCTCTGACCTCATGCACTGTATGTATAAGAATACAGAGTGGAAATAGCCTGTTGTTGTGCCTTTGGTTTGGTTCAGTGAGTTTAAATTCCTGTAGCTGTCGAGGACTCAGTCAGTCTGACATCAAGGCGTAAAAACTGCTTTTTTGGAATTACATTAGAGCCTGACAGACAGTCTGTACTGACGACACAGATAAGCACTGCTGTTAGACTGAAGAAAGAGCTCTCTGTTTCAGACTCTTACGGTCTTTGACTTTCTCAGATTGAACTCCTGAGCTGCTCCACACTGAAAGAGAAACAAGCTTCATGGAAGAATCATTTCAGGGAGGCTTTCTGTTTCTTGAAAAGTGGATCCTGCTAAACTTAATCTAACGAATTGCTCAGTCGTGAATCACTAATGAAATTATTTGTCTGCCGCGTTGGAGTAAAGTGGGACACACATTTCTTGTTTAGAGGTTGCAGAGCTCTCAGCCATTCTGAAGAATGAGACAATCAGAAAGTGCATTTGGCCTTTGATGAATGTCATTATGTGTCTGCTTCAAAAGCCTCCAGGCCTGTGTGGAGCAGCTTGTATGATACATTATGTTTATGGCTGTTCACTGTGAAACTGTGAATATTTTTAGCTGGCTGGATGAACAGAACACAGAGGGAGTTTGTGCTGATAGATGAAACCCTAATGTGTCTTCTAACACTCGTATTGTAAGATGTGAGCTGTGCAGTATGAGATTGATGCTCTTTGCTTCTGTTGGTTTCACCCTTCAGATACAACTACACATCACATTTCTATGAAGCCATCAGTCATGCAGGTTGTGTAGCTTTTAGGATCATTAATAAGAAATGCTGAGACTCTCCACTGGACCGTAAGCTCAACATCCAACCATCTGTGGCTTCATTTCACTGTTCTGGTTCTCATGATGTCTCATGATAAAGTTTGCTGCAGATGCTCAGTGTCTTGTTGGAGCTGAATGGATGGAGTTTAACCTCAGAGGTCACTTGTTGGTTTTAATTGTTTGGTATTGAAGTCAGCCTTGTTGCTCTGCTCTCTGCTTGCCTGTCTGGCTCTGCATAAACATCAGAGGTGATTTGTGCTGCTTCAGTGATTCTCGTCATGTCTGTGAGAGCAGCATGTTGTTTCTAAAACTGTCCTGTGCCTTCTGGATGTTTTCTTTGTGTGACATTTCAGAAGGAACATCTTTAGATGTTCTGGTTTCTGCTCCTGCACAAACTAAATACATGTTGTCTGCTCGTGATGAATTCACCCTCCTTCTGTCTGACCACCAGAGACCAGCAGACAGCCAGAGATTTGCACTGAGCTCAGTTTTCTCCTCCAGGACCAGCAGGTTAGTGTGTTTTAGGGTTATAGGACCTTAAGGTTTCAGTCTCATCTCTGTGGAGGACAGAGCTGTCAGCTGATAGCATCAAAGATCCCAGAGAGATGTGAGAGCAGGTTGAGAAAGTGTCTGAGGTGGACTGAGGGAGACAGGAAACTTAATTCTTTTTAGTCCTGTCAGTTTCATGAGATCACTGGACTCATTAGTCTGTCTTTGTTTGTAATGCAAATGGAGGGAAAACATGTTGTCTCAGTCTTGTTCTTCTGCTACAGGGTTTTTTTTTTCCTTAAAGTTGTCAGTGCTGGTGGCTCTCAGAGTGAGTGAGAGCCTCTGAATAAAGAACTGGTTGGATTACAGCCACACAAAGCACTGCTTCCTGTATCAGTCACCGGATACTTTCTCTTATTGAAAAGTGTCTGAAATGGCTTCAGGGAAAACAAATGATTGTAACTGTCACAGTACAAACAGACAAACGCTCACGAGAAGCTTCTTGTCTTTTTATTTAGTTTTATTTTGATTTGTTTTATTTTATTTCCGCAGTGAACAGAGGCTCAAACACAATCTTCAGTCACCACAGTCCAAAACTCTCAAATGTGTTTGATCATTTGGCTGCTGAGTTTTTTCCAGCTTCCCTCTAATGATTCCTGTATTCCCCACACAGATGCTCTTACCTGAGGCTGTTCTGCACAGCTCACTTTAAATTTGAATAAAATGTGTCCTCTCAGCTGGATGTCGACCAAAGCTATTATGTTGAGTGTCTTTATTGAGGATTCAGAGACGGAGAGCTCCATAAATGATCAGTAAAATGAAGGATTAGCAACATAAGAGTCAGTCGACTCCAGCTCTGCTTCGCTGCTCCTTGTTGTCTCTTTCAAATTACTGAATGAGGTTTGGAATTTAATAAAGTAGAAACATGGACACATTCTGAAACCTTAACTTATTTCTGTGTTTTCTGCTTGGTCAAACAATCATTCATTTGTTTTGATAGCTGAAGAAAAGTCAGAGTTTTGAGAGCCGCTCTGCTCTGCTGTCAGACTTTCCTGAAGTGAAGCGACTCAGTGAAGCCATGTTGTGTTGTGTCATTAGTAGTTTGCTGTGCTCAGCAGTCAGTCGTAGTCAGTCAGCCTCCTGGCAGTCTGATCAGACTAAACTGATGGATGGCATCCTGCAGGTTCAACGCTGCAGTCTGTGTGTGTGTGTGTTGTTTCCCATCATGCTCGGCTCATTTGCTACCATCATAAGGAATTGGTTGATGGCCACATATTTTTGAGTTCAGAGACCAGTGACATGAACTGCCAAAACAGGAAGCAGGAAAGGATGGATAGAAGGATGGATGGAAGGATGCAGGTTGAAGAGAGATGAGAGGCTGTTTACACAGCGTGGTATTTGTGGTTGTGTAAAGGCCACAGTCAGCTGTTTGTCATTCAGTCCTGATTTCTTTACCATCTTGAAATGCAGCAGAGGAGCTCAGGGAGGAGGTGACATATTTAATGTCTACATACAAGGAATAATAAAGAGGAATCTCAGCACATATGGTGCTTGGACCCATAATAACGTCACCATGTCCACATTGTACATATGACACTGTTTGATCATGGCTGAATCAGTAAGCTGTTAGTATTTAGTGAAGCCAGTTTTTCTGTCCTCATTACAAAACTCAGCAGCTCCTCCACATAAAACACACCTTTCAAAAAGCTGCCCAGCACTTTGGTGGAACCATTTTTACTGCTGCCACGTCTTTATAAAAGCAGGACTAATGTGGGCTCAGCCTGTGTTCACTGTCAAAATTGTATTGAATCACTTCTCTGAAGTTTAATCAGCATGAACACATTTGGTAAATGGTTCCATCTAAAGCCATAGTTTCCTCCTGTGTGTTAGGAGTCACTGGCTTCCTGAGACTCACATCCAGTTCTGCTTCCAGTTAGTATACGAGACATCCAAGTGTCCAACAGTAGAGACAGGAGTTTCTTTTCTCTGAACCTAAGCATAACACTTATATTGTTGCCACGCATTAATCACAGCTTATCTGATGTGCTGTTAAACCATCAGTGCAATATTAAAAGCGAGCAAAGTCAAAGGGGGTCAAAGCAGCTCTTTGTACACTCATGGGTTCACTGAGTCACATCATGAACTTGTCGGCTTAATGACAGCCGTGTTTCTGCTGTTCACTGTGACTGTGGATCATGAATTGGTCTGTTAGGGACGAACACACACACACACACACACACACACAAAACCACACACACTAGGCAGGTGTTTACAGAAGCTGTCAGTCCACAGTGTGACTCTCCCTCACTAACACACACACACTAACACAGACATAGCTGTACATCCTCAGGAGGACTCAGTGGTCTGATGCTGAATATGAGTGACAGGTGACAAATGTGTTTATCATAATATTTGTTTTATTTATTATAATAATCTGTATTTTGTGTCATGAAATGATCCTCATAATCCATTATGTGAAAGAAATGCGTCACACACACATCACTCGTCTCCGCTTCAAGGCAGTGAAGTGGAGCCTGAAAGAGGTTTTACAGGCAGACTTAAAGATTGAGGAAACAAGAATCATCCTGTGCTTTCATGTTATCAACAGTTTAATCACAGAGAAAACTGTGAGTGATACTGGAACAGTAAAATTACTGTTACTTACAGCCACTCGCACGACTTGAATTCTGAAAGTAGAACAAGCATAAAAAACAATATAGAAAGCAGATTCCCATCATATGAGACGATGTGCAGCTCTCCCTCAGCCTGTTGTGCAGTAGTTTCTCTCTTTGAATGCTGCTGATGGTAGAAATCCACTGTCTGTTAGCAGAGGGCTCAGCAAACAGAAATCCCAGGAGTCGCTGAAACTGGCCTTTTGTTAGCCTGTGGGATTTATCAGAAGCTTTACTGGTCAGCAGCTTTCAACAAACAACTCATATATCACATGTTTTTAGTGGAGGTTTTCTTCCAGTCAAAAACAATGACGAGCTTTTAAAGCACCACCGGAGACACAACACATGCTGGCTTTGGATTCAGAAATATTTGGCTGTGCCTGGTAACACGACTGAATATTTAGCTTCCTTCTGCTTCGGCTTGGCTTCACTGTTTACCACATGAACTGTAGTCTAACTGAGGAACGTGACTTTGTCTTTGTCATACTGAGAATTACTGTGCTGAGCGAACCAAGAAGAATCACGATGATTTTGTGTCTTTTTATTTTTGTTTTCAGCCGTTGTTTTGATCAGTAATTTATTTAGTCAAAACCAACAATGCATCTAATCCTATACATGAAGCAGCTTTAACTTCATTAGTAAGATCAGTGAACATTCACTTAATATATCACTAATTAGCTCATAATTATTTGTGGTAAAATGCTGCTCTGTGCTGTGTGACTGATGCAGTCGTTACTCCATCACATGGTACAGTATCCATCCTGATGTTCATCATCATCGTCCAAAAACTGTTTCAGAAATGCTGTCTCACATCCTGGTCTTTCCATTGATGTTAGTGTTTATTCTGCTGAGTTTATCACTGAGTTGTGCTCTTTCTGGATGGCTCATTAGCTTCTCTTAGTCATCATCTGCCATCTGTGTGGAGGTTCAGTACAGGTGTGGGTGGGACACCACTGTGATGTAGACCTCATGTAAAGGCTCCTAACCAGGAGTCAGCATCCCATAAGGTTCCAAGTCTGACGGTTTGGGAGTTGGTTGATATGCAGATTAAATCAAACAATAAACAATGCAAAGACAAGCTCAGCCTCCAGCAGCATCACTCTTATTCTGTCTTTTAATTTGAAAATGTGTCCTGAAGTAAGTTTCAGTGTTGTCAGTTTTGCTCTTCTGCATCTTTTTACTCTCTTCTGTTTTGTTGTCTTTTTCCCCAGCCGATTCTGTTGTGAAAGTCTTGTTCTCTCACCAAATGTCGGAGTGTTTTGTTGGGTCCAGAGTCACCATGAGATCTGCCAATGTGCTCATTAATCTCTGATTGCTTGGAGCGTCTCAGTTATGAGCACAGAGCAGAAATGTCAGAGCAGCTGTGATCCCTGTGAGCCAGGTTAGATAAATCACAGGAATCATTCTGTTACATTCTTATCTCCATTGTTGGAATTTACAAAAGTTTTTTTTTTCTGCCTGCAATTTCCACTTGATGTGAGTTCTCTATAAATCACAGTGCAGCACTTTGGCGTCCTGAAAGTCTCTTTGCATCACTAATTCATTGATGAATGCTGATCTGTTGTGTCCACGTAGTCTTAAAGCTCACTGGCTTTGGCCTCAGCAGAGATAAACTCCACTGCATGTTGTTGAGTCACAGACTGCTGTCTGACAGGAGGAGGCTTTAGAAACCAGTTGGAGAAAGTCGGGTGGAGGAGACTGTGGCTGTAGAGTCGGAACAGTGGAGTTTCTAATGAACAGCTCCAGGATAACAAGCATGTGTGAACACACCAGGAGCAGCCGTCAGTCAAACCAGCACGAGCTGTCACAGCTTTGTCATTTCAGCACCACAAGGTTCACACTTACACTAACACACACACATTTTTCCTTTTTTATTATTAAAATGTTTAAAAAAGCCTGAAAATTTAAATAAAATGCAGACTGAACTCACACCCAGTTAGAGTTCCAAGATATTTTGTGTTACCAAATTAAAATAACTTGAAGCTGTGTGTCAGGAAAATCATCAGCCTCAACAAATCACATCCACACGTCCTCTCAGCTCTCATATTCAGACACACACAGTATTCTGATTCTCTGCTGCTTTCATTCCAGTTTGTCTTTTCTTCTTGTTGTTTTTTAATGTGAACTGAGAGGACAATTAAGTCACACACGGCTTGTTGCTGGTGGCTTCTTTATTTCCGTCTTCTTCTCTGCGTCTCTTGTGTGGAAAAGTCTGAATGTCTCATTCTAACTTTTTGAATCAAAATATTTACTGGGACTTTGAATTAAATCAGCAGGATTGGGAGGAAATCAAAAGTTCTGTTATCATGTCTCATTGAAACACACAGTTTTACCAGAAGATAAATCAGTTTACTCTGAGCTGTGAATACATTTGTGTTGAAGCAGGTGACGCGTGTGAGATGAGGACTCATCAGAGAGAAAAATGTTTTCACTGGTGTGATGTGTTCTAAATCAAGTTTGTTCATTTGTTTTCTGCTCAGTGTGATGAGCAGTGAAGCTAAAGGTGGCAGCAGAGTGAGCTGCTGTTGAGTGTGTTGTCTCTTTAAGTCCTGACTCACATCCATCAAACTGGACCCTTTATTAACTTTACACTTATCAGATCATATTACCGCTCTGACAGACTAGTTGTGCATGTGAAGCAGTAGTCAGTTATTTTTATCTTACTTACACGTCCTGCAGTATATTTCCTGCTGCATTTACACACTGAGCTTATAATGAGCTTCATGTCTTGTGTAAATGGTGAGCAGTGTGTGATTGCTTCAGTGTGTATTGTGCAGCGTCGGGGCTCAGTCTGGTCACTGAGGCCTGACTGTGGCTGTGATCTGGTTCACTGGAGGGAGAATCTGTGAGGATCAAATGCTTATTGGCTGTTTGCCTCTTTGTCTCACCTCAGTAATGTACAGCAGATATGCTGGAAGATGTGTTTCCATCTGGAAGTCACTTTGCTCCCTCCTCTTTTCATGCTTTACTTTCCGACTTACTCTGTGCAGCTTTTCAGCAGTTCTTTTCTTTATTAATTTCTTTGCTTTTCCTTTTGTCTCTTTTCTCCATCTATTTGTCCCTCCTTGTCCTTGTCTTTTTAACTGTTTGTTAGTCCACCTGCTACATCAGAGATTAACTTGTCTGTTTTGAGTCCCCAGCCCCCCCTCAGTCTTCACTCCACAGGGGGAGTCAGAACAAGCCGAGCCCCTCCTGACTTGTCCTCCTCAGGCTTCATCATTCATCTCTGTCTGTCTGAACACACTGAACACACATTCACACTCTCTCCCAAGGCTTTGGCAGTGTTGGCATGAGAGACTCTCTCTGTCTTTCTGCTGGAGGACAACAGACTGGCACTTTTCTCTGTCCTGTTGTTTCTGCTGCATGTTGTTTCTCCACCCTCAGCTCTCTGCTCCGAGTTCAGACTCTCATATCTCAGATCAGACTCACAGGAAGTCCTCACTTACCAAACAGTGACTGACAGCTGCTCCTAATATTTAAAATGTTTGTATACCAAAGTCTGATACCAGCATGACCAGATTAAATCAGTCAGTGCAAAGTAGTTGGACATGAACATAATGTTGAAGAGACGTCCTGGGAAGAACTGACAGTCAGCGTGCATCAGCATCATCTGATGATTTGTTGAAGCAACAGACGAGTTATTTTAATAGCCTCGGTATCCTCTATCAGAAAGAAAATAAAACAACAGTTAGAAATGTTATCAGTGTAGATGAGTCCAGTGATGGAGTTTGTGTACTTGCATATTGTTTGCTGAATAATTCATTGACATTATATACCCTGTAACTCCCTCACATAAAGCCTGTTTTATGGACTTCCTGGGGCAATTTTACATTACATTAATACATGTTCAATAAATAAATAAGGATGTGGCATCAGCTGTGTCCTGCAGCTCATTTCACAGCTCATTTCAGACAGAAGGCCCTGTGCTTCTTGGAAACCAAAAGCTAAAATGTTTCTTCTCTGACTGGTGGCTGACAGCAGGCCTCAGACTACAGCAGCCTGACTTGACTATAACCTGGTACATTTCTTCTTCTCTTTGTGGGGGCACAGTGATGAGCTTGTGCTGTGAGTGACAGCAGGTATGGAAGCCAGTGCCATTAAGGCAAAAAGGCAGGCACCATCATTCAAGCTCCCTCTCCTTCCTAAAAGCCTTTGGACCTAAAAATACAATCTGTCATCCTGCTTCCTGCCCGCTCACGTGCCCCAGGCAGGCTTGATGAGGCCTCCTGTAGTGCCTCACTGCTCACCAGGTTACTTCTGCAGGCCAAAACCTTCAAACTCTGACTGGACACTCTGGGCACAGACACATTAAATATATACACTGAATATGAAGCTCAACAATGGAGACATTTACAGGAACTCTGAGACAAAGACTGACAGGATCCTGTCAAACCTTAAATTGAGGAGAGACTTAAACCTAAATCTACAGTTTGTCCTTGTTGAAATATCAGTTTTTACGGGAAGGACTTCCGGGTCACCAACGAGATGGTGGCATAGGGAAAGCGCTCTCGACAAAAGAAATTGAAATTTGCCCCAAAATCGAAGTAATATAATAATTGACTTGTGGTCATTGTATGGAACATAAGGGGCGAGGATGACGTCTAAAATCAAGGGCAAAAAACCTGCTTTGGACTCTGAAAAAAGCAACAAAGGGCAGCAACGCGAGGATGCTGACGATAGCTCACACTCGGCGAACCATGGTGGCGATAGCAAGGGAGGGGGGGGCGACTCGGCGAACCTGACCCTCATCCTCAGAGAGATACGCGACTTTAGACAAGACAACAAAAAACAACTTGAAGATATCAGAGAGGAAATGACAAAGTTTAATTCGAGGCTGGTCGAAGCCGAAGCAAGGATCATGGAGAACGAAGACAGATTGCAAAATACAGAGGAGGTACTAGCAGAAATGCTAACGCTACATGAGCAGCTCCAAATGAAGCTAGCGGACCAGGAGGGGCGCACACGGAGGGAAAATGTGAGGATATACGGGGTACCCGAAGGTGTGGAGGACGAGCCCAGAGCAATGATCCCCTTCGTGGATAAGCTGCTTAAAGAGAACCTCGACATACCCGAGTCGAAGGATCTACAGATAGAGAGAGCCCATCGTGCATTGGCACCGCAACCACCGGCGGGAGCCCAACCCAGGTCGATCCTTGTTAAATTCCTCAGCTTCCGAACGAAAGAAGATGTGCTTAAGCGAGCATGGCAAAAGAAAGGGTTTATGTGGAGAAACTGCAAAATCAACCTCGACCACGACTATGCACCGTTTATTCTGACCAAGCGAAGAGAATATGCAGAGACACGGAGGGTTTTGAAAGACAAAGGCATTAAGTTCCAGACCTTGTACCCGGCCCGGCTGAGAGTCCACTATGAGGACGAGACTAAGACCTACAACTCGGTGGAAGAGGCGACGTCGGATCTGGCAGACCGCGGATTACCGGTAAAAGTTATCCCGCAGCCGGCGTTCCTCCTCGAGAGGATCCAGCGGTGGTCATGGTCACCGGCGAGGACGCGACGCGCGAAGCGAGCCAGTGGAGCATCAGGATACAGAGAGAAGCTGCAGGCGTTTAGACGCGATCACACAGAGGATAAAGACTAACTTGAAGCAACATAATTGGTACGGTATATTGACTCCGGAGCAGGTAAAAATTGAACATTAACAAATTAACAATTTAGACGAAACAATTGTATTCATTATGAGGGATGTCGAGACACTGAAGAGGTTTGGTTGTGGCTGTTGAAACAGCGGAGGGCCCTCTAACCCAGTTAGGGAAGAAAGGTTATCCCTCAAAACAGAGGCTGGTGAGTGAAAGAGCCTCAAGGCTGGAAGTATGGACAAAATTTAAAATGTTTCTTGTTGAAAAAGTTCAAGGTTTTTGTTTTGGTTTGTTTTACTGTTATTCTGTTAAGAAGGGATCACCTACTATTTATATGGAGAGGAAGAGCAAGTATTATACATCTCTAATGACATAATGCAAAGTGGACTAGTGAAAATAATTTCTTTTAATGTGAATGGGGTTCTGAATCCAATTAAGAGAAGTAAGATTCTGTCAAAATTGAAAAAAGAGAAAGCACAGATAGCCTTCCTTCAGGAAACACATATGAGTCAATCAGAACATGCAAAACTACAAAGGATGGGTTTTAGACAGGTATTCTCTGCGTCATTTAAGGCAGGACACAAGAGAGGGGTGGCTATCCTTATATCGAATGTACTTGCTTATGAACACATATCAGAGACTGTGGATGAGGGGGGAAGATATATTAAGATCACTGGGAGAATAGAGGGATCTTTAATAACTTTACTAAATGTCTATGCCCCTCCAGGAAGTGACTGGTTACTATACAGACGGGTTTTTGACTTAATGGTTAACTCCCAGGGAGTGATAATATGCGGGGGGGATTTTAACATCAGGTTGAACCCAGCACTAGATTCCTCAAGATCAATTACACAAAACCAGCCTCTGACTAGGAAGCTGAAAGCATTGATGAGGGAGTTGGGCATAATAGACGTATGGAGAGAATTTCACCCGACTAGTAGAGATTATACACACTATTCCCACCCGCACTCAGTTTACGCAAGGCTGGATTACTTCTTCGTCTTCAGCTCTGAGAAATTTAGGATCAGGGATTGTAACATAGCAACAATTGACCTCTCAGACCATAGCCCTATCTCTATGTCATTAGCGCTAGGAAGGAAAAAAAGGAAAACTGTATGGAAGCTGAATTCAAATATACTCAATGACTCAAAACTATTGGAGAAATTAAAGGAAGACATTAGAGAATATCTAGACTTGAACGACACAGGAGAAGTATCATCAGCAATTCTTTGGGATGCATTGAAGGCTGTAATGAGGGGGAAAATTATCTCTATTACTTCACATATGAAGAAAATTAAAGGACAGAAATTATCAGACCTACAGGAGAAATTAAAGAAGCTACAACTAGCTGACAGTAATAAAATAAACCCCAATTTGAAACAGGAAATTAAAAAACTCCAAAGCGAAATTGACGAAATATTTACACTAGAAACTCAAAAAAAGTGGGTCTTCTTGAAACAAAAGAATTATGAGGCAGGAAGTAAATCAGCAAAACTGCTAGCATATAGGCTAAGGAAGCAACAAATGGAAAATACAATTTACAAAATAAAGAATCCAAAAACAAAAATAGTTGAAAATACAATAGAGAAAATTCAAGAGAGCTTTGAAATATTTTACAAGGAGCTGTATTCTCAACCCCGGGCCTCAGATGAAATTCAAATAGATACATTTTTGAGTTCATTACGACTACCCAAACTCAGTAGTTTACAAAATGACAGTCTTACCCAACCAATTTCTGTAAAAGAATTAAATTTAGCCATCTCCAAATTGAAAGCCGGTAAGTCTCCAGGCACTGACGGCTTCACTTCAGAGTGGTATAAGGCCTTGAAGCCACAACTAACACCATTACTACTTAACACATTTAACCAGATCCTACAACAAGGAGAACTTCCACCCTCTTGGAGGGAGGCAATTATATCAGTCATTCCAAAAGAGCAAAAAGACAAACAAGAATGTGGTAACTACCGGCCTGTCAGTGTTCTCAACGTAGACTACAAGTTGTTTACATCAATCTTAGCACGCAGGCTAGAAATACTCTTACCTGATCTCATCCATCTAGATCAGACAGGATTCATTCGACACAGACAGACTCTGGACAACATAAGAAGAACTCTACATATACTAGAACAGATAAAGAAAGACAAGACACCAGCAGTAATTGTAGGTCTAGACGCAGAGAAAGCCTTTGACTCGGTTAGATGGCTGTTTCTATATAAGGTTTTGGCAAAATTTGGCTTTCAGGAGAGATTTATAAGAGTTATTCAGACCCTTTATGATAAGCCTACGGCAAGAATTAAAGTTAACGGGGATCTTTCTGACTCTTTTACTTTGGAGAGGGGAACGAGGCAGGGCTGCCCAATATCCCCCCTCCTTTTTGCCTTATTTATAGAACCCTTAGGACAATTAATTAGACAGAGTGACACTATTGGAGGCGTTGAGGTGGCGGGAACTGAACAGAGGGCAATGCTTTTTGCAGATGATGTTTTGGTTCTTTTGGGGCAACCGGAGAGGTCCTTCTCGGGTTTGATGTCACTGTTGAACGAGTATGGGAATCTATCAGGATATAAGCTCAACATATTAAAGACACAGGTCATGACTTTGAACTTCACGGCACCAAAGAGCATGCAAGACAAATATAACCTGGACTGGGGAGCAGAATCATTAAAATATCTAGGAATAATGGTAACAAAAGACCTTTCAAAATTGTCTCAAGCAAATTATGGACCATTATCGTTGAAAATAAAATCAGACCTGCACCGATGGAATCTTATCCCTTTTCTAAATCTAAACTCGAGGATTAGCGCAATTAAAATGAACACTCTCCCAAAACTTTTATATATCTTTCGGACTTTACCAGTGGAAATAAATGACAATCAGTTTAGGGAGTGGGATAAATGGATATCTAGGTTTATTTGGCAAGGTAAAAAGCCCAGAATTCGATTTAACGTTCTACAATTGAGAAAAGAGAAAGGAGGAATGGCACTTCCTTGTTTAAAGAAATATTTTTATGCTGCACAGCTAACCCCTCTACTATATTGGTGCAATAGTGAGTATAAAGCTAGATGGAAGGAACTAGAATCTGAAATTAGTTTAGATTTACCTCTACAGGCTGTAATCGTAGATAGAGGCTTGATAGCCCAATTGGAAGAGAGAAATAACCCCTGGATTAATCTTACGTTAAAGATTTGGCAAAAAGTGGTTAAAACAAGCGAAATTCACAACATGCTCAGGCTCTTTAGATGGTGTGCTTATGATACAGAATTTATCCCCAATAGAGGGGATAAAAGATTTAAGTCCTGGATACAGAAAGGCCTTACAACCTACCTTTCATTCACACACAAAAACGCAATACAGAGTTTCCAATACTTGCGAGACAAACATGGCCTAGAACAGGGGGATTTCTTCAGGTACCTTCAGCTGCGACATTATTTCAACCAGAAGTGCAGGCCTACTGACTTCTCAAAAACAGAGTCGGAATTCTTCAGGATTTTAAGGTCGGCCCTCGGTTCGGTTCCCTCCAAATCAATCTCAAAATTGTATAGTGCTCTGTTTCTGATTAAAAATGAAAATACCTTGTACATTAAGGAAAAATGGGAAAAGGAAGCAGGAATAGAAATTTCGGAGGAGGCGTGGGGGGAAATATGCAGCTTTCAGTGGTCCTCAACTAACTCTATGGAGTGGAGGGAACACTGCTGGAAAAATATAGTAAGATTTTTTAAGACCCCCCACCAGGAAAGATACAATAATGAAGGTTCAATCTGTTGGAGACAGTGTGGGTCAAGGGAGGCAAACCACTCACACATATTCTGGGAATGTCCTAAGCTGAGTTCATATTGGAAGGGTATCTATAAAATATTGTGCACAGTATTCAAAATTTATCTACCCATGGACATAGAGTCACTTTATTTGGGCCATATAGTGTGTTTGAAACAGAGGAGGGATATAAAGCTACTCCAGGCCCTTTTGGCGGCGAGTAAAAAATCAATCACCAGAAGGTGGCGTACTACAACTCCGCCTACCATACACGATTGGTATGGGGTAACCTTAGAAATATTTAAGATGGAAAAATTGACTTACTCTCTGAGGGCTCAAAAAGATAAATTCTACCAAATTTGGCAAAAATGGATTGATTTTGTAACCCCAACGAGAACAGATTTTGTATAACTTTGTATAACACCCGGTTTTAACAACTTTCCCTCTATAGTTGAGAAGAATGTAATAATGTAAACTCCCTTCAGTTCAATTGTATATAGTTACTGTTTTTTGAAATAAGTGGGTGAATACGGATGAGCAGTGTCATCTTAATTATACGGACTGTAAGGCATTTAAGGACTGAGTCTTGACACGGGAAAACTGCGACATCTGGATGTTTTCTTTTTCTTTTTTCTTTCTTTCTTTTTAAATTTTCTTTTTATTACATATGTATAGGACTAAAACAAGGAAAATGGGCAGAGTGTGCTATGTAAAATGTCGAAAAGCTGTAAGTTTAATTGTGGTCTTTTTCCAAATAAAAAGATAATTACAAAAAAAAGAAATATCAGTTTTTACAAATGCAACTTCTGTGGAATATCTACTCTGAACTCAGATGGGATTCTTATTCAGAGCAGCATGGAGCCTTCGTGAGGAATAATATTCTGTCTTCAATAAGAAGGTGAAATGTTTCCCTACAATTTATTTTACTGTTTTTATGATTGTTCCTGGAAAGCAGCTGCATCTTCAGCACTGTAGCGTCCAAATGAAGGATGCACTGCACGCTTTACTCGTCTTTTGTGTCCTCCTGCAAACCCAGAGCCCCTTAAAGACTCCATTATTAATATGAGCAGTGCAAAATCCCCACAGGGTGAGATAATGTCTCATCCATTTGCCAGGACGTGTGAACGCTGATGTCTTTTAAAGGATTACAGTATGCTGAGATTCTTGGATAGAACTTCATTCCTGTTAAATGTCAACCTGTCCAGCCTTGGAGACAGATACCAGTCTCAGCATCGAGCCTCATCACATCCCTTGTGTGAGTGTGAGCAGTGACAGATCTGAGAGATGTGCTGTGATCAGGCTGATGAGAACCAATGAAACACAACAGCAGCTGCTCTGCTGCTGTAAACCTGTAAAGACAGAAGGATGAGTTGACGTGGAGTCCATCACATCACAGAGCAGTGGACAGAGACAGCAGCAGGACCACCACTGTAGGCTGACAGTCTCATGTGAGAAAGATGATGACAATCTTTCAAATGGACACGAACAACAGCCTGTACACAGACAGCATGGCCTCCATGTGGTCTGAATGTCTCTCTGACAAACCTTCTACACACAACCTTCTACTGTAGCAACAGAGATGGTTCAACAATAACACAGACAGGGTATTCTCCACTGTTCATGTGTTGATTATAAGGATGACAGAGAAACATAAAGTGAAGGACAGATGGGGCGATTCGAGATGGAGGACAGAATCAGAAGACAAGGCAGAGACGAGTCCAGCCTCAGTGACAATGAAAGCATTTCCCCTCAGCACAGTGTTGTCTCATCTTGTTGGTGCAGTTTGGTGCTCAGCGTGTGGATCCTGTAGAGTCACAATGTTTCTGTCTGAACAGCACGAAACCTCAAGTCAGTTCAACAAACACAGAGTGTGTGTTTTGTCCACTTTGTCCAAACTGGCTTCCAGCACAGAGCGATAATTGCCTGTGGTTTCATGTCTGCTGGGAGAAGAAATTCAGATAGAAGATCAATTAGTGTCATTAACCCTCCTGTCGTGTTCACCTCCCACCCCTTACTTTACTGTTCCACTTGACCAGTCTGTTTTAACTGCTCTTAAATTAGCACAAAAAACATTTTTCACCACCAAATTTTTATTCAACATTCTTTAGCTGTGAATAATGTCTCAAAGTAGTGTTTAAGACATAAAATAACTGCAGGGAAAATACAAATAGGCACTGAAAATATATTACAAAATGAACATGTAATGTAAAAAATAAATTGGAAATCAAAGAACAAACTCAACATGAAGTCGTGTGTGTGTGTGTATGTGAATTCATGCGCATGAGTGGTATGTGACACTCAGATCAGGTCACATAGGCATCACATTTGCAGCATCTCATCTAAAATCAACAGACCTACGTAGGCTTGGAGGTCTGCCAGGTCGATTTCTCTCCAGGTGTCCACAAACACACGCTTCCCCTCAAGGTTTGTCATCTCCAGTATGATTCCCTCAATGGACTCTGGTAAAAAGAGCTGGAAGCTGGACTTGATGTCATCCACACAAGGTGTCGTATACCGTGTTGGCCCTGACGTCATCTTTATGATGTTTTCCACTCTCACTCTACTTCCTCTGTCCTGGGGGGATGAAGACCAGAGCAAGTGTCCAGTCTTGGACTGGAATGTCTCCTCAGGTGCCTGTTCTTCAGGTGCCTCTCCCTCTCCATCAGTCTCCTCAAAGTCTGGATCAAAATCTGCATTGTTTTCCACTTCCGAGACATCCTCCTCTATCTCTGGTTCACTTTCAGTGCTCTCTTCATCATGTCCAAAAACCTGGACCAGAACCTCTTCGACAGAGAACCACTTGGTCAGTCGCCTACTCGTTGTGCTCAGAGTAAAAGGTGTGCAAGGCAAACATCTAGCTATATACATGGGGTCTGTGTGAAGATCACACACTGATTAGTCTGGAAGGTGTGGTTCACGTGGGGGATAGGCACAAAAGCGTGGGAAAGACATGGGTTCACGTAACAGACACCTGTCTGGTCTGTGTGAAGATACGATACATTGTTTCATCAGGAAGTTGGTTCCCGTGGGAGGATCGGCACATAAGTGCGGGAAAGAGATGTGTACCCACAAAAGACATTGTTCAGTCTGAAATGTGTGTGTGAGTGAGTGAGTGAGTTGGGGTGGTGTGTATGGGGATGTTTTCTGTCTGATGGCGGTCATTTTTGACCGGGAACAACACAGGTGTAACAAGGTGGATAAAAACACTCAAACTTCAATGAAAGAAGTGATCATCACTTTTATATGTTCAAGTGCATAGTGTGGAGGATCTCATAAGGCCTTGAGGCAATCAGATGTAAAACACAATATTTATGAGTGTTTTAACTGTAAATCGGTCAGATTTGACCCGAACACGACAGGAAGGTTAAAGGAGCCTGTGGTTTGGCTGCAACGTGTGATTCCTGTTTTGTCTGCAGATATCATCACAAATTAGTTTACATCCACATTAGAACACCAGTGGAACCAGTTCCAGACGTCCGTTAACAAACACACACTTACGTGGTGTTAATCCGCATGAATTCACTACATTCAAAAGTCCTTTTATGTCCTTAGTTGTTAAATAGCTAATCGGAGTTTGACATTGCAATCCTGAAATGATTTTCCCTCATTTCTTTTGACAAATGTTTTCCCCCAGCTGAGTTTTAGCTCAGGGAACAGGGATTAGAGATTCAGACTGTGGACACACACTTGTTTGTGTCTCTTGGTGGAAACACACATTTGCTGTGTTGAATGAAGGGTTTCCTCCAGCAGGATGGATTCATTGTAGTGGACAAAGAGGAGGGTCAGGTGAGCTCTTCATCACAGTTCACCAGGTTTAACAGCTGGCTCCTCGCTCTTTCTGTTTGTCTGCTGGAGAAGCTTTGTAGTGGATGAGGCTGTGTGCTGCAGCAGGTGTGTTACTGTAGTAAAGACTGAGTCCTTTATAACAAGGCACATATACTGCAGCTGTCCATGCATATTGTGTGCTGTCACAGTGATGAATCACATGCAGCCATTTTGTTCACAGACTTTTATTGTGGTCAATAAAGTGCAACATTTTCCACCTTCTGTCTGAGAGATGTGATATCACAGGCTCTGAGCAGTTTCCTTTTGCCACTGTTAATAAATCTGATTCATTCAGACATTTTGACATTTAAGCTCCACAGCTTTGGCTTGTCGAGGATTGATTTCTTTGTGAAGTAGAATGGATTGAATATTTGGCCAGTGATAGATGTAATCACTGTGCAGAGTGCGTTTTGATATCTTAAATCCAAAGATTAGCGTGGAAAACAATTTGTGAGGCCCCAGATGATGAGCAGAGAACAGTATGGCATCCTTTAATAAGTGTTTGAATATAAATGTCTCTCACTCTTCTTCAGTCTCATCAATGGAGCTGAGTGTCTGTCAAATGAAGCTGGCAGCTGAAAAATAAAATGTGGGAAGAGAACATTTTCAGACAGTGAATGGCAGAGCTTTACAGCAGGAGTTCATGATCATCTGTAGACATCTGGCTCAGCTGGGAGACTTTTTTCCCTGAAGGTCTCTACAAAGAATCCTTAAAGGACAGCTGGTGGATTCAGAGATTTCTTCCTTCTCTCTGTTTATTTCCTTTTACACAGCGAAAGAGAATCAATAACAGCAATTACATTCAGCGGATATTGAGGATATTGTTTTTAGAGAACTGGATGGCTGTTAGGAAGACTTAAATGATGAGATTTGTTCCTGTAAATTACAAAGACAGAACTGAAACACCATAAGGAGCCATTTAAACAAAACTGTCATGTTGCTGTTGCCTTTATGGGCAGCGAAGGTGAAAGAAAACGATGGATCACAACACGAGGAGTCCAGTTGAACCACTTTGAACAGACTACATCACTCACAGGAGAAGCAAAAGGAAACAGTGGAAATGTTTGTCATGTCTCAGTGTGAGGAAGCTGTCAAACAGCCTGCAGCAGCCTGTGGAGACTGTGGCCATTAGAACAGTAACACGATAAAACACATTTTACTCCACATTACACAACTAATGAGTTTTCTTGTGTCTGTGAACAGGAGTTTGTTCTTCTTTGATTACATTTGATAGAAGTAGTTTTTCCATCTTCACAGTCATGTGGTTTTCTGGCATCATATTAGTTTCAGATTAGTTGAGATTCAGTTTGTCCACTCCTGTCAGCTGTCCCCTGATTCACTGTGCAGACGTTATTGTTATCAAGTCCTCCACCGCAGACATTTTTCCACTGAGCAAAATAAGTGGCCAAGATTCAGAGATTCTAATGATGTGAGCTGATAAAAAGGTCGAAGAGTAGAAATATTTTCTGCCTGACTGATGATCACACACTGATGGCTGCGTTTTCATCAGGGTTTTTATCAGGACTTTGACCTCATCAAGGTCTTCATCTCGCTTCACTTTGATGATAAAACTGAAAATAACTTGTCTGAGTTTCATATGGTGGAGCTCAAAGTGTTTGAGTTCAGATTGTGACCTTCATCTGTTTCTCTTCTCCACATTAATGTCCATCACATTAACCAGAGCAGCTTCTGCATTGTTCATGAGGAGTTTGAGCCATCACTTAACACATTTTACCCTCCTGGAGCTGAATCTAATTTTGTTGGCTCGTTTACTCTTGTCAGCACTCACTGTGATCCTGTGAGTGTGAGGACATGAAGAGAGAGATGCACACAGACTGAGGAGGCCGCGTGTGTGTTGATGATACGTCCACGCTGAACACGTCTCAGTCAGTGTGAGGAGAGGAGCACCGCCTGGTGTTTGATCTCGGTTTCTCATCTTCCTCCTCCTGGCTGGTCTGCATATTAAAGCTCCCAGCTGGAGGCCTGCCTGCTCTCACTCACCTCATATACTCTGTCTCTGATCTGTGTGTGAGAGGGGATTGGAGAGCGAGTGGTGTTCACTTCAGATTCATGTGATTGTTTTCAACTTCTTCAAGTGTATGTGACATATCCCCAAACACAAAGCCACATTACTCACAGTACTACAGCCTACAGTGATGGTGGATTTAATTCTGACACTCCAGACTCTGGATCAGCATCCCCGTTGGAGGAGAATTAAAAGTATTCTCCATCTGATTTTACCTCAGATTGTGCTTCTCCCCCTTCTGGTCTCTTATTATCGTTACACTGATGACAAGCTAACTCTGCATGTCAGTTCAAAAGAGTCCAAACCCACATGGATCTGTTCCACAGATTTTAGTCTCTCAGAGCTCATTTTCAGGTTTTCCAGCTGCCAAATAAGGTCAAGTCTCAACACTCTCATTAATCCTCCTCAATATTAAACTATAAGTAGCCGCTTCCAGCCAAACAGGCTGCCTGCTCTGTCAGTAAACTGTTGGTGAGTCAGAACTCTGCATGGTAACTGAAAGCCAAAAGAAACACACAAAGGATTTGATTTGATTTTCCACAGCAGAACAATGTGACGTCCTCATAATAAAGCACCGAGCTCATGAATATGAGACAGTTTGTGTTGCACATGTGCAGATTCTGCAGCATTAAAATGTGCACACAGTAGTGGGATGTGAGCTGAAATTTCACACTGCTGACAAAATGGTTGTATGTTTGCTGGTATGTGAGAGTCAGAACAAGAAGTGAGCTGGTCTCTTGTGTGTGAGACACACACTGTGGACAAGTTATAAGCTCCTCATGTTGAACAGAAACACAGAACACTATCCGTCCTCCTTCATGCTCCCTCCTCCTTCTCCCCTCTTTCCTGTCTGTCTGACTGTCACACATCAGAAAGACATTAATACCATCATGTTCAAAAGCAGCATGAACACACAGTCTTTGTGACAGCAGAGACTGTCATGTCACTGCTGCAGACAAATGCAAATATGAGTTCAAAGTCAAACTTCACTTTGAAGTGAACAAATAGATGTGTCTGTTCTCTGTCTGTGTGTGCAAAATAACGTCACTGAGTCCATTTGAATGTGATTTTAATATTATTTTGCTCCGGATTTGCCCATCTCTGTCTGTCTGTCTGTCTATCACTCACTACCCACTATAAACTGATGTGAGCTGTGGTGAAGGTCGTCTGCTCTGTAACTGGCATGGACAGAAATAATTGGACAGATTTCACCTTTGAATTCATTTGAAGTGAGCGACAGGAGATGAGGAAGACGTTCTTTTGCTCTGCATCAGTCGTTACTGTCTTACATGAGACGCTCTATGAAGTGTCTAAGAAGGACTTGTTGAGGTGCTTGGACATGAAGCATCACAGCTGATGAGGAGATTAGCGGAAAGTCTTCACTCTGTCCCAGAGGAGCCTGATTGTCTTCTCTTTCAAACACTGAGTTCATCTGTCTCCTCTCTTTTTCAACATCTTAGCTTCTTCGCATCTTTTGTTTCATCTCTGTTCATGATAAAAACACTCGTCTCACATTTTAATGACTGACTGGGGACAGTGACAGGATGGTCTCCATGTTATGTCCAGCTGTGGTGCTCATCTCTGGTCGTAATACTGAGCTGGTGAAGTAGAAATATTCTCATCGACTGACCACATTACCAGTTGGTATCAGCATAAAACCTTTTGTCAGAGTATTTAGATGGTGGAACAACCTTTTATGAAACCACCAAGAATCTACTTCAGGATTATGTTTGAAGGAGGAGGCCATTTTGTGTCAGGTGAGGGTAACTTTATTTACTTCCAGCTTCTTGCTCTGGTTGCTGCCAGCAGGGCAGATCTGCAGGTCTGAGTGTGAGCTGAGTGCACTTTGCTGCTCCCTGAGATCCTGCTGAGACGTTTTCACCGAGCTGCATGAACACAGGATGGATGAGAAGATGACAGGGCTGCAGTGAGCGGTCAGTGAGAGACAGACGGAGTGGAAATTAGTGTTTGTCAGGAAGATCCTGTGAAGGCTTCATTAACAGTCCAAATATCCGACAGAAGACAGTTAATCACTAAAAATTATTATGTGGGGAAATACATCTAATGGCCAGAAAATGTGACATTTGGACAGCTGATAAGTGAAATTAACTCATGAGCTTTTGTGTCAGCAATCGCATTTTAAGTGCACTAAATTGCATTTAATTTTAACCACCAGGTAATGACTGTTCTGTAAAATAAAGTGTTGCTTGTCTACAGTTGCAGTGTGTGTTTTCGATGTTCCAGTCCATTATTCTTCTCATGTTCCTTAATATACCTGAGGGTAAACTGGGGAAATGACAAGTAGGTTCAGAGTGAGCTCCTCCGTTTTCCCGACTGGCAGGTAAACAGAGAAAGTCCAGACATCCAGGCTCAGTGATGACCTCTTCTTGTCTTCTCACTACAGCAGTACAGACAGTCTGTGAGAAACACGACTGCACTGTCCTCTGCGTCAGAAAAGATGAATCCTGTCTTCACAGTCAGAGCAGAATGAGCTGAACTCAGATCAGTGACAGCATTGGTGTTAGTCTGAGCCAGTCATTCACTGTTTATCCTCTCATCTCAGTCTTTGATTGGTTCAGTCCTCTGCTGTTCTGTTTTGATTGATACTGACATGAGATCAGATTCAAACTAAGAGTAAATTCTACAAAGTGATGAGACACTTGATCTGTCCTCTCTGCTCAGACAGACGTGTGGAACAAACAGAGATCAGCTGAGATGGTCCACGATGGTTTGTGAGATTCTGTGCAGTACTGAGCAATGAGCTCCTCTGAAAGTTGAAAATGTGAACTTCAGAACCTTCAGATAACAATCACACCTGTGATGTGAGAAGATGGTGTAGGAAGGAAGAGAGCTGATGGAGAAAGTTCAGACTGACGCTGTATCATCTTCTTCTGGGAGGAGAAGTTGGAAAATGTAACCAGCAAAGACTTGAAGCTGATTCTGTGTGTGTTTATACGTTTGTGTTTTAATTCTGTTTTTCTCTTTTCTCTTCTCTTTTGGTCTCCTAAACTCCTTCATCCTGACTCTTCCTCTGTGGATCCTGACATGCAGGTAAAACATGATTAGTTCTCATACAGAGTTCACGTGTAAGTGTGTTTGTATTGTGTGTATCACAGTGTGAACAAGTCAGTGAGGTGAAAGTGATGGTGTTTGGTGTTTCCTCCACCTGACTGTGGATACTGATGGAGGGTAACAGGCTGTTCCACTGTGTGATCTTCTCTCCCATCAAGTCAAAGCTGCTCTCACACCCAAAGCAGCTGTGAAGTCTGATCATATGTGTGCAAGCTGATGATGTGAAGTGTCACTGGAACTCATTAGTACACACCAGCTGTGAGTTTGGCACTGATGACACCTCATTTTTCGACAACTTTGGTGCCAAAACAATCAGCAGGGAGAACGATGACTTATTGTGGTAGAGTGACTGATATGTAGAAAGTTTTGGTGTTGTTAGAGACTGATTGGATGAGTTTGTTCATCTTTCTTTTAACTTTGCTGATTCTTTCTCTGCTGCTGCTTGTTAGATGGCAGCGAGTGTGCAGCTGAATTCTGCTGAGGAGTTTGAGTTGAGTGTGGGTCCAGAAGTCTGCATGCTGTGCGATGGAGTATTTACTATTTTATTTTATTTATTTATTTTTTTTACATTTATTCTGTCTTTTCAGATCGAAACTGTGGAGTGAAGCAAGTTGTGGCTCTGATTGTTGGACTTGTGACAGAAACCACCAATATGTGTGTGTGTGTGTGTGTGTGTGTGTCTTTTACTGCTCTTACAAAGAAGAAGCTTTAATGCTGAACGTGCGACTTGGGTTGCTGTAAAATGAGATTATATTGATATTAATGACACATGTTGTGCCTGTGAGACGAGCAGAGTAACTGGAGAATATCTGAGTGCGTCTCTGTGAAAGATTCACTCAGTGTCTTTTCCAGCACCTCGAAAGCCATTAGGTGACAAAGTTCTGCAACAAATTCCCCAACATGTCATTTGATTGGTTGCTGTTCAGCTTTTTTCCAGTTCTGCCCCAAAGTCGTTTACATTCTGAAGAGAGCGACAGAAATGGTAGAGAAATAATCTTTCCCCACAGTCACCAGCTTCCACTTGGGTGGGTTAAATGCAGAGCACAAATTTCGTTGGAGTGAGTTCCCTCCAATGACAAAATATGTCACTTTCACTTTCATTTCATTTTTCTTTCCACTCGCCGTGGGACATCTGTTGAGACAGCCGTGACTCTGACATCGTGGCCCGACTTCTTCCTGAACCTGCACTGGCTTCACTGCTTTTGAAACACATTTCTGAAGTCAGCACAGATCCTTCTGAACATACAGAGAAGTTGTAGCAGTCCAGTCCCACTTTTTTTTATTGTGTAGTTTTCTTCATTCAGTGGTTTCTTCAGGGTTTTCTTGTGTTCTTTGGAGTCCTTTGGGACAACCAAAACTTGAGCAACATCCTCACTTTTCTTCTCATGGCTTTTTAAGTGATGATAAATTTGGACTGTGGTTTTCCACAGATGTAGCCGTTAGTTTCACTACTAACTGAAGAGGATGTTTGAAGACTGTATGCACTGATCTCCTCCAGCTTCTGTGCTATTCTTAACAGATGTGTCTTCAGTGTTCCCATCCCTAACTTTAGCCTGAACTCCTTCTGACATGTGGAGTTTCTTGTCTTTTCATGCTGCTCTGTGCTGACTTTCTGGGCTTTTTGGGGTTTTTGAGACTCATTGCAGGACATTCCAGTGTTCTGTACTCCTGAAAGCTGTTTCACATGTGCATATTTTGAAGACCCTGTTGTGCTTTGCTCTCTTACTGTCTGAATGACTGTAACAATCAGGTACACACTCCTCCTTTGGTAACATCTCTGCACTTGAACCAAGTTCTTCAGAAACCTGACAGTTCTTCAACATCATTACCTTTGAGTCTTAAAAAATGTTGTCTAATGAGTAGTAGTGAGTAGTAGTTATCCACCCTTTCCACTCAGTCTCAAGGGTTCCCATCAAAACAGACCTCTGTAGGGACACAGCAGACTCTGAGACAAGTAGACCTGCAGTCTCTGTAAACTGGTGGGCCGACACTTCAGCTCTGTGAAGACTGAAGGGATTTGTCCTGTGGGCTGAGGCAGTTTCCAAATGAGACAGAGTCAGATCTGCACCATCAGCAGTGTCTTTATATACAGTCAGGGAATCTTAACTCAACCGATTTATTGTTTTAGAACAAGCTGGAGAACACATTCCAGCCTCTTCATGCTGTCTCCAAATGAACCACTGCAGTCACAGTATGGACCTCAGACTCATCAAGCTCTGGACTGTCAGCAGACCTGCCAGGCTTTACCTTTAGTGACTCATTTCTCATTTTATGTGTTACACAGAATATCCTGGTTTCCACAAAAGACTCCCCTTAGTAAAGCTTCATATCCAGTCCTGAGGTTCTCAGAGCATCTCCTCAGAAATCAAAGGACTTTCACACAACTTTTACAGTGTGTTTTCACACTGACATCCAAAGTGCTGCAGGAGGACAGAAACACTGAGCTGGACATTAATTATAAATTAAGACACTTAGGGGTCAGGAGGTTTTAACTTTGAGTTCAGTAGGAGACATGGGCACACTGCACTCTGTAGGATTAATGTGAAGTTTCTCTCTAATGAGGGAATGTAATGAGGAGGATGTGTTTTTCCCTGCACTGATAAGATTCTGATTGCAGAACTGTAAAGCCCTGATGAAGTGTCTTTTAGTACAGATTTCACTGGACTTGGAGGTTTGCTGCCAAGCATGTCTTGTAATGTCGACTGTCTGCGTTTGATGTTGGGAAAACTTTCATCTGCTGTCAAAAATAATCCCACATTTTGTCTTTTGAAACTGTTTTGTCCTGATGTGTTAAAGCTGTCACCTGCCCACAATGGGATTAGTCATCATGGAACTTTGTCCTGCTCAGTCTGCACCTCATAGTGAGACATCCTGGGTTTAACATTGAAAATCTTCCTTGAGGAATCATGTAAAAGTTCTTTTCTCCAAAAAAACCAACTCGACTCTCTTTGAAGTACAGTAACTTTATAAATCCTGTATTAGCTGTGTGGTGCTGAGCGGAGATCACTCACACACAAACGCTCATTCATCATCATTGTGTGCCGTGCCATGTATCATACAGTGGTTGGAGTGATACGTCACTTGTCGTATTTAAGGTTGTTGGTCAAATGTGATGGAAATTCATGACTTTGCTTGAATGTAATGTGAAAATATTCCACATGATCTGCTTCAGTGATGAAGTCTAATGCCTGAAAACTTGTTTCAGTGTCCATAATGAGATCACATATTTAATATAAAAGCAAACTGTCGACAGGAAGTTATTTCTACTCTTTGTAGCTGTACACTGTCAGTATCATTAGTAAACCAAGAAATACCAATTGTGTCCAGTGGACCATAAAACCTCCAATCCTCTGTGACTTCATTTCACTCTGATGCTTTTCAGAAGCTCCCACAGTCCCTGGAAGTGTCTCCCAGCCCCCCTTACATCAGTGTGTACACTTTAAAAGGTTTTGGTCCAGATGAGCTCCAGTGTCTTGTTAGAGCTGAATGTATGGAGGATAAACCCAGAGGTCACTTGTTGGTTTGAATTGTTCAGTGGTGAAGTTTCTGCTCTGCTCTCTTCCTGTCTGACTGGTGTGCTGTGAGGATCAGAGGTGCTTTGTGCTGCTTCACAGATTCTTGTAATAATGTGCGAGCAGAGTAGAAGCTGTTAAGTGTCCTGCTTATCTGGATCTCCTCAGTGTAAAGTAGCTTCAGCTGGTTGAGTTTCTTGTACATGATGACAACATGCTGCTGGTTGTATTTGAGTGTGGTTGAGTAACAGAACAGGTGTCCACTCTACAGATGCTGTAAAGCAGTTCACACACCTCTCACACTTCACACACCTTTTCACAACACATTCAACACTGTCAACAACACAACAGAACTGCAGTTGGAGTCAGTATCCGTTACTATCAGAAATAACTTTTGGTTTTTGTGTTGTGATGAGCAGGACGTCTAAACTCCGTCAGCCTGTCTCAGTGTGTCATTCCTATGGAGACAAACATGTTATGTGTGAGAGCATCACTACACACAAAGACCTCTCTGGTGACAAGACGTCCACACGCCACAGGCAAACCAGAGAGACGCAGGACACATTTGGTGAGCGCTGTGTGTTTCCTGTGGAAATTTCTCTCCACGTCACAGAGAGACTGAAAATACAGAACAGATGGGATTACAGCCACACGAGCCAGAGATGTTTGTTTTGGTCACCAGATACTTTCTTCCCACAGAGAAGCATTTAAAATGACCCCAGAGAAAACAAATAAGTGTGAGTGCACACACACACACAGATGAATAAATGATGTGAGGATCCCACAGAGACTCAGACCTCAGTTTCAAGGCTTTTAAGTTCCAGCTTCTGCAGAGGAAACCTGGTTTCAGAGAACAGAGAAAGAACATGAAGACATTTATAATCATGACTGAATCACAGTAAAGGATGGACGCTGTTGTTTTGTTCACTGCTGTGGTATGTTTGTGTCTCCTACTGTGAGTTCAGCTGGATATCAGAGCACAGCAGAGGCTGACTTTGACGCTTAACTGCAGACATCAACTCTGGTTAGTTGATCAGGACAGAATGTGAACCTGAGCTTGATCCTGGACTGAAGTCAGCAGTGAGTTTCTTTTTTTTTCTTGTCTTGGATGTGAATGTGAATGTGAACAGGGAAAACCTTCACATTTCTACACATAAAAAGAAACAGACATCAGACTGCTGAAGGTGTTTTGTTCTTTCCTGCAGTCAAACACAAACTATTAATCCCAGTGGGAGCTCTGCTCTGGGGATCAAGAGGAGAGAAACACTGAACAGACTTTAGCTTCTGCTCTGCTCTCACTGTACTGAGATCAGATACACTGTACATTTCTGTGGTGACTGCAGGACTCAAATATGCATAAAATACATAAAAACCTTTAGAGTCTTAATACACTTCCCAATAAAGGAACACACACCCGCACACACTCTGACTGCATTGCAGAAGTGGTTCTTTCCTCTCGTGAGGGATATTGGGTGAGCAGATAGCTCTTCTGATCAGCAGGTCCAAATGACTGGCCACCCAGTTGCATGCTGGGTTATCGCTGAGTTATTGTCAGAGACTCAGATAAAATGTAACCACTGACAAGTGAAAGAAAAATGGAGTGAGCGAGAGAAAGAGGAGTTTCTGCAGGTGAGGGGAGCAACACCATAAATCAATAGATATGATGATTCACATTCATGTTTTACTTTTTTAGTACCACGAGTCCTTTGGTGTGTTTAAGTGGTAGTGGATAAATCACAACTAAAGCTTTTATTTTGCTGAATGAGTTGACTTTGTGGAGTTTCCTGTCACCACCCAAGTGTGTTAAGCAGCCATTTAACAGCCAGCCAGACCCACAGACTGGTCATAATGTCTCATATTTCTGAGCAGAGAGGAACTGGCCAACAGCCCTGAATAATATTTCTGCCAAGTGTGTGACAGGATGTGTTGGTGTTCCCACCTCCTCTGTACAGAATCAAGACACCTGAAATGACCTTATTGAAGGCAGCAGGTGAAGCACAGACGGAGGAGAGAGGAGGACATGAAATAAGAGAAGTGAGATGTGCCCTCTGCATCAGACTGTGGCTCTGTTTCTAACACAGTTTACTGCCATCAGTGGGAGCAGCTCACTCTTACCACACAGAAACTTGAGTAATAAACGCAGAGGGATTGTTCTGTTTCCAACCTCACCTGAGGCCGATCTCCATACTGAATTTGACTAAAGTTATTTATGTGCTCAGCTGGAGGTTTACTAAAGCTAATAAACTTAGTGCTTTGCTGGAGGGCACAACAGCAGGAGTCTTGAAAGTAAATCATTGGTTAAATGAAGCAATGAGAGCAGATAACCAGCTGCAGCTCCACTTGTCCTCGATGTCCCAAGGACGGCTCGTCTTGGTTTGGTGCTAAATTCTCCTTCCAGTGCTCCACAGGAGTCCTCTAATTAAAAGACATGCAGTGACAGCCATGTTTGCTTTCTGTTAATAACATCCTATACTTCAGTTTGGCTGTAAAGTCAGAGCAGCACAGAAAAAGCAGTTTGAGAGCAGAGCACATTCTGTGGGAAGCTGGTGGAATAAATCTTTCTGGGAGGACTCCCACTGGTCTGCACTGGAAGACTGGGTGCTAAAGGATGAGTGCAATAATGAGAGAACTGGCTGCAGTAAAAGAAGAGTGGGTGCTTTATTGGGAGAGTGGGTGTTGTTCAGTGGGACAGCACTGTCACTTAAAATCTTCAAGGCTTTTCTCCAAGGAATCCAAACTGTGACTATAATCACTTGAGATCTCTTTGTTGGGACTGTGACACTGCTGCAGTGAAGTCGTTCTTCGCTTCAGTTCTGATTCATTTTGAGTCCGTAACTGAAGTTTGAAGAGTGTTTTTAAAGCTGGACTTTCCTGGTCTTCACTTCTCTCTGGATGCCTTGAAAAGGCACTTGAAAGCACTTGAAGTTGAAGTGTTGTATGCTTCAGTCCAGTGGAGAGCAGGAAGTGCTAATTTCAAAGTAACTTCCACAGATTTCATTGGACGGCTGCAAACACAGTCTGTGTTCAGTGAACTTTCATGGGGATGTTGACTCACACAGCAGAGACGTCCCGTGTGCCTCCTTCTTCAGCAGGTTGCAGAGCTGTGAAGCTTTCCTGTGTTTTCCATGTGGCTTATTAAGACCAAATGTCAAAGTGCAGATGTTGAAAGTAACACAGAGAGACGGATGCTCTGATAGCCTGTATCGTATGGTGGCTCTGTGACAGATCCAGTCTGTCAGATCACTGACAGCTGACGCCCAGTGATGACATCTACAGATCAGAGCCCAGTAAATGTGTGCTGTTTATCCTGATTTCTGCTGGTCGTTGTCAAAGTAACATGAGTGTGCGTTGGGACTTTATACTGTAATACACACTGTGGTAGTAGGTAGAGGTTGGCACTTCGCCACACTTTAAATTCTCCAATGTGCTGATGTGAAAGGATCAAAGAGAATGTGCCAAATCCAAAGTGATCTGCTCTCCACTCTTCAGCCACATGCTTCACATTTCTGTTACTGACACAATGGCTGCCTTTCCTGAGGCCTTCACACACCATGTAGACACACAGATGAAGCCCTGAGCTTTAATAAATGTCTCCCTAACCGTCTCTGTCTCTACTGTCTCTCTTTCACTCTCTGTCTTTCTCATTTCTGCCTCTCAGTAAATGTTCCCTCCAGGTTGGCTGTTGTTTCTCACCAGCCACCTTCACATCTGCTTCTTGATGCAGTCCAATAACAAAGAGGCTTCAGAATGAGAGCAGGGCTCCACTGATTGTTCTCCAGTTAGACAGTAATGAGAGGTTGATGTCATTGTACAGAACCTCCCTCACTTCTCAGCTCTGTGTTTGATGGGGTCGTCCCTTTAGGACAGATCTGTTGAATCTTTATTCTGAGATACTGAGATTTAAACTGTGTGAGTGTGTGTTTCTTGATGTGTTGTTTCAACATACAGAAATCCCATAAGGCTGAATATATTTCGAGACGTTTGATGTGGTTTGACAGTCGTCAAAGTATATTTAAGAAGTTTTCCTCGTGAAATTGAAAATGCAATGATAAAATGTGCTGAAGTTGAGGATGTCACTTTCTGACTTTCTATTTTTATTTTTTTATTTTCGGTGATGCACAGCTGAATTTCTTCTTCTTCTTCTACCCGACAGTCTTCATTCTGTGCTTGTCGGTTTTCTCACCTGTTGGTAAATTGACTGATTTCCTGTCACTTCACTGGCTGTCTGTTACTGTGACACCCTAATAAGATCTAAATCCATCCAGCTCCATTTGAAAATCATCCACCTGCTGTCAGGAAGGCCAGGACAGGAAGTGCTGCTGCGGTCTGATCCATCTGTCAATATGCACGGCACCTGCATCAGCCTGCTTTTATGCTCTGCTCTCATTTCACTATCAGTGACTGTTGTGGCGGTGATCTGATTCTTTTCTCATATTTCCTGTCACTCCATAAATAGATGTTGGGATGTCTGATTGCAAAGCTCCTGTGCTGACATTTCCTCCACTCTGCAGAGCTGGTTGGAATGAAACAACATGCAGAGCGAGTAGTGATGGATCTCCCAAAGCTGATGAGTGACCCAGCATTTAAATCTATTAAGTCTGTGCATCAGATGAACTGATTTTCTCACAACATTTGCATCGTTTGTTTGCTCTCCTTTAAAGGCAGAGAGTCTGATGTAAGTTCAACCAGTAGCTGCTCTGCCCCAGGATCAAATTAATGTCATTTTATCTATTGTATAGATACTCTCATTTATGAAAAAGAAAATATGCACGAATCTCAGGAATTTTATTGTCAAAAGCTTGCACACCAACTCCAACAGCAGTGAGAAAATGAAACAGTGGATTAGAGCAGTTGTGGAATATCAGCTCCTATTACTTCTTCAGCTCCAGTGTTGCATGACTCATGAAATCATTCAGATTTGTTCAAATTAAACATTTGGCATCAAACATCCTTCATTAAAATACCACATTTTAAATGCCACTGATGTCATTGAAAGTAAATAAATGAGGATGGGAATTAAAAAGCTTGTTGTCAGAGCAGTTCAGCTTCATAGAGATTCATTTAGACAGACAGGAGATGACGGACAGAGAGACAAAGTGTGAGGACAGACACAAGTTACACACCTTTAGTCACTGACTGAGTTGTCTGACAGACTTCTCTCTCAGCTGCATGCTGAGTCGTGCTCTGCTGCCAGGCCACCATTAATAATGAGTTCATATATCCAGAGAGCCACACTTGTCCCCTCTCGTTATAAAACACAGACCTCCTGGAGCTTCTCCACATAATGCAGACGTCTCCAGTGGCAGGAAAGCTTTGAACAGGACAGCTGGAGATTTTGACTCGCTCACAAGGGGAAAAGTCATCGAGCAATTTACTCAAGCAGGATCATGTCTTCATTTACATTTGTAAGTCAGGAGGCAAATGTAAGCTGATGCTCTTTGAATGGAGTCGACTAGGAAATCTAATTAGTGCTGATGATTGTCCTCATGAATTCATTGTCCTTCTAAGAAAGAGCTTTCATGATTGAAGCGCTGGGGGCTCAGCTGGTTTGGTTTCTAAATCCCATTGCTTCATTTATCTGTAGTTTGAAGCTCTGGTTATTGTGTCTCTTTGTTCAAGCTCGGAGTTATGAAATAAAACAGAGTTTTTAATCATGTAAATAATTTAAATAAAGAGAACACAGAGTGAAATCCAGCTCATTATTCAGACTCTTCAGTTATCTATGACTTATATTTGAAATAGTGGCCTTTTTAACGTGATTGACTTCAGCAGTTCAGAAATGGACCATGGATGCACTGCATGCTTTTCTCTGGCCTGGAGCCTCCAACACGACCCACAGCCTCTAAAATCCTCCATTATTAACATCAGTGTTGCAGGTGAGATCATGACTCATCTGTCAGGTCTGCTGCTCTCAGCCATGTGGGACTAAACTGTTTTTCATTCTGCTTCAGTCAGTTTCCCATTTTCACTAGAGATGAAGTCTCAAAGAAAAATCGTTCATTTTTATCATCAGCTGCTGTGTTTTATGTGATGCTGCAGTCACATGATCAGATTTTCTCAACTATAATTCTGACTGCTTAGAAAGATGCATCGATGTTCATATCAGCACATTTTTAGGATTCTTAAGACATGTGTGTTGGTTATCTGAGGCTGTTCAGGTGAATCGCCACACACACGCACACACACACACACACACGCGCACGCGCGCACACACACACAGAGGACCCACAGGCTTAGTTTTCAGCTTCCTGTTTGTTGTGCGTGTTGGTGGTCAGCAGTGACGTCTGTCATTGTAGATTAGTTTACTAAACTTTGACTTGACATGACAACACAAACAGGATGGAGGACATCAGTTCACCAACATAACACCACACACACACACACACACACACACACACACAGACACACACACACAGTTATTTTAAGTCAGTGTCTTCCAGTCAATCACCAAACAGTCAATATAAAAGCGTCACTCTGTTGTTTGAACAACACAGTAGTCCAACGTGAACACACAGGATGTCCTCCATCATTGTTGTGTTGTTTACAAGGACAACAGAAATTGATAAACGATGAATGTAAAGTGAGGGATGAAGGAAGTTTCGAGCTGACCTTTTTCTTCTTGTCTTTCTCCAGCTGTGTTTTTCCTTTTCTTCACCAAACTTTCCTACACCACAAAAAGAGAGACAAAGAAATGAGTTGTGGACAACAACAACAAGTTGTTTCTGGAGCAGAATGGAAGTATTGTGCTGCTGAAAGACGAGGGTCAGATCAGTTCTCTGCCACAGTTCACCAGGTTTCACAGCTCCTTTCTGTTGGTCTGCTGCAGAAAGCACCATAGTGGATACAGCTGGATGCTGCAGCAGATTGGCTCTGGAAGCTCTTGTAACTTTCTGACACACACAATCCCACTGTTCTGTTCTCACTCACATACTGACCGTTTTCGCTGCTGAAAAACTTGACCTCCCTCGTCTCAGTACTGAAAGTGATGAAGGAAAATGAGAGGATCTCAGTGCCTTCAAAATCACACGAGACTCCTTCTATTGCAGAAGGCCGACATTGAAAGGCTCAGTTCCTGAGATAAAAGTGATTGTTGGTCTGAATATTGTTTGGCTCACTCCTGCTGAACTGCTGCAGAGTTTATGTTTGATTGTCTGAGCTGTTCTGTGTTTCCTGGTCTGAAGAAGAAAGCCATCAGGCTGGTGGGAGCTTGTGGTCGTCTGAGGAACCAGAGGTTGTTTCTGATCTATAATGACTGTGGCTTTAATGGGAAGAATGAAAAGATTTCTTCCATGTCTGACTCTGTAACAGGCTTGTCAGCCACTTGTAGGTCATTGATTTCACTCTTTGATGCTTCTGTTAAAACAGAAATCTAAATGATATGTAGCAATCAAAAACACTGAAGAGAAAGTTAAGCAAATTTATAGAAACACTTCAGTCCAGCTATAATGTGGTGCACGTTCTGACCTGAACAGGTTCATACTGTGAGGCCTAATTCAGACCGCACAATGATCAAGGTTTAAAATGACAACCTGACACTGTGGATCTGAGTCTGTGCCACAGGAGAGAGACTGAGACTGAGAGTTGTGTTCCAGCTCTCTGACTGACAGAGAAAGACTTCAGTTGTTCTGATCAGCTCTGACATCCTGCAGAGAAGAAGAACACAAAGCTTCATATGTTAATGGAGGAATATTGATTCACTGAGTGGCCTCACCTCTGAGGTGTGAGCACAAGCTAAGAAGGAGATGCAGGTGGTCAGGAACATGTCATGTCATAGTTTACTGTCAGATCCTGATTCATATTTAATGAAACTGAAGCTGAACAGAACAGTCAAACATCCTGCAGGTTTCTGCCTCTGCTGAGATTCTTCTGTCCCACTGAGAAACAAACACAGCAGCACTGATCTCTGATCAGGCATCAGTGTTAGTCTGGTTACATCAGTGTAGTCCTCCCAAGTCTTTCAGGAGCTTCATTCTGGTGACTGGGCTGATTCAGTGGCTCCACTTCCGCTGATTTCATGCTGCATTTCAGGTAAAAAGGGAAACTGTGTGTGTGTGGGTGGCGGAAACTGGAAGTGAGCAGCGATCCCATAAGATCACAGTCTCACACACACACTCCTCATATTAACATGGTCACAGCTTTGCCTGCTAATCTGCATGAGGAGATTAATGAAAACATAATTATTATCATTATTCAGTCGTCTGTTAGGAATAGTGAATTAATGATTTTAATGTTTGATTCTGCTCATTCTGTTCACACCAAGTGCTGATTCAGGTGAGCTGCTCTGTACACGTTCCTGACAGCCCAAAGGGATAAACTGAATGTGTGTGTGCTCTCTGACTCAGCTGGAGCTTCTAAACTACTGACGTCAGCAGGATTCTGGGAAAACTACTGGTCCAGTTTTCATGAAACTTGGTGGGAAAGTGAGTGGAGTGGATCTGAATTTGGGGGTGGATCCACAAGGTGTTTTTCTCTCTCACAGAATGAGTTGGCTTCAGTTGCAGGTTGGCTGCAGGGATGGTCGAGCGAGCTGACCAGTGAATGAAGAGAGGGAGTGTTGTCCTCTGCACATCCACGGCACAGACAGAGCAGAGGAGACACACGGAGACAGCGATGTAACCTGGTCACTGTGTTTTTAGCTGTTAGTCTGATCTACACGCTGTTATTAGCTGGAGGCTAAAAGCCCACGACTGAAAGGCTGACACCAGAAACGTCTCCAACACAGCGAGATAATGATGATTAGGAGAAGAAGAAAATACAGACACACACTTGTGCTGGGTCATAAGTGATGACTGAGAGGTGATGCTGATGATTATTGTGAATAATTCATAATAACACTGAGATGTAGTGGCTGTGTTTGCAGGTTAGCTTATCATACAAGAGTGGACTTTGCCTTTGGTGGAGAGATGCACTCTGAGAGCCCTTCTAGTTTTAACCTGTTTGACATCCTGGATATAAACAGATATTGTCAACCCGTCTGTCCGCTTCTCTCTAACATCACTTTGTCTTTGTGGCAAAAATGATATGATGCTTCTTCTGGGAGTGGAGTTAGTGTGGGCTCCGTGTTAGCGTGGACATCTTGACATCCATACGCCAACAACAAAGGGCAGGGTCAATCAATGCATGAATTAACACTTAATTTATGTGCCCCTCCTGTACACATCACATATTATTCAGGTGTCCTTTCTGCAACAGGTGGACAAAAAATCAGCCTTAACTGTAAATGTGTGAAGCAGCAGGCAAACGGGACACAATCAACTGGAAAAGGATCAGAAACTACAGACAGGAAGCTGAAACAATCTGACAAAGTGCTGACGGAAAAGCTGAGTACTTGGAGGCTGATTAGCCAATCAGGTGCAGTTGAGGAGGCAGGTGCTGTGACAGGTCATCAGGAGGCTGAGGAGATGATTGAGATGAAGAGTGCAGAGCAGCAGGAAGCCTGATGGACAGGTGAGACATGATGATTCTGTCCAACAACACACACAAGACAGGAGGAGAGCTGCACAAGTCCGAGTTCTGTGATGTCGAATAGTGATGATCTGTCAGTGAATGTTTGATAAAAGACACAATAAAGATCTCAGCTGAAGTCGTGATGTGAAACAAACCAAGAGCTTGTTTTAAGGCCTCCAGCTGAAACATGTTAACGCTCTGCTAACAGGTGGTTTTCAGAAAACATTTGTGAGATTTAAGATGGAGAGCAGATTTTGGCTGATTATGTTGTTAGTTGATGCTGGTGTACAGTTTGGCATTTAAAGAAGCATTCAAAAAACTCTGTTCCTCTCACATTCACTCGCATAATTACAGCAAGCAGAAAGGTGGAAGCAGAAAACCTCGCCTGGCCTCCCTCACAGCTCACCATAAATATTTATGAAGACATTTGAATAATGTGGTTTTGTAACTACAAAATATCATTTGGAGGGAGGAAGAGGAGAGAGTGGGAAGGTGAAGAATGTCAACAAGCAGAGGAGGAGGAATCTGCCACATTTACACTTTGGTCTTCAGGGGCTGATGAAGGAGACACAGTTTGGATGTGAAATGAATAAGCTGAAAAAGCACATTTTTAGTCGTTATGGTGACACACTTTGAGACGTGTCCCCGTCTGATCTGCTCCTGACAGCCTGATGTGTACTGACAGGAGCTCTCCGCTTATTCTCTGTTTTAGACATCAACACTCCACAACGAGCTCCTTTCCTCTGCATCAGCAGCAGGAAAACAAACTGTGCTGGATGAGCTGGTGGTCAGTGGAGACGAGAACACAACAAGCAGAAGCTCTGACTGCTGATCATCCACCGTCCTGTTTGGTGGAATAGAAAAAAAGGGAATAAATAAATAAAAGCATTTGCTATGAGCTGATGTCCGTCACACGCAGAGTCAAACCAAATCGATTTCCACAGAGATTATTCAAAGCCGTGTCCTTCTGAAAACACGTATTAAATCTTCCTCCTGTGTTTGCGACGCGTTTCCTAAATGCTGCGTGTGTTTTCAACCTGATGAAGATGATTTCTCGTTGTGGTTTGTCTGTTTTCTGAAGCAGCAGTAAGTTGATTTCTGTCTTCCACAGTCCAGCTGGGTATTAGAAAACACTTTGTCCAGTCACATTATTGAGGACATAAAGACACATGTGAGATTGTGGACTCACAGACAGAATGTAAAACAGATGACGGAGAGAAAAGTTGTGATGATGTCTGAGAAACATTCATTCTCATGAAGAGCAACAACAACTTTGATCACCCTGACTGAGAGAGGAGGAGAAAACAGGAACACTGGACCTGAGTGTCTGTCTGTCTCTGTCTGTCTTTGTCTCTGTGTCTGTCTCTGTCTCTCTTTGTCTCTGTTTCTGCCTGTCTCTGCCTGTCTCTATATCTGTCTGCCTCTGTTTCTGTCTCTCTCTGTCTCTTTTTGTATCTGTGTCTGTCTCTCTGTGTCTGTCTTTGTGTCTGTCTCTGCCTGTCTCTGTCTCTGCTTCTGTCTTTCTCTGTGTCTGTCTGTCTCTGTCAGTCTCTCTCTGTCTCTGTCTGTCTGTGTGTGTCTCTGTCTCTGTCCCTCACAATAGACCAAACAGAATATATTAAAATTCCCCAAAGTGTTTTGCTTGCTGTCTGTGTTTTGGTTCCCATTGGTGTCTATGAAGACATGACATCATCATGTGTGTTGTTGGAGTGCAGTCAGTTTTCTGCAGACGTTTCATTCAGAGTCTGTTTCTTGTCTCTAATGCTTAGAGCTTAATGTGCTTAGAGCTGCTTAATGAGCTTTTACACTTCACTTCCACCAGGGAGGCCTGATGGAGCCTGCATATTAATGATGTGTATTCATGTAGATTATGTTCATGTCTAACAATAATAATGTGATATTATTATTTCTATTGCTCTGTTGCACTGATCACCTGATTTCAGTGCTTGTTCCACCTGTGTGGAGCAGGACAGCAGACAGTTTGGATGTTGGTGAGCTGCACATGGATCCTGTTTATGTATTTTACCATCAGATTTACAGGAGGTTTACTCTGCTGTACTGAGGATGATGTCTGGCAGCATGTTCAGCGTTTACTTCTCTCTTGATGTTTGACTCACGTCTGGTTCACATCTGTAACCAAACATCTGGCTTGGTTTGTCAGTCGTGTCTCCAACCCAAAGTCAGTTTTGTCCACCTTGATACTCAACAATCAGCTATCTTACACATTTTCCCTTTAGAGTTTTAATGGTAACAAATGATCAGGGTCTGAATACTGCAGTCTGCTCCTTGGTGAGTAATTAAATGTATAATTAGCATGTTTGACAGAATTCATTTCCCAGTGTTGCTGTAATTCTCATATTTATTGTATCCTGATGAGGTTTTGTGGTTTTAATTCTTTCTTTATGCTCATTGAAATCCCTCAGAGGTCTCAGGCTGCCATTTTGTCTCCTGTTCTGCAAGCTTGGCACATTTTGTGGACAGATATGTGTAATTTATGTATTAAAGAGAACAATTTGGATGATAGTCTTATCTTGGGAAAAGCACAGCTACTAATTTCAGTGATTTAAATAATTGTAATTATTGAAGCTACTGGATAAAACTGTGACGCAGTCATCCATCAAGCTCAGTGAAATTCCCACAGAAACAAAATGTGGTTCTGGCCTTCGCACAGAGCAGCTCTGCTCATAGAACATAAAAGTGTTTACTTCACACTTCTTCAGCCGCAGATTTTAACTTAATTTAGTTTGTGTTGTGTTGTACAAAGCAGTCTCAGTGGGGCAGTTAAATTCCATTTTCTTTTATGGTTTGATACAACAAAGAAAGAAAGAAACTCACTGAACTGATATTGTGTGTGTGTGTATTGTTTGTAACAGCAAACAACACACACACACACACACACACACACACTGATCCAATTGACAGCTGCTTGTTTCTGTAACATCTGTGACTCCAACAGCAGCAGCCTCCTTCATGTCAACAGCTGAGGCTGCACTGAGACACCAGATGGACACAGTTTGATTTGTCACAGTGGTGTTCAGAGGAGATCATTTCATGGTTCAGGTGTGTGTGTATGTATGTGAGACCAGTGTGGATGCTCTCCTGTCAGGTGGCGTCTGTCAGTCATGTGACTAACACAACATCATGTTGCTTTGCTGTGAGCAGACATGCAGCAGCTGTAATCTGGATTCACACATGAGGACGAGGGAGAGACGACTGATAGGCAGTTAAAGGACAAAAGTGGGATTTCCTCTGGCCTGCTGCTTTCAGTGTTTAGCAGCAGATCATTAAAATGCACAAACAGTAGACAAGCCTGCCAAACAGTAACATGTCTTAGTATTTACTGACATGTGGTGCAGCTGACATCAGGGAAGGTGGAGACGTTGAATGAACACAACTTTTAATAACCTTCCAACTGATAACATCACCATTAAAACCTTAGTTTACATGACATCATCCCCATTGATTTATTGACTGTAAACTTTACTTATGAAGTGAAGATCAAAGTCAAGTGTCAAACTATTTTCTTGTCAGGAACTTGTTTGAGATGTTTTCTGAGTCTCCAGAGTGTTTAAAGTGCAGGTTTGTTCCACTCTGTGTTGAGTCAGTGAACACTTTCTCATCATGATCTTTGTACACTGTCACTTATTCAGTTTGTGTTCTACACTGAAATATTTCATGCATGCAGTATTTACTTTGTTGGGTTTATTTTAAATTTTGCCCTGAGCTCAAATATCATATTCCACACTGGTTCCGTTCAAGCCCTGCTGTCTTCCTCATCACTGGGTGCCAGACATCGAGGTGGGACAGCTAAAGACTTGTCCTCCAGGACACAGAAACATGTCCATTGAGGTCACTGAGTGTGTCTCCTGTTTAAACGGTCATGCATCAGTCACCAGCCATCAGTCCAGTGTCTCTGGAGGACAGTAAGCTGTCAGCCAGCACATCAGCAGAGCTGACTATAGACTTGGTTGACAGAGAGGACTGATGATGAGGAGGGATAACTGTGGAGACAAAGGTCAAATCCAGCTGTATGTCAGTGGACAGGAAGACAAGAGGACTAACTGTGGACTAACTTGACATGAACCTGTGCTCCGTGTTTTGTATGTGGAAACAAAATGACCAGATGACTCTTGTAGTTGTTGCGTTTGTCCACTTGTTCATTTCCTGCAGTCGCACGTGAAATGCTGATCCCAGTGAGAGCTGCTCCTCAAGTGTGTTTGTGAAGTTTGGGATCCTGTTTGGACGCTGTGTTATCTCAGCCCTCAGCCAGTGCAATCAGCCGCTAAATTCTCATCAGATACTCTTTATGTGACGGCCACAGATCGGTAACGAGATAATTGCTTCCCTGATGAAACCGGGGGATTGTGGGTAATCAGATAAGTATTCTAATCAGAAGGTTTTAAAGGCTGACCACCTAATTACATGCTGGGTTATGACTCTCTTACTGTCTATTAGCTTATATTAGCTGGCGTATTGGATAACAAGTTGGTGGATGAGCACGGAGGCTTTTGTTTCAGTCGTGCCCCGACACTCAGCAGTGCCAGCAGAAGAGAGAGGAGCACTTTATGTTCCTGTACAGCAGGTTTGTTGTAGCCAAGTCATCCGGTGCTTTGTGTTGGTGATCAGGCTGACTGATGGAGTGGAGCTCTGTGTGGTGCCCTCAAACAACAAACTTTACTCAGTGACTTTGGTGAATGTGACTCAGTGAGTGTAGAAACCAGAGGAGCTCCGTCAGTGGAGGTGAACTGAGCCTCACGTGGTCTTTGAGTCCTGCAGGACTCAGTGCTGGTGTCCTCCGCTGGTCTTTTGGCAGTCAGATTGGACTCAGTGGTAGACAGCAGCTGGCAGGGAGAAAATAGCTGCTGTTTGTGTCTTTGCACTTTTTTTCCCATCAGACTTGAAGCTGGTGGCTTTTCAGCCTTTTGACTTGACTTTTCTCAGTGTGATGAGACAGAAGAGTCACATGGTCAGTCAGTCAGAGGTGATGTGATGCCTGATCAACACTCTGGTGTTAATTCATGCAAAGACGTGAATTACTTTTACTCTTTTCTCACATACTGATACTTCACATGAACACTGGATCCTCCAGTCTCATCTTTCACCTCATCATGTGTGACATGTATTAATGGACCATGTGTAAGAATATTTCAGAGGTGGACTACATTTGGTTTCCATTCCGTCCATTAGAATCAATGAGTCCATCACCACATCTGACAGCTTCAGTGTCATTTTAATCAGTCAGCCACAGTCTGAACTTCCCCTCTTTAACCTCCTGCCCTCATTTTATCTCTCATGTTTCACTTTACGGAGCAAATGAAGATGAATTAATGAAATGTTGTCTCTTCCAGACACCAGATTAAATCATCTTAATGTTGAACACTTTCTTCTGTCCATCTCTGCAGTCACTTTATTGACTAACTTGCTCTCAGTCTTGTGTGGGCTCGTTGAACACTTCTCCTCTGATCCTCATCCCAGTGTCTGAACACAAGTCTGTTAAGCATGAAGGACCAGTGAACATCTCATTCATCCTGTGGATCATTTGATCTGAGCCAGACTGTGAAGCTGCAGCTGAGAGCAAAGGCAGGATGTGAAACATCTTCACAAGACGTTCATTTAGAATCTTGTTCACTTTGTTCAGACATCATTCAGCCGAGTTCAGCAAAATGCAAACTAATACAGAAAGGGTTGTTTCTTTCTTTTTCCCCTCCATCATGTTTCCACGTGTCTGTTTGTTTTCTCCTCTTTGGTTTCCCTCCAGTCACCATCTCAGCTGCTTCCTCCTGTAGTCCAGTGACACTGAGACATCAAACTGGATTAATCAGCTCTCAGCATGTACACTTTACATCTCACTGCTCCAGTCTCTGCAATACAAAACAGGATGTTTGTGTCTCTCCACTGTAATTTGTCTCGCTTTGTCTTGTTTCTTCTATTATATTAATACAATGTTTTACTTTGTGCAGTCAAGCGAGCGTCTTTATGACTAATACGCTTAATTACCAACCACGGCTTTAGTGTAGAAGACAAACCTCTGCAGTCAGGGTAAAAGCTCTTTGGCTGAATCTTTGTTTATTACATTCTCACCAAGAGAAATAGTTTTTAATCAGCTCAAGCAGGATTATATTTTAGAATCTGAAATATTTATCATGAAGTGACAGAAGCTTCTGCTAATGTTCTTTCTGTGGCCTCTGTTAGAAAATCTAATTAGAGTTTAATCTTGTCCTCTTGACATGATCGTCCTCATAAGAAGAAGCTAATGTGGTTAAAATGCTGGGGGCTCAGCAGGTCTGGACTGCGTTTGGTTTGGTTTCCCAAATGTCTTCATGTCACCTCCGTCTGGTTAAAGCTCACGTGTCAGCTGCGTTTTTAAAGAAAATGTAGAAAACTACTTCCACCAACAAGCACCATCCATCTGTCACAGCTGTTTGCAACTCATCTCTCTGTCCTGCCAGTTAAAAACTAAATGATGAACTTTCACTCCTTCGTACTTGATGTGACATCATAAAGTCTGTCCTCTCACTGAATAACAAAATGTTTTTGCTCACTTGATCTCCAGCTGTGTGCTTCCCCTGTCAGACATGGCAGAGTTCAGCTTTAGCTGCAGTAATCCCTGTATTTACAAAGTCATTCTCACTTTGAGAGCTTTGCTCTGTTCAAGACCACTGAGCTGTTGACTTCAGCTGCACTGACGTGATGCAAAGGAAACACATGCAGCTTCATTAAAGACTGACACAACTTGTCAAAAGCAAACTATGCACTTGATTCTTTCAAAGGTTGAACAATTATTAAGAATTTCTTTTGTAGGGATTTTGTGACTGCACTTTACAGTGTTTATCTGAGCGAACTCCCTCAATGTAATGTAATATTTTGAAATTTAATAAAAGAGAATATTTCTGGTGTCCTTAGGGCTCTGGCAGAGGAGCTGCAGGGGTGATCAGACTTACTGGGAGTCACAACATCTGAGATGTAACAGAAGCCTGACATGTAATGTTTCACCACATCAGTAAATGAACATTAAAATCACCTGTGAAAGTAACAGGCAGCAAGTGAAGGACACTGAGGGTCAGTGTGATCTGTAAGCACCTCCACAGCAGTTACAGACAGGACATGTTTCTTCTTCTGTGCCTGAGTGGCCATAAAAGGCAGTAAACAGTTCTGCCCCACACACGTTAAGAATAGATTTTAGGAGCAGCCTTTTATATTTACTGAAGATTTGAATATTTAACTTAAAACTCCTCAAGCTCAGAAGACAACTGAGAGATGACGGGCAGAGCAGCTCTACATTTCAGTGAGGATTCCTCATTTCAAAAAGTCAAACAATTTTCTCAGGTCCACAACAACATGAATGGACTCAGACTTTCGTCCCTGGTGGATTTGGTTGCTATTCATCAACTTTTAATGAAACATTGAATCTCCCCTCCAGATTTTTTCTCTTTTAAAACTGATGTTGAATAACCAGCCTCACTGCTCAGGCAGTTTTCATTATTCAGACTGTTGTACAACAGCAAAATAAAACGTCTCTTCTTGTACTGGCATGAAACATCTGTAGACTCGTCAATCTCACATCTGGAAGATCCGTGTGGAGCAGAAAGTCTGCATCAACACCTCTGAGGTTAGCTTTGGAGCAGAGACCTGAACCCGATTCAGACTCGTCTCACTCACAACCAGCTGGAGGCTCACATACAAAGTATTGGTGATAAATGGCCAACAAGTAATTTAAATAGCTGAGCACATTTTTCTTCTTCAGTTCTCTCTTATGAGGAGAAGACTCTTAATGATACAGCCATATTCCATCTGTTTATCACACATGTAAGATGATCACACTGTATTCATTCAACATAATTAACCCTTGAAGTGAATGGGAATGTACTCTTAGAGACTTCAGACTAATCTAATGTTTTGCTTCTAATGCATCAAATATTTCTCTCAAAGTCACAGCCTGAATTGTTTATGTTTTCAGCATGAGTTTACATTATTTTCTGCTCTCATATTAGAAGTGAATGTCAGACTGTTTGCAGGTTGATAAGAAGGCTGAATCAAATGTAAGCTGACTCCTTATCAGGTTGTTAGAGCAGAACTGTCACAGTGAGTCACAGATCTTCATGGAAAATTAAAGTGCAGATCTCAGACGGGTTCAGGTGTGCCTTTAGATTTCTCACACATACAGACGTCTGCTGTTTCTGTCACTTTGGACGATTTGATGATGATTGCAAAGTTGTTTTGTTTTCAGGAGCTGTTGGTTTACTAGTTAGTATTGAACCAGTATTGAACACTAATTAATAAATCTGCAGTGAGTCACGTTGGGCCCACTGTGTGAATCAGAGCACTGATTCATATTCAATGAGGACGTTGGCTGCTGATTGAGACTCTTGTTGTTTTAATGTTGCTCCTGGTGAGTGAATGTGTCTTCAGTAAGGCAGGACTCCACATAAATCTGAATGCACTGCATGTGTTCACATGTGGACTCCTGCAGCACCACAGCTGAACCACATACTGCTGAGTCTGAACAGGTGATAACCACATTTCCTCTCCCTTTGTGTCTTTTCCCCCTAAAACCCATCCATTACATTTATTATCGCTATTTTCTCTGGTCAGATTTTACTGTTAAATCTCATCCCTGCAGCTACACAGAAGGTTCTTATTCTCAGCACTGAAACTTTTATTTCTTGGCTTTCTGCAGACGTGCAGCAGCAAATCTGAGCAATGCGATTTGACTCCTGCTGCAGGGGTTGAGGCAAACAAGAACCAATTAAAAGCTTCAGCAGCTGTTGTGTATCTGTAAACGTGTTTGACTGGTGGTCACACGTCACAGAGCAGCAGGACAGGGACAGCAGCAGGACATGTCCTCCAGTGTTTAGTGTGTTCAGATGAGAGGCTGGTCAGCTGCCTGCTGGTCAGTGATGAGGACAAGTTCAAGAAGTGAACACAAATTAAAACTGGAATAAAGGTGGTGCACTCATTCAGCATCCTTATATCAACTAAGCTGAATTTAAGCCCAGTGAAAACATTTTTACACTGTGCTCAGTGCCACTGCAGCAAAAGCAAAGTGGAGGTGCTGATTTGAAACAAATTGGACAAGAAGCCTCCAATTACTGCTGCGCTGTTTCAGTTTTGTCCCTGAGTGCCACCTTTTACAGAAAACAAAACAGAAATCAAAGATGGAGAGGTCGTGGCTGCGAGATTAAGGAGGAGAGACAACAGCCTGAGAATATACTTTATCAAAATGCTTCCTTGAGAAGAATTGAGGTGTTTTGGTTGAGCAGCAGGAGGCTCAGGTCAGTTCTCTGTCACAGCTCAGCTGGTTTAACAGCTCTCTCCTCGTCACCTCTCAGCTGGAACAGTTTGTGTTTGCTGCACAGAAAAAGTCCAAAGCAGATCAGACTGTGAGCTGGAGCAGCTTGGTGTGACAAGGCAGATGCAGCTGTCCATGGAGACATGTCTTCTGGATGTTGTAATTCTTGGTTAGAGCTGACTGGGAGGCTGGTGGAAGCTGAAGAGCGGATGCTGGTTCTCTCAGTGTACATTCAACACTTACAGTCACTTCATCGTACAACACAACGTAAAGCACCTTTTGTCTGGAGTCGATTATCAAACTGTTTGTTATGACACAAAGCTTTTCTGTTTCAGATTCTGTTACAGTTACGACAGAAAAGACAGAGACGTGCTAACAAGTGTGGAAACAGTGAACAATTTGCTAAGTATTGAAATGCTTTGCTCACGTTGAAACTGATTATTTTTCTCCTTCTGGTGTGATGATGAAAAGATGGTAATTTACTGTGTTGTTGAGGGAAATAAGCTGGAAGCTCTGCAGGCTGTTTGTCATTCAGTGATGAAGGATTATTTTTATTTCTCAAGTGGAATACATTGAATATTTACACACTCATTGACACAGCAGGTGATGATGATAGAGCTGCAATCATACTGAAGAGTTCATCGCTTTATTTCCTCTGCACTACTGAGGCTGCTGATTCCTCAGCATTAATGTATTGGAGCTCTGACCAACATTATGAAGAGGAACCTTTTAGAGATGCATAACTGAACCACTGGCCTCAGTGATGTGACCAGTTTTAGTACCATCATAGAAAGCACATTTACCAGCCATTATGTTATACTAATTATAATTCTGTGTCGAGCTGCTCCACATGCAGGTGGTACCTGAACTTTTCCATTATGTGAGGTTTTATTCAGAGTGAAAGCACTGAATCATTGCACACCATCACTGATAGCTGAATAAAGAACAAGTGAGTGTATGAAACAGGATGCTGGGAGCACAGCTCTACCTCTCTGTTAGAGCTGAATACAGGGAGGACAGAGGAAGTGAAAGTCAGCTCCCAGTGACCACTTCTTCTCTCTCTCTTTGTGTCCCGCTCTATCTCACAAGTCAATCCTGCCCACATGGATGACGCTGAACGTCACATTTACTCACAGTGCAGTCGTCTACAAATACACCAGTTTGATTTTGCTTGGTGTAAACTGCCTGATTTGATGTCTTTCAGATGTTTTAATGTCTGCATTTTCAGACTTTCACGTGATTCTTCTTTGTAAGGTTGATAGTTTTCATTTAAAGTCAAACAGGCTGCGAGACATTTGTGAGAAATCATTAAGAGTAAACTCTGCTGGAGGACTGCAGTGTGTCTGAAGTCTGTGGACCACATAATGAAGAAATGTGTCAAACATGTAATGATGAATAATTTTTATGTCCCTGTGGCAGTTAAGTTTGTAAAATAAATCGACGCCACACGGATGAAATCAGGATGTTGTTGACTTCTTTCCCGTTTTCTTAGCAGAGCAGAAGTCATATCAGGAGAAACAAAATGTTTTTTGGCCAATAAACATAACAATTCTCCTTATTCTCCAGAATAGAAGTTGTTTACTTATACTGTCAGCCAGAGACTTACAGCCTGTTCATGTGCTGTGTTTCAGCTTCCTGCCTCGTTTACAGTCAGCAAAGTTATCATTCTGACAGTATTGTGACTTCCATGATGTCTTAAAGTACTGACAGTGTCAGCATTTAGGTTCGTTCATCATGACAAGGCGGCACGGCTTCAGTTTGAAGCTGCCTGCTGGTCTGCATCAGATCCGGCAGCAAACACAAAGAGAAGCTCGGCCTCTTGTGGAGATACTGCAGAGTGAAGATCTGCTCTGCTCTGCGTCTCTTCAGCTCTGATGGAGCTTCAGAAACAGCATGGCTCAACAGTGTGAGTCTGATGGAGATGACTGATGAAGCCTCAATCAATCAATATCAAGCTGTGATATTTGATCAAATACAACTTGTTAAAATGTCTAAATTCTTACCAATTCAGAACCAAAACGTACTGAACCGATCTCACGTGTACACACAGAGTTAACTTGTTAATTACATGTCATCATGTCGGACTGAATGTGAGGTGGAAGATGTCAGAGTTGTTGTCATCAATAAAGCTGTCCAGCGCTGATCATCTGTCATCCTGCTGAAAACCTCTGGGCTCGACTCGTCTTCTGTCGATGAGCCTCAGCCACACACAAAACGCCTTCAAGCCATATCTTCGACTTCACCTACAGTAGTTGGTAGCTGTGATGTCTTATTGTGAGAGGTGAGTGGATGAGGAACACACTGACTTGTTGTTGTCAGTTTTTAAGAAGACTCAGACTGTAGCTGCCGGTCAAAGTTGCACATCTTGTCTAAAAATCAAATCATCTTTCTGTGCAAACCTTCAGCAGCTCCGTGTACAGGATCACAGCCTCACGACTTAACAAGCCCTTCAGCCAAAGACTTTGAAGAAGAAGGTGCCCTCTCGTCTCTGCCTCCCCACAGAGCAAACCAGCCGCCCCCTCAGCTGGATGAAGGTGTGGAACCCCTGTGAGTGAACCCCCACTATAGCAGGAATGTGTTTCTCTGTGGGAGGTTTACACAGTGAGCACCACTGAGACAGATGGACAGACAGACAGTGAGACGTGTGTCTGCACAATGTGTCTTGTGATGTTGGTCCTTCAGGGAAAATGATAAATGGGATGAGCAGCCGTGTGCTGATGTTGTTCTGCCTCAGTGACACAGTGAGTCAACTGCTGCTCATCCTGCTAAAAACCTCTTATCAGACTGACTGCCCCCACGTGTATGAGGGCACACACACACACACACACACACACACAGGACTGTAAAAGCCAGAAATCTCAGCTCCTCACCCTGACAGTGAGTCCAGACTCCCTGCAGAGGAGCCTCATTTTACTCAGAGCTCATGACCAAAGATCAAAGTTTTGATTGCAGATTTTCTGCTTCTGCCTCAACAATGGAGGCTTTTTTCCCTTTAAACCACTGAGTTTAAAGGGAAAAAAGCCTCCATTGTGAATGTCATGAATGTGAAGTTGTCAGGGCAGGGCAAGTGAAACCCAGCAAAGTGTTGTTGTTCTGCTCTGCTCCCACATCAGTCAATAGATTGTTTATTGTATGCTCCATAAGTCATGCTTTGACACCTATGAGTTACAATCAGTCCACATGCAGTTCCTCTAATGTTTTATATCTCAGTGCTGTGGCTCCGCAGCACACATTTAACTTCCTCTCAATTTCCTATTCGAGTGAGTGAAGGCAGGGGGATGTCTGAAAGCTCCCATAAGGCCTGTTTATATCTCACAGTGCTGATGGAGCTCTGACTGTACTGGATGAGGCAGGATCACTCCTCTTCTGCAGAGCAGCAGTAGTCGGGTGTGAGGAGGGTGTGCATGTGTGTGATGAGCACAGCTGAGCAGAGTTTTGACTCCCGGGAAGCAGTTTATTTGAGAAGTGAACAGGCTGTTGAATCTGGTTATCAGTGTAAGTGTGACAGTACGTGTGGTCTTTCTCACTGAAGACAGTGGAGAGAAGATGTTTCTTCTTCTTTCCTTCAAGCAGAATTCAGTTTCATTTCAAACCTGTTCATGTTTACGTGATGTTCGTTTGCATTTCCTGAAACTGTTGAAGCTTTTTCTTGTTGTTACCATCAGTTCATCTCTGGAGCTTTAAATCAAATCAAATTGTGTCTCAATGGGAAATAAGACAAATCAGTCAGAATTCAGATCTCTGTGACTATTTTTGATATTATTAACCTTTTTTTGCTAAATCTCTGGATTTGTTTTGAACATATATAAACTCAATTGATTTCCTTCAAAGTTTTGTGTGTATGCACACACAAACCAAGAAGAAGGTTTACAGCTGAAACAGCAGGTGGTTACATGTGACTGCAGGAGCTCACATTGTATTAAACTAACAGTATTGAGACTGTGAGGACAAGAACAATAAGGCCGTGTGTGACAGCTCAGCAGAAAATCTGATGATCAGTTTCATGTTTCTGGAAGCGTTTTCTCATTGGTTAATAAGCCACAGAGTTTTCCTTGAATTCGTCAGTCCTGTCTGTCAGCCCTGCACTTTACTCATGGAGCTCATTTTCTTTCTTCTTTTTCCATGAGAGAAGCAACAAGGCGGGATGGAAGCCACCCGTCTCCTCTTTTCTCATTATCAGGGATATGAATCTCACACAGTAATTATCCTGTCTCATGCACTTCATGGTTTATAACATTTTTTATAACATTCAGCTCCACATAATTTACTTCCACTGAAAATATCACCATATGGGAAACACTTTCTGCCTTCAGTGAAACTACTGCAGTCAGGTTATCTCTCTCTCTCTCTCCCTCTCTCTCTCTCTCTCTCTCTTACTCACACACACACACACACACACAATAAGAATTCAACCTTTTTTATGCTGCCTGATGCCGACATTAGCATGCAGAGTAGAAAGAAATGAAAGGCAGAGTTCTGTTTTTCATTGTTGAAGATATTCATGCTGTTTGTGTGTGTGTGTGTGTGTGTTTGAGAGTAGAAAAAAAGAAGACAAATGTGTATATCTTCTCAGCTGTGAATTTATTTTACATAATGACACACATTAGCATATTTTACACTGTTAATGTGCTGATGCAAATCAGTTCAACAGGTTTAAAATATTGATGCGACTCTCTCTAAAACTTCCAAAAGTGTCTGTGATTGGACCGTAATTTAGTTTTAATGTTCAAGTTCTGTTGTGTTGCTGTCCAGTCCACTTGAGTCCCAGCAGCGTTGAAGTCATTTGTTGTCGTCCAGAGGCTGAACTGGGCTGCATCTCTTTGTCAGAGCGAGGTGAAGAGGCCTTCTGAGGAGTGTGTGTCTGCTGGCTGCTGCTTGAAATGACTGTGAAGTGTCTCTGCCATCCATTCAGTCCATAATAAGTCCTCTCACATTCACAAAAACCACCACAGAGAACTTTGTGGAGGACAAACATTTAAGTGTCACAGGCTTCAATCAGTGAGTGATTCAACAGATGAAATGCTAAACATATGAACACATCTCTGAACTTCACTTTAATCTGCGTCCAGAAGACTTTTCAAAGCTCACCATGTCCTAAAGTCCATGTCTCTACGACGTCTGGGCCGATACATTCACAGACATTATTGTGTGTGCGCAGGTTTTTCAGAGGCTCAACCAGCAGAGTCACAGATTAGAGGAGTGTTTGCTTGTACGTCTCAGTGAATGTTTCTACACAGCTGGACTTCACACAGCTGGTTGATGATTGACAGCAGCCTGTCAGTTAACGTGTGTCACACATCATGCAGATTCAATATAAAACCAGTGAAATGTGGAAAATCACCACATTAGATCCTGAGATTTAAATGGACTGTGTCATGTTTGCTATGAGGGTTTTTATGGGAATCTCCTGCATTTGTACTCTGTTTGTTTTTATGTCGCTTTGGTCTTTTGTTTTTGTTTGAACACATCAGATGGAGTAAATGGAGCAGATGCTTCATATACTGTGATTCTATCTCATGCTAATTGCCGGTTACCCTTCCAGATTACAGATTTTGTGTAAACAATAACTGAACACGCAGTTTTGTGACAGCTTTAACAGAACTAAAACTTTTTGTCTGGGCTCATTCATATTTGGTACAGAGAGTTTGGTAAGTGAGGTCGCTATTAGTATCTACTTCTGCCTTCACTTTAGCACAAAGTGCTTTTCAAAGACATTATCTGCAGCACAGAATGAAATTACTGTTTCTGGAGACATCATAAAATGATTTCAATCCTGTGTGAGAGTCCTGAGGTTTGCAGTGCCATGAAAATCAAAGGGAAGAGAAAAAGAAAATGTCTGAGGTGTTTTTAAAGATTGGATGGAAAGAAGGTTGACTTCTTTGTGGACACCGTGGCCCACGAGACTCTCCCTCAGACATTAGCATGTCTCAGCGAGCCTTGGGAGAGTGATAATGTAGTGAGGAGATGGAGGGAAGATGGCTCTTTCAGTCAGCTGGCAGTATTGCTCAGGAACAATTTTACCATCAAACAATTATCACAGCAGAAGTCCATACCGTCTTTCTGTTCTCTGATTGTCCACTCAGCTGAAGATATAGCTGGGAGCACATTACAGATCCTCTGTGGGTTTACACAGAGCTGAGCCCGAGCAGCAACACTGCTGTGTGAATGCTTTAAGAGCCACCACAGACTCAACGGGGTCAAACTGGTGAGGTGGAAGCAAAGTGTAACAGGAGCCAGAGGAGGAGGCGCAAGTGGAACAGCTCATTTCAACAGAGCATCTTGTTGTGAGAGTGGATGTTGTCTGGTGTGTGTCGATCGGTGAGTCGACTGCCAACACGTGAACCTCGTGACCTGAACTGACCTGACAGTTTGAGGCCTTCACAGACGTCAGTCCACTTCATGTGACAGTCGTGTGTACGCTGACACATTCACAGTCAGCCGAAGCCTTAAAGACAGCAGTTTGTGCACAACAGGTGAAAGATCTTTCATAAATGATGGAAGGATTTTGAGTTTTCAAAATGGCATCTTTTTCCTCCATGAACGCAGTCACTTGTGGGTTGTGAGTGTCTCACCTTTCTGTCTTTGTCCTTCCACTTTCTCTCTTTTCTTTCTCTTCAGCTCAAAGTCATTCAGTCTCGGTTCACATTTTCTCTAAAAAGTGCAGTACAGCGTACGTGTATGTGTACTCTCCTCTCATCTTGTCCTGCATCACAAGTCGTTTCAGTGTAGAGCTCGACTTTCATTTGTCCGGCTTCACACGCTCATCAGCTTCTCTTGACTCTTTCTACATAATAATAGTTAGACATGCAATACTTGTGCAACCTGCCCATCACACAGTCTCTACAAGGTCTCTGTGACCTCTCTGAGCAGAGAGGGTGAGGCCAACACTGGGACTGCAGGTTCACTTTGAGGTGCACTTCACAGGGATTCACAGAGCAAAGTACTTAAAACACAAACAGTTTTCAGCTTTTGTTCACATTTCTTCATGCAGTGCACATATAAAAGGTTAGCTCTCATAACATTTCAATAAATAAAAGGTTAGCTCTCATAACATTTCAATCACACTTCAGGCCTTAACCGTTTCCTTCTAATTGAAGCATTGTTGTGTTGAGTCGCCCTTTTACTGAGCTGTGTCCTCCTAATTATAGTTATTTGAATAAGCTCCACCTCAGCTGCTCAGTGTGGGGCCTGAGACCAACTACACACAGAAAGACTGCAGCTGGGCTTTTCACTGCCTTTGGTTTGAAAAGTTAAATTATTGATGCTGGGTTTGGTTTGAGCCGTCATAATGTTGCAAAGTTACAGTGAATCTGTTTTGGCCCAACCAAAAGTAAATGAGTTTTCTCTTCACAGTTTTTTTGTGATGTTTTTCTAAAAGGTAGATATTTATTGTGTTTTGTTGTTGTTGTTGTTGTTGTTGGGGTTTCCATCAGCTGGTGTCAGAATTGAATGAACCTGCTGCTTTCAGAGTGTTGCATTTTGGGTCGTTTGGAGCTGAATGGTCCTGAGCTAACAAGTTCCCACTTCCCACACAAAAACAAAATTTCCTGTTGATATTTTCACTGCAGAAATGGACGACACAGAAACTGTCAGTCAGGCAGAGAAAAAAAACAGTTTAGAGAACATGATGTAAGAAATGGTGAGCTGAAATGACAGTCAGAGAAAGTTTTTCTTTGCTTTGAGTCCTGATTCCAAGAGCCTGACATGAGAGAGTGTGAAGACATGACTGAAGGACAACATGAAGCAACACCTTTGACTGACTGCACTGGACAACACTGGGACAATCTACACAAAGCTGAGATTTCAGCATGACTGGAAGGATTTTCCAATAGTAATAACTTTGGCTGAAAACTTTTACCAGCAGTTCTGTGACTTTTCCATGACAAACGTTTTGATTTGTTAGAGCAGGAAAGCCAGCAGGTGTGATTAATAAGACTAACGATGATTTGTCTGATTTAGCTTCAGCGGTTCCAGGGTGTGTTCATGAGTGTGCTAACTCTCTGCTTTAACGAGACGCTGCAAAGGAACAGAGCCAGCGTTAATGAGATTGATTACACCTGTGATTTTCCTGCTCTGACAGGTAAACACGTCCCAAACAAGGAGAGCTTTTTAACTAAACGATGAGACAGTTAAATCAGGCAGGCAGAGCTCAGGGTGTTTGGACGAGGTTGAGTGTTTGCATCCCCACAGAGTTAAAATTGTGAAGTTTAGAAGAGAAACCACATGAAAACGCCTTGGAGTTATGTTGGCTCAGGTTTTAATGGTCATGTTGGTTGTGGTTTTTGTTTTTGTTAAAATGTGACTTTCACTGTGTGGATGTCAATAGGATTTTAGTTCATTCCTGACAGAGTTTCTGATTCATTTCTCGTGCAGCTTTAAATTAATGAGCCTTCACATCAGTGGTCTGATGTTTCAGGGTGGACACTGAGCTCAGTCTGAACTAAATCCCACTTTTCTCCTTTCAGTGGCTGTCGCTCATCTTCTCTTCTGCTGTCTGCTCTTGTTTCGTACTTCATGCACACAACACAAACACAACACGCATATTTCTACCTCTGAACACGAACATGAGAACTGAATTGGCCTCAAAACACAAATGGAAAGTTAAAAGTACTTTTCACGTCACAGTAAATCTTTTCCACTGTCAGGATTTTAATCAGTTAATGCAAACCTGCTGAGCCACAAACTCCTCCAGTTTGTTCACTTCACGTTCAGAACATCCCAAATCTTTACAGACTCTTTGTGCTCTCTCCAGATGAAATACTGGACACACAGACTCCAGTCTAATCCAACTCTTTCCATCATCAACCCTAAAGCTACATGTTTCATGTGGTCCCAGACAGAGAGAACTTGGGTTTGAGGTGGTGAATACAAATGTGTTCAGAATACATCAGTGGCCAAAAGGCATTAGGCTGCAGATCAAGCCGCTGTTTATTTATCTGTGTTTCCATCCATTTGTGATCAAGTGGAGCAGTGCAGGAGTGCAGTGCATTTGTTCCTGTTCTGTAGCTCTGTGAACTGTAATCCTCAGGATGGATTGACTTTGCAGTCACATAAATACAGGAGGAGAGAGTGTGACTTCACTTAACATGTTGATGCTGTTGTGTGAAACTGCCCACAAAGTGACCTCATCTGTGCTTTAACCAGTGACATTCAGCGGAATATACAAAAGATGTCCAATGTGTCAGTGTGCCTGTCCGTGGTGCTGACTGAGAGCCTGGATAGACCATCTGTCCAGAGCTGTAGTTCCTTCATTCCACAGTCCACACAGTGAGTTTCCTACCTTGTCGTCCACTGTCAGCTCTTTGAACTCCCTGCTATTCTTGGTCAGACTCTACCGACCAGCCGTGCTGTTACTCAGCAGAATGAAAGGCCTTGTTATTGTCCCTCTGTCAGTCACTTCACAGAGGACTCCTGCCTGTTTAACATACTGGGTCCCATACAAGAACACATTTGTTTCACACCAACATCCAGTTTGACTTGTGAGTGCAAAAATCCTTTTATTGTCCTCAAAATAAGTTATGAAGTTATGAATCAAAACAGCTCAAGGTTAGGAGTTTGAAGTTGAAGTAAAACCCACCTCTGTGGTGCTCCAGTGATTTTTAGACTGTAAAGTCAACATTATTAAACATATTTTCTCCCTAACCTGGAAATCAGAGCATCAAGACTTGTGATTGATGCTGTCATCAGGTGACACACTGAGATATTCCACCCAAAAGAGTTTATTAAGCAGGTGTGCAGGGCTCACAGCTGTCAGTCAGAAAATGTGGCCATCTCACAGTCAAATCACCTGCTGTCACAGTGTCCTATTGTTCCATCAGTCTCTGTGTGCAGAGCAGCTCCAGGATCAGTCTGTGGCTCACACTGTGACTGCTGTTGTATAATTAAAGTACACAGTGTGGAGTGAACTGTGTAAAAAGTCTGCGAATAGGAAACATAATGAGGATGGTTTGTTCTTTCCTACAGTAACAGGTCTTTGAATGCAGCATAGTAAATTGTTGTTGTAATCATTGACTCAGTTGGACGTTTTCTGTGTGCTCTGCATCGTGTGGTGTAGATTACTTCAGATTTTCACCCAAGCTTCATGATTTGTCAAATGATTCCCACACCAGATAATGAGACGTCCAAAAGCTGTCATCTGCCAACAACAACCTCTCATCGCTAACAGGTGATTGAGCTTTCCAAAACTTTATTGTCTACCACATAATGACAGAAAATTGTCTTCTGTTAGTGGCTCACAAACAACAAAGCAAAAAAGCAAACACCCATGAAATACTCGCATTAAACTGCAGTAAAACACAAACAGCTTGATAAATAAATCAGAGCAGGTGTGCAAAGCTGCATTAAAAAGTCTGTTTTTTGGGTTTTTTTAACAGTCTGTTTGGTTTTGTCCGCAGTGCAATGGAAGAGTTTTTGTAAGTTCTCTCTGGTTTGGCCAGAGGTGCCCTGAAGGGACTGCCTGATGGGAGTGACTGAGAGGAGTGGATGCAATGCTGAATGTGACGACTGATTCAGAGAGTGAACAGGATGCTGCTGTTCAAATGAAAAAGCTTTGAGCCTTGAGCTGCAGGGCCTTTTTGCAGAGCCGTCCACATGTTGTGTGAAGGACAGCTGGTGGTCAACCTCAGATGTTCGCAGTGGCAGTTTGCTGCATTAAATTGGGATTGAAAACACGGCTAGAAGTCGAATGTGATTCTGTTTCTGTTTCGTTCAGCAGCTGGTCAGATTGGACTGAATGAAGGAATGTCAGGTTTTCAGGCTCCCTCAGTAGTGGGCAGCTTGTCAGCTGTAGAGGATCTCTGGACTCATTCAGAAGCTGTTCAGTCAGGTGTGGCTTGTGAACATGTGTGAGTCCACATGTGTACATTTGACTGTAACGCTGACTTTTCCTGAACGTGAAAGCATCATTTGGACTCGTAGTGAATCAGTCTCTGTCTGAGAACCAGCATCTGCTTCAGCCTTTTGATTCAGCTTAACTCTGGGCTTTTTGCTCCATCTGCTGAGTGTCGTCACAACCCCAGGTTGATGTTCCAGCTCGTGTGTCTTCCTCTAACAAGGCTGGCTCATCATTTATCATCACTGCTGTGTTTGGCAGAGAAGCTTTACGACAGAGTGGAGGAAATAATTTAGAAAAACTCAGTTTGTCAACATGAAAAACTGGAGTTACCGTGGCAACACAAATCAGCACGTCATTTATTTGTGTACCACCTGAGTAAAATGATTTAACAACGAAGGGTTGAAGATAAGAAGGGACAATATAACTTAATATGCTGAGTGTGTGCAGACCCAGAGGAACTAAACATTCATGAAGGTAACTAAACATGCAGCCAGAGGCTCCTGCTGCAGTATAGATGCAGTATAGATTATACACTTTGAATCCTCCTGCTGTGTGAACATCCATGATGTCCTGTGGTCCTGCATCCGTCTTTCCTGGACTGAAATATTTGGCTGCATTGAACTTTTCTGACTGTTCTCGTGTCGGACTGCAGCCGGCTGAATGTGTGCAGACAAAGTGTTCATAGAGGAAAAGTGAAGCAGCTTCAGTTTGTCTCGGAGATCAGCAGGTTTTGGCTTGTACATCCTCAGGTTGAAGATAAACTGTACTTTCCACAGTTTTGCTAACAGCAGCTTTAAAATGTAAAGCGCATGAAAGGCTCTGCTTCAGTCTGTCCAACATTTCTTATTTGTGAAGGATTCAGCCTCAGTGAGGAGGGGAGCAGAAAGACTGTGAGGTTAAATATCAGAGAGAAACAACCTCTGGCAGGCTTCTTCTCTCAGAGGGAATTCTCAAACATCTGTCGGTGTTGGCAGTGGGGAGCAGATCATGTTTCATGCGGCGAGAACCAGAATCATTGTGACAATGTGGTCATTACTCAGGACAGGGAAAATCTCTGGGTGTCCTGAGAGACAGTGAAGCCATTAGTCTGGTGTTTTCTTTAATATCCTCTGCCATCTCTCCTGTGAAGTTCCTCACCTCTGACTGGATTTCCCCACTGAGGCAGCAGAATTAAAAGGTGTTTGGTTCTTGCGGGGCTCGATGGGCTGCAGCTGCCTCTCTGTTAGGGAGCAGGTAGATCAGTTTACTCTGCAGGCTCACATCATGTTGAACTTTACTCTCAGAAAGGCTGACTCAAGTTTTCTGTCTGGTGCTTTCCACATCATCAGGGCACAATGAGCAACACTTCATCTACGAGTGTTTGTGTCGAGAAGTACGCTGATGAGAAGATCAAGCAACTGTGTGTGTGTGTGTGTGTGTGTTCCAGACAATGACAAAGACACACCCTCCTGCATTTTTCTGGTCCTCAGAGCTGACAGTGAGAGCAAGTCTGATATTTCCTAAATGTCAAGTATCAGACACGATTGTTGTGGCCCAGCTGAAGATCAGCTGATGTGATGTGAATGAGTTTAGTGTCTTTCTGAGTGTGACACTTAGCAGTGAAACGGACTCAGTCTGCCTGTTCATATGGACACACATGCTGGGGATGTTGTTTTCCCCGGTCAGTGAGTCAGTGTCTGGTTTTATGTCTTGTGCTGCAGAGGAATCCGCAGAACAGCTTGGAGGTTGTCATCGGTGATGCGTGATCTGTGCTCGTTCTTATTTAGATTCACTATTGAAACATTTGTTTGCACAGATAGGTGCTCCCAAGCATGGACAGAACACAGACAGCATGAAGTCAGAGCTGTGGCATCAAGTCAGGGGGAAGTAGACAGGAAAAGTCCTCGATCGCTGGAGCTTTGCTCTCAGGCCACTATCGGTTCAAAGCTCGATTTACTCCGTCTAATGTGATGGGACGCATTGTTGATGTCAGCAGAATGTCAGAGATGTCAGAGAAGCCCCAATCAAACTCACTGATTAACCGGCTCACTTTGATAGCCAAGTGAGCACAAGGAAAAGCACCAGAAGTGGAGGCTGAGATTTTCTGACAAACAGAAAAGTCTGCAAGATTGTCCTGTTCCGGTCGGGATTCCCATCAGTGAAATTTAACCTGGAATGCTGTGATTGTGTCGAACATTTTCATATTGACTTGTTTGCATTCCTGCAGTCTCTCGCTTTCATCGACAGCTCATGAAAAAGTTGTGCCGTGTGCCTCTTTGGCCATCTGTGTTGTTTGGTTTCCTGCGAGTTCCCGAACTCGGTCTGCAGTGGTGTTTCTTGACAAACTGACGTTTCGACAAGTCTGTATCTGGTCAGGGCACACCTGCTCACACACTTTTGGCATGCATTGCTTCAAGAGGCACCCTCTGAAAACACCTCGGGCGATTTCTTCAGCCACGATAAAGCTAGCTTTCACTGCTGCATCATTTTTGTCTCTAGCTTTGGTAAACATTTCCTGCTGTGATTGCAGTCTGCCTTTTAATTCCTGGACAATTTGATGTTTTTCTTGGAGGGTATATTTAGCAGACTTAACTCCACGTTTGGTGTCAAAATGCCAACATATATTGTCTCATAACACAAAATACACACCGGTTTGTCTCCTCCAAGCACGAACATATATTTGTTTTCCCATCTTTCATTAAATTGTCTTCCGTCAGCATCAATTTTTATCCTCTTGGACGTTTTGGGATTGATTGTTGACATTTCAGGCAGGATGTCACTTCACGGACCACGAAATCGGAAGTGCATTGTGGGAGATATAGTTTATGGGCAATGTGTGCTTTAAATTAGCATGGACCTTATTTGAGCCAATCGTGTGCATTTGAAGCTCTCACGGGCCACACAGAATGGCGAGACGGGCCAGATTTAGCCCGTGTGTCTTGAGTTTGACCCCTGTGTTTTAGACAGAGAGCATTCGTTGTCTTTTTGACTGTTGTTCTCCAGTGAATAGGACGATGAAAAGATTATTATTCAGTCCACGGCCACACATTTCTCCAGCAGCCTTGTATTGATTCATTCTTCTGGTTAAAAACTGTCAGAGTCCACTAAACACAGAATACATGCATGCTGGGAGCATCTGCTGTTTGTTCCAAAAGAACACAAAAAGAAGTCTGAGTTGTGATAAAAACTTGATGCTTTTCGTTCCTGCAGGAATCTGTGAAGATCGACTGATGTTCTGGAGCCAGACATCAGTTATTAGCCATCAGTAATCCTTTCGTCCATGGAATCAAATTCTTTTGTAATGTTTTCATCCTCATCACCTTCACAAACATTACATCACTAACTCTACCTTCAGACTTTCTGTGAGCTTCTGAGGGATCAGAGGTGTCAAACCACGTGCCATCTCAGAACAAGTTTTGTGTTCCAGCTACAGACCACAGCAGGTGATTTCACTCTTTAGTTGTTCCTTGCTGCCTGAAGGTGTGATTATCAGTGTTATCACATGGTGAGAAAAACGAAATCACTCCAGAGAATAACAGGATCCTTTAGATCACATTTAGTCAGGATGAGTTTATTCACCTGATAAAAACAGGGAGGAGTCTTGATGAACACTGACACTTAGTGTGCATTCACTCTCCATACTGAGAGTCATCAGACCATCTCTGTGCTGTGCCATTAGGAAAGACGTCTTGGTACTAAACAGTATTTAAATTCTTTTCATTCAGTTGCTGCTCTGCACAGGCTGACGAGGCTGAGCTAACCAGAGCTAAATATTAACTTTTTATCAAATGAATATTAACCCAAACAGCAGCTGCAGCAGCACGTTTGCTTTAAAGTTAAAATACCACAAACTCTGATGATGTTATTTGACGACTTCTTCTTGCTCTGCTTTCTTTCTCTGTCCTTCACTCTCAACTTGTGGGGTCAATACACACCCTCAGCTCTTGAAGCAACATTGATCATCTGTGCACTTGAGTTCCTTGAGTAATCGTTTAAGCCACTGACTATATTTCACCCTATTTTATCTGAGAAAAACTTTAAGGTTTGGTTTCTTTTTTTCTCCATTTGTTTCCTCTTTGCCTCAAGCATTTTATCTGACTCACTGCTCCTCCTCCTCAAACTAATTACCAGGAGACCAAGTCTCATTTTTCTTTTACCTTTAACCATGGTTTACTTATAAAAGGCAATCTGAATGCAGCATAATGGAAGTGACAAATGAGATGGAACTGCAGCAGGACTGAAAATAATGAAGCCCTGATACGTCTATCTGTCACTGGAGAGAGAGAACGACAGAGACAGAGAGGGAAAGGGGAAACAAGAGAGACAGATGAGGCTGAAGGAGAAGAAACAAAGAGAGCGAAGATAAAATGTCACTCGGTCTCCTCTGCTGTTGATCAGCTTTCTAACAGCAGTCACCGTGAGGCAGCAGAGACGCTCTTGAATGTGTTCAGCTCGAGAACAAATCTCCTCCTGTGACGAGGATCGTCACTGTGAGGATGATGTTACAGTGTGTATTAGAGAGGCTCTGGAGTCTACACACACACAAACTGTTGATACATTTGGCTGTACTGTAGTATACAGTGTACTGCAGTACATCCTGCTGTACTGCAGTGTATAATATTGAAATACTGTGATTAATGTTGAGTATGAGACTGTTTATTAAAACCAGTGGTCAGTCCTGACCCGCGTTGTGTGGCAGCAGATCACTGATTATGAATGAAATGTTACCTTTGGTCGTCACAGTCAGTCTCAGTGACATGAAGAGGAAAGCACATCTTCAGCACAGACAGTTCTGTCTGTCTGTCTGTCTCTGTGTCTGTCTCTGCTGCTCTGTGACTGATGGAGAAATTACTCCATGAATTTGTCCAGCGTTACCTCCTCCTCCTCCTGGTCCTTATGTCAGACTGTTCAGTGAAAACAGACCTTAATGATCACATTCTGCAGCCCCATGCAGCTTGACTCATCCAACACTCACCAACACAACACAATCACAGCACGTAATGTGTTCACAGACCAGTTTTTTCTTTCTCTGATCGAGGTACAGGTACTGACACAGGTCTGGGATGCTCATTTAGGAACATAATGCTGTGATTTGATTATTGAATGCAGTTGTATTCGTTGCTTGAGCATGAAATCTCCAAAACATTGCTCATACATTGTTGGATTTACTGCATATTCTTTAACAGTCAAAACCTTACAGCTATTTTGGACAACGTTTCTGTTAATGTTCTGCAGTCTAACTTTTAAATAAAATATTGACACTGACAGATGCAGACATGCTGACATGGATCAGTGCAGATGTGAGGACACACACACACACAAACACCTATAAAGGCACACTTACACCGACTAAACACTTCATCCTCACCAAGCGCAGTCTGCAGTTCAGGTGGCTGGTAGGAAGCACTTGTAGCGATCATGTAAACGGAGCATCTGGTCCTGTCACAGGAATCAGGAAGCAGCCTGGCTGTTTACAGCAGAGCAGAGACAAGAACTGGCCTGGACCCCCTGCAGACTGAGAGCTCCCTGAGAGTCACACACACTTTTGGAGACTTAGAGACTTTTGGAGGGGACAGAATTTGAGAATGAAGAGTTCACGATGCTGTTTAACATGGAAAGTCTTTAACGCCGTGCACTGTTGTCTTCCTAGAGAGAACTTTAAATGAGCCACACTGAATGCCTCATTTGGTTTGAGGTCCTTTCAGCCTTTGGATTCAGTGTTAATTAGAGGTCACATGAAGTGTAGCAGAGAGATTAGAAGAATCTCCTCCTCCAGGTGTCTCCACCTCCACTAAACAGAGGCAGTCATCTCACCAAATGTCAGTGCCTCTGATGAATATTCATTTGGATTAAATTACAAACATGCGTGTTTGCATTTTCTATCCATAATGATTTGAAGTTCTCACATTACTTTGCTAAACTTCATATTCAGCACAGGTTAAACAAGGTGAGTTACAAAAATAAATACAGTTATAAAACAAACACGGTCAGGACTATAAACTGAGGAAACAGAAAGAGAAAAAGACACAGTGAGAAAGAAATGGCAGTCATCATCTGAGGACAAATGGTCCAAGGCCTGAGTAATTCCACTGGACAGAGATTTATGTCTGCCCTTCAGACGGTCAGATTCACAGTCAATTTTGCCCAAAGGAAGAATTCTCCCACTCCATCATTCCCTAAAATACACCACTGATGATCTGAGCAGATCCCACCATGGAGAACATGAGACCCTCTGGTTGATGCACCTGGTCAGGAGCCCTTTGGGCTTCAACACAACCTCTGACCTCTGAAGAAGATTCATCTTGACTATAATAATCAAGTTCAACATACACAAGTTTTCTTCAACAGCAAAGTTCTCTTGACTCTGGTGCTCTAACTCTGCAATAAAAGCTACAGTATGAGTCATATTTCCCAAAGAATACATTTCATTATCATACAGATGCATCAGTGTGGCCTGTTGCTCCTGGAGTTTCCTGTGGCAGAGCTTCTCTCTGCTGAGTGCCTCCTCAAAACATAAAATCATCAGATTTAATCAGATTAAAAGAGAGAAAACATGAAAACAAGAAGACATAAACAGAACAGATAAAAACATTGAAACTCCAGTGAGCTCTCGGAATAAAATATGTTTTCAGGAGAGATTTAAAAGAATTTCCCACCAGGTGAGATCAGGACTCATCCATATTCCAGGACGTTCTGCTCTCAGTCATGTGGGATTAAACCCGACCTCATTCAACCTCTGGTATTTTCTCCTTTTCTTTGGAGATGACATCTCACATGAAATCCATCCATTTCCATTATTATCGCTGGATTTGAAAACATTTAACACACTTTCATCTTTTAAAGTCTCCCAGTCAGATTCTGATACCGAACCTTTTTACTCTTAAATGTCAACCCTTGAAGCGATCCAGAAAGTTATCGATATCAGCACTGAGCTGCATTACATTCATTTCTCAGGTTTCTGTGGACAAGTGAAGTGTCATCAGATGTGACAAATGCAGCGTGACTCCTGCTGCAGGGTGTGAGGCAGGTAAGAGCCAATAAAACACTCTGGCTGCTGCTCTGTAGCTTTAAACCTGTGGAATTTACCCACAATCGTCCTCCATTCATGTTGTACGTAATGTGTTTATATTTGATATTTAGTGTATTTCTATTGGGAGCCACTGAATGGACAGGAGTTGTAGGAAAGGCCTGATTTCATTTTGCCAGAAACCAACCTGATTTTGAAAGAAGTGACCATTTGCTCCTACAGAGTGGATCTGTTGTGTTGGAGAAATCTCAGGGTCAGTTCAGTTCTCTGTCACAGATCAGCAGGTTTAACTGCTCTGTCTTTGCTGTCCCTATCAGCAGGAAAATGTTCCACATCTGTGTATTGGATTAGACTGTGTGCTGGAGCAGGTTGGTGTGACAGGGCAGATTGTCCATGGAAATGATTTTCCACATCCTGCTTCTCAGTGCACACTGAACAGTGACAGTCACTTTGTCTCCCTCACGGTTTAAAGACTCCTTCTGAATTCAGGAATTTCTTGTGACATGAAGGAGTTTGTAGCCAATCGGTTTCTTTGCTGCTGTCATAATCTGCTCATAATAAGACAAAGACACAGGAATTAAACATGCGATGTCAAACGATATATTAAAGCACAGTTCATTCACTAGTAGCTTCTTCAAGTGAAGACCCTTTCTGTGTTCCATCATGTCAGAGCTCATCGTTTCTCACTGCCGACACTGTAGTTGTTGTTCGCTTTGATTAAAAGGTGTTCATGTTGTGTTCTGTGTTGTTGACACATGAAATTCAGAGTTGGGATGTTGAGGTGTTATGAGGGATTGAAGGAAGGATGAAGGAATAAATGTGTTCACGAGGGAGCTGCTTGGATGTTTCTTGTGTGAGTACAAACACACTAACTGTACCACAGTGTTACTGTAACTGATCTCAGACCTTCTCATTCAGGAGATCTGCTCCCAGATCTGAACTAAATTACTGTGCTTCAAATGTAAAGTAGCTTCAGGCTGAACCTCTTGGTGAATCCAGCTGATATCATCCATGTTTCACACATTCTGCTGCTTTATGTGCAACACATATTGTGATCTCTCTGTCACTCTGTCTTTCTTTCTCAGCCAATAAATGATCTCTTCAGTGAACATCTTTCCTCAGCGCAGTTCTGATTGCTTGAGGAGTCGCAGCCCTCCAGAATGACCTTTGACCTTATGAGAAAGTCAGGAGCTAAAGCTTCCTCAACAAACTCACTTCATTTCCTCTGAGCTGCTCAGGCTGCTGTGCTGTAGGACTCGTTCAGACTAACTGATCCAGACAGGCTCTACTGTGGCTCTGGTTTATCCGCTAAATGAAGCTGACAGCTGAAGACAGTGTGAGAACAATACAGCTGAAGTGACAGACTTTTGCAGTCATAAGAAATGTCTTGTTGGACTTGGAGCCAAAGTTAACTACTTTGGACTTAAATTTGTAAGAAGTGAAAACGATCATGAAATGATCTTGAGGCTCTCACATCTTAATCGGTGCCTCCTTGTATCTTCAGAAGGGAGTCAGAATATCATACTGTAGCAGTGTCACACCGAGTGAGATGGATGGACTGGATTACAAAGTATTTTCCCTTTTGTGCATCTTCAGAAGATTTCATTAATGTTATTAACAACCGTCCAATCAGTGACACAGGCCACAGAAATGCTGTGTGTACTTGTGTGACACGAGGTGTAACATCCCACCATCTGATTTGTGTTGCTGACGTCTGCTGCACTCGATGATGATAATTCAATGACAGCAGAGCCTCAGTCTGCTGTCACTGAAGGTTCATTAAAACTGAAACCCTGAACAAAAAGACAGCAGCAACAGCACTGCCAGTGAACACTGCAGATGATTTTGATTTTTGGTAAGAGTTTGTGAATCTCTTTCCAGCAGCACACAGACAAGGTTAGTATGAATGTGGCTGCAGAGGCAGCAGCATAAGCAGCCAGGATTTTCTAAACAACATTTGAAATCCAGGGTCTTCTTTGGCTCGTGTGTGAGGCCTTGTTTGGATGTGATCGTTGTTCAGCTTGATGAGTCCATCCTCTGCTCTGCTCCCTGTAATCAAGTATTAGTCACATTAAGATGAGATAACATCAGTTTGAGTCACACTTTCTAAAGTAAGTGTTTCTCTCTCACAGTCTTTCTCTCTCTGTCTCTCTGTTGTAGCTTCTTAAACAACTCTTGATAATCAGTGGCAGTTATTTATATGTTCATTTACCAAAGCACACTGAGGATTCATTCAAATGGAAATGAGATTTGCTCTGCGACTCCACATGTGGGTCAGTTCCTCTGACACCAAACAGCTGAGGGGACTTGGAGGGGAGGCAGCACATGAAACACTGCTGCTTTGCTCCACAGTCACATCTCAACAGGATGAGCAGCACTGATCTCTTCAGGCCTGTGACAGAGACCACTGGCTGCTAGACTGGTACTGTAGTAGTACTGCAGTGGTACTGTAGAAGTGCATATGGAGAGTATTAATTTGTCAGGTATTTCAGGATTAGCCAGAAACAGACATTCTGATCCAGAAATGAAGAAACTAAAAATGTGGCCTGTACTTAATTTGAATTTTAGCGTTTTCCAAGCACAAAACACAGATCAAATTCATCAGTGAAACTCTGTTCTCTCTCAGACTTTCTCAGAGGAGTTGAATCCTTATCAGGCGAATAGGCTGACAACAAGTTGAGAGGAGGAAAAGACCTGAATGAAAAGAAGACAACATCAATAAAAGATGAGGAAGGTGGAGACTAAATGGTCCTCCTGAATAAACAGTAAACTGTGGTTGAAGGGATTTTCAGTGTATGATGACAGGATGAAGAGGTGGAGAGTTTGGACAGGGACAGAAAGATAAAGACAGATGAAAGGAAATGTGAAGAAAGGCAATAAAGACTCAAGAAAACAAAGAGAAAAGATAAGAAGGTTGGAGGAAAGACGGCATGAAGAGAGAAAACAGCATTTTTTGACCTCATTCGACTTCTTCAGGTCTGGTCAGCTTGATCTGATTCCACTCCAGGCCTCTGCTGGATTAAATGTATTCAGAGCTGCTTTAAATGAATAATTCCTCTTCAGTCCATCATGGAGGACGAGACATCCAGACTGCGTGATGTATCTTACATTTTCACAGCCGACCAAACTCCAGTTAATTAAACGTTTGCTTCTGATTTGAGGTTTCGTTCACACACCTGGTGGAATAATCACATGCTTGTCACAGTAATAAGTGGGCCCTTTACTCTTTATTCAAATGATTTGATAGCACACGCTGACCTCCAGGCTGCTGTTAGTGATAATATGATGTGTGCAGGTGGATGGAGCTCAGTGCTGATGAACTGAGGCAGCTGTCTGTCTGTCCGTCTGCGTCCTTCACACAGATAGCCTGACGCTTCAGATGTATTCTGGTATTGATGACAACAAGTACTTTGTATTCCACTGGTGACTGTTGTAAACCTGCATTTCTGTCAGCAGGATACATGAACTGGATTCTCCTGCTTCTCTCTTTCCTTTGCCTTCATGTCTCTGGGACAATTTGAGAAACAATTCAACATTTATCTTCCAGGGTTCACGTCAGTGTTGTTGGAGTACAAACTGACTTCAGACTTGTTATAAGGTCAGTGTTTCCTGACAGACTCAGAGTCTTTGTGATATCAGTAAACACAGAGAAGCCTCTTTCTTGTCGTGCTGATTTATCCACCGTGTTAGACATTATGATGATGTTAATGATGAGACTCTCAGCAGCTTGTTATCTGTTCTTCTCCTGCTGCTTTAACATCCTCCATCTGCTTCTTCACTTTGGAGGACAGTGGACTTCTGTGCATTTATTGGTTCATTTTCTGGCTATTCTGTCCAACCCCTTCTGGTCTCTAACAGGTCATGAAGCCATCCATGACTCTTCTTTTTAGCCTGTTGTAAATAAGGAGAGCAGGTGCATTTCTGCTGTTCCAGCACTCATCACTGAGATGCACAACATGTTAGACTAGAATGTTAATATGTGTGCATGTTGGAGAGACACTGAGAGCTGATTGAACCTGTGTGGTGAATCATATTACAGTAAAATCACTGGTTACCTTCATATTTCCATACAGTCTCATGAATGAGCTGGTGATCGGTGGGTCGTGTTGCTAATGGTGACGGTGCTGCTGTCAGACGGGTTTGGTAAGAAGATGGAGATCAGTTGGGCTTCCAACGTCTCATCAGCATGTGAAATAAATAAATGAAGTCGGCTGAATGAGAAGCTTTGCTGTAGTTCAGACCTTGTGTGCTCTGAGGTTTCCTCATAATCCATATTATATCACAGAAATCAGACACTCACTAAAGTCTCATTACTATTTAATATTCACCATGAAATATTCACAGACACAAGGCTGGAGGATCTGAAGGAAGAACTGCTGGAAAAATAATCTGTCTGATTAATCATGTTAGGAAACATTATAGTCAATATTAATGATCTTTTGTGTGATTGTGGATTATCAGAGGGTTCATTTGAGACAAAGATCAGCTCAGTAGAGACAAAAACATCTTGTTTGGACCCCAAAGCTCTGGAAGTTCTCTCTAAACCAGAACATATCATGTGACGTCCTCTGCTCCCTTCGGTCTGCAGTAAACTCTGTGTTGTCTGACGCATCAGTCCTGCTCTGACATCTGCGAGGTTCAGGATGTGAGACAGCAGAGACTCTGTCTCTCAGACTCTGTGTGTCCATGTGTTCTCTGTGTGCTGTGTTAGTATGAAGCCCTGCTGTCAGTCACACATGAGGGTGAATGAAGGCTGTGGAGCTGCTGTCTCACTCTGCTGGAGGAGCTCTGACTTCTCTCTGCTCAGTCTGCTCTCATCTTGTCAGTTTAAAAGAAAATCAGACGGACAAACAGAAACATACAAGATACGAACTCCATCTGCATTTAAAGCTCTCTGTCAGAGGAGTCAGAAGTTTCCTGTCATGTCGAACAGCTCTTAAAAGTCATTCTCTTTGTCAAATAGTGCAGTCCAGAAGGATGCGAGTGGAAGCTGCAGTTTCATATTGGAGGGAGAGACAGAGAGGGTTTGTTAAAAGCAGAGCTGACTCAGTGTCTGCTCATCTCTTCTATATTCAGACACAATTCACAGGTTCATAGTTTCATAAGTTTAGTTTCACAATCAGTTGAAACATTTCAGTCAGTGATGTTGGGTTTACAACCTGCCTGGTTTGCTCCATTTTATTGTGTACCTGCTCAACAAAAAGTCATTTGTGTAATTCACTGCAGGTTTGACATATGAGAATGAAGTTCTGAGATGGCAGGTTTTATAAATTTAAATGTCTCATGGAAAATGAGCTCAAATGTTCTGCAAGAACAAATCGGAACAAATCGCTGAGGACACAAACTTACTGTATTACGTGTTCTTATGTGTGTGTATGGACATGAAGTGATAAACACACAAGCCACATGATGAAATCCAGTACAGACAGGTCCCTGTATTTTCTGCTCTCTGTGTAAAATACACACACACACACACAAATCCAATTTCTATCTGGTTTGTTGGCTTTGAGTCGCCCAGCAACAACAGCCTCCGTCTCAGGTCAACAACAAAATGTGTCGTTGCACCGAGACATCAGCGCAGTGAAATTAGATTTCATGTTTCTGCACATCTGAAGGTTGGCGACACAGAGAGAGTGTTTGTGTCCACTCGGCTTTGTGTGTGTGTCTGTGTGTGCGTGTCTGTGTGTGCGTGTGCGTGTGCGCGCACTGTGTCTAAAAGTATTTGTGAGTGCTGTCTCTGCTGTGACACGATTCGCTGCCGGCGCTGATGCAAAGTGGACAAAAATATTCTCTGGCAAGAAATCCAGTGATGATTCCAGCTGTTGAATATTCAACTCAGAGATGAACAATTTGGATTTCATTTTTAGGTGAGTAATGGTGATGAGTCATGGCACTGAGAGAGGCTTAATGAGTGTGTGTCTGCTGGCTGCTGGGACACACCACTGTGCAGATAAAGACAGCTCATTTATTTATTTAGAGATCAATCAAAACCAAATTCTGTCCTCCACAACCACATTATTCCTGACAACTCAGAGAGGCTGAGGACTGCATTTCAAGATGCTGATGTGAGGTTGAGGGACTGCGTTGACATTCAGTTGTTGCAGCATTAAAAGAATATTTTAGGAGGACAAACATCCTGTTTGTGACATTCCAGCATCTTTGAGTTTTTTGATTGTCTTTGTTGATGATCAGTTTCTGTTTTAATTTCAACATTTTCTGTTTCTCCACCAGCACTAATCAGTCTGACAGTTAATATGTCACTTATGAATCATATGAAATAGGAAAACAATCAAATGGTGCAACCAAACAAACACTGAGCCTGAAATGAAATGGGATTATCAGAGTTTTCATCAGTCATTTCCTCAGTCAGTTTTGTGTATCATAACTTGTACTCTCAAATCTGTTTGTGATTTTTCTAATCAACTTTATTTAGATGAATCATATTGGCATGAATCAGACCAAAAGCACAAAGGAGAAACAAACAGCCAAAGTCACCCAGAAGACAGTTAACAGTGAAGCACACAGGGCAGAGAAGTGCAGCGTCAGAGCTCTTTATGGCCTCAAACTGTTTCTCCTCTGGCCCCGCCTTCATACGTGATGTCACAGCAGCTGTCTGACCTTCGACAGGTGACAGAAAACACCTGACGCTGGTGTTCTAACACAGAACAGCCTCAGTTCTCTGCACTCGTGATTAAAGTAACACGTGACTTCATCTTTTCTTTGAACAAACTGGTGATTCAGAGCAGTTTCACTGAACCAGAGCGTCTGTGCTGGTAGATTTCCACCTGAACTGCTGCTTAATGTTTGGGTCATGGCAGCTCACATTAGATTTTCATTCAGCTCAAAGCTAACAAGCTGCTGTCTGCTCACACTTTGCAGCAGGAATCAAACTTCTCACAGACAGAGAGATCTCAATGTGAGGATCTGACACCACAGGTACATCGTGACAGAACAGGAAGAGATTCACTGACATGGTACAAAGAGGCAACACACCCCAGTTTGTTGGCTCTGAAATGCTGCAGTCAGTGTGTTACTGAAGAATTACTGACTTTATAGTTTGTAATTAAAGACTTCATGGTTTTCTCTCTCTTACATAACAGAGTCAGTGGGATCAGAGAGTTTGGACTTCTGACTTATGATGAAAAACTCATCCAGAAGGACATCAGTGTACTTTAAAGTACATTAATATATTTATATGCTTTCCAACATGACTTAATGTAGGAACGACTGCGTCCATTTGCCTGTGCAGGGTGGAGCAGAGCTGTTTTTATCCTGCATGTCTCCACCTGTCTGATCCTGTTAGATCACAACACGTCTGCTGAGCTCATCAGCACTGCAGCCCAGCAGATGGCGAGCTGGTGACCGTTCAGAATGGAGAAGATGGACATGAAATCATCTGGAAATAGAGATGAGACTGGCGTTTACCTCCATTAAGCCTTCAGAGTCGGTGTTGTGCTCTGAGGTATTTACAGTTTGGACATATGTGGTTTCTCTTGAAACTGTGTTTTATGTGGGCTGGTCCCCTGCAGTCCTCAGTTTAATGAGGGCCACAGCCTCACATGAATGTCCCCTCAGTGTCCAGTCTTTGGTCCTGTCCTCTCAGATCTTCTCTGTTCTCCTGCACCGTACATCTGATCCTGATGTTGATGTGCAATCATAAATCTTTAATTTATATTTGGCTCATATTTCCAGATGGGCAAACTGCAATGTGAAAATTAAATCTTGCATCATTTCTTACTTATTTTCTAAATTGTATGCACAGATGGGATACAATGAATTCCTTGGCAGACATCCATTAATGGCAGCAAATCCTGATTTCAACTCCTCCTCTTTTTATTTCTTTTTCTTCCTCTGTCATCTGCTCTTTCATTTCCCACTCCTCCTCACAACAGAACGTGACATGTTTTTAAGTGTTAATAAAAGTGGTGCTGGTTTTACGTTGAATAATGTACTCGTGATCCTGTTGTAGGTCAGCAGAGGCAGGAAGCGGTCCAAAGATTTGATCATCAGGCTGAAGAGCACAAGAGTGTCATCTTTAAAGTCTCACGAGTTTGAAAGGCTCATCGTTGTTCAGCTCCAGCTTAAATCTCAAAGCTTTTTTAATGGGGGATCCCAGCATGGCTGTTATCGACTGAGATTTAAATCTTAAAGTGATCAGACTTGACAGTCAGAGGGCTTTTTGTTTGAAATCAGGCTCTCTGAATTCCTTTAGTTTAATCCTTTTCAGTGTTTTATTTTCTCCATTATTTTCCTTTTATCTTTACACTTTCATTCAGTCAGTTGTTATAACTTTTATTGACTTTTTATTTGCTTGAATATATTCTTTGGCTTTCTGTTTATGATGTGCTGCGTATTTTATGGGCTGCTTCAGATTCTTATCAGTCTCATCTCTTTTGTTACTTTGCACATAAAACACGAGAACACACCAACACTGACTGACACTTTTAAAGCACAGTGTTTGATTCACAGCCATCAGTCGGTCACTTGCTGTTCGAGCTGCTGTTGGCTCCTCTCACTCAGTGTTCACTGCCAGCTCACACGACTTCAGAGTACGATCTGTACGTCCATCCAAACTGTTCCCAGATTGTTAGCTGAGGCTGTAAATGCTGGGACAGCTGTGACTGGACTTCATCCTGAAATGTGGAAAGTTTCTGCTCACAGACTCATGGTGGCACTTTGGAGTTTTCCTGCAGTGGACTGTGGTCAGTTTGACCACTTTGTGTTACTGTCACTTTTGCTCTGACTGAATCATGAAATAATCAGCTTTTCTAATGTATCTTGTTTGTGTATGCTGACTTTGAAATGCGGTGAAACTGTGTGACACCCACCATCTTGTGTTTAATTAGAATTTCTGATCTTATTAGTTGGCTAGTCAGGGCCAAAATGGATTTTTGATCTTTTGATCTCAGTCAGGTTTGTGATTGTCACCCACTCCAACATACGTTTGTTTACTGTCATGGAATCTCATGTCATCATATCTGATGTTGGGAATTTTCCTCTTTCTGTTGAAATGTTTTGTTCCCATACATTAAAGCTGCCATCAACAGATTTACTCTTTGCTAACAGTTTGTCTGCATGCTGATGCACTTTGCTGCATGGAGTCATGATTTAAAACAGACTTTAGGAGCTTTCTGTGTGCTCCCCCATCTGCATATGAATACATGAGGTGTGTTGATGCTGTGAATTGTATTCACACGTGGTGTGTGATGGTGTTACAGTGTGTTACACTGCTTGACATTTACTCACATACTGTGCATAATGTCTCAGAGAACACAATTCACTTTGTAGAAAATTTCTTTATTGTCACATGCAATCACACTCAGTACAATGTAATGAAATTAATTCTATTCCTTTAACTCATACCCTGACAAGCAGTGGGCCGTTACTTATGTTACATATGTTTTGTCTTAGTGATGAACTTCCAGTTTCCTGTTTTCTACTGACAAGTAAACACACACTCTGCCGGGGCAAACACACACTGCACTGGTGTGTTCTCACATGAACAGCTTCTCTGCTAATGAGCTGCTACTCCAGCTGGCAGCCAAACTGGAGGAGAGTTTAGTTAGAGCTGAGCTAAAGGCGAGAGCTCAGTGTCAAGTCGAGTGTCGCTAAAATGAGGATGTTGTTTGTAGCTGGTGACACTGAGGAAATTATACAAATAATATATTTTTCTTGTTTTTTTTTTTTTGTTCCTGGAATGAAACTAAGCAGAAAATATCATGTTCATGTTTGTTTCTCAGAGTGGAAACCTTGAGTTTGTTCACACAACCCAACAGAAAAGTCTGTTAAATGACTTGCGTTCAGTGATTTCACGTCCAGATTCACTTCGTCCATATAATCAGCTTTTTGACCAGAATCTCAGCAATATACAAGCAAATAATAAAAGATCTTCTTAATGATCATGATCATGTTTACATCTTTATGCAGAGAAATGTCATTTCAGGGAAACCCAGCTCGTCTTGAGCAGTGATTGCCTCCACAGTTAAACAGACACAGCAAGCAGAGCCACCTAAACAAAGACAGGTGGTAACACTGTTCAGTGATACAAGACAACTTCCAGAAATGAAAAACAGAACATTTAACCCACTGTCTCCCTGAAATGACTTCTGTCTATTTGAGTTTACAGAACTCAGCAATGTCTCCATAATTGTAATACAGCCGAAGTCCAGCATAGAGAGGCTGAGTGAATGTGGTCTGGACTCTGTGGAGGAGAGTCATGTTAGATGTGTGAGAGACGCTGTAGAAGGACAGAATACCTGCTGTGTGGTCCAGGTACACTCCGACTCTGGAGGATTGAGGACCTGACACTGGAGTTACGATTTTGTTAAAATAAAACTCATAAATGCCATCTTTTTTACAGTTTAATGCCCAAGATTTGTGGTTAAGTCCAAGTCCACATTCAGTGGCGCACACTGCTCTGCTGATACTCTTGTATGCGACGCCAACGTAAACCCTCCCTTTCCTGGTCACCTCCCAGTAACAACGTCCAGTCAAACTCTCCATACTCAGGGCCTGATAACAGTAAACGAATCTGTCTGGGTGACTGGAATGAAACTGTTGTTGCCTCTTTAATGTTGCTTTTCTGTTCCCCTCAGATAAAATCATCTCTGTGTGGGCTGTGTTTGGATCCAGTGTGATTTCACATGAATATTTCAGAAATTCTGCTCTGGTCTTGGGCTCTGGCTGTGGCAATAATACATCCACTTCAGCTACTTTCGATGAGATGTTTGTCGACTTTTCACTCAGAATATTCTGCAGTTTATCTCTGACCTCTAACACAGCAGATATCACATCCTCAAAGTACCTCAGAGGACGGATATTGATGCTGTTTGAGTCTTTAGACTCACCAAGTTGCAACAGTGTCGGGTAATTATGTAAAAACTGGATGTGATCCTCTGTGTGTGAGAGCTGCTTCAGCTCAGCCTCTTTCCTCTTCAGGTCGGTGATCTCCTGCTCCAGCTTCTCCTGAAGCTCTATGACTTGCCTCACTTTAGTTTCTTCCAGGGACCTGACCTGCTGCTTCACATCAGAACTTCTTTTCTCCATGAGACGGATCATCTCAGTGAAGATCTTCTCAGTGTTCTCCACTGCTTTATCAGCAGAGCGCTTGATGGCCTCCACCTCCCGCTGAAGCTCCTTCACATCTTTCTCTCTGTCTTGGATTCTCTGCTGGACGCTTTGCCGACTCACCTCGAGCTCTCTCTGCCTCTCGGCCCTTTCTGCTGCAGCTGACACCGTGTGGTGGCCTTTATGCTTATCCACAGGGCAGAGATAACAGATACACTGCTGATCAGTACGGCAGAACATCTTCATCACCTCATTATGATGAGAACAGATGCTGTCCTGAAGCTTCTTGGAGGGCTCCACCAGCTTGTGTTTTTTAAATGTGGGTGATTCATAATGAGGCTGGAGGTGTTTCTCACAGTAAGAGGCCAGACACACCAGACAGGACTTGAGGGCTTTCAGTTTTCTCCCAGTGCAGAAATCACAGGCCACATCTTCAGGTCCAGCATAGCAGTGATCAGCAGGTTCGGCTTGGAGTTCAGTCTTCTTCAGTTCCTCCACTAAAACTGCTAACATGGTGTTTTTCAGCAGGAGAGGCCTCGGTGTGAAGGTCTGCCTGCACTGAGGGCAGCTGTGGACTTGCTTCTCATCCTCTTCATCCCAGAAGCCTTTAATACAGTTCATGCAGTAACTGTGTCCACAGGGAGTAGTCACCGGATCCCTCAGTAAATCCAGACAGATCGAACAAGAGAAGGTTTCCCGGTCCAGCTGAAGTCCTTTCTGCGCCATTTCAGTTGCAACAGGTTTCTGAGTTTCACTTCCTCAGAACTGAAACCAGTTTTAGCTCTGATCTAAACAACATGTGTTTGTGCAGTGAACGGGGCCTGTCAGCTCTTGTACTTCACTGCATGTTGGTTCCACCCATCCTCAAACTGTAGATCTGATGGGGAGGGAACAAAGAAATAAATGGACAGGGTGGAGCTTGCTGTGTTTGAGAGCAGGAAGAAGAGGGAGGGGTCATCAACATGTGGTTCGGCCCAGGAGGAGGAGCAGCAATGTGAATCTGAGCTTTGTTCCCTCATTTACAATGCAGTCTCAGTTGAAACCTGCTCCACATCTGAAAACATTTAGCTTTTAGTTGTAAATGCTTCAAATTGCATATTAATCCAAAAGCATCACATATAATAGTGAAACATTGACAGAGACAATTTTTTCACAGAGAGATATGAAAATGTTTGATGTGTTCACTGACTGTGCCAAGACTCTGGTCCTCTCAGTCACTCCTCCACTGGTAACACTGCTTTGCCTGGTGGAGAACACGTTTATCCTGTCTGTCCCTTCAACAACAACAAAAATGTTTCCAAACTTTGGTTTGATCACATGTGAAAGTAGTTACAGCTACAGTTGGTAAATATAACTGGGGCAGGCAAACACGTCTTTACGTTTTTTTGTCTGTGTTTTCCCATAACCTCCTCAGTTTGCATTGATGCTGTGGTCAGTTTTGATGTTTATGTCCCTGCTTTCTGCCTGAGTGCTGCTGGACTGTTGACTCCAGCTGTTTTTTTCAGAGGTCCAAGCAGAGAAGGACAGTTTGTAGCTGTTAGAGACTGAAAATGTCACCCACTTCTCAGAGGAAAGTCATTAAATCTATTATCCAGATGCTGACACTGTAACAGCAACGGTTAAATCTGGCCGACACCATTTGAACTGGAGGTCTCAGAAACTTTCTGTGGGTCCAGATGAACCTGTCTTGATGAGTCCCACCCATTTGCACCTTGATAGAATTTTATCAGAATCTGTTTATTCGCTATTTGTCGTACATATTATGAGAAATTGTGCAAATGTGCTTCATGCATCCTGTCATGCATTCCCTCTTCACCCACCTGTTGTTTGTTGATGTCTTTTCTATATTGATGTTTCACAAGAGGCAGCACTGCAGTATTTTGCCATCATCACTTGTGTATGTTTTAGGGAAGACACAGCAGAGTCTCATCATCAACGAGATGGTAAATATTAAAACATGTGCAGAAGTTATTCAGTGTACATTGAACCAGCAGGTGAAAACATGTAAACACCCCCCCCCCCCCCCCCCCCCCCACCCACCCACCCACCCACACACCACCCACACACCCACCACACACACACACACACACACACACACACATACACCCACACACACACACACGTGCCTGTCTGTGTCTCTGCTGAGTCCCTGATAGATTTTTGTTCTCTGCCTCAAAGATGTTTCATCCTTCTGTCTGAGACAGACTGGATCCTCCGTTTGACACTTTCTGCTTTAACATTGACAGCTTTGGTACAAACAGCTCATCCTCACACTCCCCATGTCTAAAACCTGTACTTACCTTCTCTTACACATGGATAATAGATCACCTGTCAGCTGTCTTGTCTTACATTTCAGCACCCCAGATGACCTCTTGTGTCCTCCAGTCTCCTGCCGCAAAATGATAGTTTCTATTGAGACGTACAGTTGGATAATCTGTAAATGATATTTCTTTTTCAGTATCAGTCAGGATTGTTCATTCTGGGATTTCTGTCTCCACTCAGCTGCATTTACAGCCTGAGAACTGAGAAGTGAACCAGAATTGGTTTGATGCCACATCACCAGCAGTTTTGTGCACTCGATTGTTTAACAAATTATGTCACAAGGTTGTACCAAGGTTGTACTACAATATGTCACCTGAAACCGACTCACTGTATGGTCCTGTAGCTTTATATGCCTTTTGTGTGGTTGCATGTGTATCAGTGGCTAACAGAGGAGGGCAGATGAGCCTTAACTAAATAGCTGTGTTCTAAAATCCACTCGTCTCATCTGTAGCACAAAGTTATTTTACACAGTTTCTTCTGCCGTGTGTCATATGTAATATCAGTGTGTTTGATCAAATGTGCTTATCAGAATTGTTTTTGTTAAGTCATATTGGGTGTTAATTCAGGCTTTATTCGCCTCTTTTTTTTACTATTTTGAGAACGAAAATAGTTGTACTGGTCCTTTAGAAATACTGACCCTTTCAGAAAGACTGCAGGACTGAGTTGTTGTCTTGCCTGGCTGTAAGATGTGCCACAAAGTGAGAAACGAAGTTGAACGTTTGCTTCAGCAGTCGTGAGGCTCTCCAGACTGGAAGAACATCAGCTCTTAAAGGAACTGTGAGCGTGTGGTGATGAAGTGGTGACAGGAGCCACTCAGCTGGACTCACTGATAAAATCAGTTGGAGTGAGAAAACACCTTCAGGTGTTCAGAGTCGACGCTGCAATTAGAAGCTTCCAGTTCATATCACTTCTCATCCTGTGTGTTTCCTCGATGACTTATTCAAATGTTTTCACTTCCTGTTCACTTCACACTCATTAGTTCACAGTCTGCTCCCTCTCTCATCTCTCTCTGCTCTCTTGTATTTCCACTCTGTTTTATTTTTCATTTCAAATCTCACTTTGTAAACTTTATGTCTGCTGGCTCCTGTACATTTTAAGCTTTGTCTGCTTTTTTAACATGTGCTTACCTTGGAGTGATTTCTCTGAGACAGCAACATAATAAATGCTGAGCGGTGACTTCATGAGGAACCGTGAGGTCAGCTCAGATCAGCTGAGAACAGCCGAGAGGCAAACATCTTTTTTATTTATTAATATTTGTGGATTCTCTGAGTTTTCCCAAACTAGTAAAATTGCTCCTCAAACTGACTGAAACTCGTCGTCTGGTATTTCACTGTTCGTCATAGTAACATGATGCTCTTTTCTGCGGGATCCATCTAATTAATTAGGACAAATTAAACTTTGTAATTTTAATGAGTGATTTGTTTGCTTCTTGAGTTAACAGTGAGAGACGCAGAGACAGAGAGACAGCAGGGGGAAGACGGAGTGTCACTGAGCTCTGTTTAATCCCGTCACGTCTCCATTAATGAATCTCACAGTCCCAAAGCACTAATGAGATGTTTTGACTGCTGTGTTGGACTCAAACAGGACAAACATTGCAGCCTTCAATCGCTCAGAAAGAATGAGACCCTCACCCACACTTCCACTTTAATGGATATGATTATGTTTGTGCTCCACATGCATCCAAATGTGTCTCAGCTAATAATATGCAGCACGGTTATTTGCAGTATGTGTCCTGTCGGCTATTTTCAACACTGCGCTTCATTTGTAGTGATGGCTGGAGGACGATGGACCGATCCACCATTTAACACAATAAAACTTCCTTCAGCTGAGTGCTGTGGCTTCGTGTTTGTTTCCATCCTTCAAAGTGGTGAACATTTGAGCAGAGATGTGAAACCACAATCAGAGGCTTTTTGTTCTTTTGATTGCTTCATTGCAGATATGCTGATATTCCTTCCTGTCCAACTGGAACAAGACTGGACTTTACTGAACATGAAGGTCTCTTTCGGCTCTGTATTGTTTCTTGTGGGCTTCGATGGGCTGTTGACAGGGTGTGACTCTGTTACAGCGCACTTTATGAGAGGACATGTAACCTCTGAAATCAGCTGCAAGGACTCTGCTTGGAAACTCACAGTCCAGTTCTTGATGTCCCGTGAGCCTGCAGTTTAACAGCTGAAGTCAGTGGAAATAACCAGCGTAGCTCTCCTGGAGCTCTTGGGATTTGAGACCTTCTTATCAATCATTTCATGTATCTAACAGATGCTCATTCTGCTGCGTACAGACTTCAAAGGCTCCATTATGCCACAATGTGACGTATGTGTCTGAAGGTCTTCCAGCGGCTGACAGTCTTTCACTTCCTTTTCTCCTTTTGGCACTGAAAGATACAAAAGGCTGATGTGTGATTTCTCTGCACACAAACAAAAGGCACAATAAAAGCCATTTCTGTCCTGCTTTTCTTTGCAACAAGCACCATCTTTCAGAAGCTTAAAATAATCCGTTTTTCTTGTGACTGTGGTGTGAAGCTGCAGTTTGTGGTGGTGTTTTACTGCAATGTAGAGAACAGTTGTTGTGCAGTACTCACGTTGAACATTTCAGCCTCATTGTCATGTAAATACCCTTCATGTTGAGCTGATGCTGATCAGCGTCACATCATGAAACAAACATCACACTGAGAGAGTCGCCATCATGATGTGTCACCACACACACACTCAGCTGTTTCATCACAGAGGTTATCAGTTGTGTTTGGTGACAGCAGGAGGTTTGAGGTAATCAGTCAATAATCAGTCATCTCATCAACAGACTTAAAATGCCTGTCATCCAATTACCTGCTGTGGTGTGACTTTATCGTCCCAAATTAACTTATAGGATGTGTATTGAATAATAAATGGGTGTTGCACAGAGCACAGAGGGATCCAGCTGAGAGAACAGAGGAATTAGTTTCAATCCTGCACCATGAATGCATGAGTGGAAGAGCTCATAACAACTCACATACTGAACTCCACCTCCTGTGTTCCTTTGATGTATTCAGTGCACGACTGACTGCCAGGAGACACTGAGGAAGACACAAGAGACTTCATCTCCCAGCTTACCTGAGAGAACTGAAGGATTCCCCAGGAGGAGCTGGGAGAAGTCCAGGATTCAGATCAGTGCTTGGAAAATGATTGGACAGATTGTTGAACCAATCAATACTTGGCACTGATTTTCAGAGGTGATCTTAAACCCCGTCAGCCAGTGGAGGCAACAGAAGACGAGTGAATTACCACAAGCTGATCCTCACTGATCATTTATCTTCCCAGTGCAGTAAACACAAACAGCTCATTATTCAGCACTGTGCTCAAAGGAATCCTTCAGCATTTTGGGAAATCCACGTATTTGTTTTCTTTGCTGAGAGGCGGATGAGAAGAAGTTTGTTCTTGACAAAAGACAAATCATGAGCAGGAGTGAAGCTCCAGCCAATGTGCTCTGCTGCTGAATACCAGCTCTGTGGAATTATTCATATCAAAGCAGGTTTAGGTTTGCATAATTTGATCGAGTTCACTGAGAAAGTGAATGAATGTTTTGTTACCCAGATTGTAAAGTTTAAAATGCAGTTTAAATGTTCATGTTCCTCAACATAACTTTTGATGAACTCTCTTTCTTTTTGTGTGTGTGAGTCAAAACATCCTGAAAAAAGCCAAGAACACATTAAATAATCTGCAGCAGCACCACCTAATTTAAAGTTATCCAGTTAAGTTAATCATTATTTACAACAAGCTTATTTCACAGATGAGCTTTTACTGATGTCAGAATTTCATTTGAACTGACTCCAAACCTGTCACTTCCATCACTTTTCTGTTCAAAGCATCTCATTTTTTACTTTGTGAAATGAACTGAAACTTTTTTCATTGGAAACTTTTCACCTAAACCATGTTGTGTTTAAATCACTTTGAGGTGATTCAGTCCAGTGTAAGTGCTCTGATGCCTGCCAAGTGTCACCAGGCAGAAACTGTTCACAAGAGCTCTCAGTGTGTTTGAGCTTCACTGTTCTTTAACTGCTGATCAGATTCAATGAGAATCAACGTTTGTCACAGCAGGCTCGTCGGTCCTTATGACTCTGACACTGAGCCTCATCGGGCTCGTCTCTCCCAGTGACGGCACCCCAACCAACCAGCCGTAAACTTTCCCCTCACACCATCTGCCCACTGTGGTGTGGAGTTACTCTCTGACAGAAATCATTTTATACTTTAGAGTTTATCTCAACTGTCTGATTAATTTCAGTTTTTTCTGCACCCACAGTAAATCATCCCTGCCTTAATGGCTGTGAAGCAGTTGTAATTTATTTAACCAGCATTTTTAATAAGATCAGTGAAAAGCCACACTTTAATGTGACGTTAATTAGCGATAAACTGGCCAGCTGACGGATCGTTTGAAAACACAAAGCTGGGGCTCCAGTGGCATCGAGTATCTCAGGCGGTCAGCACACACAGACAGAAGAGCAGAGAGGCCGTATGTGGTGTTTGAGGCTTCAGTTCAACTTTAAAACCATCATCATCATGAGCATGTTGAGGGGTCAGGAAACAGCAGCTGAGAAATACTTGGTGGTGTCAGCTGACTGCTCATCTGCATCCATTAGGCTGGTGATGTCACAGTGTAAACAAGTTGTTTACATGATGCTGGGAGCTTTGTTGATATGTTTCATCCTCAGGAGGATATCTGTCAGTGATGATGGTCACTGGGCACAACGAGACTTTAACACAAGTTACAAAATGTGAAAGGAGAGAGCTGAGCAGGAGACGAGACACAGTGCACATAATGAAAGCAGGAGAGGCTGGTGTGGAGGGGAGAAGCCAGCAGAGAACAGAGAAAAGAGGACATGGAAAATGCAGTATGAACGATGAGGGCGGAGAGAGAGCAGCTCCTCTGGTCTGTGCTGCAGCAGGAAACGAGTACTGATTTCCATCAGAAAAGACTTCCTGCATTCTCTGCTACTGACCGCCGTTCTGTTTTTGATAACAGCTGAATAATATGTGAGTCAGGCCTTATTAGGAATTTGCAGAAGGTAAATAACTTTGTGCATGTATTCGCATTGTTTCGGTAAGACACAGTGTGAAATCATGCCGAACGTGTTGTTACAATGTTAGTATGTGTTGGGGTGAATGTAGTTGAACGTGCTACTGGCTGCTGTTCACGTGTGTCAGTGTTGTAAGCTACTGTAAGTTTAAAGTGAACTAAAAAGACTTTTGACAAGATAATTGGCCAAGAGGCTTCTGTGTGCAATTGCTGACAGAGAGGAAGAGGAGACGTTCCTGGGACTTTTTTGTCTGGAGCATTTGAGGAGCTCGTCTGGTCGTCCTCACAACTGGTTGGCCACCTGCCTGGTCGCTGCCTGCCTGATGTTTTGCCCGTCTTCATATCATCATCATTCCCAGCATTATTGCACCATCCAGACTGACCACCTGAAGGTTGTGAGCACTAAGTTCATGCATGTGCTTATTATTTGTCTTTGTTTGCTTTGCAAGTGAAAGGGTCACGGAGTTTTAGACCTCAACGCTCACAAGCATCGATTGAGACCTGCAACGGGTTTATTTACTTTAATGGACGTATACTTTGTTTACTGCACAGTGAATGGATGTGAATGTGAGAGTAACAGAAGTTCAGAGGGCACCTTAACAAAATTTCAGAAACTAATTGGAATCATTTGGTACATTAGTTTATTTATTTATTGAATTTGTTTTTTATTTTCTTTAAATTATCTTTTGCATTTAAAGTACTGTGTGTGTGTCATATTTCAGTTTTGTTAAGATGACCTTTGGGGTAAAAAGGGATGACCACAGTGAAACGCAATGTGGAGGCACCGTCAAATCAGCCATAAATAAAATACCCAGGGCCCCGCCCATAGTATTACTACATCCTGTCAACCATGAATAGCCTCATAGCCACACGGGTCGGGTGCTACACGTACCTAATAAACTGCCAACTCAGGTTGGATGTTGGTCTTATGTGCTAAATTTAATGGTACATTTTGACATTTAAGTCGACATCATTTGACTTTAGCTTTCAGGTTTGACTGACAAACGACCAGAAATGACCATGATATCAGGTTGCATTAAGGTTCTACGAGGACAGAAGGTCAGCTTTGTATTCTGAATCGAAGCCCCTACAAGTTACAGAACGATCATTAAACTTATAACATTTATTCTAAAATCAGAGCCAGTGAAGTGATTTCAAAGCCAGTGAGATGTGGTCTCTCCTGTTGGAGTCTGGCTGCAGCATTCTGAATCCAGTGAAGCCTGTTGAGGTTTTATTAAGTGAGGCAAAAGAGTGTCATGCAGTAAACTAAATGAGATAAAATGTTGCATGATTTCCTGTTCAGATAAGATCTGTAACAGATAAAAGTGACCTACATTTTTCAAATTTGTTCTTGGAGCTTTGTGCTGTGGAGGCTGGTACCTTCATGAAGAGCAGCTGTTCACCACATGTTTAACAGCAGAGGAGACACGCTGCGCTCTAATCTGAGGTCTGAAGTTTATCTGTGAGGTTTACGTTTGTGACGATGCCCCAAAGACTGTGTGAGCGTTCAATTCAAACTGTGATCAAACAACACAGCACTGCCAACTTCACACAGAGGAAGGAACAGAGATTTACACTAACTGTAACCATGTTGTGCCATTTAGTAATTATTGTTTGAATGGACGGCCAGCAGTTGCCTTTGTGGTCTTCAGTTCAAGTCTCTTATGCTGATGATTCACTCTGCTACTTCTTTCACTCAGTGAGGGTTCATCATGTGCTGAGAATCAGTGTAATCACACAGGTACAGGAGCTCACCGTTCCACCTACTGTCACCCCCCAACAAGGCCAGAGAGGCTTTATGAAGGCCACCTCAGCAGAGGAAATCAAAAGAAAGAAAGAAAGAAGTCTTTCTCTGGATGAACACTTCAAAAGCTTCAGTATCTCCATATTTCCTCTGTGCCCTGCACACTGGATTCCTTAGTTTCTTCTTTCAAAGCCAAGTTTGTCTGCAGGTGGTTTAATGGAGCTGCAGTGAGGTCTGAGAAAAGGACGCACCATCCATCAGTCAGTTGTATCAAGTTGTGTAAAATGGAAACACTCAATTAAATTACAAGTACCTTAAATTTTCACTCAAGTACTGTATAATACAGCAGAGTGTAGTAGTTACTGAATATTTTCATATTCAGAGCCATTTAAGGTAAGCTTTGGGACAACAAATGTACCTCACACACACACACACACACACACACACACACACACACACACACAGCTCCTCGTACCTCCACCCTTCTGCTCCTTGTGAGTCCCAAACTTAATCGCATGCTTTCTGTGTAGCTTTTTTGTTTTCCTTCTTTCTCTTAATGAGGTGAAGATCAAACATGAGATGCAGATTTCACTGACGAACCCAAACTAGGACAATTACAATTCTCACACAAAGAAATATCAAAGGGAAAAAATTAAGCATCCAGCACCTGACCTGGAGCTTGTAGGCTGAGTTCATGTGGTCTCTCAGGTCTCTGATGAAGCTTTGAATCCAGTGAGGTCTCCTGTCAGACTCAGTGGACCCACTTATTTATGTTTGTTTGTCTGTTTGTTGTTTGTGTGTCAGGTTTAGGCTCAAGGTTGTAGTAAATAGTGTTAGTTGTAATGTGTTATTCAAACATCATTTGGTATTTTAGCCTGATGATGTGAAGTGGATCTCCAGCTGATCCTGCTGCCTCTGTGTTGTTGTAGAAACAAAGTCCATATGAGAGCCACAAGTCCCACAGAGTCTCCTGGTTTCAAGGCTCTTTATTGCTAAAGTACAGGAAAGAAAGAAACTGTCAGGGCACAACGATCAGAAATAATCTACAGTTAGTGTGCAGTTGCTGGCGTTTTGCATTTGAAGATAAAACGGATGTTATTTCCTGGATCGCATGCTGACTGAAGCACAGTGTTTCAAATCTTTCTACAACTATTTCACAATTTCCTGCTGTGCAGTTACACAGAAAAGTTTCCAAATATGCCACTGGCTCTATTTGTGTGACTTTTATTAATCCCCCAAACAACAGAGAAAATGTTATCTGTCTCTCACAAATCTACACCCCCTCAGTGGAGATGAACTAATCTCCACATGACACAAGCTGACATTTTGCTCAGTGCTTTAGTTGTGCTGCGTTTGTGCCTCCCACTGTGAGTTCAGCTGGATGTGAGAACACAGGAGAGTGGGACTTTGATTGTTCTCTGTAGACATCGATACTCAGGACTGAAACAGGTCCTGGTAGCAATAAGCATCTGTGTGTGTCCTCTTCCTGCTAATGGAAAGCTGTCAGCTCACAGTAGGCAGCAAACACACGAGTGTTTTAGGAGAAGAACGGTTGTGTGTTCACTCATCAGTCTGTTTCCAGGTGGATCTCTGTCAGCTCTCACTGAAGCCAGTGGGTTAAGAGCTTTGTTTTGTGTCACACTCTGAATGTGTGACAGTGTGTGTGTGTGAGAGTGAGTGTTGATGAAACAGACCAGATTCAAGCATCAGTATTCTGGTGCTCTGATTACACAGTCCTGACAGAGTCACAAACTGTTTCTGTCTTGATGGCTCCATGACTTTTGTTCAAAGGTGAAGATTAATGCAACATGAAAAGGATTCAAAGAGCAGGTTTCAGTGCAGAACCACAGCTCAGCTCGTGTTTTTCTCTCCTTCACAGTCTGCAGAGTTCACCGTCCATCCTGCACACGTCTTTTCATTCTTCATTAGACATTCCCCAAAGCATCACAAGAGAAAAGTCAGTTCAGTTTGATCATGTCAGAGTTCGACGTGTTGCTTTGTCTGCCACAGTGATTCCTTAGAGGAGGAAAACCCCATGGAAGCAATACGACAGCTCTCCACATCTGTAGCTGAGCAGGAACATCCTGCATCTCGTCTCATTTAGCTTAGTGTGTGACAATAAATTCAGCACAGCTGGTTTCTGTGTTTTAGGTCAGCTTTTTCAAACAGATGAGGAAGTGCCAGGACTGTGAAGCTTCCTGTGCTCTTTGTTAAAGCACATGTGAGCTGAGGAAAATACAGGATGACACTGAAAAATCTGTGACACAGTTTATAAAATATCCTCAAATATCCATGCAGTTATAATATATTTGCAAAGAGGTGGAATCCGAACCAGCTGATTTTCTGTGTTCCTCCACACAAAAAGATTTCAGGCTTCGCTCCAACTGAACATCCACACGTCTGTTTTCACGTCACACTGATTAGACCTCTGCTCAGGTTAACAGTGTGACTGTGGGTCTTTTCACACTTACTTTGACTTGTCCAAACTTTTGGACTCTTAAGTTTGGTCCAATAAATGGAGGTGGTCTCAGTCCAGTAGAATCAGAAGAATTTATTATTTCATTATTCTTTCATGTTTCATTTTAGAATTTGTAGCAGCAGCAGCAACATTCATATTTGAAAAACTGTAGTTCAGCTCACTGGTTTTCATGATGCTGAGTGTCAGGTGATTGTTGTTGCACCCTGTGATGAAGCTCTCTGTCAGTCATATACTGTATATGACAAACATATATTATATGAGTCTGGTGGAGGCATGCAACTATGAGGCGATAATTCTAATTGAGTTGATGATAATAATCTTAATTGTGAGGTTTTGTCGGTGGAAGTCACACTGTCTGTTGCTGGAGTTTATGATGAACAGCTACTGGATCACAAGCCCTGGAGAGGCTGTCAATCAAACGAGCAGCAACTGTGACAGCCAATCATAACTGTCACTCAGTGTCTGTGAGCTGCACACACACACTCACTCACACACACACTTTTTGTCTGTGTGTGTTCTTTGTGTCTGCAGGATGCCCAAATAATAATTCATTATCCTGTGTGGAGGCTGTGTTAAAGAAGAGGAGGCAGTGATGTGAGCAGTGAGAAGGAGCTTAGAATTATCCAGTTACGGTCGTCACAGAGATCTCTCCTGGTGGTTTGAAGCTGGAGGACGAATAGATTTGAGACACAGCAAAGGAGATGTACAGGAAGTGAGATAAAGCCTTAAATCGTCCTATAGAAATAAGCAGAGACCAATTCAAAGGTAAAACAGCCTCACATACTTGTTGCATACCGGAGGTTGGAGAAAATTGAAATGATGAGCTCTGAGCTGAAGCCCATGAATAACATGAACAGCCTGTTTAGTTAATCTGCTGCTTCCAGTCAGCCTCCATGTGAAAGCCTCCTCAGTCCATTCATTCAACACAGGCTGTGCTGAGCTCTCACCTCCAGCCTCACTGATATGGACCTGGTGTTTACAGAGAGAAAGGAAGTCCTGCCCATCGATTGTGCTGCTTTGTCACTGAGCCTCCTGCTGGAAAAAAAACATATAAAAGCAACAGGGATCGACTGTTTTCCATGGATTATTTCTTTTACCTGATCTGGGACAGTCTGTGCATACATAATGCAGCTCTGCAGATCTCCCAGCATGCACAGCGTGTGGACACTGGTGGTGCTGGGGAGGAGGAGGAGGGTGCAACAGCAACACATTTCAGTGACAAGATGATGAGAGTAACGAGGGGAGTGTCTTCCTGTAAACCTGCACAGGGTTTTGTTTCTGAAGGCAGGGGATTGGATGCTATTAGCATCGACGTTATTGGTGAAAAGTGTGAGAAACAAGTTTGTGGAGCAGCACAAAGAGAATGTAACACTTCATGAGGCACATCAAGGCTTGTATTGTTCCATCTACAGTCCTGTAAACGACCTGTTAAACTGTGGCAGAATCTCTGCTCTGAAAACTGTCCCGTCCTGCTGAACACGAAATACTGTGAGAGGATCTGCTGTTTGTCTTCTGGGTGTTTAAAAACTCCACAGTGACAGCCGTGTTCACACACTTAGACCTGCAGAAGTGCACATTTTTTGAGCATATTTTCATTTTAACACAGATATTTGGAAGCTTGGCACAGTTTAGCTGAGGTCAGGTGTAGGAGAAAAATAATAAATGTTGTCCCCAGCTGTACAGAACGTGAAGATTTGGGAAATATTTATTTCTGCATTTCAGTCCTAAATAATTTGTCTGGGTACAACCAGGATGGATAAAATAAATGTATTCATGAAGCAAACTGTGAAATGGTCAGCTTAAAGCCCCTGTTTGGGTGCAGACCTGCAGCCTGTCAGCTCATGTCTGAAACACCTGCAACTGCACTGATGAGCAGACTTTAAAGATGAACATGGAGATTGTAGGTGTGATCATTAGGTTTGTGGAACAGCAAATATATTCATGTTGTACTGGTGAGGATCAAACAAGCATCTGTCAGCTCCTCAGCAACACATCTGTAGGCACATCTGGAGGAGAGTTTAGTTCTGGATCAGAGTCCTGGACTTGGTTTTCATGGAAAATTTTACAACATCATCCATTTTGTTTGAAACTGTTTTCCTCCACCTGCAGGTGTTATGTGTCTTTGACGAGCAATAAGTTCTGTCCAGATCACCTCATTTACTTCCACATTTAACAAGAGATTTAGAAACAGTCACTGACTGTGCATCAGGCAGTGGAGAGAAGTACAAAGAGAGATGCTGAGAAAGAGAAAAGAGTTAAAGAGTTAACCTTAACTTTCCATTTCTGTAACAAATCCTCCCTCAGCTTCAGAGAATTTCCATTTAAGCAGATAAACTGCGTTGTGAAGGTAAATTGTCTGAGGCTGGCGATCATGTGTCAGTGTGAGTCAGTATCTGCCCCACGTGTGAATCAATAACAAAACTTATTAAAGGAGCCCAACAAGGAAAGAGACGGAGAGTCAGTGAGTGAGTTGGTGTGTCAGTGAGTGAGTTGGTGTGTCAGTGAGTGAGCTGGTGTGTCAGTGAGTGAGTTGGTGTGTCAGTGAGTGAGTTAGTGAGTCAGTGAGTGAGTTGGTGTGTCAGTGAGTGAGTTGGTGTGTCAGTGAGTGAGTTGGTGTGTCAGTGAGTGAGTTAGTGAGTCAGTGAGTGAGCTGGTGTGTCAGTGAGTGAGTTGGTGTGTCAGTGAGTGAGTTAGTGAGTGAAAGGATACAAACATAGAAGTTATGAGGTGTTTGATGTCCCCTAACAAGCAGCAGATATTTTCCATGTTTGCTTCAGTCAGCTGACAGTTTATCAGCCTCATGGTGGGTCTTTGTCATTGTTGTCATGAGCAGCACAGTGTCCACTGCTCTCCTCTGGTTTTATTCTGGATGCAGCTGGTAACTTTGCATAGAAAAGCTGCAGGAGTTTTCTGGGTGCAGATGGATGCAAATCCTGTCCCTGCAGCAAAGACTGAGGATTACTTCTGCACGTTATTATGTAGTCATCAGTGTATCGTTGTATGCTAATTCACTTTCCTCTCTCTCTCTCTCTCTCTCTCACACACACACACACACACACACAGTCACAGTGTTAACACTTGTTATAGAGAATGACACAAAATTGTTGTGTTTTTATTACTCACCCAGTTTATAATTTGTACTGTTTACTTGCTTCCACCAAAGTGAGGATTTTGATTGAATTTACACACAATTCTCACACTTTATGACCCTCAGACACCATACATGTAATATAAATGTGTTGGGAGGTGCACAGTGAAAACATGTTGTGTTGCATGTTCTTCACAAACAATGAGCCAAAGCCACAGAGTCTCAGGTTTCCAACTTTTTTCTTTCTTTTTTTAATCATTTAAAACTTTGGAGTTATTGTTGAAATAACTTCTCTCAGCAGCTAAGCAATAAATAATGTTGGCCAGACTGTGCAATGAAAACAACTCATATCACATGACAAAGTAAAGTTCTGCTGTTGGTTTAGCACCAAATCACCAGGAGGAAATGTTGAAATGTTTGGGCAGTCAGATGAACTGGATGATTCATAGACTCATTGGTACTGACAGAGCAGCTTGTCCAATCAGAAGTCACCACATCAGCTCACAGCTGTTGTAACTGACATGTGAAGCTCTTCTACTTTTTCAGTCATTCTGTGTACTCAGGTGTGAACAGCTTTCACCTGTTTGAGATAAATGAATGAAAAAGCCAAACCTGCAGTGATGGTGTTTTTGAATAAAAAGAAATATTTCACCACAGACAACTTTTCTCTTTTCATTTGTTCTCTTTTTGCAGGTAAGATGGACATTTGAAGCGACTCCTTTTGTTATTTTTCACACACCTGACTGCTTGTGTGACTGAGGGCTGACAAAGGAAAGAAGCAGTAAGACTTTCCACACACACAAACACATAAATCTACACTCACTGATATACTTTAATGTGAGGCAGCATGAATTTAGCACTGAAAGAATAAATAAAACAGAAACCCTGAATCATTTGCCCCAGACTGTGAAGGCTTGTTAATAGTAACAGTTTGCTTTCCTGCCTGATGACTAATGAAGCTAAAACAAAGTGGAGGTTCTTGATGTTGCTGTTGTAGTTTGGAGGTGTAGCATCAGTGATACAAAGTTAACAGAGAAGCAGCACATGGACAACAACAAAGCACCTGCAAAGGCAGTGAAGAAGAAGACTGCTGGTCATCAAACACTGGTTGGATGAAGAGGTGCCTGTCAGAGTGTCATCTTTATGATGTGCACTTTGGTAAATGCTTCATCTCCCATCAGATTATGAGCTTCTGTCAGTCTGATTTGTTGAAACATCAGTTCAAACACTGACTGATAATGTGATTGTTACTGAAAGCAGCTGAACTGATGATCTCATTGGACGACAGGAGGATGAAGCTCTGTGTCCTCAGTGGGCTGTCAGCCCAGCTGGCTGCAGGGTTTTCTGCTGAGCTGCAGCTGGATGGAAAGCATCACTCTTTCCCATCATCCTCAAGGAGAAGGCTCTTTTTGTTGGATTGTTCAGTATGTATTGCAGACATTGTTGGCTCTGGTACTGCTGTTGTGGCCTTGACAGATTAGTTCAGTAAGGTTTGACGTGACGAGGAAACGCAGAGAGAATGAAGGCCAGTTTATCTGCTTCACCAGCAGCCCTGGTCTTAACTGCACAGATAACTTCTCGACCTCAGCCGGGCACACACACACACACACACACACACACACACACACAAATTCACAGCCATAATTTGAAAAGAACACCTTCACCTCCACCCTCACAGATAAAACTTCACTCGTGCTGCTGTTTGAGGAGCAAAGATGTTCAGTATGAACACAGAGGGCGTCCTCCATTGCTGATGGTTGATTTTAAGAGCAACACACACACAGCTGAATGGTAAGTGTGAAGGACAGAGGCGGAGGAAGGAAATACGGAGGAGCAAATGAGCAGCTCGTTCAGCATGATTTCCACCTCCTCAGATCATCAGTTAGTGTGATTTCTGTCATTATTTCTTGATATCTGAAGAAAGAAATTTTGGTAGCATCTCTGAGAGCAGCTCTCATAACTGCAGCTGAAACAATGGAAAGTATTGTTGAAAATCAGGTCAGCTGATTGTTGTATCACTGTATAAAATGCATCTGTGAATATCATAACCATCTGTGGATCATGAACTGAGAGCAGCTTGATAAATAAATGACTCCTGATTTGCATGTTGGTGGGAAACAAAGATTCAGTTGAGATTTGATCTTCAGTCTGTTTATTGAGAAACAATGAAGGAATAGACTGAATATGGAGGCATCTTTAGACATAATAGCTGTTTATGACAGGGCTGCTGCTGTCAGCATGATGTGTTGATTTTCCAGCGTGTTGGTTTAATAAGAATCCTGCTGCAAAATGTAAACATTTGTTGGAACCCTGAGTTAACTTGAAGCGTTGTAACACTTGACAGCAGTAAAGCTGCAGCCTTTTCCAGCTTTTGTCTTCACAAACTGCACATCACAGTCTGAATATGCGATGTGATGCTTATATAATGTAAACTGCAGGTACTATGACGACCGTCACTACTGCACCACCACAACCACCACTACTACTACTCATAATAACAGCAACACTATTCTATAATAATACTAACAATAGTATTATATTCACAGCTTTCCATGTCACTCTGTCAATAACGAGTAAACACAAGGTTCTCTCTGCTTCCAGTGAGCATCTGCCTGCAGCTCTGTAATGTTTCACCAGTCTCTCATATGGAAGGGTCATTGCCCTGCAGAATGACCTTTGACCTTCTTATAAACTACCAGTGGAGTTAAATCATCGAGAGCAAACAGCTGAACTCCTCCAGGAGCTCTTATTTCTCCTTCATTTCCTGTGATCTGCTCAGGCTGCTGTGCTGTACGACTCTTCAGACTAACTGCTACAGACAGCTCTGCCGTGGCTCTGCTTTGTCTGCTAAATAAAGCTGTTTGACTGTTGGTTTAAACACCCTGTACAGTTCAGCAGCACTGCAGACAGGAAGTGAATCAATGTCCCTGTGTTGAAGTAAAGAGGAGGTTCACCTCTGAGTCTTCTTTGAGGCAGTATAGAGGTTTCTGTATGTGGAGATACTGGATGTTATTCGAAACATCTGCACAGATTAAAATACAAAGTGCTTCACAAAGAAATACAGAACGACAGAAGCAGAAAAGGCTTTTGTTTCCCGCAGCACTTATGAAGCTGCATGTTTCCAGTGTCTCCTGCTTCTCTCCTGTCAGAGAGCTTGTGAATAAAGCTCAGTGTTTGGCTCTTGAATCATACTGTAGTGCTCTACACTGAATTAAAATGTAATCAGACTCACACTGAGAACATAAACAGCACCACCCTCTCTCTCTCTCTCTCTCTCTCTCTCTCTCTCTCTCTCTCTCTCTCTCTCTCTCTCTCTCTCTCTCTCTCACACACACACACACACACGTACATGAGCTTCATGAGCTGGTGTTGTGCCGCACATGATGTGATGATGAGGGTCATGCTGGCTGCTGTGTTGGTGGCCACAGTCAGAACGTACAGTCATACAGTTCCTGATCATGTACATCATAATGCTAAAACAAGAGTAAATGCTGTGTGTGTGTGTGCGTGCGTGTTACTGTAAACACCAAACCATCTGCATGTGTGTGTTGATACTGATACTTGATCTATTGATTCATTTTTGTTTAATTTCCCTCTACTTTCCTCTAAACTTTAGGGTTTGAAGGAAAAACAGAAAAGTCTGATGTGTCATTGCAGGTTGTCTCATTTTGCTCTGCAGTATGAAGAGCCCTCAGTGTCCTCAGTGTGTCTTTGTCTCCTGTCTCCCCAACATGTTGGTGCTGTGACTCAACATGATGTGGTTATAGATCAGTGCTGATGACTGTCACTTTGTTGTATAAAGATATTCTCTGTTTGGCAAGGATCTGTTAGCCGTGCCAAGATTACACACACACACACATACATACACACACACACGCACACACTCTTGGCAGATGTTGCTCAGCTGGATGTCACAAAGATTCCCACCAGTGAACCAGCTGACTGGCATTAACAGCCTGAAGCCATGGCAAAGGACAAGGAGCAGCCTGTCACAGCAGGAGAGGACAGGATGGACCAGTGAGGGAGCCAAGAGCCAGAATGTGTCCCAAAGGTGAGATACAAGACTGACTCAGACAGAGATGGAGGTTTAATATCACACTCATGTAATATTTAAAAAGGTTAAAATCTAATGTAATCACATGTGTCCAGGCAAAGCAGCAGCAGGTTTGTCTGTCTTGTGTCTCTTTTCATTCACTTATGATTCCTAACTCTGCACTCAGACACACACAGGAACATATTGAGCCAAAGTGAGGTGTGTCTGTAGGAAAACATTTATCTCTGAATCAGTACATCAAGCTCTGATTGTTTCATCCAAAAGTGTAGGTCTCTGAGTACGTACAGCCGTTCCATCTTCAGCTTTTCAGGCGGTAAGTCTGGCAGACAGGCTCAATCAGCGGCTCCACTCTGAATAATTTCAGGCTGCGTTTCTGTTTGGAAACAAACATAGGGGGAAATGCGGTAAATAGACAAATAGCAGCAGATCCTCCTCCCCTCCGACAGCAGCTACACAGTCCACTCCTCTCATGAACATGGTGTCAGCTGTGCTTGGGCAGATCAGTGAGGGTTTGATCTGGTTCAGCAGTTTCTCTCCAAACATGATTATTATTGCTATTCAGGCACCTTTGAATAATGACATCATCTTTGTCAAATCCTATCAAATCACAGCGTGAGATTCCTCACATTATTTGCAAGAAAAAAAGAGTTTACAGAACTTATAATGGCACCATTTCTATGGACTGCAGTAAAATAACAGTTTCTCCACATCCTTGCACTCTGAAGAAGAATCAGCTTTGTTGGCAGTATATATATTTTACATACACACACTGAATTTGTCTCTGCATTTAACCCATCCTTAGTTGAACACACATGCAACACTCGGCAAATTACATGCAGTGAAACACACACAGGAGCAGTGGGCTGCACTGTGGACTCAGTGAAACTTTGCTGTCTGAATTATTCAGGATGCACCCTGAGAGTTTTCTTTTGAATTCTCACTCTGACATTTTATTCATCAGCAAACTTTCTCTCAAATCAGAGGAGCTGAGAGGTGTGAGGATTTGCTGTCTGCTGCACTAAAGCAAACAACTTTTAGTGTTTTTTCATCCAGAGGCAAATACAACAGCAGCTTTTTCCTTCTCAGATCGTCATCAGGTTCACCACAGCGTTAGTCACAGAAACTCTGCTGTCTCTCCAACCATCTCAAAGCATCTGAATCGACCCTCTTTATCGCCCAGAGCAAAAAGGCAAAAGGTAGGAGGTAGAAAAGAACTGAATGAATGAGAGAACAAAAACAACAAACTGCACTGAAACCTGATTTGAACAAAAAATAGAAAATTGCTCGCAAGTACAAATCCTGTGGTGGAAACCTGATTTATACTCTCAACTATGTTGAGATGGAAATAAATGTTGTTTCGTGTAGGTCATGACAGGGAACAAACATTTTCATTTTGCTCTGCCCCAACAGTGTGTGAGTGTCTGAAATCAGTAGCTGGTCACAGCTCAGTCAGAGCTGGTGTTCAGGGATCTTTATAATGACTTTAGACATCAGCATTTTGAGGGAACTTTAAAACCCCTCAGAAATACTGCTGTTTCCTGCTGTCTGTGAACTGCAGTAAACTCTGCCTCTGAATCCTTTTGTGCTGCCCAAATCGTTTGTCAGTCTGTGTGGAGGAGAGGCACTGACGTTGTTTCTGAGGAGGTGGAGAGTCCCAGAGACGTGAATTATGTGTCAGGTTATTGTTTTCACCAGCACAGAGGAGACTCAGCAGTTTGGCCACACAAAAGTTGTTACCACTTCTAGTTAAAACTGCAAAGGTTTGAGAGAGCAAAAAAAAGTTGCCCAAAAATATCTCATCTGACAGCTTGTTGTAGTTTTTCTGGAGATCAGTCTTGTCCTGAGGGCAGGAGGACTCCCTGTTGCCTCTGACAAAGAGTGACTTTGATTGTTGGTTCAGTCTGGTTGAACACTAGCAGCACTGGGAACTGAACCTGCAACCGTTTCAGTTCAGCAGTCACTCGAACAAGCCTGAAAAGCTGCCACTCCAGTCTGCGTCTCCCACAACAGGATCACCTCCTGTAGTCAGTTCACTAATAATTACACTGTGATCCGTTGGGTTCATAGAGCTTTTGCAGAGCCGTCTGAATCTGCTGAAAGAATCTCACACGTTCTCTTTCATGTCTTTCAGGATTTCCCGTGTGTTCGGGTTGGGGTGTGTAACACCAGTTCTCAGGTCACTTCAGCTTCTGTAAGACCTTACAATAAACTCCAGGCTCTGCTTATTGCTTTTAAAGCACTAAATGCTCTCACTCCACAACACCTCTCAGACCTGTCTGTCAGGTCATCTCGCACGGGCCTGTTGGAAGGATTAGAGTAAAATCTGGGGAAGCTTCTTTACATTTAATTCTCCAGTCTCTGGAACAGCTTGTCTGATGACCTGTGATGAGCTCCAGTTTGTACTTCATTCAGTAAAAAATGTAAAATATTGCTCTTCTACACAGCTTTTGACTAGCTTCTTCTGTGTGTTTTTATGTTTGTGTTGTTTGAGAAAGATTATTTGTGTGTGAGAGTTTTTGGTGGATGAGTTAGGGATGAATGAGTGTTTGATGAGGCCAGTTTTAAGTGTTTTTTGTTGTCTGTTATTTTGTGCAAACCCCCACTGAGTTTGTCTGTGCATGAGATGAGATATAAAACAGCTTTGTCTCTGTCCTCCTCTTCCTCCTCTTCCTCCGCTCGATCATGCAAAGGGTGAGCAACATAATCATCACAGTGACGACTGCACTGCAGAAGAGCGCAGGCCACCACTGGACGTGTTTATGCATTGAAGCATTTTTTCCAGCTCCCTGCTGTGTGCTCCACAGGGCTGCTGACCACCTGTGGGCTGAATGCCAGCTCACTCCCTGTTGAGGGGTTTGTTGACAGTCTTGTTTGCTTTCTGATTAACAGTTTGCACCTAATTAATATTGATAAGGATGCTGATGTGAGCCAAAAGCTGCCTGGAGCTTATCCCAGCTGACAGTGGGCGAGAGGTTGCGTACACCCCGGACTGGTAACCGGTCAGTCGCAGGGTCGACACACAAAGACAGACAATCACACACACTCACTCTTAAGGGCAATTTCGAGTAGCCAGTTAACATAATGCGCATGTTTTTGGGACTGTGGGAGGAAGCCTGAGTTCTCAGAGAAAATCAACAGCCTCCATGATTTAACAAAAAGGGCTGATCTGCTGGTCTGAATGTGAACTTGGTCTTGTATGCTGCCTAAAGACATTGTGGACTGTTGGGAGCTCTGTGAGGTACACATCACGTCCACAGCTCTGAGTGACTTAGCTTGTAGGAGGACAGGATTGCAGGGACTGGTCAGAGTGACGGACAGTGAACAGAAGGACACAGAGAAAGACAGCGAGAATAAGAATCACTGAGTGAACAACTTGTGCTGTCAGTAGTTTCTGTCACTAACTGTTCCAGGCCTTTATGTCACATTTTGACTTGTCACATCAAAGACACACAGGTGTCACTAATAACACTAACGAGGGTCCTGCTCCATTGAAATGCAGCCATTGTTGATGTTATTAAGTACACCTCAGCTATCTTAGCTCAGGTTAGGTTTTATGTGGAAAAACTGCAATGTAAGGTACAGCTGCTGAGACAGCAAGGTAAAGTGCTGAAAATTTTCTCAAATACGGCTTCACTGGCAAGCCTGACAGCTCAGCTCACTGCAATCTGCATGCTGATGCTCAGCCATGATGAGCCAATTCAACCGTGGAGGATTTTCCCCTGTAGGGACTTCATAGCTGAACTGTGTTATTGAATGCTAACATCATGTCTTGTAGAATATTCAGCACTCAAAGACAGGCTTCAGTATTTTCTACCCATAAAACTAAAACTATATATATGTGAAGTGCATTCAAATAGACTGAAGCAAAATCAAAGACATTAACTTTAACTTTGTATCAACCAGATCACAAGCCACAATCAAAGTGGCTATGAAAAGTTCATTTTCGGTAAAAAGCTTCAAAAATGTTCAGACTTCAGTCATTCAGAAGTTCCTGACTTGACTGTCGTCTCTGCTGCTTTTAAGACAAGCTAAGTCGACTTCCATCACAGCAGTGTTCAAGTATTTGTTCCTCAGAGGCTGAACTGGACTGCATCTCTTTGTCAGGGTGAGGTGAAGAGGCTTTCTGAGGAGTGTTTTTCTGTTGCCTGCTGGTAGAAATGACTGTGACTGTGCTTTGTGTTCCTGTCAGTCCATAATAAGTCCTGTCACATTCACTAAAAGCTCCAAATGGAACTTTTCAAATTCAAGCGAGGCAGTTTCATCAGTCAGCCTGTTGACTTGTTCTGTTCAGAGAAGTTTAAGGAATCAGACTGATAACTCAGTTAAAAGCTGCAGCCAGATCTCTGACCTCCAGCACTTTCTAATGAGGAGGCAGTGACCAGCAACTGAGTGGAAACAGAGAGGAGACGCCACTCATTGTGACGGTGGCCTCCACACACCACACACTCCTTACACAACCACAGTGCAGGTGGACAATGTGTAACTGTGTGTGTATCTGCTAATTCTTCAGTGATATGAATTATCACAGTTTTATTTGGGACATGGAAAGAAAGACAGTATTGGAGTCATTTTGGAGGGAGAGAGTCTGCATGGTGACAGACAGAGGGAGACAGAGAGGGTGGAGGATGAAGATGTTGTTAAATCACAAGTGCTGCCTACAAATGCCTGAATACAGTCTGATAAATACAGCTGATCAAAGCTAGAAGTTCAACCACCTGTTGAGTTTTTAACATACTGAATAAAAGACTTGTTTTCTTTCATGTCTTCATGTTTATCTGTGTATCAGGACAAATGAATCCTGACTTTTAAATAACATGATGATGAATCAGTGGCGTCTTGAACCCAGTGGTGCTCTGACGTTACACTCCCACCTCAAGGTAACCTTAGCAGCTTCCAGCAACATCACATGGTGCTCATCTGCAGGACTTTACTCAGTTGTCATGGAGACAGGTTTGTTTACACGTTAGCTCAGCAGCTGCTATAATTTCATTCAGAGCATTTCAGGGCTGTGTGTTCATATTCATGTGTTCTTTTCCATTTTCATGTGTGAACTTTAATGTTTAAGAGAAGATGGACAAGAACAGCGAGTGCACCTCCTGCACATGACAGACATGTCTCTCTGTGTGTTAGTGTTCATGGCATCCAGCCAGCAGGTCTCTGGATGGACTGTTTCCAGCTACATTCCCCGGAGCAGAGCTGTTTTTATCCCGCGTGTCTCGCACCTGTCTGGTCCTGTTAGATCGCAACACGTCTGCCGGGCTCATCAACACTGTAGTCCAGCAGATGGTGAGCTGGTGACCGTTCAGAATGGAGAACACGAGCATTAAATCACCTGATAATAGAAATGAGATTGGCTTTAACTTCATCCAGGAGAGCCTTGAGAGCCTGTGTTGTGTGTGATCACACTGATGTGCGTTTAGACTTCATTGCTTCTAATGTAACAAAGTAGTTCTGTGTAAATGTGTCTTATGTGGGACAAAACCCTGCAGTCCTCAGTTTAAATGAAGGCCACATCCTCACATGATGTGAACTTGGTGACCGTGAAGTCAGTGTTTGATCTCTTGGTAAACCAGAGGGATGGCGTGTGTCCCCTCAGTGTCTGTCTGTCTGTCTGTCTTTGCTCCACCAGACTCCACAGACTGACCTCCATCTTCTGTCCTTCAAACAAGGACAAAACTTCATGTCTCCTTCAGTCGTGTCGTTGTCACTGTCCTGTCTGCTGCAGCAGAGCTGTAAACAGGATCCATCACAGCAGTTTGTTCATATTCAAGTGAAAATATTCAGAACTGTAATCAATTATTGCATTTATTTAATACCTGCAGGTATGAAGATCATCATATGAAAGATAATGTGAAAAGTCTTCCCTCATTTGTAATCAAATCATTCATCATTTCTTTTCATTTTCTTTTCTTTCAGTTTTTCAAAAAGGGTGTGTGCAGATGGGATCTTCTGATTTGGCTTCTTGTTTTAATTGATGCATTTCTTGAAAGCGAGCGATCGTTTCTCGGCTCTGACTGATAAACAGTATTCTGTCGTCTTTATCCCATCATCCTCCGGTTCCTCCTCTTTATGTTTTCTTCTGCCACCTGCTCCTTTGTTCAATCTTCCTCAGCTCTCACTGAACAGTTTGACTGACATTTTCATTCATTGTGAATTTCTTTAATAAAGTCCCAAGTGTGTATCTGTAGTTTTCAGTATCTGTTACGTCAGAACAAGAAAGGTTCCCCCTCCACACTGACACCTTCACTGTCAGTGATGTGAAGGAAGAACTCATTTTCTCCTGTCACGTTCATTTCATCTTTTTGCTGTGATATAAGGAACAATGGAAGGAGCTCTTCACAGCTCAGTTTAGTCTTTAGCTTTGTTAGTTAAACAACAAAAAACATCAATTTGATATTGTTGAAAGAATTCTGATGAATTACCACAGATCATGTTTATTCCTCTGTGCTGTGCTGCCTGAGCCAAACCCAAAGTGTCTGTTCTCCTTCTCCACTAAGTTTCCTGAAGCACAGGGGAGCCCAAACTGTTTTCTATGGAGGCTAACTGACTTCCTGCACAAAGCGTCACTCTGTTTGCCAAGCTTTGAGTGGAAACTCATCATTTGTCAATGAGTTAGGAACAAGATGTTGTGTCTTTCAACTGTACATTTACTTTTATAATAACTAGCAAAGACCCAATCCATGGATGATAGAGCTGAGAGAACAGAGGAGGACAAAGAGAGGAGGGGACACACTGTAATTTAGGATTTTGTCTTCTGTTGACTGTGTCTGTAGTGGATTCAGCTCAGATTTAACCGGTGAGAGGGAATCACAGTGTTTAAAGAAGGACGTGTGAGGACGTAAAGGGCAGATTTAGATTTGCTGGATATTTGGTTGATTGTTCGTTTGAGGATGTTGGGACAAAAAGTGTCTTCAGCAGATCAGTGAGTTGGATCACCCTGGATGGATGACAGGACATCACAGATATATGAACACACTGCTGTGTTTGCAGCAGGAAGACAAGACAAGCTGAGACAGAGACATCATGGACATCAGAGGTCAAATGGACTGAGTATGTAAACAAGTGTTTTCATTCTGCCATACAAACTTGATGCTTCCTTCAGGATATGAAATGTATCCAGCCAAACACTGAAGCTTTCACACTCAGCCTATTTATTTATATGATTTATGGTGAAAGTTGACTGGCGACCAGTCCAGGGTGAACCCGCCTCTCGCCCGTAGTCAGCTGTGATAGGCTCCAGCTCCCCCACGACCCTGAGGGATAAGCGGTATAGAAAATGGATGGATGGATGGATGGATTTATGGTGAAAGCTCGTGAAGGTCAGTTCTTTTGAAATTCTTGCAGTGGCTTAATAATTCAAATAACTTTTTATTTTTCCAGATGAATTATCAAGCTGTCCAAAAAAGGTACTGAGCCATCCACATGTGAACAAGTGTAGTACATTTTTGTGCAGATGACCACCTCCTGGACGATAAAAGAAATGTTCTGTGTCCCTGACTGAAGACTTGAGACAAGTTATCAGGAAGTCTGAACTAATTGTCACTGTTAGATCTGAAAGTTTCCTTCTTTGTTTCTCTCTTTCTCAGTTCTTACTTGCTGTCCTCACAAGTTTTTCTTTGTCAGCGCTGAGCCACCAGTGAGATTTGTATAAAATATGCTCTTTTGTTTCTGTCCTCCCACTTTGGCTTCCTCTCTTAAGTCTCGTTGTTACTGACACATACTTTCATTTTCTTCTCTGTTAGAAGTAACAAGAAGCTGCAGCTTGTCTCCTGATGCTCAGAGAGGAGAGATAATCATTTATGATGGTCGAGTTATTGACAAGCTGGAGGTCTCACAGGATGTGAACGAGACAGACAGGATGGATCAGAGAAGACGACTCCACAGTACTCAGGCCCTGTGTGTGCTGCTCAGTTTATATGCAGTAATTATTGTCAGTGAATGTCACAGAGGACGCCTGCTGAAACAGGCAGCCCTTCATTTCACATGAAACACAATTTGCTGTGTCATTTTAGCTCTGCTAACGAACTGTAAAGTCATGTTTACTTACAGGCCACAGTAAAGTGTGATTTATCAAACCTGGCCAGCAGCCTGTGATGCAGCACACGGAGGGAAAACTCTTCTGTTAGTCAGCTCTGTTGGTTACTGACAGTCAGTGACATTCATGAAAATGATGTGAAGCAATTAGCTCAGTTCAGTGTGAGAACAATTAGCCTGTAATTAGCACGAAGCAAATCTGTTGCTGCTGCTGCTATGACAAGACAGGTGATCAGCAGCACCTCCTTCACCTCCTTCTCTGCTTCGTAATGTGGTGAGAACGACTCTGAAGCTGCTGCACTGAACTCTGTAACACCCTAACAACAATGTGCTTCACACATCAGCCCGTCTCCACCTTTACTATTGGACTGAGTGGACACTTTGAATCAAATCTGTGCTTCTGTCCCCACCTTTTCCATCTTTGTGTTGAGTCGAATCAGCTGCAGCTCATTTGTATGATTTCAACCAGTGTCAGTTTGATTCTTCATTTTTAATGCCTACTAGATGACAAAGATTATAACAAAGACTGCAGATAAACATCTTATTTCAGAGTGATGAAAAGGATCGGTTTGGAGAGAGGATTCGTTCTGACAGGAGGTGTGGAGGTGATCGAGCTAACAAATCAGCAGAGACTCAAGGAAACAGCTGAGGTCTCACACAAACCAGACACACTCAGTTACATTCACCAGAGAAAGTCAGTGTCAGAGATTTATTATGTCATCGACCTTCAGCTTTACAAAAGTAACATTATTACAAGGACAGGGAACTGGACTGAATCCACTGTGAAGACATTTCTTCTGCTGTATGAAGACAAAGCTGCTGTGACCTCAGAACAAGTTCATTTTATTGTTAATTTATATGTGTGGCACAGTGGTGCAGTGCTGTCGCCTCACAGCAAGAGGCTTCCAGGTTCGAATCCCGGTCTGGGCCTTTCTGTGCAGAGTTTACATGTTCTCTCTGTACCTGCGTGGGTTTTCTCCAGGTACTCCAGCCTCCCACAATCCCACAAATACACACACTGGGTTAACTGGTTACTCTACTCTGCATTGTCCCGAGGTGTGAGTGTGTGCGTGTGTGGTTGTTTGTCAGCCCTGCACCCATGGTGTACCCTGCCTCTTGCCCATAGTCAGCTGGGATAGACGATGACCCTGACCCTGACGGATAAGCAGCATAGAAAATGAATGGATGTTTATTTATATGTGGGATGATAACAGAATTGAAGTGAGAAGAACAATCCACTGGACAAGTTGACAGTGCAGTGACATTGACACAGTGACACATTTATTTCTAATGTAACCACACTTATTTCTGATCGCAGCTCTGCACTGAAGAGCTGAACCAGAAGGTGATGCTGTGAGGCAAACTGTCATCAAACCAAAGTCTTTAGGGAAGCTTTCACACATTTGCATGCCAGCTGAGAGCTGCAGTGTTGCAGCAGAGAGCTCGAGTGTAATAAGAGAAAAACAGTCATAAATCAGCGCTCTCCTCAGAGTCACAGGCAATCAGCTGGGGGTCTGCTGTGATGGAAACCACTGGGATGGAGTCACTAGAAATAGACAGAGCAGCTCTTAATTCAGGACAGAGACAACAGCAGAGGAAACTGGAGCTCCAAGAGTCATTAGCATCAGAGTACAAGTACCACAGAGTATCTGCAACTTTACTGTAAGGGATCCACTTCTGGAGGTCACAGCTCAGAGTGGAGAACGCGCTGTGTAATGTGGAGTCATATTAAGAAGTCAGATCAATGGAGATGTGCTCTGAGCTGCATCCTGATACTTGATGGATGGAAAGCCAAGCAGTAAACATTCATTTAAAGCCATCTTAGAGTAACTGGTAAGAGCTGGAGCTGCTGTGAAGGAACCAACACTGTGGCCAGTGAAAAGTTATCTGACTACTGGATTTAACTCAAATGATGAATCACAATGACTGATCGTGTGGCCTGCAAATGCACTAACTCAACTTTGTTCACTCATGTGCAGTGTTAACTATGTGTGAGTTCATTGTGTCCTACTGAAGCTCCTCTCTGGCAGGTGAAAAGAAGCAGCTGACAGAGCATGTGGACTGAAGGACAGACGCATTTGTCTCCAGCATCCCACAGCCAACAGTGGAGTTTAGCTGTGACCAGACTGCAGTGCAGGGGAACTGGACTTTCCAAAGTGACCAGAGAAACATCAAAAGTCAACTGACTTTGTACTGAAAGCAAGAATAAAAGTTGAGTGATTGGAAATTCCAGTAAGACAAATGACAGCCAATCAATTGTAAGTAATACTGTAGAAATGAAACCAGAACAAAGTAAAAGTAAAAAACGTTCTTATGATGCTGACAGTAGTTCATGGCTGCAGTGAGAGCAGCAGTCTGTCTGCAGAGCTCTGTCTCCTCACTGAACTGAACTCTGTGATCTGCTGCTGCTCCGTCTGACTGGGAGGACAAATCAACTCAATGGACCCCATTTTGCTGCTAATGGAACAGCCAAATGTCCATAAAATAACACAAGCTGGGGGATAAAATCTCACAGAGGATCAGTAGAAGCTCTTTAACCAGAAGCCACTGGCAGCCCCTCCAGGTGGCAGCCGTGAGGACTTGTAGTTAGACTCTGATACACACTCAGATGTCTTGATGTGAGCTAACAGAGATTGTTTGAACTTTATGTTCACATTTTTTTATTTGCCTTTTGTTTGGTCTCTAACTCCACCATTTCCTGCCTCTCTCTTCTTCCTCTCTCTCATTTCTCTGCTTGTTTACATTATGTCTGATGGTGTACAGTTTGTCTGTAGAAAAGTCAAAGCTGCTTTGCATGTCCAGCATGTCTCATGCGGCTCTCGTGTGTTTCCACATTTCCTCCTCAGAGTGATGTCATATCTGCTCCTCACAGTCAGTGCAGCTTCACATTCACCGACACGAGCTGGAGGCTTTCACACTGACATCCAAAGGCCTGCTGGAGGACAGAAACACTGTGGGCTGGAAATGAATTATGAATTGAGACACTTAGAGGTCAGGAGCTTTGAACTAAGTGTTCAGTATGATAAGACATGAGCGGACTGCACTTTAAAAATGAATCAAGATTTTTCTGTCTGATGAGCAAATGTAATGAGGAGGACGTGTTTTCACCTGCAGTCGTTTTGTCTCTGACCGCAGAAGCTGAAGAAACTGTCCAACATGACAGACTGAAATAAACTGCTACATCTGACTCGTTTCCTGCATCATGTGATGTTCATGAGTTCTCCCAACACTGATGAGATTTTGTTATTTTGCAAACCTGTTAATGACTGTAACTAATGTGAAATCGTTTTCTCCCATCTGCGCACAAAGAATGACTGAGTCCAAACAGTCGTCTGCTGGAAGTTGGCGTATTCATGCAGTTTGTTGCATGGAGCCATCATTCAAACAGATCTGATTTACTGTCTGCCTGCTTTCCAGTCTGAAAATGATTTGAGCTGCGTTCATGCTGTGTATATAATTCAGTGTGTTTACTAATGTGGCTCAGACTGAAGAACCTGAAAATGTAAAGATAATCCTGTCTTACACACACACACACACACACACACACACGTACGTCACGTGGTCATGAATCAGGTCTGACAGCCTGCAGTGTGAATGCAGAAATCATTTACATCTCATCCACCTGACTGATGGCTTCAACATGAAACCAGACTTGACTTTTCTCTGACAATCAACAGTGTCAGCAAACTCTATTTTTCATCTGATTGTTTTGATGGGCTTCAGTCTCACCTTTGCTTTGTTCCTCTTGCTGCTGGCGTGTTAGAATGAAAACAGGATTCCTCTCTTCTGTGCCTAAAATACAAATGAACAGGGTGAAACAGGTGGGGAATGTAAATAAACCCTCCAAACACAGTCCACCTGTACCATAAGGTCTCGTGGGTGGAAGTTAAACTCAGATGGAAACAAAACTGAGAAGACAAATTCACAAAAATACAAATATAAGTGAGGGCAAAGATTCAAAAGGTTCAGCTCGCTGCATGCAGTGACATTACAGAAACACATGTGAGACAAACGTTTATTATTAGGAGCATAAAATGATCAGTTTATCTCCCTGAGGATCAGCTTTTACTGAACAGAACAGTCAAACGATGAAACTCGTCCACAGGACGTGTCGTTACTGCTGCTGTTTACTGACCACATGTTCCATGAGTCAGCGCTGATTCATGAACCTTCATCTTCTCGATGGAACCCCAGTCGTTTGAGCCTACAATTCAATCAGACCACATTGTGGTGTGCAGAAAACAGTGAACAGCTGACTCCATTTCATCTGTTTCCACTTCCTCACCTGTTCTGCTGTCATCTTTGCATCCAGATCACTTCAGTGTGACCTGGTGAAGTCTGGACAGGTCATGTACATCCACAGCAGAGACGTCTGCTTTAATATTAACATGTGGGGACATTCAGACTGAAGCTTTAATGTTGGCACATTTAGAGATAAAATCTCCTCATCAGCTCTGAGCAGAAGCAGATTTCTATCAAACAGCTTCTGTCGATGCTCTCACTGCAGCTGGAGTTCAACAGAAAAACTAAAGCAACAGCCTGTGTGGCTCTGTGAGAAGTGTAATAAATCTTCTGTCAGGTGGGCTGAAACACCACGTGTGTATGCACACAGATAACTGGATCTCTGCAGTGAGACCAGCTGGACCCCCTTGGAACTCTAACACGTGTTGGTGCAAACGGGCCTCAGCAGCTCCTATAGATACACTACAAGGACCTTTTTAGGTTTTCATTAGGCTAAACGTCAAAAATAGAAAAGCAAAATTAGAGGTTTTCTGAATGTGCAAACCTTCCACACGAGCTGTCATCTTCAGCTTTTGTCCTCAGTTGGTTTGACGTTCATTTTAAAGGCAGAAGCTTGTGACAGGCTCGTGTTGCCTTCATCTCTCTTCCTCTTCACTGACTCCTGTGTCCAGCAGAAACCTGCTGAGAGGCAGAAAGAGTGAAACATCGTGGCTGTGCTGCTGAATGAAATGTGTTGGATTTACTCTGATTCGTCCTGCTGTCAGTGCTGGAGCTGAAACTGTGCTTTGGTAGAAACACACTGAGCACACACTCTCACTCCCACACACACCCAGTCTCTCCCTCTGTGGGTGAGTGTCGGCAGGGGTCGCTGCTGTCCGTGTGAAAGCAGCAGATGGAGCAGTGACCGAGTCTCCAGCTCTTGTGTTCATCAGCACCGTTCAGACTGGGATTTCTTCCTCCGCTCGGCTTCATTTGCAGCACTTTCTCTTCTGGAAATTAACCGCTGGAGACGGAGCTTCGTCGGGCAGAGCGCGGAGCTTTTGCACCTGATTACAGGACACCATGCTTTACTTCTGGATACACACCGTGTGGATCCCCGGCGTCGCTTTCCTCTTTGGATTTCAAGGCAAGGGATCGTTTCATTCTTTTCATTTTATGTCCTGGCGTTTTCCACTAGGAAACAGCGGAGCTGAGAGCGAAATGACAGCTACCGTGGATGTTTATTGTGCTTCTGTCCGTCTGCTGCTGACTCGAGTTCTGAAGGTATGTGAAGTGACTTCCCTTCCTGGGAACAGCTGAGGTGACAGAGAGACCTCCTCGTGGAGAAGCCCGAGACTTTGTGCTGCTCACTGTTTGCTCCAAATCAAGTTAGTGATGAGTGGAGCTGAGCTGATCTGACATCAGCCTTCATGTGCAGTATCAGTGTGTGACACAGAGAGAGAAGAGAGCAGCCTGAGAGGCTGATGGTGCTGCACCAACATGTGGAGGCTGTTCAGCTGTCAGCTCCACTGGGACACTGAATTCAGCCTGCTGGCCTCTCTGATGAACAGTGTGTGTGTGTGTGTGTGTGTAGTTCAGTGTCACATGTAACAGGACAAACGTCAGCCTCTCACATTTTGGTTGTAAGCCTTGAAATGCGTTCATGTCTTCAGTTCACCTCTTCTCACTTTGCCTCATGATGTCTGCGTTGTAGATTGGATCAGTCGGCCTTATTGGATGGTTTTTGGTGCTGCTCTCGTGCTGCCAAGCGGTCGTATTAGTGTGGAGTGTGTGTCATACGTGTGGTGAATGAAGAAGGGCGGAGGATAAGAAAGATTTAGTTTTCACGACTTCTCTCTCGTCTCCTTTTGTAATTAAATGTCAGCAGTAAGTGATGACGCTCACCGGACTGTAAGTACAGCAGCTCTGAAATGAATGGTGGATGTTTGGTAAAGTGATCGATCAGCTGCTCAGTTTGACTTCATGAGGAAATCAGACTGGCTGAGAAAACAGTATCAGGTGTTCAGGGTCCGTGTTTAAAGCAGAAGTGACCTGTTCGTCAGGTCAGCACTTACAGTATTGGACCTCCAGTATTTCTGTGCTCATTTCAAACCAAGTCAGCAAGCTGAGGTGTCAGACGAAGATAAAGGCCTTCAGCTCTCACTCGTACCTTCAAATTCTCTAAATAACTGGATTGACATCATGTTTGTTTGGTGGGCTGTGAGTTCATAGAAGTTGCTGATTGCGTTTATTTAAAACAGAAGATGAAGTAAGTCTCTGTTTTGTGACTGTTGTCACGTATAATGAGCCCTGAAGTGGTTTTCCACACTGTAATGTCTTTTCTCGTCAGACACTCGGCCCCTGGAGGCTTGAAGAGCAGCTGTTAAAGCTTTTCTTCTTCACATACAGCAGAAGCTGTGCTCAGCTTGACTTCATGTCACTTACAGTGGATCCCAGTGGTGAAGAGTTGACACAGCTTGAAGAAACTAACCAGTGCAGCAGCATAATGCACATCTTCACCGGCCATGTTGGTGCTCAGTATGTTCCAAACAGTCGGGATAAATGAAATCCACTGATTCCTTGTTCTGTGGTTTAGCTTCATTCAAAGCTCCAACAGAAATGTAGTCGTGTTTTAGTGAGCTGATGGGATTTCTGAGCCTGCTGATGGACAGTTTGTTTGATGCTGGAGGTTTGAGACATTTCAGTTGATGTTTTCTTCCATGTTTTATTTGCTCTGAAACCCTGTGACTGCTGGGCTGTGCTGTGGTGCCAACACGCTGAAGGAACGTCCAGCTTTTGAGTCAGCAGCTGAGCAGAATTGTTCTTAGAAGAAGCTCTCACGTGATCCTTTTAATGACGTCCGGGTCCGATTAAGGTTTGTTTTCCACGATGGCTTTTGGAGCAGCAGACTGAATCCGATGTTGTGTCGCAGCTGCCATTTTTCACAGCTTCACACCAACACGAGAGCTCAACACATAAACACACAGTCAGAGAGGACAGAGGGTTGATAAGGAGGAGCGTTTAAGGAGGAAATCATCGTTAGCTGATGGCCCAGAGACACCAGGACCAGAGCAGAGCTGAATTCCAGGTGCTGACTGAGCTCACATGGCCTCTCTTTGTGTATCTTTTAGCACTCGGTACAAAATAATGTCCTTGAATGTTGATCTGCTGTTCAGGAGAGAAGGAACACAGCAGAGCTGAATAGTTAAGATTCCCATCGCCAGCTCTCACACTAAAATGTCAGAGAAAGAACAGCTGCACTCAGCTGCACATGGCTGACAGTAAAATGTTGAAGCCGTGGCTGAGCCGTTGTTTCCTCTGAGGCCAGCGGTGACGTCCATCTTGCCGCAGAGCTTCTTTAAACTTGTTGTCTTCTCAGTCTTCAGCTGATTTGGACATTGACTCTGTTTTCTGCTGGCTTTTGAAAGTGCAACCAGTGAACAAGAGAGATGGAGGATAAAATGGTGGAAGAAGATGACACTGATATACTGAGCCGGGTTCAGCCTTTGTGTCGGAAACACTCATCTTGTATTTTGTGTGTTTTTTTCTTGTCTTCTTTAAGTATTTAATCAGGCTGTTGTTTTAGTTCCACCCAGAACTTGTCTTGTACTGAGCATCAGTTTTAATCTCACAGGTGGCTCGCTGTTCCACCTCCTCTGTCTTTAGCATGTATTTGCACTGTGACATTGGGTGATATTGAGCCATGTTTGTCAGTTTTTATTTTTATTTCAAAGTTGACAAACAAACATCCTCATGTTCCTCCCCTGCTGCAGGTTTCAGCAGATCATTTGCTGTAAAAGTTATGCTTCAGTGATGCTCACATCTTGTGGTGATTCGGTCTCGGTGGGTCGGGACTCCCTGACAGTAGAAACATGTAAAACATGACGTCTTTTCTTTGGCTGCAGAGGACTTCAGGGTTGATTCAGGGAGGAGAAATTCATCCTTCATCAGAGCTGCAGAGTGTGTGCTCCTCTTCCTCTGTCTCTGTTTCAGCTCCTCTGGCGTTTTCTCTTTTTTCCTGGCAGAAACAAAGTCGCATTAGTGAAAGAGGAAAGTGAGCTCGCTGTTTCGTGACTTATTTGGAGGGATTGTCATTAGAAATTACTTAATTTTGCTGCAGTCAGACTTTATCTGATCAGCAAGATTATTCTGAAACTGTGAGTGAGATGTTCTGCAGGTGCCAAAACATGTAGTCTGCATGGTGTTTTCTTTCATCTTTCCTGTGAAGTTCTTCACCTCTGACTCAACATGAGACTCTGGACGCATTTGTCATTTTAATCTAATTTGTTTCCTTCTTAACAGAAGGGGTGTTTGTCTTCAGTGAGGTCTCTGGTTTTGTTTTAACTTCTCACAGTGACATTTTACTTCATCCTGAAGCACGAATGGGCTGTGAGAGCACATTCAGCCTTTGGTGGATGTAATGACGTGTCTGCTCTGAGAGCCTTCAGGTCTGTTGGTGTTGCAGCTCGTGTGAAGCCTTTTCTGTCCAAATGGATGTTTTAGTTGATTGGGTGAATGAGCGACACAGAGATGCAGAAGTTAATTTGTGCATGTAAATTAGACATTTCATTGACTGTATGTATCACTCCCACAGTTTGATGCATGGACACACTCACACACAGCTGTACAGTAACAAAGAAATGAACTGAGACCAGTGTGAGCTCATTCTAAATGTTATTTTCTGCTCACTTGAAGGTTAAAGGCACAGCACTCACACACAGATGTCCATAACAAAGTCTGAGGATGAGAAATAAAAGCTGGCAGACAGACAGGAAGTGATGGCAGTTTGAATGCACAGAGATACCATGAAGAGATCCTGAGGCCCATTGTGGTACCACTCATCTGCCACCATCACTTCATGTTGTCAAAACCTTATGTTGCAAGGATGTGTACACAATCCCAGTTGTTGCGTGGCCTGCAGACTCAGCTGACATGTCACCCACTGATCACGTTTGGGATGCTTTGGATCAGCGTGTACCACAGCGTGTTCGGGTTCCTGTCAGTATCCTCAGTAAATTAGGGGCTTGTGTGACCAAAAAAATGCCCATTTGTAACCCAGGTCATGTGACGTGTGTACCTCAGTGCCTAAATGTCTTTTGTTTAGATGTTTAAGATAAAGCTGCACATTTTAGAGTGGTCCAGTCCAATGGACTGTGTCAAAATCATGTTGTTTAACCAGCATGTTGATGTGCCACACCTGTCAGGTGGATGGATTACATTGGCAAAGCACAAGTGCTCACTAACAAGGATTTTAACAAACGTGAAGTTAAAATCAGAGAGAAAAAAATCTTTAGTGTTTTGTGTGCATATAAAAGGCCTGAAATGTTGAATTAGCTTGTTTCCTTTGACACAACATGAGCAGAGTTGGGTTAGAAATTTTGACTTTGCTTCCAAACAGCACCAGGACTGATCGGCTGAGGATGTTTCATATCTCGATCACCTGAGCAGCTGTATTGTGTTCGGGATGGGCTTTTACTGGTACCAGAACTGATCCTTGTACTGTTTATTAGTACACATCTGTACTCTTTCTGATATTCCTCTGTGATTTTACAGATAACAAAGGAGCATGTTGTGAAAGGAATTAACTTTCAACCCTTTCACTGACCAACATGTGGCTCTCTAATTAGCTTCATATTTTTCTCCAGAATGTGTGTCACATCTTTGGAAAACAGCCTTTAACACCTGCAGCTGTAATGTGCTTGTTTCCCTCACATGGAACAGATTATGGTGAAACATCCCATAATAACTGAGGTGTGAATAGTCTCCGGTGCAGTAAATGAATCCTGCCACCATACGTGACAGTGGGACAGACAACGTCGTCCCCTCAGCTGTGACTGTCAGGTGCTTCTAACAAGAACCTGCTGCCTGTAATGAACACGTTAACTGCTGAAGGCCTCATCGTACTGAAGCTACGTGCTCTGCTGTATGGCAGAGTGAAACAAGCTGCCATGTTGCACAAAGCAGAAACAACAACAACGAAGAAAAGAAGTTCTCAGAGTTATTGGATCTACTGCTGGCAAATCTGTGAGAGTTACAGTGAGAAAGAGGAAATGAGTAAATTAATCAAATCAGTAGATTTTAGGTAGCATCCATGGCAGATAATGAATTACTTTTAGCTCAAAAATAAATTCACTACAGCAGAAAAACACATTTTGTTTGTGGACAGAACATCATCAGAGTGTCTGTCAGCAGGCAGCACAGAGCTGGAAGTGTTAGCTGTCAGTAATACTGAGCAAATACATGACTTCATGTTTGTTTTAGTACTTAAGAGTCAATCAGAATCAGAGGTGAGAGTGTGTCATAGGATTACAGGATTAAAGCTTTTTGCTTTGCTTAAGTGTTCACCCATTGAATACGTCCACACATCTGGTTTCTATTAATCCTTCATTCAAACAGGTAATCCTGTTGAAGAAAACACCTCTGATACTGTGGCAGGCTACTGGATTGTGACTGTGAGGGACCAGAGTGGTCTCCCCGAATAACGGGATCTAGGCAAGATCGGATTCAGGCGGAAGAGGTTGAAAATAGGAGGCAGCAAAGCGTCAGGTGCCAGGAAAAGCCCTTTTATTCTCCCGGAACACAAGGTTTTCACAGACACAAGGCAGGAACAATGCAGGAACCAAAAACACCAACAGCAAACACTCACAGCAGTACATAGTAATTCTCCCAAGGAACAACAAGAGCAAAATGAGGCTCCTTTAAATAGGGCTGCTTGTTGAGCCCAAATGGTCCAAACCATTATGGAGGGGATTACCAACAAACATAATGGTCCATCCAATGCACTAATCATAATAAATAAATACAAAAAAATAAATACTGCATTATTTAATTTATCCACACACCAAATATTTACACACCATACAATAATTTTTCACAAACACCACATAGCCAACACCATAAGAAAATAAACCCCCTGAGTGCAATGGGCCGTGCCCCCTTGCCCCGTGCTCAATAAAGTCCGCCCCTGCAGCGGTGCGCGCTTCCGCAGAGGAGCAGTGGAGCCGGACCGGGAGTGCAGGTGACTGTGTGTGTATGACAAACCAGAGTCTTTGCAAACTGAACTGAAGAGGTGGACGAGTAGTGGGTACCTCACCACACGCCTGGATGCTAAACCGGGGAGAAAACTGACACGGGTGAGTTGTGGTTGTGGTGAGTGAGCGACGCAGCGGGCTGAATTTACAGCGCCGAAGCGTCCATGGCGTACGCCACGGCAAACATGTCACCAAGCACTCGAAATACATACAAGCTCATGAAAGAGTCCATTTCTCCTAGTGTGTGTGTGTGTGTGTGTGTGTGTGTGCACGCGTCAGCGTGTATATGCGACACAAAGTCCGACTTGATGGTTGGAGGATACTGCAGAGTGTATGGGCCGGACAGATCACTCAGTCTGGATCTGCAGGACCAGAGTCAGTGCAGAGTTGGAGGACACACACACACACACACACACACACGAATGAGACCAGTTTCTGTAGAGAGCTGAGTCGGCTATCAAACAACACATGAACAGAAGGAGCAGAGACAGCTGATACTGAACTTTGTGGATGGAGAGGAGGAAGGAAAAATGGTTCAGTCAGGCTGTCGGGGAGTGAAGAGGAGCAAAGGGTCAGAGACTGTGTCACCAAAGCTGTGTTTGTATCCCTGCATGTGTGTGTGTGTGTTTAAGTTAAAGGATGTCCTCCATCCAGTATGGGTGTCCTATCTGCCCACATTGATGCTGTCAAGCAGCTTAATGATGCCTGTCTGCTCGAGCAGCAGCCTGCATGCTGAGAAACACACAGCCACACACACACACATACACACACTTTTATGATAGGTGGAAGAGGACTGGAGGTATATAGTGAAAGAACTGTTGAAAGTGTGAATGAAGGTAAAGCTGAATAATTCGTATGTTACAGAACCACCAACAGATTGTTGTTTTTAAGAAACTGTCAGCAACTTGTTCTCTTCAGCTGTTGGACCTGAATGTGGACCAGCGGCTGTTTCCTCCGTCACTGATAGACAGCACAAAGGAAGCTCAAACCACTGAATCAAAGTGCTGTGAAACTTAACATCAGCATGTGTGAATGTGAACTGTCCAGGATGGTCCAGCTCCACCTGCCTCTTCTCTGACAGGACGTCAGTCGTGTTTCAGTCACATTATGTAGAAACTGCTGTGTTGGGACACACGTCACTGTGACGTGTGATCAGTGAGTTTAGGTGTCCACTGTGTTGTGGACACGGTCCTGCAGTGTTAAGGTGATGAGTGCAGACTGATGAGAGGAACAGTTGTGTGTTCACTCGTTCAGTGTGTTTACAGTTGGATGTCAGTGGGCTTTGACTGAAGGCAGTGGATAAAGTGAGCTTTGTTACAGTCTGTGTGTCGGAGTCAGAGTGTGTGTGGAGGCGTGTGTTTGATGTGTTACTATCATTTACTCTCTTTTTTTAGATGTCATGAATTTGTGTGCAGATACTGTTTGTTTGTGTGTGTGTTTCTTCTAGATCTCACACACACTGTGTGTTGTGTCTTCATTATTTGTTCAGGATTCATTATTTCTGCCTTAAGGCTTCAATGAAAGCATCATGTTGTGTTGTGTTGATTCCAACAGTGTTTCCTCTACAAATTACTGCAGCAATAATGACAAGTTTAGCTTTGCTAATAAATTCCAACATGCAGACTGACATCACACAGTTTTGCATGTAGTGCGACTTTCCCACAATGCATCCTGTGCAACAACAATAGAGCTCAAATGGAGCTGTGCTCAGTCTGCTTCAGCTGCCGCAGTCAGAAAGTCAGTGTGGTCCAAAATATTTTTATTTTACATAAGCAGTGATGTGTTCTGTGTGTGTCAGTGCAGTCCTGTCAGATGTACAGGTGTTGTACCTGAAGGGAACTTCAGTGTATTTCATTGGTAGCGGCTGATGTGTTCTTGAACACAACAGAGAAGAGACTTTGTCTGTGTAACACACCTCAGTGATATTTTGTTGAGGACTCTGACAGTGGACTGCATGAGGCTTATAAATCCTGTCTGTTAGGAACAGTGTGTACAGCAGCACACCTGATGCCTTCAGTGTCTTTGGGATCAGTCAGTTCCAGTCTGACCCTCTTTAACCTGTCCTGACCTGCTGTTCTGTGATCTCAGCAGCACATATGAACTCAGAAAATAACAAGTACATGATGTCTACCAGGGACACTAAATCATCTTCAGTCAGAGCAGCTTTTCCTTGCTGTCAGCTCAGTCGATCTCCCTGATTAATGAGGTCTGAGTTGTGTGTGGGTTTGATGAGCAGCTGATGTTCATCACAGCCTCTGAACACAACTTGAGGTTTATTCTGTGATTCATTTGGTTTGTAATGGAGTGTGAAGCTCTGATTTTAAACGTGTTGACGTCAGATTCACACACTGGTTCAGCTGGGGCGAACAGCCTCATGTGATGCTGTCTCTCCCACAGAGGGACAGGGGGACAGCTTGTTTGTCCCAGCCAGAGTCTGCAGGCCTGCTTGTCTTTTGGACTGTCTCATTGGACGGTTCAAAATCACACATCTTGAACGGGACGTGTGAATTCAGGAGGGGGGTGGACAGAGTGAGACAGCAGACAGACACTGTGGTGTCTCTCCAACAGGCCTGTGTAGCCAAGCCTCCGGGAGGATTTCCTGAAAACCAGGAAACGACCTCTTCTTCATACATCTGTGCAGCGTCACAGTTTTAGACCACGTTTTCCTCTTCATGTAAAATCCACACATTTTCTAACCATTTAACTTGAGTTTGTATCAGCTCTGTAATTTATGCTGCCGTGCATAATTGCTGCTTTTTGCCTTCAGAGTTCAGGGTTTGTCATTTGGACGTGTTCATCGTGATTATCAGGGTGCATTGATGTCTGAAGAAGCTGCAGCTGCTCAGCTGCTATTTATTGATGGCATTAATGAATGAATCAGTATTTAATATTATTATTATCACAGCTGGAGGTTATTCCATTTCTCCTGTTTTGATCGTTTAGTCTCACTTAAGTTGGCATTTCAGTCAAGTTGTAAATCAGCTTCATGTCTGCTTGTCTTCATTCTTTCTCTACCTGTAGATGAGCATGTTTTCCAGGTGAGAAGCTGATTGGCCCTGATTTCTGTCAGGTGGACGTCACAGTGAGCTGAGGAGGCAGCTGATGGCCGTGTGCAGCCACCGTTAGTGATGTTTGTAGTGGGATGATTGTTACTTGGAAGCAACGACTGATGAATAACATCACCGTGGTGATTCTTAACTGGTCTGCAGTGAAGACACAATGTCCTCAATGACCTTGTCAGTTAAAAGACAGTGTCATTGATTGGATGATTTATCAGTCAGTAATGTCTGTGATGACTTTAATCTGACAACATCTGAATGTCCATCACTGTGTCCATTAAAGACCTTTCATGCGTCCTCATCTCTGTCCACTAATGACTCACAGCTGGAGTTTACATGTGGATGATAAACAGAAGTGATATTTCACATGTTCTCTGGACATGTCAGTGCTCATGAGATATCAAATGACTACCAGAACATCATCACGATCAGGAGATTTGAATTAATGCACACAAACTCTCTTAAACACATATTTAATATGAGTAGATAAGATTTAATTTGACATGTTATACTTTAAATGGAGCATTGAATGTTTTGAGGCCCAATCCCAATTTCCCTCTTGTGTAACGATGCTTTCTGACAGTAGAGTCACTTGTCTTGTTCTGTCCTGCAAATGTGGTCATAGTTCATAATAACAGCAACAACGTGCTTTAATAAAATGTACAGTAATAGTACTATAGCATTGTAACGTGTTGCAACATTTCCTGTGGAGGCCTTAGTCTGGAATGGAACTGCCTGCAGCCTCATCACTGTGTGTTACGTTATGGGCTGCTGATTTGTAGTGAGTGACGTCCCGTTTCCCAGGTACACATTTCAAGTCCTGTTCCTTGTGGCTCCGTTCTGAAGGGCCACTACTCAGTAGAGGGCCAAAGTAATGGGAATGTGAAACTTAAGCTTTACAATAAATGTGACAGTTGATCCTCCTCAGAGGGGACAAATCAGCGTTGCGTTTTAAACATTTTAAGCTCATTCAGTTGTCTTGCTTCCTCTCTTCCTCCCGTCCTCTCTGCACATCTCCTGTTACATTAAGGATCTGATAAAGAGACACCAAGCAGGTCGATAATGAGAAGTTGTTGCAGCGATGAGTCCAGCAGGGAGGAGGAACACTTGGCTGATTTTGACTTTATGGTCTCATTTGCTGAGAAAGATTTTACTCTCATTTTCATCCCGTGTGGTGTTCACTTGTTCAGGAGGACTCCTCTGAGAGGACAAACAGCTCTCACTGTCTTTGTAGCAGTAAATACATGTTGTTTCATTTTGTTCAGTGAATGATGCAGTCAGTTCAAACAGAGTCAAAAATGCTCAGCAGCGTGTGTTAAATGGCTTTTCATGCAGATCAGCAAGTCAGGAGCTGCAGTTTATTAACACGTCGCACGCTGGTGTTTAAACAGAACAAATAGTTGTGTTTTGCTGTCACTTTTGTCAGGCACAAAGTCGGAGAACACGGCCCTGAAGCAGCTGTGAGACACAGACAGTCTACAGCAGGGGTGCTCAATACGTCGATCGCGATCTACCAGTCGATCGCGAAGGCATTGTGGGTAGATCGCATGACATTTAAAAAAATTAGACGTCAGCCTATCATCCATCCCGTCACTTGATTGATAGACGTCAGCCTATCATCCATCCCGTCACTTGATTGATATACAGGGCAGCCAGTCAGATGACTTTTTCTGTCACTGCGCATGCGCAAACACGCAAACGGCGTCAAGTGCAGCAAAGCTAACATGCTAGCTAGCGAGTTACCTCGAGTTTTTAGCCCTCGTTTTTTCCTCTTAAACTTAAAAGGGTATAAAAATGAGTGGGGAATCTGGACCAAGTAAATAAAATAAAAACGTATCACTTTCATACGGAATGGGAGGAGGAGTTTTGATGACATTTTCGAAGTGCGTTTGCCTCATCTGCCAGTCTACGATCGCAATACCAAAGAAGGGAAATGTGAAGCGGCATTTTCGGACTGTACATAGAAACGTACGACACCGACTTCCCGCCGAAAAGCGAGATGAGAAAGAGAAAGGTGAAGGAACTAAAATGCCAGTTGTCCGGACAGCAGTCATTTCTCTCACAACATACTTCAAAAGCGAAAGCCGCCAATGAAGCGTCGTTCCAGGTGAACCTGAACTCTTCTCAAGTGGAAGATGAGTTTTTGACACTGCAAGCTGACATTGAGCTGAAGTCCAGAGCTCATGGACAGTTCTGGAACTTACTCACAGAGGTGAAGTACCCCAACATGAGGAAATGTGCTACCTCCCTGACTGCGTTATTCGGCTCCACTTATTTATGTGAGTCAGCCTTTTCCCACATGAAGATTATTAAGTCCAAGTACCGTTCCAGCATGACTGATGAACATTAGGAAGTGTGCTTGAGGCCGGCTGTCAGCAGCTACTGTCCGGACTATGCATCCCTGGATGATTGCATTCAGTGCAAGTCATCAGAGTAAACTCAGGTAATGACAAAAAATGTACATAGTTAATTGTGTTGTGTTGTGCAATATTGGCCCATGCGGTTATGCAAGGTACATCAACATACATTGTACATATAAAGAATTCTTAATATACTTATAAATAAATATATGTTTTGCATTTTTGTAGTAGGTAGATCATTTTGACTTGGTCATTTTATAAGTAGCTCACATGCTGAAAAAGTGTGAGCACCCCTGGTCTACAGTATACACAATATATATATATATATAATATAATACAGAATACAGTATCTGACTGCTGTTCCCACAGTTCACTCTCATGGTGTTTCTTCTCTGTTTATGACCAGGAGGAAAGTTCTGCTTCATCCTCTCATCAGTTGGTTTCTGCTTTCATAGGAGGGGGAGGGGTGGGCTGTAGTGAGCGGCGGGCCTGACAGACTGGAAGCCAGAGATGCTTTGCTGAAGCCTCGGCAGAAAACACAACTTTAGAGAATTTTAATGTCATTATGAGAAGCTTTGAAATATTTTCATGGTGAAACTGTGGCTGGACAAATTCAACAATAGCAGCCTGCCACAGTCTCTGTAATTACTGAGAAACATTATTATTGAAGTGATTATGGTTTTTTGAAGTGCACTTTGAAGCAAAAGAAGACATGAAACCTAAAAGTAAAACCTTCATTTACACTCTTCTCTTTTCTGTCTTCCAGGTAAGAGCAGCCAGATTGACCCTGCACTGAGTGATTGTGTGTGTGTGTGTGTGTGTGTTTGATTGCAACAATGAGGACACCACCTCCTGACCCTTCCGCTCGACTTCAGAGGAGACAGTAAGTCTCTACATGTCAGTGTTAACGCCTTGTTCAAAGCTGTTTTGTGTGTTGAGCCTCATCACTGAGAACTGACTGACCTCCATCATTTATATCTCCAGTGTGAGCTGAGTGACAGCAGTGTGTCATATGCAGCCCAGTAATCTCTCAGTGCTTTCATACTGATATAATACATGCTGTGTTCAGACATACAAGTTGGCACTTTGCCTCAGTTTAAGTTCCTGAATGTGCTGATGTGTGTGAAAACTGATAAAATCCTAATTCTGCTCTGCACTCTGCAGCCAAACACTTTACGTTTACCATTTCTGACACAGCTGTTGCCTTTCCTGAGGTGATCACACACCGTGGAGACGCGCAGACGGAGCCCTGAGGTTTAGAGAATCTCTGTCTCTGCACCTTCTTTCTTTGTCTTTTTTGGCCATGAGTTTCCACCATCCACCATCACATCCACCTCCTGATGCAGCTCAGTGAGAAAGAGGCTTTAGAATTAGATGAGGGCTCCACTGATTGCTCTCTAATCAGACGGTGGTGGGAGGCTGCTGTACAGTGATGCTAATGGTCTTGTCTCTGTGCTGGGGGCAGAACTGCTGTCTCTTTAGTCTGAGATGAGACTGGTGTTGTTTCTTGATGTGCTGTTTTGTTTGTGTCTGCAGTCCATCTTCCTGTATTCTGCTGCTCTGAAGCGCTGACACTCAGCTTCACAGTGAGAACGAGTGAGTCTGGTTTGGTTTAGCGGTTTTTGCTTTGACTGACTGATGGTCATACGGACAGACATCTTGATGTTGTCAGTAGCTGTGAGGAAACAGCCACTTCCTACATGTGCTGGCCTGCTGACATGCTGCTCTGTTTTGGACTGAATCATCATCTCCTGCTCATCAATATACTTTCCATCCTGTTACTGTCAGCTGTCTCATGTGTTGGTAAACTGAATGGATTTCTGTTATTGTGACAAGATGAAGAGAGCAAGTGGAGCTGTGATGTCATCAGTGCAGGACTGACACCATGGTGATGAGGTCATACTGTATGTAACACAGGCCCAGTGTGGGTGTGTATTTGTCTGTTTGTGTGGCAGAGTGTGTTGGCAGTAAAGCATTACTCAGTACTTCAAACAGGAAGTGTTTCCATGTGCTTGCGTCTCGTTGCCATGACAGTTTCATCTCTGAAACATCACATCAGCTGACAACATGGCGAGTTTTGATCAACAACTTCACACTGGACACTGAGATGTCTTGTTGTTACCCTCCACAATTATTTCTTGGGGAGGAAGTTTTGTTTGTTATTATCATTACTGATGACACACAGGAAAACAACAACCAGCTTATTGAAGCTAAATTCATTTTGCCAGTGGACAAATAAAAACATGTTGGAGCAGTGATCCACCTGGCCTCTTATAACTCCACCTTTATGTTATCACAGTACGAAGCCGTCTGGGCCTCACGTTTGTCGAGTTCATGTGAAGCAACAGCAACATCTCAAACTCATGTATATTTAATGAAATGGCCGAGTGTTTAACAGTCACGTTTTCTCCACAGAGCAGTTGTATTTCAGGCTGTGGAGAGTCACAGTGCTGGAACTTGATAACCAGATATTGTAGCTTCATTGATTTTTCAGCTCTGTATTTCCACTATCAGACATGAGTGGCCTTGTGATATGATGACTATTAGTCACATCATGTCACTTCTGTTCCATTTATTCACTGCAGACTGACATCAAGTCCAAGATCTTGACAACTTCAGCTTTTCTTATTTCATGACACTTAGTGCTTGTGATCTATTAGTGGTGTTTTAGTTTAACTGCTGCTTTATTCAAACTCTAAAAATCTCTCCAGAACAAAACCTTGTTGGAGATGAAAATAGATGAATCTTTGATTCCTTTTATTTTGCAGCATTGCTCACATCAAACAGGGACTGTGTTTTTGAAGAGGAGCAAAGTAACTCTGTCTCCCTGTCACTGTAGGATCACATCAGTGTTCTGACCTGACTTTTTATGGATTTTGAATCATTAAAGCAAATTAAAGGTAATTTAAGTTTCAGAAACCTGCTGTGTTACACTATTAGAAAGCCAGATTTCATCAACATAAACACAACATCAAGATTACAAGATTCAGATGTTCATCAGCTCTGCTTACTGTGCGTGTGTGTGTGTGTGTGTGTGTGTGTGTGTGTGTTGTTTGTTACATATTCCCACCTGCTGTTTTGTTTAGTTTCTGGTTTTGATTTGTCTCGACCACACGGTCCTCCTCTGTTTTCTTTGTAATTATTTGTGGTGGTGTCACCTGCTGTGTACGTGATGTTTATGTCACATCTCAGTGATGTGTGTGATGTGATGTGTGTGAGCTCTCTTCTCTTCTACACACTTGTAGTGGGCAGTTATTGCTCCTGCAGCATCTTTTCTATGCATCTTGGATTCACTTCAGGTTCCCAGAGAGCAGAGCAGCATCAGTCAAACACAGCTGTGTCTCCTCGTGCTGTCATAAAATGGTCCAGTCTCCTCTGACACGTTTGTCTCACTGTCATTTATGTATTTTCTTCACACAAAGTGAACCTTCATTTATGACAAACAATTGAACGCTTACTGAACAACTAATTGTTCTGTCTGGATGTTGAACAGTTGAGTGAGCAGCAGAGCTGGTGCATTAATTAGACTTTGTTTAGACCGATAACATCATTAATGTGACCTTCACTGAGTGATCGACTCCATTTCCAACATGTTTTCTTGACATAAATGGGGTCAAACAGTGCAGATTATTGTGGGTGTGTTCTCTGAGCCGAAGTGCTGCGCTGATGACTGACTGTCAGCAGCGACACATTCATCACAGTTTATCTAAAGTGTTGTGAAATCATCAGTGTAACATTAGAGCAAAGTCAATGACGGTGAATGCGGCTCTTTGCTAACATGATGTATCAGTGCTCACTGCAGTGATGTTTCAGTCGTGGATTCACTGTGTCACGTCGCGAACTTTGCAGTATCAGCTGAATGACGCCCGTGTTTCTGCTGTTCACTGTGACTGTGGATCATCAGTCGCTCTGGTCGGAGGGTTTGTGGTGCGTTCAGGTACACCACAGTAGACTGAAGGAGTCTCTTCTCAGGCAGCTGTCAGTCTACAACGTCATCTGTTCTGCAGCCTCCATGCTGGCACTGCTCTCATACACACTTTTATTCATGAGGGGATGTAATGATAATATTAGCAGTCAGTCCACAGCCTGACACTCACCGGTTCACTTGTACACTCCAAAACCATTACATTCGTTCCACACGGGGTCCAGTGAGCGCACACACATGCAGCTTGCTCACACACCCTCTCACTTGGGCTTTAGTTTTGTGAGTACAGCAGCTAAATTAGCATAATAAATAGATGTGACACACTTCATCCGGCCTGTACAGCCTCATCGCTCCAAAGCTCCAACCAAGTCTTCATCTTTAACGTGCCCTCTGCTGTCAGCATTATTAGCATGGCTGACCACTGTTAGCACAGCACGATTCACCTCATTGTTTTTATCCCTGTGGAAATGAACAGCTATATGTGGAGACCCTGTACACTGGCAAGTGGCACTGGGAGCTGAAGTCTTCCTGTCGTCCTATTTGTATCACAAAATGTTGTCCATCATGTTGTGTTGAACTCCTTTTCGTGCATTTCTTATGATGATTTGCCTGCTGCTGGTGTTCAGGCGCAGCAGATGGTGAACACACTGTGGGTGGATTTAAAACTGTGGAGGTTCAGTCAAGCTCCTTCACTTCCATAAAGCCAACTAAACTTCAACTAAAACCACTTGTTTTTCCAAAGTAAAGACCTCCCACTGCTGGACTGTCCACTGCTGTCTGAGTTAAAGTCTCATTTTGCTCTCTTGCTAATGATATTGACTTGTATTTTATTATGCACAGTGTGGACCAAATCCCCTGTCTAGAGGGATATTAGTGATGTGGATTAATTGGAAATCACAGAAGCCAATATTGACCAAAGAGACAGTTGAGTTTTGGATCTTGGTAGAACAGCACAGATTTAGGGAGGTTACATCCACCATTAGTGTGGAAACAGAATTGTGGTGTCAGTGAGGAAATCAACAGCCGGAACAAACACACAAGGTCAGAATTTGAATTTAAGAGCACATTGGACTCATCAAAGACCATCTCTCTCTGTTGACTGTTTCTTATTAAAGTTGTGAGATTAAAACAGCATTTGGATGGAAGCAGCTTGTAGCTGCACTCTGTGTTATCAGACAGCTCAACACACAGAAACCCCAAACAAACAAAAGCCTGATTCACTGTGAAAGGAGACTTTTCTTAGTTTGTCAGTTTTCTCAGAAAGGTCTCTGATCAAAGTAAGAGCATGTTTCTGTTCCTACTTGTGTTTTTTCAAGGTGAAAACATAGAAAATTGCTCCTTGGACTCTGTGTATCTTGACAGCTCCACTTGCACAGCCTTTGTTCACCCTTTGATTGTATGGAGAATAGCTGAGAGAGCCGTTAGGTCTCAAGTTATTTTCGCTTCTCTTCATTTCATTGAAGGATCGTGGAGAGAAGGCACCGACTCGCTACACAGAGACAGATGTCCACAGGCTTGCTTGTGAATCAGTGTTGTCCTTGGTCTCTGTGGATCATCCGCTCTCAGTCCAGTTCTGAAGACCTTCCTGCTTCTATGAAATAACCCCATTCATTTTCTGAAGCAATAAAACTTCCATCATGCGACAGTTATGGATTCTAATACTAATTTGTCGTGTTCAGTTAAGTGAGTGAAATGTGTTGTTGTGTCATAGCAGGCAGAGTGAGTTAGCACAGGGTTGAAGTTAGGGCTGAAAAAGGAGTCAATGGGGTTGAGACTGATGTTCAGCATTGATGACTGTTGGGGTTTCACAGAAGGAGAGTTACAGTAATGGATTACTTTCTTGTCACCTGAAAGCTGACATGCTGTACAGCAGGTCGACAGGCTCTTGTTAGATATGCAGGGAGGTTTGGGAGCTAAAAGAAGGTGATTTGTGACACAGCTGCACACAGTTTCATTGTCACATTTAAAAGGCAAAAATACATTAAAGAGGCATTACAGTATATTAACCGTTAGTAACAAACAAATGTCTGTTGTGTTTCTTGAAGGCTGTGTGAAAGTACTTCACAGCTTCCACAGCTCGTGTTGACCTGAATGTCTGTACTAAAGAGAATGTGGAGTGAATGATGTGACTTATGTAACCTGGTTGCTCTGACATTTCTGTCCTGCTCGTAACTGAAACCCTCCAAGCGATCAGAGATTAATGAGCACATCAGCTGCATTTATTTTGACACTAGTCCCAGTAACCCACTCTGACATTTTAGATGTCAGTAAAGCTTGAACTGCTCTGAGTCTTGAGTCAGTCTGAGTTTCAGCTGGTAAGAAAGACTGAAAAGCAAGGAGGGAGTGTAATACAAACATCATAGAGCTGGGAATAGAAAAGTAAAAAGGTCAGGTGGGCAAACTTTCTCATTTAGAAAATGAACTGACTGATGGACTGAATCAGAAAGTGCAAATTATTGGTCTTTGCACGACTGTATCCCACAAGCAGCTCATGAAGTACATGGAATATGTTTGGTCAGTGTTGTGGTCAGGATCAGAGTGTTTGCAGTCTCAGAGGAAGTGTTGCTCAGCAGTGTTTTGGGTTGGTCAGAGTCGATGTCCAGCGTGCTGATCATTCTCCCTGATTATGGTGTTGTTGATAAAAATGTCACCACAAGCGGTTGATAGTTTAACAGCTAATGTAAATACAAAGGCTTCACAAGCACAGAAGGAGGGCTGGTTGATAATAATGTATCACCACACAAATAATCATGGATTTAGATTAATGAGGGAAAATAATAATGAGACACCAAGCAAGTGACCCGAGATTTGTGTCAGAGAGCTGAGATCTGCAGTTAATCCCCACAAATCTCTGAAAGCAGAGCTGACGTCTCAGTGGGGATTCACACTGTGGTGAAAACTGTTTCAGGCCAGAAAGTTTTCAATCTGAGGACGTAACTCTGTGTTGAAACTGGAGACAACCAAAGGAGCAGCAGACAGACAGAGAGACACTGAGAGGAGGAAGATCAGAGAGACAGGTATTCTACTTATTAATTGTAGTGCACTATATTTGGACTTGAGCTGCAGTGGTAGTGATTCTGATCTTGGTGTCAGACTGATTTCAGAGTGCTAAGTTGACTTCCTGTCAAACATCTTTGTCTGATGATCCCACCAAAGCCACTCAGAACACTGCTGCAAGCTGGAGAACCATCTCTCAAGACAAAGACAATGAAGCTGACTCTGAAGTCTGTCTTTAAAATGTTTTAAGAGTGGAGAAGGATATCCAATACTGTAATCTGTGTAAATGCAGACAGTGTGAATATGAGTCACTTTAGAAACTTGTATGGAGGAAACTGCTCAGTGTTAGTTGATTTATTTCCCTCCTCGTGTCTCTCTTCCTCCTGCAGTGACAGAAAGATGCATCAGGGCTTCATTTCCTTCTTCAGTCTTTCTGTGGTTCTGTTATGCTGCATTCAGATCGTCTTTTATCAGTAAACTTTGATGAACAGCAAAAGAAAAGGGAGAGTCAGTCTTTATTAGTAGTTGTAGTAATAGTAGTAATTTAGTCAGTAATTTGTTTGAGGAGGAGGAGCAGAAAATGAGATAAAATGCCAGAGTCACAGAGAGAAGAAGAAAAAGACTTGACATGTTTCCCAGGACTAAAATAAGATCGATGTGAGATGATGTAACATCATGTAATGTACCAAACTCTTTCAGAGACCTTTATGAAGTCGTTCAGTGTAAATGTGCAGTGTGCTCCGTATTCTGATTGGGTAACTGATGCTCCTCTGCTAAGTTTTATTGTTGTTTCTAACTGTTGTTCTGTATGACTGTCAGTATTCTTCCATTTGGAAAACTAATCTCTTTTATTGTTGGCTTTGCACACTGAAGATGATAGTTATTCAGTTTCTTTCCATTTTACCGATAGAAAATGTTCACAACCACTCTGTAGTGCAACACAAAAGCAATGTGTGTTATGAAAGAAAACAGCTGCAGTGAAGGCTTTCTGCGAGTCAACAAATAAGTGTGTAAAAAAGATGAAAAAAAGGAGTAAAAAGAAACAAGAAAGCAACAGTTTGTCCCTCACATGCTGTCATAACTGCAGTCTGATGTTCGAATTGTTGATGTGTGGCTTCCTACTGTCCAAATGTGTCGTTCTCCATCGATCAGAAATAATCAGGAGCACATGAGTGTATTGGGAGGAGCAGTAAAGTCCCTGTCTTAGTAACAGACAGGAGCCTCTAAGTGAACCAATCAAAATGTTGCATGTGGTTCTGAATCCTTAAAGTCTGCAGATTAAATATTAATTAACAGGACAAATGAAGTGTGGTGGAGATATTAGGAGGAGCCTCCTCCAGGTTACCAACAGCTCTACTGCACACATACACATACACAGAGTAATCTCTGCATATTAAACTTTGCTGATAGATATTATGTTTAATAATACACAGAGAACCTGATATAGTTTGTTCATTTTCCCATTTAAAATGATATTTCATTTTCAAAATGTTTCTCTTTCCTTGATGATTTGAATAAGCGAATGTTCAGTATTTTAAGCAGGAACAGACTGCATGATGATCCTGAAAGAGCGGTGACAGCTGGACAGACAGTTGGCTGCTGAGAAGGACGAGTGCTTGGGGAGTACAGGCCTGGCAAGCAGAGCTGTGCTCTCACAAGAGATCCCCATACCATGAGTACAGAGTGATTTATGGAGGGGAACCTCTGGAGCCCACTGACAGGGGCCTCATTATCCAAACATGGCTGATAAGTTTATCTGAGCAAAGGAAGATCTAGAACATGACGCTGTAGAATAGTCCTGTGCACAGGAGTCCAGACGTGTGTGGGGTTTGTTTAGTCACAGTGTTGTGTTGGTTATGTAAGATTTAATCTGCCCAAACTGGATCTTTAATAACAAGTTGGACTTAGGGAGTCGGTCAGGTGAAAGGTCTTCACAGAGACAACAAGCAGGCGCTGCAGACAGATGGGAACCTCACCTGCTAGTCTGCTCTCTGTCTCGTTAGATTTTAACATAATTAGATTGAAATGTATTTTTTGCTGTGCATCACAAAATGTCTTAAACCAAGTGGAGCAGACAACATGGAAACAGGAATGAGATTTGGAGACTGTCTAGGTGGACCTCTGCCAGTTCAGCTGTCATGTTACTTCATTCTAATCAAGAAAAAACAACATAATTGGAAGACAATCAATGTAAGTGGGCTGCTGAAAATAATTTAGGATAGACCCAGTGTGCTTTGAGTAATAAAAGAAAAATAATTTCCATCCTTTACAATGTGTGCTCTCACACATACTTTCACATGAGGCTCCACAGAGAGGCCATTCACTGACACAGCACATACATGAATATTCATGATGTCAGCATGAATGATGATGAAGGAAACCACGACTCATATCTGCGAAAATGAAAGAGGAGAGAACAGACGACTCATCAGGTGTTACACCAGCCAACATCGCTTTAGGCCAACGTTTGTTCTGCTCGATATTAAATGTAAATTATGTCTGAACCATCTCAGGATTTTACAAACTGACTTCAGCCTCACAATTCAAATGCAGCTGCAACAGTGTGAGCTCTTATTTTGTAGTGACACATTTTCTCCGTTACACCACCTTCAATAATTGCAATGACGTGACTCAAGCTTTGGTACTGACATCAACAGAAACTGTCCCTCCCAACAATGAACCACTGAAAATGAAAGGGATTATGGCGACAAAATTCTCCCGTGATGATGAGGACATTGAGGTAGTGTTGTTGCTCTTGAATCACAGTTAGCCTCCTGTGAGGATCAGAGTTCTGTCATTTACTAAGAATGTGAAGTGTTGCCTTTTGATTAAGACTATTCCTGTTTTAAATTTGTCCCTGCATGGGAAGCAGCTGTATCTTCAGGTCTGTATTATCTAATGACATATGGATGCTTTGCATGCCTGCCTTGTCTTGAGTAGCCCCACACAGCCCATAAAATACTCCATTATTAATATCAGTGTTGTAGAATATCCCACTTGGAGAGATCACGTCTCATCCATATGCCAGGTCTCTCTGCTGTCAGCCATGTGGGACTAAGCTGTTTCTCTGTGCTAAACCTCATTCAACCTCTGACATTTTGCCATTTTCACTGGAGATGAGATCTGTAATACAAAGAAATCAATTTAAACTGTTACCAGCATTTATAAAATATTTCACACTTATCATTTTAACATTTCAAGGCTCATATTCCAGTTCTTAGATTGAAGATTTTTTTTTTTTTTTTTTTTTTGGAAATATTCTTGCTTGAATTGCAACCCCAGCAGAAGAGACAATAATCAAACTCAGTGTTTAGTGACATTATATTCTAAACTGGTTCTTGTGCAAGTGAGATCAGATCTGAGAGCTGTGGCGTGACACCAGAAGGTAAAGCAGATAAGACCCAGCTGTTCTGTAGCTGTAAACCTGTAGGTGGGCAACAAAACTATTTTTGATCAGTGATGTCTTTTGTGCCAGCAGTGATCTTTTGTCATGTCATCTATTTGTGCAGTTTCATTCATTTTGTTTTCACTGAGGCATTAAGCTTCAGAAAAGCTCTTCATGGTTGAAGACACAAACTTTCCTTTTGGAATGAGGAGCAACATTTTGATGATCAGCTGTTGGTGAAAGTTTGTAGAAGTACGACAACAACATGTACAATTACCATTACTTTGTTAGCCTGTACGTGCTTTCAAATCTGTGCGTTGATGCAATAATGACTTGAATGTGCTATCTGGTTGAATGAGGCCAATTTTTAGCTCTAAAGCTAACTGGCCTGGATTGAAGAAATCCAGAAGAATATCATCACAGTACACAAAATGTAGGAATTACAAAAAGAACAAGAGTGAAATACAGTAGAGGTCAGTTGTGCTTGTTGCCCTGGTCAGCTTTACATTTTGCATCACAAATATTACAGCCAGTGTCATCTTCATGAAGTTTTGAAAAGTAGAATCAAACCTTCGACTCCCTGTTGCTCTGACTCGCTGTGTCTTAGTCTCACTCTTTCTCTCTATACTGTCAAGATGTGCTCTCAGGTACCAAAATTAGGTAACAACTGACTTAAAGTTCTTCGGTTCTCCGTAATATCGACATAGTTTAATCTGTACCTTTTGATTTACATTTAATGGTGGAGGTGGTGGAGTAGATCAATTGGTTGTTACCGTCATACTGTCCATACTAAAGATAATTCATCATCTTACAAAATGCTTTTCAAATGCTTGCATTTCATTTGCTTTTTCAGAGATATTGTTTTGATCAGAATGGAAGGAGAATGTCCAAAATGATAGAAAAAAAGAAAAAAATATGTCTGATAAAGCTTTTGGCTTTCACAGAGTCATCTATTGTTATATGATCTCAACCGAGGAAAACTCATTGTTGAGAAAGTTCAAAACATGAGCAAACAGTCAACCAGCACCGAGCGGACAGAAAAATAACATTTATAGAACCACAGAAGCAACACCTACAGGCCCTCAAGGCTGAAAAAGTGAAGCGTAAATGAATCATCTGCTCAGAGATGTTACAGTACTGTAGTCCTTCAGTGCAGAGAGTTGGACATCAGAGGTTTTCTGACTGTTCCCTCTGGAAACCAGTCTGAAGTGAAGTGACCTCTGAAGAGGTCATGGACTTCAGTCTCTGAGTTTGTGTGTAACAGAATTCATCTCAAGTACCTTCTATACGTCCTCTGATAAAATGAGTTAATTCAGCAATTGAAAAACTTCTATGCCTGTTCAGAGCAGAGGTGAAGACCTGAACTGAGCAGGAGTGATTAGAGAAGAAAATATAAAATCCAGTCAGTTGTTGTTGTCAGCTCTGACTACATATTTCTGATATTGATTGAATGTGTTCATGAAGAGACTCTTTGATGGTGGTTTTGGTTTGCTTTAGATGGGTCAAACAATCACAAGACTTTCACCCAGACAACACTGTTCATGTCCTGTGTGAAACCAAAAGTAAATGAGTTATTTTAACTTACGTAATGTATCTAACTTTCGTCATGTCCTAACATCTCTGACTTACTTATTTGAACCCAAACCGTGATTTTTTTCCTCAACCTGACCAAGTAGGTTTGGTGCCCAGACCTCACAGACTGTTTCAAAGCAGGCAGATGTTTTAAAACAGCTCACTTAAGTCCTCTGACCAGCCGAGCCATTATACTGTCTGAGTGAGATTCTTCAGAGCTTTGGATGGAGTGAAGAGGGGCTCTGACAGTAAATACTGCTTCTGAGCAAACAGAAGATGATGACTGAGCAGCACTCCTCTTCTTTCATTTATTGGAGTCGATAACAACTAGATCAGTCTTCAAAAGCAGTCAGTGAACTCAACTGGACCTCCATTCAATAGTTATCAGCAGTGATTCTTGTTCATATAGAGAATTATAGATTCAGGGTCAGCTGCAGTTCATTTTCTGAGTGCTGAATCAATTGTGGTTGTGATGGATCTGATAGTTTGATGTGAATCAGTAAGAGACAAAGAAGGTCTGAGAGTTTTTGAAGAGGAACTTTAGAGATCCTTCATCCTGAACCTCTCAGCTCAGTGATTTGACCAGTGTTATCACCATCATCTTCTACAGTACTACCTTTATCTCTGAAGGTTTAATTCTCTCCCACCAAAACTCTAAGGTCTAAACCTGATTTTATGATTGTATGAAGTCAATTTGTGGCCTCATGCTGTTGTCAGATTGAAGTCCATGTTCAGTCTGGAGACTAGAGTGATGTGTAATAGAAAGGAAAAGTCTCTCAGAGTCTCCATGTGAGCTCTGTTGAATGTTGACCTGCACCCTTTCATGGTTCACTGTCTTCAAAGGACTTGACGTGATGAGCCTCTCTAGCCTCTTTATGACATTTAATTAGATTCTTTGATTAGTGGTTTCATAGCTTAAATCTTCCTCCTGCACAGACATTTCATGTTTAAATATTGCGATAACAGATGGTGGCTTGCGGTGTTGGATAATCAACACCGAAACAGCATATCATGGATAAACAGAGAGGATCTGTAGGAGTTAGAGCAGACTTGTAGGTCAGAGGAAAGATTTGAAACCAAATTAGACATTAAACATGAGGTGGATCAGACTGATGAGTTTTCTCATCTGTTATCATTCTTGGTCGTCATTCTGTTTTCTCCATCTTATCTACTTTCCTCCTCCTCTGTCCCTCCTATTCTCATCTGTCTGAGGTGTGAAGGTTCTCCAGTCTCTTTGTGTCCCTGTATGATTAATTGTGGCGACACACTCCTGAAATGATCAGACTGCAGAGGGATGTGGATGATGTTTCATTTTTAGAATTTAGGGCCAAGTATCAAATACCTCAAATACCTAATTTCATACTAATGGACCTGAGCACAGTAACCACTTTGATCTGTTCAAGGACAAAATCTGAACTTCCATCCATCCATCCATCCATCCATCCATCTTGCAGCAGTTTCACAATCAGTTTGTGTAAGAAGACTTCTGTTGTTTGGTGTTTGATCTTGGTTTCTCATCTCCCTGGTTTGTCTGCATATCAAAGGCTCCAGCTCAAGCCCTGCCTGCCCTCCCAGACTTCAGTCGGTCCATTGGATGATTTCAGTCTCTGCTTTGCCTTTCATGTAATCAGTTGTTTGTTTCTGAATGAAGATGGTGTTAAACAGTATTGTATCAAATAAAATTGATATTCTGTGTTGCATCATGTGGGCAACACTGATCTTGGTGAAAGAGAACTTGAAGACTTTCACCATAGGATTGTATGTCCCATGAGACCACTCAGCAGGGTCTCTCATGATAATACAGCTACTCTTTTTTCTGAAAGAGACTGTGACAAACACATGGGGGAGTCTGTGGTGAAAACTATAAAAAAAGACATCTTTCATCTTTCCTTTCGTGTGACGAGTGAAGAGTTGTTTAAGCATGTGTCTCAGGATGAATGCTGACCCCACCTTAAAAGATGAATAAGAATCATTAAATGGGCTCTAACAGTAAACACTTTGGCTCCTGGTCTGGTTACACTGAGTCTTGGAGGACTGTAACATAAGTTTCCCCTCTGAATCCAAAACAGATGTTTGTTACCAGTGGTGGACATTTTCTCGGTTTCTCTGTCCTGCCCCAAGTGTTTTCGCCACGAGGGACATCCAGGCTCACTTACAGTTTCTGTCTGATGGTGACCTGAGTCAGCGCACTCTGGCCCCGCCCCCTGAGCCCCACTAAAGCCATTAGCCTCGAGCCATTTGATTAAATGTAGCCATCGATTCCCACAGGAAATGAGTCAAGTTCAGCATCAGCTGATCAGAGCTGCCAGCTCCATAATGGAGAGAGAGAGAGGGCAGGGGTGGAGAGAGGGACTGTGGGAGGTAGGAGTTCACATTAACAATGGAGGGATGAGAGGTGGGCGGAGATGAAACAGCTTAATGTGGAATACAAACACACACACACACAGTGAGAAACATCCACTACCCTATTGTTCCTGACTCATTGGCAGCCTCCAGCCACCTGAGGGCTGCACATATTGTTGCTTTAGCAATGAGTGAAAATGTTTCAATATAAAGGCTTCTGATTTTATATCTACTGCCTCTATAGAAGGTGCTGAGAATTCATAAACCTCATTTATATCTGTTGCTCTGACTGTTTGAATTATCCCATTACATCCCATAATAGTCAGAGTTGGATGCAGATTCTCTGCTATCTTTCTCAACATCATGTCTTCAAATGATGTTGCTCAGTAGCATGAGAGAAAAAGGTGTATATCATGTTAATGACTGTGTTTTTCTGTTGGGAAATGCACTCTGTCACTGTCCCTGCAGGGAGCTGCTGAGAGCTAAAATCTGACTCGACACAATGACAGGTCAGGACACACTCTGTGTACCAGCCAGGGTTCACTCTCCACAGGTTCTCTGGCATCAGGCTCTGTTGTTTTTAATGCTATGTGTCATGCTGGTAGTGCCAGGAGAGGCTCCAGCAGTGGATGTGACCCACAACGAGGTGAAGAGGTGCAGCAGGCAGGAGGCCAGGAAAGAGAAACACAACACAATCCACTGCCAAGGTTGTACACCTACACAGTTACACACACAGTCATACTGCCAGAGGTTACTCAGCTGACTGGCATAAAGATTCTCACTATGAAAGCAACTGAATGGCATCAGAAGCCTCAAGCCACAATGACAAAGGACAAGGAGCAGCCCGTCACAGTAGGAGGGAACAGGAGGGGACAGTGAGGGAGCAAAGAGCCAGAATCTGTCCTTAAGGTGAGATACAAGACTGACATGGACAATGATGGAGGTGTAATATGACAGCCTGGTACTGAGGAGCTGACTACAGCTACAATTCCAATATTGTGACATTAGAATAATTTGATTCTGTCCTTGTAAAGATAATGTGGCTCTCTTATGTGTGAACAGTCAGAAGGTTGACTCTGACAGCCAGCACGTGATGATGAATCCCAGATGTATATCTGAGCTGTTTCCAGAAAACAAACTCAAACATGCTGAGTGTAGCTTCATGTCCAACATGAGAGCGGAGAACAGAAACAAGTGAGTGAGAAGTAAAGAAAGTCCTGCATGCAGCATTTGAGTGGATGGACCAAACCAGCGATCAGTGGACAGTGAATGCTGACTATTCGTCAGGTAACCAGAAACACGAGTCCACCTGCTCGTGTTGCTCTGTGTCTTCTGGATGTGTGAGAAGTTGTAGCCAACAGTTGATAAGCTTGATTGCAAATCAATACTGTTTTCTGTGAGTGTGTTTTGTGTCTTCCTGATTCTTACTGAGTAACTTTAACATTACATCATGAACATTACCTCAAGCAGCTTAACGATGTTTCCCATCGTACGTTTAAATGATGGGTCTGCGATGAAGTCCGGAGGCTTCGTCCTCCCTGGTGGAACTGAAATGTAAATGCTCATTGAGCGGCTCTAAATACATGTAATCCAGCAGAGCCCTGGGGGGACAGCATTAGAGAGGGAGATGAAACACACCCTCAATAAAGAGGCCACACAAGGCTGACTGCACTTCACAAAACATTACGGTAATTGAATTTTTACCAACAGTATAGTCATTTGTTTGGAGGCAAAGGATGAGTGGCAGCTATTTAAACCACAACAATAAACAACAAGATGTTACATTCATACTGCTGTAACATGGTGGGTCGCAGCTGTGACTTGTTTTAGAGGTCATTTATTTAGCTTTTAAGCTTGGAAAGTTGGAGAAGAAAGAATCAGTTTGAGATGCTTTTCTCATATCATCCCTGTTGGAGTTTGTAAATGCTGGAAAAATGTTCTTAGCTTTTCACACTGAGCTGGCGGACAACAGAATATGAAGTTATTTTACTGTTAATTACTGGATTTTCAGGCATGATTGACATGTTCATGAGAGAGAAAGAGTTTTGGATGGATGAGTGGGACATGAAGTATCGGCTGCATGTCTGTCCTGGTCTCTCTTTTGTTTCTGCTTCTCAGATGAGCTAATCAGTAATTTAGAGGAGACTCATTTCATATGGTGATGACAGCAGCTGTTATGTCGTGGACAAAAATCTGATTTAAACTGACTTTTTAAAGTGGATTTTTAGGTGAAATATAAATATATAAGTGAGCTGAATCAGCTGTCAAACATCAGTTTGCAACAAGTTAATTTTTGTCTTAATAACATTAAATCTGAAGATTTGTTATACTGATTTGCATTCCGTTGTGTGAGGTTATAACAACCACTTTCATCACTTTTTGAGGCAAATGCAAATCTTAGCATTATTGTGAGTGTTTTAAAATCCTTGTGTAGATAAAAGCTCTCATCAACACTGCCAGTACTTTACAAAGTGCACACTTACATTCCACAAGGACCCTCAACCTTTCTCTTGACTCTTCCATTTTGGTTGATAACCTCTTCATTTCTACATGTTTGAAGGTGCTTTGTTAATGATGTCTAATTATGCTGAAGTGTAAGGTGAAAGTTGATTCTTCATGTCACCGTTGTTGAGAGGCTTTAAATCAGATTTGTTGTCCACTGCTGACCCTCTGATATCCCAGTGAAACCCTCTGAACAGACTCCAGATCTGTCAGGGAACCTGCAGTTCTAGAGAGGAAACGATGTTCAATGGGTGAGGTTCACTGACTGAACACTCACCAGTCATCAGATGGAAACATACTGGACAGACAGAGAGAGACGTGGGAGGTCGACTGGTTCTGAAATGTAGTTTGTGGTCTGAGTGTTTTCTTCTCATGTGCTACTTGAATCAGTGGTGGCCCTGACCCAGCTGTCTGAGCTGAGTGGACCTCCAGTCAAGTAGAGTGAGTAGAAGAATGAAGAGCATGTTATTGTACCCATGTTACTTTGAGCAGATCAGCAGTAACTCAGTCCTCACAGGATGTTTTATGTTCAAAACATTACTGAGAACAAAACTTTCTTCTTTCACTGCATTCTCTCTGAAACTTTCCTGTGAAGACCACTGTGATGACTTCATGAAGATCCAAAGAGGCTCAGTTAGAACAGATCCTGCAGCTCGGCCAGACACAACCCGAATAAACAAACTTCTGGGATCATCAAGGGTTGATGTGTGGGGCCACTGGACAAAGAGCAGGAACTGATCTGATGGAGACTTTCTGACACTGACTGACAAAAAGAAGTGAAACATGAAAATTCTTTGTGGTGGGAAACAGCTTACATTCATCAGGTTATCTTCATCGTTACTCTGGATAACATTCAGTAATGATAATCTTCATAATAATCACTGATATCGGACCCTGTTGTTCATGTGGACCACTTTTCTGATCATATTTGGGCTGTGAATGTTACGTTTGAAAAGTGAAAATGAAATAAAACACCTTTCATCTGATATATCAGATCAGCTTTCCTTCCACACTTTATTTAGATTTATAAAAACACACATGGCCTCACCAGGAGGCATTTTGTTATCCTTGGGGGCTAAAATTCATTTAAAAGTATTCTGCATCAGAAAAATCAGCAAGTGTTTATGACACAAATTGGTAAGAGCTGTGCAGACTGGAAAATCAGCTCCACAACAGATGTGGGAAATTTAGTAAAGTCAGTGAAGTTCAAAGATTTCACTGTGTGATGCAACAGTTTCTGAACATTGAAGTGCAGGAAACGATGAGCATATTGTCTCATCATTGAGTGGTCAAGAGGAGCCACAGAGCAGCTGTTGGCCTTGTGTTGTATGTTTGTTATCAGGCTGCAGTCGATGCTGGATGGTCATATTTTACCCAGAAACCCTCAGACTGGAGCATTGGAGCAGGGTGTACTTGGAGAGAGATACGTGTCCTTAATGAGAGCTGCTGGCAATTTAATACACACAAGAAGTGCTTCTAGGTGTGTGAGTGTGTAATAGTATCTGTGTGGTGGGAAGCGTCATGGCTGACTAACACAGATGAGCCTCTGGTCTTCTCTCCACCTCAGAGAATCCTGTCGATCTTCTGTTTTAAACACTCGTTCTGTTCTTCTCTCTCCTCTCCAGCATCTGAGCTTTTCCTTCTTCTGTTCATTCATCAGTTCTCATGTTTCCCTTTAAAGAGACGGACAGTACAGAGTGTCAGCTAAATGTTTTTCTCTTCCTTCATCTCTAAAGAGATTTGTTGCTGGTGAATTACTGTCAGCTCTCCTTTACAGTCACACTGATTTTCTCCTCCTCTAAATGGTGATCAGTTTGAGCTTCTACCACTGGTTGTTGTCAGCAGGGCTGCTCTGACTGTGAACTGGGCCCAGTACGCTGCATAATGGAGCTCTGAGAAGTTACAAGACATGTTTAACACTAACAAGAAGCTGCAGTGGCAGGTCAGGGTGTTTCAGTGGAAATATGAGAATAATGATAAAGAGGGGGGAGCACCAAACGAGGGTCCATTTCTCTGTGGTTTCTCCGCTTTGATGTCTTTGAGTTACCAGCTGACCATCTTATATTTTACTGTCTGAAGATCCAGACCAGTGCTGTCCAATCAGTGTTCTCCATGTGCTGTGTTTTAGCTCTGGGATCAATTAAACATTAAAGTTATTGGAGGCTGGGGGTTGTTGAAAGCCCCCACAGGAGCTGCTTATCCTTCAGAGCTGACAGAGCTCCGACTCTCCTGATTCTGGTCCTCTCATCCTCTGTCACCTCACTTCTTTTCACTTCTGTCCTGTCTTAACATGAATGAGAAGGAAACATGAACGAGCAGGTTTATCAGGGATGTCGAAATAACTGAGACAGAGACAGACAAAGCTACGTTGCTGGTGTTACTCTGAGAGCCAATCATAAACTGCTTAGTCTCTCATCTCACTCTTTCATTGGTTCAGTCCTCTGCTGAGAGGAAAGCTGTTCTGTGCTGATTGATACTGACATGAGATCAGATCAAATCTCTGAGCAGAGGAAATTATACAAACATCATCTGCAAACCTGATCTGTTTCTGCTTAAACAGACAGCTAACAAACAGAGTTCAGAAGGTTAGTCAGGATGATGTTTGTTGTTTTGACAATTCAGCTGCTTGCTAAATTATTTGAAGATATAATCTACTGGACTGAATTCACATGTATACACATTGTGTTTTTAGTGGTACTGTACCACAGAGGTGGCATGTATGACTTCACAACATCCAGATAAATACACTTTCTGCTTCCAACTTTGTGGCAACAGTATGGCGAAGGCCCTTTTCTATTCCAGCATGACTGAGCCCCGGTGCTCAAAGCAAAGTCTGGTTGGATGAGTTTGGTGTGTCTTGTTTTTCATGGCTGGAGCAGATCAACTTGTAAAGCAGTTTTCCTCAGCATCTCTGACTCGAGCAGTGAAGCTGGATGATGAGGAAGTTGGTGTGGATGGATGGATGTGTCAAACAGGACTTTCACCCAGCACATTGAATGTTGCCTCATTTTAACCCACATACTTGATTTAACTTACGTAATGTGCTCGTAATGTATGCTGTGTACATTATGTACTTTCCTGTATTAACCCAAACTGTGATCTTTTCTTAAACCGAACCAAACTGTGCCACTTTCACTACATGAACTACTTAACATACTTAGCTTGTATCATGTGCATAGATTATGTGTGCAGCTTATGTCATGTCAATTTGATGAGTCTCTTATCATGCTGTCAGTGTGTCAGTATCTACTGTGTCTCACAGCTGTCGCAGTCCATCGGTATTAATGCACATGCGTTATCTTCAAAGACATCATGAGTTTGTTTATTTCTTCAAATAAGTGGAATATCAGATGGAGATTTCTCCCCTTCAGGCAGACTTACAAAGGGCCACCAGACGTATTAAGATTGCAGACCCTGTGTTGTAGATGAAAGCTGGCAGGTGCACACCTGACATTTCAGATCACATAAGTGATCAGTCCAGTATTAGTAAATCAAAAGACTTTTATACGGGCCCTAACTCTATCAAATGGTACAGACATGATGCTGGATTAGATCATATTAGTGGAGGATTAGTATACAGCTGTAGGAGTGTCTGAAATGTCAGTTTCTTGGAGGGAAAGAAAAGCAAAAAGAAGGGAAGCAAAAAAATGGCATTACAGAAGAGATGACAGAGAAAGGAGAAGCTTTGTGTCCACCCTGATCTTTTTATACCTTCTGACCATTATTATGATGTTTGATTATGATGTTACTGTGGCTCAGTGGCCCTTGAGACTCTGTTATGCAGTGAGAAAATGGGAAGAACACTGACTCTCTCTACAATATTCCTCCTGTGCTTCATTCTCTGCTCAAATATCAATATTTGTGGATACTTAAAGTCTGCACTAAGGAGGAATGTTGGAATGAATAGTGCTGTTAGTAACTGATAGTGGCTGATAGTTTTGTCTATCTCATACTCATTAAAATTAGATTTCAGACAGTAAAGATTGTAAACTCTAAACTAAATTGTGCCAGAATAAAGTGTTAGGAAATGTAGTTTGCTTGCACATGTGCAATCAGCTTCAGGAATATGCAGTCAGTGTGTCTTAACAGCTTAAAAGTTTTGTAAAATCACCTGAGCAGGCTGCTGAATGTATTTGGATTTATTTTAAGATTTGAAATAAGATTTACAGTCAACATCAAAACCAAGCAACAGCTCAGTTTGTTAGCAGAACTACTTTAAAGACAGAAAAGTCTTTTAGCTTAATGAAGCTTTCACCCAATGGACAGAACAAAACAGAGAGATACACTGTATCACGTCAGGTGAAGTATCACATTGATCTTGATTGTAAGACAGACTGTGTCCATATTAAGGTATTGTAAGGATACATTTGTCATGGTTTTCCTTGAGTACAGCATTCTATTCAGACAGACTGTCTGCATGATGTGGATTTACTGAACCAAGCAGCCAGAAGGTCAGATTATCAGGCTGGTCACCAGAGGGTTTGTTTGAATCCATCAACTAGCTGGGATTATGAACTTTTGCACTTCGAATAGCAACATATGACATTTCAAGGCAATAAAAACCTCCAGCACTCACACATTCCCACACACCTTTAGTACTGGAGATAAACAAAACTTTGTCATCATCAGCTTTGCTATTTTCTGAAGTCTTTATTTGTTATCACTGAGCTGACTTTGTGTTCTAATCTGCCACTAGCTTCACTCCTCATTCAAGAGGAAACAGTCAGAGGATCAAGAGATGATAAACAATGGACGTAATTCAAATATCCACTTAACCACACGCACCACATCATGTGGTGAGAAATGAGAGAAGAAATACCTGAGTAGACAACTTTGAGTTAACTTTTCTCTGCTGTGGTCGTGTTTCAGAAGAGAAGGATTCACTTTTCATGCTGAGTCACTCTGGTTTTAAGAGTTGGAGCTGCATTACTGTGTCCTCAAGTAAATTAATGTTTTTGCTTCTGCAGTTATATTTTTTGGGGGACTTCATGAAGGAGTTCAGCTGGCTCTGCTGAGATTTAAATTTCTGTCTGTCCACCCAGTCCCGTACGATGGTGCTCTGATTTGCAAATATGTGAACGACTCTACTGCTGTGTACCTTATTTGCTGTGTCTTCATGGTTCATGTTCTGGTTTTCAGATGATTCAGTTCTTGTGTTCATCAGGTTGCTTTTTACTTGTCTTTCTCTCTTGGTTTTTTGCTCCATCCTGAACCTTCCTCTGTGCATCATCTGCAGGACCTTCTTTTCTTGATGCTGTTTTGAAGGGTGGACGATGAATTAAAAAGGTTGTTTTCTGTCACTGAATCATTCCAGTCCTCCCAGCTTCCTTCTTCATCAGACTGTGTTGACTTTGACCAGTTGCTGCTTGTTTGTGTTACTTCACCGCGTGCTGTGACAGCCATATGGTTAGTTTGGTTCAGCTGCTTTTGTGGCAAAACCCAAAGATCATGTATAATAACAGCTGCACAACAGAACCAGTTTTCAGAAAACTAAACAAGTGTGTGCACAAGGTCCTGTGTTTCCTTCTGTAGGTGGTCTCAAGTCAAAGGAGATGCAGGCAGCAGCACTGCAGCAGGTTGTCGTGATTCAGTAGACGAGGTCAGGTTTGGCCCTGCTGTGACTTTTTAAATGTTGGTCAAGATGCCAATTTAATTCTTCACAGCAGTGTGGCTCATGCATAACAAGCTGCTGTATGAATCCAAAGCAGTCTGTAGTGGGAGAGCCATCTCATAGAAGAAGACTGATGTGTGTTTCTGCTCCGAAACACTGCTGTGTGATGGGAGGGATATCGCGTGATTGAATGGATGTACATTTTAAAACAAGCACATGTGAAGTTGAGTACCTGAGCAAGTGAACAGGTAAACATTCTGACAGCGTGCTCTCACACACAGCATCTGTATTATGTTACGTTCATTCACATTTTTATGGCTTTACATCAGTGACAGCCGTTGTTCTATGTTCATCCGTCCATATTATGTCTGTCGGATTCTCGTGAATACGATTTCTCAGGAAAATCGGATTTCTTCAAATTTGTCACTTTGATTTTCTGAACTCATAAATGGTGGACGGACTCACCGTTATGTCGACCACAGGTTTCTTATAAGCCGTTTGTAACGCTCAATATGTGCATGCCTGGCCGTCGCCATCTCTGCAGTGTATGACTTCTCTCAACCCCTGGCAAGTCCAAATATTGGTAGTCAGGTGGAGCGTTGGAGCAGCTGACACAAGCTGGTTTATGAAATCTACTCACACAGCTCGAAGCTATGAAGCTAGCTAAGGCTAACAAGCTAGGCTGTTGCTGTGCTTACACCATAGCCTGTATAATAAATAGGTTCATGCAGAGAGCAACTCAAATGTTTCACACAAATGTAATTTGTTATACAATAACTTGTTGTCACAGAAACCTGTGTTTTTTATTATGAAGCACAAAGTAATCACCTGCAGTAAATCTACACATTTAACTCTACTGCATTCATTTGACAGCAATAGTTACTGGAGTGTAAGACCATACATATTAAGTACTCAGAGTATATAAGATAGTATTAGCTTCATTCTAACCGTATTAGCTTCAAATATTATTTATCAGTGCGGGCCCACCAACATTACCTCCTAACTTTGATGCAGGAATAGAAAAGTGAAAGCAAAAATGTTCAGTTCGATAGTTTATTTATATAGTGACAACAGAAGTTATCTCATGACACTTTCCAAACGGAGCAGGTCCAGACCAAACTCTTTAAATTAGTCATTAATACAGAAAGTATGACACGATGTTTGGTGAAAGAGTTCACATCTTTCCAGAGTGTGAGAAGAAAGAGGCATTGGTGTATGTAAGAATTTTCATCATTATCGCATCAGCATAATACCTTTTATGAGAGTATTTAGGTGCCTGTCCAAACATTTACTAAATCACCAACAAACTGTGACTTATGTCATTTATTTATATTTTTGAAGCACAGTTTAATGCAAAATACTGAAGTTTTAAGGCAAAGTAGTTTCTGTTCCATCCAGACGATGGCGATGTTTTGTTGGGTGGAATGTGCAGTTTTATGTGAACCATGGATGTTGCTGCAGCTCTTCCAGGGTAGCGCGGTTGTCCGGGTCTGCCGTCAAACACATCTTCAACAAATCCAGGCAGTCTGGAGGACAGACATGAATTCAAAAAAGTGTCAGCTGGAGTGACCTTTTGGAACATGGAAGGAAAAAGCTTGCACACTATCAGTACCAAAACCTAGAACTGTATTGAAACCAGCATTGTCTTACCTTGGGACACTTTGAGCTCATTTAACCCACTTACAAAAGCCCTTTGGTTCCTAAGGAACCTCTGGGTGCTAAAGTCACTGGTTTCATGCAGCAGCTCATAAAGTAGCGTGCCCAGTTGCCAGACTGTGGTGGGACGGGCCTTGTATTCCCTCTCTTTGTAATACTCTGGCGGGGCGTAATCAAGGGTTCCTGTCAATACAGAGAAAGAGGCAGAAATAAAACAAAGATGAGGAGTAAGTTTTAAACAAAATCACCTCACTCGAGATCTACAAAGGCATGATGAGCAGGAGTAGAAACCAGATGTCGTACCAGAGTAGCTGTTGTAAGGTTCACTTTTCTCAATGCAGCCACAGCCAAAGTCTATGATGCGCACTCGAGGGACATCAGAACCAGTTTCCAGAAGGATATTGTTTGCTTTGATATCCCGATGGAACACTTTCTGAGAGTGCATTTGAATGGCTGCATCCACCAGCTGTTTCATGATGTTCTGAGATAGAGATAAGGAGAAACAGACTCATTTAGAATTATATGAAGCAGGGAATGCTGGGTGATACTTTCTAATTATTTGACATTGTTGCAGCTTTCAGAGAAATTGTTGCTCAAAGTCCAGTTCAGTGCATTTGAGAGAACTGACCTGAGAACAGTGTTGATACCAAAAACAGCACAGTGCTGTTTGATTAATACTAAATCCAGTACTTTGTTTTGTTTTGTTTTGTTTTAGTTGATACTCAGTGCAGCTTTAGGGTAACACCATACACTGACACAGAAACATGCTCCAACCAGCTTCAGTACCTTAGCCTGGGCTTCCGCCATGTAACCATTGGTCTCATCCAGGTGGGTCCATAGGTCCACAGAGGGAACTGGTCTCTCCATGACCAGGACAAGCTCGTGGTCCAGGTCATACCAGTCTAATAAGGTAGTGGCTGCATATTTCCCCACTGACTCTGGTCCACCTGCCGCTGTTTTCATGAGGAGCACCTCAGTGGGCAGTATGTGTGTCTCACCATTTATGTCCTAAAGGAGAAAGTATACAGAACAAAGGTGTGTTTTAATCATTGACCGTATTTAATGATGGATGACATGACAGCTTCTCAGAAGTGAAGCCAAAACATCTCAACTGCTTCTTTGAAGCTGACTGCTGTGTCATGTTTAGTTTGGTTTTAATCATTGTAAGGGTAAAAGGCCCCAGTTGAGAGCTGAGTACTATCAAATAATTAATTGGGCGAGTGTATGGCCAGGAACACCTTCTCAAATGGCCTATTTTGTGAAATGATTCTATCTTTTTAATATACCGTAAACTTTTATGGCATTCAGTGTTGACATCAGTGTAAGAATTTCACTGTGCAGGGAAACCTGTTTCCTTACTGTACATATGACAATAAATGCTTTGAATCTTGAATCTGAATCTGAAGGTGCAGACTCTGGCTCCACATGACATTGCCATCACAAGATGGCAGAGCTCGTGTCCAGGATATTTTAGCTTAATTTTTGTCTACTGGGTACGCGAAGATGTGTCATCCATCTTTATACATGAGGGTAATGGTGTTAATAGATGGGCGCCTGTGCGCGCATTGAACACCAAAGTAATGGGAAAGTGAGAAAAAAAATCAAGGATGTTTTAAGAGTTAATACTGAGACATCAGTTCAAATCACTCACAGCCAGTTGAACCTTCACTTTAGCTTGGGGGATGTGTTTGATCGCCACCTACAGGACAGAATCATCAGTATTTTTGTTAGTTCAGAGAGTTCTGACAGTGTTTGTATGTATGAGTTGAGAATAGGAACATAATACTTACTGGTAAATAATCAGCTTTTCTAATCCCAGCATAAACTGAACCAAAGCCTCCTTCTCCCAGCCTGTTAAGCTGCAGGTACTTGGCTTCAAACTCTGGAACACACACAAACACAAACACAGATTCATGTTTTATGATAGTTATGAGGAGCATCTTACCACAACAGCTGTGTCCAGATGTTGTGGTTGAAATCAGCGATTGTTAGCCTCTGGGTTAGTGAATTCTTCTACTGTTATGCATCATTCTGATAATATTCTTCATTTGTTAATTCAAAACATCTGGTTTCTTTTAATGGCAGTTTCAAATAACAAAAAATATACTGACATTTTTGGAAATAGGATTACATGGTCTCATTAGTTAAAATGTTTTATGTTGTTTGTTGAACTGGTGCAAAAATCAAAAAGTCAAAAGAACAAGTGGTCATCAGATTTTCTTCTGCACTATTAGCTTACCTCTGCTTGCAGTCTCTGAGTTGGATATGATCCAGTTCTTGGGAGTAGACAAGTTATTGGAGGTCGAAGAGCTTTTGGAGCTCTCCGATGTCCTGGGAGTGTCTACTGCTAGCCGCAGGTCAACACTGGTCTCCTCCTCAGACACTTTGCTGGGTTCAGCAGTGTTGGTGTTGGTGTCAGTGCTTCCAACCCTCTGCTTCTTACTGGGGGACTCTCTTTGGAAGCTGGACTTTCTTTTGGTCCCCTGAGTCAGCACAGCCTCTGCTGACCCCTTGATGGGGTTGCTGGCAGTCTTCTGTTTTTTTCTCTGCATTTCCAGATCTGTGCAGGCCTTCCTTTTCTTGGTCACAACCTTACATTGGTCGCCACCGTTGTCTTTGGAGGTGCTGGCCATGCTCTCTACAAATAAGACAAATCTTATCTGATGATTGACAGTTTCTAAGAGTGAATTTCAGGTCTGTGACATAAACTTTTTTGAGCACAATTCTGTATTATATTTTTACAGCAGTAGTTATTAAAATCTGCAGATGAAGACCATACGTATTAAGTAGTCAAGAGTAGACAAAATAATATCAGCTTTGATATTAAAATGCTGCTGATATATAAATGTAACAATGATAATATGTAATGAGTACTTTGTTTATCTGGAGGTACATTTATCTTTTTATTCTTTTTTTTCTTTTATTTGCATAAAATTTTGAATGCAAATTATTTTCTGTGTTAAACTGATATTTTTACTAAAGTTACACTTGTTACTGCCTTTTCACACACAGTTTACCACAAAGTCATGTTCACACACAATAGTAAAAACTCCTTTAACAATCTCATCATGAAGTTTGAATGTTGTAGCTGGTTATAGCTGTTATTGCTGGTTTAAATAATATCCCAAATAATTTTCCAGACACATACAAAAGTCTGTATCTTGAAACACAAAAGAATAAGGAGGATTTCTGCACTAGAATCAAGAAGGTACTTAAAATTTAGAAATACTTGAAATAAAACTAGTTGCATGGGAGTTCTTTCAATTTAATTAACATATTTTCATGTATTTGTTGACGTCTTAACTTGTATTAATAAAAATATACTGAACTACAGTCAAAATGATTTCATAGGAAGGTTTTTTGTAATCCATGAACTGCAGTTGCAGCTGTTTGAGAGTTTCACACTCACCTGAATTGCTCGTGTTGTCCGAAGAATGAAAAGTCTTTAACTTGTTCGTGAACGTGTTATTCTGTAAACGCTCTCAAGGAGAAAATACGTTTGTCTGAATAACCAGAAGCTGTGCTCAACTGCTTACCTGCTGAACTACTGACTGTTAGCTCATGTAGAACCTGTCTGTGTCTTTGTTCTAAGACCCTTGATGCCTTTAATGTGTCGAGTTCCATTCCATGACATCGCTACTAGAACACAGGCTGAAATTACCATAGTGACCTGGAATAAAATAATAATAATATTAAAGTACTTTAAACAAATGGCCATCAAACACAAAATAGTCAAAGTCCAAGCTGAAAAGATTATACAGTGTCATCAGGGGAACCCAAAGACAAAGTTTTGTTTTCACTCTTTTCTTTTCACTGTTAGTTTATTTTTGCACACAAACCATTTGAAACAAAGACATAATTTCAGCATTTATTCATTTTGACTCTACATTTGTTGATCAGTTTATTCTTTTGGCCATTTGGTACAGCTAATGTCGTGTCCCCAGTGAGTATTAGACAGAAGACATTGGAAATGGATTTGTGGATTGAAATGAGTTTATTTGCAAAGAAACTAAACAAGCCAGAAAACTGTCATATTTATACAGGACAAAGGTCCTATGATCTGAAACAATGACACAACACTTAAAACTGAGGGTAATCCTCTTCAGAGCGTTACATGCATGTCTGGACAGTCCTGGCCCGACAAGTCTACACTAACATTCACTCAAAATCACAGAAACTTCTGATAAATGTGAAAACTTGTTGGTTGATGTGTCCATCTGTAAACTGAAGGTTAAAAGGAAAGTAGTTACATTAGTTAGGCTGCATGCTCCTGATGTACAGTCTACCTGTTTGTTTACTTATACACCTGCCTAAACATACACACTCTGCCCTTGCAACCAGAGTGTCCCACAATGCTAAGTGGAGATGTTGCTAAAGCTGTTGGCAAGCTGCACACACAAAAACAGCACACTTCCTGGGTAGATACAAGATGTGTTGAACTGATCATGATGAGTTACTCTGAGAAATGCTTTGAACAGGCAGGGATTATGAGGTGGCTTCACACACAGCTGTGATCATCATCATGCATGAGAGTCCATCAGCTGAGCAGCCCACACCACAATTATTTAAAACATATTAAATTAAAAATGTCTTTGCAGTCATGTGTCTCTGATCCAGTGTTTGTCGGTCCTGCCCCTGCATGTTTTAGGTGCTCCCACACACCTGATTCAAATGAACGACTCGTTAGCAGGCGTCTGCTGAGCTTGATGACGAGCTGCTCATTTGAATCAGGTGTGTTGGAAGAGGTCAGCATCTCCAACATGGGGGGTGGAGGGAGACACAGCTGGATGCAGGAGAGAGAAAGACGAGACTGACCCAGTGTGTAGGTGGAGGGAAACATGAGTAAACGCTGAACTATGACTCGCGTTGAGAAAAACTTAACAGTGGGATCATCAGTTCAGTCGGTTTGCTCACTAACAGGAAGGTTACAAACCTGCAGGTCAGCTTCTGCACCACATTTCTTTTCTGTTCAGCCTTCAGTGACTCCAACCTGTCAGCTCCACATTCACAGCACACAGGACACAGCAGTGACTCTGTGCAGGTCACTGACAGATACATTCAATATAACTAACAAAACAAATGCTGCATGTCAAACATCAGATCTTCTCAGGAGAAGTTGGCAGTTTGAATTAAATTCAGTGTCAGAAGTTATGTTCAGACTGAGGTCCCTGTGTGTGTTTCCTGCCTCAGAGAACCAGGAGCCTTTCCTGTTTGGCAGCCCGGGGATGTCGTTGTCTGTGGCATTAAAAACATGGGATGTTGGTGTCTGCTTTATGATAATTGTTACATTGAGCACATATGAAAGGTCGATGCCAGGTTATTACAAAATCAACACACACATCACGAGTTCCTCTTGCTTTATACATGTGAGGATGCCACACATGCAGTCGCTCTTTGTTACGACTGTGGCCTTCGACCTGAAGCTGTTGTCGTCAGACGGTGTCCAACCTTCTCTGGGTGGTTCCACCCTTAACCGCTACACCTTCCAGTTGGCAGGTCAGCAGTGGTGGCCAGGTCACTGCCCATCAGCTCCGGGCCTCCAGTCCCCCTCCTCCCTTTTATGCCAAAGCCAACAAGAGGCTCTTTCTGCTGCCTCTCCGATCCTGTGCACAGCTGTCTTAAGTCTCCAGTTAGTGATGTGAGCAAACACAATCCACCATATTCCACATGTTCTCTCACTGCTTTTCGGCCAGTGGTTCACATTTCTATTACTGACACTGTGGCTGACTTTCCTGATGCGATCACACACCATGGAGACACAAAGATGGAGGCCTGTGAGGTTTAGACAGTCGCTCCCTCACTGTCACACTCTCTTCTCTTCTCTACACAAAATGTTCCCTCTGGTCTCGCTGTTCTCTCATTCTGGATGTGATTTTCAGGCAGCTCCATCAATCTTACTTCAGATGCAGTCCAGTCAGAAAGAGGGTTTAGGGCTGTGCTGGCTTTACTGGTTCCTCTGGCAGTGGAAATTAATGCAAGCTTTATGTAATTGCAGAGGCTTTCTCTCCTGCTACATGTCACTGAACCTCCTCCTGCAGCTGGTTCTACTGGCTTTGTAATCAGCAACATGATGGTCGCTTTCAGCCACCATATTTATTGTGTGTGAGTGTGAGTGATGTGTATTGCAGCAAAAAGGGTCGAGATCCTCTAAGTGTGCCTGTCACACTGGGATCTAACATGAACTGCTTGTGTTGTGTGTATGTTTGAAGCAGTGTGTGATTGTCTGTGGGAATCTCTCTGCCTTCTCATTAGGTTTCCCTCCATGCAGCAAGGATTACAGTGGCTTTGTTCTCACACGCACACGCACACACACACACACACACACGCACACACTCTCACACTGAGCGCAGTGCACATTTCAGGTTCTCAGGTGCCTCTTGTGAAAGTCAGTCAGAGAAGCCAAGCTGGTGAAATGTTTTGCTCCCAGCAGCAGACTGTCAAACTCAGTGTCATGTAATGGACTGATGAACAGGGTCAGTTAAAGCTGAATGAGTCCTGTTGCGTTCTGGATTTGTTTCTGTATCGAAAAGGGATTTGGTGCGTAGGAAGATAAGGGAGCACAAGTAGAAATGTGTTAATGACATCAGTGCTTTGAATATATTCACCAAACACACTTATGAAGATCTCTGAACATCTAAACGCATCCTGGACAAAGATGAGAGGCTTTTGAGACTGAAGTATCTCACACTTTGCACACAAAATCACACAGAATAAATTCAGAGAAATAAAATCAAAGCATCAAATTTTCTCTGGAATTAACTTCAACTGAGCAGGGTTTGTATTGTAAGACACAGATGTTATTTGTCTGGATTTAAAGGTTGTATTCGACTCCGTGTGTTGGAACTGTTAACTGCTGTTGGTTCTGGAAAAATCGTTGAAATAATAATACACCGATGGGAAACTGCTGCTTTGATCGTGTTTCCATATTAATGGAAGGCTCAGCCGAGGAAGAGGAGAAGAAGGAAAGAATTACAGATGTCAAGAGCTGAGATAAGTTTGATTCCTGCGGGATCAGAACTTCACTGCACGGAAAGAAAGGAGTTCATCTTGAGATTCTCACTGACTCTGGTTCAGTGACACCTTGAAGATTTAAGTCCTACTGAACACCAAAGCTTCATTTATTTTCATTTCGGTGGTAGTAGAACTTCCCATATTTGAAAGCACCGTCCAGCAGAGACTTTTCTCCTCCCTGACAATGAAATATAATGTAACCCGTACAGCAGACTGAGCTGAAAACGAGCTCACTAAGTGGTATAAAGCTACTGTGCAGGCAGCTGCTTCACGGTTACAGCTTGGATTACATTTCAGTGAAAGCAGGAAGATGTTTAAGCACCTGTGCAGCAAAGCTGGAGAGAGAGGAGCAGAATCAAACCCTCAGTCAGTTGTCTGTCTGACCACAGGAGTGTTTTCAGTTCAGAAAGGTGGATGTTATTTTACCAGGAAATGACAGACATCTGTAACATCTGTGTGTTATTCTGAAGATGAGCTACAGTGCACACAAATTAATCTTCTGCCTGCAATGGAAAAGTTGACTCATCTACCAGTTATCAGATTTTTTTTCCTTTTCCCTCATTGGCTGGTCAGGTGATCTGTGCTGTGCAGAGTCTTGATGTTTGAAAGGTTTTCAGAATAAACATTGAGTCATATTTTATCGTCAGTAACTCGCTTGAACCAACAAGGCTTCTTGTGGTGTTTTCCTGGAGGCCTGTTGTTGGTCTGAATAATAAAAGACGACAGCAACTACAACCGCATGCAGACGAGCTGATGCTGAATGTGGTTGGCAGGCAGCTTCCTCCTTTGTGTCTGTCACTTAATGGTTGTAATCTCTCTTCTTGGTGTGTGTTCAGACAGTGACAGTATTCCTGTTTGAACTGTTTCCATGCCAGTCTGGCTGTTGGGGTTTTCACAGCTCAGAGTTTACACTGTGGCAGAAACCTTTTGAATTGGTGTGGTCAACTCAAACTTCCACATTCAACACTGTAGTCTCTGTTGAACGTGGCCGTCTTGATCAGTTAGTGATTTGAAAAATCTGACAATTGTTTCTTCAGTATGTTTTGCAGAGTTGAGTCATGTGAAAGAATCCCTGAGAGAACTGAGGCTTAATGTGCTTCATCACATCATCTGCTGCCATGATGGACAGTCCTCCTCCTCCTCCTCCTCCTGTCTTCATCCTCCCCCCTCAGTTCAACCACTTTTTTCATGAAATGGGAGCAGCCAAATCAGTCTCTTTTTCATACAGCACATTTCATAGATCAAAATGGAAGACACTTGAAAAATCTACTGAGAGAGCAAAGAAGATGAAGGGGAATATGAAATCTCTTTGCACATTAAGCACCTTGAGTCGGTGCTGGAGGAAGACGTGTCAGCTGGCTGTGAGCTCCAAGCTGCTCGTCTCAATGATCCACCCCACTGTGTTGTAGAAAGCTGCACTCAGCTCCAGATTAAACGTGTCCTCCACTTCTTATTGGTATATTCATTTATAACAGATCAATGTAATTACATCTTTTCTAATCAATGAGAAGAACACTCTTCACACTAAGTGGCAGACGTGTATGTAAACATAGTTTTGTCCTACAAGCCAAACAGCTGTTTTAATATTGTCCTGTTAAAATCAGCTGCGTCTCCTGAGGGGGATGTCCTCAGAAAATTTTAATAGACTGCTTGTCTTCCTTGTTGTATTTAGGCTCCGACACAACCTAAATGGCCTGAAGACATTAACTCCATTATTTTTAAATCTATTGCTCCTGTTAGGTGACACCATCTGTCATCCACATGTGAGATGAAAATGTTTCTGTGTGCTAAACATTTTTCACCCAGTTTCATTCGAGATAAAATTCCACAGAAATCATCATTCACTGTATCGAACAAATCATCACCGTTTGTAAAACATACGTCGTGCTGTCAGCTGATGTTCCCACTGGAGACGTCTAACATTCCTGGTAAATCTGCACCCGTCCACACACAGAGAAGGTCGGTCTCTGCACTGAGGCTCAGGACATACGTTTCCCGATCCGATCAGAGAGACGTGGTGTGACTCCTGCTGCAGGGGGTGAGGCTGATAAGAACCAATAAAAGGCTCAGCAGCTGTTTGGTGGCTGTAAGCCTGTAAAGAGAGAGCAGGACCAACACTGCAGGCCAACATGTCCTCATGAGAAAGACCTGAAGCACTGACTCTCATGTGGGATGATGCTACACGGCCTCTGATTACTTTGGAAAGTACTTGTACACATTGGTGTCAGTGGGAAGTGTAGTTTCATTTGTGTTGCAATAAGATTGTGGAGTTTACATCTTTATATTAACTTTAACATGAGGGCAGACTGATTATTGTGGCTTGGACTCTCGGATTTGCTTAAATTACTGTGTTGTGAGTTTGGACCACGATGGAAACCATTTTCCAACAAGCTGTTGGAAACTGGTGTTCATCAGGCAGGGAATGAATCCTTAGATGCGAGATGTATTTATCAAACAAATAACGACACAGTTCCTGTGTGTTAACACTGCAAACTCAGTTCAAAAGTCCAGCCTGTTGTAAGCTGAGACTTGACAGCAGAACAGAAGAAAACAGAAACGACAGTAGAGACCAGTCAGCCCTGACTACATGAATAATTTCTTTCTGTTAAAGAAAATCAAATGAGTTATTCTGCTGAATTTTAGTTGGATACCAAAGTGTCTGAACCTTCTTGAAACTCCACTAATTTTTATCCAACTGTATTAGGATTTGTGGAGGTAAATTAAAAGTCACTTAATTTGTTGACCATTGAAACTGGTTTACTGACAAACTTCATGTTCTCAGACACGGCAGCCATCGTTGGCTGTTAAACAGACAACAGAGGCAGGATCTGGTCTGTTAGAAAGAATCTGAGTATGAGGAGGTTGGGTGGATTAAAGAAACACTGTGACAGAGCAGATCTGTAGGTCAGAGGAAGAGATTTATAACTCGGCTGGTGGAAGAAATTCATTTTGATCAGAGAGAGAGAGAAGACACTTTGGTCAACTGTTATTTCTGTTTTCCCTCCTCCTTTTCTGTCCTCTAACTCACAGGTTCATGAAGGCTTTCCAGTCTGTCAGTGTGTATTTAGTTAATGATTTACTGATGTGACACACTCCTGGACTGATTTGTTTGTCCTCAGAATCAAGAGGAACCTGTGTGAGTGAAGGACAGAGACACAAAGACAGACAAAGAAAGACAAACTGTCTAATGAGATGGAGATAAAAGGCAAAAGATTTTATTGCCTCCTTCGAACAAAAGCCACAAACACACACTCTCTCTCTCACCTTTTCTCTTTCCTGTTCTTACCACAGGCCTTTTGAAATGAACCTTGATAAGCTGTGGCACTTATTTATATGGTAATTTAGCAAAGAAACACATCACACATTAGAGGACACACAGTTTATTAGAGTGGAAATGACATATTCTGTGTGTGTGTGTGTGTGTGTGTTGGTGGCTGCAACTTTAAATATCTGTCCACAGTAAATATATTTGTTTCTGATATTTTCTGCTCCTTTGTTGCTGCTGTCAGAAAAACTGAGAGTGAAACATCTCACATGACAGCAGTCAGATTTTTAAGTCACGATTTTGTCCACACTCACCTCTCCTGTGTGTGTGTGTGTGTGTGTATGTGTGTGTGTGTGTGTGTGTTGGGTTACAGAGGAGACAGTCAGAGGATGAACTGATGCATCACTCTGCAGGTCATGTGTGGATGAAATACAAAAAGTCGGTCAACAATTCCTGATGATGTCTCTCCATTCATAAGACGTACACACAACCTGTAATGGACTTATAAGGTTGTCCTCCTGGACGAGCCCTGGCTGCAGCCGACCCACATGTCTCTGGACTGTGGGGGGACACCCACACAGACCAGTGGAAACATGTAACTCTGTTAGATTCCTTTAGTGTCTGTGTGGTTTTGGAAGCTGCCTCATATACTGCAGCATTGCCACTCATCAGAATGTGTTGCACTGATCTTTTATCGTTGAGCTTCCTTCCTTATCCAGCAGATGTTTGATTAAAGTAAACATTAATTGAGGGACGTGTAATGTTTTTCCCTCAGGCTCTTAAAACACATCTGAGAAGCAGTGAAAGTTATTTATATGGTAATTCACCAAAGAAACACACATTACCTGCATTTCACTTGAATGGGAATGACTGTCACTGTGTGTGTGTGTGTGTGTGTGTGGTTTGAGGTGCATTCATTTTGACCAACATAAGGTTTCTATCTCCTTGTTCAGACTTTAATTCTTTATTGTCTCAGCCTTCATAAATGATCAGTAGTTGAGCTGAAATTGATTATTCAGAATTACAGAACGTTTTCACTTTAGGTTTCACTCAGTTCTCAGATGTCATGTTTTGACATTAACTCACTTCCTGACTTCCTGATGCTCCCTTCTTACACATCCAATCACCAGATAACATAAACAACAAATTCCCTCTTCATTCTAAACAGGTAACTTCTAACCATCACCTCCTTATTGACTGCAGTTCCTTCAAGAGATTTTTGTTGTTCAGGCGTCTGTTTGGTCTGTGATGAGGTGATTATTTGTGTCCCCAAACTGAACAGAGGACTGCACTGTAATGATAATAAACATGTCAAATGTGATGTGTGGATGCTAACCACAGTGGACATCAGGCTACGCTGTGAGAATATCTGCAGGACTATTTGGCAGCAGCACCGTTTCTCAGCTGTCTTATCTAAATGTTACAGCGTGTGGCTGTGAGCAAATCACTGAGATTATCTGAGGTGCATGTGAGTGTGAAACACCTTCAGAGGGCTCAGCGGTAATTTCTGACATCCCACAACAGCTAAAGGGCTAAAGAACGCTGCACTCTGCTGATCTGCATGTGTGATTATCCATTGATTCCTGCATTAATTAATCTTTTCTAAACCTCCTATTGATTTCACTGACAGACAATCCGCAAACTAATGAGACCCTTGATATGGCCGTCCTGAAATGTTCAGCTTAGCACAGACTGAATTGGTTCAGCTCCGGTTACAGTAAAAATAGTGTTGCATTGATCCTCTTTTGTTCAGTCACAGACTGATTCTGATATTGAGAACTGATCTGATACCAGTGTGCAATTAGTGAGCTGAAGGCCATAAACGACATCAGACTGGACTTAATATGTTGGCAAACATGAGATGTCTTTTGGTCTCAGTTTTATTTGAGGAATATTTCAGGGATTGGAGTTGTGATATCGATTGTTTTGATGGGTATCCTGATATTTTCATGGAAACTGGTCTTGTTCATAGTGACAGTGACTTTGTTATCCAAGCCTCCATTGATGATGTCACAGTTGGAGGTTTGGAGTTGTGTGATGGTGTCAATCATGTCTAAAATGTGTCCATTGCGTGTGACTTCTTCTGCTGTCTGTCTGTGAAGTCTCTTCTGTCCTCCCACCAACACAGTGAACAGGTGAGACCAACTGGTAGTTTAAAAGCAGAGAAGAACTGAACTGAAAACTCAGTTTCAGTCTTGTTAAGTGTTTCGGCATCACTGTGACATCAGTGTGAGTCCAAAGCAAACGTGTCACCAGTGTGGGACATTATCTCTGTGAGGACGCCCGTCAGCTGGAGCATCCTAACAGAGATAATGTCAGAGGGGCAGCCATGCTCACTTGTCTTTACTGTTTGATGCTTATCGAAGGCAGCACACTGTGGCCCACTCATAAAAGCCACAAGTGCCATCAGCTTCCAGCCTTTGATTGATTTGAACTGTAGCTGGAGTGAATGTCCTCCTCTCAGTCTGTCAGCTGCTGTGCGACTGCAGTGAGCTGAAAGCCAACACGAGCCACAGTGACACGCCTGCAGACGCATTGACTCAAGCTTCACTCTCCACAGGTTGTTTGGCATCAGAGCCTGTTGTTTTGCTGTTATGTTTCATGTTGAAGAGAGTGGACTTGTCCCACAAAGAGGTCAATAGAGACGCAGCAGGCAGGAGGCCAAGAGAGAGCAACAAAACACATACAGTCCAGTGTCACAGAGTCACTCAGCTGGTTGGCATAAAGATTTCTACTGCTGAAGCAGCCAACTGTCCTTAGCAGCCTGAAGCCCTGGCAAAGGACAAGGAGCAGCCTGTCACAACAGGAGAGGACAGGATGGGAACAGTGAGGGAGCAAAGAGCCCGATTCTGTCCCAGAGGTGAGATACAAGACTGACACCGACGGACATGGAGGTTTAATATGACTACCAGGTACTGTGGATCTGACTCAGTCCCAGAGGAGACAGACTGGCGAGACATTGGAGACAGAGAGAGAGAGAGAGGGAGAGGGGCCCACATGGTGATACAGTCTGTTTTACTCAGGGCTTGGCAGAGGTCTTACAAAGAGCCCTTTCCTGTGCTGTGATCGCTGTCGTCCATCTTGCTACATGCTCTGATCCTCTGGCGTCCTGCCTGGAAGTGTGACATGCAGACCAGGCAACCGTTAGAGAAATCCTGATCTTCTCAGTGGCATCGGCTCTGACTGAGGGCTGCAGTTTGGTGTTTCAAAGCTTTGTGGAAGCAGTTTAGGTTTGTAGAGCCCTGACTGGGACTTTGAGTTTGACTTTAAGACTGTGATACTCAGTGCACTGAGAAACTCGCATTGACAAGATTTCAAGTTTGACTTGAAGTAACACATTAGTTTGTGATCGTAGTTTCAGTGTGTTTGATCCAAATAGTCGTGATGCTCATCACTTCACACACATTTTTTTACTCACAGGTGAGATTTGATCACATGTAATATGAACTACTAAATCCAGATATTGTTTTCCTTCTGTCTGCTGTTCTGCCTCCATCTTCACACACCAACTTTCCTCTGGTAATTGCAGAAAGATTTATTTGCTAATGTAGCTGAATGTCAGATGGAGACCAAAGGGGCTGCAGACCCCTTGGTGAGATGTGGAGGTGGAGGTGGAGGAGAACCAAAGCTGAAACCCCTGCAGCTCTCTGTTTCTTCCAGTAGACATGATGAGGTTTGACACGTAGCTTCATGTCTGCTGCAGTTTGTCCCACAAGGCCTCACAGTCAGGAACTTAGTGGAGCTCCACTGGCCTCCCTCACACCTCACCAATTAATATTCATGTGAATAATGTGATCCAGTTAGAACAGCATATCATTTGGAGAGTAGAATGGTCAAGTTAGTCGGTGCAGAACAGATGGAGTTTTTTGAGGAGGACTGCGGGCACTTCACACTTTTATTTTGGCTTGAGCTGTGCTGTTGCATATGTTGTGTTGAAACTTTTTTAATGGTGAAATCATTTGTGTCTTGCAGTGGAACATCAGGCACAACAGCAGCATTTCTCATGTTAGTGAGTCAGTTTATAACAGAAACTCTGAAAAGTGCAGAATGTACTTTCCTCGTCACTCAAAGCAGAAAAATAAAGCAGGAAGAAAAGAAAAACACAGTAAACTTGGAGGTGGATTTGAATCGTTGATGAGAGGCACAGAGAGGTGGAGAGAGAGGCTGGGAGGAGGAAGAGACTGAAGGTACAAGCAGTTGAAGGAGTGAGACATTTGTATTGATTCATAAGAAGAAGCTGCTCAGATATCTCAGGTAACTGCTGAAGAAGAAGGAAGGAAAAGACCAACTAAAATCTTTTTAGAGCAGAGTCTTAAAATGTTTTTCTCAACATGAAACTCAGCATGAGTCGTTGTTGTACTAATAAATAATAAAATGTGAGCTCTGATCTTGAATTGAAACTGGGATGAAATCAACACAGTTTGACCAATAAAAAAAGACAAATTCTGCTTGTGGGGGGGCTGTTTAGTTCTTAAACTCAGATGCACTATCTAGACAAAAGTACTGGGACACACCTCTTTGTTACTGAATTCAGGTGTGGTATGGAGCTGTTTCTCAGGGGTTGTGCTGGGCCCCTGACCTTCCTGTGAACCATGATATGGTTTGGACCACTTGGATTTGGGTCACTTATGCTGTTATGTTAAGGCTGCAGTATGTTGTGTTTGATATTTCTTTAGACATTAAACTTCTTTTTCTGTGCTTGAGTTTATTGTCTGTTGTCCCAGCGTGGTGTGCAGAGTGTGTGATGGACATACTGAGCTGCTCAATATGTGAGTGTGTCTGTGTGGAGAGCTGTCATCTCTCCTTTCTTTCTGACTGTAATCACTCAATCTGTTGTTGCTTCCAGCTCCGGTTGCTGTCAGAATCTGCTGGTGTGACTGATCAGGGTCCAGTCTGCTGTATCATAACTTCCAAGGCTGTGCTTCATCAGCTGGTGTGCAGGACAAAGGAAGAGGATAATATGCAGCGACGAGTGCAGGAATTAGTTTCATAATAATAAAACCTCAGATCTGAAAGGGACAGTCCCTGAGAGGGAGGCACAGACAGAAAGCTCCTGCATCGTTCTTCTTTAATGAAGGAAGTCGTGTTTTCAGTGGAGGTTATTGTCAGTGAAAGCTTGTTTCCTCTGTTGTTCATGGTGGCACACGAATGATCAAGTCAGTGTGTTTGGCAGAGAATGAGAAGCTGAAAATGAGCAGTGAGCTTGTGAAATCAGTCTCTCTTCAGGGGAAATACTCAATAAAGTGAAGCAACACTATGAGTTAATATTGTGCTTCAGCGACACATTGACTCATGAAATGTGTGACCTTCAATGGGCCTGTAGACAGGCTGGATCCTCACACTGACAGACAGCTCTGTGTCTCACGCTCACATGTCCCAGCAGTCAACAGTGAGGAAAGACTTTTTAATGTGTTTACTGAGAGAGTCAGTCACCTTTAATATTCTGTAGGATCAAATAAATTTTTTAATATGATGTTTTTTTGTAAGATGAGTTTGTTGCAATGTTGCGTAGTGACATCAGTGATCACAATAAACAAAATGTTTTGTTGTTGTATTCACATCTGCTCAAAGCTGTTGGAGAAAAAAATTGTGAGTTGAGCAAATATTCATTTGAACCTGAGTTTAACCTGAAAACCAGCTGTGTGTGTGCTTCTGCTTGTCAGAGTGACAGGAAGAGACAAAGGAACAGCAGTTCATCAGTTGGCAATACATGTGTTTGGCTTGAAATATTTGAACAAATACATAAACACATGCATACATGGTTCTTTTCTTTTGTACAGGAAATCAGTTTGATCCAAATGTGTCTTATGTAGGACAAAACCCTGCAGTCCTCGGTTTAAATGAAGGCCACGTCCTCACATGATGTGAACTTGGTGACTCTGTGAAGTCAGTGTTGGTTCTCTTGGTAAACCAGAGGGATGGTGTGTGTCCCCTCAGTGTCCAGTCCTGTCATGTCCTCTGATAGCTGATCTAAGGCTGGACAGATGTCCTCCCTCCCAGCCTGTCTTCTGTCGGAGCCAGAGGGCTGGAGCTGCTCTCTTGTGTCCTGTCAGTGGTTGGACCTCAGCTCTCTCTGTCTCCTCTCCATCAGACTCCACAGACAGAGCAGCCACACACAGACTGACCTCCATCTTCTGTCCTTCAAACAAGGACAAAACTTCACGTCTCCTTCAGTCGTATCATTGTCACCGTCCTGCCGTCTGCTGCAGCAGATTTGGTTTGGTTATGTTTCACTGAACATGTTCACACGTGTCATGAATCATTTTAACGCCACCAGATGACACTTTGGAAGGTAAAAGCTTTATTTAAACTGGAGCCATTTGTCAGGTTTTATTTGCACTGTTAACCAGCTGGTGTGACATGTGATCATGTGGTAATGAAGTGATTATGCAGCAGGTTGTAACGTGCAGAGCTCTGTGTTTCCAGCCCAGCATCAAAGAGACAAAGTCAAGTCAAAGCTAATGAGGGCTGATGACACCATCAGTGTCTTGTTACCATAAAGTGGTGATGCAGACAGTTTAGCTCAGTGGTTTTAGTCAGACAGACACTGTGACTGTGTGCTGTTGAGCTGTTTCCTCTTTGGACGTGTTTCTAACAAGAGCTAAGAAGAGACCGAGCAGGAGAATCCTCTGGAGAAGAGCTGAAGCCTACAGGACGTGTGTCAGTGACCCTGAGGAGATCAGTGAAGGATACATTTGATCACTAACAAGAGTAATGTGTGAAATGTCTGATATTGTCAGGAGAAGGTGGCAGGTTGAATTGCATCCAGTGTCACAAGTTATTTTGAGACTCGGGTACCTGTGAGTGTTTTGAATCCCAGAGAACCAGGAGCCTTTCATGTTGGGCAGCCCAGGGATGTTGTTCTCTGAGGTGTTAAGAACAGCCTTATCAAAGGATTGCACTGATGCTGACACACACACACACACACACTTTCTTGGCATCTTCTCCTTACACACACAGTACAGTTTGTCTGTTGTCTCTGCTGTGTGACAGTCAGAGTGACTGAGGTGCATGTTTCAAATGTTGATTCACTGTTACTTCCTGTTGTCAGAACGATGATGATGATCCTTGGAAGTCTGCTGTGTGTATGTCAGTCACTTTTCACTTTAAATCATTTTCACTGTTTCCACTGTGAGGATGCTAATGAGTTCATTAGTGCTTCATTGTCAGTGGAGTAAATGTGAGTTTTTCATGAAGTCAAAGATGTTTCAGTCATCAACAGTGTTGTCACTGATTTCTGGACTGTGTGACAGATGAAATTGTTGACTTGTTGTGGTGATATAATATGATATCATGAATATTTTGTGGTGCAGATTCATAGAAGAAAGCAGAGTGAATCTGAGTGAGGAGGCTGTGTAGTCCCAGTCAACACTCACATCCCAGCAGCAATAGATAACACTGCTCTAAGTGAGCCACGAGGTCATTCTGTTCATACCACTTTATCAGAGATGAAGTCCCCAACATCATTTTATCCACAGTATGTGTGTGTGTTTCTCTTCTAAACCCAAACTGGTATAAACCCAGCAGACACATTTCCTCTTGTCTCCCTGTGTCTCCCTCTGAAAGCTGTTTGTCCTCCTCTCTGTCTTGGAGCTCTGACAGATGTCTGACCATGACAGTACAGGATGGATCTGAAGCTCCACAGCAGAAAGCTTTAACTGCATTAAACTGTCAAGCAGCTCAGAGTTTTAACACACAGTGTGAGAATGAGAGGGAGCTCAGCGGAAGACCAAGTCTCTCGTTTTTCTTTTGTCAGTCACTCTCTCGTTACTTCCTGTGCTATTTCTGTCTCTTAGTCGTGTGGTCTTTGAAAAGTGTCTGATGATTTTTAAAGGGGTGTTAAACAACTGAAGGTGTTAAAAACCACAGTAAGTGTCTTTTAATCACTCTCTGAGCTGGATCAGAGGATTGTTCAGGTGGTTAATGCTGATTCAGTGTCCTCATGTGTAAATAAGACATTTCTGTGACATGGAGATTCTTCCTGAGTGTGAATTGGGATGCTGATGCTTCAGAGGAGTCACAGAGTGGAGTTGGCTTACTGGTATCTCTGCACGCTGTAAGATGAAGTTTAATTTGTTGTCTGTAAGAGTGTGTGCATGTGTGTGTGAAAGGTTAGGAGATGACCTTTATTCAGCATTAAACCTGACAGAACAACACAGTGTTGACTGGCCTCTGGGAGCCTCAGCTCATGTGAACTGAAACTCAATGAAGTTTCCTGTGGGAAGCCCACTGCTACAGTTCATCAGCTGGACAATGGCTGATGCATAAAGTGACATTAACACAATAGCAGCTCCTAAGTTTTACTAGATCTCTGCCTTCATGTGTTGACTCCATGCTTGGTCTTCTCAGACTTTAATGATCCTCCAGGGGAGAGTAAATGTAAAGGTCATGTGTCCTGAGTTTCAGAGTGTGCCTGCAGAGCAGCCACCTCCTGAGCTGGAAGACTGGCTGCTCGCCTCCATCGTGTGTCTTTGTCCTGTCTCACTGCTCTTCTCTATTGTTATTCAGGACAGACTGTGAGCAGCTGAAGTCTGATTGGGAGCAAAATAATTGGACTGTGAAAAACGCGGCCACAGTCTCGTTTCTCGTAGTTTGTTCGTTGTTAGCTTCAGCAGGTTTGTCCTGCTGTACGCTGGAAGTTTCTCTTTATACCTAAAGGTGCTGCTGAAGGTACACGTGGTCTTTACAAAACTGTTGTCAGACTCCTCTCACCATCACCTTCCTTCATCAGCTCTTGTTAGCCTGCTGTGGTGTTCACATTCCTTTAGATTCAGCCTTGTAAAGCTCAGCAGTGTGCAAAGCGGTTTGTTACTCGTAGCACAAGGAAAAGTCTTGATTTATGGAAACCCAGATGGTTCAGAAAAAAAAAGTTGCTTGTTTTCCATTGTAAGAATGTAGAAGTACAGTTTTGAGTCTGCAATGAAAGCAGTGTGAGCTTTCCCGATGTTTCTTCTAATTTCTAATTACCACCAAAGTCCGACTTTGGATCGGATACTAAGCTCATCACTTTAAACTGATGGACCTGCTGCTTGTCTTCTGCTGTGGTTCCAGACGGTTGAACACAGAGTCTCACTAAGTCCATCTGTTCCGCTTGGTCTGCCTGTTAACCATCATCATTGTTTCTCCTCCTCCTCCTCATTTATGAATGAACTCTGTTAATGTTGTCTCTGTGGGGACAGCAGTGACTTATTGGAAAGCAGTGAGCTGAAACTTGTCTTCTCATTTCTTTGATGTCCTGACTCTGTCCTGTCTTGTTAAATCTTGTTAAATTAAATCCGATACTATAGTTATATTAGTGGTTAAAAGCTACAACAAGAGGGCCTCCCTCTAAACCAGTGAGATGAAGTTTGGACTCTTCCTCCCTTCACATCTGTCCTTTCATCCGTCCATCAGTCCATTGATGTGTCCCCCATCTATGGTACCAATACTCCAGGACAGTTATTGTGTATTGCTGGAGTCAGATGCAGGACACTTGGAGGCAGTGAAACTGAGTCAGTCCAGTCAGCTGGAGGTGTGATGTGATCTCTCCACGTTCTCTCCAAATGAAACTCTGCAGTCACAATGTTGACTCCAGTCTAATGAAGCTCTTCACCACCAGCCACATGATGTGCTTAGAATGAAAATAATTTTCTGCATCTTCTCACCACAGAGCATGTTTACTCTTTGCTACTGCACTGCAATGTTTACTGTTCCACCTGAAACACTAACTACCCAGTCTGTAATGCGCTTTAGTCCAATTAAAGCAGGCAGCAGTTAACGATGTGTGTGTGCTGTTGGTGCTGGTTTTCCAAACAGCATCATGTGTCCTGTAATGTCATCATTTATGTGATGGTTTTCATGATTGTTTCTCTGTTTGATTTGACAAAAGTGTTGGACTGGTTTTTCAAATTGGCTTCAGGAAGCTGAAAGCTTCATGGATTCACAGACCAACTGAAGCAGCAGGAGGCCAAATTCACAAGTCATTAAATTTTATTTCCTGACCCACTCAGGTTTGTCATCAGTGACAAACCTCAAATTCACACAGAAGTTAAACATTAATAGTGACGTCCCATCCAAGATGCAACACACACACAGACACACTGAGGCTGCTGAATAGCAGTGAGTTCATCTGTGGACTGGTTGTTATTGTAGTGACTGGTTGCTCTCTGGTTGTCCACAGATTGACTTTTACAGGCTTGGAGAGCTCAGAAACTTTTATACAGGGAGGTCAAAGGTCACCATGAACACAAACTGATGTTCACTGTTGTCTGTATGGGACTGTGGGATGTGGAGGTGCGTCAGCTCCTTGTTTCTATCCCTTTAATGCTCACACATGTAAACATGTGCTGCCTCGAGCAGAAGAGAAGCAGAAAGAAAACAAAGTGAATTTTGATGTTCAGAGGAGCAGCAGGATGAATTTTTGGTTCTTTGCAAATACAACAATACTCACAATACAGAACAATTCCAATACAACAAGATTTTCTCTACTGCAGGTCTCTTCTCTTCTCTTCTCTTCTCTTCTCTTCTCTTCTCTTCTCTTCTCTTCTCTTCTCTTCTCTTCTCTTCTCTTCTCTTCTCTTCTCTTCTCTTCTCTTCTCTTCTCTTCTCTTCCCTCTGTGATGAGGTGCAGTCTCTCGTTCTTAAAGGTGGGGTGATGCAGTGTTAATGTGGGATGTGTGTGAGACTCCAGGGTGTAGAAATGTTGGTGTCCAAGTGAGTGGAGTAATTGGTCCCACAGAAATCAGAGCAGCATGAAGCATTAATAAATCTTCATGTTGTCGTGTTTTTCTGTCAGTCTCTTCCTGGATACTGGAACACAGCAGTACAAAGGAGGGTTTTACTGCAGTACAGGAAAAGGAAAGCCTTTCCACAGTGAACTGCATACTGAACTGATAGGTCTGTTGTCTGAAATGGAGGGAATGCAGGTGTGTGTCCCAGGTGTGACATCCAACTCATTAAATTCCACTTAACATTTAAGCAGAAATAACAATGTTAATTATGATCAGGAATAATTTAGGTGTGGCTCATGTTCTGGGAACACCTCAATGAACTGGCCAAACTACAGCCCTAAAAACACTGTGCTGTTAATAAAGTTTAACAGTGGAATAAAATGCTGTGTGTGGAAGTGTGGCGGCTCTCTGCTTGTGTTTCCTCTGCAGTGAATCATTGGGCTCAGTGTCCACAGCAGTGAGCTGCTGCACTGTCTCTGTCCATGGTGCTGACTGGGAGCACCACTCACACAACCAAAGCTGCTCCACTTCCATCCAGAGATTTCAAGGAGACAATAAACTTTGACTGGACTGAGATGGAGGTGAACTTGATCTGTGCTGCATCTCACTGTCATATCTAAAAATCAACATCTGTCTCTGATTAGTTAGACATTTGGACTGATAGATTCATGAGTCCTACGTGATCTTAAAGTTCTGCTTATGACAGTAATGAAACATGTTGGTTTTGGAAAAGTGATTCCCGTGGTGGATGATGGCTGATTGTTATCCTGCACTGTGCTTAAGCTGCCATCTGCCCACATGTTCCTCACTGAGAACAACAGTCCGTGGAAACATTGTTTATTAAAGCTTTTTGGTCACTGACACTTGATTCAAAACTGATTTCGTGAACTTTCTGCCTCCTTCCAGTCTTTGACACACAGGATGTTTTCATGCTCTGCACATACTCACAGCTCTGTGATGTTTCCATTGTTTGCTGCACTGCTGAGAGTTTTAATATTCACTCACACAGATCTGATATCATGTGGTAGCGACATGAATAACGTATGAAAACATGCAGTGAGGATGTCAGCGCAGAAATCATTTACATTTCATCTTCCTCACTGATGGCCTTTGTAGTTTTGACTCCAACATGGAACAAGACTCGATTTATGTGTGAGAATCAACACAAAATATTAAGCAGTGCCACAAACTTTGTAGATAGAAACAAAACAAAAATTCTTGACTGACATCTGGAACAGACAGGGGAGTTTTATTTCCAGTGATGTAACATTTGAATAACGTGTTCACATTTGGAGTGAAATATGTGGGAGTCAAAGTGTTTTTTCTGCTGAAAGTGCAGCTTTAATCAATATGATGGAGGGGCTTGGCTGCTCTCTGCCAGGTGTGCGTTTGTGCGTCTTTCTCTAAAATCAGTGAACCATTTTCAACAACTCTTGATATGAACAAACAAGAAGAGCAAAACAAATGTATTTTAAAGAAACGAGTCAGTTTGTCACAGAGAAATTTCATCTCTTTCTCTTGAAAATCCAGTCCAAGCCAAACTACTGCCAGTGTAGAATAAAACCCTTCAGTGCGACGTGTCCTGGCAGATGAGGACATAATGGAGGACGAGTGCTGAGACGTTCCTTACTTTGTCGTTACATGACTGAGATGGCTTGACAGATATTTCATGTCTTCATGTTGTGCAGTGTCCTTTTATCAGAAGAGTTTTCTGCTGCAGAGTTTGTATGGTTTTATGGTCAGTGACAGGAAGCTGCTGGTTTTGTCTCTTCTTGTCCTGAATGACTCCAGTGTTCCCACCACAGATGTCCTCACCTGAAGCTGCTCACCACAGTCTGAATGTGAATAAAGTTCTTCGTCTGCTCAGCTGGATGTTTACTGAAGTGTTTTGGTTGACAGCACAACAGCAGGAGCAGCACTAAATTCCCAGTAAAGTAAAGGAATTAACATTTGGTCACTTAGTCAGCGAGTCATCAGCTGCTTTTCCTGACCTTCGTTGGCTTTTTAAAAGAAGCCACACTGACTCGCTGTGGAGTGTGAAGCCACAACACTGACCTCAGCTTGACATTTGGCTCCATGAATCTTGTCCAGTCTTTCCCTGGAGGAGACAAACTCAGAGCTGCAGGAAACAAGGTTAATGAGAGCAGTGACTTCCTCTCTGCTGTTCTCTGCCGTGACTGGACCCTCAGGATGGACTCTGGCTTAGAAAGAAGCCGGCAGGACTTACATACTGTGAGCCACTCCCACCTCTCAGACACAGTCAGTTTGATTTGACGACTCACTCGAGCCCCTGTAAAAAGCAAAGGCAGGGTGTAAGAAGACTGGAGTGTGTTACTGAGAGATGAAGACGCTTTAATTAGGTTAAAAGGAAATCCTCCCCTCTGCACTTTGCATCACTGAACTGGTCTGCCAGAATGTTTGAATTCATCAGTCAGCTCTGCCTTTGTGTCGTCTGGCTCTAATCCTTGAATCAGTCCTGTAAGTCCTGTTTACTCAGGAGTCATTCTGTGATTCGGCAGCTGGATGATGAAGCTGAAAGCTAAATTACCAAATGAGCAGCCAGTCTAAATATCATGTGTGTCTTTTTGTAGAGGTGGAGCAAACCTCTCAAAATGTTTTCATGTGTTGAGTTAATGTCAGAGCTTGTAGCACTTAACCTTCCTCTCTCCCTCCAGCCTCCTCAGTCCTCCTCTCACCTGCTGTGTTCAGGTCACACCCGCTGATGCAGAGTAAACCTCGTTGAAGCATTTTTATAGCACATTTATTGGACCAAGTGCATCAGGTGTCTGACCCAAACAGAAAAACCAACAGCGAAAAGGACAATCACACTTTATGATACGTCTGCTCTCCATGTCGTCTGCTGATGGTTATCAACAGCAGATGGCAGAAAGTGCTGCACATAAACACATTAACTAAACTGGCTTTTTAAAGGTTCTCTTGGTGCAAATGCAGAACTGATGTCATTTTAGTAATTGATATGAAGCCTGAGGAAACGATTAGCTTTATGAAAACAATGATATACTTACACTGAGATGTGAAAGGTCTCAGCACTTTCATTAGACCATTTCCAGTTTCTTAATTTTGTTCATTGGAGCTGATTCAAGGGAGACATTTTTATCCATTTCCAATCTTCAGTCAGAGGCCCAGCATGGCTAATGTGCCTTTTATGGACCAAAGTACTGTACAAGTACAACAATGATATACTGGATGTGTACTTGCAAAAAAATAGGCAGCCAAACATCGTCCCTCCCTGCAGGAGGCCTTCAGGGCTGACTGGGAGCTCCGCACGATGGTTCACTCCACTGGGATTTAACCAACCTGCATGTCCTCCGAACCCCATCTGATCTCAGCTGCCCGATTCCCTGTCCACCTCTGGAGAGGAAGGAGGAGGAAGGTGAAATTGCTGGGTCCTTCTTCTCTGGGTCCATTTTACAGTCTGCTCAGTGCTGTTGGAGTAAAAATATCCAAACCGTGAGATTTGAGCTCACAGTAGTTCATTTGTGTTTTGATGCTGAAGGATTATTTTCTCTCTGAAGAGGAAAACACTGGATATTCAGGCCTTCACAGATAAAAGAGTTTGCATTACTGGAGTGTAATGATGTACTGATTTCTCTGAACACTGGATTGTTAACAATTGATTGGTGTGGAGAAACGTTTTGACTTTAAATGGCTTCCATTGTCTGTAAGTGTTTGAGATGATTCATTTATCTCAGAAAGCAGCAGAATCCTGAACTCTCAGCCAGCAGTTTCTGAATCGCCGGCTCTTAGATTTAAACTGATGTTAAATTCAATATGAGTCATTTTCAGAAACACCAGTGCAGTTTGTGATGGCTCAGATGACTTTGCGAGAGTCTCTTTTTATGATTCTAAATGTTCTGTTCAGGTCACCAGTTCTGACCAAAGCCTCAGCTGTAAAATTTGTGTCCCCCAACATCATGTTGTGGTTTGATTAAAATACACACAAGAAAGAAACCAAAAACAACAAAGAAGTAAAGAAAGAAGAAATTAGATCAGTCAAAGTGAGCTTTCACAGCCTTTACAGAAGCTTTTCTGTCAGCACATGAAGCTGCCTGTGTTTCTACTGTTTCCTCGTGTCAGAGAGGCTGTGAGTGCTGCTCACTGTTTATGCACTTCCATGTTGGATTGTACTGCAGTCCTCTGCACTCAAACAGGCTTCAATGAAACACACACACACACACACACACCTTCATCATTTGCTGGTGCGGTGCCACACATGTGGACAGGCTCTGCTGCTGTGATGATCAGGGTCATGCTGGCTGTGTTGTGGCTTTGGCCACAGTGTCAGGAGAGGCTTCAGGAGTGGATGTGATGCACAAAGAGGTTAAGAGAGACGCAGCAGGCAGGAGGCCAGCAGAGAGAAACACAACATCACTGAGTGCATGCAGAACACACACACTGTGTGTGTTTGTACTGTGGATCACAGAATAATTTCACTCAACCAGTTGGGGATCAGTTTGTTATTTACTTGTGTTGTGATCAAGTTTGAACAGACAGTGAAAAAGTCCAGCTTTTGTTTCCTGTTTCATCCCAGTTGTCTAATGAGGAGCAGAAAGATGACTTTTGAAATGAAAGAATAATATTATGAATACTTCTGCATGTTTCACACACACACTGAAATAACAGCTTGTTTATTGAGAGCAAGTGACAATAAGCCTTTTTCTGAACTTAATAACAGGAATAAAGGAGTGAATTTCTCCATGCATGTCTGTGAAGAATAGATGCTGTGTGTTATCTTTTTTCTGAGGTTTTATCAAACATAAAATGTACTGAGGGACAGACAGACCAGCAGATGTTTCCAAAGCGCCTCACAGGCCAAACTCAGCAGCCTGTTTACTGCCATCTGATATCTGCTTAATGCATGTGGCTCAGTACTTTTCATTTAAGCAAAACGATCATTTCAGAAACTCTAATTCCCCTTGTGTTTAGTCAACAATAGCCCAACTGTAGAAACAGCAAAACCCAGCAGCATTTTCACAATAATGTCCCAATGCTGGAAGAGCACAGCATGTCTTTCAGTTCAGGCTTTAAATCACAGAATCCAGAGATCAAACCAAAACCAGTGAGTGAGGAATAAAATATGGACAAGAGAACAGGTGATTAGATGGGACAATTCCAGTTGTCTCTCTAACATAGACACAGGCTGCCATGGAGACAGAGAGACAATCAGCTGTCTGTGATCTCTGACTCAGACCTCCACCCCGAACAACAATAAAGCCATCATCCAGCCCAACACGACATGACCTGATCAGAGCTGTGACTGAGGGTCCAACAGAGGGACAAGAGATGGAAGGACATGAAAACCATTTGAATGCAAACAAACCCTGACAGAAATGAAACACTGTGTTGTCCATGACTCAGTTCCAGGTCCCAGCAGCCTCGAGGCTTCAGTATGTTGTTGTTTCAGCAACAAGCAGTGAAGGATGAAGAATTCTGACTTTCTGTCTGTCGCTTCACAGGAAACTGAAGGTTCCTCTGCCTCAGTTATTTTAGCTGTAGGGACCTGCGAGTTTGAAATGTCAGATTCAGAAGCACATTTTCACCTGTCAGACTCAACATTATGTGTGTGTCTCATGACTCACTGTGTTTCATGGAGCTGGACTGTGTCGTCTCTTCTCTGTCCATCACAATATCAAGTCTAGACGTTCTGTGAGCACCAAGGTTCACTCTCCACAGGCGGTACAACATCATGTTGTCAGTGTCAGGAGAAGCTCCAGGATGTGACCCACAAACAGGTTCAGATAGACAGAAGAGGAAAACACAATCCACTGCCAAGTTTGCACACCTACACAGCTACACACACACTGCAGGCTGCCAGAGGTTAGCAAACTGGCTGGTAGAAAGATTCTCACCACTGACCCAACTGACTGGCATTAACAGCCTGAAGCCATGACCAAGGACAAGGAGCAGCCTGTCACAGCAGGAGAGGACAGGATGGACCAGTGAGGGAGCCAAGATCCAGAATCTGTCCCAAAGGTGAGATACAAGACTGACTCAGACAGAGATGGAGGTTTAATATGACAGCCTGGTACTGATCTGACTGAGTCCCGGAGGAGACAGACTGGCTAGATGAGAGAGAGGGGGAGCCGGTGGGGCAGATGTTCAGGTGATGTGTCTTACCGAGCACTTTGCGCTGGTCTTACAGAAACCCCCTGGCTGTGCTGTGATCACTCTCATCCATTTTGTTGTGTTGCTCTGATATCCTTGTGGCTTCCTGTCTCGGGGCTGAACACACATAAACCAGTCAGCTGTAGGAGGAACAGATGATCTCCTCAGTGGTGTCTCCTCTGAGATCTGATCTAAGTTTGGTGCTTCAGAACCTTCATGTAAGCAGCTGTGATCAGCTGTAACTTCCCCTGCATTGTATCACTGGCTCATTGTTGCTTATTGGACAAACTTCCTGCAGTTTTCTGCTCTGCTCAGCAGCACCGAATGACTTCACCTCATGTTTTACAAGCATTTTTTAAGTCTTGATATTCATGTGAAACAAGTCAGCAGCAGTCAGTTAACGTGTCGGGCAGAGCTGCAGAACCTGACAGATAATTGAACATAATTATTTTTACATCAGTTTCATTTGTGACCTGCTGTCCCCCCTCAGACACAGAAACACGTGGATGTAAAACAGAGAGGACTCGTCTGGGTCAGTGCAGACTTCAGCTCTTCATGCCTTTCATGGAGTTAATTGTGGTCTGATTCAGCGGCTCCACTCGGACTGATTTCACGCTGCATTTCTGTTTGAGAACAAACATCAGGGGAGAATGAGGACATAAGTGATAATCAACAAATAGTCTGTGAGTGTTTGGGTGGTACAGAATGGACGTAGGAGAAAAGCACTTATCCACTCCATGACAGACACACACACGCACACACACTCATTATCTTGTTGGCAGCTTCAAATTAAAATCTGCTTGATGTGATTGAATGTAATTATTCATTCCATGCACATGATATGAAATGATGAAACATTAGTTATTAAACCACAGCCTTTATAATTCTAATGTCAAATTCAGCTCTCACAGCTGCTTTGTCTTCAACACTTGGTTCCTCAAAACATTTGAGAAAACATTTCACACACAGCAGCAGTGTGTTTATGTCGCTCCATCTTACTTGATCCAGTCAGCTGGTCTCTGGGGTCTGGACGGCAGAGCCAGAGACAGACGAGGTCCTGAGAGAGAGAGACAGATACTGGGACAGGATGGACAAGATGGCTGCTCTGCTGTTGGATGATGTCACTGATGTTCTCCATTTTGCCTCATAAACTTCTTCCAATAATCATCTTCTGAGATCTTCCAGAGTTTTTCATCTGTAGTGAATATTTGGATGGTTTCAGTGGTTTGTCCTGAAATAATGGAAGTTGTATTCTAGTCACAGAGAGAAAATAGCAAAGAACGAGTGCAAAGTTAGTTGAAGTGTCCATAAGAGGAGAGAAACTGAGATGAGGTAATGGTGGACATGATGAAGACAAAGAGGCTCTGAGGGAGGTGAGAGCAGCTCAGAGAGGGACAGTGTGAGACAGGTGAGTCGTCTGCTGTCTCTGCCACATGACCTGAGTCTGCTTTCTAGTTGTGTGGGGGACAGGTCTCAGTGTCTCCCAGAGGGAGACTCAGCTCAGGGTCCAGGAAGAAGAAACACAATCTTTCAGTTGATACATTTCTTTGTGAGCCAGTCATTTCTCTTCCTCCAGTACGTCTGACATCCTAAAGGTCTGACGGTTTGTGTTACTTGCAGTGTGACAGTGGCTGTTCTGGTCCAGCAGGAAGTCATGTCCAAGTCATCAATACTGACCGCTGACTGACTGAATGAGGAATGAATCTTAGTGAGAGTGGGCTGTGTTGGAGACTGGATTTGGCAGGAGCTGAACTCAGTGGACCTTGTAATGAGAAAACATACAAAAAAATCAAATGTATTTTAAAGACTTTTTCTCTTTGTCAGTTCATTCAGTTTTGTTGTCACACATGAAAGAGCTCAAACTGCTGTTAGTCGTCTTGTTTTGCTGCATTAGAGGATCACCAGTCATTATTATCATCAGGACTGTATCACCTTGTAGACTGTTTGTTGGTGGACTGAATGAAGAAAACTGCCATCAGTCTGCCTAAAAGCAGCTGAAGCTTCTCCTCTCACTCACCCTGGCAGCTCTGCACAGCTGATTTTACATTCACTTTTACACACTGAGAACTCTGAGAGGCAAATGTGATGATGAAGAAAAAAAAGGTTTCTGTGAACCTTTTTTGTCCCCAAAGTGAGAAATAACAACTTTTATCAGTGTGACTCATCCAAGGAAAGAAGCTGCAAAGCTCTCAGTCTCTCTTCCTGTCATCCTGCTTCCTTTTGCTGCAGACATTTTATTTAGGGAGGGGGTTGTTGCTGTGGTGTCCTTTGTCAGCTCAGCTCTTCTACTGAGTCCCTGTCAGCCATCAGCTTCAACATTTAAATGAAATGTTGTATTAAAGAGGTGCAGAGTGATGGAGCTTCAGGTTCTTGTCTTTGCTCAGGTCACATTAAAGGCCTTGTTACCCATCACTCCTCTGCTTGTCATCTTTCATTTGACTTTCACCTTGGAAGACTTTTTAGTGAGATGAGAGATTCTTTGAACAAGTTCAGCAGGCAGACTCTTCCTGAATCTGAATTGTGTGGAGGCTTCTCTCTTATGTTTTTAATCCATGACCTCAGCTGTTGCTCCTCATTGCATCATATCCAACCTGTTGTAAATAAACAGGGGCATGTCCGCTTCTCTTGTTCATTAGTTATTTGTATTACAACGAGGAGAAACGTCCCCGTGTGTTCACGTTGTCGTGGCTGTTTCATCGATGTACGTAAACACTAACTGTTGTAGAGACAGGAAGGTTGCTGTGATGAAAGGTTCTGGACTAAATGTTTCCTCCCTTTTTCCAAACGTTTTGACTCGTGTCATCAAGGGCAAAGGACAGATTTCTTATTTAAACTGGTTGTTGTGATTTTAAAGCCTCCTGATTGCGATGATGTGTGATCATCTTGAAGCTTATGGCAGGTCAAAGCTGATTTGTCCAGACTGAGTTGTCTCAAACTCAACATCTGTGATCCCACTGAAGCCCTGTGGACCAGCTCTCTCTGCCTCTGACCCTCAGTGTCTCAGTCTTCAGGACTCAGTTTCAGGATGCGGCTGTTCTCTAAATGCAAGAGGGACAACAGCCTTTTGTGTTTTTTCACTGAGTGTGTGTGAAGTCCAGCTGAGTGTTCTTTCATCAGCCTTTCCATTAAACAAAGTCTTTCTGCACAGTGGATGTTCCAGTCAAAATGCAGCCATTATCTGTGAGTTATTGTGCACCGTATGATGACAGCCAGTATTAAAAACAGAAACATTAGTGGTCTTTTGTTGTGAATGTAAATGTGAGCCATTTCTGTCACCTGAATGTGTTTGGACTCAGAGAGGATTGGTGTTGTCACGTGCTTCAGTTTAAAGTGCTGCCGTCTGTTTCAGCTGTGACTGCTGTGTAGCTGCAATAACCTGCATACACAGGAGAGAAAGCTTATGTGTGGCTCTAATGCTCTTTGATGAAGCTGCCTCTGTCAGTCTAATGGCTCTGTCTGTGTCTCATGTCTCTGTGTGTCTGACTGTGTCCTTTGCCTCAAAGAGGAAAAACATATTTGGAGTCTGAGCTGTGAAATGAATCCTGTGTCTGTCATTTTCTCTGTGCGCTGGGCTGAAACATCGTGTGGAATAAGTCAACTACCAGTTCACATCACTGAGATTCAACCATTTTCTTACTCTGGCATTTAAACACTATTGGAAACAAAAGATGTCTTGTGGACCTGATAAGATCTCAGAGAGGATTTTGTTCTGTCTTTAAGTGTTAAAGGAAGGTCAGTGTGATTAAATCGTCCTACATGGCTAAAGACTACAAGGTGACCAGATATTGTCGAGGCAGGTTCCTTTTAAAGACTTAAGCATTAATGCCTCACTAATACTCACTAATAACTGTTTCTACCAAGAACGGATAAAGCTGCTGTGAAGGTCATCCTGTCTGCTCAGTGAACATTTTAAACAGGATTGAAAAGTTTTCAGGGTCTGATGAAATGATCTCATGTGAATGTTGAAGTGCAGGAGATGGAGACATTTTCTTCATGTCAGTATGGGGGAGAAAACCACAGTTAAAACAGTCATGTGTTTTAGATAAATTACATGACAGCTGATGTCTGAATTATCTTCATGTTAACTGAACCTGATTTGTGTTTTTCTCTCTCTTACAGGTAAGTGCTGCCAATGACCTCCTTCAGAAGACAAAGAGAGAGATTTAACAAAGACCCTCTGCAATCTGCAGCAGCATTCACTTCTCAGTGGGTTTGTTCTTCTTTGTTTCATAAAGAGGAGAGACTGTATCCAGAGGGCTGCTTTGTGTCCTCAGGTGATGATGGTAGGACACAGGCTTCATTTACAGATAAGGTTCCTCTGTTGTTCTGTACAAACTCTCAAAGAGAATCTTAACAGGAAGAAACAGCAGCTCTGCTTGGCCATAATTGCTGTCATTTTTTACTGGGAGATGCAGGAAAAGACAAAAGTAAGAACAAACAGAAGGCCTTGTTGTTGATCCTTTGTTGTTTGGATGAGCTTGTTAGCTTTCTCAGTCCCCTTACAGCAGAGCCCAGCAGACACCTGCATTAGCCTTGTTACCTCCAGAGTGTTGGCTTTGTGTTATCAGACTGCAGGAGATGCTGGATGGTCATGTTTTCTACAGAAACCCTCAGGATGAAACACTGGAGCAGGTTGGACTTTGGAGAGAGCTGCATGTGTTTGTTCAGAGCCAGTGGCAACATCTCATGCAAAGGGGCTTTCCTGTGTGTGTGTCTGTGTGATGAAGTGTGTGTATGGTGGGACAGAAAGCATCATGGCTGACTGCAGATCAGCTGAAGGCCTTTTCTCCATCTGACAGGATAAAAAAAAGATTGGTTTGTGTTCTTTGATCATCAGAGCATCCACATCTCTCACATTTCACTGAGCAGACCAGACTGTGAGTAGCTTTTATTTTGCTGGCAGAATTACAAGTGTTGTATTATTTATAGCCTCGTGGGAAAAAAAAAAGTTCAAGCTGGGCTCACAGAACACAGAGTGTAACCTTGTGGACTTGACATGTTTGTCCTGTAAAGAAATCAGACTTAACAGACTTTGACAGAGAACAGGAAGAAGAGTAAGAAGACTGAAGAGGCCACAGTGTCAACTTTAAAATGATTCAGTCTGTAAACCACAATGAGCTGAATTCAGATCAGTGCTGCTGGAGGACTCGGATGGTGGATGCAGCAACTTGAAATCAATGAGTGACAGCACTGGTATTACTCTGCCAGTCAGTCATTCAGCTCAGTCTTTCTCTGGTTCAGTCATCTGCCAGAAAAGCCGTCCTGTGCTGATTGATACTGACAGGGGATCAGATCACAGCTCACACAAGAAGAACTTAGACAAACAACAGCCAATAAAAAGCCATTATCTCCCATTAATATTTTCTTCGAGAGACTGACAGAAGAGTGAAATAAGTAAAGCTGAGATGGAGATGCTTGTCAGGAGGATGTTTGGCTCTGGGATTGTCAGAATATTAAATCAGATTACCAGCTGAAGTGTGAAGGTTCTCTTCAGCTTACTGATGAAAGACACATTTCACTCTGTGTTCATCGCTTTCCCAACATGCAGAATTTACAAACTGAACTTAAAGGACCTCACAAAGGTGGTGTGAATCTTTTCAGCTTCTAATTCTCTGTTTAGCTGTGACTAACTTAACTCAAGAGCCCTCTGAGGTCGGCTCAGAGATCAGAAAATCTATGTTGTGTTTTTCAAACCTCCGGTCTTCATTGAGAGGACCTCCACATCTGACCCGCTCACACACACACTTTGTCCATCTGAGTGTCTGACTCAAGATTTCACTCTGTGCTTTTCTACCATTTATTCTAGTCAAAGTTCTCCAAAATAATAAGACGAATCTCTCTTTCTGTCCGTGTCTGTTGTTCTAAAGAAACTGAATGAGCTGTGTGGATGATGAACTCTGACACTGTCTGCACAAACTAAAACTGACACACACATGTGCACAGAAATCCAATTTACAGCTGGTTTGGTACCATGACATCTGTGACTCCATCAGCAGCTCAGCTGAACACACCAGCAACACTTTGTGCTCCACTGAGACAGCAGATGGATGCAGCTGGAAGGAGAGGAGACACTTTGATGCTTTTCTCTCTGTGCTTATCGAGTAAGAGAACATCAGGAGGAGTTTTTCATCCTTGAGTCCTCGAGTTTGTATTCATATGTCAACCACTGACTGATTGTCTGACAATTTGAAGCTCATTTTGAAATCATGTCATATTGTCAAACTATTTTGGTCCTTTTAATGACAGATAATATTCTAATGTGCTCCTCAGGTCCTAATATGCCAATGAACAATCAGATATAATTAAGAATACTGACTTTCAGATTAATGGTTTGACACAATGGGAACATTTCACACTTCTGACAGCAGTATATTAAGACTGAGGGATGAAAAGTTTCATGTCTTGTTTGTCTCTGACTTCATTTGTAGTCACTTTGAGGTTCTGTTTTCCTTTCAAAAAATGCTGTTTATCTGACAACTGATGATGAGCGGCCACCATCAGCAGTGAATCTTAATCCTCATCTGGACTCCACACAGTCGGCTGGTTCTGGACAGCAGCTTGTCAGATAATATTCATGTCAGTCATTGAATAACTTATGCAAATATATCACATGCAGACAACTAAGACAGCAGACCTGCTCTTAATTACACTGCTGTCAGTCCTTGACATTCATTTTATTTATAGTTTCTCTCCTGTCTAAAGCGTTTTGTTTAGTCACCTGAGCTTTAACCTTTTGTTAACAAAACGTGTAAATTCAATGAGAAGAAATGAATGTTCTTCACACCGAATGCTCTTTGAACTTTCACCCAAACAGTCCCTTCCCTCATCCCAAAGTTGTTTCATCTGTGTGGCCCTTCAAAGACCTGCCAGATTCCCTGACCTTCTGCTCATGAAGCACCACTGCTGTCAGTGTAGAAGGTTCCTGTCCAAGTTTTGGGGACCTGACGAAGGCTGAAAATAGAGGCTGCAGTTTTCACATTTCATCTGTGAGCCTTCTGGAGGTGCTGTGGTCTGTCAGGGAGAAAAATATGAGAAAGTCTCATGTCAGCCTCAGCTTGTTATGACTGACCACAGTGATGATGTGAGAGCTCCAGTGCTGGTTATTACTAAGGTTCAATGGTCCATGAGAAAGCTGTAATGTAGTGAGGAAATGAGAGGAAGTCGGGCCTCCAATATAATATTCCTCATGAGCTACTTCACCCTCCCTCCAAACATCACTGTTTGGGAATATATGTGTACCCAGCTTGATAGCTGTGTTCAGTATCACAGTGTGAAAGCACAGGTAGTGGCTGACACTCGTTTCTACTCTCAGTGTCTCTGAACACATCAGCTGTCTCTCTGACCAGTGAACAGGAAGTGAAAATGGCACAGAAGAAGAATCTGAATGTTGAATGAGACACACGTGCAGATGTATGACATGTGTATGTGTATCTGTGTGTACTGCAGCAGAGAGACCATGTGACTGTGCTGTTGTGAAGCTGTTGAATGTTGAATTATCACATTTAGCCAGCATGTTGGTTCCACAGCTGTCCTGCACTGTCAGGTGTGTAAGCTGTTGGCAAAGCTCTGCTGCAAGTTTCTTCTGATGTTGGCTGTAATGTTATGGATGAATTGTGGTACCAGTTGCTTGGTTTTTGCATTGTGTGCTGTATTAATACTCTAACCATATAGAAATTAGGAAATGGCACAAGGCTCTTCTTTCTGTCATATTAAAACATTTTTGATGGCAAGAAAACATTAAACTGTACCTTTAAATTCAGAACATGTCAGAAGCAGCTACTGTATACTGTTGATCTGTTGTTCCAGTCAGCTGAACATTGAGACCAACAGTCTCAACACAATCCCACTTTTCTGCTTTAACTGACCATTGATTTTCCTGTTTCCTCCTGCGTGCTCTCCTCTATGAATAGAGATTACAGCTGCTGGCTCTGATCACACCAAACAAACATGATGCTCTGTTGGAAAGTATGGAGCCAGAAACAGAAAGTTCACTTCATTCAATCTTTTTCTTTGTTTATTTGCAGCAGAAAAAGTCGCTCCGTTTCGATGAGGTTTTGGCGTCTGTTACTCTGCTTTTTTAAAAACTATGCCTCTTAACTGTAGTTTAAAGTTTCCGTCTTACATTCACGGCTCACTAAAAAAAATCACTAATCTCCATACTGATATGAGTTCATGTCATCCAGACATTTGATGTTCATCTCTTTTTGTTTCTTCCTTCTTTCTTGTGTTGTGACTTCACAGTCAGAAGGTTGTGTTCACTGACCTCCACTCACTTTATATTCATGATACTGTTGTCAGTGATTCATGAACTCGTCTTTCTCTCACAGACAGCAGTATTTCATCTTAAAGATGTTCGCCCTCTGACCTCATGCACTGTATGTATAAGAATACAGAGTGGAAATAGCCTGTTGTTGTGCCTTTGTGAGTTTGGTTCAGTGAGTTTAAATTCCTGTAGCTGTCGAGGACTCAGTCAGTCTGACATCAAGGCGTAAAAACTGCTTTTTTGGAATTACATTAGAGCCTGACAGACAGTCTGTGCTGACGACACAGATAAGCACTGCTGTTAGACTGAAGAAAGAGCTCTCTGTTTCAGACTCTTACGGTCTTTGACTTTCTCAGATTGAACTCCTGAGCTGCTCCACACTGAAAGAGAAACAAGCTTCATGGAAGAATCATTTCAGGGAGGCTTTCTGTTTCTTGAAAAGTGGATCCTGCTAAATTTAATCTAACGAATTGCTCAGTCGTGAATCACTAATGAAATTATTTGTCTGCCGCGTTGGAGTAAAGTGGGACACACATTTCTTGTTTAGAGGTTGCAGAGCTCTCAGCCATTCTGAAGAATGAGACAATCAGAAAGTGCATTTGGCCTTTGATGAATGTCATTATGTGTCTGCTTCAAAAGCCTCCAGGCCTTTGTGGAGCAGCTTGTGTGATACATTATGTTTATGCGGGTTCATTGTGAAACTGTGAATATTTTTAGCTGGCTGGATGAACAGAACACAGAGGGAGTTTGTGCTGATAGATGAAACCCTAATGTGTCTTCTAACACTCGTATTGTAAGATGTGAGCTGTGCAGTATGAGATTGATGCTCTTTGCTTCTGTTGGTTTCACCCTTTAGATACAACTACACATCACATTTCTATGAAGCCATCAGTCATGCAGGTTGTGTAGCTTTTAGGATCATTAATAAGAAATGCTGAGACTCTCCACTGGACCGTAAGCTCAACATCCAACCATCTGTGGCTTCATTTCACTGTTCTGGTTCTCATGATGTCTCATGATAAAGTTTGCTGCAGATGCTCAGTGTCTTGTTGGAGCTGAATGGATGGAGTTTAACCTCAGAGGTCACTTGTTGGTTTTAATTGTTTGGTATTGAAGTCAGCCTTGTTGCTCTGCTCTCTGCTTGCCTGTCTGGCTCTGCATAAACATCAGAGGTGATTTGTGCTGCTTCAGTGATTCTCGTCATGTCTGTGAGAGCAGCATGTTGTTTCTAAAACTGTCCTGTGCCTTCTGGATGTTTTCTTTGTGTGACATTTCAGAAGGAACATCTTTAGATGTTCTGGTTTCTGCTCCTGCACAAACTAAATACATGTTGTCTGCTCGTGATGAATTCACCTCCTTCTGTCTGACCACCAGAGACCAGCAGACAGCCAGAGATTTGCACTGAGCTCAGTTTTCTCCTCCAGGACCAGCAGGTTAGTGTGTTTTAGGGTTATAGGACCTTAAGGTTTCAGTCTCATCTCTGTGGAGGACAGAGCTGTCAGCTGATAGCATCAAAGATCCCAGAGAGATGTGAGAGCAGGTTGAGAAAGCGTCTGAGGTGGACTGAGGGAGACGGGAAACTTAATTCTTTTTAGTCCTGTCAGTTTCATGAGATCACTGGACTCATTAGTCTGTCTTTGTTTGTAATGCAGATGGAGGGAAAACATGTTGTCTCAGTCTTGTTCTTCTGCTGCAGGGTTTTTTTTTTTTCTTAAAGTTGTCAGTCCTGGTGGCTCTCAGAGTGAGTGAGAGCCTCTGAATAAAGAACTGGTTGGGTTACAGCCACACAAAGCACTGCTTCCTGTATCAGTCACCGGATACTTTCTCTTATTGAAAAGTGTCTGAAATGGCTTCAGGGAAAACAAATGATTGTAACCGTCACAGTACAAACAGACAAACGCTCATGAGAAGCTTAAATTTTATTTTTGATTTATTTTATTTTATTTCCACAGTGAACAGAGGCTCAAACACAATCTTCAGTCACCACAGTCCAAAACTCTCAAATGTGTTTGATCATTTGCCTGCTGAGTTTTTTCCAGCTTCCCTCTAATGATTCCTGTATTCCCCACACAGATGCTCTTACCTGAGGCTGTTCTGCACAGCTCACTTTAAATTTGAATAAAATGTGTCCTCTCAGCTGGATGTCGACCAAAGCTATTATGTTGAGTGTCTTTATTGAGGATTCAGAGACGGAGAGCTCCATAAATGATCAGTAAAATGAAGGATTAGCAACATAACAGTCAGTCGACTCCAGCTCTGCTTCGCTGCTCCTTGTTGTCTCTTTCAAATTACTGAATGAGGTTTGGAATTTAATAAAGTAGAAACATGGACACATTCTGAAACCTTAACTTATTTCTGTGTTTTCTGCTTGGTCAAACAATCATTCATTTGTTTTGATAGCTGAAGAAAAGTCAGAGTTTTGAGAGCCACTCTGCTCTTCTGTCAGACTTTTCTGAAGTGAAGCGACTCAGTGAAGCCATGTTGTGTTGTGTCATTAGTAGTTTGCTGTGCTCAGCAGTCAGTCGTAGTCAGTCGTAGTCAGTCTGCCTCCTGGCAGTCTGATCAGACTAAACTGATGGATGGCATCCTGCAGGTTCAACACTGCAGTCTGTGTGTGTGTGTGTGTGTTGTTTCCCATCATGCTCGGCTCATTTGCTACCATCTTAAGGAATTGGTTGATGGCCACATATTTTTGAGTTCAGAGACCAGAGACATGAACTGCCAAAACAGGAAGCAGGAAAGGATGGATAGAAGGATGGATGGAAGGATGCAGGTTGAAGAGAGATGAGAGGCTGTTTACACAGCGTGGTATTTGTGGTTGTGTAAAGGCCACAGTCAGCTGTTTGTCATTCAGTCCTGATTTCTTTACCATCTTGAAATGCAGCAGAGGAGCTCAGGGAGGAGGTGACATATTTAATGTCTACATACAAGGAATAATAAAGAGGAATCTCAGCACATATGGTGCTTGGACCCATAATAACATCACCATGTCCACATTGTACATATGACACTGTTTTTATCATGGCTGAATCAGTAACCTGTTAGTATTTAGTGAAGCCAGTTTTTCTGTCCTCATTACAAAACTCAGCAGCTCCTCCACATAAAACACACCTTTCAAAAAGCTGCCCAGCACTTTGGTGGAACCATTTTTACTGCTGCCACGTCTTTATAAAAGCAGGACTAATGTGGGCTCAGCCTGTGTTCACTGTCAAAATTGTATTGAATCACTTCTCTGAAGTTTAATCAGCATGAACACATTTGGTAAATGGTTCCATCTAAAGCCATAGTTTCCTCCTGTGTGTTAGGAGTCACTGGCTTCCTGAGACTCACATCCAGTTCTGCTTCCAGTTAGTATACGAGACATCCAAGTGTCCAACAGTAGAGACAGGAGTTTCTTTTCTCTGAACCTCAGCATAACACTTATATTGTTGCCACGCATTAATCACAGCTTATCTGATGTGCTGTTAAACCATCAGTGCAATTTTAAAAGCGAGCAAAGTCAAAGGGGGTCAAAGCAGCTCTTTGTACACTCATGGGTTCACTGAGTCACATCATGAACTTGTCAGCTTAATGACAGCCGTGTTTCTGCTGTTCACTGTGACTGTGGATCATGAATTGGTCTGTTAGGGACGAACACACAAACACACACACACACACACAAAACCACACACACTAGGCAGGTGTTTACAGAAGCTGTCAGTCCACAGTGTGACTCTCCCTCACTAACACACACACTAACACAGACATAGCTGCACATCCTCAGGAGGACTCAGTGGTCTGATGCTGAATATGAGTGACAGGTGACAAATGTGTTTTTCATTATATTTGTTTTATTTATTATAATAATCTGTATTTTGTGTCATGAAATGGTCCTCATAATCCATTATGTGAAAGAAATGCATCACACACACATCACTCGTCTCCGCTTCAAGGCAGTGAAGTGGAGCCTGAAAGAGGTTTTACAGGCAGACTTAAAGATTGAGGAAACAAGAATCATCCTGTGCTTTCATGTTATCAACAGTTTAATCACAGAGAAAACTGTGTGTGATACTGGAACAGTAAAATTACTGTTACTTACAGCCACTCGCACGACTTGAATTCTGAAAGTAGAACAAGCATAAAAAACAATATAGAAAGCAGATTCCCATCATATGAGACGATGTGCAGCTCTCCCTCAGCCTGTTGTGCAGTAGTTTCTCTCTTTGAATGCTGCTGATGGTAGAAATCCACTGTCTGTTAGCAGAGGGCTCAGCAAACAGAAATCCCAGGAGACGCTGAAACTGGCCTTTTGTTAGCCTGTGGGATTTATCAGAAGCTTTACTGGTCAGCAGCTTTCAACAAACAACTCATATATCACATGTTGTTAGTGGAGGTTTTCTTCCAGTCAAAAACAACGATGAGCTTTTAAAGCACCACCGGAGACTCAACACATGCTGGCTTTGGATTCAGAAATATTTGGCTGTGCCTGGTAACACGACTGAATATTTAGCTTCCTTCTGCTTCGGCTTGGCTTCACTGTTTACCACATGAACTGTAGTCTAACTGAGGAACGTGACTTTGTCTTTGTCATACTGAGAATTACTGTGCTGAGCGAACCAAGAAGAATCACGATGATTTTGTGTCTTTTTATTTTTGTTTTCAGCCATTGTTTTGATCAGTAATTTATTTAGTCAAAACCAACAATGCATCTAATCCTATACATGAAGCAGCTTTAACTTCATTAGTAAGATCAGTGAACATTCACTTAATATATCACTAATTAGCTCATAATTATTTGTGGTAAAATGCTGCTCTGTGCTGTGTGACTGATGCAGTCGTTACTCCATCACATGGTACAGTATCCATCCTGATGTTCATCATCGTCCAAAAACTGTTTCAGAAATGCTGTCTCACATCCTGGTCTTTCCATTGATGTTAGTGTTTATTCTGCTGAGTTTATCACTGAGTTGTGCTCTTTCTGGATGGCTCATTAGCTTCTCTTAGTCATCATCTGCCATCTGTGTGGAGGCTCAGTACAGGTGTGGGTGGGACACCACTGTGATGTAGACCTCATGTAAAGGCTCCTAACCAGGAGTCAGCATCCCATAAGGTTCCAAGTCTGACGGTTTGGGAGTTGGTTGATATGCAGATTAAATCAAACAATAAACAATGCAAGGACAAGCTCAGCCTCCAGCAGCATCACTCTTATTCTGTCTTTTAATTTGAAAATGTGTCCTGAAGTAAGTTTCAGTGTTGTCAGTTTTGCTCTTCTGCATCTTTTTACTCTCTTCTGTTTTGTTGTCTTTTTCCCCAGCTGATTCCATTGTGAAAGTCTTGTTCTCTCACCAAATGTCGGAGTGTTTTGTTGGGTCCAGAGTCACCATGAGATCTGCCAATGTGCTCATTAATCTCTGATTGCTTGGAGCATCTCAGTTATGAGCACAGAGCAGAAATGTCAGAGCAGCTGTGATCCCTGTGAGCCAGGTTAGATAAATCACAGGAATCATTCTGTTATGTTCTTACCTCCATTGTTGTAATTTACTTAAGTTTTTTTTTTCTGCCTGCAATTTCCACTTGATGTGAGTTCTCTATAAATCACAGTGCAGCACTTTGGCGTCCTGAAAGTCTCTTTGCATCACTAATTCATTGATGAATGCTGATCTCTTGTGTCCACGTAGTCTTAAAGCTCACTGGTTTTGGCCTCAGCAGAGATAAACTCCACTGCATGTTGTTGAGTCACAGACTGCTGTCTGACAGGAGGAGGCTTTAGAAACCAGTTGGAGAAAGTCGGGTGGAGGAGTCGGAACAGTGGAGTTTCTAATGAACAGCTCCAGGATAACAAGCATGTGTGAACACACCAGGAGCAGCCGTCAGTCAAACCAGCACGAGCTGTCACAGCTTTGTCATTTCAGCACCACAAGGTTCACACTTACACCAACACACACACATTTTTACTTTTTTATCATTAAAATGTTTAAAAAAGCCTGAAAATTTAAATAAAATGCAGACTGAACTCACACCCAGTTAGAGTTCCAAGATATTTTGTGTTACCAAATTAAAATGACTTGAAGCTGTGTGTCAGGAAAATCATCAGCCTCAACAAATCACATCCACACGTCCTCTCAGCTCTCATATTCAGACACACACAGTATTCTGATTCTCTGCTGCTTTCATTCCAGTTTGTCTTTTCTTCTTGTTGTTTTTTAATGTGAACTGAGAGGACAATTAAGTCACACACGGCTTGTTGCTGGTGGCTTCTTTATTTCCGTCTTCTTCTCTGCGTCTGAATGTCTCATTCTAACTTTTTGAATCAAAATATTTACTGGGACTTTGAATTAAATCAGCAGGATTGGGAGGAAATCAAAAGTTCTGTTATCATGTCTCATTGAAACACACATTAGAGAAGGAAAAGTCTGTGATGCTGGAACAACACTGGAGTTTTACCAGAGGATAAGTCAGTTTACTCTGAGCTGTGAATACATTTGTGTTGGAGCAGGTGACGCGTGTGAGATGAGGACTCATCAGAGAGAAAAATGTTTTCACTGGTGTGATGTGTTCTAAATCAAGTTTGTTCATTTGTTTTCTGCTCAGTGTGATGAGCAGTGAAGCTAAAGGTGGCAGCAGAGTGAGCTGCTGTTGAGTGTGTTGTCTCTTTAAGTCCTGACTCACATCCATCAAACTGGACCCTTTATTAACTTTACACTTATCAGATCATATTACCGCTCTGACAGACTAGTTGAGCATGTGAAGCAGTAGTCAGTTATTTTTATCTTACTTACACGTCCTGCAGTATATTTCCTGCTGCATTTACACACTGAGCTTATAATGAGCTTCATGTCTTGTGTAAATGGTGAGCAGTGTTTGATTGCTTCAGTGTGTATTGTGTAGCGTCGGGGCTCAGTCTGGTCACTGAGGCCTGACTGTGGCTGTGATCTGGTTCACTGGAGGGAGAATCTGTGAGGATCAAGTGCTTATTGGCTGTTTGCCTCTTTGTCTCACCTCAGTAATGTACAGTAGATATGCTGGAAGATGTGTTTCCATCTGGAAGTCACTTTGCTCCCTCCTCTTTTCATGCTTTACTTTCCGACTTACTCGGTGCAGCTTTTCAGTGGTTCTTTTCTTTATTAATTTCTTTGCTTTTCCTTTCCTTTTGTCTCTTTTCTCCATCTATTTGTCCCTCCTTGTCCTTGTCTTTTTAACTGTTTGTTAGTCCACCTGCTACATCAGAGATTAACTTGTCTGTTTTGAGTCCCCAGCCCCCCCTCAGTCTTCACTCCACAGGGGGAGTCAGAACAAGCCGAGCCCCTCCTGACTTGTCCTCCTCAGGCTTCATCATTCATCTCTGTCTGTCTGAACACACTGAACATACATTCACACTCTCTCCCAAGGCTTTGGCAGTGTTAGCATGAGAGACTCTCTCTCTCTTTCTGCTGGAGGACAACAGACTGGCACTTTTCTCTGTCCTGTTGTTTCTGCTGCATGTTGTTTCTCCACCCTCAGCTCTCTGCTCCGAGTTCAGACTCTCATATCTCAGATCAGACTCACAGGAAGTCCTCACTTACCAAACTGACTGACAGCTGCTCCTAATATTTAAAATGTTTGTATACCAAAGTCTGATACCAGCATGACCAGATTAAATCAGCCAGTGCAAATTAGTTGGACATGAAAATAATGTTGAAGAGACGTCCTGGGAAGAACTGACAGTCAGCGTGCATCAGCATCATCTGATGATTTGTTGAAGCAACAGACGAGTTATTTTGATAGCCTCGGTATCCTCTATCAGAAAGAAAATAAAACAACAGTTAGAAATGTTATCAGTGTAGATGAGTCCAGTGATGGAGTTTGTGTACTTGCATATTGTTTGCTGAATAATTCATTGACATTATATACCCTGTAACTCCCTCACATAAAGCCTGTTTTATGGACTTCCTGAGGCAATTTTACATTACATTAATACATGTTCAGTAAATAAATAAGGATGTGGCATCAGCTGTGTCCTGCAGCTCATTTCACAGCTCATTTCAGACAGAAGGCCCTGTGCTTCTTGGAAACCAAAAGCCAAAATGTTTCTTCTCTGACTGGTGGCTGACAGCAGGCCTCAGACTACAGCAGCCTGACTTGACTATAACCTGGTACATTTCTTCTTCTCTTGGTGGGGGCACAGTGATGAGCTTGTGCTGTGAGTGACAGCAGGTATGGAAGCCAGTGCCATTAAGGCAAAAAGGCAGGCACCATCATTCAAGCTCCCTCTCCTTCCTAAAAGCCTTTGGACCTAAAAATACAATCTGTCATCCTCCTTCCTGCCCGCTCATGTGCCCCAGGCAGGCTTGATGAGGCCTCCTGTAGTGCCTCACTGCTCACCAGGTTACTTCTGCAGGCCAAAACCTTCAAACTCTGACTGGACACTCTGAGCACAGACACATTAAATATATACACTGCATATAAAGCTCAACAATGGAGACATTTACAGAAACTCTGAGACAAAGACTGACAGGATCCTGTCAAACCTTAAATTGAGGAGAGACTTAAACCTAAATCTACAGTTTGTCCTTGTTGAAATATCAATTTTTACAAATGTAACTTCTGTGGAATATCTACTCTGAACTCAGATGATGGGATTCTTATTCAGAGCAGCATGGAGCCTTCGTGAGGAATAATATTCTGTCTTCAATAAGAAGGTGAAATGTTTCCCTGCAATTTATTTTACTGTTTTTATGATTGTTCCTGGAAAGCAGCTGCATCTTCAGCACGGTAGCATCCAAAAGAAGGATGCACTGCATGCTTTTCTTGTCTTTTGTGTCCTCCTGCAAACCCAGAGCCCCTTAAAGACTCCATTATTAATATGAGCAGTGCAGAATCCCCCACAGGGTGAGATAATGTCTCATCCATTTGCCAGGACGTGTGCACGCTGATGTCTTTTAAAGGATTACAGTATGCTGAGATTCTTGGATAGAACTTCATTCCTGTTAAATGTCAACCTGTCCAGCCTTGGAGACAGATACCAGTCTCAGCATCGAGCCTCATCACATCCCTTGTGTGAGTGTGAGCAGTGACAGATCTGAGAGATGTGCTGTGATCAGGCTGATGAGAACCAATGAAACACAACAGCAGCTGCTCTGCTGCTGTAAACCTGTAAAGACAGAAGGATGAGTTGACGTGGAGTCCATCACATCACAGAGCAGTGGACAGAGACAGCAGCAGGACCACCACTGTAGGCTGACAGTCTCATGTGAGAAAGAAGATGAAAATCTTTCAAATGGACACGAACAACAGCCTGTACACAGACAGCATGGCCTCCATGTGGTCTGAATGTCTCTCTGACAAACTTTCTACACACAACCTTCTACTGTAGCAACAGAGATGGTTCAACAATAACACAGACAGGGTGTTCTCCACTGTTCATGTGTTGATTATAAGGATGACAGAGAAACATAAAGTGAAGGACAGATGGGGCGATTCGAGATGGAGGACAGAATCAGAAGACAAGACAGAGACGAGTCCAGCCTCAGTGACAATGAAAGCATTTCCCCTCAGCACAGTGTTGTCTCATCTTGTTGGTGTAGTTTGGTGCTCAGTGTGTGGATCCTGTAGAGTCACAATGTTTCTGTCTGAACAGCACGAAACCTCAAGTCAGTTCAACAAACACAGAGTGTGTGTTTTGTCCACTTTGTCCAAACTGGCTTCCAGCACAGAGCGATAATTGCCTGTGGTTTCATGTCTGCTGGGAGAAGAAATTCAGATAGAAGATCAATTAGTGTCATTAACCCTCCTGTCGTGTTCACCTCCCACCCCTTACTTTACTGTTCCACTTGACCAGTCTGTTTTAACTGCTCTTAAATTAGCACAAAAACATTTTTCACCACCAAATTTTTATTCAACATTCTTTAGCTGTGAATAATGTCTCAAAGTAGTGTTTAACATGAATTCATTGAATTAGACATACAGTGAAAATACAAATAGGCACTGAAAATATATTACAAAATGAACATGTAATGTAAAAAATAAACTGAAAACCAAAGACCAAACTCAACATGAAGTTGTGTGTGTGTGTGTATGTGTGTGTGTGCGCGCATGTGTGCGCATGTGAATTCATGCACATGAGTGGCATGTGACACTCAGGTCAGAGTGGGCCTTGCAAACATAGGCATCACATTTGCAGCATCTCATCTAAAATCAACAGACCTACGTAGGCTTGGAGGTCAGCCAGGTCGATTTCCCTCCAGGTGTCCACAAACACACGCTTCCCCTCAGGGTTTGTCATCTCCAGTATGGTTCCCTCAATGGACTCTGGTAAAAAGAGCTGGAAGCTGGACTTGATGTCATCCACACAAGGTGTCGTATACCATGTTGGCCCTGACGTCATCTTTATGATGTTTTCCACTCTCACTCTACTTCCTCTGTCCTGGGGGATGAAGACCAGAGCAAGTGTCCAGTCTTGGACTGGAATGTCTCCTCAGGTACCTGTTCTTCAGCTGCCTCTCCCTCTCCATCTGGTCAGTCTCCTCAAAGTCTGGATCAAAATCTGCATTGTTTTCCACTTCCGAGACATCCTCCTCTATCTCTGGTTCACTTTCAGTGCTCTCTTCATCATGTCCAAAAACCTGGACCAGAACCTCTTCGACAGAGAACCACTTGGTCAGTCGCCTACTCGTTGTGCTCAGAGTAAAAGGTGTGCAAGGCAAACATCTAGCTATATACATGGGGTCTGTGTGAAGATCACACACTGATTAGTCTGGAAGGTGTGGTTCACGTGGGGGATAGGCACAAAAGCATGGGAAAGACATGGGTTCACGTAACAGACACCTGTCTGGTCTGTGTGAAGATACGATACATTGTTTCATCAGGAAGTTGGTTCCCGTGGGAGGATCGGCACATAAGTGCGGGAAAGAGATGTGTACCCACAAAAGACAGTTCAGTCTGAAATGTGTGTGTGAGTGAGTGAGTGAGTGAGTTGGAGTGGTGTGTATGGGGATGTTTTCTGTCTGATGGCGGTCATTTTTGACCGGGAACAACACAGGTGTAACAAGGTGGATAAAAACACTCAAACTTCAATGAAAGAAGTGATCATCGCTTTTATATGTTCAAGTGCATAGTGTGGAGGATCTCATAAGGCCTTGAGGCAATCAGATGTAAAACACAATATTTATGAGTGTTTTAACTGTAAATCGGTCAGATTTGACCCGAACATGACAGGAAGGTTAAAGGAGCCTGTGGTTTGGCTGCAACGTGTGATTCCTGTTTCGTCTGAAGATATCATCACAAATTAGTTTACATCCACATTAGAACACCAGTGGAACCAGTTCCAGACGTCCGTTAACAAACACACACTTACGTGGTGTTAATCCGCATGAATTCACTACATTCAAAAGTCCTTTTATGTCCTTAGTTGTTAAATAGCTAATCGGAGTTTGACATTGCAATCCTGAAATGATTTTCCCTCATTTCTTTTGACAAATGTTTTCCCCCAGCTGAGTTTTAGCTCAGGGAACAGGGATTAGAGATTCAGACTGTGGACACACACTTGTTTGTGTCTCTTGGTGGAAACACACATTTGCTGTGTTGAATGAAGGGTTTCCTCCAGCAGGATGGATTCATTGTAGTGGACAAAGAGGAGGGTCAGGTGAGCTCTTCATCACAGTTCACCAGGTTTAACAGCTGGCTCCTCGCTCTTTCTGTTTGTCTGCTGGAGAAGCTTTGTAGTGGATGAGGCTGTGTGCTGCAGCAGGTGTGTTACTGTAGTAAAGACTGAGTCCTTTATAACAAGGCACATATACTGCAGCTGTCCATGCATATTGTGTGCTGTCACACTGATGAATCACGTGCAGCCATTTTGTTCACAGACTTTTATTGTGGTCAATAAAGTGCAACATTTTCCACCTTCTGTCTGAGAGATGTGATATCACAGGCTCTGAGCAGTTTCCTTTTGCCACTGTTAATAAATCTGATTCATTCAGACATTTTGACATTTAAGCTCCACAGCTTTGGCTTGTCGAGGATTGATTTCTTTGTGAAGTAGAATGGATTGAATATTTGGCCAGTGATAGATGTAATCACTGTGCAGAGTGCGTTTTGATACCTTAAATCCAAAGATTAGCGTGGAAAACAATTTGTGAGGCCCCAGATGATGAGCAGAGAACAGTATGGCATCCTTTAATAAGTGTTTGAATATAAATCTCTCTCACTCTTCTTCAGTCTCATCAATGGAGCTGAGTGTCTGTCAAATGAAGCTGGCAGCTGAAAAATAAAATGTGGGAAGAGAACATTTTCAGACAGTGAATGGCAGAGCTTTACAGCAGGAGTTCATGATCATCTGTAGACATCTGGCTCAGCTGGGAGACTTTTTTCCCTGAAGGTCTCTACAAAGAATCCTTAAAGGACAGCTGGTGGATTCAGAGATTTCTTCCTTCTCTCTGTTCATTTCCTTTTACACAGCGAAAGAGAATCAATAACAGCAATTACATTCAGCGGTTATTGAGGATATTGTTTTTAGAGAACTGGATGGCTGTTAGGAAGACTTAATGGGCTTAATGTAGACTTAAATGATGCGATTTGTTCATGTAAATTACAAAGACAGAACTGAAACACCATAAGGAGCCATTTAAACAAAACTGTCATGTTGCTGTTGCCTTTATGGGCAGTGAAGGTGAAAGAAAACGATGGATCACAACACGAGGAGTCCAGTTGAACCACTTTGAACAGACTACATCACTCACAGGAGAAGCAAAAGCCGGGCTGGAAACAGTGGAAATGTTTGTCATGTCTCAGTGTGAGGAAGCTGTCAAACAGCCTGCAGCAGCCTGTGGAGACTGTGGCCATTAGAACAGTAACACGATAAAACACATTTTACTCCACATTACACAACTACTGAGTTTTCTTGTGTCTGTGAACAGGAGTTTGTTCTTCTTTGATTACATTTGATAGAAGTAGTTTTTCCGTCTTCACAGTCATGTGGTTTTCTGGCATCATATTAGTTTCAGATTAGTTGAGATTCAGTTTGTCCACTCCTGTCAGCTGTCCTCTGATTCACTGTGCAGACGTTATTGTTATCAAGTCCTCCAGCGTTCACTAACTCTTTGGATGTCTTAGCGTTTCCTGTTGAGCCCATACAGGTCAAAGAGTCACAGGAAACCCTTCAAGTTATCATCCTGTTTTAGTCATGTAGCTGTTCAGTTTGAAATCCTGTGTGTTATCACCATATCAAAGCTGTGTGTCCTTTCACATGAAATCCTACTCTTATCACTTGAATTCTGTGTTTCTCTGAGTCTGTCAGATAAGCAAAGTCAGAAGCTCTTTTAAGTGTGTGAGCAGTTTGGGTAAAGAAACCTTAAGACTGTGATGAGGTTCAACAAACTGTTTCCACCGCAGACGTTTTTCCACTGAGCAAAATAAGTGGCCAAGATTCAGAGATTCTAATGATGCGAGCTGATAAAAAGGTTGAAGAGTAGAAATATTTTCTGCCTGACTGATGATCACACACTGATGGCTGCGTTTTCATCAGGGTTTTTATCAGGACTTTGACCTCATCAAGGTCTTCATCTCGCTTCACTTTGATGATAAAACTGAAAATAACTTGTCTGAGTTTCATATGGTGGAGCTCAAAGTGTTTGAGTTCAGATTGTGACCTTCATCTGTTTCTCTTCTCCACATTAATGTCCATCACATTAACCAGAGCAGCTTCTGCATTGTTCATGAGGAGTTTGAGCCATCACTTAACACATTTTACCCTCCTGGAGCTGAATCTAATTCTGTTGGCTCGTTTACTCTTGTCAGCACTCACTGTGATCCTGTGAGTGTGAGGACATGAAGAGAGAGATGCACACAGACTGAGGAGGCCGCGTGTGTGTTGATGATACGTCCACACTGAACACGTCTCAGTCAGTGTGAGGAGAGGAGCACCGCCTGGTGTTTGATCTCGGTTTCTCATCTTCCTCCTCCTGGCTGGTCTGCATATTAAAGCTCCCAGCTGGAGGCCTGCCTGCTCTCACTCACCTCATATACTCTGTCTCTGATCTGTGTGTGAGAGGGGATTGGAGAGCGAGTGGTGTTCACTTCAGATTCATGTGATTGTTTTCAACTTCTTCAAGTGTATGTGACATATCCCCAAACACAAAGCCACATTACTCACAGTACTACAGCCTACAGTGATGGTGGATTTAATTCTGACACTCCAGACTCTGGATCAGCATCCCCGTTGGAGGAGAATTAAAAGTATTCTCCATCTGATTTTACCTCAGATTGTGCTTCTCCCCCCTCTGGTCTCTTATTATCGTTATGCTGATGACAAGCTAACTCTGCATGTCAGTTCAAAAGAGTCCAAACCCACATGGGTCTGTTCCACAGATTTTAGTCTCTCAGAGCTCATTTTCAGGTTTTCCAGCTGCCAAATAAGGTCAAGTCTCAACACTCTCATTAATCCTCCTCAATATTAAACTATAAGTAGCCGCTTCCAGCCAAACAGGCTGCCTGCTCTGTCAGTAAACTGTTGGTGAGAACTCTGCATGGTAACTGAAAGCCAAAAGAAACACACAAAGGATTTGATTTCCCAGAGCAGAACAATGTGACGTCCTCATAATAAAGCACTGAGCTCATGAATATGAGACAGTTTGTGTTGCACATGTGCAGATTCTGCAGCATTGAAATGTGCACACAGTAGTGGGATGTGAGCTGAAATTTCACACTGCTGACAAAATGGTTGTATGTTTGCTGGTATGTGAGAGTCAGAACAAGAAGTGAGCTGGTCTCTTGTGTGTGAGACACACACTGTGGACAAGTTATAAGCTCCTCATGTTGAACAGAATCACAGAACACTATCCGTCCTCCTTCATGCTCCCTCCTCCTTCTCCCCTCTTTCCTGTCTGTCTGACTGTCACACATCAGAAAGACATTAATACCATCATGTTCAAAAGCAGCATGAACACACAGTCTTTGTGACAGCAGAGACTGTCATGTCACTGCTGCAGACAAATGCAAATATGAGTTCAAAGTCAAACTTCACTTTGAAGTGAACAAATAGATGTGTCTGTTCTCTGTCTGTGTGTGCAAAATAACGTCACTGAGTCCATTTGAATGTGATTTTAATATTATTTTGCTCCGGATTTGCCCATCTCTGTCTGTCTGTCTGTCTGTCACTCACTACCCGCTATAAACTGATGTGAGCTGTGGTGAAGGTCGTCTGCTCTGTAACTAGCATGGACAGAAATAATTGGACAGGTTTCACCTTTGAATTCATTTGAAGTGAGCGACAGGAGATGAGGAAGACGTTCTTTTGCTCTGCAGCAGTCGTTACTGTCTTACATGAGAAGCTCTATGAAGTGTCTAAGAAGGACTTGTTGAGGTGCTTGGACATGAAGCATCACAGCTGATGAGGAGATTAGCGGAAAGTCTTCACTCTGTCCCAGAGGAGCCTGATTGTCTTCTCTTTCAAACACTGAGTTCATCTGTCTCCTCTCTTTTTCAACATCTTAGCTTCATCGCATCTTTTGTTTCATCTCTGTTCATGATAAAAAAACTCGTCTCACATTTTAATGACTGACTGGGGACAGTGACAGGATGGTCTCCATGTTACGTCCAGCAGGGGTGCTCATCTCTGGTCGTAATACTGAGCTGGTGAAGTAGAAATATTCTCATCAACTGACTGCATTACCAGTTCGACTGACCGCATCAGCATAAAACCTTTTGTATTTAGATGGTGAAACAACCTTTTATGAAAATTATTATGTGGGGAAATACATCTAATGGCCAGAAAATGTGACATTTGGACAGCTGATAAGTGAAATTAACTCATGAGCTTTTGTGTCACTAATCGCATTTTAAGTGCACTAAATTGCATTTAATTTTAACCACCAGGTAATGACTGTTCTGTAAAATAAAGTGTTGCTTGTCTACAGTTGCAGTGTGTCTTTTCGATGTTCCAGTCCATTATTCTTCTCATGTTCCTTAATATACCTGAGGGTAAACTGGGGAAATGACAAGTAGGTTCAGAGTGAGCTCCTCCTCCGTTTTCCCGACTGGCAGGTAAACAGAGAAAGTCCAGACATCCAGGCTCAGTGATGACCTCTTCTTGTCTTCTCACTACAGCAGTACAGACAGTCTGTGAGAAACACGGCTGCACTGTCCTCTGCGTCAGAAAAGATGAATCCTGTCTTCACAGTCAGAGCAGAATGAGCTGAACTCAGATCAGTGACAGCATTGGTGTTAGTCTGAGCCAGTCATTCACTGTTTATCCTCTCATCTCAGTCTTTGATTGGTTCAGTCCTCTGCTGTTCTGTTTTGATTGATACTGACATGAGATCAGATTCAAACTAAGAGTAAATTCTACAAAGTGATGAGACACTTGATCTGTCCTCTCTGCTCAGACAGACGTGTGGAACAAACAGAGATCAGCTGGTTTGGATGGTCCACGATGGTTTGTGAGATTCTGTGCAGTACCGAGCAATGAGCTCCTCTGAAAGTTGAAAATGTGAACTTCCAAAAACTCACCTTCAGATAACAATCACACCTGTGATGTGAGAAGATGGTGTAGGAAGGAAGAGAGCTGATGGAGAAAGTTCAGACTGACGCTGTATCATCTTCTTCTGGGAGGAGAAGTTGGAAAATGTAACCAGCAAAGACTTGAAGCTGATTCTGTGTGTGTTTATACGTTTGTGTTTTAATTCTGTTTTTCTCTTTTCTCTTCTCTTTTGGCCTCCTAAACTCCTTCATCCTGACTCTTCCTCTGTGGATCCTGACATGCAGGTAAAACATGATTAGTTCTCATACAGATGAAGTGTGAGAGTTCACGTGTAAGTGTGTTTGTATTGTGTGTATCACAGTGTGAACAAGTCAGTGAGGTGAAAGTGATGGTGTTTGGTGTTTCCTCCACCTGACTGTGGATACTGATGGAGGGTAACAGGCTGTTCCACTGTGTGATCTTCTCTCCCATCAAGTCAAAGCTGCTCTCACACCCAAAGCAGCTGTGAAGTCTGATCATATGTGTGCAAGCTGATGATGTGAAGTGTCACTGGAACTCATTAGTACACACCAGCTGTGAGTTTGGCACTGATGACACCTCATTTTTTGACAACTTTGGTGCCAAAACAATCAGCAGGGAGAACAATGACTTATTGTGGTAGAGTGACTGATATGTAGAAAGTTTTGGTGATTTGTGTTGTTAGAGACTGATTGGGTCAGAGTTTGTTCATCTTTCTTTTAACTTTGCTGATTCTTTCTCTGCTGCTGCTTGTTAGATGGCAGCGAGTGTGCAGCTGAATTCTGCTGAGGAGTTTGAGTTGAGTGTGGGTCCAGAAGTCTGCATGCTGTGCGATGGAGTATTTACTATTTCATTTTATTATTTTTTTTTTACATTTATTCTGTCTTTTCAGATAGAAACTGTGGAGTGAAGCAAGTTGTGGCTCTGATTGTTGGACTTGTGACACAAACCACCAATATGTGTGTGTGTGTGTGTGTGTGTGTGTGTGTTTGTGTGTCTTTTACTGCTCTTACAAAGAAGAAGCTTTAATGCTGAACGTGCGACACTTGGGATGCTGTAAAATGAGATTATATTGATATTAATGACACATGTTGTGCCTGTGAGACGAGCAGAGTAACTGGAGAACATTTGAGTGCGTCTCTGTGAAAGATTCACTCAGTGTCTTTTCCAGCACCTCGAAAGCCATTAGGTGACAAAGTTCTGCAACAAATTCCCCAACATGTCATTTGATTGGTTGCTGTTCAGCTTTTTTCCAGTTCTGCCCCAAAGTCTTTTACGTTCTGAAGAGAGCGACAGAAATGGTAGAGAAATAATCTTTCCTCACAGTCACCAGCTTCCACTCGCCGTGGGACATCTGTTGAGACAGCCGTGACTCTGACATCGTGGCCCGACTTCTTCCTGAACCTGCACTGGCTTCACTGCTTTTGAAACACATTTCTGAAGTCAGCACAGATCCTTCTGAACATACAGAGAAGTTGTAGCAGTCCAGTCCCACTTTTTTTTATTGTGTAGTTTTCTTCATTCTGTGGTTTCTTCAGGGTTTTCTTGTGTTCTTTGGAGTCCTTTGGGAGAACCAAAACTTGAGCAACATCCTCACTTTTCTTCTCATGGCTTTCTAAGTGATGATAAATTTGGACTGTGGTTTTCCACAGATGCAGCCGTTAGTTTCACTACTAACTGAAGAGGATGTTTGAAGACTGTATGCACTGATCTCCTCCAGCTTCTGTGCTATTCTTAACAGATGTGTCTTCAGTGTTCCCATCCCTAACTTTAGGGGGTTTTTGAGACTCATTGCAGGACATTCCAGTGTTCTGTACTTCTGAAAGCTGTTTCACATGTGCATATTTTGAAGGCCCTGTTGTGCTTTGCTCTCTTACTGTCTGAATGACTGTAACAATCAGGTACACACTCCTCCTTTGGTAACATCTCTGCACTTGAACCAGGTTCTTCAGAAACCTGACAGTTCTTCAACATCATTACCTTTGAGTCTTAAAAATTGTTGTCTAATGAGTAGTAGTGAGTAGTAGTTATCCACCTTTTCCACTCAGTCTCAAGGGTTCCCATCAAAACAGACCTCTGTAGGGACACAGCAGACTCTGAGACAAGTCGACCTCCAGTCTCTGTAAACTGGTGGGCCGACACTTCAGCCATGTGAAAACTGAAGGGATTTGTCCTGTGGGCTGAGGCAGTTTCCAAATGAGACAGAGTCAGATCTGCACCATCAGCAGTGTCTTTATATACAGTCAGGGAATCTTAACTCAACCGATTTATTGTTTTAGAACAAACTGGAGGACACATTCCAGCCTCTTCAAGCTGTCTCCAAATGAACCACTGCAGTCACAGTATGGACCTCAGACTCATCAAGCTCTGGACTGTCAGCAGACCTGCCAGGCTTTACCTTTAGTGACTCATTTCTTATTTTATGTGTTACACAGAATATCCTGGTTTCCACAAAAGACTCCCCTTAGTAAAGCTTCATAGCCAGTCCTGAGGTTCTCAGAGCATCTCCTCAGAAATAAAAGGACTTTCACACAACTTTCACAGTGTGTTTTCACACTGACATCCAAAGTGCAGGAGGACAGAAACACTGAGCTGGACATTAATTATAAATTAAGACACTTAGAGGTCAGGAGGTTTTAACTTTGAGTTCAGTAGGAGACATGGGCACACTGCACTCTGTAGGATTAATGTGAAGTTTCTCTCTAATGAGGGAGTGTAATGAGGAGGACGTGTTTTTCCCTGCACTGATAAGATTCTGATTGCAGAACTGTAAAGCCCTGATGAAGTGTCTTTTAGTACAGATTTCACTGGACTTGTAGGTTTGCTGCCAAGCATGTCTTGTAATGTCGACTGTCTGCGTTTGATGTTGGGAAAACTTTCATCTGCTGTCAAAAATAATCCCACATTTTGTCTTTTGAAACTGTTTTGTCCTGATGTGTTAAAGCTGTCACCTGCCCACAATGGGATTAGTCATCATGGAACTTTGTCCTGCTCAGTCTGCACCTCATAGTGAGACATCCTGGGTTTAACATTGAAAATCTTCCTTGAGGAATCATGTCAAAGTGCTTTTCTCCAAAGAAACCAACTCGACTCTCTTTGAAGTACAGTAACTTTATAAATCCTGTATTAGCTGTGTGGTGCTGAGCGGAGATCACTCACACACGAACGCTCATTCATCATCATTCTGTGCCGTGCCATGTATCATACAGTGGTTGGAGTGATACGTCACTTATCATATTTAGGGTTGTTGGTCAAATGTGATGGAAATTCATGACTTTGCTTGAATGTAATGTGAAAATATTCCACATGATCTGCTTCAGTGATGAAGTCCAATGCCTGAAAACTTGTTTCAGTGTCCATAATGAGATCACATATTTAATATAAAAGCAAACTGGCGACAGGAAGTTATTTCTACTCTTTGTAGCTGTACACTGTCAGTATCATTAGTAAACCAAGAAATACCAATTCTGTCCAGTGGACCATAAAACCTCCAATCCTCTGTGACTTCATTTCACTCTGATGCTTTTCAGAAGCTCCCACGGTCCCTGGAAGTGTCTCCCAGCCCCCCTTACATCAGTGTGTACACTTTAAAAGGTTTTGGTCCAGATGAGCTCCAGTGTCTTGTTAGAGCTGAATGTATGGAGGATAAACCCAGAGGTCACTTGTTGGTTTGAATTGTTCAGTGGTGAAGTTTCTCCTCTGCTCTCTTCCTGTCTGACTGGTGTGCTGTGAGGATCAGAAGTGATTTGTGCTGCTTCACAGATTCTTGTAATAATGTGCGAGCAGAGTAGAAGCTGTTAAGTGTCCTGCTTATCTGGATCTCCTCAGTGTAAAGTAGCTTCAGCTGGTTGAGTTTCTTGTACATGATGACAACATGCTGCTGGTTGTATTTGAGTGTGGTTGAGTAACAGAACAGGTGTCCAATCTACAGGTGCTGTAAAGCAGTTCACACACCTCTCACACTTCACACACCTTTTCACAACACATTCAACACTGTCAACAACACAACAGAACTGCAGTTGCAGTCAGTATCCATTACTATCAGAAATAACTTTGGGTTTTTGTGTTGTGATGAGCAGGACGTCTAAACTCCGTCAGCCTGTCTCAGTGTGTCAGTCATATGGAGACAAACATGTTATGTATGAGAGCATCACTACACACAAAGACCTCTCTGGTGACAAGATGTCCACACGCCACAGGCAAACCAGAGAGACCCAGGACACATTTGGTGAGCGCTGTGTGTTTCCTGTGGAAATTTCTCTCCAAGTCACAGAGAGACTGAAAATACAGAACAGATGGGATTACAGCCACACGAGCCAGAGATGTTTGTTTTGGTCACCAGATACTTTCTTCCCACAGAGAAGCATTTAAAATGACCCCAGAGAAAACAAATAAGTGTGAGTGCACACACACACACACACACAGATGAATAAATGATGAGAGGATCCCACAGAGGCTCAGACCTCAGTTTCAAGGCTTTTAAGTTCCAGCTTCTGCAGAGGAAACCTGGTTTCAGAGAACAGAGAAAGAACATGAAGACATTTATAATCATGACTGAATCACAGTAAAGGATGGACGCTGTTGTTTTGTTCACTGCTGTGGTATGTTTGTGTCTCCTACTGTGAGTTCAGCAGGATATCAGAGCACAGCAGAGGCTGACTTTGACGCTTAACTGCAGACATCAACTCTGGTTAGTTGATCAGGACAGAATGTGAACCTGAGCTTGATCCTGGACTGAAGTCAGCAGTGAGTTTCTTTTTTTTTCTTGTTTTGGATGTGAATGTGAACAGGGAAAACCTTCACATTTCTACACATAAAAAGAAACAGACATCAGACTGCTGAAGGTGTTTTGTTCTTTCCTGCAGTCAAACACAAACTATTAATCCCAGTGGGAGCTCTGCTCTGAGGGATCAAGAGGAGAGAAACACTGAACAGACTTTAGCTTCTGCTCTGCTCTCACTGTACTGAGATCAGATACACTGTACATTTCTGTGGTGACTGCAGGACTCAAATATGCATAAAATACATAAAAACCTTTAGAGTCTTAATACACTTCCCAATAAAGGAACACACACGCACACACACTCTGACTGCGTTGCAGAAGTGGTTCTTTCACCCAGTTGCATGCTGGGTTATCGCTGAGTTATTGTCAGTGACTCAGATAAAATGTAACCGCTGACAAGTGAAAGAAAAATGGAGTGAGCGAGAGAAAGAGGAGTTTCTGCAAGTGAGGGGAGCAACACCATAAATCAATAGATATGATGATTTACATTCATGTTTTACTTTTTTAGTACCACGAGTCCTTTGGTGTGTTTAAGTGGTAGTGGATAAATCACAACTAAAGCTTTTATTTTGCTGAATGAGTTGACTTTGTGGAGTTTCCTGTCACCACCCAAATGTGTTAAGCAGCCATTTAACAGCCAGCCAGACCCACAGACTGGTCATAATGTCTCATATTTCTGAGCAGAGAGGAACTGGGCAACAGCCCTGAATAATATTTCTGCCAGGTGTGTGACAGGATGTGTTGGTGTTCCCACCTCCTCTGTGCAGAATCAAGAGAACTGAAATGACCTTATTGAAGGCAGCAGGTGAAGCACAGACGGAGGAGAGAGGAGGACATGAAATAAGAGAAGTGAGATGTGCCCTCTGCATCAGACTGTGGCTCTGTTTCTAACACAGTTTACTGCCATCAGTGGGAGCAGCTCACTCTTACCACACAGAAACTTGAGTAATAAACGCAGAGGGATTGTTCTGTTTCCAACCTCACCTGAGGCCGATCTCCATAGTGAATTTGACTAAAGTTATTATTGTGCTCGGCTGGAGGTTTACTAAAGCTAATAAACTTAGTGCTTTGCTGGAGGGCACAACAGCAGGAGTCTTGAAAGTAAATCATTGGTTAAATGAAGCAATGAGAGCAGATAACCAGCTGCAGCTCCACTTGTCCTCGATGTCCCAAGGACGGCTCGTCTTGGTTTGGTGCTAAATTCTCCTTCCAGTGCTCCACAGGAGTCCTCTAATTAAAAGACATGCAGTGACAGCCATGTTTGCTTTCTGTTAATAACATCCTGTACTTCAGTTTGGCTGTAAAGTCAGAGCAGCACAGAAAAAGCAGTTTGAGAGCAGAGCACATTCTGTGGGAAGCTGGTGGAATAAATCTTTCTGGGAGGACTCCCACTGGTCTGCACTGGAAGACTGGGTGCTAAAGGATGAGTGCAATAATGAGAGAAATGGCTGCAGTAAAAGAAGAGTGGGTGCTTTATTGGGAGAGTGGGTGTTGTTCAGTGGGACAGCACTGTCACTTAAAATCTTCAAGGCTTTTCTCCAAGGAATCCAAAATGTGACTGTAATCACTTGAGATCTCTTTGTTGGGACTGTGACACTGCTGCAGTGAAGTCGTTCTTCGCTTCATTACTGATTCATTTTGAGTCCGTAACTGAAGTTTGAAGAGTGTTTTTAAAGCTGGACTTTCCTGGTCTTCACTTCTCTCTGGATGCCTTGAAAAGGCACTTGAAAGCACTTGAAGTTGAAGTGTTGTATGCTTCAGTCCAGTGGAGAGCAGGAAGTGCTAATTTGAGTCACTTCCACAGATTTCATTGGATGGCTGCAAACACAGTCCGTGTTCAGTGAACTTTCATGGGGATGTTGACTCACACAGCAGAGACGTCCCGTGTGCCTCCTTCTTCAGCAGGTTGCAGAGCTGTGAAGCTTTCCTGTGTTTTCCATGTGGCTTATTAAGATCAAATGTCAAAGTGCAGATGTTGAAAGTAACACAGAGAGACGGATGCTCTGATAGCCTGTATCGTATGGTGGCTCTGTGACAGATCCAGTCTGTCAGATCACTGACAGCTGATGCCCAGTGATGACATCTACAGATCAGAGCCCAGTAAATGTGTGCTGTTTATCCTGATTTCTGCTGGTCGTTGTCAAAGTAACATCAGTGTGCGTTGGGACTTTATACTGTAATACACACTGTGGTAGTAGGTAGAGGTTGGCACTTCGCCACACTTTAAATTGTCCAATGTGCTGATGTGAAAGGATCAAAGAGAATGTGCCAAATCCAAAGTGATCTGCTCTCCACTCTTCAGCCACATGCTTCACATTTCTGTTACTGACACAATGGCTGCCTTTCCTGAGGCCATCACACACCATGTAGACACACAGATGAAGCCCTGAGCTTTAATAAATGTCTCCCTTACCGTCTCTGTCTCTACTGTCTCTCTTTCACTCTCTGTCTTTCTCATTTCTGCCTCTCAGTAAATGTTCCCTCCAGGTTGGCTGTTGTTTCTCACCAGCCACCTTCACATCTGCTTCTTGATGCAGTCCAATAACAAAGAGGCTTCAGAATGAGAGCAGGGCTCCACTGATTGTTCTCCAGTTAGACAGTAATGAGAGGTTGATGTCATTGTACAGAACCTCCCTCACTTCTCAGCTCTGTGTTTGATGGGGTCGTCCCTTTAGGACAGATCTGTTGAATCTTTATTCTGAGATACTGAGATTTAAACTGTGTGAGTGTGTGTTTCTTGATGTGTTGTTTCAACATACAGAAATCCTGTAAGGCTGAATATATTTCGAGACGTTTGATGTGTTTTGACAGTCGTCAAAGTATATTTAAGAAGTTTTCCTCGTGAAATTGAAAATGCAATGATAAAATGTGCTGAAGTTGAGGATGTCACTTTCTGACTTTCTATTTTTATTTTTGTATTTTCGGTGATGCACAGCTGAATTTCTTCTTCTACCCGACAGTCTTCATTCTGTGCTTGTCAGTTTTCTCACCTGTTGGTAAATTGACTGATTTCCTGCCACTTCACTGGCTGTCTGTTACTGTGACACCCTAATAAGATCTAAATCCATCCAGCTCCATTTGAAAATCATCCCCCTGCTGTCAGGAAGGCCAGGACAGGAAGTGCTGCTGCGGTCTGATCTATCTGTCAATATGCACGGCACCTGCATCAGCCTGCTTTTATGCTCTGCTCTCATTTCACTATCAGGGACTGTTGTGGCGGTGATCTGATTCTTTTCTCATATTTCCTGTCACTCCATAAATAGATGTTGGGATGTCTGATTGCAAAGCTCCTGTGCTGACGTTTCCTCCACTCTGCAGAGCTGGTTGGAATGAAACAACATGCAGAGCGAGTAGTGATGGATCTCCCAAAGCTGATGAGTGACCCAGCATTTAAATCTATTAAGTCTGTGCATCAGATGAACTGATTTTCTCACAACATTTGCATCGTTTGTTTGCTCTCCTTTAAAGGCAGAGAGTCTGATGTAAGTTCAACCAGTAGCTGCTCTGCCCCAGGATCAAATTAATGTCATTTTATCTATTGTATAGATACTCTCATTTATGAAAAAGAAAATATGCACGAATCTCAGGAATTTTATTGTCAAAAGCTTGCACACCAACTCCAACAGCAGTGAGAAAATGAAATAGTGGATTAGAGCAGTTGTGGAATATCAGCTCCTGTAACTTCTTCAGCTCCAGTGTTGCATGACTCATGAAATCATTCAGATTTGTTCAAATTAAACATTTGGCATCAAACATCCTTCATTAAAATACCACATTTTAAATGCCACTGATGTCATTTGAAAGTAAATAAATGAGGGTGGGAATTAAAAAGCTTGTTGTCAGAGCAGTTCAGCTTCATAGAGATTCATTTAGACAGACAGGAGATGACGGACAGAGAGACAAAGTGTGAGGACAGACACAAGCTACACACCTTTAGTCACTGACCTGAGTTGTCTGACAGACTTCTCTCTCAGCTGCATGCTGAGTCATGCTCTGCTGCCAGGCCACCATTAATAATGAGTTCATATATCCAGAGAGCCACACTTGTCCCCCCTCGTTATAAAACACAGACCTCCTGGAGCTTCTCCACATAATGCAGACGTCTCCAGTGGCAGGAAAGCTTTGAACAGGACAGCTGGAGATTTTGACTCGCTCACAAGGGGAAAAGTCGTCGAGCAATTTACTCAAGCAGGATCATGTCTTCATTTACATTTGTAAGTCAGGAGGCAAATGTAAGCTGATGCTCTTTGAATGGAGTCGACTAGGAAATCTAATTAGTGCTGATGATTGTCCTCATGAATTCATTGTCCTTCTAAGAAAGAGCTTTCATGATTGAAGCGCTGGGGGCTCAGCTGGTTTGGTTTCTAAATCCCATTGCTTCATTTATCTGTAGTTTGAAGCTCTGGTTATTGTGTCTCTTTGTTCAAGCTCAGAGTTATGAAATAAAACAGAGTTTTTAATCATGTAAATAATTTAAATAAAGAGCACAGAGTGAAATCCAGCTCATTATTCAGACTTTTCAGTTATCTTTGACTTATATTTGAAATAGTGGCCTTTTTAACGTGATTGACTTCAGCAGTTCAGAAATGGACCATGGATGCACTGCATGCTTTTCTCTGGCCTGGAGCCTCCAACACGACCCACAGCCTCTAAAATCCTCCATTATTAACATCAGTGTTGCAGGTGAGATCATGACTCATCTGTCAGGTCTGCTGCTCTCAGCCATGTGGGACTAAACTGTTTTTCATTCTGCTTCAGTCAGTTTCCCATTTTCACTAGAGATGAAGTCTCAAAGAAAAATCGTTCATTTTTATCATCAGCTGCTGTGTTTTATGTGATGCTGCAGTCACATGATCAGATTTTCTCAACTATAATTCTGACTGCTTAGAAAGATGCATCGATGTTCATATCAGCACATTTTTAGGATTCTTAAGACATATGTGTTGATTATCTGAGGCTGTTAAGGTGAATCGCCACACACACACACACACACACACACACACAGAGGACCCACAGGCTTAGTTTCCAGCTTCCTGTTTGTTGTGCGTGTTGGTGGTCAGCAGTGACGTCTGTCATTGTAGATTAGTTTACTAAACTTTGACTTGACATGACAACACAAACAGGATGGAGGACATCAGTTCACCAACATAACACCACACACACACACACACACACACACAGTTATTTTAAGTCAGTGTCTTCCAGTCAATCACCAAACAGTCAATATAAAAGCGTCACTCTGTTGTTTGAACAACAAAGTTGTCCAACATGAACACACAGGACGTCCTCCATCATCGTTGTGTTGTTTACAAGGACAACAGAAATTGATAAATGATGAATGTAAAGTGAGGGATGAAGGAAGTTTCGAGCTGACCTTTTTCTTCTTGTCTTTCTCCAGCTGTGTTTTTCCTTTTCTTCACCAAACTTTCCGACACCACAAAAAGAGAGACAAAGAAATGAGTTGTGGACAACAACAACAAGTTGTTTCTGTAGCAGAATGGAAGTATTGTGCTGCTGAAAGACGAGGGTCACATCAGTTCTCTGCCACAGTTCACCAGGTTTCACAGCTCCTTTCTGTTGGTCTGCTGCAGAAAGCACCATAGTGGTTACAGCTGGATGCTGCAGCAGATTGGCTCTGGAAGCTCTTGTAACTTTCTGACACACACGATCCCACTGTTCTGTTCTCACTCACATACTGACCGTTTTCACTGCTGAAAAACTTGACCTCCCTCGTCTCAGTACTGAAAGTGATGAAGGAAAATGAGAGGATCTCAGTGCCTTCAAAATCACACGAGACTCCTTCTATTGCAGAAGGCCGACATTGAAAGGCTCAGTTCCTGAGATAAAAGTGATTGTTGGTCTGAATATTGTTTGGCTCAGTCCTGCTGAACTGCTACAGAGTTTATGTTTGATTGTCTGAGCTGTTCTGTGTTTCCTGGTCTGAAGAAGAAAGCCATCAGGCTGGTGGGAGCTTGTGGTCGTCTGAGGAACCAGAGGTTGTTTCTGATCTATAATGACTGTGGCTTTAATGGGAAGAATGAAAAGATTTCCTCCATGTCTGACTCTGTAACAGGCTTGTCAGCCACTTGTAGGTCATTGATTTCACTCTTTGATGCTTCTGTTAAAACAAAAATCTAAATGATATGTAGCAATCAAAAACGAGAAAAAAAAGAGAAAGTTAAGCAAATTTATAGAAACACTTCAGTCCAGCTATAATGTGGTGCACGTTCTGACCTGAACAGGTTCATACTGTGAGGCCTAATTCAGACCGCACAATGATCAAGGTTTAAAATGACAACCTGACACTGTGGATCTGAGTCTGTGCCACAGGAGAGAGACTGAGACTTTGTTTTTTGAGAGTTGTGTTCCAGCTCTCTGACTGACAGAGAAAGACTTCAGTTGTTCTGATCAGCTCTGACATCCTGCAGAGAAGAAGAACACAAAGCTTCATATGTTAATGGAGGAATATTGATTCACTGAGTGGCCTCACCTCTGAGATGTGAGCACAAGCTAAGAAGGAGATGCAACATCCTGCAGGTTTCTGCCTCTGCTGAGATTCTTCTGTCCCACTGAGAATCAAACACAGCAGCACTGATCTCTGATCAGGCATCAGTGTTAGTCTGGTTACATCAGTGTAGTCCTCCCAAGTCTTTCAGGAGCTTCATTCTGGTGACTGGGCTGATTCAGTGGCTCCACTTCCACTGATTTCATGCTGCATTTCAGGTAAAAAGGGAAACAGTGTGTGTGTGGGTGGAAGTGAGCAGCGATCCCATAAGATCACAGTCTCACACACACACTCCTCATATTAACATGGTGACAGCTTTGCCTGCTAATCCGCATGAGGAGATTAATGAAAACATAATTATTATCATTATTCAGTCGTCTGTTAGGAATAGTAAATTAATGATTTTAATGTTTGATTCTGCTCATTCTGTTCACACCAAGTGCTGATTCAGGTGAGCTGCTCTGTACACGTTCCTCACAGCCCAAAGGGATAAACTGAATGTGTGTGTGCTCTCTGACTCAGCTGGAGCTTCTAAACTACTGACGTCAGCAGGATTCTGGGAAAACTACTGGTCCAGTTTTCATGAAACTTGGTGGGAAAGTGAGTGGAGTGGATCTGAATTTGGGGGTGGATCCACAAGGTGTTTTTCTCTCTCACAGAATGAGTTGGCTTCAGTTGCAGGTTGGCTGCAGGGATGGTCGAGCGAGCTGACCAGTGAATGAAGAGAGGGAGTGTTGTCCTCTGCACATCCACGGCACAGACAGAGCAGAGGAGACACACGGAGACAGCGATGTAACCTGGTCACTGTGTTTTTAGCTGTTAGTCTGATCTCCACGCTGTTATTGGCTGGAGGCTAAAAGCCCACGACTGAAAGGCTGACACCAGAAACGTCTCCAACACAGCGAGATAATGATGATTAGGAGAAGAAGAAAATACAGACACACACTTGTGCTGGGTCATAAGTGATGACTGAGAGGTGATGCTGATGATTATTGTGAATAATTCATAATAACTCTGAGATGTAGTGGCTGTGTTTGCAGGTTAGCTTACCATACAAGAGTGGACTTTGCCTTTGGTGGAGAGATGCACTCTGAGAGCCCTTCTAGTTTTAACCTGTTTGACATCCTGGATATAAACAGATATTGTCAACCCGTCTGTCCGCTTCTCTCTAACATCACTTTGTCTTTGTGGCAAAAATGATATGATGCTTCTTCTGGGAGTGGAGTTAGTGTGGGCTCCGTGTTAGCGTGGACATCTTGACATCCATACACCAGCAACAAAGGGCAGGGTCAATCAATGCATGAATTAACACTTAATTTATGTGCCCCTCCTGTACACATCACATGTTATTCAGGTGTCCTTTCTGCAACAGGTGGACAAAAAATCAGCCTTAACTGTAAATGTGTGAAGCAGCAGGCAAACAGGACACAATCAACTGGAAAAGGATCAGAAACTACAGACAGGAAGCTGAAACAATCTGACAAAGTGCTGAAGGAAAAGCTGAGTACTGGGAGGCTGATTAGCCAATCAGGTGCAGTTGAGGAGGCAGGTGCTGTGACAGGTCATCAGGAGGCTGAGGAGATGATTGAGATGAGGTGTGCAGAGCAGCAGGAAGCCTGATGGACAGGTGAGACATGATGATTCTGTCCAACAACACACACGAGACAGGAGGAGAGCAGCACAAGTCCGAGTTCTGTGATGTTGAATAGTGATGATCTGTCAGTGAATGTTTGATAAAAGACACAATAAAGATCTCAGCTGAAGTCGTGATGTGAAACAAACCAAGAGCTTGTTTTAAGGCCTCCAGCTGAAACATGTTAACGCTCTGCTAACAGGTGGTTTTCAGAAAACATTTGTGAGATTTAAGATGGAGGGCAGATTTTGGCTGATTATGTTGTTAGTTGATGCTGGTGTACAGTTTGGCATTTAAAGAAGCATTCAAAAAACTCTGTTCCTCTCACATTCACTCGCATAATTACAGCAAGCAGGAAGGTGGAAGCAGAAAACCTCGCCTGGCCTCCCTCACAGCTCACCATAAATATTTATGAAGACATTTGAATAATGTGGTTTTGTAACTACAAAATATCATTTGGAGGGAGGAAGAGGAGAGAGTGGGAAGGTGAAGAATGTCAACAAGCAGAGGAGGAGGAATCTGCCACATTTACTCTTTGGTCTTCAGGGGCTGATGAAGGAGACACAGTTTGGATGTGAAATGAATAAGCTGAAAAAGCACATTTTTAGCAGAACAATTTTAGTCGTCATGGTGACACACTTTGAGACGTGTCCCCGTCTGATCTGCTCCTGACAGCCTGATGTGTACTGACAGGAGCTCTCCGCTTATTCTCTGTTTTAGACATCAACACTCCACAACGAGCTCCTTTCCTCTGCATCAGCAGCAGGAAAACAAACTGTGCTGGATGAGCTGGTGGTCAGTGGAGACGAGAACACAACAAGCAGAAGCTCTGACTGCTGATCATCCACCGTCCTGTTTGGTGGAATAGAAAAAAAGGGAATAAATAAATAAAAGCATTTGCTATGAGCTGATGTCCGTTACACACAGAGTCAAACCAAATCGATTTCCACAGAGATTATTCAAAGCCGTGTCCTTCTGAAAACACGTATTAAATCTTCCTCCTGTTTGTGACGTGTTTCCTAAATGCTGCGTGTGTTTTCAACCTGATGAAGATGATTTCTCGTTGTGGTTTGTCTGTTTTCTGAAGCAGCAGTAAGTTGATTTCTGTCTTCCACAGTCCAGCTGGGTATTAGAAAACACTTTGTCCAGTCACATTATTGAGGACATAAAGACACATGTGAGATTGTGGACTCACAGACAGAATGTAAAACAGATGACGGAGAGAAAAGTTGTGATGATGTCTGAGAAACATTCATTCTCATGAAGAGCAACAACAACTTTGATCACCCTGACTGAGAGAGGAGGAGAAAACAGGAACACTGGACCTGAGTGTCTGTCTGTCTCTGTCTCTGCTTCTCTTTATCTCTGTCTCTGTGCCTGTCTCTGTCTGTCTCTGTCTCTGTCTATCTCTGCCTGTCTCTATATCTGTCTGCCTCTGTCTCTGCCTGTCTCTGTGTCTGTCTTTCTCTGTGTCTGTCTGTCTCTGTTTCTGTCTTTCTCTGTGTCTGTCTGTCTCTGTCAGTCTCTGTCTGTCTGTCTCTGTCTCTCACAATAGACCAAACAGAATATATTAAAATTCCCCAAAGTGTTTTGCTTGCTGTCTGTGTTTTGGTTCCCATTGCTGTCTATGAAGACATGACATAATCATGTGTGTTGTTGGAGTGCAGTCAGTTTTCTGCAGACGTTTCATTCAGAGTCTGTTTCTTGTCTCTAATGCTTAGAGCTTAATGTGCTTAGAGCTGCTTAATGAGCTTTTACACTTCACTTCCACCAGGGAGGCCTGATGGAGCCTGCATATTAATGATGTGTATTCATGTAGATTATGTTCATGTCTAACAATAATAATGTGATATTATTATTTCTATTGCTCTGTTGCACTGATCACCTGATTTCAGTGCTTGTTCCACCTGTGTGGAGCAGGACAGCAGACAGTTTGGATGTTGGTGAGCTGCACATGGATCCTGTTTATGTATTTTACCATCAGATTTACAGGAGGTTTACTCTGCTGTACTGAGGATGATGTCTGGCAGCATGTTCAGCGTTTACTTCTCTCTTGATGTTTTACTCACGTCTGGTTCACATCTGTAACCAAACATCTGGCTTGGTTTGTCAGTCGTGTCTCCAACCCAAAGTCAGTTTTGTCCACCTTGATACTCAACAATCAGCTATCTTACACATTTTCCCTTTAGAGTTTTAATGGTAACAAATGATCAGGGTCTGAATACTGCAGTTTGCTCCTTGGTGAGTAATTAAATGTATAATTAGCATGTTTGACAGAATTCATTTCCCATTGTTGCTGTAATTCTCATATTTATTGTATCCTGATGAGGTTTTGTGGTTTTTCTTCTTTCTTTATGCTCATTGAAATCCCTCAGAGGTCTCAGGCTGCCGTTTTGTCTCCTGTTCTGCAAGCTTGGCACATTTTGTGGACAGATATGTGTAATTTATGTAGTAAAGAGAACAATTTGGATGATAGTCTTATCTTGGGAAAAGCACAGCTACTAATTTCAGTGATTTAAATAATTGTAATTATTGAAGCTACTGGATAAATCTGTGACGCAGTCATCCATTAAGCTCAGTGAAATTCCCACAGAAACAAAATGTGGTTCTGGCCTTCGCACAGAGCAGCTCTGCTCATAGAACATAAAAGTGTTTACTTCACACTTCTTCAGCCGCAGATTTTAACTTAATTTAGTTTGTGTTGTGTTGTACAAAGCAGTCTCAGTGGGGCAGTTAAATTCCATTTTCTTTTATGGTTTGATACAACAAAGAAAGAAAGAAACTCACTGAACTGATATTGTGTGTGTGTGTATTGTTTGTAACAGCAAACAACACACACACACACACACACACACACACTGATCCAATTGACAGCTGCTTGTTTCTGTAACATCTGTGACTCCAACAGCAGCAGCCTCCTTCATGTCAACAGCTGAGGCTGCACTGAGACACCAGATGGACACAGTTTGATTTGTCACAGTGGTGTTCAGAGGAGATCATTTCATGGTTCAGGTGTGTGTGTGTGTGTGTATGTATGTGAGACCAGTGTGGATGCTCTCCTGTCAGGTGGCGTCTGTCAGTCATGTGACTAACACAACATCATGTTGCTTTGCTGTGAGCAGACATGCAGCAGCTGTAATCTGGATTCACACATGAGGACGAGGGAGAGACGACTGATAGGCAGTTAAAAGACAAAAGTGGGATTTCCTCTGGCCTGCTGCTTTCAGTGTTTAGCAGCAGATCATTAAAATGCACAAACAGTAGACAAGCCTGCCAAACAGTAACATGTCTTAGTATTTACTGACATGTGGTGCAGCTGACATCAGGGAAGGTGGAGACGTTGAATGAACACAACTTTTAATAACCTTCCAACTGATAACATCACCATTAAAACCTTAGTTTACATGACATCATTCCCATTGATTTATTGACTGTAAACTTTACTTATGAAGTGAAGATCAAAGTCAAGTGTCAAACTATTTTCTTGTCAGGAACTTGTTTAAGATGTTTTCTGAGTCTCCAGAGTGTTTAAAGTGCAGGTTTGTTCCACTCTGTGTTGAGTCAGTGAACACTTTCTCATCATGATCTTTGTACACTGTCACTTATTCAGTTTGTGTTCTCCACTGAAATATTTCATGCATGCAGTATTTACTTTGTTAGGCTTATTTTAAATTTCGCCCTGAGCTCAAATATCATATTCCACACTGGTTCCGTTCAAGCCCTGGATTAACTGGAAATCCCAGGTGTCATTTTCAGGTTGTCTCTCCTGCACTTGAAAAACATTCATATGTGTAGCATCACATTTATATATTTTATATATTTTATATATATTATATATTTTATAATGAGGAGGGCAAAAAGGCTCTGCAGAGGCACAGACTAAACATGAAGATGAACTTATAGAGGCCATCCTCATAGACGTGGATCTCTGCTGTCCTCCTCATCACTGGATGCCAGACATCGAGGTGGGACAGCTAAAGACTTGTCCTCCAGGACACAGAAACATGTCCATTGAGGTCACTGAGTGTGTCTCCTGTTTAAACGGTCATGCATCAGTCATCAGCCATCAGTCCAGTGTCTCTGGAGGACAGTAAGCTGTCAGCCAGCACATCAGCAGAGCTGACTGTAGACTTGGTTGGCAGAGAGGACTGATGATGAGGAGGGATAACTGTGGAGACAAAGGTCAAATCCATCTGTATGTCATTGGACAGGAAGACAAGAGGACTAACTGTGGACTAACTTGACGTGTGTTGCCATGAACCTGTGCTCCGTGTTTTGTATGTGGAAACAAAATGACCAGATGACTCTTGTAGTTGTTGTGTTTGTCCACTTGTTCATTTCCTGCAGTCGCACGTGAAATGCTGATCCCAGTGAGAGCTGCTCCTCAAGTGTGTTTGTGAAGTTTGGGATCCTGTTTGGACGCTGTGTTATCTCAGCCCTCAGCCAGTGAAATCAGCCGCTAAATTCTCATCAGATACTCTTTATGTGACGGCCACAGATCGGTAACGAGATAATTGCTTCCCTGATGAAACCGGGGGATTGTGGGTAATCAGATAAGTATTCTAATCAGAAGGTTTTAAAGGCTGACCACCTAATTACATGCTGGGTTATGACTCTCTTACTGTCTATTAGCTTATATTAGCTGGCGTATTGGATAACAAGTTGGCGGATGAGCACGGAGGCTTTTGTTTCAGTCGTGCCCCGACACTCAGCAGTGCCAGCAGAGGAGAGAGGAACACTTTATGTTCCTGTACAGCAGGTTTGTTGTAGCCAAGTCATCCGGTGCTTTGTGTTGGTGATCAGAGGCTGACTGATGGAGTGGAGCTCTGTGTGGTGCCCTCAAACAACAAACTTTACTCAGTGACTTTGGTGAATGTGACTCAGTGAGTGTAGAAACCAGAGGAGCTCCGTCAGTGGAGGTGAACTGAGCCTCACGTGGTCTTTGAGTCCTGCAGGACTCAGTGCTGGTGTCCTCCGCTGGTCTTTTGGCAGTCAGATTGGACTCAGTGGTAGACAGCAGCTGGCAGGGAGAAAATAGCTGCTGTTTGTGTCTTTGCACTTTGTTTCCCATCAGACTTGAAGCTGGTGGCTTTTCAGCCTTTTGACTTGACTTTTCTCAGTGTGATGAGACAGAAGAGTCACATGATCAGTCAGTCAGAGATGATGTGATGCCTGATCAACACTCGTGTTGATCAGGTGTTAATTCATGCAAAGACATGAATTACTTTTACTCATTTCTCACATACTGATACTTCACATGAACACTGGATCCTCCAGTCTCATCTTTCACCTCATCATGTGTGACATGTATTAATGGACCATGTGTAAGAATATTTCAGAGGTGGACTACATTTGGTTTCCATTCCGTCCATTAGAATCAATGAGTCCATCACCACATCTGACAGCTTCAGTGTCATTTTAATCAGTCAGCCACAGTCTGAACTTCCCCTCTTTAACCTCCTGCCCTCATTTTATCTCTCATGTTTCACTTTACGGAGCAAATGAAGATGAATTAATGAAATGTTGTCTCTTCCAGACACCAGATTAAATCATCTTAATGTTGAACACTTTCTTCTGTCCATCTCTGCAGTCACTTTATTGACTAACTTGCTCTCAGTCTTGTGTGGGCTTGTTGAACACTTCCCCTCTGATCCTCATCCCAGTGTCTGAACACAAGTCTGTTAAGCATGAAGGACCAGTGAACATCTCATTCATCCTGTGGATCATTTGGTCTGAGCCAGACTGTGAAGCTGCAGCTCTCTAACTGAGAGCAAAGGCAGGATGTGAAACATCTTCACAAGACGTTCATTTAGAATCTTGTTCACTTTGTTCAGACATCATTCAGCCGAGTTCAGCAAAATGCAAACTAATACAGAAAGGGTTGTTTCTTTCTTTTTTCCCCTCCATCTTGTTTCCACGTGTCTGTTTGTTTTCTCCTCTTTGGTTTCCCTCCAGTCACCATCCCAGCTGCTTCCTCCTGTAGTCCAGTGACACTGAGACATCAAACTGGATTAATCAGCTCTCAGCATGTACACTTTACATCTCACTGCTCCAGTCTCTGCAATACAAAACAGGATGTTTGTGTCTCTCCACTGTAATTTGTCTCGCTCTGTTGTTTCTTCTATTATATTAATACAATGTTTTACTTTGTGCAGTCAAGCGAGCGTCTTTATGACTAATACGCTTAATTACCAACCACAGCTTTAGTGTAGAAGACAAACCTCTGCAGTCAGGGTAAAAGCTCTTTGGCTGAATCTTTGTTTATTACATTCTCACCAAGAGAAAATAGTTTTTAATCAGCTCAAGCAGGATTACATTTTAGAATCTGAAATGTTTATCATGAAGTGACAGAAGCTTCTGCTAATGTTCTTTCTGTGGCCTCTGTTAGAAAATCTAATTAGAGTTTAATCTTGTCCTCTTGAAATGATCGTCCTCATAAGAAGAAGCTAATGTGGTTAAAATGCTGGGGGCTCAGCAGGTCTGGACTGCGTTTGGTTTGGTTTCCCAAATGTCTTCATGTCACCTCCCTCTGGTTAAAGCTCACGTGTCAGCTGCGTTTTTAAAGAAAATGTAGAAAACTACTTCCACCAACAAGCACCATCCATCTGTCACAGCTGTTTGCAACTCATCTCTCTGTCCTGCCAGTTAAAAACTAAATGATGAACTTTCACTCCTTTGTGTTTAATGTGACATCATAAAGTCAGTCCTCTCACTGAATAACAAAATGTTTTTGCTCACTTGATCTCCAGCTGTGTGCTTCCCCTGTCAGACATGGCAGAGTTCAGCTTTAGCTGCAGTAATCCCTGTATTTACAAAGTCACTCTCACGTTGAGAGCTTTGCTCTGTTCAAGACCACTGAGCTGTTGACTTCAGCTGCACTGACGTGATGCAAAGGAAACACATGCAGCTTCATTAAAGACTGACACAACTTGTCAAAAGCAAACTATGCACTTGATTCTTTCAAAGGTTGAACAATTATTAAGAATTTCTTTTGTAGGGATTTTGTGACTGCACTTTACAGTGTTTATCTGAGCGAACTCCCTCAATGTAATGTAATATTTTGAAATTTAATAAGAGAATGTTTCTGGTGTCCTGAGGGCTCTGGCAGAGGAGCTGCAGGGGTGATCAGACTTACTGGGAGTCACAACATCTGAGATGTAACAGAAGCCTGACATGTAATGTTTCACCACATCAGTAAATGAACATTAAAATCACCTGTGAAAGTGACAGGCAGCAAGTGAAGGACACTGAGGGTCAGTGTGATCTGTAAGCACCTCCACAGCAGTTACAGACAGGACATGTTTCTTCTTCTGTGCCTGAGTGGCCATAAAAGGCAGTAAACAGTTCTGCCCCACACACGTTAAGAATAGATTTTAGGAGCAGCCTTTTATATTTACTGAAGATTTGAATATTTAACTTAAAACTCCTCAAGCTCAGAAGACAACTGAGAGATGACGGGCAGAGCAGCTCTACATTTCAGTGAGGATTCCTCATTTCAAAAAGTCAAACAATTTTCTCAGGTCCACAACAACATGAATGGACTCAGACTTTCGTCCCTGGTGGATTTGGTTGCTATTCATCAACTTTTAATGAAACATTGAATCTCCCCTCCAGATTTTTTCTCTTTTAAAACTGATGTTGAATAACCAGCCTCACTGCTCAGGCAGTTTTCATTATTCAGACTGTTGTACAACAGCAAAATAAAACGTCTCTTCTTGTACTGGCATGAAACATCTGTAGACGCCGTCAATCTCACATCTGGAAGATCCGTGTGGAGCAGAAAGTCTGCATCGACACCTCTGAGGTTAGCTTTGGAGCAGAGACCTGAACCCGATTCAGACTCGTCTCACTCACAACCAGCTGGAGGCTCACATACAAAGTATTGGTGATAAATGGCCAGCAAGTAATTTAAATAGCTGAGCACATTTTTCTTCTTCAGTTCTCTCTTGTGAGGAGAAGACTCTTAATGATACAGCCATATTCCATCTGTTTATCACACATGATGACCACACTGTATTCATTCAACATAATTAACCCTTGAAGTGAATGGGAATGTACTCTTAGAGACTTCAGACTAATCTAATGTTTTGCTTCTAATGCATCAAATATTTCTCTCAAAGTCACAGCCTGAATTGTTTATGTTTTCAGCATGAGTTTACATTATTTTCTGCTCTCATATTAGAAGTGAATGTCAGACTGTTTGCAGGTTGATAAGAAGGCTGAATCAAATGTAAGCTGACTCCTTATCAGGTTGTTAGAGCAGAACTGTCACAGTGAGTCACAGATCTTCATGGAAAATTAAAGTGCAGATCTCAGACGGGTTCAGCTGTGCCTTTAGATTTCTCACACATACAGACGTCTGCTGTTTCTGTCACTTTGGACGATTTGATGATGATTGCAAAGTTGTTTTATTTTCAGGAGCTGTTGATTTACTAGTTAGTATTGAACCAGTATTGAACACTAATTAATAAATCTGCAGTGAGTCACGTTGGGCCCACTGTGTGAATCAGAGCACTGATTCATATTCAATGAGGACGTTGGCTGCTGATTGAGACTCTTGTTGTTTTAATGTTGCTCCTGGTGAGTGAATGTGTCTTCAGTAAGGCAGGACTCCACATAAATCTGAATGCACTGCATGTGTTCACATGTGGACTCCTGCAGCACCACAGCTGAACCACGTACTGCTGAGTCTCTGAACAGGTGATAACCACATTTCCTCTCCCTTTGTGTCTTTTCCCCCTAAAACCCATCCATTACATTTATTATCGCTATTTTCTCTGGTCAGATTTTACTGTTAAATCTCATCCCTGCAGCTACACAGAAGGTTCTTATTCTCAGCACTGAAACTTTTATTTCTTGGCTTTCTGCAGACGTGCAGCAGCAAATCTGAGCAATGCGATTTGACTCCTGCTGCAGGGGTTGAGGCAAACAAGAACCAATTAAAAGCTTCAGCAGCTGTTGTGTATCTGTAAATGTGTCTGACTGGTGGTCACACGTCACAGAGCAGCAGGACAGGGACAGCAGCAGGACATGTCCTCCAGTGTTTAGTGTGTTCAGATGAGAGGCTGGTCAGCTGCCTGCTGGTCAGTGATGAGGACAAGTTCAAGAAGTGAACACAAATTAAAACTGCAATAGAGATGGTGCACTCATTCAGCATCCTTATATCAACTAAGCTGAATTTAACCCCAGTGAAAACATTTTTACACTGTGCTCAGTCCCACTGCAGCAAAAGCAAAGTGGAGGTGCTGATTTGAAACAAATTGGACAAGAAGCCTCCAATTACTGCTGCGCTGTTTCAGTTTTGTCCCTGAGTGCCACCTTTTACAGAAAACAAAACAGAAATCAAAGATGGAGAGGTCGTGGCTGCGAGATTAAGAGAGGAGGAGAGACAACGGCCTGAGAATATACTTTATCAAAGTGCTTCTTGAGAAGAATTGAGGTGTTTTGGTTGAGCAGCAGGAGGCTCAGGTCAGTTCTCTGTCACAGCTCAGCTGGTTTAACAGCTCTCTCCTCGTCACCTCTCAGCTGGAACAGTTTGTGTTTGCTGCACAGAAAAAGTCCAAAGCAGATCAGACTGTGAGCTGGAGCAGCTTGGTGTGACAAGGCAGATGCAGCTGTCCATGGAGACATGTCTTCTGGATGTTGTAATTCTTGGTTAGAGCTGACTGGGAGGCTGGTGGAAGCTGAAGAGCGGATGCTGGTTCTCTCAGTGTACGTTCAACACTTACAGTCACTTCATCGGCCACAACGTAAAGCACCTTTTGTCTGGAGTTGATTATCAAACTGTTTGTTATGACACAAAGCTTTTCTGTTTCAGATTCTGTTACAGTTACGACAGAAAAGACAGAGACGTGCTAACAAGTGTGGAAACAGTGAACAATTTGCTAAGTATTGAAATGCTTTGCTCACGTTGAAACTGATTATTTTTCTCCTTCTGGTGTGATGATGAAAAGATGGTAATTTACTGTGTTGTTGAGGGAAATAAGCTGGAAGCTGTGCAGGCTGTTTGTCATTCAGTGATGAAGGATTATTTTTATTTCTCAAGTGGAATACATTGAATATTTACACACTCATTGACACAGCAGGTGATGATGATAGAGCTGCAATCATACTGAAGAGTTCATCACTTTATTTCCTCTGCACTACTGAGGCTGCTGATTCCTCAGCATTAATGTATTGGAGCTCTGACCAACATTATGAAGAGGAACCTTTTAGAGATGCATGACTGAACCACTGGGCTCAGTGATGTGACCAGTTTTAGTGCCATCATAGAAAGCACATTTACCAGCCATTATGTTATACTAATTATAATTCTGTGTCGAGCTGCTCCACATGCAGGTGGTACCTGAACTTTTCCATTATGTGAGGTTTTATTCAGACTGAAAGCACTGAATCATTGCACACCATCACTGATAGCTGAATAAAGAACAAGTGAGTGTATGAAACAGGATGCTGGGAGCACAGCTCTACCTCTCTGTTAGAGCTGAATACAGGGAGGACAGAGGAAGTGAAAGTCAGCTCCCAGTGACCACTTCTTCTCTCGCTCTTTGTGTCCTGCTCTATCTCACAAGTCAATCCTGCCCACATGGATGACGCTGAACGTCACATTTACTCACAGTGCAGTCGTCTACAAATACCCCAGTTTGATTTTGCTTGGTGTAAACTGCCTGATTTGATGTCTTTCAGATGTTTCAATGTCTGCATTTTCAGACTTTCACGTGATTCTTTTTTGTAAGGTTGATAGTTTTCATTTAAAGTCAAACAGGCTGTGAGACATTTGTGAGAAATCATTAAGAGTAAACTCTGCTGGAGGACTGCAGTGTGTCTGAAGTCTGTGGACCACATCATGAAGAAATGTGTCAAACATGTAATGATGAATAATTTTTATGTCCCTGTGGCAGTTAAGTTTGTATCAACGCCACACGGATGAAATCAGGATGTTGTTGACTTCCTTCCTGTTTTCCTATCAGAGCAGAAGTCATATCAGGAGAAACAAAATGTTTTTTGGCCAATAAACATAACAATTCTCCTTTTTCTCCAGAATAGAAGTTGTTTACTTATACTGTCAGCCAGAGACTTACAGCCTGTTCATGTGCTGTGTTTTAGCTTCCTGAGTCGTTTACAGTCAGCAAAGTTATCATTCTGACAGTATTGTGACTTCCATGATGTCTTAAAGTACTGACAGTGTCAGCATTTAGGTTCGTTCATCATGACAAGGCGGCACGGCTTCAGTTTGAAGCTGCCCGCTGGTCTGCATCAGATCCGGCTGCAAACACAAAGAGAAGCTCTGCCTCTTGTGGAGATACTGCAGAGTGAAGATCTGCTCTGCTCTGCGTCTCTTCAGCTCTGATGGAGCTTCAGAAACAGCATGGCTCAACAGTGTGAGTCTGATGGAGATGACTGATGAAGCCTCAATCAATCAATATCAAGCTGTTCAAGCTGTGATATTTGATCAAACACAACTTGTTAAAATGTCTAAATTCTTACCAATTCAGAACCAAAACGTACTGAACCGATCTCACGTATACACACAGAGTTAACTTGTTAATTAGGTGTCATCATGTCGGACTGAGTGTGAGGTGGAAGATGTCAGAGTTGTTGTCATCAATAAAGCTGTCCAGTGCTGATCATCTGTCATCCTGCTGAAAACCTCTGGGCTCGACTCGTCTTCTGTCGATGAGCCTCAGCCACACACAAAACGCCTTCAAGCCATATCTTCGACTTCACCTACAGAGTAGTTGGTACCTGTGATGTCTGATTGTGAGAGGTGAGTGGATGAGGAACACACTGACTTGTTGTTGTCAGTTTTTAAGAAGACTCAGTCTGTAGCTGCTGGTCAAAGTTGCACATCTTGTCTAAAAAACAAATCATCTTTCTGTGCAAACCTTCAGCAGCTCCGTGTACAGGATCACAGCCTCACGACTTAACAAGCCCTTCAGCCAAAGACTTTGAAGAAGAAGGTGCCCTCTCGTCTCTGCCTCCCCACAGAGCAAACCAGCCGCCCCCTCAGCTGGATGAAGGTGTGGAACCCCTGTGAGTGAGCCCCCACTATAGCAGGAGTGTGTTTCTCTGTGGGAGGTTTACACAGTGAGCACCACTGAGACAGATGGACAGACAGACAGTGAGACGTGTGTCTGCACAATGTGTCTTGTGATGTTGGTCCTTCAGGGAAAATGATAAATGGGATGAGCAGCCGTGTGCTGATGTTGTTCTCCCTCAGTGACACAGTGAGTCAACTGCTGCTCGTCCTGCTAAAAACCTCTTATCAGACTGACTGCCCCCACGTGTATGAGGGCACACACACACACACACACACACACACACACACACACACACACACACACACACACAGGACGGTAAAAGCCAGAAATCTCAGCTCCTCACCCTGACAGTGAGTCCAGACTCCCTGCAGAGGAGCCTCATTTTACTCAGAGCTCATGACCACAGATCAAAGTTTTGATTGCAGATTTTCTGCTTCTGCCTCAACAATGGAGGCTTTTTTCCCTTTAAACCACTGAGTTTAAAGGGAAAAAAGCCTCCATTGTGAATGTCATGAATGTGAAGTTGTCAGGGCAGGGCAAGTGAAACCCAGCAAAGTGTTGTTGTTGTGCTCTGCTCCCACATCAGTCAATAGATTGTTTATTGTATGCTCCATAAGTCATGCTTTGACACCTATGAGTTACAATCAGTCCACATGCAGTTTCTCTAATGTTTTATATCTCAGTGCTGTGGCTCCGCAGCATACATTTAACTTCCTCTCAATTTCCTATTCGAGTGAGTGAAGGCAGGGGGATGTCTGAAAGCTCCCATAAGGCCTGTTTATATCTCACAGTGCTGATGGAGCTCTGACTGTACTGGATGAGGCAGGATCACTCCTCTTCTGCAGAGCAGCAGTAGTCGGGTGTGAGGAGGGTGTGCATGTGTGTGATGAGCACAGCTGAGCAGAGTTTTGACTCCCGGGAAGCAGTTTATTTGAGAAGTGAACAGGCTGTTGAATCTGGTTATCAGTGTAAGTGTGACAGTACGTGTGGTCTTTCTCACTGAAGACAGTGGAGAGAAGATGTTTCTTCTTCTTTCCTTCAAGCAGAATTCAGTTTCATTTCAAACCTGTTCATGTTTACGTGATGTTCGTTTGCACTTCCTGAAACTGTTGAAGCTTTTTCTTGTTGTTACCTTCAGTTTATCTCTGGAGCTTTAAATCAAATCAAATTGTGTCTCAATGGGAAATCAGACAAATCAGTCAGAATTCAGATCTCTGTGACTATTTTTGATATTATTAACCTTTTTTGCTAAATATCTGGATTTGTTTTGAACATATATAAACTCAATTGATTTCCTTCAAAGTTTTGTGTGTATGCACACACAAACCAAGAAGAAGGTTTACAGCTGAAACAGCAGGTGCTTACATGTGACTGCAGGAGCTCACATTGTATTAAACTAACAGTATTGAGACTGTGAGGACAAGAACAATAAAGCTGTGTGTTACAGGTCAGCAGAAAATCTGATGATCAGTTTCATGTTTCTGGAAGCGTTTTCTCGTTGGTTAATAAGCCACAGAGTTTTCCTTGAATTCATCAGTCCTGTCTGTCAGCCCTGCACTTTACTCATGGAGCTCATTTTATTTCTTCTTTTTCCATGAGAGAAGCAACAAAGCGGGATGGAAGCCACCCGTCTCCTCTTTTCTCATTATCAGGGATATGAATCTGACACAGTAATTATCCTGTCTCATGCACTTCATGGTTTATAACATTTTTTGTAACATTCAGCTCCACATAATTTACTTCCACTGAAAATATCACCATATGGGAAACACTTTCTGCCTTCAGTGAAACTACTGCAGTCAGGTTATCTCTCTCTCCCCCCCCCTCTCTGTCTCTCTCTCTCTCTCTCTCTCTCTCTCTCTCTCTCTCTCTCTCTCTCTCTTACTCACACACACACACACACACACACACACACATAATAAGAATTCAACGACATTAGCATGCAGAGTAGAAAGAAATGAAAGGCAGAGTTCTGTTTTTCATTGTTGAAGACATTCATGCTGTTTGTGTGTGTGTGTGTGTTTGAAAGTAGAAAAAAAGAAGACAAATGTGTGTATCTTCTCAGCTGTGAATTTATTTTACATAATGACACACATTAGCATATTTTACACTGTTAATGTGCTGATGCAAATCAGTTCAACAGGTTTAAAATATTGATGTGACTCTCTCTAAAACTTCCAAAAGTGTCTGTGATTGGACCGTAATTTAGTTTTAATGTTCAAGTTCTGCTGTGTTGCTGTCCAGTCCACTTGAGTCCCAGCAGCGTTGAAGTCATTTGTTGTCGTCCAGAGGCTGAACTGGGCTGCATCTCTTTGTCAGAGCGAGGTGAAGAGGCCTTCTGAGGAGTGTGTGTCTGCTAGCTGCTGCTTGAAATGACTGTGAAGTGTCTCTGCCATCCATTCAGTCCATAATAAGTCCTCTCACATTCACAAAAACCACCACAGACAAACATTTAAGTGTCACAGGCTTCAATCAGTGAGTGATTCAACAGATGAAATGCTAAACATATGAACACATCTCTTAACTTCACTTTAATCTGCGTCCAGAAGACTTTTCAAAGCTCACCATGTCCTAAAGTCCATGTCTCTACGACGTCTGGGCCGATACATTCACAGACATTATTGTGTGTGCGCAGGTTTTTCAGAGGCTCAACCAGCAGAGTCACAGATTAGAGGAGTGTTTGCTTGTACGTCTCAGTGAATGTTTCTACACAGCTGGACTTCACACAGCTGGTTGATGATTGACAGCAGCCTGTCAGTTAACGTGTGTCACACATCATGCAGATTCAATATAAAACCAGTGAAATGTGGAAAATCACCACATTAGATCCTGAGATTTAAATGGACTGTGTCATGTTTGCTATGAGGGTTTTTATGGGAATCTCCTGCATTTGTACTCTGTTTGTTTTTATGTCTCTTTGGTCTTTTGTTTTTGTTTGAACACATCAGATGGAGTAAATGGAGCAGATGCTTCATATACTGTGATTCTATCTCATGCTAATTGCCGGTTACCCTTCCAGATTACAGATTTTGTGTAATCAATAACTGAACACGCAGTTTTGTGACAGCTTTAACAGAACTAAAACTTTTTGTCTGGGCTCATTCATATTTGGTACAGAGAGTTTGGTAAGTGAGGTCGCTATTAGTATCTACTTCTGCCTTCACTTTAGCACAAAGTGCTTTTCAAAGACATTATCTGCAGCACAGAATGAAATTACTGTTTCTGGAGACATCATAAAATGATTTCAATCCTGTGTGAGAGTCCTGAGGTTTGCAGTGCCATGAAAATCAAAAGGAAGAGAAAAAGAAAATGTCTGAGGTGTTTTTAAAGCTTGGATGGAAAGAAGGTTGACTTCTTTGTGGACACCGTGGCCCACGAGACTCTCCCTCAGACATTAGCATATCTCAGCGAGCCTTGGGAGAGTGATAATGTAGTGAGGAGATGGAGGGAAGATGGCTCTTTCAGTCAGCTGGCAGTATTGCTCAGGAACAATTTTACCATCAAACAATTATCACAGCAGAAGTCCATACAGTCTTTCTGTTCTCTGATTGTCCACTCAGCTGAAGATATAGCTGGGAGCACATTACAGATCCTCTGTGGGTTTACACAGAGCTGAGCCCGAGCAGCAACACTGCTGTGTGAATGCTTTAAGAGCCACCACAGACTCAACGGGGTCAAACTGGTGAGGTGGAAGCAAAGTGTAACAGGAGCCAGAGGAGGAGGCACAAGTGGAACAGCTCATTTCAACAGAGCATCTTGTTGTGAGAGTGGATGTTGTCTGGTGTGTGTCGATCAGTGAGTCGACTGCCAACACGTGAACCTCGTGACCTGAACTGACCTGACAGTTTGAGGCCTTCACAGACGTCAGTCCACTTCATGTGACAGTCGTGTGTACGCTGACACATTCACAGTCAGCCGAAGCCTTAAAGACAGCAGTTTGTGCACAACAGGTGAAAGATCTTTCATAAATGATGGAAGGATTTTGAGTTTTCAAAATGGCGTCTTTTTCCTTCATGAACGCAGTCACTTGTGGGTTGTGAGTGTCTCACCTTTCTGTCTTTGTCCTCCCACTTTCTCTCTTTTCTTTCTCTTCAGCTCAAAGTCATTCAGTCTCGGTTCACATTTTCTCTAAAAAGTGCAGTACAGCGTACGTGTATGTGTACTCTCCTCTCATCTTGTCCTGCATCACAAGTCGTTTCAGTGTAGAGCTCGACTTTCATTTGTCCGGCTTCACACGCTCATCAGCTTCTCTTGACTCTTTCTACATAATAATAGTTAGACATGCAATACTTGTGCAACCTGCCCATCACACAGTCTCTACAAGGTCTCTGTGACCTCTCTGAGCAGAGAGGGTGAGGCCAACACTGGGACTGCAGGTTCACTTTGAGGTGCACTTCACAGGGATTCACAGAGCAAAGTACTTAAAACACAAACAGTTTTCAGCTTTTGTTCATATTTCTTCATGCAGTGCACATATAACAGGTTAGCTCTCATAACATTTCAATAAATAAAAGGTTAGCTCTCATAACATTTCAATAAATTAAAGGTTAGCTCTCATAACATTTCAATCACATTTCAGGCCTTAACCGTTTCCTTCTAATTGAAGCATTGTTGTGTTGAGTCGCCCTTTTACTGAGCTGTGTCCTCCTAATTATAGTTATTTGAATAAGCTCCACCTCAGCTGCTCAGTGTGGGGCCTGAGACCAACTACACACAGAAAGACTGCAGCTGGGCTTTTCACTGCCTTTGGTTTGAAAAGTTAAATTATTGATGCTGGGTTTGGTTTGAGCCGTCATAATGTTGCAAAGTTACAGTGAATCTGTTTTGGCCCAACCAAAAGTAAATGAGTTTTCTTTTCACAGTTTTTTTGTGATGTTTTTCTAAAAGGTAGATATTTATTGTGTTTTGTTGTTGTTGTTGTTGTTGGGGTTTCCATCAGCTGGTGTCAGAATTGAATGAACCTGCTGCTTTCAGAGAGTGTTGCATTTTGGGTCGTTTGGAGCTGAATGGTCCTGAGCTAACAAGTTCCCCCCTCATTTAAAAACAAAATTTCCTGTTGATATTTTCACTGCAGAAATGGACGACACAGAAACTGTCAGTCAGGCAGAGAAGAAAAACAGTTTAGAGAACATGATGTAAGAAATGGTGAGCTGAAATGACAGTCAGAGAAAGTTTTTCTTTGCTTTGAGTCCTGATTCCAAGAGCCTGACATGAGAGAGTGTGAAGACATGACTGAAGGACAACATGAAGCAACACCTTTGACTGACTGCACTGGACAACACTGGGACAATCTACACAAAGCTGAGATTTCAGCATGACTGGAAGGATTTTCCAATAGTAATAACTTTGGCTGAAATCTTTTACCAGCAGTTCTGTGACTTTTCCATGACAAACGTTTTGATTTGTTAGAGCAGGAAAGCCAGCAGGTGTGATTAATAAGACTAACGATGATTTGTCTGATTTAGCTTCAGCGGTTCCAGGTGGGTTCATGAGTGTGCTAACTCTCTGCTTTAACGAGACGCTGCAAAGGAACAGAGCCAGCGTTAATGAGATTGATTACACCTGTGATTTTCCTGCTCTGACAGGTAAACACGTCCCAAACAAGGAGAGCTTTTTAACTAAACGATGAGACAGTTAAATCAGGCAGGCAGAGCTCAGGGTGTTTGGACGAGGTTGAGTGTTTGCATCCCCACAGAGTTAAAATTGTGAAGTTTAGAAGAGAAACCACATGAAAAAGAGTTATGTTGGCTCAGGTTTTAATGGTCATGTTGTTTGTGGTTTTTGTTAAAATGTGACTTTCACTGTGTGGATGTCAATAGGATTTTAGTTCATTCCTGACAGAGTTTCTGATTCATTTCTCGTGCAGCTTTAAATTAATGAGCCTTCACATCAGTGGTCTGATGTTTCAGGGTGGACACTGAGCTCAGTCTGAACTAAATCCCACTTTTCTCCTTTCAGTGGCTGTCGCTCATCTTCTCTTCTGCTGTCTGCTCTTGTTTCATACTTCATGCACACAACACAAACACAACACGCATATTTCTACCTCTGAACACGAACATGAGAACTGAATTGGCCTCAAATCACAAATGGAAAGTTAAAAGTGCTTTTCACATCACAGTAAATCTTTTCCACTGTCAGGATTTTAATCAGTTAATGCAAACCTGCTGAGCCACAAACTCCTCCAGTTTGTTCACTTCACGTTCAGAACATCCCAAATCTTTACAGACTCTTCGTGCTCTCTCCAGATGAAATACTGGACACACAGACTCCAGTCTAATCCAACTCTTTCCATCATCAACCCTGAAGCTACATGTTTCATGTGGTCCCAGACAGAGAGAACTTGGGTTTGAGGTGGTGAATACAAATGTGTTCAGAATACATCAGTGGCCAAAAGGCATTAGGCTGCAGATCAAGCCGCTGTTTATTTATCTGTGTTTCCATCCATTTGTGATCAAGTGGAGCAGTGCAGGAGTGCAGTGCATTTGTTCCTGTTCTGTAGCTCTGTGAACTGTAATCCTCAGGATGGATTGACTTTGCAGTCACATAAATACAGGAGGAGAGAGTGTGACTTCACTTAACATGTTGATGCTGTTGTGTGAAACTGCCCACAAAGTGACCTCATCTGTGCTTTAACCAGTGACATTCAGCGGAATATACAAAAGATGTCCAATGTGTCAGTGTGCCTGTCCGTGGTGCTGACTGAGAGCCTGGATAGACCATCTGTGCAGAGCTGTAGTTCCTTCATTCCACAGTCCACACAGTGAGTTTCCTACCTTGTCGTCCACTGTCAGCTCTTTGAACTCCCTGCTATTCTTGGTCAGACTCTACCGACCAGCCGTGCTGTTACTCAGCAGAAAGAAAGGCCTTGTTATTGTCCCTCTGTCAGTCACTGCACAGAGGACTCCTGCCTGTTTAACATACTGGGTCCCATACAAGAAGACATTTGTTTCACACCAACATCCAGTTTGACCTGTGAGTGCAAAAATCATTTTATTGTCCTCAAAATAAGTTTGCCAATAACACTGAGATATTCCACCCAAAAGAGTTTAATAAGCAGGTGTGCAGGGCTCACAGCTGTCAGTCAGAAAATGTGGCCATCTCACAGTCAAATCACCTGCTGTCACAGTGTCCTATTGTTCCATCAGTCTCTGTGTGCAGAGCAGCTCCAGGATCAGTCTGTGGCTCACACTGTGACTGCTGTTGTATAATTAAAGTACACAGTGTGGAGTGAACTGTGTAAAAAGTCTGTGAATAGGAAACATAATGAGGATGGTTTGTTCTTTCCTACAGTAACAGGTCTTTGAATGCAGCATAGTAAATTGTTGTTGTAATCATTGACTCAGTTGGACGTTTTCTGTGTGCTCTGCATCGTGTGGTGTAGATTACTTCAGATTTTCACTCAAGCTTCATGATTTGTCAAATGATTCCCACACCAGATAATGAGACGTCCAAAAGCTGTCATCTGCCAACAACAACCTCTCATCGCTAACAGGTGATTGAGCTTTCCAAAACTTTATTGTCTACCACATAATGACAGAAAATTGTCTTCTGTTAGTGGCTCACAAACAACATGAAAGCAAACACCCATGAAATACTCGCATTAAACTGCAGTAAAACAGAAAGAGCTTGATAAATAAATCAGAGCAGGTGTGCAAAGCTGCATTAAAAAGTCTGTTTTTTGGGGTTTTTTTAACAGTCTGTTTGGTTTTGTCTGCAGTGCAATGGAAGAGTTTTTGTAAGTTCTGTCTGGTTTGGCCAGAGGTGCCCTGAAGGGAATGCCTGATGGGAGTGACTGAGAGGAGTGGATGCAATGCTGAATGTGACGACTGATTCAGAGAGTGAACAGGATGCTTCTGTTCAAATGAAAAAGCTTTGAGCCTTGAGCTGCAGGGCCTTTTTGCAGAGCCGTCCACATGTTGTGTGAAGGACAGCTGGTGGTCAACCTCAGATGTTCGCAGTGGCAGTTTGCTGCATTAAACCGGGATTGAAAACACAGCTAGAAGTCGAATGTGATTCTGTTTCTGTTTCGTTCAGCAGCTGGTCAGATTGGACTAAATGAAGGAATGTCAGGTTTTCAGGCTCCCTCAGTAGTGGGCAGCTTGTCAGCTGTAGAGGATCTCTGGACTCATTCAGAAGCTGTTCAATCAGGTGTGACTTGTGAACATGTGTGAGTCCACATGTGTACATTTGACCGTAACGCTGACTTTTCCTGAACGTGAAAGCATCATTTGGACTCGTAGTGAATCAGTCTCTGTCTGAGAACCAGCATCTGCTTCAGCCTTTTGATTCAGCTTAACTCTGGGCTTTTTGCTCCATCTGCTGAGTGTCGTCACAACCCCAGGTTGATGTTCCAGCTCGTGTGTCTTCCTCTAACAAGGCTGGCTCATCATTTATCATCACTGCTGTGTTTGGCAGAGAAGCTTTACGACAGAGTGGAGGAAATAATTTAGAAAAACTCAGTTTGTCAACATGAAAAACTGGAGTTACCGTGGCAACGCAAATCAGCACGTCATTTATTTGTGTACCACCTGAGTAAAATGGTTTAACAACGAAGGGTTGAAGATAAGAAGGGACAATATAACTTAATATGCTGAGTGTGTGCAGACCCAGAGGAACTAAACATTCATGAAGGTAACTAAACATGCAGTCAGAAGCTCCTGCTGCAGTATAGATGCAGTATAGATTATACACTTTGAATCCTCCTGCTGTGTGAACATCCATGATGTCCTGTGGTCCTGCATCCGTCTTTCCTGGACTGAAATATTTGGCTGCATTGAACTTTTCTGACTGTTCTCGTGTCGGACTGCAGCTGGCTGAATGTGTGCAGACAAAGTGTTCATAGAGGAAAAGTGAAGCAGCTTCAGTTTGTCTCAGAGATCAGCAGGTTTTGGCTTGTACATCCTCAGGTTGAAGATAAACTGTACTTTCCACAGTTTTGCTAACAGCAGCTTTAAAATGTAAAGCGCATGAAAGGCTCTGCTTCAGTCTGTCCAACATTTCTTATTTGTGAAGGATTCAGCCTCAGTGAGGAGGGGAGCAGAAAGACTGTGAGGTTAAATATCAGAGAGAAACAACCTCTGGCAGGCTTCTTCTCTCAGAGGGAATTCTCAAACATCTGTCGGTGTTGGCAGTGGGGAGCAGATCATGTTTCATGTGGCGAGAACCAGAATCATTGTGACAATGTGGTCATTACTCAGGACAGGGAAAATCTCTGGGTGTCCTGAGAGACAGTGAAGCCATTAGTCTGGTGTTTTCTTTAATATCCTCTGCCATCTCTCCTGTGAAGTTCCTCACCTCTGACTGGATTTCCCCACTGAGGCAGCAGAATTAAAAGGTGTTTGGTTCTTGTGGGGCTCGATGGGCTGCAGCTGCCTCTCTGTTAGGGAGCAGGTAGATCAGTTTACTCTGCAGGCTCACATCATGTTGAACTTTACTCTCAGAAAGGCTGACTCAAGTTTTCTGTCTGGTGCTTTCCACATCATCAGGGCACAATGAGCAACACTTCATCTACGAGTGTTTGTGTCGAGTGACAAGTACGCTGATGAGAAGATCAAGCAACTGTGTGTGTGTGTGTGTGTTCCAGACAATGACAAAGACACACCCTCCTGCATTTTTCTGGTCCTCAGAGCTGACAGTGAGAGCAACTCTGATATTTCCTAAATGTCAAGTGTCAGACACGATTGTTGTGGACCAGTTGAAGATCAGCTGATGTGATGTGAATGAGTTTAGTGTCTTTCTGAGTGTGACACTCTGCAGTGAAATGGACTCAGTCTGCCTGTTCATATGGACACACATGCTGGGGATGTTGTTTTCCCTGGTCAGTGAGTCAGTGTCTGGTTTTATGTCTTGTGCTGCAGAGGAATCCGCAGAACAGCTTGGAGGTTGTCATCTGTGATGCGTGATCTGTGCTCGTTCTTATTTAGATTCACTATTGAAACATTTGTTTGCACAGATAGGTGCTCCCAAGCATGGACAGAACACGGACAGCATGAAGTCAGAGCTGTGGCATCAAGTCAGGGGGAAGTAGACAGGAAAAGATCGCTGGAGCTTTGCTCTCAGGCCACTATCGGTTCAAAGCTCGATTTACTCCATCTAATGTGATGGGGCGCATTGTTGATGTCAGCAGAATGTCAGAGATGTCAGAGAAGCCCCAATCAAACTCACTGATTAACCGGCTAACTTTGGTAGCCAACTGAGCACAAGGAAAAGCACCAGAAGTGGAGGCTGAGATGTTCTGACAAACAGGAAAGTCTGCAAGATTGTCCTGTTCCGGTCGGGATTCCCATCAGTGAAATTTAACCTGGAATGCTGTGATTGTGTCGAACATTTTCATATTGACTTGTTTGCATTCCTGCAGCCTCTTACTCAGTAGGACGAGATGCTTGGCTATGTCACACATCATAGCAAAATCACAAAGCCCAAAGTTGGATCTGACAGTTCAGACAAGGGCTTTCCTTTACTTTGCATGTGAAGAGCGATTTGTTCCCTGAGCTCAAAAAATCGTTTGAATGCTGTGCTCCTGCTCAGCCACCTTACTTCTGTATGGTACGGCACGTCTCCATGCTCTGCACCCGCCTCCTGTAAAAACAGCTGGAACTGTTGGTGATTCAGGCCACGCGCCCGTATCAGCTTTACTGTATTCGTGGTCATTATATAATCCATTTCCACAAGCTTTCCACACAGCTTCTTGATGGATAATGCAATGATAGGTAATCAGCTGTGTGTGGCAGTGACTTTTATGCATTTTCTCCTTCATTAGTCCAACCAACCCACAAGTTGCAGGTGCATTTACGGACTCAAAAATGCCCCTCCCCGGTCGTCCCATGTATGGCAGCTACATCCAAGAGTTCCTCGGTGACAGAGAGGTCCATCTTCACGGCTGTGCTGTATCCGTGTTGTCTGTGCTTTCATCGACAGCTCATGAAAAAGTTGTGCTGTGTGCCTCTTTGGCCATCTGTGTTGTTTGGTTTCCTGCGAGTTCCCGAACTCGGTCTGCAGTGGTGTTTCTTGACAAACTGACGTTTCGACAAGTCTGTATCTGGTCAGGGCACACCTGCTCACACACTTTTGGCATGCATTGCTTCAAGAGGCACCCTCTGAAAACACCTCGGGCGATTTCTTCAGCCACGATAAAGCTAGCTTTCACTGCTGCATCATTTTTGTCTCTAGCTTTGGTGAACATTTCCTGCTGTGATTGCAGTTTGCCTTTTAATTCCTGGACAATTTGATGTTTTTCTTGGAGGGTATATTTAGCAGACTTAACTCCACGTTTGGTGTCAAAATGCCAACATATATTGTCTCATAACACAAAATACACACCGGTTTGTCTCCTCCAAGCACGAACATATATTTGTTTTCCCATCTTTCATTAAATTGTCTTCCGTCAGCGTCAATTTTTCTCCTCTTGGACGTTTTGGGATTGATTGTTGACATTTCAGGCAGGATGTCACTTCACGGACCACGAAATCGGAAGTGCATTGTGGGAGATATAGTTTATGGGCAATGTGTGCTTTAAATTAGCATGGACCTTATTTGAGACAATCGTGTGCATTTGAAGCTCTCACGGGCCACACAGAATGGCGAGACGGGCCAGATTTAGCCCGTGGGTCTTGAGTTTGACCCCTGTGTTTTAGACAGAGAGCATTCGTTGTCTTTTTGACTGTTGTTCTCCCAGTGAATAGGACGATGAAAAGATTATTATTCAGTCCACGGCCACACATTTCTCCAGCAGCGTTGTATTGATTCATTCTTCTGGTTAAAAACTGTCAGAGTCCACTAAACACAGAATACATGCATGCTGGGAGCATCTGTTGTTTGTTCCAAAAGAACACAAAAATAAGTCTGAGTTGTGATAAAAACTTGATGCTTTTCGTTCCTGCAGGAATCTGTGAAGGTCGACTGATGTTCTGGAGCCAGACATCAGTTATTAGCCATCAGTAATCCTTTTGTCCATGGAATCAAATTCTTTTGTAATGTTTTCATCCTCATCACCTTCACAAACATTACATCACTAACTCTACCTTCAGACTTTCTGTGAGCTTCTGAGGGATCAGAGGTGTCAAACCAAGTTTTGTGTTCCAGCTACAGACCACAGCAGGTGATTTCACTCTTTAGTTGTTCCTTGCTGCTTGAAGGTGTGATTATCAGTGTTATCACATGGTGAGAAAAACGAAATCACTCCAGAGAATAACAGGATCCTTTAGATCACATTTAGTCAGGATGAGTTTATTCACCTGATAAAAACAGGGAGGAGTCTTGATGAACACTGACACTTAGTGTGCATTCACTCTCCATACTGAGAGTCATCAGACCATCTCTGTGCTGTGCCATTAGGAAAGACGTCTTGGTACTAAACAGTATTTAAATTCTTTTCATCCCGTTGCTGCTCTGCACAGGCTGACGAGGCTGAGCTAACCAGAGCTAAATATTAACTTTTAATCAAATTAATATTAACCCAAACAGCAGCTGCAGCAGCACGTTTGCTTTAAAGTTAAAATACCACAAACTCTGATGATGTTATTTGACGACTTCTTCTTGCTCTGCTTTCTTTCTCTGTCCTTCACTCTCAACTTGTGGGGTCAATACACACCCTCAGCTCTTGAAGCAACATTGATCATCTGTGCACTTGAGTTCCTTGAGTAATCGTTTAAGCCACTGACTATATTTCACCCTATTTTATCTGAGAAAAACTTTAAGGTTTGGTTTCTTTTTTTCTCCATTTGTTTCCTCTTTGCCTCAAGCATTTTATCTGACTCACTGCTCCTCCTCCTCAAACTAATTACCAGGAGACCAAGTCTCATTTTTCTTTTACCTTTAACCATGGTTTACTTATAAAAGGCAATCTGAATGCAGCATAATGGAAGTGACAAATGAGATGGAACTGCAGCAGGACTGAAAATAATGAAGCCCTGATACGTCTATCTGTCACTGGAGAGAGAGAACGACAGAGACAGAGAGGGAAAGGGGAAACAAGAGAGACAGATGAGGCCGAAGGAGAAGAAACAAAGAGAGCGAAGATAAAATGTCACTCGGTCTCCTCTGCTGTTGATCAGCTTTCTAACAGCAGTCACCGTGAGGCAGCAGAGACGCTCTTGAATGTGTTCAGCTCGAGAACAAATCTCCTCCTGTGACGAGGATCGTCACTGTGAGGATGATGTTACGGTGTGTATTAGAGAGGCTCTGGAGTCTACACACACACAAACTGTTGATACATTTGGCTGTACTGTAGTATACAGTGTACTGCAGTACATCCTGCTGTACTGCACTGTATAATATTGAAATACTGTGATTAATGTTGAGTATGAGACTGTTTATTAAACCAGTGGTCAGTCCTGACCCGCGTTGTGTGGCTGCAGATCACTGATTATGAATGAAATGTTACCTTTGGTAGTCACAGTCAGTCTCAGTGACATGAAGAGGAAAGCACATCTTCAGCACAGACAGTTCTGTCTGTCTGTCTGTCTCTGTGTCTGTCTCTGCTGCTCTGTGACTGATGGAGAAATTACTCCATGAAGTTGTCCAGCGTTACCTCCTCCTCCTCCTGGTCCTTATGTCAGACTGTTCAGTGAAAACAGACCTTAATGATCACATTCTGCAGCCCCATGCAGCTTGACTCATCCAACACTCACCAACACAACACAATCACAGCACGTAATGTGTTCACAGACCAGTTTTTTCTTTCTCTGATCGAGGTACAGGTACTGACACAGGTCTGGGATGCTCATTTAGGAACATAATGCTGTGATTTGATTATTGAATGCAGTTGTATTCGTTGCTTGAGCATGAAATCTCCAAAACATTGCTCATACATTGTTGGATTTACTGCATATTCTTTAACAGTCAAAATCTTCCAGCTGTTTTGGACAATGTTTCTGTTAATGTTCTGCAGTCTAACTTTTAAATAAAATATTGACACTGACAGATGCAGACATGCTGACATGGATCAGTGCAGATGTGAGGACACACACACACACACACCGTTAAAGGCACACTTACACCGACTAAACACTTCATCCTCACCAAGCGCAGTCTGCAGTTCAGGTGGCTGTTAGGAAGCACTTGTAGCGATCATGTAAACGGGAGCATCTGGTCCTGTCACAGGAATCAGGAAGCAGCCTGGCTGTTTACAGCAGAGCAGAGACAAGAACTGGCCTGGACCCCCTGCAGACTGAGAGCTCCCTGAGAGTCACACACACTTTTGGAGACTTAGAGACTTTTGGAGGGGACAGAATTTGAGAATGAAGAGTTCACGATGCTGTTTAACATGGAAAGGCTTTAATGCCGTGCACTGTTGTCTTCCTAGAGAGAACTTTAAATGAGCCACACTGAATGCCTCATTTGGTTTGAGGTCCTTTCAGCCTTTGGATTCAGTGTTAATTAGAGGTCACATGAAGTGTAGCAGAGAGATTAGAAGAATCTCCTCCTCCAGGTGTCTCCACCTCCACTAAACAGAGGCAGTCATCTCACCAAATGTCAGTGCCTCTGATGAATATTCATTTGGATTAAATTACAAACATGCGTGTTTGCATTTTCTATCCATAATGATTTGAAGTTCTCACATTACTTTGCTAAACTTCATATTCAGCACAGGTTAAACAAGGTGAGTTACAAAAATAAATACAGTTATAAAACAAACATGGTCAGGACTATAAACTGAGAGGAAATAGAAAGAGAAAAAGACACAGTGAGAAAGAAATGGCAGTCATCATCTGAGGACAAATGGTCCAAGGCCTGAGTAATTCCACTGGACAGAGATTTATGTCTGCCCTTCAGACGGTCAGATTCACAGTCAATTTTCCCCAAAGGAAGAATTCTCCCACTCCATCATTCCCTAAAATACACCACTGATGATCTGAGCAGATCCCACCATGGAGAACATGAGACCCTCTGGTTGATGCACCTGGTCAGGAGCCCTTTGGGCTTCAACACAACCTCTGACCTCTGAAGAAGATTCATCTTCACTATAATAATCAAGTTCAACATACACAAGTTTTCTTCAACAGCAAAGTTCTCTTGACTCTGGTGCTCTAACTCTGCAATAAAAGCTACAGTATGAGTCATATTTCCCAAAGAATACATTTCATTATCATACAGATGCATCAGTGTGGCCTGTTGCTCCTGGAGTTTCCTGTGGCAGAGCTTCTCTCTGCTGAGTGCCTCCTCAAAACATCATAAAATCATCAGATTTAATCAGATTAAAAGAGAGAAAACATGAAAACAAGAAGACATAAACAGAACAGATAAAAACATTGAAACTCCAGTGAGCTCTCGGAATAAAATATGTTTTCAGGAGAGATTTAAAAGAATTTCCCACCAGGTGAGATCAGGACTCATCCATATTCCAGGACGTTCTGCTCTCAGTCATGTGGGATTAAACCCGACCTCATTCAACCTCTGGTATTTTCTCCTTTTCTTTGGAGATGACATCTCACATGAAATCCATCCATTTCCATTATTATCGCTGGATTTGAAAACATTTAACACACTTTCATCTTTTAAAGTCTCCCAGTCAGATTCTGATACTGAACCTTTTTACTCTTAAATGTCAACCCTTGAAGCGATCCAGAAAGTTATCGATATCAGCACTGAGCTGCATTACATTCATTTCTCAGGTTTCTGTGGACAAGTGAAGTGTCATCAGATGTGACAAATGCAGCGTGACTCCTGCTGCAGGGTGTGAGGCAGGTAAGAGCCAATAAAACACTCTGGCTGCTGCTCTGTAGCTTTAAACCTGTAGAATTTACCCACAATCGTCCTCAATTCATGTTGTACGTAATGTGTTTATGTTTGATATTTAGTGTATTTCTATTGGGAGCCACTGAATGGACAGGAGTTGTAGGAAAGGCCTGATTTCATTTTGCCAGAAACCAACCTGATTTTGAAAGAAGTGACCATTTGCTCCTACAGAGTGGATCTGTTGTGTTGGAGAAATCTCAGGGTCAGTTCAGTTCTCTGTCACAGATCAGCAGGTTTAACTGCTCTGTCTTTGCTGTCCCTATCAGCAGGAAAATGTTCCACATCTGTGTATTGGATTAGACTGTGTGCTGGAGCAGGTTGGTGTGACAGGGCAGATTGTCCATGGAAATGATTTTCCACATCCTGCTTCTCAGTGCACACTGAACAGTGACAGTCACTTTGTCTCCCTCACAGTGTAAAGACTTCTTCTGAATTCAGGAATTTCTTGTGACATGAAGGAGTTTGTAGACAATCAGTTTCTTTGCTGCTGTCATAATCTGCTCATAATAAGACAAAGACACAGGAATTAAACATGTGATGTCAAACGATATATTAAAGCACAGTTCATTCACTAGTAGCTTCTTCAAATGAAGACCCTTTCTGTGTTCCATCATGTCAGAGCTCATCGTTTCTCACTGCCGACACTGTAGTTGTTGTTCGCTTTGATTAAAAGGTGTTCATGTTGTGTTCTGTGTTGTTGACACATGAAATTCAGAGCTGGGATGTTGAGGTGAAGGAAGGATGAAGGAATAAATGTGTTCACGAGGGTGATTCCTTGAGGAGTCGCAGTCCTCCAGAATGACCTTTGACCTTATGAGAAAGTCAGGAGCTAAAGCTTCCTCAACAAACTCACTTCATTTCCTCTGAGCTGCTCAGGCTGCTGTGCTGTAGGACTCGTTCAGACTAACTGATCCAGACAGGCTCTACTGTGGCTCTGGTTTATCCGCTAAATGAGACAGTGTGAGAACAATACAGCTGAAGTGACAGACTTTTGCAGTCATAAGAAATGTCTTGTTGGACTTGGAGCCAAAGTTAACTACTTTGGACTTAAATTTGTAAGAAAGTGAAAACGATCATGAAATGATCTTGAGGCTCTCACATCTTAATCGGTGCCTCCTTGTATCTTCAGAAGGGAGTCAGAATATCATACTGTAGCAGTGTCACACCGAGTGAGATGGATGGACTGGATTACGAAGTATTTTCCCTTTTGTGCATCTTCAGAAGATTTCATTAATGTTATTAACAACCGTCCAATCAGTGACACAGGCCACAGAAATGCTGTGTGTACTTGTGTGACACGAGGTGTAACATCCCACCATCTGATTTGTGTTGCTGACTTCTGCTGCACTCGATGATGATAATTCAATGACAGCAGAGCCTCAGTCTGCTATCACTGAAGGTTCATTAAAACTGAAACACAGCAGCAACAGCACTGCCAGTGAACACTGCAGATGATTTTGATTTTTGGTGAGAGTTTGTGAATCTCTTTCCAGCAGCACACAGACAAGGTTAGTATGAATGTGGCTGCAGAGGCAACAGCATAACCAGCCAGGATTTTCTAAACAACATTTGAAATCCAGGGTCTTCTTTGGCTCGTGTGTGAGGCCTTGTTTGGATGTGATCGTTGTTCAGCTTGATGAGTCCATCCTCTGCTCTGCTCCCTGTAATCAAGTATTAGTCACATTAAGATGAGATAACATCAGTTTGAGTCACACTTTCTAAAGTAAGTGTTTCTCTCTCACAGTCTTTCTCTCTCTGTCTCTCTGTTGTAGCTTCTTAAACAACTCTTGATAATCAGTGGCAGTTATTTATATGTTCATTTACCAAAGCACACTGAGGATTCATTCAAATGGAAATGAGATTTGCTCTGCGACTCCACATGTGGGTCAGTTCCTCTGACACCAAACAGCTGAGGGGACTCGGAGGGGAGGCAGCACATGAAACACTGCTGCTTTGCTCCACAGTCACATCTCAACAGGATGAGCAGCACTGATCTCTTCAGGCCTGTGACAGAGACCACTGGCTGCTAGACTGGTACTGTAGTAGTACTGCAGTGGTACTGTAGAAGTGCATATGGAGAGTATTAATTTGTCAGGTATTTCAGGATTAGCCAGAAACAGACATTCTGATCCAGAAATGATGAAACTAAAATGCAGCCTGCACTTTATCAATTATTAGGCTAAATTAAATTAAATTTTCCAAACACAAATCAAATTCATCAGTGAAACTCTGTTCTCTCTCAGACTTTCTCAGAGGAGTTGAATCCTTATCAGGCGAATAAGCTGACAACAAGTTGAGAGGAGGAAAAGACCTGAATGAAAAGAAGACAACATCAATAAAAGATGAGGAAGGTGTTGGGATGGATGTGAACACAATCTTGTTGTCTGGAGACTAAATGGTCCTCCTGAATAAACAGTAAATTGTGGTTGAAGGGATTTTCAATGTATGATGACAGGATGAAGAGGTGGAGAGTTTGGACAGGGACAGAAAGATAAAGACAGATGAAAGGAAATGTGAAGAAAGGCAAAAAAGACTCAAGAAAACAAAGAGAAAAGGTAAGAAGGTTGGAGGAAAGACGGCATGAAGAGAGAAAACAGCATTTTTTGACCTCATTCGACTTCTTCAGGTCTGGTCAGCTTGATCTGATTCCACTCCAGGCCTCTGCTGGATTAAATGTATTCAGAGCTGCTTTAAATGAATAATTCCTCTTCAGTCCATCATGGAGGACGAGACATCCAGACTGCGTGATGTATCTTACATTTTCACAGCCGACCAAACTCCAGTTAATTAAACGTTTGCTTCTGATTTGAGGTTTCGTTCACACACCTGGTGGAATAATCACATGCTTGTCACAGTAATAAGTGGGCCCTTTACTCTTTATTCAAATGATTTGATAGCACACGCTGACCTCCAGGCTGCTGTTAGTGATAATATGATGTGTGCAGGTGGATGGAGCTCAGTGCCGATGAACTGAGGCAGCTGTCTGTCTGTCCGTCTGCGTCCTTCACACAGATAGCCTGACGCTTCAGATATATTCTGGTATTGATGACAACAAGTACTTTGTATTCCACTGGTGACTGTTGTAAACCTGCATTTCTGTCAGCAGGATACATGAACTGGATTCTCCTGCTTCTCTCTTTCCTTTGCCTTCATGTCTCTGGGACAATTTGAGAAACAATTCAACATTTATCTTCCAGGGTTCACGTCAGTGTTGTTGGAGTACAAACTGACTTCAGACTTGTTATGAGGTCAGTGTTTCCTGACAGACTCAGAGTCTTTGTGATATCAGTAAACACAGAGAAGCCACTTTCTTGTCGTGCTGATTTATCCACCGTGTTAGACATTATGATGATGTTAATGATGAGACTCTCAGCAGCTTGTTATCTGTTCTTCTCCTGCTGCTTTAACATCCTCCATCTGCTTCTTCACTTTGGAGGACAGTGGACTTCTGTGCATTTATTGGTTCATTTTCTGGCTATTCTGTCCGACCCCTTCTGGTCTCTAACAGGTCATGAAGCCTCCATGACTCTTCTTTTTAGCCTGTTGTAAATAAGGAGAGCAGGTGCATTTCTGCTGTTCCAGCACTCATCACTGAGATGCACAACATGTTAGACTAGAATGTTAATATGTGTGCATGTTAGAGAGACACTGAGAGCTGATTGAACCTGTGTGGTGAATCATATTACAGTAAAATCACTGGTTACCTTCATATTTCCATACAGTCTCATGAATGAGCTGATGATCGGTGGGTCGTGTTGCTAATGGTGACGGTGCTGCTGTCAGACGGGTTTGGTAAGAAGATGTAGATCAGTTGGGCTTCTGACGTCTCATCAGCATGTGAAATAAATAAATGAAGTCGGCTGAATGAGAAGCTTTGCTGTAGTTCAGACCTTGTGTGCTCTGAGGTTTCCTCATAATCCATATTATATCACAGAAATCAGACACTCACTAAAGTCTCATTACTATTTAATATTCACCATGAAATATTCACAGACACAAGGCTGGAGGATCTGAAGGAAGAACTGCTGGAAAAATAATCTGTCTGATTAATCATGTTAGGAAACATTATAGTCAATATTAATGATCTTTTGTGTGATTGTGGCTTATCAGAGGGTTCATTTGAGACAAAGATCAGCTCAGTAGAGACAAAAACATCTTGTTTGGACCCCAAAGCTCTGGAAGTTCTCTCTAAACCAGAACATATCATGTGACGTCCTCTGCTCCCTTCGGTCTGCAGTAAACTCTGTGTTGTCTGATGCATCAGTCCTGCTCTGACATCTGTGAGGTTCAGGATGTGAGACAGCAGAGACTCTGTCTCTCAGACTCTGTGTGTCCATGTGTTCTCTGTGTGCTGTGTTAGTATGAAGCCCTGCTGTCAGTCACACATGAGGGTGAATGAAGGCTGTGGAGCTGCTGTCTCACTCTGCTGGAGGAGCTCTGACTTCTCTCTGCTCAGTCTGCTCTCATCTTGTCAATTTAAAAGAAAATCAGACGGACAAACAGAAACATACAAGATACGAACTCCATCTGCATTTAAAGCTCTCTGTCAGAGGAGTCAGAAGTTTCCTGTCATGTCGAACAGCTCTTAAAAGTCATTCTCTTTGTCAAATAGTGCAGTCCAGAAGGATGCGAGTGGAAGCTGCAGTTTCATATTGGAGGGAGAGACAGAGAGGGTTTGTTAAAAGCAGAGCTGACTCAGTGTCTGCTCATCTCTTCTATATTCAGACACAATTCACAGGTTCATAGTTTCATAAGTTTAGTTTCACAATCAGTTGAAACATTTCAGTCAGTGATGTTGGGTTTACAACCTGCCTGGTTTGCTCCATTTTATTGTGTACCTGCTCAACAAAAAGTCATTTGTGTAATTCACTGCAGGTTTGACATATGAGAATGAAGTTCTGAGATGGCAGGTTTTATAAATTTAACCTCCTGAGACCCGGCCCATTCATTTGTGTCCTTTGTAGTGGACATTTTGTTCACCTGTGTCTTCCTAAAGTATTTGGAGTTAACCTATCAAGCTCTATAGCATTCTGTAGAGGACATCCTGGGCTTTCCAGTGATATGTCATGTGATGGGTTTGCATGCTGGGAACTTTATTTTTTTTCTCTATCAAGATGGCCACCATACCAACAGCCACATTTTATGGAAAGAGGAGAGGTAAGTTAAATATTCTTTATCTGTTGCTATTTTTTCCATGATAATTATATATATTCTTGTTTATTAACATGTCAGTAACAATATTTTTACATCTGAAAACAGTTTTATTATTTCTGTTTTGAAATAACAGTCATTTAATGAATGTCAATTGTAGTGGACAGCGGGATCATTTTAATGTATTTAATGACTACACATTGTTGTAGGAGAAAAAATAAAGCAGAGAGAATTCTATACTGGATAATAGAGGGAGATTCAGATTTGAAGCTGCCAGATGAGGAAAAGGATGAAGATGAGTATCAGCCTATGATAGGGGAAGATGGTGATGAAGAGGGAGAGGAAGAAAATGCAGGAGAATCTGATGAGACAGAGTCAGAGTCAGAGTCAGAGTCAGAGAGAGACCAGCAAAGTCGTTTCAGTTTCAGGCTATTGTATTCAATCTTATTGTCATTTTTAGAGTTTTGTAATATTTGTACTCTATGTAACATACTATATGCAAGTTGCCTAAAAATGCTTATGATTTTGGTCAATAGGGAGTAATATTACATCCATGACAATGAAATTACTGCATTAATGCAAATTGATGTGTAAAAAATTAACTGTTCCTTTTATTAACTTAAATTTATTTGTGTTTTTCTTCCATCCATCATAATAGATTCACACCTGTGCTACCTGGGCTTCCTGCCTATCAAGATGACCCTAAAATCTGTGAATACTGGAGTCCAATCCAGTACTTTTCACAGTACATTGATGACAACATCTTTGAAGATCTGGCAGCTTTTACAAATCAAAGACAGCTGCAAATGACAGGAGTGTCAATGAATACTACTGCCCAAGAAATCAAGATTTTCTTTGGCATATCAGTACACATGGCCTGCCTTGGCTATCCCAGAGTCAAAATATTTGGAAAATGAAATGCAGAACTGCTTATGATCTATGTTTTATTCTATAGTTCACTGTTAAACTAAATATATGTTTTTTGTCCTTGTAAGCAACAAGAAACAGAAAAGTGATAGAGAATTTGATTTTTTTTTTTTTTTGGATCAAATTAAATGTGTTCTTGGGTTAATATCACTCTAAAGACATAATTTGTTAATTTTTTAATTTTCTGAATTCAGTTCTGTTTTCACATGGAAAACGTCCTGTTGTACTCCACAGTGGACATGATGTGAAATTAAAATTATAAATATATTCAAAAAAATTAAAATGGTATGGTGTTTTTTTAGGCCCAAATAGATAGGAAATCACACAAAAAAAGAAATTGTAAGACACTTTTATGAGCTCAAATGTTCTGCAAGAACAAATCGGAACAAATCGCTGAGGACACAAACTTACTGTATTACGTGTTCTTATGTGTGTGTATGGACATGAAGTGATAAACACACAAGCCACATGTTGAAATCCAGTACAGACAGGCCCCTGTATTTTCTGCTCTCTGTGTAAAATACACACACACACACACAAATCCAATTTCTATCTGGTTTGTTGGCTTTGAGTCGCCCAGCAACAACAGCCTCCGTCTCAGGTCAACAACAAAATGTGTTGTTGCACCGAGACATCAGCGCAGTGAAATTAGATTTCATGTTTCTGCACATCTGAAGGTTGGCGACACAGAGAGAGTGTTTGTGTCCACTCGGCTTTGTGTGTGTGTGTGTGTCTGTGTGTGCGTGTGCACGCACTGTGTCTAAAAGTATTTGTGAGTTCTGTCTCTGCTGTGACACGATTCGCTGCCGGCGCTGATGCAAAGTGGACAAAAATATTCTCTGGCAAGAAATCCAGTGATGATTCCAGCTGTTGAATATTCAACTCAGAGATGAACAATTTGGATTTCATTTTTAGGTGAGTAATGGTGATGAGTCATCACACTGAGAGAGGCTTAATGAGTGTGTGTCTGCTGGCTGCTGGGACACACCACTGTGCAGATAAAGACAGCTCATTTATTTATTTAGAGATCAATCAAAACCAAATTCTGTCCTCCACAACCACATTATTCCTGACAACTCAGAGAGGCTGAGGACTGCATTTCAAGATGCTGATGTGAGGTTGAGGGACTGCGTTGACATTCAGTTGTTGCAGCATTAAAAGAATATTTTAGGAGCACAAACATCCTGTTTGTGACATTCCAGCGTCTTTGAGTTTTTTGATTGTCTTTGTTGATGATCGGTTTCTGTTTTAATTTCAACATTTTCTGTTTCTCCACCAGCACTAATCAGTCTGACAGTTAATATGTCACTTATGAATCATATGAAAAAGGAAAACAATCAAATGGTGCAACCAAACAAACACTGAGCCTGAAATGAAATGGGATTATCAGAGTTTTCATCAGTCATTTCCTCAGTCAGTTTCATGTATCATAACTTGTACTCTCAAATCTGTTTCTGATTTTCTAATCAGCTTTATTTAGATGAATCATATTGGCATGAATCAGACCAAAAGCACAAAGGAGAAACAAACAGCCAAAGTCACCCAGAAGACAGTTAACAGTGAAGCACACAGGGCAGAGAAGTGCAGCGTCAGAGCTCTTTATGGCCTCAAACTGTTTCTCCTCTGGCCCCGCCTTCATACGTGATGTCACAGCAGCTGTCTGACCTTCGACAGGTGACAGAAAACACCTGACGCTGGTGTTCTAACGCAGAACAGCCTCAGTTCTCTGCACTCGTGATTAAAGTAACACGTGACTTCATCTTTTCTTTGAACAAACTGGTGATTCAGAGCAGTTTCACTGAACCAGAGCGTCTGTGCTGGTAGATTTCCACCTGAACTGCTGCTTAATGTTTGGGTCATGGCAGCTCACATTAGATTTTCATTCAGCTCAAAGCTAACAAGCTGCTGTCTGCTCACACTTTGCAGCAGGAATCAAACTTCTCACAGACAGAGAGATCTCAATGTGAGGATCTGACACCACAGGTACATCGTGACAGAACAGGAAGAGATTCACTGACATGGTACAAAGAGGCAACACACCCCAGTTTGTTGGCTCTGAATTGCTGCAGTCAGTGTGTTACTGAAGAATTACTGACTTTATAGTTTGTAATTAAAGACTTCATGGTTTTCTCTCTCTTACATAACAGAGTCAGTGGGATCAGAGAGTTTGGACTTCTGACTTACGATAAAAATCTCATCTAGAAGGACATCAGTGTACTTTAAAGTACATTAATATATTTATATGCTTTCCAACATGACTTAATGTAGGAACGACTGTGTCCATTTGTCTGTGCAGGTTTGAGCAGAGCTGTTTTTATCCTGCATGTCTCCACCTGTCTGATCCTGTTAGATCACAACACGTCTGCTGAGCTCATCAGCACTGCAGCCCAGCAGATGGCGAGCTGGTGACCGTTCAGAATGGAGAAGATGGACATGAAATCATCTGGTAATAGAGATGAGACTGGCGTTTACCTCCATTAAGCCTTCAGAGTCGGTGTTGTGCTCTGAGGTATTTACAGTTTGGACATATGTGGTTTCTCTTGAAACTGTGTTTTATGTCCCCTGCAGTCCTCAGTTTAATGAGGGCCACAGCCTCACATGAATGTCCCCTCAGTGTCCAGTCTTTGGTCCTGTCCTCTCAGATCTTCTCTGTTCTCCTGCACCGTACATCTGATCCTGATGTTGATGTGCAATCATAAATCTTTAATTTATATTTGGCTCGTATTTCCAGATGGGCAAACTGCAATGTGAAAATTAAATCTTGCATCATTTCTTACTTATTTTCTAAATTGTATGCACAGATGGGATACAATGAATTCCTTGGCAGACATCCATTAATGGCAGCAAATCCTGATTTCAACTCCTCCTCTTTTTATTTCTTTTTCTTCCTCTGTCATCTGCTCTTTCATTTCCCACTCCTCCTCACAACAGAACGTGACATGTTTTTAAGTGTTAATAAAAGTGGTGCTGGTTTTACGTTGAATAATGTACTCGTGATCCTGTTGTAGGTCAGCAGAGGCAGGAAGCGGTCCAAAGATTTGATCATCAGGCTGAAGAGCACAAGAGTGTCATCTTTAAAGTCTCACGAGTTTGAAAGGCTCATCGTTGTTCAGCTCCAGCTTAAATCTCAAAGCTTTTTTAATGGGGGATCCCAGCATGGCTGTTATCGACTGAGATTTAAATCTTAAAGTGATCAGACTTGACAGTCAGAGGGCTTTTTGTTTGAAATCAGGCTCTCTGAATTCCTTTAGTTTAATCCTTTTCAGCGTTTTATTTTCTCCATTATTTTCCTTTTATCTTTACACTTTCATTCAGTCAGTTGTTATAACTTTTATTGACTTTTTATTTGCTTGAATATATTCTTTGGCTTTCTGTTTATGATGTGCTGCGTATTTTATTGGCTGCTTCAGATTCTTATCAGTCTCATCTCTTTTGTTACTTTGCACATAAAACACGAGAACACACCAACACTGACTGACACTTTTAAAGCACAGTGTTTGATTCACAGCCATCAGTCGGTCACTTGCTGTTCGAGCTGCTGTTGGCTCCTCTCACTCAGTGTTCACTGCCAGCTCACACGACTTCAGAGTACGATCTGTACGTCCATCCAAACTGTTCCCAGATTGTTAGCTGAGGCTGTGAATGCTGGGACAGCTGTGGCTGGACTTCATCCTGAAATGTGGAAAGTTTCTGCTCACAGACTCATGGTGGCACTTTGGAGTTTTCCTGCAGTGGACTGTGGTCAGTTTGACCACTTTGTGTTACTGCCACTTTTGCTCTGACTGAATCATGAAATAATCAGCTTTTCTAATGTATCTTGTTTGTGTATGCTGATTTTGAAATGCGGTGAAACTGTGTGACACCCACCATCTTGTGTTTAATTAGAATTTCTGATCTTATTAGTTGGCTGGTCAGGGCCAAAATGGATTTTTGATCTTTTGATCTCAGTCAGGTTTGTGATTGTCACCCACTCCAACATACGTTTGTTTACTGTCATGGAATCTCATGTCATCATATCTGATGTTGGGAATTTTCCTCTTTCTGTTGAAATGTTTTGTTCCCATACATTAAAGCTGCCATCAACAGATTTACTCTTTGCTAACAGTTTGTCTGCATGCTGATGCACTTTGCTGCATGGAGTCATGATTTAAAACAGACTTTAGGAGCTTTCTGTGTGCTGCTCCATCTGCATATGAATACATGAGGTGTGTTGACGCTGTGAATTGTATTCACACGTGGTGTGTGATGGTGTTACACTGCATGACATTTACTCACATACTGTGCATAATGTCTCAGAGAACACAATTCACTTTGTAGAAAATTTCTTTATTGTCACATGCAATCACACTCAGTACAATGTAATGAAATTAATTCTATTCCTTTAACTCATACCCTGACAAGCAGTGGGCCGTTACTTATGTTACATATGTTTTGTCTTAGTGATGAACTTCCAGTTTCCTGTTTTCTACTGACAAGTAAACACACACTCTGCCGGGGCAAACACACACTGCACTGGTGTCTTCTCACATGAACAGCTTCTCTGCTAATGAGCTGCTACTCCAGCTGGCAGCCAAACTGGAGGAGAGTTTAGTTAGAGCTGAGCTAAAGGCGAGAGCTCAGTGTCAAGTCGAGTGTCGCTAAAATGAGGATGTTGTTTGTAGCTGGTGACACTGAGGAAATTATACAAATAATATATTTTTCTTGTTTTTTTTTTTTTTGTTCCTGGAATGAAACTAAGCAGAAAATATCATGTTCATGTTTGTTTCTCAGAGTGGAAACCTTGAGTTTGTTCACACAACCCAACAGAAAAGTCTGTTAAATGACTTGCGTTCAGTGATTTCACGTCCAGATTCACTTCGTCCATATAATCAGCTTTTTGACCAGAATCTCAGCAATATACAAGCAAATAATAAAAGATCTTCTTAATGATTATGATCATGTTTACATTTTTATGCAGAGAAATGTCATTTCAGGGAAACCCAGCTCGTCTTGAGCAGTGATTGCCTCCACAGTTAAACAGACACAGCAAGCAGAGCCACCTAAACAAAGACAGGTGGTAACACTGTTCAGTGATACAAGACAACTTCCAGAAATGAAAAACAGAACATTTAACCCACTGTCTCCCTGAAATGACTTCTGTCTATTTGAGTTTACAGAACTCAGCAATGTCTCCATAATTGTAATACAGCCGAAGTCCAGCATAGAGAGGCTGAGTGAATGTGGTCTGGACTCTGTGGAGGAGAGTCATGTTAGATGTGTGAGAGACGCTGTAGAAGGACAGAATACCTGCTGTGTGGTCCAGGTACACTCCGACTCTGGGGGATGAAGGACCTGACACTGGAGTTACGATTTTGTTAAAATAAAACTCATAAATGCCATCTTTTTTACAATTTAATGCCCAAGATTTGTGGTTGAGTCCAAGTCCACATTCAGTGGCGCACACTGCTCTGCTGATACTCTTGTATGCGACGCCTACATAAACCCTCCCTTTCCTGATCACCTCCCAGTAACAACGTCCAGTCAAACTCTCCATACTCAGGGCCTGACAACAGTAAACGAATCTGTCTGGGTGACTGGAATGAAACTGTTGTTGCCTCTTTAATGTTGCTTTTCTGTTCCCCTCAGATAAAATCATCTCTGTGTGGGCTGTGTTTGGATCCAGTGTGATTTCACATGAATATTTCAGAAATTCTGCTCTGGTCTTGGGCTCTGGCTGTGGCAATAATACATCCACTTCAGCTACTTTCGATGAGATGTTTGTCGACTTTTCACTCAGAATATTCTGCAGTTTATCTCTGACCTCTAACACAGCAGATATCACATCCTCAAAGTACCTCAGAGGACGGATATTGATGCTGTTTGAGTCTTTAGACTCACCAAGTTGCAACAGTGTCGGGTAATTATGTAAAAACTGGATGTGATCCTCTGTGTGTGAGAGCTGCTTCAGCTCAGCCTCTTTCCTCTTCAGGTCGGTGATCTCCTGCTCCAGCTTCTCCTGACGCTCTTTGACTTGCCTCATTTCAGTTTCTTCCAGGGACCTGACCTGCTGCTTCACATCAGAACTTCTTTTCTCCATGAGACGGATCATCTCAGTGAAGATCTTCTCAGTGTTCTCCACTGCTTTATCAGCAGAGCGCTGGATGGCCTCCACCTCCCGCTGAAGCTCCTTCACATCTTTCTCTCTGTCTTGGATTCTCTGCTGGACGCTTTGCCGACTCACCTCGAGCTCTCTCTGCCTCTCGGCCCTTTCTGCTGCAGCTGACACCGTGTGGTGGCCTTTATGCTTATCCACAGGGCAGAGATAACAGATACACTGCTGATCAGTACGGCAGAACATCTTCATCACCTCATTATGATGAGAACAGATGCTGTCCTGAAGCTTCTTGGAGGGCTCCACCAGCTTGTGTTTTTTAAATGTGGGTGATTCATAATGAGGCTGGAGGTGTTTCTCACAGTAAGAGGCCAGACACACCAGACAGGACTTGAGGGCTTTCAGTTTTCTCCCAGTGCAGAAATCACAGGCCACATCTTCAGGTCCAGCATAGCAGTGATCAGCAGGTTCGGCTTGGAGTTCAGTCTTCTTCAGTTCCTCCACTAAAACTGCTAACATGGTGTTTTTCAGCAGGAGAGGCCTCGGTGTGAAGGTCTGCCTGCACTGAGGGCAGCTGTGGACTTGCTTCTCATCCTCTTCATCCCAGAAGCCTTTAATACAGTTCATGCAGTAACTGTGTCCACAGGGAGTAGTCACCGGATCCCTCAGTAAATCCAGACAGATCGAACAAGAGAAGGTTTCCCGGTCGAGCTGAAGTCCTTTCTGCGCCATTTCAGTTGCAACAGGTTTCTGAGTTTCACTTCCTCGGAACTGAAACCAGTTTTAGCTCTGATCTAAACAACATGTGTTTGTGCAGTGAACGGGGCCTGTCAGCTCTTGTACTTCACTGCATGTTGGTTCCACCCATCCTCAAACTGTAGATCTGATGGGGAGGGAACAAAGAAATAAATGGACAGGGTGGAGCTTGCTGTGTTTGAGAGCAGGAAGAAGAGGGAGGGGTCATCAACATGTGGTTCGGCCCAGGAGGAGGAGCAGCAATGTGAATCTGAGCTTTGTTCCCTCATTTCCAATGCAGTCTCAGTTGAAACCTGCTCCACATCTGAAAACATTTAGCTTTTAGTTGTAAATGCTTCAAATTGCATATTAATCCAAAAGCATCACATATAATAGTGAAACACTGACAGAGACAATTTTTTCACAGAGAGATATGAAAATGTTTGATGTGTTCACTGACTGTGCCAAGACTCTGGTCCTCTCAGTCACTCCTCCACTGGTAACACTGCTTTGCCTGGTGGAGAACACGTTTATCCTGTCTGTCCCTTCAACAACAACAAAAATGTTTCCAAACTTTGGTTTGATCACATGTGAAAGTAGTTACAGCTACAGTTGGTAAATATAACTGGGGCAGGCAAACACAGCTTTACATTTTTTTGTCTGTGTTTTCCCATAACCTCCTCAGTTTGCATTGATGCTGTGGTCAGTTTTGATGTTTATGTCCCTGCTTTCTGCCTGAGTGCTGCTGGACTGTTGACTCCAGCTGTTTTTTTCAGAGGTCCAAGCAGTGAAGGACAGTTTGTAGCTGTTAGAGACTGAAAATGTCACCCACTTCTCAGAGGAAAGTCATTAAATATATTATCCAGATGCTGACACTGTAACAGCAACGGTTAAATCTGGCCGACACCATTTGAACTGGAGGTCTCAGAAACTTTCTGTGGGTCCAGATGAACCTGTCTTGATGAGTCCCACCCATTTGCACCTTGATAGAATTTTATCAGAATCTGTTTATTCGCTATTTGTCGTACATATTATGAGAAATTGTGCAAATGTGCTTCATGCATCCTGTCATGCATTCCCTCTTCACCACCTGTTGTTTGTTGATGTCTTTTCTATATTGATGTTTCACAAGAGGCAGCACTGCAGTATTTTGCCATCATCACTTGTGTATGTTTTAGGGAAGACACAGCAGAGTCTCATCATCAACGAGATGGTAAATATTAAAATATGTGCAGAAGTTATTCAGTGTACATTGAACCAGCAGGTGAAAACATGTAAACACCCCCCCCACACCCACACACACACACACACACACACACACACACACACACACACACACACACACATGCCTGTCTGTGTCTCTGCTGAATCCCTGATAGATTTTTGTTCTCTGCCTCAAAGATGTTTCATCATTCTGTCTGAGACAGACTGGATCCTCCGTTTGACACTTTCTGCTGTAACATTGACAGCTTTGGTACAAACAGCTCATCCTCACACTCCCCATGTCTAAAACCTGTACTTACCTTCTCTTACACATGGATAATAGATCACCTGTCAGCTGTCTTGTCTTACATTTCAGCACCCCAGATGATCTCTTGTGTCCTCCAGTCTCCTGCTGCAAAATGATAGTTTCTATTGAGACGTACAGTTGGATAATCTGTAAATGATATTTCTTTTTCAGTATCAGTCAGGATTGTTCATTCTGGGATTTCTGTCTCCACTCAGCTGCATTTACAGCCTGAGAACTGAGAAGTGAACCAGAATTGGTTTGATGCCACATCACCAGCAGTTTTGTGCACTCGATTGTTTAACAAATTATGTCACAAGGTTGTACCAAGGTTGTACTACAATATGTCACCTGAAACCGACTCACTGTATGGTCCTGTAGCTTTATATGCCTTTTGTGTGGTTACATGTGTATCAGTGGCTAACAGAGGAGGGCAGATGAGCCTTAACTAAATAGCTGTGCTCTAAAATCTGCTTGTCTCATCTGTAGCACAAAGTTATTTTACACAGTTTCTTCTGCCGTGTGTCATATGTAATATCAGTGTGTTTGATCAAATGTGCTTATCAGAATTGTTTTTGTTAAGTCATATTGGGTGTTAATTCAGGCTTTATTCGCCTCTTTTTTTTTACTATTTTGAGAACGAAAATAGTTGTACTGGTCCTTTAGAAATACTGACCCTTTCAGACAGACTGCAGGACTGAGTTGTTGTCTTGCCTGGCTGTAAGATGTGCCACAAAGTGAGAAACGAAGTTGAACGTTTGCTTCAGCAGTCGTGAGGCTCTCCAGACTGGAAGAACATCAGCTCTTAAAGGAACTGTGAGCGTGTGGTGATGAAGTGGTGACAGAAGCCACTCAGCTGGACTCACTGATAAAATCAGTTGGAGTGAGAAAACACCTTCAGGTGTTCAGAGTCGACGCTGCAATTAGAAGCTTCCAGTTCATATCACTTCTCATCCTGTGTGTTTCCTCGATGACTTATTCAAATGTTTTCACTTCCTGTTCACTTCACACTCATTAGTTCACAGTCTGCTCCCTCTCTCATCTCTCTCTGCTCTCTTGTATTTCCACTCTGTTTTATTTTTCATTTCAAATCTCACTTTGTAAACTTTATGTCTGCTGGCTCCTGTAAATTTTAAGCTTTGTCTGCTTTTTTAACATGTGCTTACCTTGGAGTGATTTCTCTGAGACAGCAACATAATAAATGCTGAGCGGTGACTTCATGAGGAACCGTGAGGTCAGCTCAGATCAGCTGAGAACAGCCGAGAGGCAAACTAGTAAAATTAATTTGGATAGTAATGATTGCTGAGTTGGAGGTGAGGGTATGTTCAGGCATATAAAAAAAGATGCATTTAAAAAGACAGCAGATTTGATAAAACACAGAGCTCAGTGTAATTGTTCACACTCTTTATGTCTCCCCGCTGCTCCTCAAACTGACTGAAACTCGTCGTCTGGTATTTCACTGTTCGTCATAGTAACATGATGCTCTTTTCTGCGGGATCCATCTAATTAATTAGGACAAATTAAACTTTGTAATTTTAATGAGTGATTTGTTTGCTTCTTGAGTTAACAGTGAGAGACGCAGAGACAGAGAGACAGCAGGGGGAAGACGGAGTGTCACTGAGCTCTGTTTAATCCCGTCACGTCTCCATTAATGAATCTCACAGTCCCAAAGCACTAATGAGATGTTTTGACTGCTGTGTTGGACTCAAACAGGACAAACATTGCAGCCTTCAGTCGCTCAGAAAGAATGAGACCCTCACCCACACTTCCACTTTAATGGATATGATTATGTTTGTGCTCCACATGCATCCAAATGTGTCTCAGCTAATAATATGCAGCACGGTTATTTGCAGTATGTGTCCTGTCGGCTATTTTAAACACTGCGCTTCATTTGTAGTGATGGCTGGAGGACGATGGACCAATCCACCATTTAACACAATAAAACTTCCTTCAGCTGAGTGCTGTGTTTGTTTCCATCCTTCAAAGTGGTGAACGTTTGAGCAGAGATGTGAAACCACAATCAGATGCTTTTTGTTCTTTTGATTGCTTCGTTGCAGATATGCTGATATTCCTTCCTGTCCAACTGGAACAAGACTGGACTTTACTGAACATCAAGGTCTCTTTCGGCTCTGTATTGTTTCTTGTGGGCTTCGATGGGCTGTTGACAGGGTGTGACTCTGTTACAGCGCACTTTATGAGAGGACATGTAACCTCTGAAATCAGCTGCAAGGACTCTGCTTGGAAACTCACAGTCCAGTTCTTGATGTCCCGTGAGCCTGCAGTTTAACAGCTGAAGTCAGTGGAAATAACCAGCGTAGCTCTTCTGGAGCTCTTGGGATTTGAGACCTTCTTATCAATCATTTCATGTATCTAACAGATGCTCATTCTGCTGCGTACAGACTTCAAAGGCTCCATTATGCCACAATGTGACGTATGTGTCTGAAGGTCTTCCAGCGGCTGACAGTCTTTCACTTCCTTTTCTCCTTTTGGCACTGAAAGATACAAAAGGCTGATGTGTGATTTCTCTCCACACAAACAAAAGGCACAATAAAAGCCATTTCTGTCCTGCTTTTCTTTGCAACAAGCACCATCTTTCAGAAGCTTAAAATAATCCGTTTTTCTTGTGACTGTGGTGTGAAGCTGCAGTTTGTGGTGGTGTTTTACTGCAATGTAGAGAACAGTTGTTGTGCAGTACTCACGTTGGACATTTCAGCCTCATTGTCATGTAAATACCCTTCATGTTGAGCTGATGCTGATCAGCGTCACATCATGAAACAAACATCACACTGAGAGAGTCGCCATCATGATGTGTCACCACACACACACTCAGCTGTTTCATCACAGAGGTTATCAGTTGTGTTTGGTGACAGCAGGAGGTTTGAGGTAATCAGTCAATAATCAGTCATCTCATCAACAGACTTAAAATGCCTGTCATCCAATTACCTGCTGTGGTGTGACTTTATCGTCCCAAATTAACTTATAGGATGTGTATTGAATAATAAATGGCTGTTGCACAGAGCACAGAGGGATCCAGCTGAGAGAACAGAGGAATTAGTTTCAATCCTGCACCATGAATGCATGAGTGGAAGAGCTCATAACAACTCACATACTGAACTCCACCTCCTGTGTTCCTTTGATGTATTCAGTGCACGACTGACTGCCAGGAGACACTGAGGAAGACACAAGAGACTTCATCTCCCAGCTTACCTGAGAGAACTGAAGGATTCCCCAGGAGGAGCTGGGAGAAGTCCAGGATTCAGATCAGTGCTTGGAAAATGATTGGACGGATTGTTGAACCAATCAATACTTGGCACTGATTTTCAGAGGTGATCTTAAACCCTGTCAGCCAGTGGAGGCAACAGAAGACGAGTGAATTACCACAAGCTGATCCTCACTGATCATTTATCTTCCCAGTGCAGTAAACACAAACAGCTCATTATTCAGCACTGTGCTCAAAGGAATCCTTCAGCATTTTGGGAAATCCACGTATTTGTTTTCTTTGCTGAGAGTCGGATGAGAAGAAGTTTGTTCTTGACAAAAGACAAATCATGAGCAGGAGTGAAGCTCCAGCCAATGTGCTCTGCTGCTGAATACCAGCTCTGTGGAATTATTCATATCAAAGCAGGTTTAGGTTTGCATAATTTGATCGAGTTCACTGAGAAAGTGAATGAATATTTTGTTACCCAGATTGTAAAGTTTAAAATGCAGTTTAAATGTTCATGTTCCTCAACATAACTTTTGATGAACTCTCTTTCTTTTTGTGTGTGTGAGTCAAAACATCCTGAAAAAAGCCAAGAACACATTAAATAATCTGCAGCAGCACCACCACCTAATTTAAAGTTATCCAGTTAAGTTAATCATTATTTACGACAAGCTTATTTCACAGATGAGCTTTTACTGATGTCAGAATTTCATTTGAACTGACTCCAAACCTGTCACTTCCATCACTTTTCTGTTCAAAACATCTCATTTTTTACTTTTACTGTGAAATAAACTGAAACTTTTTTCATTGGAAACTTTTCACCTAAACCATGTTGTGTTTAAATCACTTTGAGGTGATTCAGTCCAGTGTAAGTGCTCTGATGCCTGCCAAGTGTCACCAGGCAGAAACTGTTCACAAGAGCTCTCAGTGTGTTTGAGCTTCACTGTTCTTTAACTGCTGATCAGATTCAATGAGAATCAACGTTTGTCACAGCAGGCTCGTCGGTCCTTATGACTCTGACACTGAGCCTCATCGGGCTCGTCTCTCCCAGTGACGGCACCCCAACCAACCAGCAGTAAACTTTCCCCTCACACCATCTGCCCACTGTGGTGTGGAGTTACTCTCTAACAGAAATCATTTTATACTTTAGAGTTTATCTCAACTGTCTGATTAATTTCAGTTTTTTCTGCACCCACAGTAAATCATCCCTGCCTTAATGACTGTGAAGCAGTTTTAATTTATTTAACCAGCACTTTTAATAAGATCAGTGAAAAGCCACACTTTAATGTGACGTTAATTAGCGATAAACTGGCCGGCTGACGGATCGTTTGAAAACACAAAGCTGGGGCTCCAGTGGCATCGAGTATCTCAGACGGTCAGCACACACAGACAGAAGAGCAGAGAGGCCGTATGTGGTGTTTGAGGCTTCAGTTCAACTTTAAAACCATCATCATGAGCATGTTGACGGGTCAGGAAACAGCAGCTGAGAAATACTTGGTGGTGTCAGCTGACTGCTCATCTGCATCCATTAGGCTGATGATGTCACGGTGTGAACAAGTTGTTTACATGATGCTGGGAGCTTTGTTGATATGTTTCATCCTCAGGAGGATATCTGTCAGTGATGATGGTCACTGGGCACAACGAGACTTTAACACAAGTTACAAAATGTGAAAGGAGAGAGCTGAGCAGGAGACGAGACACAGTGCACATAATGAAAGCAGGAGAGGCTGGTGTGGAGGGGAGAAGCCAGCAGAGAACAGAGAAAAGAGGACATGGAAAATGCAGTATGAACGATGAGGGCGGAGAGAGAGCAGCTCCTCTGGTCTGTGCTGCAGCAGGAAACGAGTACTGATTTCCATCAGAAAAGACTTCCTGCATTCTCTGCTACTGACCGCCGTTCTGTTTTTGATCAGCTGAATAATATGTGAGTCAGGCCTTATTAGAAATTTGCAGAAGGTAAATAACTTTGTGCATGTATTCGCATTGTTTCGGTAAGACACAGTGTGAAATCATGCCGAACGTGTTGTTACAATGTTAGTATGTGTTGGGGTGAATGTAGTTGAACGTGCTACTGGCTGCTGTTCACGTGTGTCAATGTTGTAAGCTACTGTAAGTTTAAAGTGAACTCAAAAAGACTTTTGACAAGACAGTTGGCCAAGAGGCGTCTGTGTGCAATTGCTGACAGAGAGGAAGAGGAGACGTTCCTGGGACTTTTTTGTCTGGAGCATTTGAGGAGCTCGTCTGGTCGTCCTCACAACTGGTTGGCCACCTGCCTGGTCGCTGCCTGCCTGATGTTTTGCCCGTCTTCATATCATCATCATTCCCAGCATTATTGCACCATCCAGACTGACCACCTGAAGGTTGTGAGCACTAAGTTCATGCATGTGCTTATTATTTGTCTTTGTTTGCTTTGGAAGTGAAAGGGTCACGGAGTTTTAGACCTCAACGCACACAAGCATCGATTGAGACCTGCAACGGGTTTATTTACTTTAATGGACGTATACTTTGTTTACTGCACAGTCAATTTTCTTTAAATTATCTTTTGCATTTAAAGTACTGTGTGTGTGTCATATTTCAGTTTCGTTAAGATGACCTTTGGGGTAAAAAGGGATGACCACAGTGAAACGCAATGTGGAGGCACCGTCAAATCAGCCATAAATAAAATACCCAGGGCCCCGCCCATAGTATTACGACATCCTGTCAACCATGAATAGCCTCATAGCCACACGGGTCGGGTGCTACGCGTACCTAATAAACTGCCAACTCGGGTTGGATGTTGGTCTTATGTGCTAAATTTAATGGTACATTTTGACAGTCGACATCATTTGACTTTAGCTTTCAGGTTTGACTGACAAACGGCCAGAAATGACCATGATATCAGGTTGCATTAAGGTTGTACGAGGACAGAAGGTCAGCTTTGTATTCTGAATCGAAGCCCCTACAAGTTACAGAACGATCATTAAACTTATAACATTTATTCTAAAATCAGAGCCAGTGAAGTGATTTCAAAGCCAGTGAGATGTGGTCTCTCCTGTTGGAGTCTGGCTGCAGCATTCTGAATCCAGTGAAGCCTGTTGAGGTTTTATTAAGTGAGGCAAAAGAGTGTCATGCAGTAAACTAAATGAGATAAAATGTTGCATGATTTCCTGTTCAGATAAGATCTGTAACAGATAAAAGGGACCTACATTTTTCAAATTTGTTCTTGGAGCTTTGTGCTGTGGAGGCTGGTACCTTCATGAAGAGCAGCTGTTCACCACATGTTTAACAGCAGAGGAGACACGCTGCGCTCTAATCTGAGGTCTGAAGTTTATCTGTGAGGTTTACGTTTGTGACGATGCCCCAAAGACTGTGTGAGCGTTCAATTCAAACTGTGATCAAACAACACAGCACTGCCTGTTCAAGTCTCTTATGCTGATGATTCACTCTGCTACTTCTTTCACTCAGCGAGGGTTCATCATGTGCTGAGAATCAGTGTAATCACACAGGTACAGGAGCTCACCGTTCCACCTACTGTCACCCCCCAACAAGGCCAGAGAGGCTTTATGAAGGCCACCTCAGCAGAGGAAATCAAAAGAAAGAAAGAAAGAAGTCTTTCTCTGGATGAACACTTCAAAAGCTTCAGTATCTCCATATTTCCTCTGTGCCCTGCACACTGGATTACTTAGTTTCTTCTTTCAAAGCCGAGTTTGTCTGCAGGTGTTTTAATGGAGCTGCAGTGAGGTCTGAGAAAAGGACTCACCATCCATCAGTCAGTTGTATCAACTTGTATAAAATGGAAACACTCAATTAAATTACAAGTACCTTAAATTTTCACTCAAGTACTGTATAATACAGCAGAGTGTAGTAGTTACTGAATATGTTCATATTCAGAGCCATTTAAGGTAAGCTCTGGGACAACAAATGTACCTCACACACACACACACACACACACACAGCTCCTCGTACCTCCACCCTTCTGCTCCTTGTGAGTCCCAAACTTAATCGCATGCTTTCCGTGTAGCTTTTTTGTTTTTCTTCTTTCTCTTAATGAGGTGAAGATCAAACATGAGATGCAGATTTCACTGACGAACCCAAACTAGGACAATTACAATTCTCACACAAAGAAATATCAAAGGGAAAAAATTAAGCATCCAGCACCTGACCTGGAGCTTGTAGGCTGAGTTCATGTGGTCTCTCAGGTCTCTGATGAAGCTTTGAATCCAGTGAGGTCTCCTGTCAGACTCAGTGGACCCACTTATTTATGTTTGTTTGTCTGTTTGTTGTTTGTGTGTCAGGTTTAGGCTCAAGGTTGTAGTAAATAGTGTTAGTTGTAATGTGTTATTCAAACATCATTTGGTATTTTAGCCTGATGATGTGAAGTGGATCTCCAGCTGATCCTGCTGCCTCTGTGTTGTTGTAGAAACAAAGTCCATATGAGAGCCACAAGTCCCACAGAGTCTCCTGGTTTCAAGGCTCTTTATTGCTAAAGTACAGGAAAGAAAGAAACTGTCAGGGCACAATGATCAGAAATAATCTACAGTTAGTATGCAGTTGCTGGCGTTTTGCATTTGAAGATAAAACGGATGTTATTTCCTGGATCGCATGCTGACTGAAGCACAGTGTTTCAAATCTTTCTACAACTATTTCACAATTTCCTGCTGTGCAGTTACACAGAAAAGTTTCCAAATATGCCACTGGCTCTATTTGTGTGACTTTTATTAATTCCCTAAACAACAGAGAAAATGTTATCTGTCTCTCACAAATCTACACCCCCTCAGTGGAGATGAACTAATCTCCACATGACACAAGCTGACATTTTGCTCAGTGCTTTAGTTGTGCTGCGTTTGTGCCTCCCACTGTGAGTTCAGCTGGATGTGAGAACACAGGAGAGTGGGACTTTGATTGTTCTCTGTAGACATCGATACTCAGGACTGAAACAGGTCCTGGTAGCAATAAGCATCTGTGTGTGTCCTCTTCCTGCTAATGGAAAGCTGTCAGCTCACAGTAGGCAGCAAACACACGAGTGTTTTAGGAGAAGAACGGTTGTGTGTTCACTCATCAGTCTGTTTCCAGGTGGATCTCTGTCAGCTCTCACTGAAGCCAGTGGGTTAAGAGCTTTGTTTTGTGTCACACTCTGAATGTGTGACAGTGTGTGTGTGTGTGTGTGTGTGTGTGTGTGAGTGTTCATGAAACAGACCAGATTCAAGCATCAGTATTCTGGTGCTCTGATTACACAGTCCTGACAGAGTCACAAACTGTTTCTGTCTTGATGGCTCCATGACTTTTGTTCAAAGGTGAAGATTAATGCAACATGAAAAGGATTCAAAGAGCAGGTTTCAGTGCAGAACCACAGCTCAGCTCGTGTTTTTCTCTCCTTCACAGTCTGCAGAGTTCACCGTCCATCCTGCACACGTCTTTTCATTCTTCATTAGACTTTCCCCAAAGCATCACAAGAGAAAAGTCAGTTCAGTTTGATCATGTCAGAGTTCGACGTGTTGCTTTGTCTGCCACAGTGATTCCTTAGAGGAGGAAAACCCCATGGAAGCAATACGACAGCTCTCCACATCTGTGGCTGAGCAGGAACACCCTGCATCTCGTCTCATTTAGCTTAGTGTGTGACACAATAAATTCAGCACAGCTGGTTTCTGTGTTTTAGGTCAGCTTTTTCAAACAGATGAGGAAGTGCCAGGACTGTGAAGCTTCCTGTGCTCTTTATTAAAGCACATGTGAGCTGAGGAAAATACAGGATGATACTGAAAAATCTGTGACACAGTTTATAAAATATCCTCAAATATCCATGCAGTTATAATATATTTGCAAAGAGGTGGAATTCGAACCAGCTGATTTTCTGTGTTCCTCCACACGTCTGTTTTCACGTCACACTGATTAGACCTCTGCTCAGGTTAACAGTGTGACTGTGGGTCTTTTCACACTTACTTTGACTTGTCCAAACTTTTGGACTCTTAAGTTTGGTCCAATAAATGGAGGTGATCTCAGTCCAGTAGAATTTATTATTTCATTATTCTTTCATATTTCATTTTAGAATTTGTAGCAGCAGCAGCAACATTCATATTTGAAAAACTGTAGTTCGGCTCACTGGTTTTCATGATGCTGAGTGTCAGGTGATTGTTGTTGCACCCTGTGATGAAGCTCTCTGTCAGTCATATACTGTATATGACAAACATATATTATATGAGTCTGGTGGAGGCATGCAACTATGAGGCGATAATTCTAATTGAGTTGATGATAATAATCTTAATTGTGAGGTTTTGTCGGTGGAAGTCACACTGTCTGATGCTGGAGTTTATGATGAACAGCTACTGGATCACAAGCCCTGGAGAGGCTGTCAATCAAACGAGCAGCAACTGTGACAGCCAATCATAACTGTCACTCAGTGTCTGTGAGCTGCACACACACTCACACACACACTTTTTGTCTGTGTGTGTTCTTTGTGCCTGCAGGATGCCCAAATAATAATTCATTATCCTGTGTGGAGGCTGTGTTAAAGAAGAGGAGGCAGTGATGTGAGCAGTGAGAAGGAGCTTAGAATTATCCAGTTACGGTCGTCACAGAGATCTCTCCTGGTGGTTTGAAGCTGGAGGACGAATAGATTTGAGACACAGCAAAGGAGATGTACAGGAAGTGAGATAAAGCCTTAAATCGTCCTATAGAAATAAGCAGAGACCAATTCAAAGATAAAACAGCCTCACATACTTGTTGCATACCGGAGGTTGGAGAAAATTGAAATGATGAGCTCTGAGCTGAAGCCCATGAATAACATGAACAGCCTGTTTAGTTAATCTGCTGCTTCCAGTCAGCCTCCATGTGAAAGCCTCCTCAGTCCATTCATTCAACACAGGCTGTGCTGAGCTCTCACCTCCAGCCTCACTGATATGGACCTGGTGTTTACAGAGAGAAAGGAAGTCCTGCCCATCGATTGTGCTGCTTTGTCACTGAGCCTCCTGCTGGAAAAAAACATATAAAAGCAACAGGGATCGACTGTTTTCCATGGATTATTTCTTTTACCTGATCTGGGACAGTCTGTGCATACATAATGCAGCTCTGCAGATCTCCCAGCATGCACAGCGTGTGGACACTGATGGTGCTGGGGAGGAGGAGGGTGCAACAGCAACACATTTCAGTGACAAGATGATGAGAGTAACGAGGGGAGTGTCTTCCTGTAAACCTGCACAGGGTTTTGTTTCTGAAGGCAGGGGATTGGATGCTATTAGCATCGACGTTATTGGTGAAAAGTGTGAGAAACAAGTTTGTGGAGCAGCACAAAGAGAATGTAACACTTCATGAGGCACATCAAGGCTTGTATTGTTCCATCTACAGTCCTGTAAACGACCTGTTAAACTGTGGCAGAATCTCTGCTCTGAAAACTGTCCCGTCCTGCTGAACACGAAATACTGTGAGAGGATCTGCTGTTTGTCTTCTGGGTGTTTAAAAACTCCACAGTGACAGCCGTGTTCACACACTTAGACCTGCAGAAGTGCACATTTTTTGAGCATATTTTCATTTTAACACAGATATTTGGAAGCTTTGCACAGTTTAGCTGAGGTCAGGTGTAGGAGAAAAATAATAAATGTTGTCCCCAGCTGTACAGAACGTGAAGATTTAAGAAATATTTATTTCTGCATTTCAGTCCCAAATAATTTGTCTGGGTACAACCAGGATGGATAAAATAAATGTATTCATGAAGCAAACTGTGAAATGGTCAGCTTAAAGCCCCTGTTTGGGTGCAGACCTGCAGCCTGTCAGCTCATGTCTGAAACACCTGCAACTGCACTGATGAGCAGACTTTAAAGATGAACATGGAGATTGTAGGTGTGATCATTAGGTTTGTGGAACAGCAAATATATTCATGTTGTACTGGTGAGGATCAAACAAGCATCTGTCAGCTCCTCAGCAACACATCTGTAGGCACATCTGGAGGAGAGTTTAGTTCTGGATCAGAGTCCTGGACTTGGGTTTCATGGAAAATATTACAACATCATCCATTTTGTTTGAAACTGGTTTCCTCCACCTGCAGGTGTTATGTGTCTTTGACGAGCAATAAGTTCTGTCCAGATCACCTCATTTACTTCCACATTTAACAAGAGATTTAGAAACAGTCGCTGACTGTGCATCAGGCAGTGGAGAGAAGTACAAAGAGAGATGCTGAGAAAGAGAAAAGAGTTAAAGAGTTAACCTTAACTTTCCATTTCTGTAACAAATCCTCCCTCAGCTTCAGAGAATTTCCATTTAAGCAGATAAACTGCGTTGTGAAGGTAAATTGTCTGAGGCTGGCGATCATGTGTCAGTGTGAGTCAGTATCTGCCCCACGTGTGAATCAATAACAAAACTTATTAAAGGAGCCCAACAAGGAAAGAGACGGAGAGTCAGTGAGTGAGCTGGTGTGTCAGTGAGTGAGTTGGTGTGTCAGTGAGTGAGTTGGTGTGTCAGTGAGTGAGTTGGTGTGTCAGTGAGTGAGCTGGTGTGTCAGTGAGTGAGTTGGTGTGTCAGTGAGTGAGTTGGTGAGTGAAAGGATACAAACATAGAAGTTATGAGGTGTTTGATGTCCCCTAACAAACAGCAGATATTTTCCATGTTTGCTTCAGTCAGCTGACAGTTTATCAGCCTCACGGTGGGTCTTTGTCATTGTTGTCATGAGCAGCACAGTGTCCACTGCTCTCCTCTGGTTTTATTCTGGATGCAGCTGGTAACTTTGCATAGAAAAGCTGCAGGAGTTTTCTGGGTGCAGATGGATGCAAATCCTGTCCCTGCAGCAAAGACTGAGGATTACTTCTGCACGTTATTATGTAGTCATCAGTGTATCGTTGTATGCTAATTCACTTTCCTCTCTCTCTCTCTCTCTCTCTCTCTCTCTCTCTCTCTCACACACACACACACACACACACACACACACACACACACACACACACACAGTCACAGTGTTAACACTTGTTATAGAGAATGACACAAAATTGTTGTGTTTTTATTACTCACCCAGTTTATAATTTGTACTGTTTACTTGCTTCCGCCAAAGTGAGGATTTTGATTAAATTTACACACAATTCTCACACTTTTTGACCCTCAGAAACCATACATGTAATATAAATGTGTTGGGAGGTGCACAGTGAAAACATGTTGTGTTGCATGTTCTTCACAAACAATGAGCCAAAGCCACAGAGTCTCAGGTTTCCAACTTTTTTCTTTCTTTTTTTTAATCATTTAAAACTTTGGAGTTATTGTTGAAATAACTTCTCTCAGTGCTAAGCAATAAATAATGTTGGCCAGACTGTGCAATGAAAACAACTGATCACATGACAAAGTAAAGTTCTGCTGTTGGTTTAGCACCAAATCACCAGGAGGAAATGTTGAAATGTTTGGGCAGTCAGATGAACTGGATGATTCATAGACTCATTGGTACTGACAGAGCAGCTTGTCCAATCAGAAGTCACCACATCAGCTCACAGCTGTTGTAACTGACATGTGAAGCTCTTCTACTTTTTCAGTCATTCTGTGTACTCAGGTGTGAACAGCTTTCACCTGTTTGAGATAAATGAATGAAAAAGCCAAACCTGCAGTGATGGTGTTTTTGAATAAAAAGAAATATTTCACCACAGACAACTTTTCTCTTTTCATTTGTTCTCTTTTTGCAGGTAAGATGGACATTTGAAGCGACTCCTTTTGTTATTTTTCACACACCTGACTGCTTGTGTGACTGAGGGCTGACAAAGGAAAGAAGCAGTAAGACTTTCCACACACAAACACATAAATCTTCACTCACTGATATACTTTAATGTGAGGCAGCATGAATTTAGCACTGAAAGAATAAATAAAACAGAAACCCTGAATCATTTCCCCCAGACTGTGAAGGCTTGTTAATAGTAACAGTTTGCTTTCCTGCCTGATGACTAATGAAGCTAAAACAAAGTGGAGGTTCTTGATGTTGCTGTTGTAGTTTGGAGGTGTAGCATCAGTGATACAAAGTTAACAGAGAAGCAGCACATGGACAACAACAAAGCACCTGCAAAGGCAGTGAAGAAGAAGACTGCTGGTCATCAAACACTGGTTGGATGAAGAGGTGCCTGTCAGAGGGTCATCTTTATGATGTGCACTTTGGTAAATGCTTCATCTTCCATCACATTATGAGCTTCTGTCAGTCTGATTTGTTGAATCATCAGTTCAAACACTGACTGATAATGTGATTGTTACTGAAAGCAGCTGAACTGATGATCTCATTGGACGACAGGATGATGAAGCTCTGTGTCCTCAGTGGGCTGTCAGCCCAGCTGGCTGCAGGGTTTTCTGCTGAGCTGCAGCTGGATGGAAAGCATCACTCTTTCCCATCATCCTCAAGGAGAAGGCTCTTTTTGTTGGATTGTTCAGTATGTATTGCAGACATTGTTGGCTCTGGTACTGCTGTTGTGGCCTTGACAGATTAGTTCAGTAAGGTTTGACGTGACGAGGAAACGCAGGGAGAATGAAGGCCAGTTTATCTGCTTCACCAGCAGCCCTGGTCTTAACTGCACAGATAACTTCTCGACCTCAGCCGGGCACACACACACACACACACACACAAATTCACAGCCATAATTTGAAAAGAATGCCTTCACCCTCACAGATAAAACTTCACTCGTGCTGCTGTTTGAGGAGCAAAGATGTTCAGTATGAACCCAGAGGGCGTCCTCCATTGCTGATGGTTGATTTTAAGAGCAACACACACACAGCTGAATGGTAAATGTGAAGGACAGAGGCGGAGGAAGGAAATACGGAGGAGCAAATGAGCAGCTCGTTCAGCATGATTTCCACCTCCTCAGATCATCAGTTAGTGTGATTTCTGTCATTATTTCTTGATATCTGAAGAAAGAAATTTTGGTAGCATCTCTGAGAGCAGCTCTCATAACTGCAGCTGAAACAATGGAAAGTATTGTTGAAAATCAGGTCAGCTGATTGTTGTATCACTGTATAAAATGCATCTGTGAATATCATAACCATCTGTGGATCATGAACTGAGAGCAGCTTGATAAATAAATAAATAAACTCCTGATTTGCATGTTGGTGGGAAACAAAGATTCAGTTGAGATTTGATCTTCAGTCTGTTTATTGAGAAACAATGAAGGAATAGACTGAATATGGAGGCATCTTTAGACATAATAGCTGTTTATGACAGGGCTGCTGCTGTCAGCATGATGTGTTGATTTTCCAGCGTGTTGGTTTAATAAGAATCCTGCTGCAAAATGTAAACATTTGTTGGAACCCTGAGTTAACTTGAAGCTTTGTAGCACTTGACAGCAGTAAAGCTGCAGCCTTTTCCAGCTTTTGTCTTCACAAACTGCACATCACAGTCTGAACATGCGATGTGATGCTTATATAATGTAAACTGCAGGTACTATGACGACCGTCACTACTGCACCACCACAACCACCACTACTACTACTCATAATAACAGCAACACTATTCTGTAATAATACTAACAATAGTATTATATTCACAGCTTTCCATGTCACTCTGTCAATAACAAGTAAACACAAGGTTCTCTCTGCTTCCAGTGAGCATCTGCCTGCAGCTCTGTAATGTTTCACCAGTCTCTCATATGGAAGGGTCATTGCCCTGCAGAATGACCTTTGACCTTCTTATAAACTACCAGTGGAGTTAAATCATCTAGAGCAAACAGCTGAACTCCTCCAGGAGCTCTTATTTCTCCTTCATTTCCTGTGATCTGCTCAGGCTGCTGTGCTGTACGACTCTTCAGACTAACTGCTACAGACACTCTGCTGTGGCTCTGCTTTGTCTGCTAAATAAAGCTGTTTGACTGTTGGTTTAAACACCCTGTACAGTTCAGCAGCACTGCAGACAGGAAGTGAATCAATGTCCCTGTGTTGAAGTAAAGAGGAGGTTCACCTCTGAGTCTTCTTTGAGGCAGTATAGAGGTTTCTGTACGTGGAGATACTGGATGTTATTCGAAACATCTGCACAGATTAAAATACAAAGTGCTTCACAAAGAAATACAGAACGACAGAAGCAGAAAAGGCTTTTGTTTCCCGCAGCACTTATGAAGCTGCATGTTTCCAGTGTCTCCTGCCTCTCTCCTGTCAGAGAGCTTGTGAATAAAGCTCAGTGTTTGGCTCTTGAATCATACTGTAGTGCTCTACACTGAATTAAAATGTAATCAGACTCACACTGAGAACATAAACAGCACCACCCTCTCTCTCTCTCTCTCTCTCTCTCTCTCTCTCTCTCACACACACACACACACACACCCGTACATGAGCTTCATGAGCTGGTGTTGTACCGCACATGATGTGATGATGAGGGTCATGCTGGCTGCTGTGTTGGTGGCCACAGTCAGAACGTACAGTCATACAGTTCCTGATCAGTTTACTGTACAACATAATGCTAAAACAAGAATAAATGCTGATGACAGATCAGTTTTATGGCTTTGGCAGCAACAGCTCACAGAGATCCTGGATGAACATGACACAGTGGTGCTGTGAGTGATATTTTTCACAGCTGCTGTGTGTGTGTGTGTGTGTGTGTGTGTGTGTGTGTGTGTGTGTGTGTGTGTGTGTGTGTGTGTGTGTGTGTGTGTGTTACTGTAGACACACCTGACCAAACCATCTGCATGTGTGTGTTGATACTGATGTCCTTTACCTCCAGTGTGTTTCCATCTTCCCTCCATCCTTGAAGCTCCGGTCTTTGAGGTATCAGCTGCATCACCACAGACCACCAAGACCACAACGCCTGAACAGCAAACATTATGTTGATCTATTGATTCATTTTTGTTTAATTTCCCTCTACTTTCCTCTAAACTTTAGGGTTTGAAGGAAAAACAGAAAAGTCTGATGTGTCATTGCAGGTTGTCTCATTTTGTTCTGCAGTATGAAGAGCCCTCAGTGTCCTCAGTGTGTCTTTGTCTCCTGTCTCCCCAACATGTTGGTGCTGTGACTCAACATGATGTGGTTATAGATCAGTGCTGATGACTGTCACTTTGTTGTATAAAGATATTCTCTGTTTGGCAAGGATCTGTTAGCCGTGCCAAGATTACACACACACATACATACACACACACACACACACACACACACACATACATACACACACACACACACACACACACACACACACTCTTGGCAGATGTTGCTCAGCTGGATGTCACAAAGATTCCCACCAGTGAACCAGCTGACTGGCATTAACAGCCTGAAGCCATGGCAAAGGACAAGGAGCAGCCTGTCACAGCAGGAGAGGACAGGATGGACCAGTGAGGGAGCCAAGAGCCAGAATGTGTCCCAAAGGTGAGATACAAGACTGACTCAGACAGAGATGGAGGTTTAATATCACACTCATGTAATATTTAAAAAGGTTCAAATCTAAAGTAATCACATGTATCCAGGCAAAGCAGCAGCAGGTTTGTCTGTCTTGTGTCTCTTTTCATTCACTTATGATTCCTAACTCTGCACTCAGACACACACAGGAACATATTGAGCCAAAGTGAGGTGTGTCTGTAGGAAAACATTTATCTCTGAATCAGTACATCAAGCTCTGATTGTTTCATCCAAAAGTGCAGGTCTCTGAGTACGTACAGCCGTTCCATCTTCAGCTTTTCAGGCCGTAAGTCTGGCAGACAGGCTCAATCAGCGGCTCCACTCTGAATAATTTCATGCTGCGTTTCTGTTTGGAAACAAACATAGGGGGAAATGCGGTAAATAGACAAATAGCAACAGATCCTCCGCTTGTGCCTGGGTGGTAGAAACCGAAAGAGTAACCCCCCTCCCCTCCGACAGCAGCTACACAGTCCACTCCTCTCATGAACATGGTGTCAGCTGTGCTTGGGCAGATCAGTGAGGGTTTGATCTGGTTCAGCAGTTTCTCTCCAAACATGATTATTATTGCTATTCAGGCACCTTTGAATGATGACATCATCTTTGTCAAATCCTATCAAATCACAGCGTGAGATTCCTCACATTATTTGCAAGAAAAAAAGAGTTTACAGGACTTATAATGGCACCATTTCTATGGGCTGCAGTAAAATAACAGTTTCTCCACATCCTTGCACTCTGAAGAAGAATCAGCTTTACTGGCAGTATATATATATATTTTACATACACACACTGAATTTGTCTCTGCATTTAACCCATCCTTAGTTGAACACACATGCAACACTTGGCAAATTACATGCAGTGAAACACACACAGGAGCAGTGGGCTGCACTGTGGACTCAGTGAAACTTTGCTGTCTGAATTATTCAGGATGCACCCTGAGAATTTTCTTTTGAATTCTCACTCTGACATTTTATTCATCAGCAAACTTTCTCTCAAATCAGAGGAGCTGAGAGGTGTGAGGATTTGCTGTCTGCTACACTAAAGCAAACAACTTTTAGTGTTTTTTCATCCAGAGGCAAATACAACAGCAGCTTTTTCCTTCTCAGATCCTCATCAGGTTCACCACAGCGTTAGTCACAGAAACTCTGCTGTCTCTCCAACCATCTCAAAGCATCTGAATCGACCCTCTTCATCGCCCAGAGCAAAAAGGCAAAAGGTAGGAGGTAGAAAAGAACTGAATGAATGAGAGAACAAAAACAACAAACTGCAAAACCGAAACCTGATTTGAACAACAAATAGAAAATTGCTCGCAAGCACAAATCTTGTGGTGAAAACCAGATTTTTACTGTATATGTTGAGATGGAAATAAATGTTTCATGTCGGTCATGACTGTGTGAGTGTCTGAAATCAGTAGCTGGTCACAGCTCAGTCAGAGCTGGTGTTCAGGGATCTTTATAATGAGTTTAGACATCAGCATTTTGAGGGAACTTTAAAACCCCTCAGAAATACTGCTGTTTCCTGCTGTCTGTGAACTGCAGTAAACTCTGCCTCTGAATCCTTTTGTGCTGCCCAAATCGTTTGTCAGTCTGTGTGGAGGAGAGGCACTGACGTTGTTTCTGAGGAGGTGGAGAGTCCCAGAGACGTGAATTATGTGTCAGGTTATTGTTTTCACCAGCACAGAGGAGACTCAGCAGTTTGGCCACACAAAAGTTGTTACCACTTCTAGTTAAAACTGCAAAGGTTTGAGAGAGCAAAAAAAAAAGTTGCCCAAAAATCTTGCCCATCTGACAGCTTGTTGTAGTTTTTCTAGAGATCAGTCTTGTCCTGAGGGCAGGAGGACTCCCTGTTGCCTCTGACAAAGAGTGACTTTGATTGTTGGTTCAGTCTGGTTGAACACTAGCAGCCCTGGGAACTGAACCTGCAACCATTTCAGTTCAGCAGTCACTCGAACAAGCTTGAAAAGCTGCCACTCGAGTCTGCGTCTCCCACAACAGGATCACCTCCTGTAGTCAGTTCACTAATAATTACACTGTGATCCGTTGGGTTCACAGAGCTTTTGCAGAGCCGTCTGAATCTGCTGAAAGAATCTCACACGTTCTCTTTCATGTCTTTCAGGATTTCCCGTGTGTTCGGGTTGGGGTGTGTAACACCAGTTCTCAGGTCACTTCAGCTTCTGTAAGACCTTACAATAAACTCCAGGCTCTGCTTATTGCTTTTAAAGCACTAAATGCTCTCACTCCACAACACCTCTCAGACCTGTCTGTCAGGTCATCTCACACGGGTCTGTTGGAAGGATTAGAGTAAAGTCTGGGGAAGCTTCTTTTCATTTAATTCTCCAGTCTCTGGAACAGCTTGTCTGATGACCTGTGATGAGCTCCAGTTTGTACTTCATTCAGTAAAAAATGTAAAATATTGCTCTTCTACACAGCTTTTGACTAGCTTCTTCTGTGTGTTTTCATGTTTGTGTTGTTTGAGAAAGATTATTTGTGTGTGAGAGTTTTTGGTGGATGAGTTAGGGATGAATGAGTGTTTGATGAGGCCAGTTTTAAGTGTTTTTTGTTGTCTGTTATTTTGTGCAAACCCCCACTGAGTTTGTCTGTGCATGAGATGAGATATAAAACAGCTTTGTCTCTGTCCTCCTCTTCCTCCTCTTCCTCCGCTCGATCATGCAAAGGGTGAGCAACATAATCATCACAGTGACGACTGCACTGCAGAAGAGCGCAGGCCACCACTGGACGTGTTTATGCATTGAAGCATTTTTTCCAGCTCCCTGCTGTGTGCTCCACAGGGCTGCTGACCACCTGTGGGCTGAATGCCAGCTCACTCCCTGTTGAGGGGTTTGTTGACAGTCTTGTTTGCTTTCTGATTAACAGTTTGCACCTAATTAATATTGATAAGGATGCTGATGTGAGCCAAAAGCTGCCTGGAGCTTATCCCAGCTGACAGTGGGCGAGAGGTTGCGTACAGCCCGGACTGGTAACCGGTCAGTCGCAGGGTCGACACACAAAGACAGACAATCACACACACTCACTCTTAAGGGCAATTTCGAGTAGCCAGTTAACATAATGCGCATGTTTTTGGGACTGTGGGAGGAAGCCTGAGTTCTCAGAGAAAATCAACAGCCTCCATGATTTAACAAAAAGGGCTGATCTGCTGGTCTGAATGTGAACTTGGTCTTGTATGCTCCCTAAAGACATTGTGGACTGTTGGGAGCTCTGTGAGGTACACATCACGTCCACAGCTCTGAGTGACTTAGCTTGTAGGAGGACAGGATTGCAGGGACTGGTCAGAGTGACGGACAGTGAACAGAAGGACACAGAGAAAGACAGCGAGAATAAGAATCACTGAGTGAACAACTTGTGCTGTCAGTAGTTTCTGTCACTAACTGTTCCAGGCCTTTATGTCACATTTTGACTTGTCACATCAAAGACACACAGGTGTCACTAATAACACTAACGAGGGTCCTGCTCCATTGAAATGCAGCCATTGTTGATGTTATTAAGTACACCTCAGCTATCTTAGCTCAGGTTAGGTTTTATGTGGAAAAACTGCAATGTAAGGTACAGCTGCTGAGACAGCAAGGTAAAGTGCTGAAAATTTTCTCAAATACGGCTTCACTGGCAAGCCTGACAGCTCAGCTCACTGCAATCTGCATGCTGATGCTCAGCCACGATGAGCCAATTCAACCGTGGAGGATTTTCCCCTGTAGGGACTTCATAGCTGAACTGTGTTATTGAATGCTAACATCATGTCTTGTAGAATATCCAGCACTCAAAGACAGGCTTCAGTATTTTCTACCTATAAAACTAAAACTATATATATTTGAAGTGCATTCAAATAGACTGAAGCAAAATCAAAGACATTAACTTTAACTTTGTATCGACCAGATCACAAGCCACAATCAAAGTGGCTATGAAAAGTTCATTTTCGGTAAAAAGCTTTAAAAATGTTCAGACTTCAGTCATTCAGAAGTTCCTGACTTGACTGTCGTCTCTGCTGCTTTTAAGACAAGCTAAGTCGACTTCCATCACAGCAGTGTTCAAGTATTTGTTCCTCAGAGGCTGAACTGGACTGCATCTCTTTGTCAGGGTGAGGTGAAGAGGCTTTCTGAGGAGTGTTTTTCTGTTGCCTGCTGGTAGAAATGACTGTGACTGTGCTTTGTGTTCCTGTCAGTCCACAATAAGTCCTGTCACATTCACTAAAAGCTCCAAATGGAACTTTTCAAATTCAAGCGAGGCAGTTTCATCAGTCAGTCTGTTGACTTGTTCTGTTCAGAGAAGTTTAAGGAATCAGACTGATAACTCAGTTAAAACCTGCAGCCACATCTCTGACCTCCAGCACTTTCTAATGAGGAGGCAGTGACCAGCAACTGAGTGGAAACAGAGAGGAGACGCCACTCATTGTGACGGTGGCCTCCACACACCACACACTCCTTACACAACCACAGTGCAGGTGGACAATGTGTAATTGTGTGTGTATCTGATAATTCTTCAGTGATATGAATTATCACAGTTTTATTTGGGACATGGAAAGAAAGACAGTATTGGAGTCGTTTTGGAGGGAGAGAGTCTGCATGGTGACAGACAGAGGGAGACAGAGAGGGTGGAGGATGAAGATGTTGTTAAATCACAAGTGCTGCCTACAAATACCTGAATACAGTCTGATAAATACAGCTGATCAAAGCTAGAAGTTCAACCACCTGTTGAGTTTTTAACATACTGAATAAAAGACTTGTTTTCTTTCATGTCTTCATGTTTATCTGTGTATCAGGACAAATGAATCCTGACTTTTAAATAACATGATGATGAATCAGTGGCGTCTTGAACCCAGTGGTGCTCTGACGTTACACTCCCACCTCAAGGTAACCTTAGCAGCTTCCAGCAACATCACATGGTGCTCATCTGCAGGACTTTACTCAGTTGTCATGGAGACAGGTTTGTTTACACGTTAGCTCAGCAGCTGCTATAATTTCATTCAGAGCATTTCAGGGCTGTGTGTTCATATTCATGTGTTCTTTTCCATTTTCATGTGTGAACTTTAATGTTTAAGAGAAGATGGACAAGAACAGCGAGTGCACCTCCTGCACATGACAGACATGTCTCTCTGTGTGTTAGTGTTCATGGCATCCAGCCAGCAGGTCTCTGGATGGACTGTTTCCAGCTACATTCCCCGGAGCAGAGCTGTTTTTATCCCGCGTGTCTCGCACCTGTCTGGTCCTGTTAGATCGCAACACGTCTGCCGGGCTCATCAACACTGTAGTCCAGCAGATGGTGAGCTGGTGACCGTTCAGAATGGAGAACACGAGCATTAAATCACCTGATAACAGAAATGAGATTGGCTTTAACTTCATCCAGGAGAGCCTTGAGAGCCTGTGTTGTGTGTGATCACACTGATGTGCGTTTAGACTTCAGTGTTTCTAATGTAACAAAGTAGTTCTGTGTAAATGTGTCTTATGTGGGACAAAACCCTGCAGTCCTCAGTTTAAATGAAGGCCACATCCTCACATGATGTGAACTTGGTGACCGTGAAGTCAGTGTTTGATCTCTTGGTAAACCAGAGGGATGGCGTGTGTCCCCTCAGTGTCTGTCTGTCTGTCTGTCTGTCTGTCTTTGCTCCACCAGACTCCACAGACTGACCTCCATCTTCTGTCCTTCAAACAAGGACAAAACTTCATGTCTCCTTCAGTCGTGTCGTTGTCACTGTCCTGTCTGCTGCAGCAGAGCTGTAAACAGGATCCATCACAGCAGTTTGTTCATATTCAAGTGAAAATGTTCACAACTGTAATCAATTATTGCATTTATTTAATACCTGCAGGTATGAAGATCATCATATGAAAGATAATGTGAAAAGTCTTCCCTCATTTGTAATCAAATCATTCATCATTTCATTTCATTTTCTTTTCTTTCAGTTTTTCAAAAAGGGTGTGTGCAGATGGGATCTTCTGATTTGGCTTCTTGTTTTAATTGATGCATTTCTTGAAAGCGAGCGATCGTTTCTCGGCTCTGACTGATAAACAGTATTCTGTCGTCTTTATCCCGTCATCCTCCGGTTCCTCCTCTTTATGTTTTCTTCTGCCACCTGCTCCTTTGTTCACTCTTCCTCAGCTCTCACTGAACAGTTTGACTGACATTTTCATTCATTGTGAATTTCTTTAATAAAGTCCCAAGTGTGTATCTGTAGTTTTCAGTATCTGTTACGTCAGAACAAGAAAGGTTTCCCCTCCACACTGACACCTTCACTGTCAGTGATGTGAAGGAAGAACTCATTTTCTCCTGTCACGTTCATTTCATCTTTTTGCTGTGATATAAGGAACAATGGAAGGAGCTCTTCACAGCTCAGTTTAGTCTTTAGCTTTGTTAGTTAAACAACAAAAACATCAATTTGAAATTGTTGAAAGAATTCTGATGAATTACCACAGATCATGTTTATTCCTCTGTGCTGTGCTGCCTGAGCCAAACCCAAAGTGTCTGTTCTCCTTCTCCACTAAGTTTCCTGAAGCACAGGGGAGCCCAAACTGTTTTCTATGGAGGCTAACTGACTTCCTGCACAAAGCGTCACTCTGTTTGCCAAGCTTTGAGTGGAAACTCATCATTTGTCAATGAGTTAGGAACAAGATGTTGTGTCTTTCAACTGTACATTTACTTATAATAACTAGCAAAGACCCAATCCATAGATGATAGAGCTGAGAGAACAGAGGAGGACAAAGAGAGGAGGGGACACACTGTAATTTAGGATGTTGTCTTCTGTTGACTGTGTCTGTAGTGGATTCAGCTCAGATTTAACCGGTGAGAGGGAATCACAGTGTTTAAAGAAGGACGTGTGAGGACGTAAAGGGCAGATTTAGATTTGCTGGATATTTGGTTGATTGTTCGTTTGAGGATGTTGGGACAAAAAGTGTCTTCAGCAGATCAGTGAGTTGGGTCACCCTGGATGGATGACAGGACATCACAGATATATGAACACACTGCTGTGTTTGCAGCAGGAAGACAAGACAAGCTGAGACAGAGACATCATGGACATCAGAGGTCAAATGGACTGAGTATGTAAACAAGTGTTTTCATTCTGCCCTACAAATTTGATGCTTCCTTCAGGATATGAAATGTATCCAGCCAAACACTGAAGCTTTCACACTCAGCCTATTTATTTATATGATTTATGGTGAAAGTTGACTGGCGACCAGTCCAGGGTGAACCCCGCCTCTCGCCCGTAGTCAGCTGTGATAGGCTCCAGCTCCCCCACGACCCTGAGGGATAAGCGGTATAGAAAATGGATGGATGGATGGATTTATGGTGAAAGCTCGTGAAGGTCAGTTCTTTTGAAATTCTTGCAGTGGCTTAATAATTCAAATAACTTTTTATTTTTCCAGATGAATTATCAAGCTATCCAAAAAAGGTACTGAGCCATCCACATGTGAACAAGTGTAGTACATTTTTGTGCAGATGGCCACCTCCTGGACGATAAAAGAAATGTTCTGTGTCCCTGACTGAAGACTTGAGACAAGTTATCAGGAAGTCTGAACTAATTGTCACTGTTAGATCTGAAAGTTTCCTTCTTTGTTTCTCTCTTTCTCAGTTCTTACTTGCTGTCCTCACAAGTTTTTCTTTGTCAGCGCTGAACCACCAGTGAGATTTGTATAAAATATGCTCTTTTGTTTCTGTCCTCCCACTTTGGCTTCCTCTCTTAAGTCTCGTTGTTACTGACACATACTTTCATTTTCTTCTCTGTTAGAAGTAACAAGAAGCTGCAGCTTGTCTCCTGATGCTCAGAGAGGAGAGATAATCATTTATGATGGTCGAGTTATTGACAAGCTGGAGGTCTCACAGGATGTGAACGAGACAGACAGGATGGATCAGAGAAGACGACTCCACAGTACTCTGGCCCTGTGTGTGCTGCTCAGTTTATATGCAGTAATTATTGTCAGTGAATGTCACAGAGGACGCCTGCTGAAACAGGCAGCCCTTCATTTCACATGAAACACAATTTGCTGTGTCATTTTAGCTCTGCTAACGAACTGTAAAGTCATGTTTACTTACAGGCCACAGTAAAGTGTGATTTATCAAACCTGGCCAGCAGCCTGTGATGCAGCACACGGAGGGAAAACTCTTCTGTTAGTCAGCTCTGTTGGTTACTGACAGTCAGTGACATTCATGAAAATGATGTGAAGCAATTAGCTCAGTTCAGTGTGAGAACAATTAGCCTGTAATTAGCACGAAGCAAATCTGTTGCTGCTGCTGCTATGACAAGACAGGTGATCAGCAGCACCTCCTTCACCTCCTTCTCTGCTTCGTAATGTGGTGAGAACGACTCTGAAGCTGCTGCACTGAACTCTGTAACACCCTGACAACAATGTGCTTCACACATCAGCCCGTCTCCACCTTTACTATTGGACTGAGTGGACACTTTGAATCAAATCTGTGCTTCTGTCCCCACCTTTTCCATCTTTGTGTTGAGTCGAATCAGCTGCAGCTCATTTGTATGATTTCAACCAGTGTCAGTTTGATTCTTCATTTTTAATGCCTACTAGATGACAAAGATTATAACAAAGACTGCAGATAAACATCTTATTTCAGAGTGATGAAAAGGATCGGTTTGGAGAGAGGATTCGTTCTGACAGGAGGTGTGGAGGTGATCGAGCTAACAAATCAGCAGAGACTCAAGGAAACAGCTGAGGTCTCACACAAACCAGACACACTCAGTTACATTCACCAGAGAAAGTCAGTGTCAGAGATTTATTATGTCATCGACCTTCAGCTTTACAAAAGTAACATTATTACAAGGACAGGGAACTGGACTGAATCCACTGTGAAGACATTTCTTCTGCTGTATGAAGACAAAGCTGCTGTGACCTCAGAACAAGTTCATTTTATTGTTAATTTATATGTGTGGCACAGTGGTGCAGTGCTGTCGCCTCACAGCAAGAGGCTTCCAGGTTCGAATCCCGGTCTGGGCCTTTCTGTGCAGAGTTTACATGTTCTCTCTGTACCTGCGTGGGTTTTCTCCAGGTACTCCAGCCTCCCACAATCCCACAAATACACTCACTGGGTTAAGTGGTTACTCTGCATTGTCCCGAGGTGTGAGTGTGTGCGTGTGTGGTTGTCTGTCTTCGTTTGTCAGCCCTGCACCCATGGTGTACCCTGCCTCTTGCCCATAGTCAGCTGGGATAGACGATGACCCTGACCCTGACGGATAAGCAGCATAGAAAATGAATGGATGTTTATTTATGTGTGGGATGATAACAGAATTGAAGTGAGAAGAACAATCCACTGGACAAGTTGACAGTGCAGTGACATTGACACAGTGACACATTTATTTCTAATGTAACCACACTTATTTCTGATCGCAGCTCTGCACTGAAGAGCTGAACCAGAAGGTGATGCTGTGAGGCAAACTGTCATCAAACCAAAGTCTTTAGGGAAGCTTTCACACATTTGCATGCCAGCTGAGAGCTGCAGTGTTGCAGCAGAGAGCTCGAGTGTAATAAGAGAAAAACAGTCATAAATCAGCGCTCTCCTCAGAGTCACAGGCAATCAACTGGGGGTCTGCTGTGATGGAAACCACTGGGATGGAGTCACTAGAAATAGACAGAGCAGCTCTTAATTCAGGACAGAGACAACAGCAGAGGAAACTGGAGCTCCAAGAGTCATTAGCATCAGAGTACAAGTACCACAGAGTATCTGCAACTTTACTGTAAGGGATCCACTTCTGGAGGTCACAGCTCAGAGTGGAGAACGCGCTGTGTAATGTGGAGTCATATTAAGAAGTCAGATCAATGGAGATGTGCTCTGAGCTGCATCCTGATACTTGATGGATGGAAAGCCAAGCAGTAAACATTCATTTAAAGCCATCTTAGAGTAACTGGTAAGAGCTGGAGCTGCTGTGAAGGAACCAACACTGTGGCCAGTGAAAAGTGATCTGACTACTGGATTTAACTCAAATGATGAATCACAATGACTGATCGTGTGGCCTGCAAATGCACTAACTCAACTTTGTTCACTCATGTGCAGTGTTAACTATGTGTGAGTTCATTGTGTCCTACTGAAGCTCCTCTCTGGCAGGTGAAAAGAAGCAGCTGACAGAGCATGTGGACTGAAGGACAGACGCATTTGTCTCCAGCATCCCACAGCCAACAGTGGAGTTTAGCTGTGACCAGACTGCAGTGCAGGGGAACTGGACTTTCCAAAGTGACCAGAGAAACATCAAAGGTCAACTGACTTTGTACTGAAAGCAAGAATAAAAGTTGAGTGACTGGAAATTCCAGTAAGACAAATGACAGCCAATCAATTGTAAGTAATACTGTAGAAATGAAACCACAACAAAGTAAAAGTAAAAAACGTTCTTATGATGCTGACAGTAGTTCATGGCTGCAGTGAGAGCAGCAGTCTGTCTGCAGAGCTCTGTCTCCTCACTGAACTGAACTCTGTGATCTGCTGCTGCTCCGTCTGACTGGGAGGACAAATCAACTCAATGGACCCCATTTTGCTGCTAATGGAACAGCCAAATGTCCATAAAATAACACAAGCTAGGGGATAAAATCTCACAGAGGATCAGTAGAAGCTCTTTAACCAGAAGCCACTGGCAGCCCCTCCAGGTGGCAGCCGTGAGGACTTGTAGTTAGACTCTGATACACACTCAGATGTCTTGATGTGAGCTAACAGAGATTGTTTGAACTTTATGCTCACATTTTTTTATTTGCCTTTTGTTTGGTCTCTAACTCCACCATTTCCTGCCTCTCTCTTCTTCCTCTCTCTCATTTCTCTGCTTGTTTACATTATGTCTGATGGTGTACAGTTTGTCTGTAGAAAAGTCAAAGCTGCTTTGCATGTCCAGCATGTCTCATGCGGCTCTCGTGTGTTTCCACATTTCCTCCTCAGAGTGATGTCATATCTGCTCCTCACAGTCAGTGCAGCTTCACATTCACCGACACGAGCTGGAGGCTTTCACACTGACATCCAAAGGCCTGCTGGAGGACAGAAACACTGTGGGCTGGAAATGAATTATGAATTGAGACACTTAGAGGTCAGGAGCTTTGAACTAAGTGTTCAGTATGATAAGACATGAGCGGACTGCACTTTAAAAATGAATCAAGATTTTTCTGTCTGATGAGCAAATGTAATGAGGAGGACGTGTTTTCACCTGCAGTCGTTTTGTCTCTGACTGCAGAAGCTGAAGAAACTGTCCAACATGACAGACTGAAATAAACTGCTACATCTGACTCGTTTCCTGCATCATGTGATGTTCATGAGTTCTCCCAACACTGATGAGATTTTGTTATTTTGCAAACCTGTTAATGACTGTAACTAATGTGAAATCGTTTTCTCCCATCTGCGCACACAGAATGACTGAGTCCAAACAGACGTCTGCTGGAAGTTGGCGTATTCATGCAGTTTGTTGCATGGAGCCATCATTCAAACAGATCTGATTTACTGTCTGCCTGCTTTCCAGTCTGAAAATGATTTGAGCTGCGTTCATGCTGTGTATATAATTCAGTGTGTTTACTAATGTGGCTCAGACTGAAGAACCTGAAAACGTAAAGATAATCCTGTCTTACACACACACACACACACACACACACACGTACGTCACGTGGTCATGAATCAGGTCTGACAGCCTGCAGTGTGAATGCAGAAATCATTTACATCTCATCCACCTGACTGATGGCTTCAACATGAAACCAGACTTGACTTTTCTCTGACAATCAACAGTGTCAGCAAACTCTATTTTTCATCTGATTGTTTTGATGGACTTCAGTCTCACCTTTGCTTTGTTCCTCTTGCTGCTGGCGTGTTAGAATGAAAACAGGATTCCTCTCTTCTGTGCCTAAAATACAAATGAACAGGGTGAAACAGGTGGGGAATGTAAATAAACCCTCCAAACACAGTCCACCTGTACCATAAGGTCTCGTGGGTGGAAGTTAAACTCAGATGGAAACAAAACTGAGAAGACAAATTCACAAAAATACAAATAAAATAGAAAATGTGGCTCCAGGCAGCTCGTTCCTTCTGCGTGAGGGCAAAGATTCAAAAACAAGTTCAGCTCGCTGCATGCAGTGACATTACAGAAACACACGTGAGACAAACGTTTATTATTAGGAGCATAAAATGATCAGTTTATCTCCCTGAGGATCAGCTTTTACTGAACAGAACAGTCAAACGATGAAACTCGTCCACAGGACGTGTCGTTACTGCTGCTGTTTACTGACCACATGTTCCATGAGTCAGCGCTGATTCATGAACCTTCATCTTCTCGATGGAACCCCAGTCGTTTGAGCCTACAATTCAATCAGACCACATTGTGGTGTGCAGAAAACAGTGAACAGCTGACTCCATTTCATCTGTTTCCACTTCCTCACCTGTTCTGCTGTCATCTTTGCATCCAGATCACTTCAGTGTGACCTGGTGAAGTCTGGACAGGTCATGTACATCCACAGCAGAGACGTCTGCTTTAATATTAACATGTGGGGACATTCAGACCGAAGCTTTAATGTTGGCACATTTAGAGATAAAATCTCCTCATCAGCTCTGAGTAGAAGCAGATTTCTATCAAACAGCTTCTGTCGATGCTCTCACTGCAGCTGGAGTTCAACAGAAAAACTAAAGCAACAGCCTGTGTGGCTCTGTGAGAAGTGTAATAAATCTTCTGTCAGGTGGGCTGAAACACCACGTGCGTATGCACACAGATAACTGGATCTCTGCAGTGAGACCAGCTGGACCCCCTTGGAACTCTAACACGTGTTGGTGCAAACGGGCCTCAGCAGCTCCTATAGATACACTACAAGGACCTTTTTAGGTTTTCATTAGGCTAAACGTCAAAAATAGAAAAGCAAAATTCGAGGTTTTCTGAATGTGCAAACCTTCCACACGAGCTGTCATCTTCAGCTTTTGTCCTCAGTTGGTTTGACGTTCATTTTAAAGGCAGAAGCTTGTGACAGGCTCGTGTTGCCTTCATCTCTCTTCCTCTTCACTGACTCCTGTGTCCAGCAGAAACCTGCTGAGAGGCAGAAAGAGTGAAACATCGTGGCTGTGCTGCTGAATGAAATGTGTTGGATTTACTCTGATTCGTCCTGCTGTCAGTGCTGGAGCTGAAACTGTGCTTTGGTAGAAACACACTGAGCACACACTCTCACTTCCACACACACCCAGTCTCTCCCTCTGTGGGTGAGTGTCGGCAGGGGTCGCTGCTGTCCGTGTGAAAGCAGCAGATGGAGCAGTGACCGAGTCTCCAGCTCTTGTGTTCATCAGCACCGTTCAGACTGGGATTTCTTCCTCCGCTCGGCTTCATTTGCAGCACTTTCTCTTCTGGAAATTAACCGCTGGAGACGGAGCTTCGTCGGGCAGAGCGCGGAGCTTTTGCACCTGATTACAGGACACCATGCTTTACTTCTGGATACACACCGTGTGGATCCCCGGCGTCGCTTTCCTCTTTGGATTTCAAGGCAAGGGATCGTTTCATTCTTTTCATTTTATGTCCTGGCGTTTTCCACTAGGAAACAGCGGAGCTGAGAGCGAAATGACAGCTACCGTGGATGTTTATTGTGCTTCTGTCCGTCTGCTGCTGACTCGAGTTCTGAAGGTATGTGAAGTGACTTCCCTTCCTGGGAACAGCTGAGGTGACAGAGAGACCTCCTCGTGGAGAAGCCCGAGACTTTGTGCTGCTCACTGTTTGCTCCAAATCAAGTTAGTGATGAGTGGAGCTGAGCTGATCTGACATCAGCCTTCATGTGCAGTATCAGTGTGTGACACACAGAGAGAAGAGAGCAGCCTGAGAGGCTGATGGTGCTGCACCAACATGTGGAGGCTGTTCAGCTGTCAGCTCCACTGGGACACTGAATTCAGCCTGCTGGCCTCTCTGATGAACAGTGTGTGTGTGTGTGTGTGTGTGTAGTTCAGTGTCACATGTAACAGGACAAACGTCAGCCTCTCACATTTTGGTTGTAAGCCTTGAAATGCGTTCATGTCTTCAGTTCACCTCTTCTCACTTTGCCTCATGATGTCTGCGTTGTAGATTGGATCAGTCGGCCTTATTGGATGGTTTTTGGTGCTGCTCTCGTGCTGCCAAGCGGTCGTATTAGTGTGGAGTGTGTGTCATACGTGTGGTGAATGAAGAAGGGCGGAGGATAAGAAAGATTTAGTTTTCACGACTTCTCTCTCGTCTCCTTTTGTAATTAAATGTCAGCAGTAAGTGATGACGCTCACCGGACTGTAAGTACAGCAGCTCTGAAATGAATGGTGGATGTTTGGTAAAGTGATCGATCAGCTGCTCAGTTTGACTTCATGAGGAAATCAGACTGGCTGAGAAAACAGTATCAGGTGTTCAGGGTCAGTGTTTAAAGCAGAACTGACCTGTTCGTCAGGTCAGCACTTACAGTATTGGACCTCCAGTATTTCTGTGCTCATTTCAAACCAAGTCAGCAAGCTGAGGTGTCAGACGAAGATAAAGGCCTTCAGCTCTCACTCGTACCTTCAAATTCTCTAAATAACTGGATTGACATCGTGTTTGTTTGGTGGGCTGTGAGTTCATAGAAGTTGCTGATTGCGTTTATTTAAAACAGAAGATGAAGTAAGTCTCTGTTTTGTGACTATTGTCACGTATAATGAGCCCTGAAGTGGTTTTCCACACTGTAATGTCTTTTCTCGTCAGACACTCGGCCCCTGGAGGCTTGAAGAGCAGCTGTTAAAGCTTTTCTTCTTCACATACAGCAGAAGCTGTGCTCAGCTTGACTTCATGTCACTTACAGTGGATCCCAGTGGTGAAGAGTTGACACAGCTTGAAGAAACTAACCAGTGCAGCAGCATAATGCACATCTTCACCGGCCATGTTGGTGCTCAGTATGTTCCAAACAGTCGGGATAAATGAAATCCACTGATTCCTTGTTCTGTGGTTTAGCTTCATTCAAAGCTCCAACAGAAATGTAGTCGTGTTTTAGTGAGCTGATGGGATTTCTGAGCCTGCTGATGGACAGTTTGTTTGATGCTGGAGGTTTGAGACATTTCAGTTGATGTTTTCTTCCATGTTTTATTTGCTCTGAAAACTTGTGACTGCTGGGCTGTGCTGTGGTGCCAACACGCTGAAGGAACGTCCAGCTTTTGAGTCAGCAGCTGAGCAGAATTGTTCTTAGAAGAAGCTCTCACGTGATCCTTTTAATGACGTCCGGGTCCGATTAAGGTTTGTTTTCCACGATGGCTTTTGGAGCAGCAGACTGAATCCGATGTTGTGTCGCAGCTGCCATTTTTCACAGCTTCACACCAACACGAGAGCTCAACACATAAACACACAGTCAGAGAGGACAGAGGGTTGATAAGGAGGAGCGTTTAAGGAGGAAATCATCGTTAGCTGATGGCCCAGAGACACCAGGACCAGAGCAGAGCTGAATTCCAGGTGCTGACTGAGCTCACATGGCCTCTCTTTGTGTATCTTTTAGCACTCGGTACAAAATAATGTCCTTGAATGTTGATCTGCTGTTCAGGAGAGAAGGAACACAGCAGAGCTGAATAGTTAAGATTCCCATCGCCAGCTCTCACACTAAAATGTCAGAGAAAGAACAGCTGCACTCAGCTGCACATGGCTGACAGTAAAATGTTGAAGCCGTGGCTGAGCCGTTGTTTCCTCTGAGGCCAGCGGTGACGTCCATCTTGCCGCAGAGCTTCTTTAAACTTGTTGTCTTCTCAGTCTTCAGCTGATTTGGACATTGACTCTGTTTTCTGCTGGCTTTTGAAAGTGCAACCAGTGAACAAGAGAGATGGAGGATAAAATGGTGCAGAAGATGACACTGATATACTGAGCCAGGTTCAGCCTTTGTGTCGGAAACACTCATCTTGTGTTTTGTGTGTTTTTTTCTTGTCTTCTTTAAGTATTTAATCAGGCTGTTGTTTTGTTGTTTTGTCTTGTACTGAGCATCAGTTTTAATCTCACAGGTGGCTCGCTGTTCCACCTCCTCTGTCTTTAGCATGTATTTGCACTGTGACATTGGGTGATATTGAGCCATGTTTGTCAGTTTTTATTTTTATTTCAAAGTTGACAAACAAACATCCTCATGTTCCTCCCCTGCTGCAGGTTTCAGCAGATCATTTGCTGTAAAAGTTATGCTTCAGTGATGCTCACATCTTGTGGTGATTCGGTCTCGGTGGGTCGGGACTCCCTGACAGTAGAAACATGTAAAACATGACGTCTTTTCTTTGGCTGCAGAGGACTTCAGGGTTGATTCAGGGAGGAGAAATTCATCCTTCATCAGAGCTGCAGAGTGTGTGCTCCTCTTCCTCTGTCTCTGTTTCAGCTCCTCTGGTGTTTTCTCTTTTTTCCTGGCAGAAACAAAGTCGCATTAGTGAAAGAGGAAAGTGAGCTCGCTGTTTCGTGACTTATGTGGAGGGATTGTCATTAGAAATTACTTAATTTTGCTGCAGTCAGACTTTATCTGATCAGCAAGATTATTCTGAAACTGTGAGTGAGATGTTCTGCAGGTGCCAAAACATGTAGTCTGCATGGTGTTTTCTTTCATCTTTCCTGTGAAGTTCTTCACCTCTGACTCAACATGAGACTCTGGACACTTTTGTCATTTTAATCTAATTTGTTTCCTTCTTAACAGAAGGGGTGTTTGTCTTCAGTGAGGTCTCTGTGTCTCTGTGAGAGCACATTCAGCCTTTGGTGGATGTAATGACGTGTCTGCTCTGAGAGCCTTCAGGTCTGTTGGTGTTGCAGCTCGTGTGAAGCCTTTTCTGTCCAAATGGATGTTTTAGTTGATTGAATGAATGAGCGACACAGAGATGCAGAAGTTAATTTGTGCATGTAAATTAGACATTTCATTGAGTGTATGTATCACTCCCACAGTTTGATGCATGGACACACTCACACACAGCTGTACAGTAACAAAGAAATGAACTGAGACCAGTGTGAGCTCATTCTAAATGTTATTTTCTGCTCACTTGAAGGTTAAAGGCACAGCACTCACACACAGATGTCCATAACAAAGTCTGAGGATGAGAAATAAAAGCTGGCAGACAGACAGGAAGTGATGGCAGTTTGAATGCACAGAGATACCATGAAGAGATCCTGAGGCCCATTGTGGTACCACTCATCTGCCACCATCACTTCATGTTGTCAAAACCTTATGTTGCAAGGATGTGTACACAATCCCAGTTGTTGCGTGGCCTGCAGACTCAGCTGACATGTCACCCACTGATCACGTTTGGGATGCTTTGGATCAGCGTGTACCACAGCGTGTTCGTGTTCCTGTCAGTATCCTCAGTAACTTGGGGGCTTGTGTGACCAAAAAAATGCCCATTTGTAACCCAGGTCATGTGACGTGTGTACCTCAGTGCCTAAATGTCTTTTGTTTAGATGTTTAAGATAAAGCTGCACATTTTAGAGTGGTCCAGTCCAATGGACTGTGTCAAAATCATGTTGTTTAACCAGCATGTTGATGTGCCACACCTGTCAGGTGGATGGATTACATTGGCAAAGCACAAGTGCTCACTAACAAGGATTTTAACAAACGTGAGGTTAAAATCAGAGAGAAAAAAATCTTTAGTGTTTTGTGTGCATATAAAAGGCCTGAAATGTTGAATTAGCTTGTTTCCTTTGACACAACATGAGCAGAGTTGGGTTAGAAATTTTGACTTGGCTTCCAAACAGGATCAGGACTGATCAGCTGAGGATGTTTTATATCTCGATCACCTGAGCAGCTGTATTGTGTTCGGGATGGGCTTTTACTGGTACCAGAACTGATCCTTGTACTGTTTATTAGTACACATCTGTACTCTTTCTGATATTCCTCTGTGATTTTACAGATAACAAAGGAGCATGTTGTGAAAGGAATTAACTTTCAACCCTTTCACTGACCAACATGTGGCTCTCTAATTAGCTTCATATTTTTCTCCAGAATGTGTGTCACATCTTTGGAAAACAGCCTTTAACACCTGCAGCTGTAATGTGCTTGTTTCCCTCACATGGAACAGATTATGGTGAAACATCCCATAATAACTGAGGTGTGAATAGTCTCCGGTGCAGTAAATGAATCCTGCCACCATACGTGACAGTGGGACAGACAACGTCGTCCCCTCAGCTGTGACTGTCAGGTGCTTCTAACAAGAACCTGCTGCCTGTAATGAACACGTTAACTGCTGAAGGCCTCATCGTACTGAAGCTACGTGCTCTGCTGTATGGCAGAGTGAAACGAGCTGCCATGTTGCACAAAGCAGAAACAACAACAACGAAGAAAAGAAGTTCTCAGAGTTATTGGATCTACTGCTGGCAAATCTGTGAGAGTTACAGTGAGAAAGAGGAAATGAGTAAATTAATCAAATCAGTAGATTTTAGGTAGCATCCATGGCAGATAATGAATTACTTTTAGCTCAAAAATAAATTCACTACAGCAGAAAAACACATTTTGTTTGTGGACAGAACATCATCAGAGTGTCTGTCAGCAGGCAGCACAGAGCTGGAAGTGTTAGCTGTCAGTAATACTGAGCAAATACATGACTTCATGTTTGTTTTAGTACTTAAGAGTCAATCAGAATCAGAGGTGAGAGTGTGTCATAGGATTACAGGATTAAAGCTTTTTGCTTTGCTTAAGTGTTCACCCATTGAATACGTCCACACATCTGGTTTCTATTAATCCTTCATTCAAACAGGTAATCCTGTTGAAGAAAACACCTCTGATACTGTGGCAGGCTACTGGATTGTGACTGTGAGGGACCAGAGTGGTCTCCCCGAATAACGGGATCTAGGCA